>NC_044387.1:58414244-59793411 GCF_006542625.1 Nomascus leucogenys | reverse complement strand
TTATAGTAACTCATGTAATCCTCGCTGCAACCCTATGACGAGGTATTGTTATTATTATTATTATTTAGAGGAGGAGGAGTATTACAGATAAGTTACTGCCCACGGTTCACACAGCTGCTGTCACCGTGGCAAATCTGGGATGTCCACCAAGGCAGCCTGCAGCCTGCTCCAGAACTGTGTTCTTAACCTTCAGGCTATACTGGCTATCTACATTATTATTAGGCCATCTCATGGGTTCATAACAACTAGATAAGAAGACCATCTATGATGGGCACTTAGCACAGCCCTGGTGCACAAGGTGCCATCAATAGTGGTGACTGACTTTTCCTTGTTCCCCACCTAAAAGTCAGATGCATGGATCCTCTCCATATTTTTCTTCCATGTCGTTGTTCAATTGTACTCTTGCATGGCATTCATAGTAGGAGACGTATGGCTTCTTTAAGCAGCTCTGCCCCTTGCCACACACAGGCCCTGGAGCCAGACTGCCTTGGGCTTGAATCCTAGCTTTGCCACTTATTGGCTGGAGAACTGGATGTCATTACCCCATCCATTGGTGTTTCAGCCTTTTTATCTATAAAATGGTGATTTTAATAGCACACACCCTATAGGGTTGTTGAAAGGATGAAATGAGTTAATTCATGTTAAGTGCTTGGAGCAGTGCCTAGCACGTAGGAAATGCTATAAAAGTGTTTGCTAAATAAATAAAAATTCATGAATTTTGTATGTGCAATTCAAGCTGGCTTAAACAAAAAGGGATTTTCTTTGGCTCAAGTCTGGGGATAAGTCCGGATCCAGAGCCTTGAATAACATCATCAGGGCATCGTCTCTCTGCTTGGCTGTGCGTTCCTTTACCTTGGCTTCATTCTTGGCAGATTGTTCACTCAAGGAGAGAGATGGCCACCAGCAGCTCCAGGCATACATCCCATCCACTCAGTGGTCCCAGCAGAACACATGTGCCTTTCATCCAAGAGTTCTGGCACTGGCCTGGCTTGGGTCCCAATGAGATATTCCAATTGACTAAGGCCGGTCATGTGCCCTCAGCTGCACACACCACACAGACTGCAAGTTGGGGAGGGGGTCACCTCAATGGTATCCTAGGTGCTGTTTGCCAAAGCAGAAGGAATGGAAGCTGGAGAAAGCCAGCAATGGTCTTCTCTGCCATCCATCCTGGTCACCTATATTAGTCAGGGTTCTCCAGAGAAACAGAACTAACAGGATATATCGAAGAGGAGATTTATTATGGGGATTGGCTCACATGATTACAGAGGCTGACAAGTTCCACGAGATGCTGGCTGTAAGCTGGAGAACCAGGAAAGCTCATAGTGTGATTTGGTCTGAGTTCAAAGGCTTGAGAACCAGGAGTGTCAACCGTATAATTTCCCAGTCTATGGCTGGAGTCTTCAGAACTGGGTGGCTGCTGGCATCAGTCTTGAAGTTTGAAGGCCTAAGAACCAGGAGCTTTGGCGTCCAAGGGCAGGAGAAGATAGGTGTCTCAGGTCAAAAGAGAGAGAGACTTAGCTCTTCCTCTGTCTTTTTCTTCTAGTGGGACCCCCAGTGGATTGGATGCTGCCTGCCCACACGGTGAGGGAAGATCTTCCTTGATAAGCCTACTGATTCAAATGCTCTTCCAGAAATACCCTCAGAGACGCACCAAGAAATAAAGTTTTACCAGCCCTCTGGGTAAATTAACCATCACATCACCTTCCCTGAAGATGCTCCTGTGAGCAAGACTTCGGGAGATCTAGACCTTGGTCACAATACATACTGGAAGTGCTTACAGGCAATTTCAATACAACGTCTACATGTCTTTGAAAGAATACACAGCAAGTCAAGAGCACTGTTCAACATTCCTATTTTGGGAGACCATAGCTAGGACTCGTTATGGCCCTATATGCCTGTGGAAGATTCCACTGTTTTTATTTATTTATTAAACTTTTATTTTAGGTTCAGGGTTACATGTGCAGGTTTGTTATACCAGTAAACTTGTGTCATAGGGGTTTGCTGTACAGATTATTTTATCACCCAGATACTAAGCCTAGTACTCAACAGTTATTTTTTCTGATCCTCTCCCTCCTCCCACCCTTCACCCTCAAGTAGGCCTCAGTATCTGTTGTTCTCCTCTTTGTGTCCATGAGTTCTCATCATTTAGCTCCCACTTATAAATGAGAACATGTGGTATTTGGTTTTCTGTTCCTGTGTTAGTTTGCTAAGGGTAATGGCCTCCAGCTCTATCCATGTTCCCACAAAAGACATGATCTCCTTCTTTTTTATGGCTGCATAGTATTCCATATATATGTACCACATTTTCTTCATCCAGTCTACCACTGATGGGAATTTAGGTTGATTCCATGTCTTTGCTATTGTGACTAGTGCTGCAATGAACATTTGCACTCATGCGTCTTTATGGTAGAATGTTTTATATTCCTTTGGGTATATACTCAGTAATGGGATTGCTGGATCAAATGGTACTTTGGAAGATTCTACTGATTCCCCCCGCTGAAGGACACACTGAGTCACAGGCTACTTGGGGTGTGTGCACATTCTCGTGGGTCTGACATCCTGTAACAAATCGTGCTAATGCGGGCTACCTGGCTGAGATTGTAAGCACCATCCTGGGCATGAGACAGAATAAATCTCAACAGCTATATGGGTCCCTGAACCCAGGCCTTTAGCTATACTGGCACTGTCTTCACAGCCCTGGCTACTCAAAATGTGATCTTCCAACAGCAGCATCAGCAGCATCGAGGAGCTTGTTCACATCGTTCCTGCTCAAACTGAGTCTGCAAGACCAATGCATTGGCTTCACCTGGGAGCTCAAAGAAAACGCAAAATCTCAGGCCCTACCTGAAGACATAATGGATGAAGATCTGCATTTGAACATGAGATCTCCCAGAGGTGTGTACACACATTAAATTTCAAGAGGCATTGCTATATTCATTTTCTAGGGCTGCTGTAGCAAGGGACCACAAACTTAATGACTTAAAACAAGAGAAATTTATTCTCTCATGGTTCTAGAGGGTAGAAGTCCAAAATCAAGGTGTTGGCAGGCTGGGCACGGTGGCTTATGCCTGTAATCCCAGCACATTGGGAGGCCAGGGTGGGAGGATCGCTTGAGCTCAGGAGTCCGAGGCCAGCTTGGGCAACAGAGCAAGACCCCATCTCTACCAAAAATTTAAAACTTAGGCAGGCATGGTGGCATGTGCCTGTAGTTTCAGCTATTCAGGAGGCTGAGGTGGGTGGACCGCTTGAGCCCGGGAGGTTGAGGCTGCAGTGAGCAGTGATCGCATCACTGTACCCCAGCCTGGGTGACAGAGAGAGACCCTGTCTCAAGAAAAAAAAAAAAAGGTGTTGGCAGAGTTGGTTCTTTCTGAGGGCTTGGCAGGAGATGCCTGTCTCCTAGCTTCTGATGATCATCAGCAATTCTTGGCTTGTCAGTGTATCTCCCCAATCTCTGCTTCCATCATCACATGGTGTTTTCCCCGTGTCTAAATTTCCCTCTTCTTTTAAGGACACCAGTTATATTGGATTAAGGGCTCACACTACTCCAGTAAAATTGCACCTTAATCATCACATCTGCAACAATGCTATTTCTAAGTAAGGTCAAGTTCTGAGGAACAACGAGTTAAGACTTTATCTTTTTCGAGGGGAGCACAATTCAACTCATAACAACTGCCTTCAAAGTCTGCCATTCCTGAATGCTGGAAGAACTCCCAATTAGCAAATACCTGGAACATTTCTGTAACTTTATTTTTGTAAACAATGTTGTAAATTCAGGAAGAATATGGCAGGTCTAGAATAAGACTTGGAGATGTGTATTTTTGCAAAGTGATTCTTGTGTTCAGGCAGCATACCTAGGAGTGTCCTCAGCTTTTCAGCCCATCCTGCCTCAGTGCAGGGCCATGATGAGAACAATCTGGGGATGTTTCCTACTCTGGCTGCCACTAGAATCACCAGGGGAGCTTTACAAATACGAATCCCTAAATCCCACCCTCAGAGATTCCAGTGCAATACATCTGGGACACTGCTTGGGTATCAGGATTTTAAAACAATTCCCAGGTGATTCTAATCAGTAGCTAAATTTGAGGACCAATGGGATAGTTGTTCTTTTTTTTTTTTTGTGGCAGGGTCTCAATCTGTCATCCAGGCTCACTGCAGTGGCTCACTGCAGCATCTGCTCCCAGGTTCAAGTGATTCTCATGCCTCAGCCACTCAAATAGCTGAGACTACAGGCACACACCACCACACCTGGATAATTTTTGCATTTTTATTAGAGACAGTGTTTTGCCATATTGCCCAGGCTTGTCTCGAACTCCTGATCTCAAGCAATCTGCCCACCTTGGCCTCCCAAAGTGCTGGGATTACAGGCGTAAGCCATTGTGCCCAGCCGGGATAGATGTTCTTCTTTTTACCTGTTACAAATGAAGGAGATCCAGCCACCCTTCCAAATAAGGAAGTAGGACACAAGTACAAAAAATACCAAATATGAGCACAGATTCCTAAACAATAGCATTTTAGGCTTTTTATAGTTCTTGTGTGCAAAATGAGGGTGCTATGGAGAAGTACATGAATGTATATATTTGGCATTATTCTCCTAATCTCCAATAATCAGGAACTTCTTTATGTCTCCTTATAGTTTTGTCCATTTTTGAAGTATATCTTGAGGTATTTTTATATAGTGCTTATAAATCTAAAATTATTTCTTCTAAGCAAATGAATATCATAATAAATTACTTCCTTTTCCCTAGTAATGCTTTTCACCTGTGAGTCTATTTTCTCCCCCAGATATTAATGCAGCTGCATCCGTGAGCTTTCTTTTGCTGCACAGTTGCATGGTATATTTTTCCCCTTTCTTTAACTTTCAAATTTTCTGTATGCTTATATTTCAGATGAATGTCTTGAATGGAATAAATTTGGATTTTTAAAAAGTTACACTGATAACTGTTTAATTAGTGCATTTAGTCCGTTTACATTTAATGTAATTATTGGTATACACACACTGGTGATACAAATATTTAACAACTCCCAGAGCACTTTGTGGGGTTTGCAGTTCTCATAAATGACCATGAGAGGGCGACTCCAGAAGATGCACAGGCATTTATAGCCTTGAAGAGACAGGAGAAACCAGGCATTCACTCTCTGGGGTTCCACTACTACTTCTGGGGTTCTTCCCTACAATGTCTGGGCATGCTCTAGCCAGGGGAGAACAAGAATATGGGCTTGGGGACAGGAGTGTGGTGGACTGGGGGACACAGGAACAGTCCCATGGGGTTAGGGTGGCTGAAGTCACTCAGCAGGCTCAAGGCAATGGCTATTTACCTACCGGTATAGAAAAGTTTCAATATTTTAATAACCAGCACTGCTGTATAAGCAATTCAGAATGATATCAGATCAGACCTGCTGTTATATTGGGTGTAAATCAACCATTTACTTTGTGTTATTTACAAAACCTGTTCTGTGTTGGTTTTTAAAGCCTGCTATTAGTATATTTACTTCTTTTTTTTTTTTTTTTGAGACAAGGTCTTTCTCTGTCACCCAGGCTAAAGTGCAGTGGCGTGATCACAGCTCACTGCAGCTTTGACCTCCCCGGGCTCAATCATTTCTCCCAATTCAGCCTCCCTGAGTAGCTGGGAGGAGTACCGCTATTTTTTTGTATTTTTCGTAGAGATGGAGTTTCACCATGTTGCCCAGGCTGGTCTCAAACTCCTGAGCTCAGGCAATCCACCCACCTGGCCTCCCAAAGTGCTGGGATTTACAGGCGTGAGCCACCACACCTGGCCATGTTTACTTTCTTCCCTGACAATACAAGGGCCTCAGAATATCTTAATTCCATTTACCCTCAGTCTCTAGTAACTTAATGTTGTATATTTTAATTCTTCATATATTTTTAAATCCATAAAATTATTTTATTGTCTTTTGAAGACAATACCTATTAACACCACTTTCTTTGCCCTTCATATAATCTTGCAGCTCTATGTTAATCTGAGATCATTTTATTTTTGCCTAAAGTACATACATACTTTACAGTTTCCCTTTGTGAAGGTCTGTAAATGTTTTTATTTTGCCATCATTCATAAAAGATGTTTCTCGGAGGATAGAATTATTATAGGTTGGCAATTAAATTTCTCTCAGCACACTGAAGACGTTTTTCCACTATTGTTCTCAGGAAGCTGCCAGTCTGTTACTTTAATAAAAGTACAGATGTTCCTTAACTTACGAAGGGGCTGCATCCCAATAAACCCATTGTAAGTTGAAAATATCCTAAGTTGAAAATGCATTTATTGGCCGGGCGCAGTGGCTCACACCTGTAACCTCAGTACTTTAGGAGGCCGAAGCGGGAGGATCATGAAATCAGGAGATGGAGAACATCCTGGCTAACACGGTGAAACCCTGTCTCTACTAAAGATACAAAAATTTAGCTGGGCATGGTGGCGGGCGCCTGTAGTCCCAGCTACTTGGGAGGCTGAGGCAGGAGAATGGCGTGAACCCTGAAGGCAGAGCTTGCAGTGAACCGACATCGCGCCACTGCACTCCAGCCTGGGTGACAGAGCGAGACTCCGTCTCAAAAGAAAAGAAAAAAGAAAATGCATTTATTACTCCTAACCTACCAAACATCATCGCTTAGCCTAGCCTACCTTAAACATTAACAGAGCACTTACATTAGCCTACAGTTGGGCAAAATCTTTGAATGAAAAGTCTATTTTATAATAAAGTGTTGAAGATCTCATGCAATTTATTAATGTTCTGCTGAATGAGTGTCACTTTGCATCATCATAAAGTCAAAAAATCATAAGTCAAACCATCGTAAATTGGGGACCATCTGTAATCTGCCTTTTTCCCTCTGGCTTTTTCTTTCTAAATATCACTATTGAGTCTTGGTGTGGAATTATTTTTATTTATCCTGCTTGAAATAAAGCTTTTTTATTTGCAATAAAGCTTTAAAGCTTTATTTGCCAAGCTTCTGCTTTCGGTGGTTTGGTATCTTTCCAAAACAATCATTTCTTCAAATACTGTCTCTGCTCTACTCTCTTTTACCTCTCTGAGATTCTGATTAAATGAATGTTAGGCCCTCTCCTAGAATCTAACAGTCTTTCCTGCACCTCCAATCTTTTTCTCTCTGTGCTTCGTTCAGGATAATCTCTTCAGCTGTACCTTTCATTTCATAAACGCTTTTTCAGCTGTGTCTAACGTGATGTTAAACACAATAATTTTGATTATTGTAGTTTTCATTTCTAGAAGTTGTGTTTGTTTAAAAAAAAAAAAAAGGTTATATCGGCTGAGTGCAGCGGCTCACACCTGTAATTCCAGCACTTTGGGAGGCCGAGGCAGGTGGATCTCCTCAGGTCAGGAGTTTGAGACCAGCCTGACCAACATGGCGAAACCCCGTTTCTACTAAAAATACAAAATTAGCCCGGTGTGGTGGTGCGTGTCTGTAATCCCAGCTACTCGGGAGGCTGAGGCAGGAGAATTGCTTGAACCTAGGAGGCAGAGGTTGCAGTGAGCCAAGATCATGCCACTGCACTCCAGCCTGGGCAACAAGGGCGAAACTCCATCTCAAAACAAACAAACACAAAATCCTGGTTATATCACTTTTTGTAGTGTCCTTTTCTCTGCAGATATCTCCATACCTGATTTTTTTCAATTTGATATGTATAGTTTTTAAAAATAATCTGTCTGATAATTCTAATGTCTTCTGTCTTTGAGGTTCTGTCTCCATTGTCTATCGTTCCTGTTTCACCTGGTTATCTTTGACTATGTGCTAGCTATTATAAAAAAAAATTATTTGAAGGATCATTTGAAGCCTAGCTTGAAAGTGCCTTCCTTTACATAGGATTTGCTTTTATTTCTGGCATGTCTGGGATCACCATAAACCAAGTTCAATGCTTGAGGTTTCCTGGAGGGCTGGGTTATTCAAACTGCAATTCAAGCTGCGAGTACTTGTGAGGGCTCACCTACTTGTAATTCATGTTCACCTAGAAGGTGTAGTCCTTTGGGGAATCTCAGCTTATTGTGGAGAGGGTCTACTGTTACACTCCCTATTCTGAGTGGCCCTGAGTGTTGATTTCTGTCTCCCTTGCCTCCACTAAGCTCTCAAAACCAGTTGCAAATTTGGCTGACCTAGTGAATACTCTCAGGATACAGGTGGCTTTGTACCCATTTACCTGTCTGGGTTTTCATTTTCCCATCAGTCTCTTCCTGGTAATTCCTTACTGTCACACCAACTCTTAGAAGGCCTTTAAAGATTGTAATTATTTAGTATCAGTTTTTAAGTTATTTTCAGGGAAAAAGCTGGTCCAAATGACCTAGCCCACTGTTACTGGAAATAGGAAGCCAAATGTCTTTCATGGCATACAGTAGGCACTCAATAAAGAATGGCTGAATTAGTTGAATTATCATAATTTCCCAAATGATATGGTTTGGCTGTGTTCCCACCCAAATCTTATCTTGAATTGTAGCTCCCACAATTCCCATGTGTCGTGGGAGGGACCTCGTGGGAGGTAATTGAATCATGGGGGCGGGTCTTTCTCATGCTCTTCTCGTGATAGTAAGTCTCAAAAGATCTGTTGGTTTTATAAAGGGGAGTTTTCCTGCACGGGCTCTCATTCTCTCTTGTCTGCCATCAGGTAAGATATTCCTTTCACCTTCCACTGTGATTGTGAGGCCTCCTCAGCCACGTGGAACTGTGAGTCCAGTAAACTTCTTTTTCTTTATGAATTACCCGGTCTTGGGTATATGTCTTTATCAGCAGCATGAAAAAGGACTAATATACCAAACATGCACCCTTTTTTTGGATCTGTCTTTATTTGCAGAGGCTGTTTCCTCCTCTTAGGATATATTTCTCTTTCCCTACACCCAGTCTGAGAATGTCCACATTCTACTATTGGACCAGGCTCAGAACAAATGTTACCTTTTCCTCAAAGCTTTTCCTGTTTTCCCTCCTTCCCCAAATCTGAATCCTATCTCTTCTTTCTCTAAATCTTCATGAGACCTAGTGTGTATCGTTCTCTGGGTACTTAACTAGATAGCAATGTATTTATACACGTGCTTATCTCGCCTATGGATTTACACATTCTTGTCATTTTTGGCTTCTGAAGAAACCCCTCACTTGCTCTCCAATTCGGCATAAATTACAAACAGATTTTCTGAACATATTATATATCTAGTGCTTTTAGTTTTGGTCTACTTGGAGAAGATTCCATGAACACTTAGTCTGCCATATTGCAGGAAGCTGAATTTCATTTATTCTAATAAACCCTTCCATTCATACCACACTTTAGAGTTAACAGGGTGCTGTCATATATGTAAGTTTCTGTAAACTTCAGTGCATATCATCATGCTGCAGATGAGAAGTAGAGGACACAAGAGACTAAATAATATGCCAGAGCAGAGCCTCAAAGCCAGAAATGGAACCCAAGTCTTTTCTCTCCAAGCCCAGGGCTCACTCGGGGACACCACAGGTGCTGCCTGTACGATACATGCTGCTGGTCATTACTACTGCAACCACACCTGGGAAGCAGACATTCTGTACAGGAAAGTACATGTGGCATAGGAGTTAGGTCGCAAGCAGTGGACAGAGGGGTGGGCTACATGAGGTTCCACATATGCAATTCTCAGAAGGTTCTGCATATTTTAGTCCTACTTACCTCACCACTTTGGTCCCATTTCTCATGACCTGCATGTCCACCATGCAGCCCCCGGTCACATAGGCCGCTAGGTTCAACTCTGAGAATTCAGCCTGAAGAAGAAAGCAAAGCAAAAAAGGATTCATCAAATACCAGTGTTGGTAACAACGGTTAACACGTATTGGGTACTTAGAGGTGCCAAGTACATGTTTAAAGCTCACCTCAAACTTAGGAAGTTGCTGATATTATTTTCATCTTTCTTTTTGAAAGATGAAGAAGCTGAGGCTCTAAGAGGCCTGGTGACATGTCCAAGGCAGCACAATTAATACAAGGCCAAACTGGATTGAAGCCCATGTGTCTCTGATTCAAGGACCTATGCTTTTAATCCTTGCTAATTCCTGCCTCTTTGAAGGTGGAAGAAGCAACTCCAGCTCCAAGATCAGAACATGCCAGATGCTGTTTGATGGGACATTTTCTCTAGATTTTCTTACCTTCCTGTTCTACAGTAGTATGGCATCATGACTCTGTGATTATTTATCTCTATTAATGGACCCACCCCCCACCCTGGTCATATTCCCAGTTTTCTTTTCTTGGTAATGGCCCCTCCTCTTGCTCCATCCATCTGGTTACAGCAGCAGCACCATGTTTGTTCACTGACATACTGCCCTTTTGGTTACAGTTGATGGGGTAAGCATCTGACTCGGGGTGGAAGAATGAGATACTCTTCCCTGAGAGTTTGAAACTGATGAGTGAGTCATGCAGTTTCTTTCTAGGTGGTTGTATCTTTAATGCACAAACCTGGGTGCTATTTAGGACCATGTTTTCTGTCATCTGCACTGGCAATGCACAGAAAACCAGGGTGGAGAGAGAGAGAGAAAGAGAGAGAGAGAGGAATGTCACAGTCACCGAGAGAGGGGCAGGGGCAAGAGACAGGGATGTTGATGTGCCAGCTACACACCTACATTTGGATTTTGTGAGTTCATCTTTTGGGTTGCCTATTTAAGTGAGCTTTCGTGGATTTCTGTTGCTTACAACCAGAGTCCCATGGAATACATCCCTCTTACCAGATGACATGCTCCCTGGGATTTCTCACTACAACCACCTGTCTTAGTCTCCCAAGGCTGCTGTAATAGGTGGCTTAAACAGCATAAATTCATTCTCCACAGTTCTGGAGGCTAGAAGTCGAAAATCAAGGTGCTGGTAGGGCTGGTTCCTGCTGAGGGCTATAAGGGAAGGATGTGTTCCAGACCTCTCTCCTTGGCTTGTAGATGGCCATCTGCTCCCTGTGTCTTCTTACATTGTCCTCCTTCTATATCCAAAGCTCCTCTTCTTGTAAGGCCACCAGTCATATACACTACCCTCACTTTAATGGCCTCACTTTAACTTGATTACCTCTTTAAAGACCCTATCTCCAAATAAGGTCACATTCTACTGTGGGTTAGGACTTCAACCTATGAATTTTGGGGGTGACAAGTCAATCTATAATGCTATCAGCTAAAATGCATAGCACCAAACTGTGCCTTATACACAGTAGATGCCAAAAGCAATTTCTTTGGGTTTAATGGATAAACATAACCACTCACATGTATGAGGCACTCACTATGTGCCAGGTACTGGCCTAAGCATTGTACATATATGAATTCATTTAATCCTCACACTTGTCCAGATGAGGAAATGGAGGCAGAAAAAGATCAAATAATGTGCATAGCATCATATAGTAGGTAGCAGAGCTGGTATTCAAACCCAGGCAGTGTGGCTCCAGGGCCTGTGTTTTTGTTGTTGTTGTTGTTGTTGTTGTTGTTGTTGTTTTCAGAGTTTCACTCTTTCACCCAGGCTGGAGTGCAGTGGCTCGATCTCGGCTCACTGCAACCTCTGCCTTCCAGCTTCAAGCAATTCTCCTGCCTCAGCCTCCCGAGTAGCTGGGATTACAGGTACCTGCCACCACGCCCAGCTAATTTTCATTTGTTTGTTTGTTTTTTAGTAGAAAGGGGGTTTCACCATGTTGGCCAGGCTGGTCTCGAACTCCTGACGTGATCTGCCCACCTTGGCCTCCCAAAGTGCTGGGATTAGAGGTGTGAGCCATCATGCTCGGCCGGCCCTGTGCTTTTAACTACCACACTCCATGGCCTCCACTGTTCAGGTGAATGAGGCATTAGGTGGCTTATAACTGGGAATTTTAGGGACCTAAAAACAACCATTTAAAGAAAAAAGTTTACATTGAAGGGAAATATCATTTCATGGCAACTTAACTGTATCTCCTCAGAGTCATTTGACAGGAATTATGACCAAAGACCCAGCCATCTCCCCAGATAGTATTAGAGCAAACTGGGAGTACTTATACCTCTTGCTGTAATTAATAACCTCATTAAACTGTGGCAAGGTGAAAAGAAAAGATCACTTTGATGAGTGATCACTTTGATGAGTGAATGAGTCCAGGTTAGTAAATAGTGGTAATGACCTAGTTATTAAGTCTAATGCCTTAAACATTCAGTCCCATCATGTTCAAGATTCTTAGTTGGCAAGGTCACAAAGAAGAATTAAGAAAAAAAGTTGTTGCTTATGTGCGCAGATCAAAAGACATTAGAAGAAAGTTGCAAAACAGGATACCTGGTCACCAAACATATGCAGAGAGGGAGTGCAATAGAATCTTGGAAGATAGAATCTCTGACTCAAAAGTGGCGAGGAACCAAGGGCTGTCTTGCTGCCCAAATGGAAAGAGAGATACCTAGAGAGAAGTCACACTCAGGCTTGGATGTACAAGTTAGAGGTTCATCTTGTTCAGATGTGGGTGTCTACAGTTATTTCTCAGTTGTGGTTTATGAATAATTACAGGAGATAACTGCCTGGGTTGCAAGGTAGCCAGCTTCTGTGGGATCAAGCAGAGAGCTGGCCTAGCAAAGTAAAAGGGCATTCTTCTGTTATTTAACCGTCTAAAACCTTCAGCACCATGGAAATGAACACAGAGGTGTCCAAACCACCTTCCCTTCAAGATAGCTTGATAGCCTTTCTGGTAGAATATGAAAGAGCAGCCATTTGGAAGACTCTCATAAAAACTGTAGTGAATTGAATTGTATTCCTCAAAAAGCTATGTCCAAGTCCTAACCTCTGATACCCGTGAACGTGACCTCTTTGGGAACTAGGGTCTTTTCAGTTGTAATCCAGTTAAGGATATCAGATGAAATCATCTTAGATCGGTGGGAGTTACGGGGGAGGCACACTAAATCCACTAACAAGTCCTTAGAAGAGAAGAGACGAGGAAAAGACAGAAAGACACAGGAAAGAAGACCACGGGAAAATGGCAGCAGAGATGGAGTGATGCTGCCACAAGCCAAGAAATGCCGAGAGTCACTAGAAGCTGGAGGAGCCAAGGAAGGATTCTCCCCTGGAGCCTTCAGAGGGTGTGCAGCTCTGCTGAAACCTTGATTTGGGAATTTTGGCCTCCAGAACTGGAAGAAAATAAATTTCTGTTGTTTTAAGCCACTAAGTATATGGTAATTGTGGAACCTAGGAAATTAAAATAATAACTTTGAGAATTGAATGCAATTTCAGTATCATATTCAAAGTCACCAGGGCTCAAAGAAGGTCAATGTGGCCAGGTAAATCTCCTTTATTCACTTCACTAAAAACATGCACATAGAAATCTGCACCTAGACTCATTCTCTCTCTCTCTCTCTCTCACACACACACACACACACACACACAAAGAGCAAATTAGTTATTCACCTATATCGCAAAAAACGCTATTATCAGAATTACTTGAATATTCTGCATGAGCTAACCTTTTCACCACAAATTATTTTGACCTCCAAGGTTTTTGGTATATCTTTTTTTTTTTTTTTTTGAGATGGAGTTTCACTCTTGTTGCCCAGGCTGGAGTGCAACGGCGTGATCTCGGCTCACTGCAACCTCCACCTCCCAGGTTCAAGCAACTTTCCTGCCTCAGCCTGCCAAGCAGCTGAGATTAGAGGCACCTGCCACCGTGCCCGGCTAATTTTTGTATTTTTAATATAGACAGGGTTTCACCATGTTGGCCAGGCTGGTCTCAAACTCCTGACCTCAGGGTGATCCACCCGCCTCAGCCTCCCAAAGTGCTGGGATTACAGGCGTGAGCCACTGTGCCCAGCTGGTGTGATATCATTTTAATACTACACATTAGGCACTGCGGTATGGACAAATGAGTACTCAGAGAGACTACATTCATATGTAAGCTATTCAATATACTAGCTGATGAGTTTAGTCAAGTTACTGATTTGAATATCAATTTTGACATCTTTAAAACAGAGGTAATGATATCAATAATATCTATCTTTAAATGTTTTTGTGATGATTCAAGACAATGTATATGAAACATCCAGCACAGGGCTGAGACTCAGTAAATAGTTGCCATTAGTATTTTCAAATATTCCATTGTCTTAGTAAGCTTAAACTGAAAGCATCCAAACTGGTGTACCCTGAAAAAGAACAACTCCTTCAAGTATTTATAACATATACATTTAAAAAATATATTGAGGTGTGAAATGTAAAGACTTCTGCATACGGCAACAATGAAGTACCAGAGACTACATACACTCCCATCTTATACAACAAGAAAGCCAGATAAACTGCATTACATATCAGTTTTCAGGAACTAGACAACAGGCATTTCAGGACTATGATTCCTGTAAAAAGGAACAAAATTATCCCTATGTTTATCCTAGCTTACTGCCTAGAGGCAGTTTCCAGGCAGCAGAACAGCATGGGAGAAGACAGAGTTCATCAGTTTCACTGAGTTAAGGATACAAAGATTGAAGTTCAGGGTAGCCATGGCAGCTAAAATTTTCAGGACAGAGTATAGGGAAAGATGGATCTGCACAGAAAAAATAAAACAAACAAACAAACAAAAAACCTCACAAACTCCAGGGAGATCTGTCTTTCCTTGAGTAACTAATTTGAGCATACATGAAAGGAAAGTAATCAAGGCCAGGAAAAAGCCATCAGGAAACAATCTCCAGAATCCACAGAGCTGGGAAGAACCCATGTGCTCACCAGCTAGAGGGTAAAGACCTTGTCAAATGGGTAGGTTACTCAAAATTTCATAGTGGGACTGAATTATCCCTAGCCAACAGCATGCTCTGGATCTAGGACGACCAGCTTGTCCTGGTTTGCCTTGGGCTTTCCCAGCTTTAAAACTAAAAGTCCCATTTCTCAGAAACTCTTCAATCCCAGTTTTACAGTGAAAGTCCCATGTCTTGGAAAACTCCTTAATCCCAGGCAAACTAGAATAATCAATCACTCCATGTAGATCTGTCGCAAGAAAAGCTTAAAAGCAAGTCTTGAATGGATCAAGTTTATTACAAGTAACTTAAATGCATCTCAGAAAAAATTAAACCACTGTTTAAAGGAATCTAACAAAACCCAGCACCCAACACATCACATTCACAATGTAAAAGTAGTGACATTCAATCATAAATTACCAGGAATGCAAAGAAGCAGAAGAATATGACCATAACAAGGAGAAGTCAACCAATAGAAACACGCAGAAATGGAGAGATGATGCAAAGAGCAGAAATGGAAGTTAAAACAACTGTTATAAAGAAGTTCTCAAGAATGTAGATGGAAACGATATAATGGGAGAGAAAGAAACATATTTTAAAAATTAAAAATTAAACTTGTAGAGATAAAAATTATAATATCTGAAATAGAAAATGCACTGCTAGGCTTAACAACAGATTAGACACTTGTATCAGTCTGTTCTACACTGCTATCAACTACCTGAGGCTAGGCAGTCTATAAAGAAAAGAGATTTAATCAGTTCACAGTTGTGCGGGCTAAACAGACTTCTGCTTCTGGGGAGGTGTCAAGAAACTTAACAATCATGGTGGAAGGCAAAGGGGGAAGCAAGCACCATCCTCATATGGCAGAGAAGCAGGAAAGAGAGAGAGCAAAGAGGGAAGTGCTACACACTTGTAATCAACCAGATTTTGTGAGAACTCTATCATGAGGACAGCAAGGGGGATGGTGCTAAATCATTAGAAACCACCCCCATGATCCAGTCACCTTTTGCCAGGCCCCACCTCCAACAGTGCAGATTACAATTCAACACGAGATTTAGGTGGGGCACAGAGCCAAACCGTATCACGCTGCTGAAAAAAATGCTAGTGAACTTGAAGAGAAAACAATAAAAACAATCCAAAATGAAGCACAGAGACAAAAATACACAAAAAAAAAGCAAAGAAAGAAGGAAAAAGAGAGCAGAACCTCAGTGAGTTATGGGATAATATTAAATAGTCTAATATATGAGTAATTAAAGTCTCAGTAAGAGAAGAGGTAGGGACAGAAATTTTTTTTTTAAATGGCCAAAATTTTTCTACATTTAATGAAACCTTGACCTAACAAGTTCAATGAATCATAAGCAGAAGAAACAAAGAAAATAAACAGCAGGGCATATAATAATCAACTTATTAAAAACCAGTGGTGAAGAGAAAATCTTCAAAGCAGCCAAAGGGGGGAAAATACATTTTATATAAAGAGAAACAAAGATAAGAATGATAAACAGCTTCTTGTGAGAAAATAGAAAACCAGAAGATAGTAGTAAATCTTCCTTAAAGAGCTAAAAGAAAAAGAAAACCAGGTCGGGGGCAGTGGCTCATGCCTGTAATCCCTGTACTTTGGGAAGCTGAGGTGGGTGGATCACAAGGTCAGGAGATCGAGACCATCCTGGCAAACACGGCCAAACCCCGTCTCTACTAAAAAATACAAAAAATTAGCCAGGCGTGGTGGTGGGTGTCTGTAGTCCCAGCTACTTGGAAGGCTGAGACAGGAGAATGGCGTGAACCTGGGAGGCAGAGCTTGCAGTGAGCAGAGATCGCACCACTGCACTCCAGCCTGGGTGACAGAGTGTGACTCTGTCTCAGAAAAAAAAAAAAGAAAGAAAAAGAAAAAGAAAACCAACCAAAAAACAATTGTCGGTATAGAATATTATACCCAGTAAAATTATCTTTTAAAAGTGAAGGCATAGGCCAGGCACAGTGGCTCATGCTTGTAATCCCAGCACTTTGGGAGGCCAAGGCAGGTGGATCACCTGAGGTCAGGAGTTCAAGACGAGCCTGGCCAACATGGCAAAACCTCATCTCTACTAAAAAGACAAAAAATCAGCAAGGTGTGGTGGCACACACCTGTAATCCCAGCCACTTGGAAGGCTGAGGCACAAGAATCACTTGAACATGGGATGCTGAGGTTGCAGTGAGCAGAGACTGCACCACTGCACTTCAGCCTGGACAACAGGGCAAGACTTTGTCTCAAAAAAAAAAAAAAAAAGTGAATGCACATAAAGACTTTTCCAGACAAAGAAAAGCTGAATTTATTATAAGTCCAAAATGTGTTAAAGGAAGCTCTTCAGAAAGAAGGACAATGATACCAGATGGAAACTTGTACCAATACAAAATAAAGAGTTCTAGATATGGTAAATATGTGGATAAATACAAAACACTTATTTTTCAGTTTAAAAATCTCCTATAAAAGAGTATTAACTGTTTAAAGCAAAACATTGCAGGCATCATGGGAGTTTATAACCCGTAGAAGTAAAACGAACAACAACAAGGACACAAAGAAAGGGAATGAGAAATGGAAATATACTGTTGAAAGGTTCTCACAGTATATGTGAAGTGGAATAACACTATTTGAAGGTAAATGTTGATGAGCTAAAGATGTATATCTTAAACCATAGAACAGTGCCTTGAAAAGGAAATATAGATAAAATAAATACAGTAAAGTACACAAATTTTCAGTTTATAGCTTGTTGAATTTTAATTTATTTATGCTGTGTAATCAATCCTCAGATCAAGATACAGATCATTTCTAGAACCCCTGGATCCTCCCTCATCCTCATTCCAGCTGATCTCACCCCCACACCATGATGCTACCATTTTAATGTCTTCTATCTCATAGATTAGTTTTACATGTTCATGAACTTGCTATAAATGAAATCTCACAGTACATGCACTTTGGTATTTGCCTTCTTTCATATCTGTGATTCATCCATGCTGTTGTGGTTAGCAGCAGTCATTCTTTTTTAATTTCTGTGTAGTATTTCATTGTCTGAATATTCAATAATGTGTCTATCCATTCGGCTGATGGTAGACACTTTAACTATTTCTATTCATTGGCTACTAAGAAAAGAGCTGCTATGTACCTTCTTATGCATCTATTTTGGTGGGCATATACATTCATTTTCCTTGGGTATATACCTACAAGTGGAATTGCTGGGTCAGAGGATAGGCATACAGGATTTAGAAGATACAGATGGAGAATTTTCCAAAGTGGTTTTGCCAATTTACATACTGTTAGCAATGAGAATTATAGTTGCCCTATGTCTTTTTCAACACTTAGTATTGTCAATGTTTTTAATTTTAGCCATTCTTCAGGTGGGTTGTGTAGTAATAGTACATTGTAGTTTTAGTTTACATTTATCTGATGATTAATGATACTGACCACTTTTTCATGTGCTAATTAACAATTTAGGTAATTTCATTTGGTAAAGTGCCTGTTCAAGTTTTTTGTTCATATTTGTATTCTTGTTTGCATTTATCTTATTAATTTATAAAGGTATCTTAAAATATATTCTAGATATGAGTTATTTGCTAGATATATTCATTTGAAAATTTCTTCTTCCATTCTGTGGCTTATCTCTTAACTAAGTTTTTTAATGAAGAATATATTTATACACACACATATATATATATGAAGTACAATTTAGTATTTTTTTTTACAGTTAGTGTATTTATTGTCTTTAGCTTAAAAAATGTTTGCCTATCCCAAGGTCATGTAGGCACTCTCAATGTTTCCTGCTAGAAGCTTCTCTGTTGAGTATTTCACATTTAGGTCTGTAATCCACCTAGAATTTTTAAATATATACTATGTGAGGTAGGACTGAAGGTTCAATTTTTTTCATATGGCTATTCATATACTTTGGTACCATTTATTGAAATGATCACTCTTTCTCAGTAGAATTGCACTGGTACCTTTGCCAACCACCAAGTCACTTCATAGGTGGCAGTCTATTTCTAAATTCTCTATTTTATTCTATTTATCAATTTGTCTATCCTGTTTCAACTTGTCACAATTAATGTAGCTTTACAGTGAGTCTTGACATCAGATAGTATAATATTCTAAGACAGAAGTGACTCAAACAAGCCCCAGTGATGACAGGAGCAAAGGCAAGATAGGATGACCATCCTCTGTCCCCTTAACCTACTGAGCAGAAAAAAGTCGTCTTATTCGCTCACTGCAAAATACACATAGACACTGGTCAATCAGATGACCTCAAAGGCTCTGTCCTCAATAAACTGATTGGATGTTTCCCTAGCAATATGATTGACTAGACAGACTGTGTTCTACTATTCCTTGCTTTGCAACCAACCCACCATTGCAGCCAGACCTCTCAAATACCTCCTCAAGGAAATCCTCACTTCTCTTAAAGGTTAAAAAAAAGGTTTTATTAATCTGAAAAAAAAAAAAAAAAACCACAATTCTCAACAGCTTGTTAATATGGTCAGCTGGTTGAGAAGGTAATAAATGGAAGAGAAAGCACATCTATTCTTTTAGATCATCACCTATACTGAGGACCGGCACCTATGGCATCTCACTATTGACATGCTCACACACCTCTAAAGGTTTCTCTTTGCTTTATAATGAACTTTCACACTTCAGCACATTTCTAAACATTCTTTAACATTTTAACTTCTTTTCCACCTTGCTGAAAGCTTGAGCCCACTCTCTCATTTGTATTATTTTTTGCGCATTTGTTGCTAGCCAGTGCATTTTAAAAAATTTCTTTCCTGGGCCAGTTCCAAGATGGCCAAATAGGAACAGCTCCAGTCTACAGCTCCCAGCATGAACAACGCAGAAGACGGGTGATTTCTGCATTTCCAACTGAGGTACCAGGTTCATCTCACTGGGGCATGTCAGACAGTGGGGGCAGGACAGTGGATGCAGCCCACCAAGCCAGAGCCAAAGCAGGGCGAGGCATCGCCTCACCTGGGAAGCGCAAGGGTCAGGGAATTCCCTTTCCTAGCCAAGGGAAGCCGTGACAGACACCACCTGGAAAATCGTGTCACTCCCACCCTAATACTGTGCTTTTCCAAGGGTCTTAGCAAACGGCACACCAGGAGATTCTATCCCGTGCCTGGCTCGGAGGGTCGCATGCCCACGGAGCCTCGCTCATTGCTAGCTCGGCAGTCTGAGATCTAACTGCAAGGTGGCAGCGAGGCTGGGGGAGGGGCGTCCGCCATTGCTGAGGCTTGAGTAGGTAAACAAAGCAGCCAGGAAGCTCGAACTGGGGAGCCCACTGCAGCTCAAGGAGGCCTGCCTACCTCTGTAGACTCCACCTCTGGGGGCAGGGCATAGCTGAACAAAAGGCAGCAGAAACCTCTGCAGATTTAAATGTCCCTGTCTGACAGCTTTGAAGAGAGTAGTGGTTCTCCCAGCATGGAGTTTGAGATCTGAGAACAGACAGACTGCCTCCTCAAGTGGGTCCCTGACCCCCAAGTAGCCTAACTGGGAGGCACCCCCGAGTAGGGGCAGACTGACACCTCACACGCCCAGGTACCCCTCTGAGACGAAGCTTCCAGAGGAATGATCAGGCAGCAACCTTTGCTGTTCGGCAATATTCTCTGTTCTGCAGCCTCTGCTGCTGATACCCAGGCAAACAAGGTCTGGAGTGGACCTCCAGCAAACGCCAACAGACCTGCAGCTGAGGGTTCTGACTGTTAGAAGGAAAACTAACAAACAGAAAGGACATCCACACCAAAACTCCATTTGTACGTCACCATCATCAAAGACCAAAGGTAGATAAAACCACAAAGATGGGGAAAAAACAGAGCAGAAAAGCTGAAAATTCTAAAAATTAGAGTGCCTCTTTTCCTCCAAAGGAACGCAGCTTCTCACCAGCAACAGAACAAAGCTGGATGGAGAATGACTTTGACGAGTTGAATGAAGAAGCCTTCAGATGATCGAACTTCTCTGAGCTAAAGGAGGAAGTTCAAACCCATCGCAAAGAAGCTAAAAACTTGAAAAAAAGATTAGACAAATGGCTAACTAGAATAACCAGTGTAGAGAAGTCCTTAAATGACCTGATGGAGCTGAAAACCATGGCATGAGAACTACGTGACGAATGCACTAGCTTCAGTAACCGATTCGATCAACTGGAAGAAAGGGTATCAGTGATTGAAGATCAAATGAATGAAATGAAGCCAGAAGAGAAGTTTAGAGAAAAAAAGAGTACAAAGAAACGAACAAAGCCTCCAAGAAATATGGGACTATCTGAAAAGACCAAATCTGCGTCTGATTGGTGTACCTGAAAGTGATGGAGAGAGTGGAACCAAGTTGGAAAACACTCTGCAGGATATTATCCAGGAGAACTTCCCAAACCTAGCAAGGCAGGCCAACATTCAAATTCAGGAAATACAGAGAACGCCACAAAGATACTCCTCGAGAAGAGCAACTCCAAGACACATAATTGTCAGATTCACCAAAGTTGAAATGAAGGAAAAAATGTTAAGGGCGGCCAGAGAGAAAGGTCGGGTTACCCACAAAGGGAAGCCCATCAGACTAACAGCGGATCTCTTGGCAGAAACTCTACAAGCCAGAAGAGAGTGGGGGCCAATATTCAACATTCTTAAAGAAAAGAATTTTCAACCCAGAATTTCATATCCAGCCAAACTAAGCTTCATAAGTGAAGGAGAAATAAAATACTTTACAGACAAGCAAATGCTAAGAGATTTTGTCACCACCAGGCCTACCCTACAAGAGCTCCTGAAGGAAGCACTAAACATGGAAAGGAACAACCGGTACCAGCCACTGCAAAAACATGCCAAAATGTAAAGACCATTGATGCTAGGAAGAAACTGCATCAACTAACAAGCAAAATAACCAGCTAACATCATAATGACAGGATCAAATTCACACATAACAATATTAACCTTAAATGTAAATGGGCTAACAGATCCAATTAAAAGACACAGACTGGCAAATTGGATAAAGAGTCAAGACCCATCAGTGTGCTGTATTCAGGAAACCCATCTCACGTGCAGAGACACACATAGGCTCAAAATAAAGGGATGGTGGAAGATCTACCAAGCAAATGGAAAACAAAGAAAGGCAGGGGTTGCAATCCTAGTCTCTGATAAAACAGACTTTAAACCAGCAAAGATCAAAAGAGACAAAGAAGGCCATTACATAATAGTAAAGGGATCAATTCAACAAGAAGAGCTAACTATCCTAAATATTTATGTGCACAATACAGGAGCACCCAGATTTATACAGCAAGTCCTTAGAGACTTACAAAGAGACTTAGACTCCCACACAATAATAATGGGAGACTTTTACACCCCATTGTCAACATCAGACAGATTAATGAGACAGAAAGTTAACAAGGATATCCAGGAATTGAACTCAGCTCTGCACCAAGCGGATGTAATAGACATTTACACAACTCTCCACCCCAAATCAACAGAATATAGTCTTCTCAGTACCACATCACACTTATTCCAAAATTGACCACATAGTTGGAAGTAAAGCACTTCTCAGCAAATGTAAAAGAACAGAAATTATAACAAACTGTCTCTCAGACCACAGTGCAATCAAACTAGAACTCAGGATTAAGAAACTCACTCAAAACTGCTCAACTACATGGAAACTGAACAACCTGCTCCTGAATGACATGATCAAGTGGGCTTCATCCCTGGGATGCAAGGCTGGTTCAACATATGCAAATCAATAAATGTAATCCAGCATATAAACAGAACCAAAGACAAAAACCACATGATTATCTCAATAGATGCAGAAAAGGCCTTTGACAAAATTCAACAGACCTTCATGCTAAAAACTCTCAATAAATTAGGTATTGATAGGATGTATCTCAAAATCATAAGAGCTATTTATGACAAACCCACAGCCAATATCATACTGAATGGGCAAAAACTGGAAGCATTCCCCTTGAAAACTGGCATAAGCCAGGGATGCCCTCTCTCACCACTCCTATTCAACATAGTGTTGGAAGTTCTGGCCAGCGCAATCAGGCAGGAGAAAGAAATAAAGGGTATTCAATTAGGAAAAGAGGAAGTCAAATTGTCCCTGTTTGCAAATGACATGATTGTATATCTAGAAAACCCCATCGTCTCAGCCCAAAATCTCCTTAGGCTGATAAGCAACTTCAGCAGTCTCAGGATACAAAATCAATATGCAAAAATCACAAGCATTCTTATACACCAATAACAGACAAACAGAGGGCCAAATCACGAGTGAACTCCCATTCACAATTGCTTCAAAGAGAATAAAATACCTAGGAATCCAACTTACAAGGGATGTGAAGGACCTCTTCAAGGAGAACTACAAACTACTGCTCAATGAAATAAAAGAGGACACAAACAAATGGAAGAACATTCCATGCTCATGGATAGGAAGAATCAATACTGTGAAAATGGCCATACTGCCCAAGGTAATTTATAGATTCAATGCCATCCCCATTAAGCTACCAATGACTTTCTTCACAGAACTGGAAAAAACTACTTTAAAGTTCATATGGAACCAAAAAAGAGCCCACATTGCCAAGACAATCCTAAGCGAAAGAACAAAGCTGGAGGCATCACACTACCTGACTTTAAACTATACTGCAAGGCTACAGTAACCAAAACAGCATGGTACTGGTACCAAAACAGAGATATAGACCAATGGAACAGAACAGAGCCCTCAGAATAATACCACACATCTACAACCATCTGATCTTTGACAAACCTGACAAAAACAAGAAATGGGGAAAAGATTCCCTATTTAATAAATGGTGCTGGGAAAACTGGCTAGCCATATGTAGAAAGCTGAAACTGGATCCCTTCCTTACACCTTATACAAAAATTAATTCAAGATGGATTAAAGACCTAAATGTTAGACCTAAAACCATAAAAACCCTAGAAGAAAACCTAGGCATTACCATTCAGGACATAGGCATGGGCAAGGACTTCATGTCTAAAACACCACAAGCAACGGCAACAAAAGCCAAAATTGACAAATGGGATCTAATTAAACTAAAGAGCTTCTGCACAGCAAAAGAAACTACCACCAGAGTGAATAGGCAACCTGCAGAATGGGAGAAAATTTTTGCAATCTACTTATCTGACAAAGGGCTAATATCCAGAATCTAAAAAGAACCCAAACAAATTTACAAGAAAAAAACAAACAAGCCCATCAAAAAGTGAGCAAAGGATATGAACAGACACTTCTCAAAAGAAGATGTTTATGCAACCAACAGACACATGAAAAAATGCTCACCATCACTGGACGTCAGAGAAATGCAAATCAAAACCACAATGAGATACCATCTCACACCAGTTAGAATGGCGATCATTAAAGTCAGGAAACAACAGGTGCTGGAGAGGATGTGGAGAAATAGGAACACTTTTACACTGTTGGTAGGACTGTAAACTAGTTCAACCATTGTGGAAGACAGTGTGGTGGATTCCTCAAGGATCTAGAATTAGAAATACCATTTGACCCAGCCATCCCATTACTGGGTATATACCCAAAGGATTATAAATCATGCTGCTATAAAGACACATGCACACGTATGTTTATTGCGGCACTATTCCCAATAGCAAAGACTTGGAACCAACCCAAATGTCCATCAATGATAGACTGGATTAAGAAAATGTGGCACATATACACCATGGAATACTATGCAGCCATAAGAAAGGATAAGTTCATGTCCTTTGTAGGGACATGGATGAAGCTGGAAACCATCATTCTCAGCAAGGACAGAAAACCAAACACTGCATGTTCTCACTCACAGGTGGGAATTGAACAATGAGAACACTTGGACACAGGAAGGGGAACATCACACACAGGGGCCTGTCGTGGGGTGGGGGGAGGGGGAGGGATAGCATTAGGAGATATACCTAATGTAAATGACGAGTTAATGGGTGCAGCACACCAACATGGCACATGTATACATACGTAACAAACCTGCACGTTGTGCACATGTACCCTAGAACTTAAAGTATAATTTAAAAAAAATTTCTTTCCCTTATTTTTAACAGAAAAAAAGACCCCATGCCATAATATATTGCTTTAGTAAATAAAGATGGCTGCATGTAATTCTGATTGTTTTAGAGGGGAAAATGGCCATGTTATACATTTGTAGGAGATTACGTCTAGACATCATTAAGGACAAACAGGTTTTAATTCTTTGGTCTCTAGATGAGGGCTATATATAGGCACAGACAGAGCTCTTGGTATTTTGCTACTCTTGTTAAACTAGCTGTGAGAGGTTTTCAACACTGATCTCAATGATAACTGAATGTACTGGACTATCTGAGCTTTTCTGTTTGTGTATAACTCTTTAAACATGTACTTGGAGGAATGAATAAACGGTGGAAAAGGGATTGGCCTTGAAGTTTGGAGATCAGAGATCTAAATCTTGAATTTGACACTGACCCAATGTATGGCCTTAAGCAAACCCCTCACTTTCTCTCTACTCTTAACTCTCTTCATCTTTAAAGTAAAGAGCTATAATTAATTGAGTCAATTATGTCCATGGTCTATTTAACTGTTATATGTTCGTCTTTTTCTCAACTAATGTCCCCTGTCATCAAAGAAATAATCTATTATCATGGCATACTTTCTAAGAAAGAAATGCCAGCCAAGTAGGAATATTTTTTATAAGAAAGCTGTTCATTGTTTTACACCCAGCTCCTGGCACACAGTAGGTATTCAAAAATACTTATTACCAAATTTTTTTATATTTTACAGATGAATGGATACCCTCACACATTAAGCAACTTGCCTTCTGAAACTGCATTGCCAGGGCCTCCAGACTGTGACAACAAGGAGGATGTTTTCAGGCAGAGAGCAGGGGAAAGGCTCAAGCTAAGTTTCCAGGAACAAAAGCACAGGTAAGAACACAGGCCTATGGGCCAATGGAATGGTGAGGTGTCATTTGTAGCTGGGACATGGAGTATATGGAAGCACATAATACAAGGCAAAGGTTGCTGGGAGACTAGTTCATGAAGATTTTGAGTGCCCTGTGAAGGAGCGTGAATATCATTCTACAGCATATTAGTCTTCTATTGCTGCCATAAAAATTATCACAAATTTAATGCCTTCAAACAACTCGAACTTATTATCTCACTGCTTTATAGGTCAGAAGTCCAGGTTAGCTTGGTTGGTTTCTCTGTTCTGTGTTGCACATGGCCCAAATCAAGGTGTTGGCCAGCTGGGCTCTTATTGCAAGGCTCTGGGAGGAAGCCGCTTCCAGATTCCTCCAGGTTACTGGCAGAAGTCAGTTATCTGCAATTATAGGACTGAGGTCCTCGTTTCCTAGGAGAGATTCTCAGCTGCTCAGGGCTATATGTTTTCCTTATGACGTTGTACTCCCATCTTCAAACTACTAATGGCACACTGAGTACTTTTCACTTTTCAAATTTTTATTGACTTCTCGTCTGCCACATCTCCATCTCCAGTATGAGAAAGTTCTCTGCTTTTAAGGACTTGTGTGGTTTGATGGGGTCTAGTTGGATACTGTAGACTCCTCTCCTGTCTTAAGGTCCATAACTGTAATCACATCTGCTAAGTTCCTTTTGAGTAATATTTTCATAGGTTCCAGGGACCAGGGCATAGACACTGTAGGGGGCTACTAGGACACACTAAGGATTGCAGAGGAGGGGAGTAACTCAATTCCTAACAACAAATATTTACGCAGCGCATTCGAAGTTCCAGGCCCTGTTATAGGTGCTAGATATAATTGGAATCATCCATTAAGAAAATCTCTTTGGGCTGGGTGCGGTGGCTCATGCCTGTAATCCCAGCACTTGGGGAGGCCGAGGCGGGCAGATCACATGGTCAGGAGATCGAGACCATCCTGGCTAACATGGTGAAACCCCGTCTCTACTAAAAATACAAAAAAATTAGCCAGGCATGGTGGCCTGTAGTCTCAGCTTCTCAGGAAGCTGAGGCAAGAGAATGGCGTGAACCTGGGAGGCGGAGCTTGCAGTGAGCCAAGATCGCGCCACTGCACTCCAGCCTGGGTGACAGAGTGAGACTCTGTCTCAAAAAACAAATAAATAAATAAATACATAAGTTCCTCAGTATGGTTTTCTTTGTGTTTTTTTCTTCTTATTTCAGGTTCATTGAGCTTCTTGGGTTTAAAATTTCCATTAAGTTTGGAAACATTTTTTCATTAAATATTTTTCATTAAATGTCTCAAAAAAAAAAAAGAAAGAAAATCTCTTTGACATTCTCCTAGGTCAGAAGGAGATACAGGTTGAGTATCCCTCATCTGAAATGCTTGGGACCAGGAGTGTTTCGCATTTCAGATTTTGAAATATTTGCAGTATATATACTTACCAGTTGAGCATCTCTAATCCCAAAATCCAAAATCTGAAATGCTC
The DNA here is from genome assembly GCF_006542625.1 of Nomascus leucogenys. Taxonomy (NCBI): domain Eukaryota; kingdom Metazoa; phylum Chordata; class Mammalia; order Primates; family Hylobatidae; genus Nomascus; species Nomascus leucogenys. Next base: position 59,766,377 of record NC_044387.1, on the reverse strand, counting down.
CAGTGAGCATTTCCTTTGAGCATCACATCACTAAAAATTTTGGATCTTGGCTGGGCACAGTGGCTCACACTGATTTAATCCCAGTATCTTGGGAGGCCAAGGTAAGGGAATCACTTGAAGCCAGGAGTTTAAGACCAGCCTGTGTAACAAGACCCTTATATCTTTTTAAAAAATTAGCCAGGCATGGTGGTGTGCACCTGTAGACCCAGTTACCGGCAGCAGGTGGGGGTGCTCAGGCAGGAGGATGCCTGAGCTTTGAGTTCAAGGCTGCAGTGAGCTATAACTGCACCACTGCACTCTGGCCTGAGAGACAGAGCGAGACTCTATGTCAAAAAAAAAAAAAAAAAAGTTTTGGGTTTTGTAGCATTCTGGATTTTGGATTTTCGGACTTGGGATGCTTAACCTATAAGCACCTGTTTGTAATTAAACTCGTGTCCAGTTTCAGGAACACACCCACACACACGCATGCATGCGTGCACGCACACAGGAATAGAGATGGAATGCATTCAATTTCCTGTAGGGTCTTTGGCTGCATTTTCACCGGCACTGACACCTAACAAGACTGTAATGCCAAGCAGATAATATTACTGAAAGCATGGGGTATTCATGTCTAGTTACTAATAATTGCATTTGGGATGATAATCATGTTGATGACAGCATGGAAAATGGTGATTGTAATCATCATCATAATACTAAGTTGAAGCATGTTATTAGGCCAACAGGTCAATAGGAAAGAAGCGGAAATTGAGATGTGGAAGTGGATGACTGACTGGAATGTACACAAGAAACCAAGAATGTGTGGGAATGTGAAGGTACCAGCTGTCAGCTTTGACCTTGAAGCCTGACTGAGGGAGGATTGTGACACAACGAGAATGTTGTCCAGAGTTCCTGAGAAAGGCAAGATGCTGGCAGATAGATTTGTCTGGAATCCCAGGGTGACTGATAAGATACTGAGAATTCCTGTCAGTTGGTGAAGAGTATCTGGTCCAGACTGTACCCTTAAACCCAACCCTTAGGCGTGTTCCCCTGCCCATGGCCTTGGGCACTCGCACATTTTGCAAGAGAAACAGACAGAGAAAAAGAGACAGAGAGGAGATAGAGACAGACAGGCACTAAGTTCACAGGAAAAAGTCAGCACTCTCAGCACCTCTCCTAATGCCAGAACAACTTCAGACCCTGTGCTCTATTCCATAAGCTTTTTCTTACTGCATCTCATAAAGAGAAGCAGTTAGTCTACTGGTCAGGAATCACAATGCCACATTTGCGAGTGGGCAGGGTCATGAGTGGGAGTGATTCTGGCCTCCACATTCTGCCTCTCTGCAGCTACGTGTCTGTTGATCTCAGTGGCCACTGTGTTAACTTCCTCTTTCCTGCTTTGTAAGTCCTGAAAGCTGCTATCTTTAAGCATTCATCTTTCTCTCTGCAACTCTGTCTTCCAATCTATGAGTTGGCAGCCATAAACTCTAATTCCCGGGAGCTTCTTCTGATTCCCAGGAGGCCCGGATGTCCTGCTATTTTTTCATAGTTGTCATTGTGAGGCTGCGTAACTTTTGAGTAAGAACAGCCACGTATCTAGTTAGTAACATCCACAGATGAGGTTTGGCTTCAAGGGAGGGTAAGAGGTTGCATTGCTTAGTTCTAAAGCCTAAACTGAGGGATTCAGCCCAGATTTAGCAGAGAACCTGGAACTAAGGGTAGCGAACCTATGGCAGCTAACGCTGGACTGTAATTTCAATGGAGATTTGCCGTTCCTCCTTTGGTTGTCAGCCACCTTAGGAACCTGGAATGAGGGGTGTAGCGGGGGTGGTGCTGGTGATTGTCAAGGAAGGATTAGGGCATTCCTGAGCTCTCTTGCAAATTATCATCAAAATTCTACCCTAATTCCTAGCAGATTGATATGTTTACTCTCGGGAATGAAACTGTATCATTAAATTCCTTTAAAAAACATCAGCAGTCTGCATGTATTATGATCTTCCTCACTTCCTAAATTCTTTCATAGCCAAAGACACTCATTCAAAAAGGATAAACAATAGCAGTGATAATAAAAAGGAAACCCAAACCCTACATGACTTACAAGGTCTCACATGATTTACTCTGATGCCTCCCCCTATCCCCCCAGTTCTGACTTGCTCAGCCATTGCCACACTGTCAAACACACCAAGCAAGCTCCAGCCTCCTGTCCCCACCACCAAAGGGCTTCCCTGAGCCAGCAGCATGGCTGCCTTCCTCAGGCCATTCACAGTCCCTCTCAGTGGCGCCCCCAGCCGCACCCTCCCTGCAAAGCACCCTGCTGGGCTCCACAGCCAATTTCCTTGCTTATTCTTCCCTAAGGCACTCATCCCTATGTGACATAAAGATTTACGTCCATCTCAATTAACTATTCAATGGTCTACCTCTCTCACTCGAGTAGGAGCTCTGCAGGGCAGAGATTTTGTCTGCTTTATTCACCACTCTATCTCAGCTCCTAAAACAGTGCCTGGTATACAGCAGCCAGTGCTCCGTCAATATCACTCAATGAACCAATGATCACTCAATGAACCAATGCCCATTTTGCAGATGTCAAAGATAAGACTTAAGGAAGCACAGAGACTGTGCCCCAAGTTCCACCCTGGAAATTATGTCAGCTGGGACCCATACCCAGGCCAACATGCTTCACAAGTGTGATTTTCTGGTGGGCAGGAGGTGACATCAAGTGCATGCCAGTTATTTGAGGTGACTCCCGTTGGAGTGTGCAGAGTTGGGCCAGCTTGGGCTCGGTTTGTGGCCTACAGTCGCCCTTGCCTTTCACCTTCGCAGTCTTGTGCACACGAGTTTGCAGCATCTGTCAGCGAAGCCCATGGACCCCCTCCCCTCCTCCACTCAGCCTCTTCTGACTGCTCCACCGATGGCAGACACTTGGCAGGTGGCCCGAGGCCTGCAGTCGGCAAGAACTGCTTCCTGTCCACTTCCCAGCACAGGCTGTATTTTTAGCTTTCTGGGCTTGGGGGGGATCAGTGACGTCCTTGGCTGGCATCTCAGGGCTGAGCTCTTTCCCACCAGTTCAGACTCACCTTGCAGACAAAAAAGGCTTTGAGAGTCTGCCCGCTCACCTAGCAGCCCATTCCAGACGAGGAAATCTTGCTCAGTGGAAGCACTCGGCATCTCAGTGAAGGCCTGGCCCACCAGAAAAATCATAGCATGCCTGTGTGTGTGTGTGAATATTGAGTGAGTGTGTGTATGCACGCATGTGAATAATGTGTGGTGTGTGCATGTGTGTGTGTGTGTGTGTAGACAGGCAGGGTGGGGAGGGATAAACATATTAAAAATGTCCAAATAAATACAAAAACACAGAAAAAAATAATAAAAACCTACATTCCTAAATGTTCATGTATTAGAATATTCAAAATTAGGACGGGTTTGCCACATTATATTTGAAAAATCAGACTGGTCTCAGTGGCTCACATGTGTAACTTCAGCACTTTGGGAGGCTGAAGCAGGAGGATTGCTTGAGCCCAGGAGTTCGAGACCAGCCTGGGCAAACATAGTGAGACCCTGTCTCTACAAAAAATTTAAAAATCAGCCAGGTGTGGTAGTACATGCCTATTGTCCTAGTTACTTAGGACTCGAAGCGGAAGGATCACTCGAGCCCACGAGTTCAAGGCTGCAGTGAGCTATGATTGCACCATCGCACTGCAGCCCAAGGAACAGAGCAAAACCCTATCTCAAATAAATAAGTAAACAAAGCTTAAAAATAAAAAGCAGTCTTTTGCAGTTTACAAAATGTTTGGTGTAACATAATGTTTTCCGGAATCAAACCAAATGAGTTTGAATCTGATCTCCACCCCTGCCTTGCTGTGCAACTTTGGGCAAGTTAGCCTTCTTATGCCTTAGTCTCTCATCTGTAAAAAGAGGCTATGGTGCCTTCATAGGGCAGTTGTGAGCATTAAATGAATTAATCCACTTGAAAGCTCTTAGCAAGGTGCCTAGGTGAAAATGTGTAATGAATGTTAGCTATCGAGATTATATTAATTAATTTGATTATCACAACAACATTGATAGAAGCATAGGTATTAGCCTCCTCACAGTTGATAAGAAAACTGGAGAGCAGAGAGTGTGCAGATGACTTGGCTAAGATCACAAAGCTATTGAGCCAGAGAGCAAGGACTTGAACTCAGGTCAGTCTGATTCTGTTTGCATCCATTTATTCATTTAGCACATTCTTATTGAGCAGCTGCTCTGCCAAGGCTAGGGGCTGGTGACACAGCAGTGAAAGTAACAGACAAAATTCCCTGTCCTCACCTTATATTGCACCTTCTAGTGCAGACCATTAACAATAAATATAAATAATACATTGGGAGAGGAAAGAGAAACACTGGCAAGAAGATAGAGTGCCAGAAGTTGAGTTTTGTGTTAAATAAAGGGGTCAGGAGAAGACCAAATTTGAGCAGTGATATGAGCAAAGTGAGGTAGCAAAACCTATTAATAAGGGGTGGGGGAGGGGGCTTTCCAGGCAGAGAGACCAGCAGGTGCAAAGACCCTGAGGCTGGAGTATATTATACAGAATTCAAGGAACAGCAAGAAAGTTGGTGTGCCTGGAACAGGGCTAGTAAGGGGGTCAGGAAAGAAGATGAGATCAGAGACGGGATGACGGACCGGATCATAGCAAGGGTTTAGGATTTTATTCTGCATGAGATAGGAAGATGTTGGCATCTTTACCATCCTTATCACCAACATCATCATCTCCACTATTGTCAATGAAGATAATGATGGAGATGATTCTCCTCCTCATTCCCTTCCTCTTTCTTCATCAACATCACCACACTTGGCAATATAAGATGTTATGGAGTCAAGTTTGAGAAAAATCATCACTTAGATGTATTGTTCTGATTTTTAAGGAATTTCTTAATGGCAAAGTTTTGTTCCCAAAAGCCTAGATGTACATTTGCTAGGATCGAGGTGGGGTTCTGGTGACTGGAGGCCAGAGGACCAGGCATGCCCTAATTCTGTCCTGATAGTCGCCCCTTCCTGCTCAGGGTTCCCGAGAGAGTTGTACCCACACCCAACAAAACAAAACAAAACAAAAACCACACCTGAGAATCAAAGTAAAACATCCATTGCCCTTTGCCCTATGCCAGGGGAGACTTCAAGGTTGGGGAGAGCCTTTAATAATGTCCTTAGGACAGGAAGGATGTTCATCGAAGGGGAGAAAAAGGGGCCTTTAAGGGGAACAGGATGGTGAGACCACCATAGCTTCATCTCTCCCCACCTCCAGAGCTTTTAGAAGGTGGAGAGACAGAGAAACAAATTTTGCTAACTGCAATGAATTTTTGCTACCTGCAGTGGGTAGAGCAAATGTTCAGAGATTTTAAGACCACAGCTTAGCTACAAAGAAAAGAACAGTGGTTAATGTTTCCTTGACATTTACGTCCCATTGCTGCGAGCTGGGCTCCACATGCTTAGACACTATTCTGCTGAATGCTCAGCAAAGTGTGTGAAAAAGTGTCCTCGCGGCCCTCTGGCTCTCCTGATGGATGGGTTCTGGGTGCATTAAGATGAAGATGTGGAAGCACAGTCCATTGTTTGGGGCTAACACTCAGTAGTACTACAGATGAATGAGAAACTGCAAGAGGAAAGCAGCCCTGGGAAGAGAGGCTGTTTGGGGTAAGAAGATGCTGCTGGAGCTGGGCACTGTGAATTCTAATTCTGCAGACCATAGTGAGGGGACATATTGAAGGAGCTGAAGCGGGGCTGGTACAGTTATATTTCTGTAAATGTTTTTTTTTTTCCAAGTGGAAAATTCAAAGTTATAATGTGATGAGAGGAACATCTTGTTCATCAAAGCTCTAAGAAATTCAAATGCTTTTTCCTTTTCTTTTTTTTTTTTTTTTTTTTCATTTTAAAGGTCCAAAATCTTTCTCAGGATTGTAGGAAGGAAAAAAGGCACTAAGATTTCCTTTTCTATTCTCATTGCTAGCCATAGTGCAGACCTCGCCTTCTTGTTCTAGAACTGCTGTCTCCCTGCATCTCATTTATCCTCCATTTGATCCAGTCTGCACATCCAGGGGACAGCCCTGTACCCCCAGGTGAGGACCTACTACTTCCTACTACTGGGACCTCCAAGAATACGGCCACCTTTGAACCCCAAATGCAGAGACCCTGCTGTTCCTATCACAGCTCCGGCTGCGCACCAGACACTTCGAAAGGCCAGCGAGTTCAGCACTCAGGATGCTAAATGCTGCGAAGAAAAATGAGGCAGATAAAGTGATGGAGAAGTGTGCATGGAAGTGCCATTTCAGACAGCGGGTAGGGGGCAAGCATTTCTGAGGTGACATTTGGGCAAAGCACCTGAATACAGTGAGGGCATGAGCCATGTGGACACCTGGGGGACGAGGGGGCCAGGCAAAGGCCTTGATGCACTCGCTTGATATTTTAAAGGCTTTTATTTTTTTTCATTGTGGTAAATTATATACAACATAAAATTTACCATTTTAATCCTTTTTTAAGTGTATATTTTAGTGGCATTAAGTACATTCATGGTGTTGTGCAACCACCACCGCTAACCATCTCCAGAACTTTTTCATTAGCACTTGTGATGGTTAATACTGAGTGTCAACTCGATGGGATTGAAGGATGCAAATTATTGATCCTGGGTGTGTCTGTGAGGGTGTTGCCAAAGGAGATTAACATTTGAGTCACTGGGCTGGGGAAGGCAGACTCACCCTTAATCTGGGTGGGCACCATCTAATCAGCTGCCAGTGAATATAAAGCAGGCAGAAGAACGTGAAAAGGCTAGACTGGCCTAGCCTCTCAGCCTACATCTTTTTCTCCATGCTGGATGCTTCCTGCCCTCTAACACTGGACTCCAAGTTCTTCAGCTTTGGGACTCAGACTGGCTTCCTTGCTCTTTAGATTGCAGATGGCCTATTGTGTGAACTTGTGATTGTGTGAGTTAATACTACTTAATAAATTCATATATATGTGTATATATATGCGTATATATATACGTATATATGTGTATATATGTATATATAGTATATATGTGTATATATATAGTATATATATGTATATATGTGTATATATATAGTATATATATGTATATATGTGTATATATATGTATATATGTGTATATATATGTATATATGTGTATATATATACGTATATATATATATATATATAAAATCTCCTATTAGTTCTGTCCCTCTAGAGAACCCTAATACCCCCCCCAAAAAAAATGTTATACAGAACTCCTGTCCCCGCCCCAGCCCCTACTAACTTCTTTTTTTTTTTTTTTTTTGAGACACAGTCTTGCTCTGTTGCCCAGGCCGGAGTGCAGTGGCACAATCTTGGCTCACTGCAACCTCCACCTCCCGGGTTCAAGTGATTCTCTTGCCTCAGCCTCCCAAGTAACTGGGATTACAGGTGCCCACCACCACGCCCAGCTAATTTTTGTATTTTTAGTAGAGACAGAGTTTCACCATGTTGGTCAGGCTGGTCTCGAACTCTGATCTCAAATAATCCACCTACCTTAGCCTCCCGAAGTGCTGGGATTACAGGTGTGAGCCACCTCACTCAGCCACCCCTACTAATTTCTATCCTACTGTGTCTCAATAGATTTGACTACTCTAGGTACTTCAGATTACTGGAATCATATAACATTTGTCCTTTTGTGTCTGACTTCTATCACGTAATATCATGTTTTCAAGGCTCATCTATGTTGTAGCATATGCCAGAATTCCTTTTTTGAGGCTGAATAATATTCCATTGTTTGGACATAGCACATTTTGTTCACCCATTCATCTGCTGATGGACATCTGGGTTGTTTCCACCTTTTGGCTATTGTGAACCATGCTGCTGTGAACACAGGTGTACAAATATCTGTTCAAGTCCCTGCTTTCAATTCTTCTGTAAATTCCCAGAAGTAGAATTACTGGATCGTACAGTAATTCTACGTTTAATTTTTGGAGGAACTGCCATACTGTTCTCCACAGTAGCTACCTCATTCTACATTCATTCCCACATCAGTGCACAAAGGTTCCAATCTCTCCACCTTCTCACCAACACTTGTTACTTTCTGTTGTTTGATTTTAAGGAAGAGCAAGACAGCCCGTGTGGATGGATCAGAGTAAGCCAGGAAAATAGGGTCAGGAACAAGGTCAGGGCAGGCTAATCAGGAAGGGCCCTTAGGTAATGGGAAGGACTTTGGCTATGGCTTGGAGTGAGACTGGCACCTCTGGAGAGATTTTTTCTACCCACAGAGGGGCATAATCTGATTTACAATAAGGAAGTTAAGCCCAATGCTTCTAACTCCAGAAGCACGAGGGCTCCAAGACTAGCACAATCCTCTTTTCTCCCAAGCTGCCCAAGGGTTAAGTAAACGCAAACACGGGTAAATGCAGTGAAAGGAGATATTTCCTTCCCCTGGCTGACACACCTGATTCAGGAAGCAGACTTGTGCTCTCTGGGAATGAGAGGCCTGGCCGGACTTGTGCTTCCACAAGAAAACGAACATCGCTGGGATGCAGGATGGTTTAGCACTTCTCATGTGAGTTTCTGAGAGCTACTGAACAGCCTAAGGCCCCATCTGTTTTCAATCTTGTTAAAAGGGCCTCATGTGCTGGCGCCTATTTAAAATAATGCACACATGGAGTTTTTAAAATGAAGAAGAAAAAAGCCCCGTGCTCTCCCCACCGGCACAGCTTATGTGTTTATTTTGGAGCAAGCTTTGGAGCAAGACACAGCTAATTTCTCTTCCCGGGGTTGATTTGCAAATTCCCATAGGCTTTTGCTCCAAGCATTTAAGGCAGCTTGGTATGAACTGGTCACCCTTTCAAAAGTCTGCTGTGAAATATCTCCAAGTTAAGCCTGGGCTCAGGAAAGGAGGGAGCCCAAGGGCCACTTTGCTCCTTGCAAATAGGTTGTTTCCCTGATCCCTTTTTCCCTCAACAGAGATTCATGTTTCTACAGGCTGAATTCCTCTTCTCAGATGCTCATTTTCTTCCTCAGGGGCTACCGTGGTTCCACCCCAACGTGACCCAGATAGAGCTTCATGCTAACCCAAACCTAATCCCCAAAATGGGGACTGCAAGGGACAGTGTCAGGGAAAAGAACCCACCTGTGGCCAATGCATTCTGCATCAAGAAGCAAAGGCAATGAGGTCTCTCTGTCCACATTCTGAGGAGCACAGAGGCCCTCTGCACTTCTGAGACAACAACATGCTCAACTCACAATGACATTCACATGTCCATTGTCCACAAATAGCTGTAATGGATCATTTCCAACCCTGTAGGCTCAGAGAAAACACCTCGTAAACGTAGCATCACTTCCACAACCACGTCAACAGCAGCTCCACACATCTCAGGGACTTCATAAATGACTCCCCCTAGACCCAGAGCAAGGGAAGTGCAAACAGGATACAAGCAAAACAGGATAAGTGTGTCCGGAATGGCCTCCCAGTGATTGCTCACGTCGCTTTCTGCATCTTTACACTTGAGTGGTAGCAATGCCCAAGGGTGGTGATGACAATAGTTATCCCAGCCAGTACATTAGTAGGAGAAGTAGTAGTTGGAGTCTTTGGAGAGGTAAAAACAAAAATGGTGATACTAGTAGTAATAGCACTAGATATGGTAGCTGTATGAATACTATTCGTAGTTCCAGTGACAATATAATAATTATTACATACTATATTTACATTAGAATTAAAATCCATCATAGTTTTCTTTCTTTTTTTTTTTTTTTAGCACTTTCTATGTGCCAGGCACTGGTCTAAGGGCTTTGCATGTAGTAATGAATCCTGACAGTAACCTGGTGAGATAGGCCTTGTTATCCCCACTTTAGAAAGGGGCACTGAGGCATGATGAGATTAGTATGTTTTATGAGATCACATAGCAGGGAGATGACAGACCAAGTATGCAAACACGAGTCTGAATCCAAGGTCCCTGTTTTTGACTGTTTCACTAGGCTCCTTCCAACATGCGGCAAAGTCCGAGGCAATGGGAGCAGCAGGACATAGAACCCCAGTGAGAGAATTACTTCTCGGAGGGGCACAGTGGCTCACCCCTATGATCCCAGTACTTTGAGAGGCTGAGGCGGGTGGATCACTTGAGGTCAGGAGTTCGAGACCAGCCTGGCCAACATGGTGAAACCCCATCTCTACTAAAAATACAAAAAATAGTAGGGTGTTGATATGGGTTGGCTGTGTCCCCACACAAATCTCATCTAGAATTGTACTCCCATAATTCCCAGTGGGAGATAATTGAATCATGGGGTTGGTTCCCCCATACTATTCTCATGGTAGTCAATAAATTTCACGAGATCTGATTGTTTTATCAGGGGTTTCCGCTTTTGCATCTTCTGCATTTTGTCTTTGCTTGCTGCCATACATGTGAGATGGGACTTGCTCCTTCTTGCCTTCCATCATGATTGTGAGGCTTCCCCAGCTACATGGAACTGTAAGTCCAATTAAACTTCTTTGTTCTGTAAATTGCCCAGTCTCAGGTATGTCTTTATCAGCAGTGTGAAAATGGACTAATACAGGTGTGGTGGTGCATGCCTGTAATCTCAGCTACTTGGGAGGCTGAGGCAGGAGAATCACTTGAACCCAGGAGGCAGAGGTTGCAGTGAGCCAAGATTGAGCCACTGTACTCCAGCCTGGGTGACAGTGTGAGACACTGTCTCAGAAAAAAAAAGAACTACTTTTCAAGAGGCAGCCTAAGGAGAGGTCTCAGACACTTTTTTTTTTTTCCTTGAGACTCTGTTGCTCAGGCTGGAGTGCAATGATGCAATCACAGCTCACTGCTGCCTCGACCTACCGCGCTCAAGCAATCCTCCCACCTCAGCCTCCCCAGTAGCTGGGACTACAGGCGTGTGCCACAATGCCTGGCTAATTTTTTAAATTTTTTTGTAAAGATCTCACTATGTTGTTGCCCAAGCTGGTCTCAAACTCCTGGGCTCAAGTGACCTTTTTGCCTCGGCCTTCCAAAGTGCTGGAATTACAGATGTGAGCCACCATGCCCGACTTCAGATACTTTTTTTTGAGGCTCAAAGGGTTCAGGACCTTCCAGCTATGCATCAAACAGAGCACTAATTTTAATTTTTTAATCTACTTAATATTGGGTTTTACATAAAATTTAATTGGAAACAAAAGCGTTCTATTTTGAAAAACTGTTAGAAAGCAACAGTGTGCTGAGGCTTTGGAGTTAGACAGGTATCATAACTATGTCTTTCATTGTCTGTATTCTGATGCTTTGACCCCTGGGCCTTGCTGACCCTGGAGGGAATGCCCTTCCTAAGTTAGCCAAGTCTTAGAGATACCAAAGAGCTTGCCTGGAGCACGCCCTCTGAATGCAAACCAACCAAAGCAGGCTCAACCTCCTCCATCTATGGGGCTCTCACACTGCAGGGCACTGCCCATCTGCCCTGATCACCACAGAGACAGGCACCAGACAACGAGGGACAGCCCCTACTCTCCAAGGCCGGTTGAAATAATTCAAACTCACCAATCCTAAACCTGTTTCCCCTGCCTTGCTCACTCCTCCCCACAAATTCACAATAAAAACTCTTGCCCACATCTCCCCATCATTCCCTCTGTCTATGAACAAACCTGGTGCTCCCCTGTGCCCCCCACCTGCATGTGGCATGGGGTGCTGTGCCTCCTCCTTCTAGGGGACTGTGAGTGTAAGAGCTCCTTCCTTCTTGACAGTCATGCATGTGACTGCGCGTCTTGCATGCTCAACTAAAACAAATCCTGGGTATGTTTAAGACAACAGGCTCTGACCAGCTTCCCCCATGCCCCTCAGGACTTTCGACAGGTGTCAGGCCTCTGCTGGGTTGCCAGGTACAAAGCCTGGGACACACTGACTGGTGTGGATCATGTCACAAACAGTGCTGAGCGTGGGGTCAGACGGACCTGGGTTTCAATGGCATTTCTAGAACTTCCTAGCTCTGGGATCTTGGGGAAATCACAGAACTTCCTAGCTCTGGGATCTTGGGATCTTTTGCCTCAGTGGCTCTACCTGTAAAAATAGGGCATAAGGTCCTGACCCTGTCCCTATCCTGAGGCTGCTAACAGGAACTGCAGGAGAGCGTGAAGGTGAAGTTTCTCCAGAGTGAAGCCCACACCACCATAAACTGTCTTTAGGGTACCCAAGGGCTTCTTGCACAAAGGTGTGTTTTTGAGTTGTTCAGTCTAGAAGAGGGTTTCTCAACCTTGGCACTATTGACATTTTGAGCTACATAATTCTTTGTTGTGGGAGGCTGTTTTGTGTATTGTAGGATGTTTAGCAGCGTCCCTGGCCTCTACCCACAGGTGTCAGGAGATCTCCCCTGCTGTGACAACCAAAAATGTCTCCAGGCATTGCCAAATGTCTCCTGTTGGGGGAAGTGGGGCAAACATCACCCTTGGTTGTTAGCTACTAATACAGAACAGGAGACACGTTAGGCTAAGCGTATCTTCCTCTTTCTAGCATCTCTCTCTCTCTCTCTCTCTCTTTCTCTCTCCCCTTCCAAGGATGCCCAACAGTTCTCAAGACCCCAGGTATCTCTGTGGTACACTAGGGCTCTAAGGAGTATGGTTGGAAAACAGTTGTTTTAGTAGACACTCTAGGCTAGAAAAAGTAGAGTTGTGTTGTCAGTGGGTTTTGGTTTCACCCCCATCATATATTTACCAACTGAGCTCATCTCATGATCCAACCACTTTATCCATAATTTACCGCCCTGTTTAAGTAGCCTGGTAGCAACTCCACAGAATGTGAGAACTGCAAGTTCTTTTCAGGTCATCCAGTGGGTTTGGTCTTGCTGCCAGCTCTGGCTGCTGTGTGCAGAGAAAGATAATGAGGCTGCCCCTCAGCTGGGCTGGAAGGCGTTGCCTTCATTAAGCAGCAGAAGGCCGGGGGTTGCACATGCTCTGTATATTTCCCAGTTCCTCCTTTTACAAATGAGTCAACTTACATCCAAAGTTCCCTTAGTGTTAACTAAAACAGACCAAATTCTCAATGTGTGCTGGACATAGTAGCATTGCGGTTACTAGCTCCATTCTGTGAATAGAGAAACATTAGCTTGGAACCTTGAACCACTCCCTTGAAGTCCCCCAGGTAACAAGAGGCAAAGCCATGATTCAAGCCCTTGTCCATCTGCTCCTGGGCACAGCTCTGTCCATCAAACCAAAGTGTCTCAAAATATGGCTTCTTCCTACTGAGGCAGCAAAAAATGTTCCTCCACACAAATAAAATACTATAGAGGAGTCAGTGAGAAGGAGCCTGTTTACTTTTAGAATCTTTTTTTTTTTTTGAGACAGAGTCTCGCTCTGTCGCCAGGCTGGAGTGCAGTGGTGTGATCTTGGCTCACTGCAACCTTTACCTCCTGAGTTCAAGCAATTCTCCTGCCTCAGCCTCCTGAATAGCTGGGACTACAGGCGCCTGCCACCTCACCCGGCTAATTTTTGTATTTTTAATAGAGACGGGGTTTCACTATGTTGGCCAGGATGGTCTCGATCTCTTGACCTCGTGATTCTCCCACCTCGGCCTCCCAAAGTGCTGGGATTACAGGCGTGAGCCACTACGCCCAGCCTACTTTTAGAATCTTAATGTAATTTCCCATTAAATACACATAGAGCATAGTAAAGGTAAGACTGAAAAGAAACCCAAAGCAACGTGGAAGCAGCATGATGGGGAGAGCGGATGACATCCCAGGAATGACGGGTGAGTTAGCCGTGGGAGTGAGGAGGACACAGCGTTTTATAGAGCATGGGCAGCTTGGGAGCCAGACGGAAGCCAGACAGACAGGAGTTCAAATCCTGGCTCTGCCAATTCTAAGCTGCATTGCTGGGCCTCTCTGAACCTCAGTTTCTTTGTCTGTAATAGTAACAGATAACTCACAAGGTCACTGTAAGCAGAAAATTGGGTTATAGATAGTAAAATCTTGGCAGAGTATCGGCATCTATCTATCTTACCTACCTACTTATCTTCCTATCTCTCTCTATATATATAAATATTTATCTATCAATATAGATAATAATGACTCAATTTCTCTATATATAGATTTGTATATGTATGTATGTCTATATATACATTTATATAGAGAAAGGGAGAAATTGCTTAAGATATTATTATTGTCTCTATTATTGACATTACAAAATACTTTTTTTTTTTTTTTGAGACACAGTCTCACTCCATCACCCAGGCTGGAAAGCAGTGATGCAATCTCGGCTCACTGCAATCTCTGCCTCTCGGGTTCAAGCCATTCTCGTGCCTCAGCCTCCGAGCAGCTGGGATTACAGGCATGTGCCACCATGCCTGGCTCATTTTTTTTTTTTTTTTTTTTGTATTTTCAGTAGAGACAGGGTTTCACCATGTTGACCAGGCTGGTCTAAAACTCCTGGCCTCATGTGATCTGCCTACCTCAGCCTCCCAAAGTGCTGGATTATAGGCATGAGCCACTGTGCCTGGCCCAGAATACTAAATTTAATGAAGGTGTTTAGGGGAAGGAAAACCTAGCTCTGAACTGATTAGAGACCACAAAACAGAAGCCTGGAGAGAAAGTTAGGTTCTAGAGAGATGGAAAAAGCATAAGTATATGGATGGATAGATGGATGGACGGATGGATGACTGAACAAATGGTCAGATGCATAGATATTCATTATATAGAAATAACATTTTTGGACACCAACATGTAGAACTTGAGTGAAAGCCATCATAAACAAGAAACCTTATAAATTAATTATTTGCCTCCTCTAATGTCTCTCATGGGGACCACTAAGCAGAGAGAGGAAAAGAGAGGTGGTGAGAAAACGAGGCTGGTGCCAGGTTAGGAAGGGCCCTGGTGCTGCCTAAAGACTTTGGCCTTCATCCCATAGACATTGAGGAGCCTGCACCGTGGAGAGCTAAGGGAGCCAGTGAGAGACCAAAGCAATTGTACAAGAATAAGCAAATTAAGACGAGTAATCAAAATCTGGTTCTGTCCAATGAATGCAAAGTTTGGGGTTTCTGGCACTTGGCTGGCCCAGCAAGGGGAGGTTCAGGCCCCTCTGCTTTCCCTTGCTTTTCCTGGCAGCACTAGAGGGGGTGAGCCTTCCCGTCTCCTCCCTGTCTGGACAGAAGGCAGGCCCTGAGGTGGGCTGGGTGGGGAGGGCACCGGTTCAGTTCCATTTTAAACAGGCCAAGAACTCACCCATTAGCTCACGAGATGAACCTCAGGGCTGTTGCTCAGGGAAGAAAGGAAGGTTCCAGCAACATGGCTTAAGAAGTATCACAAGGACAAAAAACCAAACATCACATGTTCTCACTCACAGGTGGGAACTGAACAATGAGAACACATGGACACAGGAAGAGGAACATCACATACCGGGGCCTGTTGTGGGGTGGGGGGAGGGGGGAGGGATAGCATTAACATGTTAAATGACAAGTTAATGGGTGCAGCACACCAACATGGCACATGTATACATATGTAACTAACCTGCACGTTGTGCACATGTACCCTAAAACTTAAAGTATAATAAAAAAAAAAAAAGAAAGGTCAGAAAACCCAGAGAGGCTGTCTGTGGTCCCCGAGAACATGGATCTGAAAATTGCTTTAGGCTGTAAGAAGCAGGTCATTTTTCAGGTCTGGCTGGGCAACAGGTGAGTCAGGGGAAAACAGGTAGACACAGGTTATGATTACAATTCTGCCACTAACTAAGCAATGACCTATTCAACCTCGCCAAGCCTCAATTTCCTCATCTGAATAATAATGAGCCTTACACCTCAGGAGTTGCTGAAGGACGAAATATGCTGAAAAGTTAAACACATTAGGGCAATGAAAAGCACATCACTGAACTAATAGTTTATTTTCCTTCTTGACCACATACTCAGAACTCCACAAGTACAACCCTTGATGCCCCATGATAGAACTTAGCTCCATTTCCCATCTGGTGCTGACCTTTTATCATTGCCAAGTTCTTCCCCTTAGGATGTCTAAAGTCAGACTTGGCAAGGAGGAGACAAAGGCAGATGGTAGTTTGACTCTACAGTAACCAGCGGCATGACCCAAGCAAGGAACTGCACCTCGGTCAGTCCCCATTCAACAGATGAGATAGAAAGGTGGTCAATGCAGGGGTCAGTGGTACGGACTCTGGAGCATCTGGGTCCACATCTCAGCTCTGCCATCTCCTAGCTGTGTCACCTCGGGCAGGACACTTAACCTCTCTGAGTCTCAGTTCCATCAGTACTTTGTGGGGTGGTGATGAAAATTAAATGTATACAGATAAACTGCTTAGAGGATGGCTTGCCCATCGTGTAAATGTTAATGTCAAATCTTGCTTTACCTGCACTGTACTACAAGGTATCAATGATTTATGTGAACGATTCCTGCAGGGCTAATGCTTTGTTTGTGTTGTTTACCATGCAAAAGGCTCTTTGGGTTCTTGCAGTAGCCTAAAGCTTTTCTCTTTAGCTTCTTTCATTTTTCCCTACTTTGGGTAAGTTTGAGAAATATATATTGAACACAGATTAGGTATCTGGGTCCTTGGAGCACCTATTATGTACCTGAATAAGTGTCCTGCCAGCCTCCCCACCACGGTCCACCATAGCACTGTGTACCCTACTTTCACAGCTCCTAACAGTTTGTAATTACGGTGTGTATGTGTGTGTGCATGTATGTGTGTGTGCACGCGTGTGTGTGTGTGTAAGAGAGAGAGACAGATAGATAATATGATTAATTTCTGGCCCCTGCCATTAGATGTTAAGTTCCATCAGGTAGAGATTCCATCTGTTTTTTTTTTTTTTTAAGATGGAGTCTTGCTCTGTCACCCAGGCTGGAGTGCAGTGGCACGATCTCGGCTCACTGCAAGCTCCGCCTCCCAGGTTTGCACCATTCTCCTGCCTCAGCCTCCCGAGTAGCTGGGAGTACAGGCGCCCGCCACCACACCCGGCTAATTTTTTGTATTTTTAGTAGAGACGGGGTTTTACTGTGTTAGCCAGGATGGTCTCGATCTCCTGACCTTGTGATCCGCCCGCCTCGGCCTCCCAAAGTGCTGGGATTACAGGCGTGGGCCACCGCACCTGGCCAGATTCCATCTGTTTTTAATCACCATTGTAACCTGAGCACGCAGCACATAAGCAGTCAATGAATATTTGTAGAATGAATAAAGATCCTGTCCCTGTTCCCAATGAGCCCAGAGTCTACAGGGAGCAAGGGGCAGGTGAATTAGTAATCTCAAAGTCATCTGGGAAGTGTGATGTAGACACAGGTATGAGGTGCTGGGGGAGTACAGGGAAGAGGCACCAGGCACCTCCCCACCTGCCTGGATGGAGGGGGTGGGGAGAGGAAGCAGCACAGACATCATGCTGGAGCTAATGTTGAAGAATCAATGGCAAAATCTAAGAAACGATGTCCCAGGAGGAGAGACTTGCATAAGCAAAGGCATGGAGATGTGACTCCAAGATGGTATTACCATGGGTGGGCATTGGGGAACCACAGCAGTTTGGTGAGACCAAAGTCTAAGGTAGAGCACGGGAGGAGATGAGCAGGGAAAGGCAGGCAGGGGCGAGCTCATGGAGGGCCTCGTGTGCACAGCTTGAGACCCACAAAACGAGTCTCATGCACAAGTCAGCCCTTTATGCATGAGAGGAAAGTCACCAAGCCTTCCCTGGATTTTACTTCTTCAGGATACACCTTCCCAGATGAGCCAGCATAATGATTAAGAACCATAAACAGGCAGGGCACAGTGGCTCACACCTGTAATGTCAGCACTTTGGGAGGCCAAGCTGTGGGGATCGCTTGAGCACAGGAGTTTGAGACCAGTCTGGGCAATATAGTGAAACCCTGTCTCTACAAAATATTTAAAAAATTAGCCAGGTGTTGTGGTGCACACCTGTCATCACAGCTACTCAGGAGGCTGAGGTGAGAGGATGGCTTGAGCCCAGGAGGTTGAGGCTGCAGTGAGCCATGACTACACCACTACACTCCAGCCTGGGTGACAGAGTGAAACCTGTCTCAAAAAATAACAAAATAAAATAAAAAGAACCATAAACACAGATTCTGCAGTTAAACTGACTCTGAATTCCAGTTCTGCCACTTGTATGCTGTGTGGCCTTGGGTAAGCCTCAGGTTCCTCACCTGGAGAATGGGGGAACTCATAGTACCTGTTCATCACAGAGTCATGATGAGGATTAAACACACTAAACCATATGAAATGCTTAGCGTGTGCCTGACACTTAGTAAGCATGTGATTAGACACTGCCTATGATCATTAATCCCTTCAGAGCCCAGGCTGTACAGCTGCCATCTGCCTCAGGCACTACCAGTGGAAACTCTCTCAGGTCACCCTCTAAAACTCCCTGAGATGAGGGGGCCAAGACTGGACCAAGACGGGTCCAGTTTAGGTTGAATTCTATTGTAAAGTAAATAGTGCCTTAGAACTACTAAAATCCTATGGGATAGTAAAGATAGACATTGTAGGGCACATAAACTTGTTCTCTGATATCAGCCTCCCAGCTCCTTCCTGAGGGACTAGAAAATGCACCCAGACTGTGTATGATCCAAAGGAAGCCATTTCAATGCATAGGTCCTGTTGATATGTCAGCCCACTCCCCTCCTCAGGAGACTCTGCTTAGAGTGGGCTGGGAGATTCCTTAGACAATCTAATAGATTAGTTTCCAGTTTAGCATAACAGCCAGACAGATTTTTGCGGTGAAGTCATCCAAGTCAATTAAAAGGCATTTTTCCCTGCTGTGAGTTCAGAAGTCCCTTTGGTTCATTCCAGTTTTCTGGGATGTTTCATAATAGGTTCCACCCTAGGTTAATTAATAACCCTTGATTTCCACTGAAACGCAAAGGCTCAAATCCACTGTGTAAGCACATCCGGGCAGAGGCTGCTGGCAGGGCTGGGATGAGCCCAGTGGGGGCTCCTCTCATCAGGGAGTGGGCCAGACCCCAAATGGTAGAGACAACAGCAGAGCTGGCAGAAAATGTAGAGTAGCCACACAAAAGCTGAAGGCCACGCTGAAGAAGTGGTGTAACCAGGGGCAGTAGTGCATTGGGAGGGAGATCATCAACAGACGAAGGAATCACAAGGCTGGGGATTAGGCAGATTGGGAGCAAGTTGAAATGTGCAGTGTGAAATGGCTTAGTCCAAGTGGCTGGACTAAGGTGAACAAGAGGAGGTTGGCAATGGCTCGCTTTCAAGAAATGCCAGCTGAAACACATCATGTGGGTCTGACTCCATCCTCTCAGTCTTAAGAAAAATAGGTCATCTCTTCTCTTCTAGTTTCAAATACGAATTACAGGTATGAAAATGGATCAAGTGGTTAAGGAACACAGTGGCAAGGATGTACATGCATTCACTTAACACTTATGAAGTCCCTTCCATGTGCCTCCTACCCAAGCATCATATTCAAGGATAAGATGTCTTTTGTACCAAATCCAGAGCTGAGTTTTTCTGCCTCCAGTCTCAAGCCACCATTCCTATCCAGCAAATCTTCTAAGACCACTGTCAGCCTGTGCATTCTAAAATGAAATCACGGTCACAGCACTCTATGGCTTAAAAAGTCCAGTACATACATCCTGCCTCTAGGACACAATTCTTAGTTGCATGCCTTGCACTAACAGCCCACCCTGAATAGATTGCCCTCCACCTTCTTTGTCAGCTTCGTCTCCCACCACCCCTTCTCATGTATGGCATACCCTGGTCATTTGCCCTGTATGTGACAAGCTGAGACTCGAATCATGCTGTCTAGCTAGAAGGCCCAATGTGCACATCTGCCCACTCACCCTCACCTAATTCTTGTCCCCAAACCCAGCTGCACATCAGCTTCTCTGTGACGTCTTTCCTGAGAACATCCCGAGGTTAGACAAATCTCTACGACAACCCTCGTTGCAACACATTATGGCCACTGCCTTCAATGTCTATCTTCCCACCAGATAAAGAACACTTTGAGTGTGGAGGGCTCTGTCACTAGGACAAAGTACAGAGCAGGTGCTCAGTGAGTGTTTCTTGAATGAAGGAACAGGTTCAGATAAGACAAGCTCTGTTTGTTTTGTTTGTTATACATCCTTCAAGAAGTGAAAGGGCTTACTAAGTTCTCCTTCAGAATGTCCACTTAATTTCCACTGAAGTCTCATTTATCAATAGTACTAACAGGGGGCCGTGCTGATGCTGATGAAGTGGTGTGGCAGTAAGGAAAGGCGAATTTCCAAACACAGCAGCTAAAGGCTAAGGAACTCTGAGCTGGGTTTCCCAGTGCAAGAGGATGGACTCCCTTTGACTCCCATGCCTCCTTCCTTCTCATCTCCAGTGCAGGTGCTGAATGGTGCCACCAAACCAGGATGCTGTACTCTCCTCCAGCAGAAAAGAAGAGGAGAGTCTAAAGGGTCACACAACGGGCAACGCAGTCCCTGTTGTGTTCAGAATCAGCAGGGCTCATTCAACCTTGGTCTCGGCATTCCCCAGCCCTCACTGCTTGGAGCTCTCCTTTGGCTATCAGCTATGGTTCAGCACTCTATCCTAGGCTCCTCCCAAGAAGAAGGCTTCTCACAGGTAAACTGAAAAATATAAACTTCATTTGTTTTTGCTATTTTTTTGCTTGCTATTAAAACCATCAGAAGGGACTAATGGCTTCTTAAAAGGGAAAAACAAAAGATGGCATGGGCAGGGGGAGAAATGTAGTATGAAAAGCAGGGACCCAGGAGATGAAAGCTAGTGCTCTCCACACTTTGGACTCCAACAATAATTTCACGTGTGTGCTAAGTCACTTCCCCTCTCTGAACCTTTCAGCTGTTAAACAAGGGAGCAGGATTAGACAATCACTAGGACACTCCCTGGCTCTATCCTTCTATGACTATGTCACACCTTCAACTCACTCACACATTCACTCAACAAATATTCATTGCATTTTTTCTTCAGGTCCAGAGTCTGTGCTATCTACTATCAAGGAGACATTAGAAATGGATGACAGGTGCCAACTGAATGTTGTATATCAATGGGAACTATGATTGAACATATGTGTAAATAATCAAAACACACACATAAACATGAGCTTTTTATATTTTTTATCCCACCAACTGCACTGCAAACTTCTTCAGTGCATGGATTATATCCTTTCTATTTCTGAATGCTTCAAGAGACTGAAGCCTAGAAATTACTCAGGCAAATGTGTTCAGTGATGTGAAGCTGATCATAAAAATAGTTCTAATATTTATTAAGCACTTTCTATATGCTAGGCTCTGCTTCAAGTGCTTCATGCAGTCTAACAGTAACTTATTTCAGTGTCACAACAACTATATGGGCACTTATTATTATTTTATATGAGGAAACTGAGGCATGGAGCAGTTAAATTACCACCTCAAGGTTACTCGGGAAGTGGTGGAGATGGAATTCAAACCTAGTTGATCTGGCTTGAGAGTCTGAGCTATTATACTATCCAGATAGTCTAAAGACATAGAGCTTAGCTGGGCGTGTTGGCTCACACTTGTAATCCCAACACTTTGTGAGGCCAAGGTGGGAGGATCACTTGAGCCCAGGAATTCAAGACCAGCCTGGGCAACATAGCAAGAACCCGTCTCTATTTGGGAAAAAAAACAAAAACAAAAAAAAGATATCATGCCACTGCACTCCAGCCTGGGCAACAGAGCGAGACTCCATCTCAGAAAAAAAAAAAAAAGGTAAAGACGGAGAGCTACGTTTAAAGACAATAATGAACATCAACCCTTGGGGGAAAACAATGAAAAAATATAGAATTGTTAACAGAGAAACCATGCAAGAATAAGCCAGAAACATGAAATGATGAATAATAACCATTGGGGTTAGTCAGGAAAAGAGGACTGTTTTGCTAGAAAAAACACCTCATATGAATTTGTAATTTACCCAGTAGATCAAAAGAGTAGGGTGAGATAGGAAGATACTGTGGGATACGTACTCAAGCTGAGAGGGGAAAGGCAAAAAGCTTTGTAAAGACAAATTCATGACCAGCATATATTCTGATAAATGTACTTTGGTTAAGAACTAGGACTTTGGAGTTAGCCAGACCTGGGTTCAAATCCCATCTTCACTGCATTCTTACTAGCTGTGTCACATGCCTGGGCAACTTATTTAAGCTCTCTGGGCCCCGGTTTCCTCAGCAACAGGCATACTGTGTGGATTGAATGAGTTACTGCATGGAAAACACTTAACGCGGCACCTAGCAAATAGTAAATGTTCAATAAAGTTTGCTACCATCATCAGTGTTATTGTTTCTCCATTTTCTGTAGAGTTGTTAAGTTGATGAGCCTAAAGGTAGACCCAGTAAGCTGATAAACCTACATTAATCAATGCCATGGTTAAGAAGAGAAACACTCGCTTCTCTAATGAGTTATGTTTCAGCTGATGGGCCCTAGTATTCCACCTGCTTTTTTTATCCCCCCAGCTGGTTCTTAGATTTGAAAAGAAAAAGGCCTCCATGGAGACCTGCACGCTTTTAAAAATAATACAAAACAGAACGTCTGAGGTCAGGGTAAGGCAAGCCAAACAAATAAATCTTGCAGGATTGTGTTAACAAAACAAGGCTTAGTGGATCAGAGTGGGTAGAGTTCTGTCCGACTCAGTCCTGCAGAGAAACACCAAGCTCTGGAGAATTTCAAACACAAGGAGGTCAAAGAGGAAGATCAAACTATGGAGCACTTCAGAGTTCAGCATCCATGCCTGGGCTGTAACCAGGAAAGCATTCTGTGCAGGATGGACTCCAGAACTCATGGGTCATGTACAGTCCTAGAAATCGAGACCAGAAGAGTCTTATGGATGAATTCTATATGACCTCTATGGAGAGTAATTTCACAATATATATCAAAATTATAAATGTGTTCTCTTAGGTTGGGTTCTCTGGAAAGTAGACCCTGGGATGGATATTAGCCTGGGGGGAGGTTTATTAGTGAATTCTCTGGGAGCTCCATCACTGGAAGGGGGAAGAAAAGAAAGGAAGCAGGACTGTGAGAACTTGGGCCACACAGCCGTCTCAGCAGAGGTCTCCGGCAACTCTGCAAGAAGCTCTGAAGCTGGACAGCCCTTCAGAGTTATCCCAAACTGGGGTGATGGGGACAGGGATTTATTATAGCCTTTGACGGGCAGTCATTGGATGTAACTGCCACCAGGAAGGAGATGTGACCTTGGAAGAGGCAGCTGTCCCCATCTGAGGCACTTTCAAGGAGGAATGACAGAGGAATGAAGAAAAGTCCTTCATTCCTCAATGTGCATTACAGCATCCACCACCTGCAATGTTTTTGGAACAAGTTATCCTATTTCTAGAAGTGAATCCTACAGATCGATTAATAAATGTTTGAAATGACATAAGTTTAGCATTGTCTATAATAGTAAAATTATGGAAAACAAATTATGGTGTATCCACATGACAGACCCCAGGCCATCATTAACAAGAATGAGGCAGGTCTGCATATACTATCATGGAATAAACTCCAAGAAATATTAAGTGAAAAATGAGGGTGCAGAGGAGTATGCATAAGGAGAAAGGCATGTGTAGATGTCAAGCAGCCAAAGGGGTGGACTGTGCCTATCACTGTCTATTCTCACTCATCCTTCTATAGTCTCTCCTGCACTATGGGAGCTGAAAGCCTAAAATCTGCATTCCCCAGATCCTTTTGCCACATAATTTCAGCTTATTTCTACCAATGGGAGGCATTCATGCAGGAATTGAAGGTAGAAAGAAGGTAGCAACAATTCTGCTTCTGGTGGTAGTTACAGAAGCTTCACCAACAGCTACAGCAGTTTGAACAAGTGGCGGCAATTCCTGCAGCCTCAGTGGAAGCACAGGTCTGGCCAAGTGCAGTAGCTCACACCTGTAATCCCAGCACTTTGGGAGGCCCAGGCAGGAGGATTGCTTGAGCCCAGGAGTTTGTGACCAGCCTAGGCAACATCGCGATACCTTATCATTACAAAAACTAAAAAAAGAAAAAAAAAAAAAAAAGCTGGGCATGGATGGTGGTGCACACCTGTGGTCCAAGCTACTTGGGAGGCTGGAGTGGGAGGATCACTTGAGCCCAGGAGTTCGAGGCTACAGTGAATCATGATTACACCATTGCACTATAGCCTAGCTGAAAGAGGGGGACCCTGTCTCAAAAACTAAACAAAACAAAACAACAACAACAACAAAAAAGAGCCCAGGCTCCTGATTCCTCAGTGACAATAGTGACAGTGACAAACAGTGAATGTAGGACTGTTGTGCCTCTGGGTAAAATGATTTCCCCTTTTGATCCATTTGTAATCAATCCTCCTTGTTAAATTCCCTCTGAAATACATAGCATGGTTGATATTTTTCTAACCAACTACCCTTTGCGAAAAGCATATATATGTATTTGCTCATTGCATTTAAAACTTCTCTGGAAAGCTGCCCAAGAAACTAGTGATAATAGTTACGTACATGGAAGAGAACTAGATTGGTGCGGGCAGAGTGGGAGGCAGACTTTTCACCACATACCACTGTGTAGCTTTTCAATTTTTAACTATTTGAATATACTACTTTTACTGCCCCCCAAAAAAAGAAAAAGATTAATATAGGTTATCTCCTATAAGCACATTAATTTCCTGTGAAATATTCCCCAAGGTAGCCACCCAGTTTCTGCCACAGCATTTCCAGCACAGGAGACGCCCTACCTACAAAAGGGGCATGGCCCATTCCTCATTAGTCAGCACTACTTAACAGTTTCTGTGTAGACCAAGTTGAAATCCATCTTCCTGTAGGATTGCACCAATAGACTGAACTCGAACCCCAGTGAAACAATAGAGGGTGGTGCTCAGCACAGAAACCTGGGTTCAGATACCTCCTCGATCACCCATTTATGCTGCTTGTTTAACATCTCTGAGCCCCAGCTTCTTCATCTGCTAAAAGGGACAAAGTACCCATCTTTTGTTAGTTTGTTTGTTTCAGATAGAGTTTTGCTCTTGTCGCACCCAGGCTGGAGTGCAATGGTACGATCTTGGCCCACTGCAACCTCTGCCTCCCGGGTTCAAGAGATTCTCCTGCCTCAGCCTCCCGAGTAGCTGGGATTACAGGTGTGCATCACCACGCCTGGCTAATTTTTGTATTTTTAGTAGAAATAGGGTTTTGCCATGTTGGCTAGGCTGGTCTTGAACTTCTGACCTCAGGTGATTCACCTGCCTCAGCCTCCCAAAGTGCTGGGATTACAGGCATGAGCCACTGCACCCAACTCAAAGTACCCATCTTAAAGAGGCATTGTGAGGTTGAAATAAGATTATGCATGCCCAGTGCTTTAATCAATACTTTTGGTTATTGTTCTTGATATTTACAACACTGGAAGAAAAAAATATACAGTGGATAAGAAGAGGACCCTGAAGTCAGACTGGTTAGGTTCAAAAACAGACCCATGCCACTTATTAGTTGGGCAACCTTGGGCAAGACACTTCCTCTCTATGAGTCTCAGTTTCTGAAAGATGGAGGAGATAACAGTGTCTACTTCACCCATAAAATGCACTTAGCTTTATCTCATAAGGACTCAACAAATGGTAACTTACTTTATCAACCATACTTGTTCAAGAGGTAGATATTTGTAAAGAGTAGACTGGGACCTATCAGACCTTTCTTCCTCCGGACTAAACATCTCCAGTTCCTTAAACGAATCCTCTTTCCTTATAGGCCTTAGTTTCCCTTACTCCAATCCCTTTTCAGAAGGCATTCCAGGTTGCTGCAACCCCCTTCCAGTGCAACACACAACTGGATCTCTTATTAGAGTGTCTCACTAGCATTGTGTATGTGTGTGTGTGTGTGCATGTAAGAGGGAGTGTATGAACTATCACCTTCCTTCATTCTAACTGCTGTGCTTTGATAGTACAGCCTGAAGTGACATCAGGTTTTAGGGGAGTAGCAATCTCAACTGTAGTTTATTGAGCACCTAATACATGTGCCAGAAACAAATGTTCAGCATATTACATTAACTCATTTTGTCACACAATAACTCCAGGGAATAAAATTTATTATCATCATTTTCAGGTGAGGAAATTGATTTAGAGATGTTTTAGGTAAAAAGCAAACACAGCTAAAATACGACTGAGCTGAGATTTCATCTTCAGTCTATCTTACTCTGGAGCCACGATCTTAACCCCTACACCACATTTCCTCCCACACATATTAAGCTGTACTCAACTCAAATGTTAGGTCTTTTTGGTTTTTCTCATGTGATGTTAATAAGATAGGTCTCCCCAGCTGGGTGTGGTGGCTCATGCCTGTAATCCCATCACTTTGGGAGGCTGAGGCGGGTGGATCATGAGGTCAGGAGATTGAGACCATCCTGGCCAACATGGTGAAACCCTGTCTCTACTAAAAGTACAAAAATTAGCTGGGCCTGGTGGCATGTGCCTGTAATCTCAGCTGCTCAGGAGGCTGAGGCACGAGAATCACTTGAACCCAGGAGGCAGAGGTGGCAGTGAGCCGAGATCTCACTATTGCACTCCAGCCTGGCGACAGAGTGAGACTCCGTCTCAAAAAAAAAAAAAAAAAAAAAAAAGGTCTCCCTAATCCTGCTCCTTCACAGCTGAGTTTTTGAACTCAGCCCATCAGCTTAAAGTCGCCAGTCATCATTTTTTAGTTTTTGTAGAGACAGAGTCTCACAATGTTGCCTAGGCTGGTCATGAACTCCTGGGCTCAAGCAGTCCTGCCTGGGCCTCCCAAAGTGCCAGGATTACAGGCGTGAGCTACTGCAACCAGCCGAACCTGCACTCTCCCTCTCACTGAGGCTGCAGGAATTGCCACCACCGACTCGCCTTTATATTGTATTACTATTCAATTTGATCACACCAAATTTAATCTGGCGTATTCTCTCTCCCGTCTAGTTTAAAGTCATTAGCAAATGGCATTTCATAAGTCACTAGTAAGAAGGAAAACAAAGCCAAGGACAAAGCCTTTTGGCAAGCCATTAGATTTCTCCCAAGGTGTATTTATTTCTATCAAGTAATCATTTCCTAATGAGGATGATGTTCAACCTGTTACCAAACCACCAAACCGAATTAACATCCAACTTCCACTTCTCTATCTTGTTGATGACTATTTCTTGAAATATCACCTGGCCTTTATGGTCAATATCTACAGCTAAGGTCCATTCTAAGAAATGTTGTCCCAGAAAGAGTTGTGGGTTGAAGGCTGAAGTGCATATGAGAAAATATAAATACGGGGTCTGAAGTGTTTAAAATATTTTAAGGGGGATATCTCATCTTTCCATTCAGAAGACATTGATGTTAAATACATAAAGGGCAGAAGATGAACAGGTCTCCCAACAGCAGCCTCCCCTGGACAGCTTCCTAACCCCATCCCAACCCAATATTACATAAGGACAGTACTCAAAGGAGCAACTAGTAAATCCATGGGTCATCTGGCTTCCTTCATTGGATTGGGAGTTGCTCAAGGGCAGGGTTTATACCTTCTCTTGCCTTTTTCTCCACCTGCTAGAGCAAGGCATTAATGTTCTTTCTGCCTTGGTACCTCCGTCAACACGGAGGAAAGACTGGCCGTGGTGATTTCAGTCTTCTCTTTTAAAAATTAGAGACTGAGGTTCTACCCTAGCAAGTCCTAGTCCACTGATGTCCCAGAACTGTGAGTCTACTTAAATTAATCCATTCATCAACCTCATTGCTTGGTCCCACAGAGGGGTGACTTGTGCCTGTGGAGAAAAAGACTCTTTGCCTCAAATATAAAGAGGAGAGTTTGACATGCCAACCATCCTGGCCTGATCCTCTCAGACCCTACTAGGATACTGCTGTGAGGGCCCCGCAGAGCCAGCAGGGCATTCCGGGTAACAGAATGCAAAATGTGCTGTCTCCCCCATGGGCCTCCCCAGGGTTTCTTGATTCCTGGCTCTGTAAAAGTTGAGGCAAGCAGTTTTTAGACTGGGGGAAAGAGGATGGAGAGAAGGGGCGGAGGCTTCCTCTAGGCCAACCACAACTAATTCATTTGCTCTGTCCAGCAAAACCCAGACAGTGCAATTATCTGGTTAATTTGGCCCTTGGTTGGGAGACAGGATCCCAAAATGTGACGCCAGCTCAGACTAAACAGTGGCTTCCGTCCTGAGACTTTTCCCAAGTGCTAAAGGATGCATGTGAGATTCCTGCGGGGGTTGCTTGTGTGTTCCACCCATTGATACAGATGGGCAAAGACAAGTGATTCTGATTCCAAGATGGATTTGGAAAGGTATGTCTTCTGGGGAAAAATGCCCAAATGACCTGCTAATTGGTTTCCTGGCTAATTCACCTTCTGGCTTTCACAGAGGGGCATGGCTGGAAATCAGAAGGACTCTAAATTAGCCAAGGTTTCTCAGTGTGATTGTAGACTTCATAGACTGGCCGACAGGCCCCAGAGCCCCTGGGTGAGTTATTCTTAGGGCAATTCCCTGATGGTCCTGCTCATAGATTTTATACCTACAAGTTGGGCCAATGGCATTGCTGAGATAAAAGGAGAAAATTTAAACATGCCCCTGGGATTTCCACAAGTGGGATGAGGCAGGGTGAGCTCAGCTGGCAACCAAGTATTTACCAGATGGTTTATGGAAAACCCAGATTTTTGAGGGGAGATTAAGAAGTGGTAGCCGCGCGTGGTGGCCTGTAATCTCAGCACTTAGGGAGGCTGAGGCGGGCAGATCATGAGGTCAAGAGATCGAGACCATCCTGGCCAACATGGCGAAACCCCATCTCTACTAAAAATACAAAAATTATCTGGATGTGGTGGCAGGTGCTTGTAGTCCCAGCTACTCCGGAGGCTGAGGCAGGAGAACCACTTGAACCCGGGAGGCGGAGGTTGCAGTGAGCTGAGATTGCACCACTGCACTCCAGCCTGGCGACAGGGTGAGACTGTCTCAAAAAAAAAAAAAAAAAAAAAGAAGTGGTGACTTATCGCCCTTGGAAACTGACAAGCAGCCTGGAATCTGTAGAATCTATCAGTTATTCATCCTGCAAATATTTTCTTCAATTCTCTTTTGTGCCAGGCCCAGTGCTACTTAGGGTAAGATCCAAACAGTCATAGTCTCTACCCTCATGCAAATCATCCCACTCAAAATGGATGGCTAGAAACTCAGATAAGGGTCAGGAGGAAAAAGTTGAGGAGCTATGAAAGGGAATAACCAGGTTACCTGATTTAAATCTGGAAAGACTCAGAGAGGGAGTCTTTGAGGAAAGGATTGTAAAGCTAACACTTCAAAGAACCTAATTTGCTTTTTGAGGAAGATCACTCTAGCTTAAGGATGAAGAATACATTGGAGATGGGTGGAAAACATGAAGTTCTGAGGCTGTTGATGAGGAAGACTGGACGAGAGTTGAGGGTGGTCCAGCCAAGGATCTAAGTGATGGGGATGAAGGGAGAAGTGGAGGGACTAGGAAATATCAGATGCGGAGTCAGCAGGGTCCAGTCATTGAATGGGTGCAGTGGTACAGGGAGAGGGACACATCTGGGAGCCAGAGCAGGTTTCTGGCTAAGGTGAAAGGTAGATGGCCACACTCTTCACTGAGAGAGAGAATCAGGGAGTAGGGTGGGCGCAGGGGAACATGATGTGTCCTGTTTTGGAGAACCACACCGCACTCCCTGTCACTCCATACCCTGTACTTCTGGTCTCCTTATCTTTGCTCACACTGCCTCCTCCATTCACATGCTCTTCACGCCACCATCTCCACTTGTTGACATCCTATCCATCCTTTGATCTATTTCAAACACCACTCCCTCCTCGAGGCCACATCTGAGTCTTTCAGTTGACTGTGACCTCTGCTGCCAGGAGCGCTAAGTTGGGACCTCTCATCCCTGACTTCTACCTGTAAGTTCAAATCCCAGCTTCACTGCATTCTTACTAGCTGTGTGACCTGCCTGAGCAATTTATTAAGCTCTCTGATCCCAAGTTTCCTCAGCAACAGGCATACTGTGTGGATTGAATGAGTTATTGCATGGAAAACACTTAATATGGCATCTAGCAAATAGTAAATGTTCAATAAAAGTGTGCTACCATCATCAATGTTACTGTTCTGTAGGCCAGGTGTGGTGGCTCACGCCTGTAATTTCAGAACTTTGGGAGGCCAAGGCAGGCCGATCATTTGAGGTCAGAGTTTGAGACTAGCCTGACCAACATGGTGAAACTCCATCTGTACTAAAAATACAAAAAAATAATAATAATTAGCCGGGCATGGTGGCACATGCCTGCAGTCCCAGCTACTCAGGAGGCTGAGGCAGAAGAGTCACTTGAACTCGCGAGGCAGAGGTTGCAGTTCACTCCACTGCACTCTAGCCTGGGCAAAAGAGTGAGACTCCATCTCAAAAAAAAAAAAGAAAAAGAAAGAAAGAAAAAGAAAAGAAAAGACTTAGCTCACCTCTCCTCCTAGACCACAGGCATTTGGAGACTGGGCCTCTTCTTCTATATACTCGCTCTCCACATATTAGCTAGCTAGCGTAGTGACTAATGACAAATATTTGCAAAATGAACAAAAATAACCTGCTCTCTGCCATGGAAGGAAAACCAGTAGACGTTGGGTTGACTCGAAAGCCACAGAATCAAATTGAAATTCAAAGTGTAGGTGTTTTAACATTAAGCCAACTCAGTTTGATGCTTAGAAGACCTTTCTGTTTCTCTGACACAGTAAGCTAAAAAAGTGCAGGGAGAAGAACAGTCATGCCCCCCTATTTTAAAAATTGTATTTTGAAATCATTTTTACAGCAAGGACCTTGTCTATGTTATTTACTGTTTGCCTTTGATGAGGAGGAGGAGGAGTAGGAAGAGGATAAAGAATAATGATGTTGATGATAAATGGGTAACATTTACTAAGTGCCCAGTATGTGCCAGGTACTGTTCTGAGCACTTTTCATGGACTATTCGTTTGATCCTCACAGTACCCTATGAACACAGGCTGATGCTATTATTGCCCCAGTTGGACAGATGAAGAAATTGAACTGGAGAGAGTGTTAAGTATTGCTCAACCAAGGTCACAAGGTTAGTAAGGGGTGGTGTTGGATTCAAACCTGGAGTATGGCTCCAGAGCCCATGCTCAAATGTGCCCTCCTAAGGCTGAGCACAGTGTTTGGCAGAGAGGAGGTCCTCGCTGAACGAATAGGAGAAAGCTTTGATCTGGAGCCAGGAGACCACACGTTCTATTCCTGATTCTGCCACTGCCTCCCTACACAGCCCTAAACAAATCTGTGTTTCTTTCCACATAAAATGAGGGACCTGGATATTGATATTAATAGCAATAGCAAGAGATAGTATTTGCGATTCTGATCCCTTCTGAGGTTTTAAATAATTTAATCCCCACAATGATATAAGGAACTCGAGGCAGAGACAGATTAAGCCACCTACCCAAAACCTAGAAAACAAGATAGGCAGGAATCAAGGCCCTTCATTATGTTCCTAAACTATGCTCTCTAGCCCAGGTGGCTGCAAGGAGATGCCCCAGGGGCCGAAAGGAGCGGTATGGAACAGACAGATGTTGGGCTCCACCTGCCCATTTCCATCAGAGCAGCTCTACGTGTCTCTCTTTTGTAGAATGAGTTCCTATTTGACATTTCCCTTGAAGAAAGGGTCTCTGCTAAAACACAAAAGGTTGGAAACCACTGGCCCACATAATTCTGAAATTTATTGAGACTCCCAAGTATAAGCTCGGACATTTCTGGTAATCTTAGCTCATTACGACCACATAAGATGGGGACCAAGATTGCATGTAAGAACAGCCCAGCGGCAGAAAAGGTCAGATGACAGTGCTAAAGACACAGCTCCCACCTACCTGCTCCACTCGAATCTCAATCTCTCCATTCACCTTCTTCCCATGGAAATACTTCGACCTGTAAAGGGGAAGAAATCAGCTGAGTAAGGATGCAGGCTGTTTTACTCTTTTCTCCCTTCTCCCAAAGGCCTTACCCCAGAGGTGCATACTGAGACACATCCTCGGCCATCCTACTGTCTCCTCCCACCTTCACTGCTGATTTTCTCAGTCTTTTTTTTTTTTTCTTTTGAGACGGAGTTTCACTCTTGTTGCCTAGGCTAGAGTGCAATGGCCTAGTCTCGGCTCACTGCAACCTCTACCTCCCAGGTTCAAGCGATTCTCCTGCCTCAGCCTCCCGAGTAGCTGGGATTACAGGCGCCCGCCATCACATCCGGCTAGTTTTGTATTTTTAGTAGAGATGGGGTTTCTCCATGTTGGTCAGGCTGGTCTCGAACTCCTGACCTCAGGCAATCCACCCACCTCGGCCTCCCAAAGTGCTGGGATTACAGGCATGAGCCACCGCGCCCAGCCAATTTTCTCATGCTTTATAGGTGGTGTGTGGTAGAGGGGAGATGGTGGATAAGAAGATTGGAGGCTCAAGTTCTAGTTCTGTCATGTCACTTGACTTCCCTGCATCTCAGTTTTAGTGTCTGGTAAAATAATGATATTAATAATTTTGCTACAGGCTCGGCGCTGTGGCTCACACCTGTAATCCCAGCACTTTGGGATGCCGAGGCAGGTGGATTGCCTGAGGTCAGGAGTTCGAGACCAGCCTGACCAACATGGAGAAACCCCATCTCTACTAAAAATAAAAAATTAGCCAGGTGTGGTGGCACATGCCTGTAATCCCAGCTATCCAGGAGGCTGAGGCAGGAGAATCACTTGAACCCGGGAGGCGGAAGTTGCGGTGAGCTGAGATCATGCCACTGCAGTCCAGCTGGGCAACAAGAGCGAAACTCAGTCTCAAACAATAATAATAATAATAATTGTGCTACATATTTCTAACGGTTACTTTGAGGATTAAATAAGAAAAAGGATCCCACATAAAAAGGTTTGAAATGATGGCTATGCTAACTATCCTAATCTAATCATTATACATTACATGTATCACAACACCAATACGTACCCCATAAATATGTAAATTATTATGTATCGATTTTAAAAGAATTAAAGGATGTTTATAGTGTTTTATCCATATTTCTCTTAAATTCATGATTTTCATCGTGTTATCTTCACATACGTGTTAATCCCGTCTCCCCTACCCTTTGAAGGCAAAACCACACATGGTTTATCTTGGTATCCTCCAACCCTCCAATTTAGTCTTCAGAAATATGTTGAATGTATAAAAGAATGATGATTGCTAGAAAGTGTGTAATTTAAAGACTTTAGAAAATACAGTTTTGTTTGATCCAGTTTCATTCTCAAGTATATGTCTGTGTTCTTTTAACATTAAAAATGTTATGGCATTTTAACTCTTAACAAAAATCAATGTTTTAGTGATGCCCATTATCCAAATCTTCTAACTATCCAAAAAAGAGAATCCTACATAAATAAATAATGCAGTATTGTTTTATTGAGTTATACCTATGTACCCCATATACTCCACCAAAGACTTACTGATCTATCCAGTCTCACCCATTTCTCTATTTTTCTATTTGTCTAATAAAGCAGTCCCCATTTGTTCCTTTGTCTATCTGCCATCCGTCCGTCCGTCCTTCCTTCCTTCCACAGACTTCCTTCTACATCCCTGCCTCTGTCTTCCCCATCATCAGTACGTGACATCCCTATCTACCCATTGCTTAGACATCATCCCTATACTCACTGATTCTACATTTTAATTATTTCTCAAATTCATTTACCTGGTGATTTTTCTCCATAAGCACCCTAATCCTGACCTATGATTCATCTCTATACTGAGAGTCTCTTCATATTGTTTTCATACTATTTATTACAACAATAATTAATTATAATTAGTAACTGTGTTTAACGTCTGTGTACCACTAAACTATACCACAGCTCCTTGAGGTCAGAAATAACCTATTGTATTCATCATTTTCTTCCTAACACCTACCAGAGTGCTTAACACATGGTAGGAAATTGATTAATATTTGTTGAATGAATACATGAGTGAATGGACTGATGAAAAAACACTTGTTGAGTATCAACTCTTGTGCTAGAAACTCTGCTATAGAGTTTAACCTACAGCCTTTCTCATTAACGCTCACAACCACCACCACGAAGTAGATATCATTATTTCCAACTTACAGATGCAGAAACTGAAACCCAGAGAGACAAAATATTTTGCCTAAGGGATTTAAACCCAGGACTTCTAATTCCATATCTGTACTTTTGCTCAACTCTGAAAAATAGCAGTGAAAATTGGGGTCTTTATGGGTTTGGATATAGTCTCACAAAAAGTAACAAAAGTTTCCATTTTCTCTTTTTGATTATTGGTATGATGACACTAATAGTTCTTGGTGACTTGCTGTGAACTAAGCATTGTGTTAAGCATTTCCATAAACCTTCTCTGGGACGGAGACAGCTCTTTGCTTCCTAATACTCATTCTCCCCTTTTCCCACAGTAAAAGAGTTGACAGATTTGTACATAAAAATGTGTACCCCAACTCTCCCATCAGCTGGATGCAGCCACATGATTGATTTCTAATGGATAATTTTTTAAGCATTAAACAACCTTCTTAGTCTCCTATTCTTTTCCTTGGAAGATGGATGTCATCACCCATTTTTTTTCAGCCTTCCATTTGTGAAAGAATCCTTTCTACAAATTCACTAACTGCTTCAGCCTGTCTGCTTCCAAAGTCTCTCTACCTACTCTTAGCTGATGCTGGTGGAGTTAATCTCTTCCCAAAACTGACTGACAGCTCTGATATTAGCACCACTTTTTCTTACATCCTGATGGGCTTAGATGTCAACTAGGCGGTAGTTTAGTAGGAAAGGAATTATTAGTATGACTCAAAAGCAAGATTTTGATTTTTTTTTCTCTCAGCAATGGTTTTCAAATAAATACCTGTGTGGAGAGTCTCATGCAAAGAGAATCTTTCCATACAGTTTGTGAATTTTATCATGAATCCTTAAAGGCAGTATCAGCAAATTCCAGACACCAGGACAGGCCCATGTCTAGTATTTGCAGCACCTGGGGCAAAGTGACAAATGGAAACCTATGTGTCATATGTCTAATATTTAAAATTGAAAAAATCAAGCCAGCAAACATTTAAATAAAAGATAGCTGTCCACTGGGCGTGGTGGCTCATGCCTGTAATCCCAGCACTTTGGGAGGCCGAGGCAGGCGGATCACAAGGACAGGAGTTCAAGTCCAGCCTGGCCAACATAGTGAAACCCCATCTCTACTAAAAATACAAAAAATTAGCCAGGAGTGGTGGCAGGCACCTGTAATTCCAGCTACTCGGGAGGCTGAGGCAGGAGAATCTCTTGAACCTGGGAGGTGGAAGTTGCAGTGAGCCAAGATTGCGCCATTGTACTCCAACCTGGGCGACAAGAATGAAACTCCATCTCAAAAAAAAAAAAAAAGAAAAGAAAAGAAAAAAAGAAAAAAGAAAAAAAGACGTCTGTCTCCCTTCCTTGGCAGATACAACTTCATAATGACCTTAAAGACTCAGAATGTAAACTTCTCAGAATTCTTTGCACTATACCCAGCACATGGCAGCATAAGGATTGCTAGCTCTTGGTTCTCAGACCTCACCCAAGATCTTCCTTAATTCCCCACCCACTCTCCTCTGTCCTGCACCACTGAGGCACCCGGTGCGGGTATGTGGATTGCCCAGACCACGTGGCCAAGCTTCATCTACTCCCCTCCCCAAATGGTTGTCCTTTGGCCACCCCTTGGAAGATTGACCAAGGAATTGGCCTATATAGGCCCTGAAGTTGGGTTAAGGTCCCTTTGAGGAGGGAATTCTAGAGTTTGGGTACCCAGGGCAGGGCCTAAGAGTGCAATTTGCAGGGTCTTGGTGGGAACATCCCCTCAGTCCTAACTCCTCTGCCTGTCAAGAGAGGTGTGGCTAATAAGGACCAGAGCAGGATCCAAGGTAGGCATCCTTCATGGATTTAAAAGTCATTTGCTTTTAAATCCAAGCTCCAAATTTAAAAGAAGTACTGGGTGGGCCTGGGACCGGGAATGGTAACCTATGATTATGATCACCAGCATACTGGAAAAAAAAACATGGATTTGCAATCACACAGACTTGGGCAAAATCTTAGCTCTACTACTCACCAACCATGTGTTCTAAGACAAGACACTTAGCCCTCTGGGTCTCAGTTTCCTCATTTGTCAAGTGGTGATAGTAACCACCAGGGAAGGGTGTGGTGAGAAAGTCACATAATCCTCTATGCAACAAGGCAGTAAAGTGCAATGGCTTCAGGGCAGACAGCCTGGATAGGACCCCAACTCCTCCACTCCCTTGTGCAAGCTTGGGTAAGCCAACCTCTGAATGCCTTAGTTTCCACACCTAGGAAATGAGGATAATAATAGTAGCCACCTCCCACGGTTGTTATGAGGATTAAATGAAACAAGACATACAAAGCACTGAGAATAGCTCCTGGCACATAGTAAGCTCCAAAGTATGTAGCCGACAGCCTCAAACAGAATCCACAAGAGCAAAGAGCTATTGAGTGTTTACCCTGTGCCTAGTGGGTGCTGCATGCCATGGACCCACAAATAAACAAAACAATCTTACCGTGTTGGGGGTTACGAAGCAGAATTATGACCCCCCTTGCTTTGATCTGTCTCATAGGTATAAGGAGTGATGGCTGGTGATGGGGACAAAGAGGTAGCCTTGGCCTATAAGGACAGCCAGACCCTTCACATCCTTCCTCCTATTTGACCCTCATGCCAACCCTGAGGGGTTGGGCAAGGATTGCTCCCCACATGTTCCAGATGGAGAAGTCTCTGCTCAAAGTCACACGAGTGATCTGGGTACCCAAACTCTAGAGGGAAGAATTTCCAGCCTTTCCTGGAGACACTAAGTGGTCTTTCAGACTTTTTGGATCCAGTCCAGAGCCCTGGCGTCCTTCATGATCTGGACCCTGCTGACTGGGGGTCTGCTTCCCCTCTGGTGTGCTGTCTATTTCATGGTTGCATCCAAATTCCTGCGCATCTCTAAATACTCCCTGTGCTGTCATGCCTCTGAGCCTCTGCACAGGCCATCCCCTCTGCTTGGCACTTCCTTGACTGTCTCTTTCTCATGTTTCAAGATCCTATGAGTATATCTACTCTGTTGAGTTTTCCTTGACAGCACCCCCTTCCCTGGCTGGGCTGAGCGTTCTCCTGTGGTTCCTACAGCATGCTGCACTTACAACCATTCCAGCCCTTACCACTCCACGTTGTCATTACACATCACTTAGCTGCCCCCTGCCCCCCAAACATCTAGTCTGTGAGCTCCTGGAAACCAGAAACTGAGTCTCCATGCTCACTGTGTCTCCAGTATCCAGCACGATGAGCTAGGGCACAGGACAACAGGCTTAACAAATGTTCGCTGACCAGGTAAGGAGATACTGTCTGTAGGCCAGCCTTTCCTGGAGACACTTGACTGCCATCTACTGGCATACCATTGTAATACATTTACAGATCTACAGCCACTGCGATGAGGGGGTGCGTACGAGGCCAACCTGCGCAACAGGCATTCCTCGACTTGATTCTAACCTGGAACCCGAAGCACTTTGCACTACACCAATACCACCCAAGCAGCTGTGGTCTTGATGAGACCTCACCTTCCCAGGAGAAACATTTGTTTTGCCCATCTCTGGAATGTTTACTGCAGGGCCTGGCAGACGGACTGGGGCTGAAGCTGAGGGTCAGAGAGTCCATCCCCCCGCCTGGCTGCAAGTCAGAAGTCTGTCTCCTGATGGGCCACACAGACTGCTGCCTCCTTGCCGGGGGCTCATTCAGGCTTGAGCCGCCTCTGAACAGTTCTGTCTGGCAGAGGGAAGGGTAGAGATGGTCTGGAATTCTAGATGGCTTTGGGGGCTGGGGTTGCTGCCTCCGTAATTGACTGGCTGTTTGACCTCAGGCAAAATGGATGGACCCGCTGTGCCTAAGGGCTCTGTCTCTCACGGCTGCCTCCTCCTCACGCCCTAATATGTTCAATCTCATAACGAGCTCCCTGAATACCTCAGCCAATCAATCAAGTCCTTGGCCTGGGGAAGAAGGTGGGGGGGAGCTCTGGATTCCACGAAGATTCTGTCTCTGGGTGGTCTCATATTTTACTGCCACATCTGAGGCCCCAGGAAGAAGAATATTATAAAACTGGTTCTGCCTGGGGTGGAAAATCCCTACTTGGGGGAGGTGGGAAGTGTGTATGAGAGAGATTGATGAGGAATGGGTACGGGGCTCTTTGTGGCTGCAGCAGGGGCAGAAGAAGGGGAATTCATACAAACAGGATCTGTGTTCAAACAGGACTTTTTTCCAATAAATTGATCCTGTATGTAGCGTTAACGCAGCCAGGGCTTGGTGATGTCCTTCCAAGGAAGAGAGGTCAGGAATGTCCTGTCCCAGGGACAGCTGTCTCTCCGCAGGTCACCCCCACTGGGGGTGGGGTGGAGATAGAGAAAGAGATTTTCATGTTTCTGATGCAACATGTCAGTTGCTGATTTGTGGCCCAGGCAGAAGCAGGGAAGACAACCAATGGGCCGTGCAGAAAATGGTTGAAGGCAAAACACTCAGACTTTGCCAGTTAGCAAGAGAGTCACGTGGCAGGCTGGATGGGCAGAGGTGTGGCAGAAGAAAGACCTTGGAACACAGAGGGACCCAAGATCTGATTCTAGCTCCATTATTTTCTCCTGAGAACAGCTCACCCTCCTGGCACCTTCCCATTGCCAGATGGAGGAACCCTCCCACCCCAAACGATGGTACAGCCTCTCAGTCCTCCATGCAATTAGCAAGGTCCAATGAACTAGGAAAGGAAGGAATGCTTTAAGAGTGATGAGACTCCCTATACCTGTATCAGGATCTGTGGAGGCAAAAAACTGAGACATAACAGGGCCCTGAGCCAGAGGATGTGACAAATGATCCCCACCTTTTGCCTCTGAGAACAATAGAGAAGGAGATTTTTGTGGGCAGGATCTGATCACAATTCACATCACTTATTCACTCCCTCATTCAATCACTATTTATTGAGCCTTATGTGGACTAGGCACCACACCAGGCATAGGAGTAGATATAGCAGATACAGTGGCAGATGTAGTCCTTGTTCTTGGAGAGCTTACATGCTTATTGAAAAGACAAAAAATAAATAAATAAACATATAAAAAGAATGAGTACTATGAATGAAATGCATGACCAATGGAATTGAGGATAAGATGTGGGGTGCAGGGGAGATTGGACTTCAGTTGGTAGAAAAGGCTTCTTTGAAAGACACTGAGGCTGGGGACAGTGGCTTATGCCTGTAATCCCAACACTTTGGGAGGCTGAGGCGAGCGGATCATGAGGTCAAGAGATCGAGACCATCCTGGCCAACATGGTACTAAAAATACAAAAATTAGCAGGGCATGGTGGTGTATGCCTGTAATCCCAGCTACTTGGGAGGCTGAGGCAGGAGAATCGCTTGAACCCGGGAGGTGGAGGTTGCAGTGAGCCACGATCTTGCCACTGCACTCCAGTCTGGCAACGGAGCGAGACTCTGTCTCAAATAATAATAATAATAATAATAATAATAATAATAATAATAAAATAGTAATAGTAATAATAATTTAAAAATAAACAGATAAAAAGAAGAGTACTATGAATAAAATGCACAACCAATGTGACTGAGGATAAGATGTCGGGTGCAGGGGAAATTGGACTTCAGTTGATAGAAAAGGCTTCTTTCAAAGATACTGAGCATACACAGATAGACCACCTACTATGTGCCAGAGTCTGCAGGCTTTAAGGAAACAAGCGCAAAGACAACATAGCTAGCTCTTGGTCTCAGGGGGCTTACTACCTAATGGGAGGGACAGACACAAAAATAGAAAATGACCACACAGAGCATTCACACAAATATTCCCCTCAGCCTACAGAAAAAGCAGCCAACTCAGTCTGAAGGTCAGGGGTCACTTTCCTGAGGTCACCGTCCATCCATCCATCCAATGTTTGGTACCTAGTCTTTGCCAGGGCTGCAAAAATGAGTGCAGCAGGATCTGGATGTGTGTGTCTGCCAAAAGGACATGGGCAAGGGCAAAGGAGGTAGGTACACCCTGGGGGCACCCAGGAGAGAGGCAAATGTTCCTGGGTGTGTCCTTTAATGTACAACAGGCACAGAGCAGAAGACCTGGGTTTGAATGGGCAGCTCTGGCACCTGCCGCCTGATTTTGGACCAGCCTCTGCTTCCTCTTCCGTAGATGGGGATAAGAAGATCTAGTCACAGGGTTGTCAACAGGATTATATGAAGACACAGATTTAAGGGCCTCTGTAACCTGCCAAGAATGTACTAGCAAGTGGGCTGCTCCCCGGTGGGCTGCAGGGGTAGAACTTGATCTCCCCAGGTAAGGAAGTGCGTGAGCACCACTAGCCTTGCAGACAAGCCCAGGTCCCTTTCAGCTATTTATTTCCTAGTGCTGCCTCAGGCCAGTGTCAGCCTTCCTGAATCTTGGTTTCCTTAACTGTAAAAATGAGGACATTACTACATCTGCTGTAAGGACCCCATGAATGATACCCCTGAGACATGGCAGGTGTTTAACTAATGTTCATCTCTTTCCCTCCTGTGCATCAACATGATGGGTGGAGGGTCGAGGTTAGCTGGGTATGTCCCTGAGAACATGACAGGTCATTTTCTCTCTCCAAGAGGAGGTAAATGGCAGCATCTGCCTTGCTCTAAATGAAACCCTGCTTGGTGTCGAGCATGATGGAGACCTTCTCTGTCTAATCCCTGGGAGCTCCCTTCCTCTCCAGCATAGGCCTTTAGGGTAAATAAAGTCATCAGGGCCAGGCACGGTGGCTTACGCCTGTAACCCCAGCACTTCGGGAGGCCGAGGCGGGTGGATCACCTGAGGTCAGGAGTTCAAGACCAGCGTGGCCAACATGGTGAAACCCCGTGTCTACTAAAAATACAAAAATTAGCCAGGCATGGTGGCATGCGCCTGTAATCCCAGCTACTCAGGAGGCTGAGGCAGGAAAAATGCATGAACCCAGGAGGTGGAGGTTGCAGTGAGCCAAGATCAAGCCATTGCACTCCAGCCTGCGTGACAGAGTGAGACTCCATCTTCAAAAAAAAAAAGAAAAAGTCATCAAACACCCACTCCCTGTGACTGCAGAGGACAGGCTAGAATGTCACCGCCCAGTCTCTACCCTTCTCCTCTCTAAAGACACACCACTATGTCACCCTCATTCCTACAGATGTCTGCAAGTTCACAATCTTCATACCACAGAAAGGGTTAACGTTTGGAAGGCTACATCATGCCTTCAGCAAACACTTATTGAGCATCTACTAAGGGCCCAACTGGGGAAATCCCCACAGGAAAGGTAATATACTAAAAAGTAATTCATACCAAGGTGCAAGTGACTAACATCTGATCATTCCAGAAAAGGGTTTTTGATGGCATAAGGAGGATAAGGGGATCACGGGGATATTGTGTGTCTTGTTTGGCAAGGGAATGTGGAGCCTGTCAAGGTGAAAAGTGCAGAGCACCGAAAGAGAGGCTAAGAGCATTTATTATCCATTCGTCCACCTAACTACCCATCCATGAATCCATCCATGAATCCAACCATCCATCCACCCATCCAACCACATATTCATCCATCCATGCATCCATGCATCCATCCATCCATCCATCCCCCCACCTACCCACCCATCTACCCATCCATCCACACATTCGCCCATCCATCCACATATCCATCTATCTAGGACATACTATATTCTCAGCACTGTGCTAGATAGGCCCTTGAAATTGCACTGAACAAAACAGCCCCCTTGCCATCCTGGTTTTTACTGTCTAGCCAGGAGATAGTCCCAGAAGAGGAACTAGACCAAATAGTTACTCTGACTTTTGTCTTCTTTATCAGAAGTTGCCAACTAGTAGACCTCATAGAACCCACAGTCTTGTTTTGTTGCACTTAAATTGTATACTTTTAAAATAGAACATTCGCTGGCAAGGTGACTCACACCTGTAATCTCAGTACTTTGGGAGGCTGAGGTGGGTGGATCACTTGAGGTGAGGAGTTTGAAACCAGCCTGGCCAATATAGCGAAACCCCATCTCTACTAAAAATACAAAAAAAAATTGTCCGGGCACAGTGGCTCACACCTGTAATCCCAGCACTTTGGGAGACCAAGGTGGGCAGATCACAAGGTCAAGAGATCAAGTCCATCCTGGCCAACATAGTGAAACCTTATCTCTACTAAAAAAACACAAAAAATATTAGCTGGACGTGGTGCCTGTAGTCCCAGCTACTCAGGAGGCTGAGGCAGGAGAATTGCTTGAACCCAGGAGGTGGAGGTTGCAGTGAGCCGAGGTAGTGCCACTGCACTCCAGCCTGGGTGACAGAGTGAGACTCCATCTCAAAAAAAGAAAAAAAAAAATTAGCCGGACATGGTGGTGCACACTACCGGGGAAGCTGAGGCAGGAGAATAGCTTGAACTCGGGAGGCAGAGGTTGCAGTGAGCTGAGCTTGCACCACTGCACTCCAGCCTGGGTAACAGAGTGAGACTCCATCTCAAAATAAATAAATAAATAAATAAATAAATAAATAAATAAATAATAATAGAACATTCATATAAAAATTTGGATTTCTGACTTCCTGAAAATCAATAACTCGACAACACCAGGCCCTTATTCCCACATGGTAAAAACTGGCTGCGGGGCCTGCAGCTGCTGCCTCAGAGGAGGCATCGGTTCTCACGCCCAACACAGTTCCCAGTGCTCCCTGTCATCTCTATGCAGCCGAAGCCAAGTGGCAGATATCATCTGTCACAGAGCCTATGCTGCTGTTTTTCTTATAGCAGGGAAATATTTCTCTATGCCTGTGCTTTTTCCTACCACCTGTCCCTTCACTCACAGACTGATTTGTCCCCTCTGAGCAGCTGCACAGACAACCCCTAATTTCGCTAAGCCTATTCTGAAGATGGCAATTAGCTCAGTGCAAATCTTCAGGAAACCCGCACTCCTGTCCCTTCTGCAAACCCAGGGCAGGAAGTCAGGAAAATGGAAATGAAGCACCATCCCTTCTCCTGCCACCACAGATGGCCTCTCTCCTGTCGAAGATGCATGTCCCAGGCAGGCCTCCACAGGCCCCAGGGCTTCCTAGACATTCTGTAATGAGGCTGGCATCTGCCCAGAGCCCTGCCTCCCCCAGGGTAAGGCTGTAACTCAGGCAGAAACCTACTTCACTCCAGGAGTAGCTATTGCTCAAGAAGACCCGTGCATCCGAGGGACTCTTTGGAAAAAAGGTCACTTGGAGGGCCTGGGTCAGAAAACCAGGTTGTGGAGGATAAAACACGACTCACAAGTGAAATGCTGAAACTCCTCGGGGTTTGCCCAAGGCAAGGGCATGAGAAGTGACAGAGAAGACATCAGAGAGAAAACAAAAGGCTTCAGGGCCGAGCCTCCTTTTTAAAGGCTTGCAGCCTGACCCCTTCATGGTCTAAGCCCCATTATTTTTCCCAAATGGGTAGCCCAGCTGTGTCTGAACACCTGCACGTGAAGGGGAGCTCATTCCCTCACCAGGCAGCCCACTCAGTCTCTGGATGACTTTGTCAATTAGATGAATTTTCTGTATATTGAGCTGAAATATGTCTCCCTCTTTGTTTTCCCCCACTGGTTCCAGTTCTACCAGGTGGGAGCCTCATGAAACAAGTCCTCTAGCTTGGGGGGGTTTCTAAACTTGGCTTTACACCACTTAAAAAATTCATCTTGGCCAGGTGTGGTGGCTCACGCCTGTAATCCCAGCACTTTGGGAGGCCAAGGCAGTTGGATCACCTGAGGTCAGGAGCTCAAGACCAGCCTGACCAATATAGTGGAACCCCATCTCTACGAAAAATACAAAAATTAGCCGGGCATGACGGTGTGTGCCTGTAGTCCCAGCTACTAGGGAGGCTGAGACAGGAGAATTGTTTGAACCTGGGAGGCGGATGTTGCAGTGAGGCGACATCACTCCACTGCACTCCAGCCTGGGTGACAGAGCGAGACTCCATCTCAAAAAAAAAAAAAAAAAAAAAAAAAAAAAAAAAAAAAATTCATCTCCTGAGCTCCAGTCTAGATATTCTGATTCCACCATTGCAGGGGGACGTCTCAGTGTGGCCTGTCCTGTATCCATTCTGCCTTCTTCTGGTAACAGCAGCTTTATTTGCATTCGCATTGATGGAAGCAAGCCTTC
Organism: Nomascus leucogenys; assembly: GCF_006542625.1. Lineage (NCBI taxonomy): Eukaryota > Metazoa > Chordata > Mammalia > Primates > Hylobatidae > Nomascus > Nomascus leucogenys. The sequence continues at coordinate 59,722,390 of NC_044387.1, read as the reverse complement.
TTTTTGTGCAGTCCTGGTGGGACTGTCCCAAAGTGCCCGCAGAGCAAGGAGTGGAACAAGCCGGGCTTGTTCTTCCCCAGGAATTTGATTTTTGAACAGAGAGAAACAAGGATGAAAGCAAGCAGGAGCTGATTTATCCCGAGACTGTTCCTGCCACCTAGATCTGTAGAGGGGCCCGGGGATCCAGGGACCCAATGGCCCCATCTTTCTGACACTCAAGCTGATTCATCCTGAGACTGTTCCTGCCACCTAGATCTGTGGACGGGCCGGGGATCCAGGGACCCAACAGCCCCATCTTTCTGACACTCGGGTCTCCCTATTTTCCTTTGCTTCTGCAAGCTTCCCCATACATTTTCTTTTTTTTTTTTTTTTTTTTTTGAGGCGGAGTCTCCCTCTGTCGCCCAGGCTGGAGTGCAGTGGCGCGATCTCGGCTCACTGCAAGCTCCGCCTCCCGGCGGGTTCACGCCATTCTCCTGCCTCAGCCTCTCTGAGTAGCTGGGATTACAGGTGCCCGCCACCACGCCCGGCTAATTTTTTGTATTTTTAGTAGAGACAGGGTTTCACCGTGGTCTCGATCTCCTGACCTCGTGATCCGCCCGCCTCGGCCTCCCAAAGTGCTGGGATTACAAGCATGAGCCACCACGCCCGGCCCCATACATTTTCAATAAATTTCTTTTGTTTGTTTGTTTTGTTTTGTTTTGAGACGGAGTCTTGCTCTGTCTCCCAGGCTGGATTGCAGTGGCGCGATCTCGGCTCACTGCAACCTCCACCTCCTGGGTTCAAGTGATTCTCCTCCCGAGTAGCTGGGACTACAGCGTCCTGCCACCACGCCCTGCTAATTTTTGTATTTTTAGTAGAGATGGGGTTTCACCATATTGGCCAGGCTGGTCTCGAACTCCTGACTTTGTGATTCACCCACCTTGGCCTCCCAAAGTGTTGGGATTGCAGGCGTGAGCCACCCTGCCCAGCCCAAAGTCTATTTCTTTTTCATGCAAAGAACTGTATCCAACAGAGGGTGTAGATGGTGCCTGGGAATCTGAATGTCATTATGACGGAAAGTCTTTTGGGGGCCATGCTCCTAGTCCAACCTCACTGTTTCACATAGGAGAAACAGAGGCCAGAGAAGAAGGTGATCCCTCAGCACTAGCCTCAAGACCCCACAGCATCTGCAGAGTTCTTTAGAAAGGCAGCCAAGAAGAGAGAAATTTAGGAAGAAACAGCACCCATCAGATTTCTCCCCACACTCTCTTCTGCTCAAAGCCATTTCCCCCAGATTTTCTAGCTCCTGTTTCCGAGGGTGAAGCTCTCCCCTAAGACTCCACTAGGGCGGGGGTAACAACTCTTCACTGTTCCCCCCTCCTCCCCAAAAGAGCTGGGTAGGAAGCAGCAGGGGCACCGGGCCGCTGGATTGGATGGTGTGTAGACCTCACGGAGAGGGGTCAGCACTTGAAAAATTCCTCAAGTCAAAGGGCTCCGGGCTTGGGTGCCGCACAAGGCCCTCACTGTGTGCACATTGTCTCCCTGATAAAAGGGGCCGGGCCTGGGAAAACGGAGCCGTCTCCAGGCGACGGGGTAGGCTGCTGAGGAATGCCCAGGACCCCTCCCTCCCCCAGACACCAGGGCCAGGACGGCGAGGGGGTAGGGAGGGGCAGGGGGTGCAGCATGGGTGCCCAGAGGGAGAGGAATGAAGTCCAGAGCCCCTCCAGGTGGTGTTGGGTGGTGTATTTGAGTCATGGAATGAAGCAAGCAGCAAGTGACAAAACTCCCTTCATTAGGCCCTTCCTATCTCCACCCCCAGCCCCTCCAGCCATCCCAGAAACCCCTTCATTTCCCCACACAAACAGGCAGGGCCTGCCCTTGTTTAAGGAGAGCCTTAGGGGTAGGGGAAGTGGTGGAGAGAGGCACAAGGATTTTGTTCCTCAGAGCCAAGTGTCTTCAACAGAGAGTTGTGTGTCTCCACTCTAAGCCTCTCAACCAACTCTAGGAGGAGGGGACTGACTTGGAGTCGGCACCTCATCCTCACAGTGCAGGGACTGCCAGCCCGCCGGGATCTCAACACCCTCCTCTAGGGCTTCTGGAAGACAGCCCTCCAGCACATCCAGCTGAGCTGAGAGGCAGGCCAAGTGGCTTCCTTCCCCCTGGCTTCTACAACGATTATATTCACAAGCAATTAGTAATTGCAATTAATTGTTAATAACAGTTACCATTTCAGGGCCTCTTAGGACAGCCTAAGCTGTGTACCAGCTCCACCCATGTCATTATCTCTAATCTTTCCAGTTACCCTTCCAGGAAGATATTCCATGACCCTGCCTTCCTGCTGAGGAATGTGAGGTTAGGAGGTTGGATTTGCCCAAGGTCACATAACTGAGAAGGAAAACAGGGACCAGAGCCCACAGTACCCAGGCTGTCTGGCTCTGGACTGTCCCCTCAGCTTTGCTCCCTCCCTCCCTCCCTGCTGGTGGCGGACAGTCCTCCTCACAGGCAAGGAAAGCTGCTCTCTGAGAATGGGGTCAATAGGGGGATCTGGTTTGGCTCTTCCTGGCCAGAAAACAAGGAAGCTCTAAGGCCAACCTCTCACTGGCCCCATGGTAGCAGAGCCAGCAGTGTCTCTTGTTGCTGCCCTCCATAAGCAGAGGCCAGATAAAATCCAGGACATCCAAATTTTCCATCCAATCCAAATTTCCAATGAACAATACATAATTTTGTAGTGTGTCTATCCCAAATATTGCATGGGATATACTTAGACTCATTCGTTGTCTGTCTAAGTATTAACTGGGTGTCTTGTATTTTTATTTGCTAAATCTGACAACCCTACCCCTAAGCCACTGCTGGTGGTGCCAGCTCTGAGTTCACCTCCCATCCTTCCTCCAGGTGGCACAGGTGGACACAGAATGTCCTGATCACCACAGGGCTGATTAAGCCCAATGCAGTCTTTACAGGGACAGGCCAAGATGCCCTGAAGTCCTCATGCCTTTGGTCAAAGCAGCCTGAAGCTGCTTTTTTTTATTTTTTTTCTGAGATGGAGTCTCCCTCTGCCACCAGGCTGGAGTGTTGTGGCATTATCTTGGCTCACTGCAACCTCCGACTCCCTGGTTCAAGCGATTCTCCTGCCTCAGCCTCCCAAGTAGCTGGGATTACAGGCATGAGCCACCACGCTGTTAATTTTCACATTTTTAGTAGAGACGGGGTTTCACCATGTTGGCCAGGATGGTCTCGACCTCCTGACCTTGTGATCTGCCTCCCAAAGTGCTGAGATTACAGGCGTGAGCCACCGCGTCTGGCCTTTTTTTTTCCCCCTGAAGGAAACACTGGCCTCTGAGTTACCATCTGCACCAGGAGGAGGAGGGGAAGCCTTGGAAATAACACGCAAGTAGCAGGTACTCTCCCTGAATTCCAGGGCAACTGAATATTTTCTAAGACTCTCTTCCAGGGCATCCTCAATCCTGAACTTTCCCTTAATAATGGTAACAGCCTTTGGCAACAGTATCCTTTCATTCCTTAAGTCATCCATCTATCCCAGCCTCCCATCCATCTATCCTAGCCAGGCACTGTGCTAGGCTCTGAGGGTCAGCGGTTGCATAGGAAAGGTATAAACTCTGATCTTGAGTCAGAGTTGGTCCAATATGGGTAGGACCAAACAAAGTCACTCACATCTACATTGAAAAACTAAGCACCTACATTGAAAAACAGCTGTGGAGTAGAGGAACTCAGCATTCTCACTGGACACTCATAACATCCCTGTGAAGTTAATGGTATAGGGAAGGTGGTGGCATTGTGATCCCACTTTACAGACAAAGAAACTGAGGTGCCGAAAGGTACAGTATCTTGGCCAAGACCACAGAGATAGTGAGTGGCAGAGCTGGGACTTCAAGCCCACGCTACCACCTGTCAGCCTAGAGTTCTCTTGAGTATTATCTTCTTTCCCATTTAACTCTCGGGAATCATGTCTGACGTGTGTTAGGAAATCACATCTTTAATATCTAAACATAGGGGAAAGAACAGAAAAGATCTTGCTTGAGATCCCTTGGTGCTTTAAAAAGAGGAAAATATTCTATGCACATCCAAGGACAATTTCTGTAGAAGGTCCAATTTGCAAACCTGAACTCGTATGTATATGGCTAAAGAATTCCCTTTTCCCTGGGCACCCTTAATGCTCTGGCTGCCCAGAGGGCTCCGGCAGGGTGGGGCCGCCTGGCTTGAGGTGGGGCGCCTTCCTCTGAGGGTGAGGTCACCGGAATCCTGTGCTTGGCTGTGCACTGTAACATGGAGTGCTGCCACCCACTGCCTCACACTGCTCTCAGACGCTGGGTGTGTGCCGGGGTGTCAGGCCCCAGGGTCTTGCTCCCCAAGGTCAACACCCTCAGGAGCAGTAGAGGAGGGGCTGAGCTTCAGGTGGGAGAGATCGGGGAGTGGCATAAGAACTGCGGTGCCCAGGCTAGCCCTCTGGATGGGCCTGAGCCAGATCCCAGATGTCACTAGCATTTGCTTTGATTTTGGACTCAGGGCCGCAGTCTTCCTTACGTATATAGTGAGAACAGTACTGCTGCCCCATACAGTTATTGGGAGGACTAAATTAGAGAATCTATGAAAGCCATTGAACCCCTGGTCAGGGGAAGTGCACAGATGCTTGCCAAAAGATGATGATGCAGACATGACCCCATCCTCAAAGAGCTCTGTCATTCATGTGCTTGTTCAGTCATTTGACCAACACTCTTCAGCATCTATCTGGTGTCACACACTGAAGCAGTAGCAGTGGTCAGCAGGAGGCTGGCACCATCAGAAATTCCTTTTATGACGTGAGCCCAGTTCAAGTCCCAGCCCAGCCCCACTTCTGTCTCCTTGAGCAGGTGCATGGTTTCTCTACGCTCTGCCCCCCTCACCTTTCAATGAGCCGACAGTCAGCTCCTGCCCATCGGCAAATGCTTAACAACCAGTTCTCTGGATGGGGGAACAAAAAGCCCTGCTTTCTAGCATTTGCCAATCTCCACAGTGTAAATACTCCACAACAGCCAATGTGATTTTCAGCTGGATTGAATCAAGGTGAGAGGGAAAAAGAGAATTTTAAGAATGCCACTGGCCGGGTGCGGTGGCTCACGCCTGTAATCCCAGCACTTTGGGAGGCCGAGGCGGGCGGATCATGAGGTCAGGAGATCGAGACCATCCTGGCTAACACGGTGAAACCCCGTCTCTACTAAAAAATACAAAAATTAGCCAGGCATGGTGGCGGGCACCGGTAGTCCCAGCTACATGGGAGGTTGAGGCAGGAGAATAGCGTGAACCTGAGAGATGGAGCTTGCAGTGAGCTGAGATCACGCCACTGCACTCCAGCCTAGGCGACAGAGTGAGACGCTGTCTCAAAAAAAAAAGAATGCCACCAATGTCATTCCTCAGTTTCATTGTCACACTCCCAACCTTGTCATCGCCAATAACACACCATCTCCCAAATTCCTCATTCAGTCAACAGGTATTTCCTACATACCTATTATCTGCCCTGTTCTAGGCATGGGCAAATACAGACACCATGTAGAAGTGGGTGGGCAGGTAGTGGTGGAGGGCACACAGGTGATAATCATACAGCGTAATAACTCTTGGAAAATCTAGAAATGCACAAGGTGCTTACCAATGGGTGTCATTAATCCTTGTTTGGTAGGAAGGTGTAGTCTGATATTCTCTCCACCAGATGGATGGTAGCTGAGGAGGGTTTCAGAGGGTTTTAAACCAAGGACACCCTTTTCATTTCTTACCCAACAAATAAAAGAAAAAAGAAACCACTGGGAAGGGTGGGCAATAAAAGCGAAGACAACAATAGATCATTGTGGAAATGGAATAGCAGATTTTCTGAGAAAAAGGCTACCAGCAGAGTAAGAGGACAGGAGAGCCAGGGCTCCAGAGGCCACCCAGGGAGGACCGCAGTGAGCTGGGGAGGAACAGCTTCTATTCACCACTCCCCCAACAGCCCTCCTCCCCATTCTATCCAGGCTCCAGAGACCTTGTAGGATAAACTGAGGGCAGGGAGGTACACCAACCCCACCTGTCTTTTTTATTTTTTGGGTCATGTTAAAGGTTTTGATTTTGAAAATCAAACCTGGGATTCTAGTACATTCTATAGAAATATTTTTAAAAAAAAGTTCCCCCATCCCCCTTTTTAAAAACAATTTCAAATAGCAGCCTTACAGTGACTCTGGCATCCTGGTAAGTAAAGAGCCAAGATTTTATACAGAAGTGAATAAAAATAGAAACTCCTCCACCGTGTGTTCTGTGTTACTGATCCCTAAGGTGAGGTGAGTTTCAGACTCCATTATGCACAGTACAAGTTATCCTGCTTGGACTAAGGTAGGGCAATGACATAAGCTAACTGAACAGTTACTGTGTGTTGAGCTCCAGGGACATTAGGAAGAGTAAGAGACAGGCCTTGTTCTTGCAGAAGAGACAATTATAATACAGATACAGTATGGTATGTGCGCCTATAGCACGATGAAGTATGTTTTAAGTTACACGAGGAAGGTCGATATTAACACTGCAGGGTGGGGTGTGTCAGGGAAGACTTCTCAGAAGAGGGGACACCTGAGCAGGATTTCAAACATGAATGGAAACTGGCCAGGTGTACAAGATAGGGAAGGGTATTTCAGGTAACAGGGAACAGAATGTACTAAGGCGAAAAGGTGTGTTTGAGAACTACAAGCTGTTTACTCTTCCTGCAGAAAAAACAGGACAGGGCCAGTCACGGTGGCTCACGCCTATAATCCCAGCATTCTGGGAGGCCGAGGCAGGCAGATCACTTGAGGTCAGGAGTTCGAGATCAGCCTGGCCAACATGATGAAACCCTGTCTCTACTAAAAATATGAAAATTAGCTGGGCGTGGTGGCCCGTGCCTGTAATCCCAGACCCCCAGGAGGCTGGGGCATGAGAATTGCTTGAACCCCGGAGGTGGAGGTTGCAGTGAGCCGAGATTGCGCCATTGCACTCCAGCCTAGGCAACACAATGAGACTCTGTCTCTAAAAAACAAAAACAAAACAAAACAAAAACAAACAATAACAGCACAGGAAGCAGAGCTGGAGGCAGAACTAGAGGGAGGGCAGGGCAGGCATGCTTATGACTTTGAGGGCAACGATTTCCCCACTACAGGATTATATTAATAAAACGAGATGCATGGGGAGGGGGCAGGCAGGAGCAAAGTGAAACTGGTCAGATTTGTGTTTCAGAAAGATGACCCTTGGGTGGTCCCATGGAAGGTAACCAGGAGGTGAACTCAAGATGGGAGGTTTCAGACCAGTGAAGCTGCTGGTAAGTTCTAGGCAAGATAAGCAGTGGAGTGGCAGTGGGGCTGAAGAGAACTGAGTTTGATATCAGTTAATTATAATTCTCCTTTCCCTTGTGGTTCTCAAAACCTACAGATCAGGCCAGGCACAGTGGCTCACACCTGTAATCTCAGCACTTTGGGAAGCCAAAGTGGGAAGATCACTTCAGCCCAGGAGTTCAAGACAAGCCTAGGCAACACAGTGAAACCCCATCTCATTTAAAAACAAACAAACAAACAAACTGCTGATCGTCCCCCACCATCCCAGAGGAGAGCATCACCTTTAGTTCAGACCTACCCGGGGCCAGGCCTTACATCCTTGCCTAGCCAGGCTGGTCTCCTCAGGCACCCCCAACAGGAGAGAGTACCTTTAAATGCCTGGCCATGAGTTCTCCCAGCAAAGACGGCTTTGGGACCCTCTATTTCTCCTGAAGATGAAAGGCCTTTCTCCAGGTCACTGGCCAGGTTTTGGATCATCCTCAGGGGACCCAGGCTGGCTCAGAGTCTACAAGCTGGACACGTCAGGCAGGGGAGAGTGGTATCCTGCAATTCCCCGACCTGTCCACAACAAAACCTGATTCTACTGGAAGGCCCTGGACCAGGAATGGGAAGACAGAGAAATGTCTGTCTTCCTGAGAAGGGCTGAGAAGGGTAGAAAAGGGGGCAGCATCATCGTCCCTGTTGGGGTGGGGGTGGGTTCACTGTCTGTCCAGACTGCAGCTCCTCTCCCCCTCATTATCATCTGAAAGGGGAAAGAAGGGGGCCCTGTAAGCTGGCTTCTTCCCTTTAACCACTTCCTCCCCTGGGACAGCTCACACAGTGCAGGAGGGGCTGGGGAGGGGGCAGGCCCAGAGGCACAAGACTCTGCAGAACCACCCAGGCATTGTGGGGCTGCCCCGCCACCTGCTGGCCACTCCTGGTGGCAGGGGACAGGCATTTTTCCGGGATTCTTCAGGACAGGACCGAGACTGTAACGCAGTCAGCATCAATTTGGAGAAAGCCGGGAAGGTATTGAGATTCAGAGAGGTTAGGAAGTTCGTGAAGAATCTAGGAGGCAGTTCTGTAGGAGAAGCTGTTATGTTGGCAGTAGGAAGTCTCTGTCACAAACATCTAATAATTGCAGGGCCAACTGCCAGATGAGTTAATGAGTCTTAGTTTCTTACTTCTCCCCTTTTTCACCCACTGAGGGGCAAGAACTCCATAAACAAAGACTGTCAAGTCCTAATTAAAGTGTGGGCATGGGATGAATGATTGAAATATATTGGGAAAAACTCCTCTGGCCATAGCTGTGTCCCCACCCTTGCACACAGCCTAAAATTCACACACTGGTCCTTCCTGTGGAATAGAGAGACTGAACATCAAATTCAAAATTTAAATGTTATGTCTGAGGCCATTCATTGCATTTCAACCTCATTCACTGTTCCTCTACCCTACTGTATACCACATGGACACTGGAGGGACAGAGATTAATAAGACCCAACTTTATCGCCCAGGACCTACAGGGAAGAGTGACCAATAGACCAATGGGTTAAATAAATAGCACAATGGGATAAATCCTAACCCAGACTGCCCTGTATATTTGGCATGAAGAAATTAAACAGGCATGCCTACAAGAGGCTACTGTTAAGATGATTAATGTTGCACAGGAAGGATCACAACAGTCAGCAATAATAATACACACTATGCAGTACTTACTGTCTACCAGATACATTCCATGCACTGTTATACTAACTCAGATCTTAACCCTACTTACATATATTAATTCTATCACATAGGTACTATCACTATTCCCATTTAGGTGCAGTAATTTACAAAGGTCATATAGTCACTTCAGGGTAGAGATGGAATTTGAACCCAGATAGCCTAGCTCTGATGTCTGTATTCTTAACCACTCCACCATACTGCAATTTATTAAGCTCAACCTCCACGCAAACAGGTAACTTCCCTGACAAATAGCTAAGCCAGGGATCACACAGCCAGCAGAGAACACCCAAAATCAAGGGCAAATGTTGGGTTGAAGAGAGAGAGAAAACTTCAAGGGCCATGCAGGCATTCTGACTACCAGGCAGATGGGCATTGTTCAGGGCGGAGGGCCTAAAAGCAACACCCTGGCAGACATCAACCCCTAAGCTCAGAGCCTAATAGTGATGCTTTACATAAACACATAAGCAGAGACAAAGTTTCATGATAAATGCCCTCAAGCAAGCAAGCAGCAACATCTAAGATGATTCACACTTGATCGGAACACAGGTGATTCACATGACTACTCTGGTTAAGAAGAGGCAATTTCTGAGCAGGAAAGTGGAGACTGACATCTGATTCTGCTGAACGTACTTTAATGTTGACTTTATATAGAGTATGCATTAAAAACTATAAATAGCATCGGGTGCGGTGGCTCAAGCCTGTAATCCCAGCACTTTGGGAGGCCGAGGTGGGTGGATCACAAGGTCAGGAGATTGAGACCCTCCTGGCTAACATGGTGAAACCCCGTCTCTACGAAAAATACAAAAAAAATGACCCAGGCATGCTGGCGCCTGCCTGTAGTCCCAGCTACTCGGAAGGCTGAGGCAGGAGAATCACTTGAACCTGGGAAGTGGAGGTTGCAGTAAGCTGAGATCGTGCCACTGCACTCCAGTCTGGGCAAGAGAGCGAGACACCATCTCAAAAAAACAAAACAAAACAAAAAAAACTATAAATAGCAAAGCATAGATTTAATCATTCCCAAACTAAGTTAATGTCTCAAGGAGTGAATGTGTGTATATACATGCATGTTGGACTAACAGAGCATCTGGCACATTTAATGAATGTGATGCATTCATTTATTCAGTTAATACATAGTTACTTGGTGCCTACTGATACAGTTTGACTGCATACCCACCCAAATCTTATCTTAAACTGTAGTTCCCATAATCTCTATGTGTTGTGGGAGGGACTCAATGGGAAGTAATTGAATCATGGGGGCAGTTATCCCCATGCTGCTGCTCTTGTGGTAGTGAGTTCTCACAAGAGCTGATGGTTTTATAAGGCGCTTCCCCCTTCACTTGGCACTCATTCATTCTCTCCTGCCGCCCTGTGAAGAGGTGGCTTCTGCCATGATTATAAGTTTTCTGAGGCCTCCCCAGCCATGTGGAACTGTGAGTCAATTAAATCTGTTTTCCTTTATAAATTACCCAGTCTCAGGTAGTTCTTTATAGCAGTGTGAGAATGTACTAATACAGTAAATTGGTACCCCAGGGAGTGGGATGCTTCTGTAAACATACCCAAAAATGTGTAAGTGACTTCGGAACTGGATGACAGTTGGAACAGTTTGGAGGGCTCAGAAGAAGACAGGAAAATATGGGAAAGTTTGGAACTTCCTAGAGGCTTGGAGGGCTCCGAAGACAAGAAGACGTGGGAAAGTTTGAAACTTCCTAGAGACTTTTTGAATGGTTTTGACCAAAATTCTGATAGTGATATGGATAATGAAGTCCAGGTTGAGGTGGTCTCAGATGGAGATGAAAAACTTTTTGGGAACTGGAGTAAAAGTCACTCTTGCTATGCAAAGAGACTGGCAGCATTTTGCTCCTGCCCTAGAGATCTGTGGAACTTTGAACTTGAGAGAGATGATTTAGGGTATCTGGCAGAAGAAATTTCTAAGCAGCAAAGCATTCAAGAGGAAGCAGAGCATAAAAGTTTGAAAAATTTGCAGCCTGACAATGTGATAGAAAAGAAAAATCCATTTGCTGGGGAGAAATTCAAGCCCACTGCAGAAATTTGCATAAGTAACAAGGAGCCGAATGTTTGTTACCAAGACAATGGGGAAAATGTCTCTAGGGCATGTCAGAGACCTTGGGGGCAGCCCCTCCAATCACATGCCAGTAGGCCTAGGACGGAAGAATGGTTTCATGGGCTGGGTCCAGGGCCCTCCCTCCTATGTGCAGTATCAGGACTTGGTGCCTGTGTCCCAGCCATTTCAGCTGTTGGCTAAAAGAGGCAAAGGTACAGATGAGGCTGTTGCTTCAGAGGGTGCAAGCCCCAAGCCTTGGCAGCTTCCACATGGTGCTGGCCTGCAGATGCACAGAAGTATTCAGGTTTGGGAACCTTTGCCTAGATTTCAGAGGATGTATGGAAACACGGGTGTCCAGGCAGAAGTTTGCTGCAGGGGTGGCGCCCTCATGGAGAACCTCTGCTAGGGCGGTGGGGATGGGAAATGTGGGGTTGGAGCCCCCACACAGAGTCCCTACTGGGGCACTGCCTAGTGGAGCTGTGAGAAGAGGGCCACTGTCTTGCAGACCCCAGAATGGTAGATCCACTGACACTTCACACTGTGAGCCTGGAAAAGACACACAATGCTAGCCTGTGAAAGCAGCTGGGAGGGGGAGTTGTACCCCACAAAACTATAGGGATGGAGCTATCCAAGGTCATGGGAGCCCACCTCTTGTATCGGCATTACCTGGATGTGACACATGGAGTCAAAGGAGATTATTTCAGAGCTTTAGGATTTAATTACTGCCTCATTGGATCAGTTACCTGGATGTGAGACATGGAGTCAAAGGAGATTATTTCAGAGCTTTAAGATTTAATTACTGCCTCACTAGATTTCAGATTTGCATGGGGCCTGTAGCCCCTTTGATTTGGCCAATTTCTCCTATTTGGAATGCGTGTATTTACCCAATGTCTATACCTCCATTGGATCTAGGAAGTAACTAACTTGCTTTTCATTTTACAGGCTTCTAAGAGGAAAGGATTTGCCTTGTCTCAGGTGAGAGATTTCGGACTTGGACATTTGGGTTAATGCTGGAATAAGACTTTGGGGAACTGTTGGGAAGGCATGATTATGTTTTGAAATGTGAGATTTGGGAGGGGCCAGGGGTGGAATGATATGGTTTGGCTGTGTACCCACCCAAATTTCATCTTGAATTGTAGTTCCCATAACCCTCACGTGTCATGGGAGGGACCCAGAGGGAGGCAATTTGAATCCTGGGGGTGGTTACCCCCACATTGGTGTTCTCATGGTAATGAGTGAGTTCTCACAAGAGCTGATGGATTTATAAGGGGCTTCGCCCTTCGCTTGGCACTCACTCATTCTCTCTCCTGCCACCCTATGAAGAGGTGCCTTCCACCATGATTGTAAGTTTCCTGAAGCCTCCCCAGCCATGTGGAACTGTGAGTCAATTAAACCTCTTTTCTTTATAAATTACCCAGTCTCAGGCAGTTCTTCAGGCAGTGTGAGAACAGACTAATACGCCTACTATGTGGCCACCTTTGGAGACATGCACATGCAACCCTGTTCTCCATCCCCAAAGGCCATCCATGAGTCCACTGTCAGACTTTTCTGGTTCCCATCCATGTATTCCTCTGCTCTGGATGCAATGCTTCCATGTCCATAGTTGGGCTCACTCCCTGAACTGCAATTTCTATGTCTCCAGCTAGACTGATAACATTTATCACCTCTGAGTACCAAACAGCTGGGATAGACTTATTCTCCAAATGCAGCTCCACATAAGCAGGAGCCTGTTCCCTACTATACCTGTGCATCTCAGCTATGCCTGGCACCGAATCAGTGCTCAGTAAACTACCTGGTGAATGACTGCTACAGTGATCTTGACACAGGTATCAGGTCTCTGCCACTGTGGAACTTACCAGCTAGGAAGCACTGCCTGAGAAGAGGCTGGCAGTGGTCATTTCTGCCCACCTTTGGTGTTGAGAAGACAGGCTCTGGAGCCAGACTGCCAGTACCTGGAAGAGCTGAGATGCACACTCAGGCACTGTGATCCCAAGGTTTGGGATAAGGACTGTGGACTTGTATTGCTTTCTTTTATCCTCATAATAAGCTCATTTTATGGGAGGGTGGCTGAGGCTGACAGGTTAATCTGGCAAGTACCGCCAGACGTATTTCAGATACTAAAAGTTTTCCATTTTTAGGAAGGTAATATGGTGAATATACCATATTTTATATAACACTTCCAGCAGGCTCTGAACTATACTCCATATCAAACACATTCACATGCTTGCAGCAAATCATATGAACAAACACACTTAGTATAATTATAGCCTCACTTTCCTGCAGATTAGGCTTTGCTACCAAAAGAATTGCAAAACATTTTCTAGTTTCCAGACTGTGTTGGATTTGGGATTTGCAGGCGAGGGACTGTGGACCTGTAAATATAAAGCCCTTAGAAGAGAACGTGGCACTAAGTAGGTGCTGTGGGCCTAGCATGCAGCAGCCACTTGGTACATGTTAGTTTCCTTCTCTCCAGCCAGGCTCTGATAGCACCTGAGCCTCTCATAGCTCTCCCCTTCTATTTCCCCAAGAGATGAGATAATCCCCACTCCTCTCTTGCCCCAGAAGGTGGTAGCACTTGCAAATTCCTGCTTACCAGTCTGTATGGGCATCATCGATCACCAACAGGATCCTGGGTCTTTGAACAATGGGCGTGGAGGGAGCTGGAGGCTCCATCAGTCCTGAGGTGGCCTGAGGGGCCTGCTTCATGGCACTGGAGAGGGAGCTAAAAAGGCTGGATCCTGGAGAGGAGAAGGAGGCAGCCAGGGGCTGGGGGTGCCTCCTCTCCATGGCTGGGGAAGCAGGTGAGCTGGTGGAGCTATCTGGGCGTTGCAGGTCCGTCATATAGCCATTAGGCAGGTTGGCCACGAAGCTGCTGTCAGAGAGACGTCGCCGGAGGAAATTCATGGCTGTGGATGGACGGAGATGACTGGCTCCTACCCAGACGTGTACAGGTGAGGCCCAGAAGACAGGCTGCTGCCAGGTACAGGAAGTGGTAGGACTTTAGCCAGAAGAGCCAGGGGGATTTTGCGCAACCAGCAGTCAGCTTTAGCTGCCTTTATTTACCTGCTGGAAATAAGCCAACAAATACATAAGTGGAAACGACTTCCACCCCCTTAAGAGCAAACAGATACAGCGCTTTCCTGCCCCACTGCAGGTGGCAATGTAAATTAGGACATCCTTCTGGAAAGGAATTTGACAACATGTATTAAGAGGATAGCTTTTTAACCTACAATTTACATTTTCTGGAATTACATTGCAAAGAAAGATTCTAAGTTACAGAAAAAGCTTCATGCACAAATATGTTAATCACAGGTTATTTACACTAGCAAAATACTGGGAAGTATCTCAACATTCAACCACAGTTTAACGAATAAGTCAGCTACAGCACAGTTACTCAATGAACCCTTTGTGGCTATTTTTAAAGGTGTCCTGAAGAAGGGATTTTGGTAACAGAAACAATTTCATGTTCTAATGATAAATTTAAAAGATAATGATTCAAAATTATAGGAACCAAATGACTACAAAGATGTGCAAGTTGAAAGAACAAAATTTTGGAAATAAAAGAAATCAAAGTGTTAACAGTGATTATATTTTGGTAACGCAAGTACATGCCTTTTTTTCTTTTTCTTTCCACTTACTTATATTTTTCTAATTTTCTAGAATGCTCATTACTATGGACCGGCATGTCCCCCACCTCACCAAATTTATATGTTGAAGATAATGCTGAATATGATGCTTCGGAAATGAGCCCTTTGGGAGGTAATTATGGTTAGTGGGGTCATTAGGGTGTGGCCCATGCGATGGAAGTACAGCCCTCACAAGAAAGGATGCTAAAGAGCTTGCTTTCCCTGCACTGTGTGAAAACAAAGGTAAAAGGCAGCCATCTGCAAACCAGGAGAGAGCCCTCACCAGAACCAGGCAGAGCTGACACCCTGACCTTGGACTTCCCAGCCTCCAGAACTGTGAGAAATAAGTATCTGTTGTTTAACCCACCCAGCCTATGGTATTTTGTTATGTCAGCACAAGCAGATAATATACACATCTATTGCTTTTCTAAACAGAGTAACATAAGTTAAAAAAACCCACACTGTTCATTTGAGATCAAAACAACCCATTGAGAACAATGACTATTTAAACCATGGAATTAGATTTTATATTTTTTGTTAAGATTATTATATACAATTTTTTTTTTGAAACAGGGTCTCACTTCGTCACCCAGGCTGGAGTGCAGTGGCACAATCTTGGCTCACTGCAACCTCTACCTCCCAGATTCAAGTGATTCTCCTGCCTCAGCCTCCCAAGTAGCTGGGATTACAGGTACCCACCACCATGCCTGGGATTACAGGCACCCACCACCACGCCCAGCTAATTATTGTATTTTTAGTAGAGACGAGGTTTCATCATGTTGGCCATGCTGCTCTCAAACTCCTGGCCTCAAGTGATCTGCCTGCTTTGGCCTCCCAAAGTGCTGGGATCACAGGCATGAGGCACTGTGCCCAGCCAGTATTTTTATTGCGGTAAAATTTACTTAAGATTGAAATGCACAGTTCTTAGGTATACACTTCTTTGAGTTTTGATAAATGTATATACTGGCATAATGTTTATTATATTTCTACACCTCAGAAAGTTCTTTTGTGCCCCTTCTGGTCCATCCACACCTCCTAATAGGCGAATACTCTTCTGATGCATGTTACCATTTATTAATTTTACCTGTTCTTGAACTTCATATAAATGTAACCAAATATATTATGCTTTTGTTAATAACTGCTTCCCTCAATGGTTCTGAGATGCTATATGTTGTATAGCAGTCATTCTATTTTTAAAATCACTGAATATCATTCTACTGGATGGATAAACCACAAATTGCTACTCCATTCTCCTGTTGATGAAAATTTGAGGTCAGTCATGGTGGCTCACACCTGTAATCCCAGAACTTTGGGAAGCTGAGGTGGGCAGATCACTTGAAGCCACGAGTTTGAGACCAGCCTGGCCAACAAGGCAAAACTCCCTATTAAAAATAATAAAAAAAAAAAAGCTGGGTGTGGTGGTGTGCACCTATATGCCCAGCTACTGGGGAGGCTGAGGCATTAGACTTGCTTGAACCCAGGAGGTGGAGGTTGCAGTGAGCCAAGATCACGCCACTGCACTCCAGCCTGGGTGACAGGGTAAGACTTTATCTCAAAAAAAAAGAGAGAGAGAAAAGAAAAAGAAAAAAAGAAAAATAAAATTTGAAATGTTTGCAGTTTTCAGAAATTATGCATAAATTGCTGCAAGAAATTTTTATTTAAGTCTTTTTGTGGAGATAGATGGATAATGAATGGATGGATAGATTAAGAAGTAGATCTTTTCTTTGGGAAAATACCTAGGAGTTAATTTGTTGGATCATGGGGTAAATGTATGTCTAACTTAGTAAGAAACTGTCAAAAAGTTTCCCATAGTGGTTGTTTGATTTTGCATACTCCATTTGAGAGTTCCTGTTCCTTCACATCCTTTCTCACATTTGGTTGTTGTCTTTTTCATCTTATCCATTCTAGTGGGTATAGCATAGTATCTTATTGTGTTCTAAATTTATTTTGTCTGATATTTAATGAGACTGAACAACTTTCATGGGTTTACTGGCCAGTGACATATCTTCTTTTGTCTATCTATTCAAATATTTGGCCCATTTCTAAAAGGTGGGTTGTTTATCTTTTCATTTTTGATTTGTAGGAGTTCTTTATACATTCTAGATACAAGTCCTTTGTCAGATACGTACATTGTAAACATTTCCTACCATTCTTTGGCTTGCTGCTTCATTTCCTTCATGAGCAGAAGTATGGCAGAATAAAACAACTCTAAAAAAGTGAATTGTTTATTTGAGATAAAAGCATTCCAATAAGAAAAAAAATTATACCATAGGATGAGACCACACTTCTATATTTTGGGTATTGGGAATACTTTACATATCCTTTCATATATATGTATCTAAACAGACACACACACACACACACACACGTACTTATATATGTATATAATATAAATATATATACACATATATAAAGTATATTATACATATCTGCAGATGTTTTGATAAACAAAAACTTTTATTTTTATGAAACCTAATTTATCAAATTCTTCATTTATGGTTAGTGTTTCTGTGTCTGTTCTTAAAAATCTCTGCCAGGCTGGGCATGGTGGCTCACGCCTGTAATCCCAGCACTTTGGGAGGCCAAGGTGGGCAGATCACCTGAGGTCCGGAGTTCGAGACCAGCCTGACCAACATGGAGAAACCCCATCTCTACTAAAAATACAAAATTAGCCGGGCATGATGGTGTATGCCTGTAATCCCAGGCTGAGGCAGGAGAATCACTTGAACCCAGGAGGCAGAGGTTGCAGTGAGCCAGGATCGCACCATTGCACTTCAGCCTGGGAAACAGGAGCGAAACTCTGTCTCAAAAAAAAAAAAAAAAAAAAAAATCTCTGCCAACCCCAAGATCACAATCATACCATCCTACAGTGTCTTGTAGAAGGTTTATAGTTCTAGCTTTTCTACTGAGGTCAGGGATCCATCTAAACTTGATTTTTGAGTGGTATGAAGCAGGGTATGAGGTTCATTTTCACCTCCGTTCATTTATCCAGGTTGCCAGCACCATCTATGAAAGTATTTTTCTCCCACTGAATTGCTTTGGTGGCCTTGTTGGCACCAATTGGCTGTACATGTGTGGGCCTACTTCTGGACTATGTTTAATATGCTCTATTTATCTCTCCGTCTATTCTTATATTTATCAATTGCTATGGCTTTCCAGAAAGTTTTAAAACCAGGTAAAGTGAGTCCTCCAACTTAAATGTTCTGTCTCAAGATTGTCTTAGATATCCTAGGTCCTATTTTCATATGCATTTTAAAATCAACTTTTATGAAAAAGTCTGTTGGAATATTGTTCGAGATTGCATAGACTGAGTAGAATTGTCACTGAACAATATCGGGTTCCCTATGAACACAGTAGACCCCTCTACTCAGAAATTTTTTTGTGATTTTCAATACAGAGATCTCGCATACATTTTGCTAAATTTATTCCTACTTTGTTTGGGGTTTTTTGCATGTTTTTGAAATAACACTGTTTTCTAAATTTCACTTTCCATTTGTTTGCTGCTAGTATAATATTATTTTCAATATACTGACATGCTCAATTCAAGTATTGTTGCTACTAGTTGTTTATAGATTCCTTAATACTTTCTATTTAAATAGTGTCATCTACAAATACAGAGATCTTTACTTCTTTCTTTCCAATCTGAATGCCTTTTACTAATTTCTCTTATCTGACTGTCCTAGCTAGGACCTCTAATATTGAACAGAAATCATGAAAACACGCACCTTACCTTGTTCCTAACCTTGGGGGGAAACACTCAGTATCTCACCATTAATGTGGTGTTAACTGGAGGTTTTTGGTAAATCCACTTTATTAGATTCAGGCAGTTCTCTTCTATTATTATTTGGATGAGAGCTCTTATCATTTGGGAGTTGAATTTGCCAAGTGATTTACTAAATCTATTAGGAGGATTATATGTTTTTGAAACCATTTATTTGCTTAACAATGTGGTAAATTACATTGATTGATTTTTAAATGTTAAACCAAACTTGCATTCCTGGGATAAACCCCACTTGATCATAATGTATTACCCTTTTTATATATTGGTGGATTCAATCTGATAATATTTTGCTATTTTTGTGTCTATGTTCATGATAGAAAACATTGGTCTGCGGTTTTATTTTTTGGCAATGTTTTTGCTAGGTTTTGATATCAGGGTAATGTTAACCTCACAAAATAGGTTGGGAAGCATTCCCTCCTTTTCTATTTGCTGAAAGAGTCTGTGTAATACTGTGTTTTTTTCTTAAATTATTGGCAGAATTCAACAGTGAAACCATCTGGGGTTGGTTTTTCTTTGTGGGAAAGTTTTTAATAATGAATTCAACCTCTTTCATAAAGCTATTCATATTTTGTTTTTCTTTTTATCTCAATTTTGACAACATGTGATTTCGAGTATTTTGTCTATTTCATCTTGGTTGTGAAACTTACTGGCATAAAGTTGTTCATAATATATCCTTTCTGTAGGATCTTATGATTCCTCCTGATATTCCTGATATTGGTAATTTGCTTTTTCTCTCTTTTTGACTGATCCATGTTGCTAAGAATTTATAACTTGTATTACTCTTGCAGGGCACCAACTTGCAGCCTTTTCAATTTCTCCATTGTTTGTTTTCTATTTCACTTATTTCTGTTTTTTATTACTTCCTTTCTTCTCCTTACTTTTGGTTTAAGTTTAATTTGCTGTTCTGTTTTCTAGAGTCTTGAGCTGGAAACACAGATCATTAATTTTAAACTCTCTCCCCAATATAAGTATTTAAAGCAATGTGCTTCCCTCCCAGAAATTCTGACATTGTATTTTCATTATCATTCATTTTAAATTATTCTCTTTATCCCTTATAATTTTTTGACCCATGTATTACTAAAACATGCATTTAATTTTCAAATTTCAGTGCTTTTTAATTATTGTCTTGTTAATGCTTTTAATATAATTCATTTGTGATTCTTGAACACAGTCTATAAGGTTTTAAACCTTTGCCGTTCATTAAGATTAATTTTATGGTTCAATACAGTCTATCTTGATGAATGTTCCAGATGCACTTGGAAAGAATGCATATTTTGCAGTTGTTGGGTGTAATGCTCTACAAATATTATTTAGATTGTTTTCAAGTCCAATTCCCCAGGTAGCTGACACTCCCATGGTGACTTGCAAGCAGGAAGTTTATTAGGCAGTGCTTCCATCTATGCTCAACAACTATGGGCAGGAATGAAAAGCAGATTTGGGCTGAGGGACAGACAGAACCATCACAGGTTCAACAGAGGCGCCAGTTGATCTTAGTGGGGGCATGGACCTGGGGCATGTCTTTAGATGTCCTCATTTTCCAGCCACTCTGTGAGCTTATACTCTGCCCCCGATTTGTCAAATCAGCAAAGCTGCAGCCCTCCACTTTAGTTCCAGCTGCTCCATGCCAGGTGGCGTGCGAAGAGCCACCTAAATGTATATTTCACTGAGTGGGTGTGGTTTTCCTTCCTTCAAGGGTCAAATCCTGTCCATCTCCTGTCTATTTTTTGTTTTTCTCCAGCAACCTCAAATCATTTTAAGTATTTTTTCCAAAGTTTATCATTATCATCTGTGAGAGGTTTAGTTCAACTTAGGCTACAGCGTCACTACTGGAACTGAGCCTCTTCCATTTTTCAAATACCGGATGGAAAAGTTAAAATGTTAGGGTTGAAGAGATCTTAGAGTTTATTTAACAAGTCCTTCTTCAGGAACTCTGGTCAACCTTCCATTGATATGAATTCCCTGACTTTGAAAAAAATCACCTCTTATAATCTTTTGACCTACTCCAATGTTAGTCAAAGGCTTCTAGGGTAACTTCTGCCCACTACAGGCCCCAGTGGAACTTACAGGCTGGCAAAGGGAGGCCAATCATGAACATGCAAACAAACATTTATGGTTTAGGGTAAGTGCAAGTAAGGAATATACAGAGTGTGGTCATCGAAATTCACTTGGGGCAGGACTTCTGCAGAGAGGATGGTTAGAGAAGGCCTCTCTGAGAAAGTTACTTTTAAAAATTTCATTTTTAATTGACAAGCAATAATTATATATATTTCTGTGATGTTTTGCTATGTTTACATTGTGGAATGATTAAGTCAAGCTAGTTAACAAATCTATCATCTCACATACTTATCATTTTCTGTGGAAAAAACATTTAAAATATACTCTTTTAGCAATTTTGAAATAAACAATGCATTATTTACAGTGCATTATAGTGACTGTAAAGTCACTATTCTGTGCAAAAGATCACAAGAGCTTATCTCTCATAACTGAAACTTTGTACTCTCTGACCGACATGTCCGCTTTCCCCATTCAGCCCCCTCTCCAGCCTTAGGCAACCACATTCTACTCTAAACTTCTATGAGTTCAATGGTTTTAGATGCCACTTACAAGTGAGATCATGTGGTATTTGTCTTTCTGTCCCTGGCTTATCTCACTTAGCATAATGTTCTTCAAGTTCATCCATGTTGTAGCAAATAGCAGAATTTTCTCCTCCTTTTTTTTTGGTTTGAGATAGGGTCTCACTCTGTTGCCCAGGCTGGAGTGCAGTGGTGTGATCATAGCTCACTGCAGCCTCAACCTCCCAGGCTTAAGTGACTCTCCCACCTCGGCCTCCAGAGTAGCTGGGACTACAGACGTGTACTAAGATGCCCAGCTAGTTAAAAAAAAAAAAAAAAAATTAGGTTGGGGGGGTCTCACTATGTTGCCTAGGCTGGTCTCGAGCTCCTGGCCTCAAGCAATTCTCCTGCTTCGAATCCCAAAGTGCTGCGATTACAGGCATAAGCCAATGGGCCCTAGCTTCCCCCTTCTTTTAAGACTGAATGGTATTCCATCGTGTGTATATATACCACATTTACTTTATCCATTCATCTGATGATGGGCACCTAGGTTAGTTCCATATCTTAGCTAGTGAGTAGAATGCTGCAATGAACCTGGGAGTGCAGATAGCTCTGATAAATTGATTTCAATATATTTGGATACATACCCAGAAGTGAGACTGCTGGATCATATGGTAGTTCTATTTTTAGTTTTCTGAGGAACCTCCAAGCTGTTTTCCAAAATGGGCGTATTAATTTTCATTCCCGCCGGACGGGGTGGCTCACACCTGCAATCCCAGCACTTCAGGAGGCCGAGGTGGTCAGATCACCTGAGGTCCAGAGTTCGAGACCAGCCTGACCAACATGGAGAAACCCCGTCTCTACTAAAAATATAAAATTAGCCAGGCGTGGTTGCAGGTACCTGTAGTACCAGCTACTCAGGAGGCTGAGGCAGGAGAATCGCTTGAACCCGGGAGGCGGGAGTTGTGGTGAGCCGAAATCGCGCCATTGCACTCAAGCCTGGGCAACAAGCGCAAAACCCCGTCTCAAAAAAGCCAGCTTCACAGTCGAAGGACAGAGTCGTAGAAGCGGTCGAGGCTTTTACGGCTCCGGCGTGCCGGAAAGTGCGTGAGTGGAAGGTGCGAGAGTGCCGCCGCCGGAGAGTTTTGTTCCGTTTCCGGGTTCCTGGGGTCTGGAGGCGAGGTATGTTATGCATAAAAATGGATAATTTACATGATAAATGAAAATAGCCAATTCTTTAAGAGGATAAGTATTAAATCTTTATAAAAATCTGCTGTATCTTTTTTTTTTTTTTTTTTGAGACGGAGTCTCGCTCTGTCGCCCAGGCTGGAGTGCAGTGGCGCGCTCTCGGCTCACTGCAAGCTCCGCCTCCCGGGTTCACGCCATTCTCCTGCCTCAGCCTCCCGAGTAGCTGGGACTACAGGCGCCCGCCAACACGCCCGGCTAATTTTTTGTATTTTTAGTAGAGACGGGGTTTCACCGTGTTAGCCAAGATGGTCTCGATCTCCTGGCCTCGTGATCCGCCCGCCTCGGCCTCCCAAAGTGCTGGGATTACAGGCTTGAGCCACCGCGCCCGGCCAAAAATCTGCTGTATCTTGATGAAACCTCGTCTCTACTAAAAGTACAAAAAAATTAGCCGGGCATGGTGGCGGGTGCCTGTAGTCCCAGCTACTGGGGAGGCTGAGGCAGGAGAATGGCATGAACCCGGGAGGCGGAGGTTGCAGTGAGCCGAGATGGCGCCACTGCACTCCAGCCTGGGCGACAGAGTGAGACTCCGTCTCAAAAAATAAAATAAAATAAAATAAAAATCTACTGTATCTTGGACGAGACTATCCAAAAGGAGCAGACTATTTTAAAAGGCGTTTGAAGAACATTTTCCTTAAAAACAAATATGTGAAGAATCCAAAGAAGATCAAAGAACTTACTGCACAGGGCGAATTTGTAATGAAAGAGCTAGAAGCCTTATACTTCTTTAGGAAATACAAAGCTATGAAACAACGCTATTATTCAGATACCAACAAAAACTAATTGATCATTACTACTTTAATTTAGCTGACAACCAGTGTCAGCTGTTTATGTATACCAGCTATTGTAAAATAATTCTAACTTAAAATGGGAAGATATACATGTTGTGTAAAAAAATGCCTGAGCTGCCCTACTGAACTAAATAGGTTTCAACTTCTGTTCATACTGAGAGATTTATCAGCAACTTTATGCTCAATTTTTATAAAAAGATAGAAATTTAGCTATACCACCGATTATAAATTAGTGAGCACCGAATTTTGAATGAAAATATAATACACTTAATCCTGTAACTTAATAGGACTTAGCCAATTTTTTTAGCTTATTTTTTCATTTTACTGATAAGAGAATGCCATATACTGAACATTTAATAGGCAAAATAATTTCTTACACACTTGTTTCTCTTAACTTTTGAAAGAAATCCCTTATTTTTTTCCCCAGTTTGGTACATTAACAGCACATATTCAAGGTTCACTACAAAACAAGCAGTTCCTGGTAATGATTTAAATGTAGTTATAGAAATAATAATATGTATGGAGTCATTCCTGCTGAACTTGAAATAGCCTGCTGGTGACAGGCATTACATACATAACTATTCAATTATTTCCATTATTAATGTTGCTGCTGCTACCTTTGGGCCTGAAACCAAGTCACCTGTTGTGTATCAATTAACTTCTTTGATAAAAGGAAGTAAATAATGTCATTCTATTATTTTATCATAAAGACAAAAAAATTTACATTCCCACTCATGGTACACAAGCTTTCCCTTTTCTTTACACTCGTTCCAACACTTGTATCTGACATCTTTCTGAGAATAGCCATTCTAACAGGTGTGAGGTGAGAGCTCATTATGGTTTTAATTTGCATTTCCCTGATGATTGGTAATAATGAGCATATTTTTCATATATCTGTTAGCCACTTATATGTTTTCTTTTGAGAAATGTCTATTTGGTTTCCTTGCCCATTTTTTGATTGGATTATTTGTTTTCTTGTTATAGAGTTGTTTGAATTACTTACATATTTTGGATACTAGCCCCTTATCAGATGTATGGTTTGCAAATATTTTCTCCCAATCTCTGGGTTGCATCTTTATTCATTGCTTCTTTGCTGTGCAGAAGCTTTTTAGTTTGATGCAATTCCATTTGTTTATTTTTGTTTTTGCTGCCTGTGCTTTTGGAGACACTTGGACAATGTCCAAGAAATAATTGCCCAGACCAATGTCATGGAATTTTCCCCCTTTGTTTTCTTTTAGTAGTTTTATAGTTTCAGGTCTTATATTTAAGTCCTTAATCCATTTTGAGTTGTTTTTTTGTATGATGTGAGATAAGGGTCCAACTTCACTCCTCTGCCTATGGATATCCAATTTTCCCAACATCACTTATGAAGAGACTGTCTTGTCTCCATTGTGTGTTCTTGTCACCTTTGTCAAATTTCAATTGAGTGTAAGTGTGTGGGTTTATTTCTGGGATCTCTTTGCTGTTCTATCGGTCATTGTGTCCTTGTCAGTATCATGTTGTTTTGATTACGATAGCTTTGTAATAGATTTCAAGTGCCTCCAGCTTTCTTCTTTTGTCTCAAAATTGCTTTGACTATTCAGATTATTTTGTGGTTCTATACAAATTTTAGGATTTTTTTTATTTCCATGAAAAATAACATTGGGATTTTGATAGGGATTGCATTGAATCTGCAGATCATTTTGGTTAGTACGGACATATAATTCTTCCAAACCATGAACACGGGATACCTTCCCATTTATTTGTGTCACTTACAATTTCTTTCACCAATGTTTTACAGTTTCCAGTATGAAGGTCTTTCACCTCCTTGGTTAAATTTACTCCTAAGCATTTCATTTTTTGGTGCTATTGTGAATGAAATTGATTTCTTAAGTTCCTTAGCGGTTAGTTTGTTGTTAGTGTAAAAAAATGCTACTGATTTTTGCGTGTTGATTTCATACCCTGCAACTTCACTGAATTCGTTTATCGGTTCTAACAGGTTTTTTTTTTTTTTTTTGTAGAATCTTTAGGATTTTCGGTATTTAAGATCATGTCATCAGCAAACAGAGACAATTTCACTTCTTTCAGGAGTGATCTTTAGGCTGAAACATAAAGGATGGGGAGAGAGAAGTGTATAAGCAAAGGCACTGAGGCAGGAAAAAGCAAGGCACATTTGAAGAACAGAAGGATGGCCAGCTCCATCAGGAAGTTAGAACAAGATTCTTATAAAAGAATGTTTAGAAAAGCAGAGAGGGTTCAGATCATGAAGAGCCATGTTGAAATCAATTTTGATTTGAAGCCAATTATGAAAGTAAGCCATTGGAGGGTTAGAGACAAGAGGGATATCTGGTCTACCTGGCCACTGTGTAGAAATAGACCTAAAGGATGTGTCTGCGAAAGGAGCCAGACAGGTTAGAAGGCCGTTGTAGTCATTTTGGTCAACAGATGTGAAAGTGGGCAGCTGGATTATGTAATTTTCAAGGTCTTTTCCTCTTGAATCATTAGGACAGGACACAGGATATCGCTCCAGTGCCAAACTTAATCCGATGGCAAGACAAGGTGCGGATGAGAGGATTCTGGTGAAAGCCTAGGAAAAGACAGGAAGGCAGGAAGACAGGCTGGGATAGAACCCAGTAGGCCCCCTGGGTACCCAGCCCCATGCTGCCCTAGCACTAACCACTAGAGGGCAGGAGTGACCAGACCAGACAGAAAAAGAGACTATAAGGCAACTTTGCAAGCTTACTTCTCGGAGGCTGTGGCATGAAGGAAAACTTCACTGGGAAAGGTTAAATAAAGGATGAAAAGACTTTCCATACTTGATGGTGAAGCCAGAGCCAGAAGTAAGGTGAAAATCATAAGGACACGTTTTGCATCAAAGCAGGAGGAATGAGAGCCGCCTCATAGCGGGAACAGCTACTTTGAGAAGAGATGAGCCACTGATCAGCTTGGACAGGGGAGTGGACATGTCTGCTTGGGTGCCTCATTGACACCCCAAACTTCTTTCCTTGCTCACCCTCAGATGAGTTTATGCACCTGGGTTCCCCACTTCTGGAACCCTGTGACCCATCCACTCACTGAGGCCAGAACCTAAGTCTCACACTTTGCTCCTCCTTAACCCTGGTGAGTTTCAGCCACTCAGTCTCCAAGTCCTGTCAACTCTGTCTCCACTAACATCTTCAGCATCATCCCCTCCTCTCCATCATTCCTACCATAGACTTGGTTCACGTGCTGCTAAAGCTCTCTCCCCTTGCCTATTACAACAGCCTCCTAATCAGCTCCCTCCCTCTAAGCTCAATCATTATGTCAGCTTTCAACAGAGCAGAGAGAAGAGAGCTTTCCAAACTACAACCCTAACCAGAGGAAACCCCCTCATGACTTTCCACATATCCCTAGGATAAAGGACACACTGTAACCCAGAAATACCTGAATCATTGCCATCTTTTTCAAGGTTTTCCTTGCTACTTTGGCCATGCAAGATGAAACTCTTCTAATGAGTCATGCTCTTCCAAAAGTCCATATCCTTTGTATATACTTTTCCCTCTGCCCAGAATACTGCATCTTATTCCCCTTTTCCTTCACTGCCTGGATACCTAGAGAGGCCATGAAACTTGTAGCTGGGAGCACAGGTTTCAAAGGCAGACAGACTCTAGTTCCAATCCCAGCTCTGCCACTTACTCGTGTAATATCTGTGAGAGTTGGGGTGGCTTATTCAACCTTCCTGCCTCAGTTTCCTCATCTGTAAAACAGGAATAAAAAATAATGGCTACTTTACAAATTGATGTGAACACTGAATGAGATGACAGATGTGACATAATGCAAGGCCTGACATGTCAGGCACTACATGTACTAACTCCTGCTGTTATTTATTTATTACAATTGATTTTCTTGTTGTTTGTTTTTGGTTTTGCTTTTGTTTTTGAGACTGGGTCTAGGCTGGAGTGCAGTGGCGCGATCTTGGCTCACTGCAACCTCTGGCTCCTGGGCTCAAGGTATCCTACCGCCACAGCCTCCCAAGTAGCTGGGACTGCAGGCACATGCCACCACCCCCAGCTAATGTTTGTATTTTTTGTAGAGGAGGGGTTTCACCATGTTTCCCAGGCTGGTCTTCAACTCCTGAGTTCAAGTGCTTGGATTGTAGGCATGAGCCACCACACTCAGCCCCATTGCTTATTCTTACCAATCCACATGAAGCTATTGGGAAGATCAAATGAAAGACGGCACAGAAGTGCTTTTGAAATAATGAACGATTATACAAATAATAGTAATGAAACATCGTTTTTAGTAGTGGTATCTTTACAATATCATCAGGATGCAGAATTGTTATTCCTGACTTCAACCATCCCTGAGAGTCATTAATGCTTAGAGACTCTGTGAACACAGAGGCCCCACAGTCACATAGAGGCCCCAAAGCATTTAACCAAACACCTTCAGATTTAATTCCTCCAGAGGAGAAGTATTCAGTTGAATAGTTAACCATGGAAACATGTTTGTTCACACAGACCCAATCCTAGGAAAATGGAGAAAGTGGTGAGGTTTATTTCTGGATCCTGTACCTCTTTCAAAACCCATCTTCCTCACTTCTTCTTCTCAATACCTCACCCCTAAGATCAGATCTCTTGGCAGGACCTTGTCATTGGAGCCTCTAATTCAGAGAAGCCTCAGGACATAGGAGATGGGGTATTTAAGAATAAGAGAGGGTGTCTGAAGAAGAGGACAGGCCAGATGCCCAGCCCAGAGTACCAGCACCTCAATACAGTCACGCTATTAAAATGATTCTTCCAATGGTATAAGGTATAACGCCTGAAAGCAATCTTTTTGCTCAGTCTTTAAGATTCAGTGAGGTGACTCTAATGATGGTACTTTGGGCACCATGACAGGCAAAAGGGGAGAAATTTCTTTTGCAAGATTGAGTCATACAAAAGGCCTAAAAATCCCAACCTGTACCACTTTGAAAACAAATCCTATATAAAAGGGACTCTTCAAGTGCAAGTCCCCTCCCAAACCCAGGCTAAGGACCACAATGGCCTCGGCACTCTGGTGCTGGACACAGGTAGACAGAGGCAGTAAGCTTGAAGGTTAAGTTCATGGATCCTGGGACCAGATTGCTTGGGTTCCAATCCCAACTTTGCTATCTACAAAGCCTCGGGAAAGTTACTTAGCCTCTCTGTGCCTCAGTTTTCTTATCTGCAAAATGGGTATAATAGTACATACCTCATAGAGTTCCTGCAACTTAATATATGCAAAGTATCTAGAACAGTGCTTGGCACATGGGAAACAATCTGTGTCAGCTGCTATTATCCGAATTCTTTTTAGACAATGTGTTTTCCATTGCCAGAAGGTCTGACAGTGTGGTTAGTTTGGAAGGCAACACGGCAGGTGCAGTATTTATATGAGAATGAGCTTTGGCATAGATCTGACTTTGAGCCCAACCTCTGCCTCTTGCAGCTCAGTGACATCTAAGTCACAGGTTCTTCCTCTGCAAAGTGGGGATACCAATACCCTGCCCTTCCTACTTCACAGGTCTTTGAGCAGACCAAAATAAAGTGCACTAAACTGCTTTTCCAAATGTTTATTTTTTAAGTTAACATAGAATAAAATAGACTTTGGGGGTGTGTAGCTCTATGAATTTTAGCACATTCATGGAACCACCACTACCAAGATATGGAACTGTTCCATCACCCCCCATACAATTGCTTTTTAATCTTGATGACATAGTGTTTCACAGCCTAACACCTGGCTCTCCTACAATGGTACATTAGATAAGAAATATTCAAGGCCTGGCACATTTTTTAGATAACAAAGAAAGAAGATGAATTCCAGTGATTGAACTTCCTGTGCATTAGTTGCCTTTGCACTGGCTGTTCCTTCATCTGGAACTCTCTTTCTACAGACATATGCATGGCCCACCCACCTCTCCCTCAGGTCCTGCTGAAATGTTACATTCTCGGTGAGGCCTCCCCTCTGACTGCCACTGTCTGGTACTTTGGATCCTACTTGTTCTTTTTTTCCATAGCTTGCACCATCTTCTATAAACTATTTACTGTAACTTTTTTTTTTTTTTTTGCTTATTCTTCATTTTCTGTTCCCTTTCATAGAATGTAAGCTCCCCAGGGAGAGCGACCATTGTCTGACTTGTCCGCTGATGTATTCTAAGCACCTAGAACAGTGCCTAGCACATGGTAGAGGTTCAATATATATTTGTTAAGTAAACCTGTTTAAAACAACAAGGATGAAGTTAAACTATCTTCACTTGTTGTTTGGGAAGATTAAATCTGTGATTATACAAAAGAAAGCAGCTATCACAGTGCCTGACACATAAACCTAAGTTGAACGAAAATTGGAATAATGCAAAGGACTGTCTGTTTCCCCCTGTCCCCCCATGTAAACACAACACGGCTTATAAATTCTCCACTCGATGAGGGCTAAAACAATTTTTTTCCTTCCCTATTAGGAATCAGTATTTAGGTAATTATTCCTGAAATGCTAAAATCCCCTCTGCACAAGCAGAAAATTTAAAAATTCATGGAGACAACATAACCTGGGCTTTATCAATGTATTAATGAGCATAGGCAGTGAAGTCTAGGGACAGGCTGAGAACTCCGTAGACTGTATCACTCCAGCTGCAAAGCTAAAAGATGCTTAACTTCCTGAAAAGCAGGTCCAACATGCACCTGCTGAGGAAGCAGCTCCATCCTGCTCCTTTCTCACACACAGACCTGCAGCCCTTTTGACCCCAAAGCTCTTTTCCAGCCACATCAACATGAAAACATGCACTGTCTTTGATGAGTTCAAATCCACCCACACAGGCCTTGATCTCCTGTGGGTAGCATCATTGTTCTCATGAGTGGGACACTGTGGGTCCCCAGAGAAGAAGAATTTGGGCTTTGGAAACAGGATTTGTAAGTGAGTGAGCACAAACAACTCCCTCCTCTGGTTGGAGAACACCCCAGGGTGTCAGGAAATTTTGTGGGAGAGGGTCTCCTCTAAGTCAAGAGAGGAGACAAGATTCTTCCATTTATTTGCAACCACTCCCACAAACTGAAATATATTCAAATACAGAAATGCCAAAACAAAGTCCCAAAAAAATTCCATGTAAATGAACACTTACCTTTAGGAAATTAAAGCATTTAACCTCCTAAGATTATAAGGTAACAATAACTGAATTTTCCAAAAAATATTCACAGGATTTATTTACAAACAGAATTTATAGAGCCCTGCAGGCAGCACTAGCCAGGACTGGGGCCCAAGCTTTGAATTATCTAATTATCATGCTGGATTGCCTCTAGCTTATCAGGACCCTCATCTGAAGGTCATGTCAAAAATCTGAGTGGCCAGGCACGGTGGCTCATGCCTGTAATCCCACCACTTTGAGAGACCAAGGCAGGAGGATTGCTGGAGTCCAGGACTTTGAGACCAGCTTGGGAAACACAGGGAGACCCTGCCCGATATGGTTTGGCTCTGTGTCCCCACCCAAATCTTACTTGAATTGTAAAAATCCCCACGTGTCCTGGGAGGGACCCAGTGGGAGGTAACTGAATCATGGGAGCAGGTCTTTCCCATGCTGTTCTTGTGATGGTGAATAAGTCTCATGAGATATGATGGTTTTATAAAAGAGGAGTTCCCTTGCACACACTTTCTTGCCTGACACTATGAAAGACATGCCTTTGCTCTTCCTTGACCTTCCACCACGATTGTGAGGCCTCCCCAGCCATGTGGAACTGGAAGTTCATTAAACCCCTTTCCTTTATAAATTACACAGTTTCAAGTATATCTTTATTGGCAGCATGAGAATGGACTAATACACAGTCTCCACAAAAAAATCAAAAAATTTGCCATGGGTGGTGACACATGCCTGTGGTCTCAACAACTCAGGAGGCTGAGGTGGGAGGATCGCTTGAGCCCGGGAGGTTGAGACTGCAGTGAGTCACGACTGTGTCTCTGCATAAACTGCATGATTCTAAACACTCTGGGTCACAGTGAGACGCTGTCTCAAACAAAATCCAAATGGAAGCCCTTGATAAGCTGAGGTCTGGAGCTCAAGTGTCACCTGGGCCCTTCTGTGATTGTTGCTCCAGATGAACCCTTCAAAATAAATTTCAATGATTTTTAGCAATACTCACCTACTCTAAAATCAATCATATATGTATCCTAGTCTATTTCACAATATTATTTCTGGACTTTTTGGCTCCAAACTGAAGCTGGAGAGGTGTCCACCTTGGTGATCATCTAGAACGCTGGCCTCTCTGGGCTAGATGCTCTCCTGAGTATGGACACATACCATACATTCCCTGAGCAAGGAAGGCGCTCTCTCAGTGACAGCTCTTCCCACAGGCAGCAATGTCTGCTGGGCACAGCCTCCTTCTTTTTTGTGGCATGACTAGGTCTTGTTATTTCTCAGAACTCAACTCCTGTATCAGTCATTCAGAATGGCTTTCCTGGCCACCCACCAGCACCCTCCAGACTGGGTATGATGGAGTGGAATTCCAGTGTTCTTAGAGGCCACTCTTGAGCTTCTTTCCATCACAGACCTATGGCTTTTTTAATATAAGTATCAAACTCTAATATGCGTCCATATCATCTGGGGAACTTTCTAACCAATACAAATTCCCAGGCTTCCTCTCCAGAGGCTCTGATTCCACAAGCTGGAAAAGTAGTAGTCTGGAATCTGCATGTGATCAAGCTCTCTAAATGACCCAAATGATTCACTGCAGCTGGTCTTGATCTCCAAAATGGGATGCTTGTCCCCTAGGGATTTCCAAGGTGATACATTGGAGTACAGGGAAAAATGGTTAGCACGTTCATTCCAATCTTTGACCTCACCCTTAAATTTATTTTTGGCATGTACATTTTATGGACACAATATATTAGTAAAGTATTGTCAATCTTAAAAAAAAAATAAAAAAGACACTAGAAAAAAGTCTCTCTAGCTATGTTGGGTTTGTCCTGGAATACAATAAAGATTACAATGCGGAATGCATGAAATGACAAGCCACCAGTGCACTCGATGAGGGAAGGATAAAGGGGAGCTTTTATAGCAATGAGAGATTTACATAAGCTGCTTACAAAGACAGTTCATTGGTTCCAGAGGCTGTTGTTAGTTCGTTGGGGGAGATGCCATTCCTGGGCAAGTATTCTTCTGAGAACATCTTATCTGAATTACTGCAGTCCTAAAGAATGTTTAGTGATTTATCAAAGCAGGAGATGAGTGAAGGACATGAAAGTGATTTTAGAAAGTCCTTGAAAACAGTTCTCATCTCAGACATGTAAGTATGAGTCTCCTCTGCTTTCTGGCCCCATTTTGTCTGAGTCTCACAAAAATGATTTTGGCAGGCGCGGTGGCTCACGCCTGTAATCCCAACACTTTGGGAGGCCGAGGTGGGTGGATCACTAGGTCAGGAGTTCGAGACCAGCCTGGCCAGCATGGTGAAACCTGGTCTCTACTGCCAGGCGCGGTGGCTCACGCCTATGTAATCCTAGCACTTTGGGAGGCCGAGACGGGTGTTCACGAGGTCAGTTCGAGACCAGCCTGGCCAATATGGTAAAACCCCGTCTCTACTAAAAATACAAAAATTAGCCAGGCGTGGTGGTGCATGCCTGTAGTCCCAGCTACTTGGGAGGCTGAGGCAGAAGAATCGCTTGAACCTGGGAAGTGGAGGTTGCAGTGAGCTGAGATTGCGCCACTGCACTCCAGCCTGGGTGACAGTGCAAGACTCCATCTCAAAAATAAAAGAAACCTGGTCTCTACTAAAAATACAAAAATTAGCTGGGCATGGTGGCAGGTGCCTGTAATCCCAGCTACTCGGGAGGCTGAGGCAGGAGAATCATTTGAACCCGGGAGGCCGAGGCTGCAGTGAGCTGAGATCGCACCACTGGGTGACAACCTGGGTGACAGAGCAAGACTCTGTCTGAAAAAAAAAAGATTTCATCCTGGTATCTGCAACTTTCTCAGTATTCATGATTTATAAGTAAATAAATAAATATGCTTATGTTGGGAAGGGCAATTTACAGTTTGAATTATTAGCCATAATTCTTCATCAGCCTCCCAAGGTCTACAGTTTGCCAAGTGAGTTTTCAGTTCTCCCAGTAGAAGCTGAGCGACTCTCCTGCCCACTGACTTTGGGTAGTCATGTGGCTGCACCAGGCCCCATCATGTGACCAGTTTTGATTAATCAGGGGAGCCTTGATAGTGACTAGTTTTGAACCATGAGCTAAAGAGACGTCCCATGTTTCTACTTGCCCTTTTGCACCTCTGTCACTGCCGTGAGAAGAGCATATCCTGGCTGTCCCACGAATCCAAGGAGCGAGTGAGAGGAGACCTGGACTCAAGCTACACCTTAGAGCTAACTAGATGTCTGCATCTTAGAGCCCAGCCAGGAAGAGTCAACTCCCAGCCAACCTGAAGGCACATGGGCAAAACAAATGCCTTTCATTCATGCCATCGGGGGTCTGTGTTGTTTATTATAGTAATTCCTGATAGTGAACATTGGTTCAGAGCTCAGGCTTGCTGACAGTGTATCTGCATTTCAGCTTTGAACCCATAGCCCCTTGTAGGCCCTTAGTTAATAACAGAATAAATGGAGGTTTTCTCCATTTTCTGGGAAAATTCTGATTGATACTCTCTGTGGCCCTGTCTAAAAGGGCTGATGATCAACTCACTTTTCCAAAACCAACCACCAGGGCTAAGGCTCCTGGAGTGCTCCAGATCACCTTTTTTGCCAGTCAGACTCAGAGCTTGATGTCCAATGGTACCCTGGGCTGTTGCATTATCTTCAGGTCAAAATACTACACCCTATTACCCGAAAAATACAGTATCTGAGTGAACCAAGGGCTGACCTTAGCCTGGGTTCCTCTTTCTCCTTTGACCAGTTGGGCTCTCTATGAAGCCAGTTCCCAGTAATCCGGTGAGTCCCAGTGTGTCTAGGCTCTGCCTTGAATCTCACTCCTTGACTGGGGTCCTGTTGCCCCTGGGAGGACCAACTCCCCAACTCCTAGTTCCCAGAGCTATGGCTGCCATGCCCATCGACCCAGTTGGGAACTCACACCCTAGCCATTTCCAGAATCAGGGCTGAAAATGCTCCCTCAATCCCTGACAAAGAAAACCTAGAAAGCACTGGTATCCTGATGTTGTTGAGAAAACCTGGCGACTGTACACTGCACAAACTCCATCTTTTCTGTTTTTATCCCATTAGAAAAGGGCACTTCACCGGAGCCTCATTCTTGGGAACTCCATCTTTCTTTCCTTCTTGCCTTCTTTATTTTCTTTCCTTCTTCCCTCCTGCCTCCCTTCTTTATTTTCCTCCTTCTTGGTTCTGTATCTTCCATTTCTCCATTAAATCAGAGCTGCTTTTTCAGGAACTAAATTTGAATCTGAAACAGACTTGAGAGTTGATGTGATTTCTTACTCAATATAGAACTTCCCTCTGTAGTGTTTCCAATGTCAAATTCATTGCTGTCATTTACTGAGGACCTATAAAGTGCCAAACACTCTGATATATATCTATTTACATACTCACATATATATGATGTATATATTCTAATTCTGATATTAACTAGAATCTGTCATGTAGGTATTATCATTTCCTTTAAACAAATAAAATGAAAACTTCAGGCTGGGCACGGTGGCTCACGCCTGTAATCCCAGCACTTTGGGAGTCAGAGGCAGGCAGATCGCCTGAGGTCAAGAGTTCGAGACCAGCCTGGCCAACATGGTGAAACCCCGTCTCTGCTAAAAATACAAAAATTAGCTGGGTGTGGTGGCGGGCATCTGTAATTCCAGCTACTCCAGAGGCTGAGGCATACCCAGGAGGCAGAGGTTGCAGTGAAGTGAGATTGTGCCACTGCACTCCAGCCTGGGCGACAGAGTAAGACTCTGTCTGAAAAAGAAAGAAAAGAAAGAAGGAAGGAAGGATGGAAGGGGAAGGAAGGAAGAAAAGAAAGAAAGGGAGAAAGGGAGGGAGGGAGGAAGGAGGGAAGGGAAGAGAGAAAGGAAGGAAGGAGGGAAGGAAGAAAGGAAGGAGAGAGAGGAAGGAAGGAAGGAAGAAAGAAAACTTCAGAGGGGTTAAGTTCCTCATCCAAGATCAAATAGTAGGTCAGTGGCAAAAGCAGAGCTCACTTCACACATTGTTGTGCCTAAAATTCTCAACTAGAATCTTCAAAGGATCCAGTTCAACAACTTCATTTCACGAGTGAAGAGACAAAGAGCTAAGCAAAGAGAGGTGAGTTTTATTGAACATTGGTTCATTTCATCCTCATAGCAACCTTATGAGATGTACAAATACAAATGCTTATCAACACTCTTTCCATCTAACAGATGTGAAGGCTGAGGCACAGGGAGATGAAGTGTCTTCCCCAAGGCTGTGTGTCTGGTTCAGTGGTGGAGCTGGGATTCAAACCCAGGCAGTCTAGGTCCTGGGTCCAGTTTTAATTACAGAATGTTGCCTTCCCGGGACACATACCAGATCAGAAGCAGATAAGGACAGAGCAGAGAGGAATCCCAGCCTGTGGTTTCCACAGTCTGCCCTTTCCCCTCCAGCAGGCTGGCTCCAGTCTCATCGTCAGCGAGCAGCACAAGTGGAAATCCGATTCCACATAAGTGGAGGGAGCAGAGAGTGGGACGGCCTCAGGATTTCCCTGGATTTATCAGAGCTCCTTCCTTCTCAGCGCCTAGCCCTGAAGCCATCTGTGGGGAATGCTAATGCGCACCAGCTTCAGAGAAGGCCGTGCTGCTGGCCTCTCATGTGACTTAGGGGAAGGCTGAGGATGCAGCTGCCCGCACAGCCAGCAAAGCATTTGAATTGCTGCTGCCCAACAA
Source organism: Nomascus leucogenys (assembly GCF_006542625.1). Lineage (NCBI taxonomy): Eukaryota > Metazoa > Chordata > Mammalia > Primates > Hylobatidae > Nomascus > Nomascus leucogenys. Next base: position 59,686,541 of record NC_044387.1, on the reverse strand, counting down.
AAGGCAGATCATCTTTCCAGGGCAACCATGGCCCAGATTTATAGCCTGTAATTTCCAGTCTCCAGGCTGGATGATCCATGATGCTTGCTGGGCAGAGGAAGGGAGTAAGCAGCAAGGAGGGGCTGGCACAGCCCACTAGGAAGTATAATAAGAACCATGATGATGGTGGTGGTGGGGTTGCTACCATTAACTGAGCCTCTTTTAAGAATCAGGCACTGCGGCCGGGTGCAGTGGCTCACGCCTGTAACCCCAGCACTTTGGGAGGCCGAGGCGGGCAGATCACGAGGTCAGGAGATCGAGACCATCCTGGCTAACACAGTGAAACCCCGTCTCTACTAAAAATACAAAAAACTAGCTGGGCGTGGTGGCGGGCGCCTGTAGTCTCAGCTACTTGGGAGGCTGAGGCAGGAGAATGGCGTGAACCCAGGAGGCAGAGCTTGCAGTGAGCCAAGATCCCACCACTGCACTCCAGCCTGGGCAACAGAGCCAGACTCTGTCTCAAAAAAAAAAAAAAAAAAAAAAAAAAGAATCAGGCACTGCTCAGACAGTCCCTAGATGATCCCCAATTCTCACCACAACCCTGGCCAGGAAGTCAGGAAGTGCTATCACCTCATTTTACTGATGAGGACAATGAGATCCAAAGATGACTTTTTTTTTTAAGAGACAGGGTCTCACTTTGTTGCCCCAGCTGGAGTGCAGTGGTATAATCATAGCTCACTCTAACCTCAAACTCCTTGGCTTAAGCAATCCTCCTGCCTTAGCCTACCAAGTAGTCAGGACTACAAGTACAGGCCACCACCTCCAACTTTTTTAATGTTTATTTTTATTTTTGTAGAGACAAGGTCTTGCTATGTTCCCCAGGCTGGTCTGGAACTCCTGGCCTCAAGAAATCCTCCCACCTCAACCTCCCAAAGCGCTGGGATTACAGATGTGACCCACCATGCCCAACCCTAAAGATGATAAATAACTTACTTATGGTCACTCCACTTGTATACAATAATTACAGCTCTGTCAGGCACTGCTGTGACCCCTGAACTCATGCCATCCTCCCTCCAGCCTTAGGAGGTAGGTGTGCTGGTATTATTCTCCCTTACAGATGTGGACGGTGAAGCCCAAAGTGACACAACTAGTAAGTGTCAGAGCTGTAATTCAAACCCAGGCTCTCTGGCTCTGGTGGTCACAGTCCTAACCACTAAGCAGCACTTTCCCTCCATGGTATTAGGATTACAACCCAGCTCTGACTGAGTCCAAGGCCTACGGATTTTCCATTACATCATTGAGCCTTGGGTCCCCAGGAGCCTGGAATCTGTCTTCTTGGGCTTCAAACTTAGCTCAGTTATACAGAGGCACTTATAGCTCCATTCCCCATGCCCAGACCCTCACACAGCAGGTTCACGTCTCTGTTCCCTCTCTTGGCAAGCCCTTCCCTATGTTTTCCTACTTTCTTCAGTTGGCTGTTTTTGACTCATCCTCACTCAGCTCATCACCTCCTCTAGGAAGGCTTCCCTGACGTGAGGTGGTCTGTGTTCCTGAAGTTCCCTGTGCAAACCCATCACTGTGGGTTTGGGGGAAAGGTACCAAGTCTGGCTTTGGACTCACTGAGTTGGAGGCAGTTGGAGGCAGCAGCAGGCAGGGCCAGGCACCCCGTCAATGAGAGATGCCTGCGCTGCCAAGATCTGGGAACCAGACCTGACTCCACAAGCCGCTCCCTTCTGCTGGAGAAGAAAACACATGGCGCCAAATAAGTGCCCTCCTTCCTAGAGACAAAGGGGACCTTCTGGGTGCCTTGCTTAGGCCTGTGATGTGCGTGAAATGCAAAGGAAGGCACTGAAATGAGGGGAAAACACCAGTCATCTGAAACACCTGGAGGAAACTATTGACAGGGGAGGGAGAGCCAGATACATAGAGACAGAGAAGAGAGAGAGGCTGAGACAGACACAGAGACACAGATATCGAGAGACTGCGACAGAGACACAGAGAGATAAGGCAGAGAGACACAAAGAGACCCACAGAGAAACAGAAAAATATAGAGACTGAGAGAGATAGACAAAAATAGACACACAGAGAGACAGAGAAACACATATAGAGACTGATACAGAGAGAGATACAGAGAGATAGAGACAGAGAGAGATCAACACAAAGACCCACAGAGAAACAGATACACAGAGACTGAGAGACAGAGACAGAGACACGGAGAGAGAGGTAGAGACAGACACAAACAGACCCCCAGAGAGAGAGAAACATACAGAGAGACAGAGATAGTGACAGAGACAGAGATACATAGAGACAAAGAGAGAGAGAGATACATAGAGACAGAGAGAGAGAGACAGCGATAGAGACAGACAAAGATATATAGAGATACAGAGACAGAGAGACAGATATACATACACAGACACAGAGAGATAGAGACAAACAGAGAGAGATATAGAGAAACAGAGACAGAGAACAGGCCCTGCTGAGCACCAGCTGTGGACGTGGCAGCACTCAGTCTCACCACCTTCAGTTGCCCACGGCCCCCTGCCTAAGGCAGGGCAGATAGCCAGCTGGGTGGTGCTTCTGGTGGCTGAGTGCTGCCCTATTGAATAATTTGGCGAGTTCCCTCTGGAAAGCAGAGAAAGCAAAGTGAATAGGTGTCTGAAACTCATCATGTCCAAGACAGAACTCCTGGGGTCCTGCCACCTCCACTGCAAACTGCTCCTCTCCCACCCTCCTCATCTCAGGAAATGACCCCACTAGGTGTTCAAACTAGCAATGTAGGAGTCTTCTAGGATTCCCCCCTTCCTCTCACCTCCAAGACCCCGACCACCACCAACCCTTATCTTTAAAACAGCCCTGGAATCCATCTCCTTTCAACTCCCTGGTTATCACTGGGAGCCAAGCCACCGACATCTCTCCACTGGACAAAGGCAGCACTCCTTTGACTTCCTGCCTCCCCACTGGTTCTCCCTGTTTCCTCTTCACAGGCAGCTGCCCCCTTCTAATCCTTCTGTGTCCCCCTGTCCTTTGGGTAATTCAAGCTTCCTTCACAGCCTGAGGGCCCTCTTCCCCTTCTCATTTTCCACATCTGAGCTGTCCTCTCTCTTCTCAAATAAGCCAATCCCATTCCCCCAGCACCCCTGTCCCCCGTGCCCTTCTCAGGTCTGTAAACCAAAATTAAAATCCTAAGCCCCCAACCAACTGGTTGGATCCTGTCTTGGCCAAGAGGACCCCAGAGAAACCTGAAAAACTGAATTCCTGGCTTTGATGGGAAGGGAGGCCAGACATGCCCCATTCCACGCCCTCCCTTTTGGAGTTTAGGCACAATTGACCAACATTAATGTTGAAAAAGAGATCACTGGCTAGGCCTGGAGGCTCACGCCTGTCATCCCAGCACTTTGAGAGGCTCGAGGCAGGTGGATCACCTGAGGTCAGGAGTTCGAGACCAGCCTGGCCAACATGGTGAAACCCTATCTCTACTAAAAATACAAAAATTAGCAGGGCATGGTGGCGGGCGCCTGTAGTCCCAGCTACTCAGGAGGCTGAGCAGAACTGCTTGAACCTGAGAGGCAGTGGTTGCAGTGACCTGAGACTGTGCCACTGTACTCTAGCCTGGGTGACAGAGCGAGGCTCCATCTTTAAAAAAAAAAAAAATGCTGGGCACGGTGGCTCACACCTATAATCCCAGCACTTAGGGAGGCTGAGGCAAGTGGATCACATGAGGTCAGGCATTCGAGACCAGCCTGGCCAACATGGCGAAACTCTGTCTCTACTAAAAGTACAAAAATTAGCTGGGCCTGGTGGTGGGTGCCTGTAATCTCAGCTACTTGGGAGGCTGAGGCAGGAGAATTGCTTGAACCTGGGAGACGAAGGTTGCAGTAAGCTGAGATCGCACCACTGCACTCCAGCCTGGGTGACAGAGCAAGACTCCATCTCAAAAAAAAAAAAAAAAAAAAAAAATTAAAAAGATCATTAGACTAACAAAATGTTAGTCTTTGTGACAATAAGGTACCAAATTATAAACAAGACCTGAAGCCACGCAAGGCAAACATTAAGTCATGCCCTACAAACCATAAAATCCTGTTAAATTTTTTTTTAACTCATCCCATATAAGGTAGCTTACTTTCCAACCTGACTCTGGTGTCTTTACTGAAGCATTCCTTTAAGCCTTTAGACAAAGCTGGACTCTTTCAACCAATTGCAACTAAAGAATCTCTAAAACCCACCTATGATTTGTAAGCACCCCAACACCACCTGCCCCAGCTTCAAGATGTCCTGCTTTTTTGTGCCAAACCAATGTATACCTTCCATGTGTTGATTTATGATTTTACTTATATTTCCTGTTTCCATGAAATGTATGAAACCAAACTGTAACCTGATGGCCTCAGGCACACGTTCTCAGGGCCCCTCGACTGCTCTCTAGGCCTAGGTCACCCATGTGTGCTCAGAATAAACTTTTTTTTTTTTTTTTTGAGATGGAGTTTCGCTCTTGTTGCTGAGGCCGGAGAGCAATGGTGTGACCTCAGCTCACTGCAACCTCTGCCTCCCAAGTAGCTGGGACTACAGGCACCCACCACCACGCCCAGCTAATTTTTTGTATTTTTAGTAGAGACGGGGTTTCACCATGTTGGCCGGCTTTCACCACGTTGGCCAGGCTGATCTCAAACTCCTGACTTCAGGTGATCCACCCACCTCAGCCTCCCAAAGTGCTCGGATTACAGGCATGAGCCACCAGGCCCAGCCCAGAATAAACTTCTTTAAAATATGTTGCAGAGCTTGGTTTTCTTGCTCACAGGCCTTTGCACCAGCCAGCCATTCCCCTGCCTGGAATGTTCTTTCCTTGCTCCCTCCTTGTCATTTTGGTCCCACCCCAATGTCACCTCATCAGAGTTCTATTGTAACCCCCAGCACCTCTCACCCTTAACTACGCACTTCTTCCATTATCCCATGGTATTTTCTGTTTAGCAAAAAGGGCTTTATTTCCTGTCAGACTCCCCCATGGAATGGCCTGGGACCCTTCTCACTCAGCCCCCTAGTCTCAGTGCCTCACCCAGGGCCTGCACACAGAACTCACAAGGGGCCAATGTCTTGGGGGACTCTGGGTCTCCAGGAGGTCATGGGCTCTGGGCTGGTAGAAACAGTTTCTGGGAGAGAGACTCCTGTGGAATAACAGCACTGAGTACTGTGGCACTCCTCCTCCAGCCTCTGCAACTCTGATTGGCCAACGCGGAGATTAGGCGCAGCCGAGGGAACGGACTTCTCCAGGGGTCACTCAGCCAAGCAGACGCGAGACCAAAGCCACAACACAGGTCTCCAAGGTACAATTATCACAATTAAAAACCATCACAATTAGCCAGGCACGGTGGTTCATGCCTGTAATCCCAGCACTTTGGGAGGCTGAGGTGGTTGGATCACCTGAGGTTGGGAGTTCAACATCAGCCTGGCCAACACAATGAAACCCCCATCTCTACTAAAAATACAAAAATTAGCCCGGTGTGATGGTGCACACTTGTAATCCCAGCTACGCGGGAGGCTGAGGCAAGAGAATCATTTGAACCCAGGAGGCGGAGGTTGCAATGAGTTGAGATTGTGCCACTGCTCTCCAACCTAGCTGACAGAGCAAGACTCTGTCTCAAAAAAAAAAAAAAAAAAATCACAATTAAAACACAAGAGTCTCAGGATATCAGTATGTACACTTTCTTTCTTTCTTTTTTTTTGAGACAGTCTTGCTCTGTTGTCTAGGCTAGAGTGCAGTGGCACAATCTTGACTCACTGCAACCTCTGCCTCCTGGGTTCTAGCAATTCTTCTACCTCAGCCTCCCGAGTAGCTGGGATTACAGGTGCCCGCCGCCACATCCCCAGCTAATTTTTGTATTTTAGTAGAGACGGGGTTTCACCATATTGGCCAGGTTGGTCTTAAACTCCTGACCTCGTGATCCGCCCACCTCGGCCTCCCAAAGTGCTGGGATTACAGGCGTGAGCCACCGTGCCCGGCCAGTATGTACTACTTTCTAGCCACTCACTTCACCCTCTCTCCAGACGGGGAGCATTTTTCTCCTAAATAACTAAATCATAAGAACAACCATCATGTGGCTGTTTACTCAAGCACTGAGCTAATTACACGCACCATATCATCATTCCTCACATAACCCCATAAAGCAAAAACTATTTTTAACTCCATTTTACACATGAGGAAACCGAAGCTCAGGGGGCTTCAGCAACTTGCAGAACATCATGCACCAGGTAAGAGGCAAATCTTGCCTCTGGATCCATCTAGTCTATCTCTTCAACCACTATGATATCCTGGTCTGCTGCCCGGCCCTTGTGTCTCCTCTCCTGGTGCCAAGATCAATAGGGTTCTCTTTGATACCTGATGCCTTCTGGGCAGGACTCTGTGGCAGCCACTGCAGTGCCCTTCACCTTGAAGAGCCAAATCTGGTCACTGGCTCAGAAAATTCCATAAACAGCAGGCTCAGTGGCAAGTCTGGGGACACGTTCCCCATTTGTAGGCTAGGAACAGGCAGCTTTACTGCTGAAGGAAAGGAGCGGCATGGGCATATTGTCACTAAAGGAAGCTAGGCAGTCACCAGCACTGGCTTGCTATGTGACAGTAACAATAATGATGATGATAATAGTAATAATAATAATAGCAGCTATTTATGTAACATTTCCTAAGTGCTAGGTACTATTTTAAGCTTTGTTCATATATTAAACCAATTAATCCTAACAGTTGTAGGTGGAAAGAAAAATTAAAAATCTCGGGACCCCCCCCAAACTTCTTATGCAAAAGGGACAGTTAAGCCCAGAAGCTGAGTCATTGCAACACCCTCTTCCAAATGAATAGCTGTTACTAACATTATGCATCGGCCAGGTCCCCGTGGAAAGGTGGAAGGCCTCAGGCATCTGCAACGGATTGCCCCCAAAGATCATTCATAAGTGACCTTGGCTGGCCTCCCATAAACAAGGACGTGCCAAATGTAACTTTAGGTCCACGATCTAAATCAAGGTCTTTATTTTTATTTGAAACACAGTCTTGCTCTGTCACCCAGGCTGGAGTGCAGTGGCACGATCACAGCTGACTGCAGACTCATACTCCTGGAGTCAAGTGATCCTCCCACATCAGCATCCTGAGTAGCTAGAACTATAGGTACGTACCACAAGGCCCAGATAATTTTTTTATTTTTTATTGTAGAGACAGGGGTCTTGATATGTTGCCTAAGCTGGTCTCGAACTCCTGGCCTCAAGTGATCCTCCTGCCTTCTGTAACCCAAAGTGTTGGGATTACAGGCATGAGCCACAGCACCAGCCTAAGTCTAGCTCTGATTCTACATTATGATAAGCTAATAACGTTGACTATAAGCTTATCTTCCCAGGTCCAGGACAAAGTCAAGACTCATTCTCCACCCACCCAGAGACATCCATAACTGACTCTTCCTTTACTCCTTTTTCCTCTTCATCATTCACCTTATCTTATGTAAAATGGAGATTTACCGGGCACTAAGGAAAGTCTCACAGGAGTATAAGCATTTGCCTTACCGCCTACCTGCCCCTCTTCCTACATGCCTTCCTCCTCTTTAAGAAAATGTATAAAGACAAAAATTCCTGAAAACCTCTTCAGAAAAGCAGCCTCAGATGTGTCTGTGGCTTATGTTTTTCCCAGACATGCCCTGAAGCTGCCTTCATAAACCTCGATGATTGAGACTTATGCTTCAGTCACTCATTTCAGTTGTCACAGGGGACCAGAATACGCTATCCCAAAATATACCACTTTGGCATAAGGATTATTTTGAGCTGAAGGCAGTTGAGAAGAAGCAGATATAAGAAAAGCTCTCTGCCCTCCCTGTGTTTGCCTAAAAGCAGGACAGAAATTTGCAAAGCTGATTCCCTAAACCCCCAGCAGAAAGGACAGAAATTAATCACTGATAACTTTAAACCCTCATCAGCCCAAGGCACCAGAGGCATCTATATAACGAACTTTACTGGTTTCTGTCAGGTTCCCCATATATTTACTTTCCACAATTTGCTGCCCTGGAAATTCAAAATCTTTTTCCTTTGTCTTGTCCCGTGTCTAAAAAAAATTTTTTTAAATGCTGTAAAGCCCAAGTTCTTTTTTTTTTTTTTTTGAGACATAGTTTCGCTCTTGTTGCCCAGGCTGGAGGGCAATGCCGCGATCTTGGCTCACCACAACCGCCACCTCCCAGGTTCAACTGATTCTCCTGCCTCAGCCTCCTGAGTAGCTGGGATTACAGGTATGCACCACCACTCCAGGCTAATTTTGTATTTGTAGTAGAAACGGGGTTTCTCCATGTTGGTCAGGCTGGTCTTGAACTCCTGACCTCAGGTGATCCGCCCGCCTCGGCTTCCCAAAGTGCTGGGATTATAGGCCTGAGCCACTGTGCCTGGCCAAGCCCAAGTTCCAATCACCCCTTTGAGTTACTGAACTCCGAGCACGTCCACGTGTATGCACAGCTGCACTTAATAAATTAAGTATATGCACCTCATAAACTTCTGTTTGTTTTTCTCTTGTTAATCTTTCACTAGTTTATTTACAGGGCCCCAGCCAATGCACCTAAGACAAATAGCAGAAAAAGTGGTTTTTTTTCTCCCATGTATGGCAATCCTTTGTTATTATCTCTGCTTCACATATGGAGAAAACTAAGGCTCAGAAAGGTGGCGTCACTTGCCCAGTTGCCGCCCAGATTTTTTGGGCCCAGATGTTTTGGCTCCAAAGTCTGAGCTCCTTTCTCCCCATACAACCTACCACAGGGCTTCCTTCCTCATTTGAAATTGAGGGGCTCAGTCTTGAAGAACTCAGGTGCCTATCTTGATTCTCACTTCTAAGAGCAAGAACCAGACCCAGAAAAGTATTTTATTTCTCTGCTTTCCTTTATCCTGATTTCTAATAGTGTTTGTCAAACTATATTAATCATAGTCTGTTACATTCTTGCTACATGCCAGGCACTTGGCTAGGCAGCTCCCCTGTACTCTCTCTAAAGTTTCCAGCAATCCAACGAAGAAGCTTTTGTTATCCTGATTTTATGCTGAAGCATCCGAGGCTCAGAAAGGTTCAGTAACTTGCCCAAGGTAACCCAGTGAGGAAGCCGCTGGTGGGACTCCAGAGTCTAGAACTAACAGGCTCTTAACTACCAGTCCTGCCTGGTTGCCTGTGACTACTCCCCACATTCCCACTGTGTCTGAGCTCCTCCAGAGGGAAAGGAAGGTGTTACCTACACCTCCAGCTCTAGCAGGAGGCTGAGAAAATGCTAGATGGATTGATACTGAATTAACAAATAAGTAGATGAAAGGCAGGAAAGAAAAGGAGAAGAAAGAGAAAAAGAAAGAAAGGTAAAAATCAGGATGGAAGAAAGTAAAGAAGAAAAATGCAGTGAATGAATAAAATAAGAAGAATGCATGAAGTTAAAAAAAAAAAGGAATAAAAACAAAAGATCCAGAAAATGAAACAAGAAAAAAGAACTAGATTAAAAGAATACCCAGGCAATCTGGTGCCCTGCTGGCTCCCTTTCTCATCAGGGGCTGCTGCCTCCCAGGCTCCCCACCAAAAGCTGCTTCCTGAGCCCTGGGAAGTGGCTGGGCTTTTGCCAAGCAGCAGCAATGCCCCCCCTTAGGCCAGGCACCAGGATCCCTAAGGTTGATGGCATGCCACAGGCAGAGGGAAGCAGAGCCTTCACATCCTGGCATCAGATTTCCACCAAAAGATCCCTAGCTGCTGTCACTTGCAGGCAAGGAAGGGATTTTTCACAGCCAGGATGGGGATTACTGCTGCGGCGCTGCCTCCTCCAGCTCTGCGGAAAACAGTCATTCCTGCTGCACTGGCTGCTGAAGAAAAGCCGACTTGCCTTCCAGCCCACCCACGCTCTCTTAACCTCCACTGTGAGCTCTGATTAAGCAATTCTCACATCCTTTCCCCCAGGGTCCAGACCTGCTTAGGGACACAATCCTTCTCAGAATGGCAGAAAAGCAAGCTCTGGGGGCCTTCAAGAAAGCCTCTAGGGCCACAGAACTGGGCATGACATCAGGACCCAAGACTGCCCCATCCCCAACGTGCTGCTGCACCCTACTTTATTAAAGAGGCAGCCAGGAGTGGAAGGAGAAATCCAATGTTCCTGGAGCCCCTGCCACCCAGCCCAAGGCAGCCAGTCATCCTATTTTACAGAAGAGTCAAGTTGGAAATCTTGAGTAAGAGTCAGATTAGAACTGAGCAGCTCTCGCACCCCTAAACTGCCATGATTAGCTGAGGTAGTGCTCTAGGAAACCCTGGCCAAAGGATCCCTGAGCTGCAGGTGGAAGCCCCGGGGCTGTTCTGGGGCTTCTGCCTCTCTGCTCCAAGTCCCTGGCACTCTGTTCTGTAAAACCTGCAACAGCAGAGCGGAAAGTCCTGGGCAGGAATTCCTGCTTCAAGGCCTCCAGGGCTCATCTCCCAGGGCCCCTTCTCCATAAAGCCTTTGAGATGCCTCCATCTGACTCATCCTCAACATTCTGAATATGAGCTGCTTAGCAAGGACTCTGTGCACTCCTGGCAATCCTGGGAGATGGGTGTCACCAACCCTATCGTATAGATAATGACATCAACACTTAACAGGGTGAGAAGGCATGTCTAAGGTCACCCAGGCAGTACAGTGTGAAGCCAGCATTCAAATTTGGGTCTACTTAACCCTAAAGTCCATGCTCAAAGCTACTATGCCATGATGCCTCCAGGAGGTGTTTTAGCCTCTATATTTTTATATTTATGATAACATTCTCTTCCTTAAGCTCTTTATTCAAATGTCACCTTTTTTTTTTGAGACGGAGTCTTGCTCTGTCACCCAGGCTAGAGTGCAGTGGCATGATCTTGGCTCACTGCAACCTCCGCCTCCTGGGTTCAAGCAATTCTCCTGCCTCAGCCTCCTGAGTAGCTGTGATTACAGGCGCCTGCCACCACACCCGGCTAATTTTTGGTATTTTTAGTAGAAACGGAGTTTCATCATGTTGGCCAGGCTGGTCTCGAACTCCTGACCTCATGTGACCTCATGTGATCTGCCCGCCTCAACCTCCCAAAATGCTGAGATTACGGGCGTAAGCCACCGCACCTGGCCTCAAATGCCACCTTTTTAAAGATGGTAGCCCTCCCCTCAACACCCCTCTCTCCTTCCTTGTATTTTCTCTGTCATACCCATTATCAGCTAACATATTATATATTTACTTTTGTAGTGTATTACTTCTGTGCCCTCCCAACTTGTATGTGACCTAAACAAAGACTGGGATTTTTGCTTATTTTTTTCACTGTCATACATCCAGCACCTACTAGAAAGAGTTAGCACATAGTAGATGGTCAAAAGATATTTGTGAATCAAAAAACCTGAGTGACTCCATCTCTTGTATTATCACTGGTTTCTTAGATGTCTCTAGATTATACACTTTTTTTTTTTTTGAGACAGAATCTCTCGCTCTGTCGCCCAGGCTGGAGTGCAGTGGTGCTATCTCAGCTCACTGCAAGCTTCGCCTCCTGGGTTCACGCCATTCTCCCGCCTCAGCCTCCTGAGTAGCTGGGACCACAGGCACCCACCACCACACCCGGGTAATTTTTTTTGTATTTTTAGTAGAGACGGGGTTTCACCGTGTTAGCCAGGATGGTCTCCATCTCCTGACCTTGTGATGCCCCACCTCAGCCTGATTATACACTTTTTAAGGACAGGGATCCTACCAAATTCACCTCCATCCAGCCCCTTAACAGAGAAAATGAGTTTATTCTGAGAGTGTGGACAAATGAAAGGGACGCTTTGACCCTCCTTTAATCTCCCTCAATCCCTAGCTCAGACATGCATCATGTCTTTCATGGACCACAGCAAAACTATGCATCCACTGCTCTCCATGCATCCAATTAGTTCTCCTTCAAATCCACTTCCATATCACTGACTGTCACATTTTTTTCAAACATAAGTTTAACCACATCATTCCCTACTGAAATACTACAGTTGCTCCTAGATATATGTCTGATATGGTTAGGCTTTGTGTCCCCACCCAAATCTCATCTTGAATTGTAACCCCCACATCCCCCATAATCCCCATGTGTCAAGGGAGAGACCAGGTGGACGTAATTAAATCATGGGGGTGGTTCCCCCATGCTGTTCTCATGATAATGAGTGAGTCTGACAAGGTCTGATGGTTTTATAAGCTTCTGTCATTTCCCCTGCTTGCACTTCTCCTCCCTGCTGCCTTGTGAAAAAGGTGCCTTGCTTGCCTTTCCACCATGATTGTAAATTTCCTGAGGCCTCCCCAGCCATGCTGAACTGTGAGTCAATTAAACCTCTTCCCTTTATGAATTACCCAGTCTTGGGTATGCCTTTTTTTTTTTTTTTTTTCTGAGACAGTCTTGCTCTGTCACCAGGCTGGAGTACAGTGGCACAATCTCGGCTCACTGCAATCTCCAACTCCCTGGTTCAAGCAATTCTCCTGCCTCAGCCTCCCAAGTAGCTGGGAGTACAGGCATGCGCCACCATGCCCAGCTAATTTTTTTTGTATTTTTAGTAGAGATGGGTTTTCACCATGTTGGCCAGGATGGTCTCGATCTCCTGACCTCATGATCTGCCTGCCTCGGCCTCCCAAAGGGCTGGGATTACAGGCGTGAGTCACTGTGCCCAGCCTGGGTACTCCTTTATTGGCAGCATGAGAGTGGACTAATACAATGTCCAAGCTCCCGTGTAGCACTAGGAACTCTTCCTTTTTTTTTTTTTTGAGACAGTCTTGCTCTGTCGCCAGGCTGGAGTGCAGTGGCGCGATCTCAGCTCACTGCAAGCTCCACCTTCCGGGTTCACGCCATTCTGCTGCCTCAGTCTCCCGAGTAAGCTGGGACTACAGGTGCCCGCCACAACACCCAGCTAATTTTTTTTGTATTTTTAGTAGAGACGGGGTTTCACCGTGTTAGCCAGGATGAGTCTCGATCTCCTCACCCTGTGATCTGCCCGTCTCGGCCTCCCAAAGTGCTAGGATTACAGGCGTGAGCCACCACACCCGGCCTGCACTAGGAACTCTTTCTAACCTGTGCCAGCTTCATCTCCCACTAGGGCATCCTTGCACAGTAGCTCACTGACACTTATCCTCTTACCCGCCATGCATGTCATGCCTCTGCACATGCTGTGTCTGCTTCCTGGAATGCCATCCTTTTTTATTCACCTCAAAATCCCTCCCCACCCCCATTGGATTAATGAGCTCCAGGCATCTTTCAAAACGCAGCTCAGATATTAGCTTGCTCAGGAAGCCTCCCAGGTACTCCCTCTCTCCCTCTGCCAAAGGAAAGTTCAAACCTCTCTCTCCCAGATCATGCTGTACTCCTGCATTACCTGGAGGACTTCTGTGCAGCAAACTCAACCACTCAGCTGCTAAGGACTCAATGTATGTGTCCCCCAAATTCATATGTTAAAACTGCAATCCCTAATGTGGTGGTATTTAGAGATGAGGCCTTTGGAAGGTGATTAGGTCACAAGGATAGAGCCCTCATGATGGGGTTAATGCATTTACAAGAAAAGACATAGCTCGTTTCCTCTCTCATCTGCAAACCAGGAACAAGGGCCCTCAAGCAGAACCTGACCAGTCTGGTACCTTGATCTCAGACTTCCCAGCCTCCCGAACTGTCTGTTGTTTAAGCTACCCAGTCTGTGGTAGTTTATTATAACAGCCCAAACTGACTAAGATACCAATACAGTTGAGAACTTGGAAATAAAATTGTGGGGGTCGAGGGCAGGAAAGGCCTCCAGGCCCGCCTGTCTACAGCACCTCTCTCTAAACTTTACAAAAAGAAGCAAAGCCCTTTGGTCAGACGATTCTTCCTTAGTAAACAATACACGTATATTTCATCATTTTTCCCCAGACTTCAGCCAAATGGACATGGTAAATCAGAAAGTATCTTGCTGGAGGAAAGTACACTGGCTGCTTGAAGCAAGAGAAGGTGGAGGGAAAGAGATTTGGAAGAACTCTAAAAACATAGTAATCCAGGGCCCTTTCTCGTAACAGCAAACAGTCTCACATAGAACAACCACTCTAAAGGGCAGTTGACACTGGGTCCCACCTGCTCCTGTCCCCGGCATGCTGCTGCACCCTACTTTATTAAAGAGGCAGCCAGGAGTGGAAGGAGAAATCCAACGATCCTGGAGTCTCCGCCACCCAACCCAAGGCAGCCAGTCATTCTATGTAACAGAAGAGTCAGGTTAGGAATCTTGAGTAGGAGTCAGGTTAGAACTGAGCAGCTCTCCCACCCCTAAACTGCCGTGATTAGCTAAAGTAGTGCTCCATGAAGCCCTGGCCAAAGGATCCCTGAGCTGCAGGTGGAAGCCCTGGGGCTGTTCTGGAGTTTCTGCCTCCCTGCTCCCATGATATTCTCACACTTCCTACTGCTCTTTCAAGTCTCACAGGCCATATACCCTTTTGTTATTAACCAGACAAGAAGGAAGAAAAATAGAAAGTTTCAACCCAAGGACTAACATCAAAAAGAAAAATCTTTAGAACATAAAAGTGTATTATTGAAATAGTCCCTACCGGGACTAACTCTAAGAACAACACATAAGCCAGTGACTGGTCTATAGTAAGTACCTTATGTATGTTGTTGCTGCTGCTACTACTTCTCCTCCTTCTCATACTCTATAGATGCCCCTACAAGGTTAGTGCGGCATACTGTTTAAAAGCACAAGCAAAAGCTGGGAGCAGTGGCTCACGCCTGTAATCCCAGCAGTTTGGGAGGCCGAGGCAGGTGGATCACCTGAGGTCAGGAGTTCGAGACCAGCCTGGCCAACATGGCGAAACCCCCGTCTCTATTAAAAATACAAAAATTAGCTGGGTGTGGTCGCGGGCACCTGTAATCTCAGCTACTGAGAAGGCTGAGGCAGGAGAATGGCTTGAACCCGGGAGATGGAGGTTGGAGTGAGCTGAAATCACGCCATTGCACTCCACCTTGGGCAACAAGAGTGAAACTCCATCTCAAAAAATAATAATAATAAATAAAAGCACAAGCCATGAAGTCAAAACTACCTGGGTTAATATCCCAGCAATTCTGTTTCTTAGCTCTGTGACATTGGGCCATTCATTCATCCTTCTGTGTCATTGTTTGCTCATCGTAAAACAGGGATAATAATTCTAACTCATCCATAAGCTTGTGGTGAGAATTAAGTGAATTAAGCCACATAAAGTGCATTGAACTGGGTCAGGCGTGGTGGCTCACGCCTGTAATCCCAGCACTTTGGGAGGCCGAGGCAGGCAGATCACGAGGTCAAGAGATCGAGACCATCCTGGCCAACATGGTGAAACACCGTTTTTACTAAAAATAGAAAAATTAGCTGGGCATGGTGGTGCGCACCTGTAGTCCCAGCTACTTGGGTGGCTGAGGCAGGAGAATCGCTTGTACCTGGGAAGCAGAGGTTGCAGTGAGCCGAGATTGCACCACTGCACTCCATCCTGGTGACAGAGCAAGACTCTGTCTCAAAAAAAAAAAAAGTGCATTGAACTATGCTTTGCACACAGTGAGGGTGCAACAACCTAGCAGTTAGGCCACAGGAAGATGTGGCTGCAGCATGCTTGGAAAGTGGGCAGGATGATGTACAAAAAGATGTGGAGTCTGTGAGCTTCAAGGCAGGCCCAAAGCAGTACTAGGTACAGTGCGTTCTTCCACCAACCTTCTGCCAACACACCACCTCCAGCCAGCTGGTTCACCATAGCAGTAGCTTTCCTCAAACATGCCTAGTCACATGAGACTTTGAAGGCACAACAGACATTCTGTTCACCTGGCTCTTGGACTGCCTGGTGTATTTCACCACGGCAGGCCCCCTGTTAATAACTGAGGAGCTGATGAATTGCTTCAATCACTTTAGACTCACAGACTCATTGAGCACAGGAGGTCAAGTGACTCCCATCCCATCCCTAAACAGACACGTGCTCTTTGATCAATCATCATCACCCTCACCCAGCATAAGCTTATTCTAGCCTCTAGCCATTCTCTAACCTTATTCCAGACCTTCGCTTCTACTTGTACCTCTGCCTGGTTGTCATTTCTCCAACTTTCTCCAAGTCAGAATTCCTACTAAACGCTGAAATCCCATTTCAAACATCACCTTTTCTGTGAACTCTCCCCAGCTCCCCCTAGGGTTTCTCATAGTGGTTTCAACCAATCACCTACACAGAATTATTTCTGGTGCTTGCTAACCACAGGTCTCCTACTTGAGGGATCAGGGCCTAGCCACCTGCATTTTTAACAACCTTCCCCAGATGATTCTTTTTTTTTTTTTTTTTTTTGAGATGGAGTTTTTGCTCTTGTTGCCCAGGCTGGAGTGCAATGGCACAATCTCGGCTCACTGCAACCTCTGCCTCCCGGGTTCAAGCGACTCTCCTGCCTC
Source organism: Nomascus leucogenys (assembly GCF_006542625.1). Classification (NCBI taxonomy): domain Eukaryota; kingdom Metazoa; phylum Chordata; class Mammalia; order Primates; family Hylobatidae; genus Nomascus; species Nomascus leucogenys. Next base: position 59,670,189 of record NC_044387.1, on the reverse strand, counting down.
CGCCTCCCAAGTAGCTGAGATCACAGGCGTGTGCCACCACGCCCGGCTAATTTTTGTACTTTTAGTAGAGACAGGGTTTCTCCATGTTGGTCAGGCTGGTCTCGAACTCCCAATCTCAGGTGATCCGCCCGCCTTGGCCTCTGAAAGTGCTGGGATTACAGGCATGAGCCACCACGCCCGGCCCCAGATGATTCTTAAACACATTACAGTTTGAGAGCAGCTGTCCAGACAGCTAGCCTTTCAAACCTGACACTTAGTAATTTGGCCCTGACCTCTGCTCCCCTGATACTTTGCACATGACCTCTGACAGCACACCTGGCTGTGTTCTGGGTGAACTGCTTACAGTAAATCTCCTCTCTCCAGACTGGGAGCCACTTGAGGATAGAAACCTTGCCTGACTTATATTTAAATTCTCAACATTTCCAGGTGTGTTACTACTCTCGCTTTCTCTTTTCACTCATATTCCACATCTCATTCATCAACCAGGTCAGGTGGCTCTACTTTCTTTCTTTTTGAGATGGAGTCTCGCTCTGTCGCCCAGGCTGGAGTGCAGTGGCGCGATCTCGGCTCACTGCAAGCTCTGCCTCCCGGGTTCATGCCATTCTCCTGCCTCAGCCTCTCCTGGGACTACAGGCGCCCGCCACCACGCCCGGCTAATTTTTTTGTATTTTTAGGGTTTCACCGTGTTAGCCAGGATGGTCTTGATCTCCTAACCTCGTGATCTGCACACCTCAGCCTCCCAAAGTGCTGGGCCTACTTTCAAAAAAACATTTTTTTTTAACCACTTCTCACTTCTTTCACCCCAAGGACCTTAGTCCAGCCCATCATTGTCTCTCCCCCATGAACTACCACAACGACCCACTCATTGATCCTATAGCTTCCACCTTTCCCCCACTACAGCTCTCTTAACACACAGCATTCAGAATGATTCTTTAAAAACGTGTCAAATATTTGCAAGTCACATATCCAAGAAAGTACTGGTATATAAAGAATGCTAAAAGCTCAGCAATAAAAAAAGCAATTAAAAAAAAAAACATGTAACAGACCTGAACAGAGACACTTTGCCAAAGAGAATATAGGAATGGTAAATATACACTTGAAAAGATATTCAACGTAATTAACAAATTAGGGAAATGCAAATTAAACCATTGAGATACCACTAAACTATAAAGATGGCTAAAGTAAAAAATACCAACCACGCCAACTACTGATTCCAATGTAGAGCAACTGGAACTTTCATATGTTGCTGATGGAAATGCAAAATGACATGGCCACTCTAGAAATTAGTTTGGAAGTTTCTTATAAAGTTAAATATAAACTTGCACATGTCCTAGCAATCCAACTCTTGGGTATTTGCCTTAGAGAAGCAAAAACTCACATCCACACAAAAACCTAAATACAAATGTTTATAGCAGCTTTATTCATAATCCTTAAAAACTAGAAACAACCTGGCTGTGTGTGGTGGCTCACACCTGTAATCCCAGCACTTCGGGAGGCCGAGGTGGGCGGATCACAAGGTCAGGAGTTTGAGACCAGCCTGGCCAACATGCTAAAACCTCATCTCTACCCAAAATACAAAAAATTAGCTGGGCGTGGTGGAATCCCAGCACTTTGGGAGGCCGAGGCAGGTGGATCACGAGGTCAGGAGCTCAAGACCAGCCTGGCCAACATGGTAAAACCCTGTCTCTACTAAAAATACAAAAAAATTAGCTGGGCATGGTGGCACGTGCCTGCAATCCCAGCTACTTGGGAGGCTGAGGCAGGAGACTAGCTTGAACCCAGGAGGCGGAGGTTGCAGTGAGACGAGACCACACCACTGCACTCCAGCCTGGGCAACAGAGTAAGTCTCTGTCTAAAAAAAAAAAAAAAAAAATCCAAACTCCTTTCCACAGCCCATGAGTTCCCACCAGGCCTGGCTTTGGGAACCTCTCTAAAGACATTTTCTCCAACTCTCCCTTCCCCTACCTCTTACCTATCCTGAGGCCCATCTGCTGTTCTCTCTGCCAGGTACTCTTTTTTACAGATATTTCCAAAACTCACTCCCAAACATCAGGCTCTACTGAAATATTTACTCCTTAGACAGGTCTTCTTTAACTGACTTTTCTATAATAGTATCTATAATAGTATTTCCCTCATACTGTTTCGTTTTTCTTCATGGCACTCACTACTAAGTGGCATCATATATTTGTTTTGTGGTTATTTTCTACCTTTCCTCTGAGAATATAAGATGCATGAGGGTAACCTTATCTGTACTAGTCACCAATACATCCCCAGCACTTAGAATCTGCCTATCACAGGATTAAAACTCCATAATATTTGTTGAATGAATGAATGAACACACCCAAGAGACGAACACTCAATAATGGAATTCCCATGCTTTCAACGTGGAGCCATACTTTGACTCAAAAATTTCTTTGTATCACCCATCAAATCACCTGCCTACGTGGCCCCTGAGTAAAGCAGTCCTAGCCCCGAACATTTAATTCAGCTGTTGGTGCTTTCAAAAAATGTGTTAAGTTCGACATCTCCCTTCTAAGTGCAGCTTTCTCGTGCTTGGTTAGAAAACTGGCAGGAGGTGCCAGGCTGTAAGCACAGCATTCTCAGAGTAATGCCATGTGGGGTTTCCTGAGGGCTTGCAGAAAGCTATCTAGAAGTGCCACTTATGTGAACAAAGAAGTTTGAGGTAAGATTGAAGAAAGAAAGAAAAAATAATAAAAAACACCTCTAACACCTTTCCAAGGAGAATGAATACACGAGCACTTACAGAACACCTGCTCCACAGGTTCCAGGCACTCTGAAGGTTCTCACTTAATCCTCTTATCCTTCAACGTTAGACCTATTAGTCCCATTTTCACGTGCAAAAAAAAAACAAAACAAAACAAAACAAAAAAAACCAACACAGAGAGGTTAGGTAACGTGCCCGATGTCACACAGTGATAGGTAATATCTGGCATTTTGAACTCAGGTCTGTGTTGCCTTCAACTCCATTCTTTTTCCACTTTGGACTTTAGAAGCAATACTCAGGGGCATGAGAATGAATACTGTCCAGAGGAGGCAGGCAGAACATGCCAACCTCAAGTAGAAAACACCGACCAACACCTGGACACTAGTGGCCAGTTTCTTTTCTAAAATGTTTCAAAGACCAGCATGGACCAGTCTGCTCAAGCAACATGCTGATTACCTTCCAGCAAATATTTTTGAACACCTACCATACAGCAACATTTCCTGGGCTGGATGTTTCCACATATATTATCTCATTTAATTTTCATTATTGTTAAAAAAAAAAACTGTTAGGCCGGGCGCGGTGGCTCACGCTTGTAATCCCAGCACTTTGGGAGGCCGAGGCGGGCGGATCACGAGGTCAGGAGATCGAGACCACGGTGAAACCCCATCTCTATTAAAAATACAAAAAATTAGCCGGGCGTGGTGGCGGGCGCCTGTAGTCCCAGCTACTCGGAGAGGCTGAGGCAGGAGAATGGCATGAACCTGGGAGGCAGAGCTTGCAGTGAGCCGAGATTGCGCCACTGCACTCCAACCTGGGCGACAGAGCGAGACTCCATCTCAAAAAAAAAAAAAAAAAAAAAAAAAAAAAAAAAAAAAATTAGCCAGGCGTGGTGGCGGGCGCCTGTAGTCCCAGCTACTCGGAGAGGCTGAGGCAGGAGAATGGCATGAACCCGGGAGGCAGAGCTTGCAGTAAGCCGAGATTGCGCCACTGCACTCCAGCCTGGGCGACAGAGCGAGACTCCGTCTCAAAAAAAAAAAAAAAACTGTTAACATGTGATATAGTTTGGATGTTTGCCTTCTCCAAATAGCATGAGGGTATGGCAACACTGCATCTTATTCATTCTTTAGGTTCTAAACCCATAGTATGGTGTGAAAATCATGTGTAGCTAAAAATACCCTCAAAAATATTTTTGAAATGTGATCCCCAGTATTGAAGGTGGAGCCTGCTGGGAGGTGTTTTGGTGATGGGGGTGGATCCCTCATGAATGGCTTGGTGTCCTCTCCTTGGTGATGAGTGAGTTCTTGCCCTATTAGTTCACCAAGAGCTGGTTGTTAATAGGAGCCTGGCACGTCCTCCTCTCTCTGTTGCTCTCTCTCACACCATGTGACATGCCTGTTACCCCTTCGCCTTCTGCCATGAGTTAAAGCTTCCTGAGGCCTCGCCAGAAGCTGAGCAGATGCTGGTGCCATGCTTGTACAGCCTGCAGAACCTTGAGCCAAATAAAACTCTTTTCTTTATAAATTACCCAGTCTCAGATATTCCTTTATAGCAATGCAAAATGGACTGAAACAACACGTATTAAGGTATTGGAGGCTGTTTATCCAAATTAAATGACAGAAACCTTGCAAGCAAATACATACTCCTAAGAATTCCCTCTCCTTCACCCCATGCCCTAGAGATTTTGACAGTTACCTTAAAAACAGAGCAGCACGAAGATGCAGACAACTTCTTTTTTGACCTTCTTTTTCTACTTCTTTTGCTGTAGGCCAGAGTTTTGCACACTGGATAGCACAGGGAATTACTATTCAGGGTTTCATACACAAAAACCATGTATAATGCAACTTCCTGGCCATTAAAATACTTTTAGGGTATTTTTGGCTACACATGATTTTCACACCATACAATGGGCTGAAAGCCTAAAAAATGAGTAAGACGCAGTGTTGCTGTACCCTTAGCGTCCTCTAATTTACTCCTGCTTGACAGATAATCAAGAAATGTTAGATCTAGAAAGGAAGTTACAGATTGCTAAGTTCCACTCCTTGCCAGGGCTTCAATGATGACAGGGCCTTGGAAGGTGGGCTCCCCCTGCTGGACAGCTCCACTACCAGCATGTTCTTCCTCTATCTGCCATCTGCTCCTCTCCAAATTCCACTGCTGCAGCTAGCTTTGCCCTCCAGCCCTGCAGAATAATTATAACTCCTCTTTCCTATGATAATAATTTGAATTTCTGAAGCCTGTTATTTGGGTGAGACTTTCTTAATGCTATAGTGATCATGAAAAGGGTCAAGTATCTGCACTGTGCTTTTTAATAACCACCGGATGGTTTTTATTCTGGGTGCTCATCCTAGCTATTGACACCCGCCTCCCCATTAGGCAGCTCCACCAATTAATTAAATTCAATATTTTGGGAGCTGTGCTCTGGAAGCATGCCTCTTAGTCGGGAAGACAAAAGAACAAAAACCACACATCATGTGGCAGAAGCACTCTTACAGTGGCACAGATTCGGTGCCAGCCACACGCAGGAGGAAAGGGTCAGGGTCTCGGCCCATCCATTGGGAAGGATTGCTAACCTGTGAGCTAGACGACCCCAGGAAACACAGCCTGAGCCTGCTCAAGGAAAGTGACCAGGTCTGTACTCAGCTTGCCTGTCGCCTCTGTGTCTCAGACACCAGCCACAAAGCCAAGCAGAGAGGCCGGGCGCGGTGGCTCACGCCTGTAATCCCAGCACTTTGGGAGGCCGAGGCGGGCGGATCACGAGGTCAGGAGATTGAGACCATCCTGGCTAACACAGTGAAACCCCGTCTCTACTAAAAATACAAAAAATTAGCCGGGCGAGGTGGTGAGCGCCTGTAGTCCCAGCTACTCCGGAGGCTGAGACAGGAGAATGGCGTGAACCCCGGGGGGCGGAGCCTGCAGTGAGCTGAGATCGCGCCATTGCACTCCAGCCTGGGCGACAGCGAGACTCTGTCTCAAAAAAAAAAAAAAAAAAAACCAAGCAGAGGAGGTGTTCCATAAGCCTACTCCAATCTTTTGGCACTGGAAAGGGGCCTGGAGGTGAGAATAACTAAATGCAACTCACTCACCCCTTGTGTCTCAAATGAATGAGTGTTTTTTCTTTTTTCTTAAAAAAAAAAAGTTATAAAAATACAACTCCAAACATCTAAGACAGGGAGTCTTTGTGTCCATTTCTTCTCATCTGTCAACTCATCAAGTGACAGGAAACAAATCCCCTAACTTCTGTGGACCTCCATTTTCTCAGCTACAAATTGAGGGGCTTGGCCAGGCACAGTGGCTCATGCCTGTAACCCCAGCACTTTGGGAGGCTGAGGCAGGTGGATCACTTGAGGTCAGGAGTTCGAGACCAGCCTGGCCAACATAGTGAAACCCGATCTCTACTAAAAATACAAAAAATTAGCTGGGTGTGGTGGTGCACATCTGTAGTCCCAGCTACTCGGGAGGCTGAGACATGAGAATCTCTGAGCCTGGGAGGTGGAGGTTGCAGTGAGCTGAGATCACACCACTGCACTCCAGCCTGGGTGACAGAGCGAGACTCTGTTTCAAAAAAAAACAAAGCAAAACAAATTGAGGAGCTTGAGCCAAAGAATTGTAAGGTCCCTTTCAGAACCAGGGTCCTCCAGTCTTTTGTGGTCACAGACAGTGAGTGGATAAGCTACAGTGACCTGGCTGAGCTAGTTTATCTCAAAACCAGCACATGACTTCTAGTACAGAGAACAGCATGCAAGGAAACAAAGGCAGACAAAAGATTCCTGCTCCAGCCCCACCATTATCCTGCCGTGGATCCCTCCCTGAGTACATCTGCCTGCACAGCTCTAAATACCAGCCCTGCCACTGAGCAAATGGATCATCTTGGACGAGTCATTCAACCTCCTTTAGCCTTGATTTTCACATCTGTAGATTGGGGTTAATTTTACCCACTCCCAGTGCAGTTGGGATGGTGAAATAAGTTAAAACCCGTATAAAGCACCCAGTACCTAGAGGACATACACTGTGTATCCCTTTATTCAAACATTCTTTACCCACTGAGCCCACTTCATCAACATATTCAAATTCCAAAGGCTTATAGCAATCTGAAGCCCAGGGGGCCAGACCTAGAAGGGCTGCAAAAATCAGCAAGTCCAACTCCTTTCTACCTCTGCGATTTACAAGGGAGGGAACTGAGGCTCAGAAAGGTTCGGTGACTTGCTCAAGGACCCACATCAGCAAAGCCTGGCCTAGAACATAGGGTGGCAAACACCAAGGACCACACAAGACACAAAGATAACCCTTTGTAGGCCCCATTCTCCAAAACTGAGAACACATCACTTATAACCCAATTCTGAAAAATTAAAAATAGAAAAATTTTCCAATTCTGTATATTTTTGGAGGACCGCAAGAGATAGCCAGCATTGCGGTGTGTCTATGAAAGGCAAGGATTTCTTGAATTACTTATGAAATGAAGGTCAGTGTTTCTTGCTAGCAGTTTTTCCCCAGCTGCTCTGCTCCCCTCTCCCTTCCCCACATCTACTCATTTCAATTTACATCTTGAGGCACACATGCCTACATTGGGCCCCTTTCTGGACAAGGTGAGAAGTTTTAGGCAGAGGCAATAATCCATGTCCCATTAAACACAAACAAAAAAAATCACAATTATGCTATCCATAATACAAAAAGAATTCCTCTCCTCACCCCTAAGAGCCCCAGCCTGGGACACCTAGAAAAGTGCCTAAATACATTAAGGCACACCAACAACTCAAGGGTCAGGGACACAAAGGTCCCCCCGAATGACATGATCAAAATCCATGAGACCATTCAAGAGTCTCTGGAGAAACCTCAGCCCAGATTCTACAAGGGCCACTGGACTGAGCTGGAGTACTCTAGAGGGAGCTCAGATAATATGAGGAGGAACCGGGTTAGAATTGGTTTCAGAGATACAGGGATAACCTGACCAGCTCTCCTCCTGCCCAGATTCCCAAAAGAAAGCGTGTATCTTCAGGGAATATCTGACAGAAAGCTACACCAAGAACATGCTTCCTTGTAGCTCCTGGTGAGCACGCTCCCTAGACAGTGTCTGCTAAAACTTGGATTAGGAAGGCCCTAATCCAAGCCTCACATCGTGCACTTTGGCAAACAGACCCAGAGAGGGAGACCATCCTGCTCAAGCTCATATCACAAGCCAGTGGCAGCCACTGGCTTGAGCTTGCACCTGACTTTCAGTCTAGAGCTAGTCCTCCCCGCACCCCACGGCTCCTTCCCACCAGGCCCGCTCCCTCTTCCAAAACCTTGGGCTCACCTCCTGGTTCTAAGGATTCTGCCAGGTTGAACAATGCTCAGAAGCAGGTGGCAGTTTAGCAATTCATTCAGAGGGACCTGGGGCTGTGCCCGTTCCCGGTGGCAAGGAGAGACTGCAGTAAGAGACTGCAGCGTGGAACTTTGAAAGGGCTCTCTTCTCTAAAGAATCCTCCTCCTCCTCTTCTTTCTCCTCCTCCTCCTCCTTCTCCTCCTCCGTAGTACTATGGACACATGTGCTCTGCTTGGGAGGAGGAAAGGAGGAGAGTATGGATGTGTAAGGAGAGTGTGGATGTTTATTGGAGGGAGAAGGCCAACAATCTGCAGGGCCCTGCTGTATACTTACACCTAGCAGAAGAGGAACAAAAAAAAAAGAGAGAGAGAGAGAGCTCTAACTGTTTCCACAAAATTATTAACCCTTGTGCTCCAGCTCTGCTCCTCAAACAGCTGAAGCAAGAGAAACAATACACTTAACCAATGGAGCACCAGCCAAAGACATTACATCATCAGTCAGCACTGTCATTGGCTAATAATTCCTAGAAGGCAAAATTCTGCTTCTAGGTGCTTAACCCTTTCATGCTCATCAGAGCAAAGAGAATTTGGTCTAAACCAACGCTTCCTGAACTTGCTTTTATCAGAATCATCCAGGGTGTTTTCTAAACATACAGATCATCATTTTTCATTTCAAGCCATCTAAATCAGAACCTACAAAGGGAGCATGGATAGCTGTATTTTAAATAGTGTACAGAGGGTGGCAACCACTGATCAACTCAGAAAGTCTTCCTCTCCAAACAAGATAACATTTTTCTGAGCATTTTTCATGTGTCTAACACTTTGCTACATCATCTCACTTATTTCCTGCACTGAACAATGGCTCCATATCCCAAGTATAAAAAGTCAGGTTAAGAGAGGATAAGTAGGCTGGGCACAGTGGCTCACGCCTGTAATCCTAGCACTTTGGGAGGCCGAGGTGGGTGTATCACCTGAGATCAGGAGTTCGAGACCAGCCTGACCAACAAGGTGAAACCCTGTCTCCACTAAAAATACAAAAATTAGCCAGGCGTGGTGGCGGGCGCCTGTAATCCCAGCTACTCCAGAGGCTGAGGCAGGAGAATCACTTGAACCCAGGAGGCCGAGGTTGCAGTGAGCTGAGATCACACCACTGCACTCCAGCCTGGGCGTGACAGAGCGAGACTCCGTTTCAGAAAAAAGAGAGGATAAATCAGTTGAGCAAGAGATGGAGACTTGCTTTGAAAGACAGGCTGTTGGGACCCGACCTTGCTACCCTTTTGAAGCTCCCGCTTGAGGTCAAACCAAGCCATTTATTTACTTATTGCCTCTAGAGTTATAGAAAATGTAGACCCTCTTGATGAGTTGGAAAATGCCAGGAACCTGGGAGGAACGGGGAAATGAAGACAATGGTGGATTATTCTCTTTCTTGGGCTCATTCCTTCTGCTTCTGTTGCAAATTCAGCTAGAACATCACTGTCTCTTGGAAGCCTTCCCCAACCACCTGCCAACCCCCAAAACAGGGATAGATGCCCCTGCTCTGTGCTCTTAAGGTCATCTGGAGTCGTGGGCTGCAGTTACTTATTTACTGGATAAACTCCATGAGATCAGAGCCATGTCTACTTTCTCCACTAACATATACCTGGACAGTGCCTGCCACGTGTGAATACTCAATCATGACAGAAAGAAGGGAGAGAAAGTGTTTGCCGAAGTTCTAAATGGCATCACACTGAGATGGGAAAGACAAAGGATTGGAAGTCTGGAGACTCACAGGAACAAACTGATTTTGGGCAAGTTCGTTTGGACAGGGGAGAGGGGGTTGGTGTCCTTATCTAAAAATGAGGATAATCACACTCTCCTATGAATAGTTATAAAGATCAAATTAAAGAATGATCCAAAGCTCTGATTTTCTCCTCCTCTCTCTCTCATGCTCGAACTCATCCATTTTATTGGCTGACATCTAAGTGCTGACAACTGCCATATTTATATCTCCAGCCTAGACTCCCCTCCTTGACTCCAGACTCACAGCCAATGCCTGTGGATGTTTTACGGGCATCTCCAAAAGAGTATTTGAATTGTATCCTCTAAGCACAACCTGCTCCTCGCCTAGTCTGTTTTGTGAATAGTGCTCCCATCCACCCAACCTTTTTTTTGTTTTTTTTTTAATTAGGTGAAATTTACATAACTAAAAGCTAGCCATTTTAAACTAACAATGCGTGGCATTTACTATCCTCATGATGATGTGCAAACTGTCACCTCTATCTAGTTCCAAAACATTTTCATCACCCCAAAAGGAAACCACTTAGCCATTAAGCAGTCAAGCCCCAGTCCCACTTCCCCCTCAGATCAGCACAAACACCAATCTGTTTTCTGTCTCTATGGATTTACCTATTCTGGATACTTCACATAAAGGGAATCATACAATATGTAACCTTTTGTGTCTGGCTTTTAAAACACGTTTTCACATAGTATTTTTAAGGTTCATCCACATTGCAGCATGTATTAATACTTCACTCCTTGTTATGGCTGAGTAACGTTTTATTGTATGTTATACTACATTTTGTTTATTCAGTCACTTACTGTTGGAGCTGCCAGACTTTCAGTAGCCAACCAATCTTAAACCAGAAGGCTGGCCACCATCCTTCATCCCCACCCTTTTCCCATATTCCCTGCATTTAAAGTATCAGCAAGTCCTGTCCGTTTTGCTTCCTAAATAGAGCTCAAATCCTTTTACTTTTCTCCAACACTATTGCTGTCCTCTAGCCCAGACACCAATATATCTCTCACTGAGCTTCCAACTGTGACAAGATCTCATTCTTTCTTCTCACCTGGTAGCTGAGCGGGACTCCTTTTAAAACATAAACCAGATCATCCATTCATTTAAGCAATATTTACTAAGCATCTTTCTTCAAGGAGTTTTCCTCCCAGAGGCATAACAGACAACACACAAATATACACTATTATATCAGGCTTAAAATCCTTCAATGATTCGTTTGTTGCACTTTAGATAAAAATCTAAGCTCAGCATGGCCTCCAAGACTACATTGCCTTCAAACTCATCTCAGGCCACTCCACACAATTTGCCCACTATGCGCTCCAACCACAATGGGCTCCATTCCTCCACCTCATGGTCTTTGAATAAGCTGTTCTCTCTGTCTCTTGATCTTGGCATTGCTGGATCTTCCTCCTTCCCCAGATCTCAGTGTAAATATCACTCCTTTGGGAGACCTTCCCTGACTACCCTGTTAAGCACATCCACCCTTCATTCATTTCACTCATTTAAGAAATATGTGCTAAACCCTGTGGTAGGCTCTTGGGATGAAGCAACGTATGATCCCCCGGAGTCTGCAGTCTAAAGGGGAGGACCAACAATAGGAAAGTAAATAAAATAGATAAATGACTGTTATGAAGGGAGAATAAAAGGGAGGGGGTACAGAAGGCCTTTCCGAGGTTACATTGAAACTGAAGGCAAGGAGTCAATTGGACAAAGAGCCTGTTATTCTCTATCACATCCTGGCTATGCAATGCAATGTTCCATCCCTCAACACTTGCTTTTGATGAATCCAAGTATTTAATGTCTATCTCCTCTAATAGACTGAGCTTTCTCCCCATCACCTAGGACACTGCCTACTCCTCAAGAGACACTCAATACACATTGATTGATTAATTAGTGGATGAATGAATGATTAATCAATCAATCCACCAATGAAAGCACTTTGGAAAGTGTAACAAATCATAGAGTTGTGAGTGATTGTTATCATAATTATAATTATTATTTTGTGGCAAAAGAATATCAACTCGGTTGGGTTTTGGAAGAGACTGGGTTTACTATAAAATGAGAATAAAAGTACCTAAGTTGGAGTATTATTGGACAACTAGGAGAGAATGTATATACATAATAAGACACTCAAAAAAGGGAAGCAGCGTCTTTGTGGCTATTATTATTAAAAGCTCCTCACAAAAGCTGACTCAACTCGAATTCCAAAACTCATTTTCAGGTGCAGTCACGAAACTTAAAGGTGAGAGAAATGAATACTTGTAAGATATCTACTACAGATCAGGCACAGTACAAAGCACTACTTCATTTGTGAGGTAGTGTAGTGGATGCCATGGGGAAATGCTCAACCCCCCTCCAAGACCAAGACACTCGTGACTTCCCCATGTCCAGCTGCCAGAGTGTTGGTTACTCCAGCTCCCAGCTGAGTCCCTAGTCAGGAACTGTCCTGCCGAAGGGACATCCTAGCTCCCTCCCTAGGACCAGCCTGCACCCACTGGCTGATCAACATTAAGCTTCAAAGGCCTCGTCTCTTTGTCTCACGGGAGGGATTGAGGTCTGTCTTGCACTGCACCATAGATCAACATCTCTGTCTGCCCAATCCTGTTTCCCTTATCTGCACACAAATCTCAGAAGCGCCAGTTCTTTCTCCAGGGAATCTGAACCATGACAGGTGAGTATGATGATTTCCTTTTAAATCAGAAAAAGAAGGTTCATGAAGGCTGCTAATGTCCCCAAAGCCTATGGCTAAAGTGACTTTCTGGTCTGATTTCCCAGCAAGCCCTCGTTCTTTCTACTACACCAATCTACACACAGCCTTGCCTCCAATGGCTGAGACTGGATCCCTGTGAAACAGAAAGGGGAGCCCAGGCAGAGGGGAAGGGCACACAGACGGCCTGAAGATGAGAAAAGAAGAGCAGAGGCACCCTTCAGAGTCCTGATGACAAGACTGAGGTCACAGGCTCCAGAAACAATACCAAAGTGATGTGCAGGCTGCAGAAGCAAGCATTACACGGACAGCATCTCTTTGCCTGAATCCATGTCCAGAAGCCAGGGAGCAGGGCTCCGGGGCAGAGGGGGCTCCCTTAAGCAGAGAAGAGTATTTGCAGCCAAGGACCAGAGAGTAACTACAACTTACCAGCTTTCTGATGCTCCGGCCTCCATCCATTGTCCCCAGAGCTGCCAGAGGGACCTGATCACTGATCAGAATTCTTCCACGGCCCTCCTTCATTCCAGAATAAAATTCTAAATATTCTAAGGCTGCACTTTAAGGTCTGTGCAGGTTTTAGCTCCCTGCCATGTCGACAGCTCATTTCCTACCTACAAGAAGACCCGGTCCTACTCCATTATCTGCTGTAGAATTATCTGATGTTCTAGGTCAGGACACCGGACCCTTTCAGTTTCTTTACCTTTACACAAGAAAACCCACCTGGAATTCCTGCTCCCCATCAACTCCCACCCCCAACACACTTTTCAGCCTGGCAAAACCTCCGACTTCCAGTCAATGGTCACCTCCTCTCTGAAGCCTTCCTGGCTTCCTCACCGTCCTCTTCTCCACCTCGAGTCTTCCGCACTACCCTGCACTGCAATTGCTCCTCCTACTGTCCCTCTTAGCCCCAGGAGCTCCCCAAGGCCATTCTTCATGCTGCTAGGGCTTGGCACAGTGCCTGGCACTCAGAAAGAGCCAAGTAAGTGCTGGATAGATACACGAGGTGCTGTATCCAGAGCTATTCTCTGCTTCTAGCTTGGTCAGGGAACCCCTCTGAGATTTCATCCTGCCCCCGGGATGACTGGAAATAGGAAATGGCATGACAAATCTGACCCCCCAAACCCAAGGCAACAGGTCATGAGGGGTCTGGGGACCTAAGGCAGGTCCTAGGAGCCGGCGCAGAGCAGAGGTCCGGCCGCTGCGGTTCCTGGTTTCCCGCAAGCCCTTCCCCGGGCCGGGCGCTGGGTGGAGGCAGTCTTAGGATCCACAGTCTTGCGCGCCCCCGGCTCCCGGGCCCGGCAGACGGCCCCCGCAAGCCGACCTGTCTGTCCCAGGGACCGGCCCAGGGCCCCGGCAGCGGCAGCCTGAGGAGACACCGTGGCGCGCAGCTCCTTGCCTCCCTCTCTGCCCCTCCGTGCGCCCGCATCCCGCGGACACAGAGCCGGAGCTCCGGGGACGCAGCCCGACGCGAGAACGCACCAGCAGCCCCCGCTCGAGGTGGGGTCTCCCGGCTGTCAGAAACCCCACAAAGTCTACTTTGCGGCGGCGCGCCGCTTACCATGCGAGCAGCCAGGAACTCGGCGCCCGGTGGTGCCTCCGCGCGGCGCCCGCCAGTCGATCCGCTCCGGGTCCCGGGAGCTCAGCCTCTGCCCCTCAACGCGCGCGAGCGCCCCCGCCCGGCGGCCCGGCCTCCCCGCGCCGCGGCGCCCCATTGGCTCGGGCAACGAGGCCCCCGGACGGCCCCGCCCACCCGCGCCCACTCCGTCGCCCACGCCTCTTCCCTTTTCCCTGCTGGGTTCACCTCTCCAGGCAGGGAAAGTTGCTTCTAGACTCTGAGCTCTCACCGGACTCAGGAGCCCAGTTAGCTAATAATTCTGGGTCCCAGGAGTGTCTGGACGCCCCTCGGGGAGTGCGAAGAGTGCAGTGTCCTTGGAATCCACCTTTGGGAAAGTCAGCTGACCTCCCGGACCTCAGGTGGCACCTCAGAGAAACCACGGCCCCTTGTCAGGAAATGTCCCAGGCTGTGGGCTAGGCCCTAGGGCCAGGATGCAACAGGGAACAAGACAAAGTCCTCGTGGACTTTGCATGGAGTGGGGGTGGGGGTAGGTTATATACAACAAACGAAAAAAACAAGAGAATGTCAACTGGGCGCGGTGGCTCACGCCTGTAATCCCAGCACTTTGGGAGGCCGAGGCGGGTGGATCACGAGGTCGGGAGTTCAAGACCAGCCTGGCCAAGATGATAAAACCCCGTCTCTACTAAAAATACAAAAATTAGCTGGGCATGGTGGCCCGTGCCTGTAGTCCTAGCTACTCAGGAGGCTGAGGCAGAATTGCTTGGACCCAGGAGGTGGAGGTTACAGTGAGCCGAGATAGAGCCACTGCACTCCAGCCTGGGCAACAGAGCTAGATGCTGTCTCCAAAAAAAAAAGAAAAGAAAAAGAAAGGGGTCTAGGACTGCTATACCTAGGGTGATCTCTGGGCCACTTGTGATTTTGGATACTTGGAGGACAAAAACGATTCCAGGGCTGAAGCAAGAGCATTGCTGACAGAGGGGTGGGCAGATGCGTGGTTCTGAAACTGGAACTGGCCCCCAGGGTGGCTGAGTGAGGTGAGCAAGGGGAGAGTGGGTTATGGCCAGAGAGGTAGACTAGTGTGGAATCACCATCACCCAGAACCTTGTAGGCCACCATGAGGGTCAGGGCTTCATCATATCAATCTGGAGGGAACAATTCAGGCAAGAGATTATGGTGATGAAGACCAGGGTGGTGACAGCAAGATGGGGAAAAGGTGGACCCACTGAAATGTGTGTCAAAAGTAGCACAGGAAGGCTTGATGATGGATTAGGCTGGATTTAGGGGATGCTATGGTTTGAATATGTCCCCCAAAGTTCATATGTTGGCAACTTAATCCCCAGTGCAGCAGTGTTGAGAGGTGGGACCTTTAAGAGGTGATTCCATTAATGTCAGGAGTGGCCTTCTCCCCACCCCTCTGCTGCTCTCTTGTTCTGCCTTGTGCCGTGGGATGACTCAGCATGAAGGCCCTTACCAGATGCAGCCCCTCAATCTTGGACTTCCCAGCCTCCAGAGCCATGAGCTAAATAAATTGTTGTTCCTTATAAATTACCCAGTCTGTGATATTCTGTTATAGTGGCACAAAATAGACTTTGACAGGGGTTGACATAAAGGGATGAAAGAAGAAAACCTCCTAGGTGTTTAGCTTGAGCCACTGTGGAGTAATGGTACTATTTCCAAGATCAAGAAGGTTCTTACCCAGCATCTTCCACTTACTGCGTGAGCGTTAGTACATGATCTCAGTAACTAAGAGGGAGTGACTCTAACCTCAGTAACTAAGAGGGCATAAGACTAGCTGAAGGATCACAAACTTTAATACCGACGTGGCTGGGTGGTCATGTACTAAGTGAGGTTGGCAGGGTGTAATAGAAAGGAGGGATGGGGCTTGTGACAGACTGAGGTATGCACACCTGCCTAAGGTGACAGTCACTGCTTAGCTCCAACTGATTTTTGCCATATGTGAATGGAGACCCACCTAGAGTTGCCAGATGTTCTGTTTTTTGTTTGTTTGTTTGTTTTTTATTGCGACTGAGTTTTGCTCTGTCACCCAGGCTAGAGTGCAGTGGCGCGATCTCGGCTCACCACAACCTCCGCCTCCCTAGTTCAAGCAATTCTCCTCTCTCAGCCTCCCAAGCAGCTGGGATTACAGGTGCCCACCACCATGTCTGGCTAATTTGTGTATTTTTAGTAGAGACAGGGTTTCATCATGTTGGCCAGACCGGTCTCGAACTTTAGTAGAGACAGGGTTTCACCGCGTTAGCCAGGATGGTCTCGATCTCCTGACCTCATGATCCGCCCTCCTCGGCCTCCCAAAGTGCTGGGACTGCAGGCGTGAGCCACCGCACCCAGCCAATTAACTAAAACTTTTTAAAAGACTGTATTGGCCGAGACTGTTGGACAAGATCAAACCCATGTATGGGCTGGATTTATCCCCTTAGGGACTATTTCCTCCTCTGGATTAGACAATACCTCCACCCCTTTAAAGAAACCCTCATAGTGTCTGTCCAGATTGGATGAGAACAATAATGGGAAATAAGAGGATCAAGGAAATCCCAAATGAAAAACCCAGCATAGTCTTTAATGGCATTTGGCCCGCCACTACCTCCATCTACCTGGCATATATCTTCTAAGCCTCAGTTTCCCTCAGGCTAGAGCACAGCTCCTCCAAGACTCCTCCCAGCTGTAA
Organism: Nomascus leucogenys; assembly: GCF_006542625.1. Classification (NCBI taxonomy): domain Eukaryota; kingdom Metazoa; phylum Chordata; class Mammalia; order Primates; family Hylobatidae; genus Nomascus; species Nomascus leucogenys. The sequence goes on along the minus strand of NC_044387.1, from coordinate 59,653,426 downwards.
CCTTTGGAGCTGTAACATCATCATAATTTTTCTTGACTACTGGTTTTCAAATATGCACAGGAACGTTGCTTGGGGAAACATGGAAGATGTGTGTTCATGTCTGGGTCTGTAAATCTAAAAGACCTCAGTACTGTCAGTCTGAAGCAAGGAAGGAAAGAGGAAGCAGAATAGGATAGAGGTTTAGATGAGAAGCCAGATAAATTATTGCATGGAAAATTATTTTTTATTGCACTCTGAATAAGAAAAAATGGCAATTAGATGCAGGAGTGCTTAATGGTTTCTACTGAAAATTCAATGTATTGTAGCCACTTCTCAATATATATCACCAAGGGTTTTGCAGTAATGAGGTTCTCCCATCATGCATTGGAGGTCAGCTGCATTCTAGCGTTATTTATTCTTATGTACTGAGCTCATGTAATGAAAAAGGCCTGAAAACAGAAAATCACTTTCTGTAGAGTCAGTCCCTTTTACTCCTATCTCCTCCACCTTAGACATCATTTAAAGCTGGAGAAATGGCTTATGATTTTATAAATTGCTGGGTTTTGTGTAGGAGGGTCAACATGGATTAGGAACCAGGAGACCTGACACTAAGTCCTTGAATAACTTCTCTGAACCTTCTTCACCAGTAGAATGAGAGCTGACAAAAGGTGGCTTCCTGGAAGGCTTGTTTATTTCTATTTGTACTCCACATTTCTTTTGGGGGATTTTTTTTTTTTTTTTTTTTTGTATGATGACCTGGCAATTCCCAGGGACAGATTCTTGCACAATTTGCCACTCCCCAACTACCCCAAAAATCCTTGAAGAAAGGATGTTGTCTAAGTTGAGCCTATTGGATGCTCACTCCTGGGACTTTCCCTCTCCCGAAAGTGACAAAGATGAAGAGAGAAATTGGACATAAGACTGCTTGCTTACAGTGACGGTGGTGGCGGCAGTTTCCTGGACTCTTGGTCATGAATCTTGTCGCCCAACCTCATGAATTTCCTAGACTTCTGTTTCTCAAGTCTGGTCCTGCCATCCGTGTCCCCTACCCAATTTTATTTTGTGTCTCCCATCTCTGTTAAACTGTCTTCTTGTGTTAGCTACTCCAATTGTTTCTCTTGCCTTTAACCAAAAATCCTCATGGATCTAGGAAGAAAAGAAACATATTGTATCATATGATCCTTTCCCCAGGGCAACAATTCAGCGCAGGAATTTGCATACAGATGGATGCACACACGGTGATAGGTATACATGTTCCCTCACTACTCAGTAAGAAATCCAACCCCATGGGGTGGTGCTGGTAGTGTTTAAAAGGTTATTTGTTTTTGAAAAGAATCCAAGTCTGCTATTCTTAACAGATTTTTTTTTTAAGTGAGCAGGCTCTTATAATAACAAAACCACTCTAGAAATAGCCCTCTCGTATGTAAATTTTGTAGTTTTTCAAATTACTTTCATATAAATTCCCTCATTTCATATGCATTCCTGTGAAGTAGGCAGAATACATAGTATTCACAGTTTATAGATTATTATAATCATAGCTACCATTTACTGAACACATGTTATGTACCAGGCACTGCTAAATGCTTTATATACGCACATGCCGATCTTGTTAAGGAGGTATTATTATCCTCATTTTATAGATGAAGAAATGGAGGGTGGCCCAAGGTCATATAGATAATACATAGTTGAAGTGAGAACTCGAAGTCAGTTCTGTCTGACAACAAAGGTCATGTGTGATTCTAGCACACACAGTTTCATGTCATGTAACATAGCTGGTGAGTGACAGAGCTATACCTGGGACCTAGGTCCTAATTCAGGACAGTTTCCACTTCATTCAGCTAAGGCTTAACCATACTGACCGAAAAGAGTGGAGTCTTTTTGCTTGTCCATCCATAGCAAGATTTTTAAGGTGATAGAAAAAGCTCGTTAATATTTTCCCCTACATACCTATCATGGTGCCTAAACTTCACATCATTAAAGATGAATTTCTAGGTATGAAAACTGATGGGAGTGTGGGTACAAATTCAAACCTGTCCCTGAGGGGTAAAATGCTAAGTTTTATCAGCTGGAGGAGTAAAGTACTCTTGAGTCTATCCAAAGAGGGTCAATGACAGGGTGAAAGTAGGAGAACTGTTTGGTTTCACCTGTTTCCTATTTGAATTAAAAAAAATCTTTTGGGAAGATGGGGAACTTAAGGATAGAATAAAAGAAATTTTGAAAGTATTAGTTTATTCCTCAACATGAGGCAATTTGTTTTATCTCTGAAACCCGGTCAAATGAAGAGAGTGTTTAGAATTTCCTAACATCTATAGTTCTTTCCTGGGATTCCTGAGTAAAGGCTCAGACATGACGTCTCCTGATCTGGTGCTGAGGTTCATTCTGAACTGAAGACTTTGGGAGATTTTTGTGCTAGCTTGTTTGCAGCACAGAGCATTTTTGCTGACGTTGCAAAGGATTGTCATGGCAACCAGAGAAGTAAGTTTCCAAGTCCTTGGAGTCCCCCTTAAAGGGAGGCAGATGTCAGTGGGTGTTCATTTGTAATTAAGGGTGCTTGAAGGTTTTAGCTGATCATGTCACTTTCAAAGGTGCTGTTCTAATACATCTGCCTCCACAACTCACCAGGGAGCAGCTGCAGCAAGGCAGAGAGAAGACTAAGTCCAGTGGGAACAGCCATGAAAACACCTTGGCAGCAGTTCTCACTGCTGGCTGCATGTTAGAATCACCTCTAGAACTTACAATGCACCAGTGACCTGGCCTCCGATGCCCTGGCCCCTGATGCCTCAACCAAATCTGTTGACAGGGAGCAGGGCCAGAGTTTCAGAAGTTATATGTATTTTTTCAGCCTCCCAGATGACACTAAAGTATAGGCAAGGTTGAGAGGGCCTGAGCTGAAGTTAATGTCTCAGGTCCACTTCCTGGACTTTGTCTAGCCTCTTCATTTCAACTTCTTGTCTGTTAGCCTCTTCATTTTTCCAAACTTTGGGTGCATCGTGAGGCCAGGAGTTCGAAACCAGCCTGGCCAACAAGGTGAAACCCTGTCTCTACTAAACATACAAAAATTAGCCAGGTGTGGTGGTGTGCGCCTGTAATCCCAGCTACTTGGGAGGCTGAGGCAGGAGAATTGCTTGAACGTGGGAGACGGAGGTTGTAGTGAGCCGAGATCGCACCATTGTACTCCAGCCTGGGCAACAGGGCAAGACTCCATCTTAAAAAAAAAAAAAAAAGTAAAATGGGCTTTGAAACCATATACACCTTGGTTTGGGTCCCGACTCTGAACTTGCTAGCTGTGAGACACTCTTTATACCTCAACTACTTCATAATAATAGCTGCTTCTCAGAGTTGAGAAGGTAGGGCTGGAGGGACCACGGAACAATGGGTATGAACCATTCAAGTGCCTTCTGATGTTAGGGGCTAACTACACCAGACCAATTTAGGACATTTCCTCACCAAACATTTTCCAATCACAATCACGTATCCAGCTTGAAATGTATCTATTTTGTCCTTTATAACTCTAAGCCAATCCTAAAAACTACATTATATTGAGTATGTACTATTTGTCAAGCCCTTTCAATAGTATTTGCATATTTTTATTTTATTTAGGTTTCACAAAACTCTCTAAAGTTAGTACTATTGTTGCTTAGAGAAGGGAACTGGTTTGTTCAAGTTTTTAGCACTTCTTTGTTGGTTAAACTGATTAATTAATCCATGCATTGTGTGTCACCCTTCTGAGATAGTGTATTTATATTCTTACAAGAGCCTTCTGGAGACTGAATGCTTTTTCTCCAATGGAGGACCATTAATAAGGGAACTCTCAGGTATGGTTGCAGGTTGACAGGGGTTGTGCTTTGTCACGGGACTCTGGACACCTTTCAAATTCTTCCATTTACACATCAGCTTATCCCTTCTGTGCATAATCTATTTTCTAGACCCATCTGTTCCCGTGCATGTGGTGTTATTTAATCAAGAAAATATTTTATCTCATTTCCTCTTTGGTGTGGAAGGAATAATTCGGCAGCAGTAACCCTCAAGCGACAATGTGCATCAAGAGAAAGGAGATGAGGTTGTCTCAACATTTAAAATGCTCATATGCCACAAATCAGCTGCTTTACCTCTAGGGACTGTCCCTAATGACAGGTTCCCTCACTTGCTGAAGGAGGAGGGCACAATATGACGATACCCATTGTAGCATTGTCTGAAATCATCCAACAGTTCTTCAATAAGGAATGGGTAAGTATACAATGGCAGGGCCATATACGTGGAATATTACAAAGCACTAAAAAGAATGTGGCAGATCCATATGTGTTATAATGGCTAAACATTATTGCTAAATGAATAAGGCAAATTGAAGAAAATTGGATATAGCATGTATGTACACACACATACATATACATACACATCTACTCTAAGATCACAAAAAGGACCAGGCGCGGTGGCTCACGCCTGTAATCCCAGCACTTTGGGAGGCCAAAGTGGGTGGCCCACCTGAGGTCTGGAGTTCGAGACCAGCCTGGCCAACATGTAGAAACCCTGTCTCTACTAAAAATACAAAAATTAGCCAAGTGTGGTGACGCATGCCTGTAATCCCAGCTACTCGGGAGACTGAGGCAGGAGAATTGCCTGAACCTGGGAGGCAGAGGTTGCGGTGAGCCGAGATTGTGCCATTGCACTCCAGCCTGGACAACAAGAGTGAAAACTCCATCTCAAAAAAATAAAATAAAATAAAACACAAAAATTGCTAACAATTATCTCTAAGGGCAGCAAGGAGAGAACCTCATTATATGTGTATTTTTGTGGGTGGATTCCAAAGAGGGCTTTAGCCTTTTCCATTATGTTAAATTTTTATGATGTTATAATTATTATGGATATACAGTAATTAAAATTTAATTAAAAATCCAAACTCTTGCAATTTCTTTTTTTATTTGAACAAAGCAGTACAATACTTTTAAATGGGAGGTTTTTAGAATGGAAACTTGAAAAAGGGTTCTGTATTCAGTGCCATAAAAAAGGAAGCGCATGAGACTGGGAGTCAGGGCGTTCGACTGTGTGACCTCAGGCAAGTCACGTCCCTCCTCTGGGCTTCTGTTCCTCCTCTGTAGAATGAGGGGTTTGGGCCTAGTCAATGGTTTTCTAATTACTTTCTAGTGCCCCAGGATTTGCCAGAGGTGGCTCAGGTGCCATTGCAAAGTGTATGTGCATGTGTTTGGGGCAGGGGGCGGTGAGGCGTGGAGAGACAGAGATAGAGAAATAAAGACAAATACAAAGACGGTTAAAAGGAGAGAGAGAAGGAAGAAGAAAAGAATTGAAGGAGAAGAAAGAGGGAGAGAGAAAAAGAGAGAGAGGGAGAAGATTTTCTTTTGTAAAAGAACCACTTTATTCAGATACGATTGACATGCAAAAGAGAGAGATTTCTAAGATCCATTCGGCTCAGCTATTCTAAGCAGAGGCAAGTAGCAACAGAAGCTAGACGACTGGATTTAAATTGTACCGTGTGTGTTGCGGGGAGGCAGTGGAGAAGCACCTGGCTGGAATATCTCTAACTTGCCATTGGCAAGAACAGATTCAGCCTGAACTCCAGCCATCCGGCCACACACCGGTACCTCCGTGCTGGACTCCAGAGACACACTGATGTTTCCAGTCCTTTGTGTCGAGCAGAACAGGCATGAGAGGAGGACCAGCTGACTGGCCTTTCTTCAGGCCCTGTGAGACTGGATGCTGAGTTCAGCAGCATTCCTGGTCACCGTCTGCTTGGACTGGCTCCGCTACACTGGGAGAGGGGCTCCCTCTCCTGGTTGTCAAGCCCCTGGAAGGAGAGCAGAACTTAACTTCCAGAAGCAGATCATTGCTTTCTTCAAAACCATCTCCATCTGGACTCAGAGGAGTAAGCATACCATACTCAGTGAAAGAAGGCATTTGAAAGCACCGCTTGGTCTATAAAATGCTGTATCACATAGTGGCTGAAAAATAGTCATTGAAAGAATACATTCTTATGGCTTTTCCTTTCAAAGAAGAAACGAGATAATGGCAAAAATTTACCTTGGCATTACTAGAGATTTGGGTTCAAATCCTGGCTTTACCACTTAAATAGTGTGTGTGATCTTAAGCATTATTATAATAATAATTAATAATAATACACTTGTGCACCAGCCTCTGTGCTAAGTGTTTAACCTTCATTTTCTTATTGAATTCTTTCAGTGACACTTTAAGATAGGTATTAATACCTCCATTTTAAAGATGGAGTCGTACGGAATCAGAGAAGCTAAGAAACTTACTAAAGTCACACACTCTAAGAGTGCGAGGGTCAGGAGTTGAACCCAGATCCACATCCACATTCTTTGAAAAGCATTGCTTTTAACCATTCTAAAGACTTTTCTGAGGCCAGGCGCAGTGGCTCACGCCTGTAATCCCAGCAGTTTGGGAGGCCAAGGCGAATGGATCACGAGGTCAGGAGTTCGAGACCAGCCTGGCCAAATAGTGAAACCCTGTCTCTACTAAAAATACAAAAAATTAGCGAGGCGTGGTGGCGGGCACCTGTAATCCCAGCTACTCAGGAGGCTGAGGCAAGAGAATCGCTTGAACCTGGTAGGCAGAGGTTGCAGTGAGCTGAGATCGTATCACTGCACTCCAGCCCGGGCAATAATGCGAGACTGTCTCAAAAAAAAAAAAAAAAAAAAAAAAGACTTTTCTATCTACTGAAGTTCAGTTCTTCCTGTCTTGTGAGATGATCATGGGGATCAATTGGACCAATTTATATGTTCTGTCCTGTCATCCAGAACCTGGAATGTATCATTAAAAGCAAGTGGAACAGAGAAAACCGTGGGTTTTTACATGGAGGGAAATCTTTTATTATTAATACTAAAGCACACCTGTGGTTGTGATTTTTGTGATTGGGTCACCTCATTATGGGCAGGTAGCATTTTAATCCCTTGAGATTGTGCATAAAGATTTTTACCACCTTGGAAATGGAAATTCTTCTTCTTTCCCCCAAATATCTCCATTACGCTGCTATACTAGCAGGACGGGCAAAGCACATTCAAGACAGATAGAGTTGGGGCTGGGTGCGGTGGCTCACGCCTGTAATACCAGCACTTTGGGAGGCCGAGGCAGGCAGATCACGAGGTCAGGAGATCGAGACCATCCTGGCTAACATGGCGAAATCCCGTCTCTACTAAAAATACAAAAAATTAGCTGGGTGTGGTGGCGGGTGCCTGTAGTCCCAGCTACTCGGGAGGCTGAGGCCGGAGAATGGCGTGGACCCAGGAGGTGGAGCTTGCAGTGAGCCAAGATGGCACCACTGCACTCCAGCCCGGGTGACAGAGCAAGACTGCCTCAAAAAAATAAATAAATAAAAATAAATGACAGCTAGAGTTAGGAATTCTGCAATGTACTCCTCTGGCTATGGCCACTGCTCCCAGAGTGACTATCTCTGCTCATTCATTCATTGCTCCTCTGGGAATTGATAGTCTCCATCACTGTGTTGCCAGGCAACCAAAACAGCACCTGCCTCAGGAGGTGAACAAACCAATCAAAACACTTGAAGGAAAAGCTTTACCTGGTTGGCCTCCAAGATGGAAAAGGGGCTCTCTGGGTGGACTCAGGGCTGTGGCTGCTGGGATCCGCATCAGAGCTGGAGGGAACCCAGGAAACTAGAAACCTCTCATTTTTGTTGGTTAAGTGGAGGCCTGTTTATGTGAGTATGAAGTCCACAAGGTTACAAAGAAACTCTGTGGCAGAGCCAGGAGGACAAGTTGGATCTCCCAGTCCTAGTCTAGTGTTTCATCCCTTATACCTCATCGCCATCATTTCAAGTCATGCGTGTGGCACTGTCTATGTATTAGACTCCCTGCTTGCTGTGTGAGGGATGCAGAAGCCATTTAGATGCCATTCCTCACTCGGCCATCTAGCAATGCTTTATTTCACTTCCATAATGGAGGCAATGAAGCATAGTGATTAAAGATTCAGGCACTCACAGCCAGACAGAGCTCAGGGTTCGGCTCAGCCAGTTACTACTTATGGGAGAATGGAGATTACTTAAACGTGTCTGTGTCACGTTTTCTCAAATAAAATGATGTTAAGTATGAGAATTAAAGCACAAAGGAAAGTTCTGTAAATGTTGGCCATCATTGGAGATAACACTTGGGGCTCTTGAACTTAGACTCTGAAACTGGGCTGCCTGGGCTCAAGTCTCAGCTCTGCCCCATACTTACCACACGATCACTGTCAAGTTACTTACAATTTCCAGGCTTTTGTTTCCTTATCTGTAAAATGAGTGTAATAATAGAACCTACTAGGTTCATTATGAGCTAAAATAATTTCATATGCATAAAGTGCTTAGAATACTTTCTGGTACACTGTAAGTACTCTATAAATTTTAGCTAATATGATCCATCAACAAATATTTATTCAATACATTGCATGTACTAGGCACTGCCCTAGGGGCTCTAGATATTTTAAAAAAATAAAAAAAATAGGTAAATATCTCTCTGCCTTCATGCAACTATGACTGTTATTACATTCTTTTTTTTTTTTTTTTTTTTTTTTTGAGACAGAGTTTTGCCCTTGTTGCCCAGGCTGGAGTGCAATGGCGTGATCTTGGCTCACTGCAACCTCCGCCTTCCAGGTTCAAACTGTTCACCTGCCTCAGCCTCCCAAGTAGCTGGGATTACAGGTATGCACCATCAAGAGCCGCTAATTTTGTATTTTTAGTAGACGGGGTTTCTCCATGTTGGTCAGACTGGTCTCGAACTCCTGACCTCAGGTGATCCACCCACCTCGGCCTCCGAAAGTGCTGGGATTACAAGCATGAGCCACCACGCCTGGCCTGTTATTACATTCTTAATAATGTCTGTTTATTTCTCAATTCCTGCAAGGACCTGCAATTCCTGCAAGCATCTTAAATGCCCAGTGTGTGTTTGGTTTACATTTGTATTACCTGTGATTGGCACTGGGCCAGGGGTCTAGTACACATTCAGTAAATATTTGTTTAATGAATGCCGGACACTGTGCTATGTACAGAACAATGGTTTGCAACCAGAGATGACTTCGATCCCTCTGGGGATATCAGGCAATGTCTAGGGATATCTTTGGTTCTCACAGCTTGTGGGGTGGGTTAGAGAAGGTGGTGGTGGTGGTGCTACTGGCATCTAGTGGGTAGAGGCAAGTGATGCTGCTAAAATCCTACAGCAACCAGCACAGCCCCCATAACAAAGAATTATCCAGCCCCAATATCAATAGCATCAAACTGGAAAGCCCTGGTAATGGAACAGAGATAAACAAAGCCTTGTAATGACCCCTCCCCTCCAAAAGCTCTTGTTCTGTGCAACCGTGAGAGCATAGCACACTAAGTGCTGTGCAGGGGAAGGGACTGTGAGAACATAGAGAAGAGGCACCTGAACAGCTGAGGCTTCTGGCGGAGGTGGTGTCTGAGGGGAATCTTTGAGAACATGTTTGAGTGTTCCAGGCACATTTTGTGTGTTCTGGGAGAAGTTATAGGACTTGGGGAAATGTGCAGGAAGGGTGAACAGCATGAGCAAAGGCTCGAAAGTAAAAAGTAGTTTGGGTTTCTTAAAGTGCAAGAACAGAGCAAGAGTGGGAGCAGAGGCTTGGCAGGCAGTCGTGGAGAGCGGGGCGTGATGTGATCAGCCAGAATTTCCAAAGTCTGTTTTCTAAACACTAGTCCTTCAACACATGCCAAAAAAAAAATAAAAAAATAAAAAAAGCCAACATCAAATAAGAATGAGAAAGTAGTGAATGCTACCTCCTCCGCTTTTGGAGATTTGCAAGACATGTTGGTATCATGCAGCCTCTGACAAATCCTGCATTAAAGAAACTTGATTGATTTCATTTAGTTTAACCCAGAGTCTTCCAAAGGTTCTTGACCATGAAAACTTCTTTCCCAGACACTTACGTACCTGGATTCTACAGACCCCTCTTTGGGAAGAGGAGCCACAGGCTGTGAAGATATTTCTGGGTTGTCTTTAAGAAATACAGTGGCTGGATTTGAGTTTTGGGATGATCTCTCTGGCTCCTGTGTGAAAGTGGATTCAGTAGGTAGCAGATGTTTATACATGTTGTTAAAGTGTGTGTCGTGATGCTATGATGTATTGACTCCTGGGCTGTCACCTCCACTAGACTCTGAAATTTTTGTTGTAGGAGGCACATTTATTTATTTTTTTATTTTATTTTATTTTATTTTATTTTTTTTTTTTTTTGAGACGGAATCTCACTCTGTCGCCCCGGCTGGACTGCAGTGGCGCAATCTCGGCTCACTGCAAGCTCCGCCTCCCAGGTCCCGCCTCAGCCTCTCAGAGTAGCTGGGACTACAGGCGCCCGCCACCACGCCAGGCTAATTTTTTTGTATTTTTAGTAGAGACGGGGTTTCACCGTGGTCTCGATCTCCTGACCTCGTGATCCCCCCGCCTCGGCCTCCCAAAGTGCTGGGATTACAAACGTGAGCCACCGCACCCAGCCAGGAGGCACATTTATTGATCACTGTATCCCAGTGCCTAGATAAGCCGGACAGATAATAGGCACATGCTCCTTTTTTAAATGAATAAATGGATGTTGTTTTCAGGCGTTTTGCTACACATTGAGGCTGAAGAAGACACATGGAGCCCCGTTCTCACACAGTTAACAGACCAGCAAGCATGTAGAGGATACTTTATATTAATACATGTTTATGGACTGGTGGAATGACGAGCATAATAAATAAGACAGAAAGTGGCAAGGATCAGAAATTGGGAAGGGCCTATGAATCTGTATTGTAAACTAGTTACTTGATTACTTCTGATGTCCGGGGGCCCACATTTGGGAACTGCTGTGCTGCCAATCAGAGATGAGGTCTCTTTAATTGGCCTACAGAGACCAAGGCCCCAGCCTTCCTACACTGGCTGTTCCTGACTCTTCCCACTCGGGGCTATCAAGCCTCTGGATTCTCTGATCTGGAGCTACTATCCGGCCGTTTCTGATCTTGTTTTGATCCTCTAAATGCAGCTGGGAGCACTACAGGTCCTTTATAGCCCAAACACTGATGGGAACCATCACTTTACTGGAGGCCAAGTGGGTTGTTTGCTTCTGGTTTCCACCTCCCTGCCCTCCCCATACAGAACGTACTCCTCCCTCATGGTACACCATCACATCCCTGGGTCCACAAGGCTGTCTCTCGAGATCTGCTCCAGAATGTCTATAAGGCAAAACACATTTCTGTTTTAATGTAGGCTGTGTACACAGTTAAGCTCTGTTTTATTTTTGATGTGCAAATTAAAAAGAAGAAGAGGAGGAGGAGGAGAAGGAGGAGGAGGTGGGGGAGGAGGAGGAGATGTCTGCGTGATATTTTAAGAGAGGCTAGAGCACTTTTCTTCATTTTGTCCTGGATAGGATTTTCCAGGGAAATGAAAAAGAATAAAAAGGCCCTGATTGACTGGTTCCTGGCGAGGGGAATCATTTTCTTAGCTGGCTGATCAGGAGACAATAGACAGTTGTGATTGACTTAACTGGTGGTTTTCAAATTCCTGCTGGTGGATAAACTTCACCACAATCATCTGGGGAGCTTATAAAAAAGTGATGCTCAGGCCTCATCTGAGATTTATTGAATCAGGGCTCCAAAGGTAAAGTACCACAATGTATATTTCTAAAAATATTCCGCGAAGATACTGATACATAGCCTGGATTGGTGGGTGGTGGGCTAGTGTGGGTCAGTGATGGAGCACTTCTCAGCTTGGCACAATCTCATTCTCTCATTAAGCCAATTCTGACTCTCTCTCCCAAGTCTAAATCCAAACTCAGCGTCACCCACCCCAGGCCACAGGGCATAGCCTGAAGACCTTTTCTCATCCATTCTCCGGTCCAGCTCATGCCAATGAAGGTTGTTCATAGTCCTGGCTGTCAAACACTGGCCTATGAAACCCCAGGGCTGGCCTTCATTCCAGCTGCACCACCTGTTAATAATGCTCAGCACAGACATTTCTAGGCAAGGGAGAAAACCAGTTTTTCCTGCGGCCGTCTCAAGGGATATACATTTCCTATCATTACAGTTCATAATTTCCCTGATGATCAGAACATCATGTCAACTCTCATCCAATTTAAACAGGTCTTCTCTTGACCGATTCTTTTCCCCAATAGGGGATAGGGTAGTGGTGAAATGCCTTCTATTTCTGTTCAGGAAAAGACAGAGGATTTTGTTTTATGTACTTTAAACTTCATTCCTAAAGTTTAAATAATCTTTGCAGACATTTTCTCATTTGCCTTCATAAACAACTCTTTAGTACAATAAAGGGTCTTGCAGGTCCCAATCCATCTCTGGGGCTGAAGTTTGAAGGATCTGTGTGCACACACATAACCCTGATTATTGAACCCTGGACCAGCCTCTGAATATTAAAAATCATATTTTAAAAGTTCAATCTACCAATCAAAAGGAATTTTAAAGGAGTTTTAAGCTATGCCGGGCTCTCTTGAAGACCAATACATGGAATCCATTTTATAACCTAGAACAATTTTCTAAACTCCTCCTTAATCTTTCCCTCCATTCTCTCCCACCTCTTAGATGCTCTAGAGCCCACTCCTCATAAAGTCTCCTCCACTCTCTCTAACACCCAACCCTGCAACTTTTATTTTTATTTCCTCTTGGCATTCCTTTTGGATCTCTGAGCCTGTCTTCCCATTCACATTCTTCATATTCTTTTGAATTTATATCACAAAACCCTACAAATTGGGATAGCAAGCCAAAACATCACTGATTGCTAACCAAGTAAAAAGAAAATTGCGTTAATATGAGTGAGGTAGAGAATTTGGTAGCCGAGAACATATACATGCTAATAAACCTTACCTCCTTCACATGTATGTTTGGGGTTATCATCTGTACTCCAGACCACAGCCCTGCAGACAGTGACTGTAAGTAATACCATTCCTATAATCCTCCCATGGCAGCATGAGGGCATCCACATCTCCTACCTTTCCTAACTGGAAGCTTCCTTCCTGGCTCTCACTCTCTCCTTTTCCCCTTAAACTCGTCCGGGCTTATTATCTGCTCATTCTGGTGATTCATATTGTGTTTCTATGCTCTGGACTGATGTCAACAGGAAAGCAGCGTGACTGGCTGAATCAGCTGAGATCTAGCTCAGCACTTGTAAATGTCAGGAGGAGAACATGTGGCTTAGCTTTGTGTCTCCCTCCTCACTCTTCTTCTTTATGGCCAGGATCACCTATTCCTTTACCAGGACCGCTTCCCACCTTTCTCCTCTATAGAATTCCACTCATTCATACATTGTCGTGAGTTGCAGTAAAGTACCTTTGATATGATTTTCTTCCATAATCATGACCTCAATGTGAGTCATGATCTGAGCAAGGAATGGCCTTAAGAAAAATCAATATATAAAAGTATTGTTCCAGCTGGGCGTGGTGGCTCACGCCTGTAATCCCAGCACTTTGGGAGGCCAAGGTGGGCAGATCACTTGAGGTCAGGAGTTCCAGACCACCCTGGCCAACATGGTGAAACCTCGTCTCTACTAAAAATACAAAAATTAGCCAAGTGTGGTGCCGCATGCCTGCAGTCCCAGCTACTCGGGAGGCTGAGGCCGGAGAATCACTTGAACCAGGAAGATGCAGTGAGCCGAGATCACACCACTGCACTCCAGCCTGGGCGACAGAGTGAGACTCCATCTCAGAAACAAACAAACTAACAAACAAACAAAAAAGAAAAAAGAAAAAATTCATAGTTCCATAATAAGCAGATCTACAGAGGAGAAAGGGTCCTTTGTCTTTAGTCTTATATCTGGGAAGTAAGTGAAGGGGGTCCTTGCCCCAGGGGCCTGGATTACTTTAGTCCAGCATGTTCTCTATATATTTGACATTTATTGAGTTTTTATTCTGTACCGGATACTGTTCTAAGTGCCTTACACATGTTAACATTTAAAATCATCATAACATAGGCATGTGATAGTTATTCATGTTATCTACGTTTTGCTGATGAGGAATTCCAAGCTTAGAGAGCTTATGTAACTTGGCCAAAGTTACTCAGGCAATGAGTGTTGGAACCAAGATTTAAATACATACCAGTGTTATAGCCTGCACCATTAACCACTATGCAACACCTGCTTCTCTCTTTTAATCCGAGTAGCTAATTGGATTCTTTACCAAGGGATAGTGATAGCCACCATTTCAGTGAAATAGCTATGTTTCTGTAGCTAGGTAAAGGCTTGATAGGGAAGGAGCTATGGTAGCTATTATGTGATAGAGTTAGAATCAAGTCCAGATCTTCTTATTGCAAATACCATGGTCTTTTAACTTTGAAATAGTTGAAGAATTTCATTAGTAGTGACAAAGAAAATCCTATGTCTATCTGTAGGAGGATTTACTTAATTTGTTTTATCAAAAAATGTATTTGATCTTCCTTAGATGAATCAGTCACCTGTGCCTCATTTCCTCTGCTTCTGTTTCCTACAATTCTACACCGTGTGGTGAGAAATTGTCTCATTATTCTTCAATGCCCCAGTGAGGAATCCTAAGTAAAACAGCCCTCATTGTATAGATAAGGGGACTGAGGCTTGGAGAATGTTAGTAACTTTCCATAATTACATAGCTAGTAGGTGGTAGAACCTGAATAATTGTTGAAAGGATCTTGGAGGAGAAAGATTTATGACAATTCTTATTTACTCAATGAAGACTTCTTTGAAAAGCTTTGCACTGACTATTATAGTGAATACGGTCTTGAGTAATTAAATCTATAATTCTATTTTCCTTCACAGTATCACATTCCTTCCCCTTCAAAGATGCTTCTCATAGCTGTTATAATTGAATAGGATTAGAGAAACATAACAAATGGAAAATTTTCCTTTCATGAGCTCGGGGGACTATCCACCTAAAATGTATCTTCCAGATAAGATGATGTCATGCAGATTAGACATATCCTTAGAGAATGATAACACGTTTACTGTGAGTGAGTCACCTTCCTTTGGGATGTCAGAATTAGGCAGTATCAAATCTAATAAACATTGATAGGCTGGAAAGAATTCTAATGTATTCAACAAGGTCAAAGAAATTCATTGTCTAAGGCAAGGGCAGTAGTAACTTGAATCTATTTCTCCTCTACCTGACCTTGAAACTCACTTTCAACCCATGATTTCAAAAATATTAGGAAACAGGAAATAATAAGTTATAGTGTTAGGAAATAAGTCTCCCTAACTGATTGGATAAGACATTTCTCTGGCACTTAAATCAGAATACCTGACTTCTTCCTTAATTCCTATTTGAGAAAGTGCCACAGTAAACCACACCCATGTCACTGAAGATACACACAATTCTGCTTGATGGTAACAGTATATTTGTGATGGGACTTATGATAAGTAGATTAGCTCTAGGAACTTAGTTCTTGGCTTCAGCTATGTGGCCTTGTGGCTGCAATTTTCATTCTCTGTTCCAAGGACTTGTGTTTTGTAATTTCTAGGATTCTTCTGAAGATATTTTTGAGTACCTAATTGGATGTGTGTGTATCTGTTTTGAAGCACCAGATTTTCATGAATACTGAAAGGAAAACTTCAGATTTATTCTGTCAATGGGATTTTTTCCTGCTGTCCGTGGTGCTGAATTGTATTATACAAGTCCTTCAGATTTCAAGTGTGAATATTTCAGCTGGAAGAGGGAAAGGTAAAAGAGAAAGAGTTAGACTTCATAAAAGCCTACAGAACTGTCAAATAGTGTTTATCCATATGTCTATAAACAAAATAAACACAAATAAGCTTAAGATAAGCCATATAACTATAGAAATTGTAACTTTTTGAGAGAGAGACTCTTCCTTCTTTAGCCTTGTATCTTAAGAGCTGGGATGTTACTTGACCCAGAGCTCATTCTCAATGGATTTTTTTTTTTTAGTGAATAGTGAATAAATTCAGTCACAATCCTCAAAGAATTGGATACATATTTAATGCTCAAGTGGGAGGTCTCTGGAATCAGACTGCCAGGGTTCCTATCGGGGTTGTACTACTCACTGGCTGTGTGACCCTGAGCAAGTCATGTCACTTCTACCCAGTAAGACTATCTCAAAGGGTTGTTATGAGGATCCAAAGAGTTAATACACAAGAAATGCTCAAAACTGAACCTGCAACAGTGTGAGTGCTATGTGTTATTGTTATTATTATTATTACTCTTCATTTGCATTCCTTTTCAAAAGGAGATTTAGGAATAGTACATACAAGTTACATAATAGTGATTAAAGTTATTGAGTGCTTATTATGTACAGGCATACTAATTTACTAATGACTTACAATACTACATCATCTAGGTACTATTATTATTCCCATTATAAAGTGAGGAACCTCATAGAGTGCCTAAGTAACTACCCCAGAGTCATATAGTAATTTTGGCACTCAGATTTCAACCTAGGCTGTCTAGAAATCTGGGCTCTTATTTAGGCTTTATAAGACTAGTAAATCTAAATAAGACGCCATTTTATTGCTTCTCAATATTTGGATTCCCTAATGTTAGTAATTTGGAGACAGATTGGATATGAAAGGGGCATTTTCTATAAGTGATCAAGTCTTTCTTTAATACTGAGCTATAACAGCCTCACAATAAAACGAGATGCATTTCCAACATTTCAATCTTTTTTCCTTGAGGGGATAGAAAGAGAAGGGATATTTGTCCATGCCTTTTCCAATCAGTACAATTAGCATGTAGATCCTAAACATATATTAGGCATATTTTACCTGATCATCTTAACACAGGGATTAGAACATTTTATGCTTTTTGGTTTACTGTCTTCACCTCTGATTCAGTTATTAAAATAATTGTGATGGTGCAGTTTAAGGTTCATTTCATCGTTAGTCTAAATTTTAATACTGAACATTCTTCACTTTACATTTCACTTATACACTGAGTATAATAATCTGTAGTTCATGCCCATCTAGGATGAAGGTGTTTACCCACCACTGTTTAGTTTCCTTTTTTTTTTTCAAAACTAGTCTCCTTTTGAGTGAAATCTGAACTGCATGTGCTATTTGCAATTTGCAGTAGAAGACTGGCATAAAAAAAAATAATGAAAGCTACATTAGTATTGTCCCAGAAAATAACTGGTAATGGTGTAATCAATTTTCTCAAGTGATTTCTCTTTCCCTAGTTTTGACTGCTTTGCCTCCATCCATCTGAATGGAAAAAAAATTCTGAGTGCTTTTGCTGATTGCTGTTGGTCATGGACTACATTACCTAGAGTCCTGCAGCTTTACAGATAATTTGGTTTACACCTCTAAGTCTGCCAAGTTGTCATCATTTAGCCATATTCATATGAGGCTCTTTCCTCATTAGTCAGTGATAGGCATAGCTATAACACATCTTTAGTGAGAAATGTACCAGGAAGCTCAGGCAGTAGGAGCCAACATTTATTGAGCACTTACTATGTGCCAGGACCCAGGTTAAGTTCTTTGCTACATTACCTAATTTAATCCATGTAATAATCCATTACAACATGTACTGTTATTATACCCATTGTATAGGAGGAAAACATCGAGGCACAGAAAAATAAATTAATAATGTCCATGGTCATACAAGTTAGTTATGAAAATTACTGTCCAGGATTGGAAGCCAGGCAGTCTGACTACACAACCAATGCTATCTGTCACTATATTGTATCGCCCTCTATGTACTCATGTTTTTCGAATCCCTACAAATCAATTTAATAACATTGAATTAGCCTTTATTTTGTGCCAGGGACTGTGCAAGACACCAGAGATGCTAAGATTATTAAGATGTAGCCTCCGCCCCTAAACTACTCATGACTTAGTGTGAAATTTGTTGTAATAAAGGCAGAGAGGGTCACAGAAAAGTAAGTGACTGCCTCAAAGGAGAGGGTTAGAGACGAGGTCAGGGCAAGCTCCACAGATGTGATGTTTCTTGATCTAAGTTTTAAAATGTGAGGGAAAACATCATGTGCAAAGGCATGGAAGTGTGAAACTGCGTAACATCTTAAACAGGTGAGAGACAGCACAGCACACTAACTACAAGCGTGGATGCTGGAGCTGGATGGCCTGGGCTTGAACCTGGCTCCACTTGGTGACAGTGGTGAGTTCCTTAGCTTCTTGTGCCTCAGTTTCTCATCTATGCCATGAGGATGGTAATACTAGTAACTCCCTAGCAGTGTAGTGTGACGGTTAAATGATTAAGGCACATAAAGCCCTTAGAGGCAGCGGTGCCTGGCATAAGTCTCCATGCTATCTAGTTATCATTCTTTTTTTTTTTTTAGACAGACTCACTCTGTCGCCCAGACTGGAGGGCAATGGTGTGATCTCAGCTCACTGCAAGCTCCGCCTCCTGGGTTCATGCCATTCTCCTGCCTCAGCCTCCCGAGTAGCTGGGACTGCAGGCACCTGCCACCAAGCCCGGCTAATTTTTTGTATTTTCAGTACAGACGGGGTTTCATTGTGTTAGCCAGGATAGTCTCGATCTCCTGACCTCGTGATCCGCCCATCTCGACCTCCCAAAGTGCTGGGATTGCAGGTGTGACCCACCACACCCGGCCATCTAGTTATCATTCTTATTACCTACAAATTTTATTATTTTTGATGCCTATTAACCCCTCACTGCTATGTTACTGATAAGATAGACTAGACTGGATCACACTCTATTATTTGCTTTCAAGTGTCTCTAAGCTTTTCAGAGGTACCAACCTAGTTCGTTTAAGGAAACTCTAGTTTCCTTACAAAGTTGGTTGGCAATAAATGACTTGTCCATTCTGCTTAGAAGAACCTAGCAAGTAGTGCTGCTTGGAACTTTCCCCTTAAGACATAATTTTACTCTGAGCCCCAAGAAAAGAAGAAGGAAGGAAAAGATAAACAGGAATGACCTGTTGAGGGCAAAACCCATGAAAATTGACCATGGCTCTTTTCTCCAATAATGGCATCATTGGCCTGGCAGAGCACAAGAGAGCTGTCCTCAGGGGGACTGTCCTCTTGCATGTGCTCAGGAACTTGTCCTCATTGCCTCCCAGTGCTGGCTTTCTTAGAGACAGAGGTGGCAGGCATGTGGAGGGAAGGCTTCTGTGGATCCTCCCCTCTTCCTCTCAAGTGTTCTTTTGTAGATTTAATAATTTTAAAGTGCAGTAAAATTTGTTTTATAATTATAGCCCCAGGAAACATGAGTTTTAGTCTTAGCTTTGACATTCATTGAGTAATAATTATTGCAAGCACTTATGTAGTGTCTACTATGTGCCAGATGTTTTCGAATCATGTTACTTGCATCACCTCATTTAATTCTCACAAGAGCTCAGTAAGTTAGTAGATATGTGTATTTGTCAAGCTTAGCTAGGTTATGCTGTGATAACAAACAACCACCAAATCTCAGTAGTTTGTTTCTCACTCATGCTCTTTGTTCGTTGTAGGTTCATGGGAATTCCATTCCACTCTGTCTTCATCCCAGGATGCAGGCTAAGAAAATGACCTTCATGCAGAATGTTTCAGATTTTATGTTAGAGAATGGGAAGGGGCAAATCTCACATTGGCTCTTAAAATCTTCCACAAGTAGATCACACAGTCACTTCAGCTCGCATTTCATATCCAGACCTGACTTCGCATGGGCATGGAACACATGGCTTATGTGCCTAGAAGTGGAAGAATCAGAATACTGGTGAACAGCTCTAATGACTAATATAATATGTAATTATCAGCAGCATTTTGCAGATGAGGACACTGAAGAACAGAGAGATTAAGTAACTTGCCCAAAGTTACATAATTTATAAGTGGCAAAGCTGGGATTTGAATTCAGGCAGAGAATTCAACTCTGTCCATAAGCCTTTTCCAAGGCACTGAACCCTCGGTTCGGTTTACCCATCTGTAAAATCGGAAAATAAACTTTTCTTCTATACCTTACAGGGATGCACTCAGAAGTCATCTATCCATCCATCCATCCACCCCTCCATCCACCCGCTCTTATAGTAATTGGCACATAATTCTGGACTGAACTGTTTTGCCTCAGAATTCGTATGTTGGATCCCTATTCCCCAGTGTGAGGTATGTGGACATAGGGCCTTTTGAAGGTAATCACTCTCTTTTTGCCATGTGACAGCATAATGAGAAAGTGGCCATCTACTAGTCAGGAAGAGAACCTTAACCAAGAACTGAATTAGCTGGCACCTTGATCTTGGACTTCCCAGCCTCCAGAACTGTGAGAAATAAATGTCTGTTGTTTAAATCACCCAGTCTGTGCAGCAATCTATAGCTGCCTGAACAGATTAATACAGACACAATAGAAAGTAAATGGAGAAGATTCTTTGGATTAGGATGTCAGGGAAGGACCATCTCCAGAAGTAACCTGTGAGCTAAGTTTTGCATGTGAAGCTAGGGAGGAGAAAGAATGATAAGTGAAAGACTGAGGCAGGAATGAGCATGGCATCTTTGAGGAATAGAGGGAGTCAGAGTAGCTGGAATACAGTGATGAGGAAGAAAACAGTAGGCAATACGGGTGCAGGGGGAAGCAGGGGCCAAGTCATAAAAGAAAGATAATATATACGAGGGATTTTTTTCAACCTTTTTGAGAGAGTAACCCTTTTTGAGAATCTGCTGAAAACTATGGACATGCTCATCAGAAAAGACCACATTCATATAACATTTTGCATAAAATACCAGAGGTTTTGTAGCCTTCTACCCTCATATCTATCCAGAACCTAGACTGGGAACATCTGACAAATATAAAGACACTTTGAATAGCACATAGGGAAAGGGAGGGGAGAAAGAGCTTTTCATTGTCTGCAAGCTTTCTCTGTGCTGGGAACTCTGCCAGTTATGATAGATTAATTATTTAACATTTTTCATGATCCCATTTTATAAATGATAAGATTCAGGGAAATTCAGGGAGGCTAAGCAATATTCTTTAGGCTAAATGGGTAATAGACAAAGAATTTAAATCGAGGTCAGCTTCACTCCATAGATATTATTGTTGTTATTGTGGTTGTTATTATTATTATTATTAGGTGTAGGGTCTAGTTTTACCCTGCCAAGGGTATTTTAATTATTTGGTGGAGGCTCTACATTTTCAACCAGCCAAGAGTATCCATTTCCTTTTCACTGGCTCTAGTTGAATAGCAGAGCAGCTCAGATTCTAAGTTTCCATTTCTCTACACACTGATTATAATGTCGGCCTTTATTACTCCCAGCAGAGCAGTGAAATACAATCCCTACACCACTACCAATTAAGGCAGCTTCAATTCTATCTACATGTTCTTCCTCTGTGCAGATGCCAGCAGATCTGTTCCAAGACCCTTCCAGTTGTTTAGCATTCTGCTCAGAGGAGTCATTTGCTGATCATCTTCTTTCTTAATTAGGGATCTAATGTGTTGCAGCTGATCCTTGAACAAGAGAAAGATGGAGACCTGGCTGGAAAGGAGGTGTGACCATTCATTTCAAGGTAATCAGCTTTGAAGCTGCTTGACATCTGATATTGATTTTCTTGTGCCTGGAAAATCTCCTGAGAGAGGTTTCTGATCTCAGAAGTCTGAGCAATCTACGCATTTACTTATTCACTCACTGTGCAAGGCCAGGAAATGGCCTGCAATGAAATGAGCAAAGAAATACCTTCTCTGAAAAACCAAATGCATGGGAATGATTGCAAGGCTCCTTCCGGACCACAATGAAGGAGAGATAGTTAGCAACAGACAAGTTTCCTCCCCTCCGTAAAGCCTTATACAGAAACTAATACTTAATAAACTACCTGCGGGGGCTGAGGCAGGCGGATCACGAGGTCAGGAGATCAAGACCATCCTGGGTAACACAGTGAAACCCCGTCTCTACTAAAAATACAAAAAGAATTAGCCGGGTGTGGTGGCGGGTGCCTGTAGTCCCAGCTACTTGGGAGGCTGAGGCAGGAGAATGGCATGAATCCAGGAGGTGGAGCTTGCAGTGAGCCGAGATCATGCCACTGCACTCCAGCCTGGGTGACACAGTGAAGACTCCGTCTCAAAAAAATAAAATAAAAATAAAAAAATAAACTACCATTTACAGTAGACACTCTAAATATACCATTTCTAATATCAAAACACTGTTGGTTTTATTGCCCCTTCTTATGAATGAGGAAATTAAGGCTTAGAGATGTGAATTACTTTGCCCAGTGTCACACAGCAAGTAAATGCCTGAGGCGGGGAGGAAAACACATGTCAACGTGAGTCTTAAGTCTCTGTTCTTTCATTATGCTAGGCTGCCTTCCTTCCTAGGTATGCATTTGCCTTCCTTGACTTTTCATTTGTTGTCATTTTGGGCCAGTTAAGTCAGCATCATTCAGAGATAGGGACTCCCTGCTGATGGAATTTGTCTTCCTTAGGTGTCATATCCAAGTAATTACAGAGTGCAGTAGAGCTAGATTACAATACTACACATTGTCAGTAGGTGTCACTATCTTATCTAATGTGATTATTTGTTCAAAAGTACTCACTGAGCACTTGCTATATGAAAGTCTCTAAGGATACAGTCATGAACTGACAGAGTCTCCGTTTCACTCAGCTTACATTTCAGTAGGGGAAAGTCTGAACCATGAAAAAATATATAATATTATATCAGATAGTGATCAGTGGAATAAATAAATGCTGAGATTTAAGGCTAAATTAATCAGCTTTGTGAGTTCGAAGTGTGTTGAATGAGGGAGGACTGTCTCTAGTGACACGAAACCAGCTGCCACACAATGTAAGAGGTCATCTCTCAAGAAAGATCCCTGCCACTGACTCAGTTCAATCAAGCAATGAAAATGATCAGTACTCCCACTTCCACAGTGAAAGAGATTGGGAAAGGAAAACCTCCTGGCAACAGAGTTTACAGGGTTTACTGCCTGAGTGCTCTACTTAAAACCCTTAGCTGGCTGGGCGCGGTAGCTCACGCTTGTAGTCCCAGCACTTTGGGAGGCCGAGGCGGGCGGATCACGAGGTCAGGAGATTGAGACCATGGTGAAACCCCGTCTCTACTAAAAATACAAAAAATTAGCCGGGCGTGGTGGCGGGCGCCTGTAGTCCCAGCTACTCGGAGAGGCTGAGGCAGGAGAATGGTGTGAACCCGGGAGGCGGAGCTTGCAGTGAGCCGAGATTGCGCCACTGCACTCCAGCCTGGGTGACAGAGCGAGACTCCATCTCAAAGAAAAATAAAAAAATAAACAGTAGAATCACATGCTTAAGCTGTTTGAAACAAACTTAAAAGTTTTCTAAAAACAGAATGGAATACCAAAGCATCATTTTCATTTAATTTTTAAATCTATATTGACAAAACTGGTTCATCATTTTAGAACAATCAATATGACTTTGAATATGCTTTGAAGCCAAAGCATATTCATTTCAAAATCATGTCTGTCCACAGTAAATTCACTAACTCTTATGTCAACTCAGTATCAACATTGGGTTCAAAAGGGTATTGCAAAAATTGGAAAGCAGCTCTAAATTTACTAATATCAATACAATGTTCTTCAAATTTGTCTTGTCATTTTTGCAGCCAATGTACATAATACTGTCGATTACAATCTTCTGCATATTAATTCACATTAGAAAAATGTGTAATATAATTATTGTTGATTTGTATAATGAAAATCATAATTTCAGCAAATTCTCATACTGGTCTTACTGGGTCACGAATCAACCTTTTCTTTCCATGAAACTTCAAATTTAGCTTGTTTATATGAGTGTGATATTGTCTAGGAATGTAAATCACAATGTCATTTTTTGTCTTTGATTTGGTGAATTTTGCTTCAAGCAAGTCTTGAAATGAAGTTAATAATACAGTAATTTTTTGTAGAACTGTTCCACAACACAACTGATGAACACTGGCAAACATCACAAGATCATTAAGTTAATTGTCTTCTATTTTGTTCAATAGATCCATAACTGACAGTGATTCACAACTTTTATATGTTTATACTGAAGAATTTTAACACCTGTGCACATGAGGCCTTTCATAGAATATGCTTCAGAAAAATATGCTTCAGAGTACAAATATTTTCATAGTACTTAGTGAAATGAAGCAATAAAGATAGTATCAGTCTGTTGTTTTAAATTCCAATAAATCTGGATTTAAAAAAAAATCTAAAATAGTTTGAACACCATCCACCATGATAGAAATTTTTTTTTTCCCACATCTAAGTAAAATTCTTCTTTGGCAGATATAAAAGAGTTAAAGAGTTTAAAATAACTTTGCTACGAGTTCCATATTTTAGGTCATGGGTTGATAACAGATTTTTGTCTTCTAAATTTGCAAGCATTTTGAGACAACCTGTCCGCAAAGTATTAATTGGGTAGTGTCTCTATTATTTTCAGCTCATTTAAAGGTAAAATGAAGTCCTTTCAAGTATTTCAAATTTGAATAAATGTATCTTTGATATTGTTAGAAAAGTCTTCAATTGTATGGACAATTGTTTCGTGGCATAACTGAAGGTCTTCTACTTTTTTTTTTTTTTTTTGAGACAGAGTCTGTCTCTGTCACCAGGCTAGAGTGAGTGGTGTGATCTTGGCTCATTGCAACCTCTGCCTCCCGGGTTCAAGCTATTCTCCTGCCTCAGCCTCCCGAGTAGCTGGGATTACAGGCGCATGCCACCACACCCAGCTAATTTTTGCATTTTTAGTAGAGACAGGGTTTCACCATATTGGCCAGGATGGTCTCGATCTCCTGACCTTGTGATCAGCCTGCCTTGGCCTCCCAAAGTGCTGGGATTACAGGCGTGAGCCACCATACCCAGCCCCACTTTTTGTAAAATATCATTTTTAGTCTTTTCCTTACTACAAGCTTGGATTCTGTTAAAAATCATTTAAATTTTTTGACTGATTAATTCTGATGCCAGGTGGCTAGTTCAGTTAATCATTTTTTAATTGTTCAGGAGGAACTTATCGAATTCACTAAGTATTTGCTATAAATGTCTCAATACTGTCTATTACATTTTTCTTTCTGTTTTGTTTCTTTCTTTTTTGCTTTTCAAAACAGAGGGTCTCTTAGATTTGTTCTGCTGCAGTAAATTGCAATTATCATTCATTGTAAAGTTTACAATATGCTTTCTTCCTCTCTCTTATTTTTTTCCATTCTAATCATAGTATTAGTTTCTGCATCTCTATTACTTTAAGTAGAAAAGTTTGTCCATGTTTATTTTTATACTAAAAAATAATTTAATTGTATTATAATTAAAATAATAACAAGTTCTTCAATTTAATTACCAATTAAGATTCACGTAGTTACTACAGTAATTGCAGTTGTTAATATAAAACATTCAAAAGTACATGCTGCAATATTGCATTGCTGTGTAGGAAAAAAACATTTAAACTGAATCAATCCATCCACACTGACTGGATCAGTGATGTACTTGTGCATAATAGTGGAAGCAACATGTGTATCCGAAAAGTGCATTAGTATACAGCACTGCTATGCGAGGCCATGCAAAGGCTAAAGTGAGGTAGAGTTCAATCAAAACAATAGTGTTGAGTTTAATAGAAAAGTATTTTATGTTGTTTCCATTGTAAAATTTAAATCTAAATTAATAATACAAATTTTAGGCTGGGCATGGTGGCTCAGATCTGTAATCCCAGCACTTTGGGAGGCCGAGGCAGGTGGATCACCTGAGGTCGAGAGTTTGAGATCAGCCTGGTCAACAGGGCGAAACCCCATCTCTACTAAAAATACAAAAATTAGCTGGGCTTGGGGGCACATGCCTGTAATCCCAGCTACTCGGGAGGCTGAGGCAGGAGAATCACTTGAATTGGGAGGTGGAAGTTGCAGTGAGCCGAGATCGTGCCACTGTGCTCCAGCCTGGGCAAAAGAGTGAAACTCTTATCTCAATAAAATAAAATAAAATAAAAATTTAATTTCTCAGTAACACTAGTCATAGATCAACTCTGTTTAAAAGCCACACGTAGCCAGAGTAGCTACTGTATTGGACAGCACGGGCCTAACACACACACACACACACACACACACACACACACACACACACACATCATTGATATATACCCCAACTTTACATCTGAAACCCAGAAATTAAGACCTAAATATAGTTGCAACGTACTCAACCATTCTCTAATCTAGGATCAATGACACAGAGATGATATCCAATTTTTAATAGACTAGTGGGGATACTAGAGGTTGGAGGGGTCTAGACAACCTTCTATAGTCGACGGCAGCATGGCATCGTGGAAAAAGCACTGCACCTGGGGCCAAATGACTGGGGTTGTAGTCCCCACGCCACAGCTCATTAGCTGTGTGTGTTAGATTTCCCTTCTTCAAAAAAGACAGCTTATAATACTCCACATATTTGCTGTGAGGATCAAATAAAAATATTTCCATTCATAGGTTTTAAAACACAGTCCAAATATTAGTGTTTTTATCTTGTCTGTGCCAGTAGGAAATCTGTCTCGGGCTGAATGCCACACCATTCAGAAAGTATCCGTGTCATAGGAAGCAGGATGGCTTTGCCATGTTGTCAGGGAGGCCCGTGTTACTGGCAGAGCATGTGTAGGCTCAGTCAGTACCAGAGAGATGTCCCACTATTAGCCAATCAGTTGCACACAAAATCCAGACACTAGTACTTAATCATACTTTTGTTTGTTTTTTAGGAGTGGAACTTAATAGTTAAGAGTACAGGCTTAAGAGCCTAGGGTTTTGAATCCCCGACTTTTAGAGAATTTAAGGTTTAGAATTTAGTACTTGTAAGAATTTGAGGACATTAACTTGCCATCTCTCATTTTTCTCATCTGGAAAATGGAGATAATAGTGGGACCCATTTCACAAGGTTAATTACAGTGTGAGATAATCCTTAGAAAGCATTTAAAAGAGTGCCTGGTGCATGTTCAGTTCTCAATAAATGGTTAGCAATTGTTATCATCCATGCTGAGTCCCCCATGGATGAGCTTCTGGGAATTTCCCTCTTTTTTTTTGAGACGGAGTCTCGCTCTGTCGCCCAGGCTGGAGTGCAGTGGCGCAATCTCGGCTCACTGCAAGCTCTGCCTCCCGGATTCACGGATTCACGCCATTCTCCTGCCTCAGCCTCTCCGAGTAGCTGGGACTACAGGCACCCGCCACCACGCCCAGCTAATTTTTTGTATTTTTTGTAGAGACGGGGTTTCACTGTGGTCTCGATCTCCTGAACTCGTGATCCGCCCGCCTCGGCCTCCCAAAGTGCTGGGATTACAAGCGTGAGCCACTGCGCCCGGCCGGAATTTCCCTCTTTTCGTGATTCTTTTCCATCTACTTCCTCATGAGTTCCTCTGGGTTCCAACAGTATCCTGGTTTCAAACTAGGTCATTACAACTCCAGATCCGATTAATCACTGGAGGAGACAGTAAGTCTTTCATTTTCTTCAGAACAGAGTATCTGTTAAGACAACTCTTCTTGCTGACTTTGACCACCAAATCCACCTCACAGCTGAATTCAGATGTGTTACCATGCTAGTTTGTTTCTGCTTCTTCTAATTATTTATTTATTTGTCTGTTTTTTTGACGCAGAGTCTCGCTCTGTCGCCCAGGCTGGAGTGCAGTGGCGCGATCTTGGCTCACTGCAAGCTCAGCCTCCTGGGTTCATGTCATTCTCCTGCCTCAGCCTCCCGAGTAGCTGGGACTACAGGCACCTGCTGCCATGCCTGGCTAATATTTTTGTATTCTTTAGTAGAGACAGGTTTCACCATGTTAGCCAGGATGGTCTCGATTTCCTGACCTTGTGATCCGCCCACCTTGGCCTCCCAAAGTGCTGGGATTACAGGTGTGAGCCACCGCGCCTGGCCTTTTTTTTTTGAAACAAGGTCTCTCTTTGTCGCTCAAGCTGGAGTGCAGTGGCATGATCATAGCACACTGCAACTTTGAACTCCTGGGCTCAAGGGATCCTGCCACCTCAGCCTCCTGAGCAGCTGGGACTACAGGCACGTGCACCACATTCAGCTAATTTTTAAATTTTTTATAGAGATGGGGTCTCACTATGTTGCCCAGGCTGGTCTTGAACTCCTGGGCTCAAGAGATCTTCCTGCCTTGGTCTCTCAAATGCTAGGATTACAGGTATGAGCCACCATGCCTGACGTTTTTCTGCTTCTTTATGTAGCCTTACAGAAGAACTTCCTCTTAAGAAGGGGACTGCGAGTGAAATGAAGTCTCATCCATTTATCCATTTATTCATTCCACAAATACTTACTGAGCACTTACTTTGTGTCTGATACTGTTTATGTGCTTAGGAGTCAACAGAGAATGAAATGATAAAAAAAAATTCCTGCCCTCAGAGTTCAAGACCAGCCTGGCCAAGATGGTGGTGAAACCCCATCTCTACTAAAAATACAAAAATTGGCCAGGTGTGGTGGCGGTCACCTGTAATCCCAGCTACTCAGGAGGCTGAGGCAGGGAATTGCTTGAACCCGGGAGGCAGAGGTTGCAGATAGCCGAGATCGCGCCACTGCGGTCCAGCCTGGGTGACAGAGCAAGACTCCGTCTCAATAAATAAATAAATAAATGACAAAATTAAAAATAAATTCCTGCCCTCATGGAGCTTCCATCTTAGTGGGGTGACTTGGACAATAAATAATCATAAATAAGCACATTATTCACTGTGTTAGAAAATTATAAGCACTGAAAAAAAATGAGCAGACTGAGGGGCATGGGAGGTGTGAGATGCGGGGTTGGGCAATAATTTAAACAGAATTCTCCAGGAGGGTCTTACTGAGAATAGAGCACTGAGCACATGCTTGGAGGAGGTCGCAAGATAACCACAGGGTTATTTTGGAGGAAGAGGGTGCCTGGCAGAGAGAGTAGCACCGGAAAACTTCTAAGTTGGGAATGTGTCTGAACTTTCAAAGCACAGCAAGGAAGCTGATGTGTCTGGAGTGGAGTGATAGCAATGGGGCCACAGCATGTAGGGCTTTGTAGGACATTGTAAAGACCATGAGTTTTACTTCCAACAAAATTATTTGGGGACACAGAATGTAACCATGGGGTTAGAGTTCCTATTGCATAGTTATTTCAAGTCTGATTTAGGCAGTGACAGTATAAATAGACCGCAAAATTAGATTGCCTGAGCTGTCAAAGGCCTTTAAGGAAATTGAGTTCTCTTGCTTATCAATCCTTGAATTCTTTCCAAAGCATTGGTACCATATAGTCAATTTGCCTCTTCTTGAACACCTGGTGATAGGGAGCCTCTCTTCTTCCCAAGGCAGCCCTCTTTCCAGTCCTAGTAGAAATCTCCCTTTTATAGAGCTGACATTTGTCGGCCTGTCATTGCCATCCATCATCTTTATTTCTAACCCTTGGAGGCCTTTCAGGATAAGCATAATCTCTCTTCCTCATGACAGCCCTTCAAATATTCGAAGACGATTGCCATATCCCTAGAGTTTTCTCTTCCCCAAGCCGATCAACTCCAGTTCCTGCTATCATTTCTCACATGACAATTATGTCCGGCATCAGATCTCTCTCCTCTGACTCTGCCGCAGGTCTATATATTTGATGCCTAGAAGGGAACCCAGGTGTGTCCAGCTGGGGGAGACCAGATCAGAGACATCCCATCCTTGGGCCGGGGCAGTGGTTCACGACTGTAATCCTAGCACCTTGGGAGGCCGAGGTGGGTGGATTGCTTGAGGTCAGGAGTTCAAGACCAGCCTGACCAACATGGTGAAACCTTGTCTTTACTAAAAATACAAAGATTAGCCAGTGTGGTGGCAGGCACCTGTAATCTCAGCTACTCAGGAGACTGAGGCAGGAAAATGGCTTGAAGCCAGGAGGCAGAGGTTGCAGTGAGCCAAGATCACACCACTGCACTCCAGCCTGGGTGACAAAGCAAGACTCCATCTCAAATAAATAAATAAATAAATAAATAAATATAAAAAGAGACATCCTATCCTTGGTCTGGGCCAGGTTCTAGATGATAGCATGGTAAAGCGAAAAGACTTTGAAGTCAGACACAGACGGAAATCCCAGCTCTGCCCCTTCAGGGCAGTGTGAAAGGTGATTTAGTCTCTCTGAACCTTTACTTCTACATCTGTAAAGTGAAAATGGTAATACTGATCCTGGAGATTCATTGTGAGAGTTTAGTGATTTGATGTGTTTACAGTTGCCTGGCACCTCATAGAGGTTCAAAGTTAATTTCTTTATCTCCTCTGTCCCTTTAATATTATTTTCCTTCCACTGTCCACTATAGAGTTTCATTTTCAGAATCTAATCTCACAAAATCCAGCTTCCTGAGTCCCTAGCAGAAATAGTCTTCATGTTCTTCTTCTTCGTTATTTGCTTTTTTTTTTTTTTTTTTTTTTTTTTTTTTGAGATGGAGTCTCACTCTGTCACCCAGGCTGGAGTGCAGTGGTGCGGTCTTGGCTCATTGCAACCTCTGCCTCCTGACTTCAAGCCATTCTCCTGCCTCAGCCTCTTGAGTGGTTGGGATTACAGGCACCCACCACTACGCCCAGCTAATTTTTATATTTTTAGTACAGACGGGGTTTCACCATGTTTGTCAGGCTGGTCTCAAACTCCTGACCCCATGATCCACCTGCCTCAGCCTCCCAAAGTGCTGGGATTACAGGCGTGAACCACCATGCCTGGCCTATGCTCTTCTTCTAAATCCTTAATAAGACTATGTAGAATCTCCAGGGTTTTTTTTTTTTTTTTTCTATTTTCTTCAACAAATTAAGTGATACAGCTAACTTCCATCCTTCCTTCCTTCCTTCCTTCCTTCCTTCCTTCCTTCCTTCCTTCCTTTCCTTCCTCCCTTCCTTCCTTCCTTTTTCTTTCCTTTTTCTTTTCTTCCCAGGCTGGAGTACACTCGGCTCGCTGCAGACTCCCTGCGTCCGGCTCCCGTGATTCTCCTGCCCGGCGCGGTGTCGCCGGAGGCGCGGTTTCGCCATCTCCGCCAGGCTGCTCTCCAGCTCCTGACCTCCGGTGGTCTGCCCGCCTCTGCCTCTAGAGGTGCTGGGACTGCAGACGGAGGCTCGCTCACTCGCTGCTCGGTGTTGCCCGGGCTGCAGTGCGGTGGCGTGGTCTTGGCTCGCTGCAGCCTCCGCCTCCCAGCCGCCTGCCTTGGCCTCCCAGAGTGCTGGGATTGCAGCCTCTGCCCGGCCGCCGCCCCGTCTGGGAGGTGAGGAGCGCCTCTGCCCAGTCGCCACCCCGTCTAGGAAATGAGGAACGTCTCTGCCCGGCCGCCCATCGTCTGGGATGTGAGGAGCGACTCTGCCCGGCCGCCACCCCGTCTGGGAAGTGAAGAGCGCCTCTGCCCGGCCGCCCCGTCTGGGAAGTGAGGAGCGCCTCTGCCCGGCCGCCTCGTCCGGGAAGTGAGGAGCGCCTCTGCCCGGCCACCACCCAGTCTAGGAAGTGAGGAGCGTCTCTGCCCGGCCGCCCCTTCTGGGAAGTGAGGAGCGCCTCTGCCCGGCCGCCCCGTCTGGGAAGAAGTGAGGAGCGCCTCTGCCCGGCCGCCTCGTCCGGGAAGTGAGGAGCGCCTCTGCCCGGCCACCACCCCGTCTAGGAAGTGAGGAGCGTCTCTGCCCGGCCTCCCAGTCTGGGAAGAAGTGAGGAGCGCCTCTGCCCGGCCGCCCCTTCTGGGAAGTGAGGAGCGCCTCTGCCCGGTCGCCCCGTCTGGGAAGTGAGGAGCGCCTCTGCCCGGCCGCCCCGTCTGGGAAGTGAGGAGCGCCTCTGCCCGGCCGCCCCGTCTGGGATGTGGGGAGCGCCTCTGCCCGGCCGCCCCATCTGGGATGTGGGGAGCGCCTCTGCCCGGCCGCCCCGTCTGGGAGGTCTACCACAGAGGCCAGAAGCAATGTGGGGGCTGGACGTGGTGGCTCACTCCTGTAGTCCCAGTACTCTGGGAGGCCGAGGCGGGTTGAGCACTTGAGGCTAGGAGTTCGAGACCAGCCTGGCCAACATGGCGAAACATATGAAAAATACAACTGACAAACCAACCAACCAACCAAGCGACAACAAAACAGGTCTACCCTGGAGTCATACTCTAATTTTTTCTATTTTACTCCCTTTCTGATCCTTTATCCCACTTTCTTTTTCTTCCTCTTCCTTCTTCTTCTTTGTCAAATAGAGGATTGAGTTATTGTCATTGATCCATACAAAGTCCTTCTCTCATTTATTTTCTTTAATTCCCACCCCCCATTTCTATTCCCCGTCTTCCCATGTGCAACCTTCCTAATATGTTTGATATGCATCTTTTTGTTTGTATGTACTTTTAGAAAATGTTTATTGTTTTGTGTGCAAAAAAAAAAAAAATTTTTTTTTTTTAAAAAAGAAAGAAATACAGAAGGGAAGTTTCACTGGCTCCAGGTCCAGCTCCTCAGAGGCTGTAGAGGTGGTTCGGAGTCATGGGCAAGTCCTATGGGGAGGAGGGGTTCAAGTGATCTGCCTATGTCCTGGCTGCCTAACCTTAGAAGAAATAAAGTGTGGACTTCTTTTCTTTTCTTTTTTAAGTTTAAATTTAATTTTATTTTAAGTTCCAGGATACATGTGCAGGATATGCAGGTTTGTTACACAGATAAACATGTGCCATGGTGGTTTGCTGCACCCATCAACCCATTACCTAGGTATTAAGCCCTGCATGCATTAGCTATTTATCCTGATGCTTTCCCTCCCCCTACCCCACCCCACCCCACAAGAGGCCCCAGTATGTGTTTTTCCCCTCCCTGTGTCCTTGTGTTTTCATTGTTCAGCTCCGACTTATAAGTGAGAACACATGGCGTTTGGTTTTCTGTAACTGTATTAGTTCGCTGAGAACAATGGCTTCCAGCTCCATCCATGTCCCTGCAAAGGACATGATCTTGCTCCTTTTTATGGCTGCATAGAGTCTTATGGTGTATAGGTACCACATTTTCTTTATCCAGTCTATCATTGATGGGCATTTGGGTTGATTTCACGTCTTTGCTATTGTGAATAGTGCTGCAGTGAATATATGCATGCAGGTATCTTTATAATAGAATGGTTTATATTCTTTTGGGTATATACTCAGTAATGGAATTGCTGGGTCAAATGGTATTTCTGGTTCTAGATCTTTGAGGAATCACCACACTGTCTTCCACAATGGTTGAACTAATTTGCATTCAAATAAAGTGTGAACTTATTTTCACCCAGGAGAGTGAGCTCCTTTCTTTGCAAAATGGGACAAAGATGTAACTAGAACTTTCTGACTATTTCAGAATATCATGGGCACAGCTCTGCAATGAGTCTGACTTTCATTGCTCATCTAAAGCTGATGATAAGGGAGACATTTCCCCTGAATGGCTGTAACTGTAGAGGTGAAAAAGAAAGGCTTCTTCATTGCCCTCTGAAGCTTCTCTGAAAATGAACTGGCAATAGGCGGATTAATAGGAGACAAAGGCATAAAATTTATTTAACATGCATGGGGAAAACCACAGGAGAGTGATTACTCAAAACCCGGTAACGCTTATATATCCTTCTTCATGGGCGAGTTAGAGGTGGGAGAATGTAGGTAATTTTGAGGGGTAGTAAATAATTTCAGTAAAAATAAATGGACCCAGGAGACAGAAATTATCTTGTAAAGGATTCTCTTTGGAATCTAAATGAGCCTGAGAGGGAGACAATATCTTGTAACAAAGTCCATCCAGGTGTGGTTACATTCCTCAGTCTTCTTTCCTGCCATAGATAATCAAATTTCAGGGATGAGATGGAAGGCAATTGTGTTCTCTTTGGTGGGTCTAGTCTTCAGACAGGTAAGGGAATATCAGGGTAAAATTCTATTCTGCACTGGGTGTGGGGGCAGTGGAGTGGAGGGGCTGACAGGAGTGGTCAGAAAGTCCTTGATTCTTTTTTTTTTTTTTTTTTTTTGAGACAGAGTTTTGCTCTTGTCTCCCAGGCTGGAGTGCAATGGTGCAATCTCGGCTCACCTCAACCTCCTGCCTCCCGGGTTCAAGCCATTCTCCTACCTCAGCCTCCTGTTGGTCAGGCTCGTCTCAAAGTCCTGACCTCAGGTGATCTGCCTGCCTCGGTCTCCCAAAGTGCTGAGATTATAGGTGTGAGCCACCTCGCCTGGCTATTCTAAGGCAACTTCTAAGGCATTCCTATTTTAGTTCAAAGTGCTCAGCTTGCATTGAGCGTACTTTTGGGAAATCATTTTCTGAGCCCAGAGCACCATTCTTTCAGGGTTATCATTTTCTGAGCCCCAGCATAACCATTTTGATATGGGAGCTAAGGAGCTGAGGAAAAGGCATGTCTGGAACATGACGAGGGCTGGTTACTTTGCCAAATGGAGCCCTCTTCTCCACTGTCCTCGTTAGAGGCTCCCCATCTCTTGCATGGACTACTGCACTAAGTGATCTTCTTACCAGGGCCCTGCCTGCCTTTCAACTCCAATTCCCTCTGTGACTCCTCTCAACAGCTCCCCTGGCAATCAGGCTCCTAGACGATCCACACTCTGGTCTCAGCTAAACTTCCCAGCCTCACATCCAGCGCACCCTTAGCTACAGCCTTTCAAAATTCTTTGCCATCCTCTGACAATACCACTTGAGCCCAGACATCCAGTCCTTTGCATTTGCTGTCAACTCCACCTGACATAATGCCTTTCTCCACTTTTTTTTCTTTTTTTTTTTTTTTTTAATTAATGAGCCCTTCTCATCCATTCTTTCACCTGGTACTGAAATACCACCTCATCCACGAGGTTCCTTCAGGACGAGTTTATGACTCTCTCCCCTGTGTTCTTTTTTGTTTGTTTTGATTTGTTTTTGAGACAGAGTTTCATTCTTGTCGCCCAGGCTGGAGTGCCATGGCATGATCTCGGCTCACTGCAACCTCCACCTCCCAAGTTCAAGTGATTCTCCTGCCTCAGCCTCCCGAGTAGCTGGGATTACAGGCATGCACCACCACGCCCGACTAATTTTGTATTTTTTAGTAGAGATAGGGTTTCTTCCATGTTGGTCAGGCTGGTCTTGAACTCCCGACCTCCGGTGATCCTCCTGCCTTGGCCTTCCAAAGTGCTGGGATTATAGGCGTGAGCCACTGTGCCCGGCCTATCTCCTGTGTTCTTTTTTTTTTTTTTTTGAGACGGAGTCTTGCTCTGTTGCCCACCCTGGAGTGCAGTGGCCGGATCTCGGCTCACTGCAAGCTCCGCTTCCTGGGTTCATGCCATTCTCCTGCCTCAGCCTCCCGAGTAGCTGGGACTACAGGCACCTACCACCATGCCCGGCTAATTTTTTGTACTTTTAATAGAGATAGGGTTTCACCATGTTAGCCAGGATGGTCTCGATCTCCTGACCTCGTAATCCGCCTGCCTCGGCCTCCCAAAGTGCTGGGATTACAGGAACGAGTCACAGTGCCCGGCCTATCCCCTGTGTTCTTATAGCATTTTGCGTTGCATTGCACTTTGCACTGTATTATTCTTGGCTTATCATATTACAACGTTCTTTTCATGCATCTATCTCCTCCACAGAGTCTATATTCCTTTTCTAGGGCTGCTGTAACAAATTACCACAAAGTGGCTTAAATCGACAGATATTTATTCTCTCACAGTTCTGGAGGCTAGAAGTGCTAAAATCAAAGTGTCAGCAGGGCCATGCTCCCTCTGAAGGCTCTGGGGAAGGATCCTTCCTGCTTCTTCCAGCTGCTGATGATTGTCGGCAATCCTTATTGCTCCTTAGCTTGCAGCTGTGTCACTTCAACCTCTGCTTCTGTTGTCATGTGGCTTCCTTTCCTGTGTCACTGTGTCCTGTCCAAATCTCCCTCTCATTTCTCTTATAAAGACACTAGTCACCGGATCAGGGTCCACCCTACTCCAATATGATTTCATTTTAACTTGATTATATACGCAGAGACCCTATTTCCAAATGAGGTCCTATTTACAGGTAGCGGGAGGGTTAAGACTTCAAAAATATCTTTTTGGAGGAGAACATAATTCAACCCACAGCACTAGGCTTTACATGTCTGTGCATTGCCACTGCCTATAAAAGGCGCATAAAAATGCTCATTAAATGATGAAGGAATAAATGAAAGAAGAAAGAATAAGTTATCCCAATATACACATATTCGCTGTGTGCCCCATCTATGCTAGGTCCTGTGCTAGGCACGGAGGTCACAGAGAATAAGATGTGGCTTCAACCATTGTTTCCTCCCCGCGATGTGCGTGAGCTTCCCAGTAGTGTGTCCTCTGCAGTTCTCAGCTCACCCTGAGCCCCTTAGCTTTAAATAGACCTACCCGTGTGTTTGATACCAGAGTGTTCATGACTAATTCAGGACCTTCCTAGCAGTGAGTTTTGGAGCATGGGAGTCCAGCTGGAACCCCCATTCCCCTAGGATTGTTGATCCTGCTCTCACTTGACAGCTGTGGGGTTTTACTTCCTGCATCTAGGCATAGAATTAACCTATGGGCTCTTTTGAAACAAGTCCCACTTACTCCACTCTGTTTTCCTCTGAGTTTTATTTCCCCATTTGTAGAAAGGAGATAATACCCAGGCCAGGCGTGGTGGCTCATGCCTGTAATCCCAGCACTTTAGGAGGCCGAGGCGGGTGGATCACATGAGGTCAGGAGTTTGAGACCAGCCTGGCCAACATGGTAAAACCCCGTCTCTACTAACAATACAAAAATTAGCTGGGCATGGTGGTGCATGCCTGTAATCCCAGATACTCTGGAGGCTGAGGCAGGAGAATCACTTGAACCTGAAGGCAGAGGCTGCAATGAGCCGAGGTCATTCCAGTGCACTCCAGCCTGGGCGACAAGACCTAAACTCCATCTCAAAAAAAAAAAAGGATGTAACACCCAATTTCTCAAGGTAGTTGAGATAGGAAACATGGAAGTAATTGATGAAGCTAATTATTAGTTATTTAGCATTCAACATTTATTTTGTTTTTTTTTTTTTTTTTTGGAGACAGAGTCTCGCTCTGTCACCCAGACTGGAGTGCAGTGGCGTGATCTCGCCTCACTGTAAGCTCCGCCTCCCGGGTTCACGCCATTCTCCTGCCTCCGCCTCCCGAGCAGGTGGGGCTACAGGCGCCTGCCACGGCGCCCGGCTAATTTTTTTGTATTTTTAGTAGAGACGGGGTTTCACTGTGTTAGCCAGGATGGTCCCGATCTCCTGACCTCGTGATCCGCCCGCCACGGCCTCCCAAAGTGCTGGGATTACAGGTGTGAGCCATCACGCCCCGCCCTATTTGTTTTTTTGAAACGAAGTCGCACTCTGTCGCCCAGGCTGGAGTGCAATGGTCTGATCTCGGCTCATTGCAACCTCTGCCTCCCAGGTTCAAGCAATTCTCCTGCCTCAGCCTCCCAAGTAGCTGGGAGTATAGGCATGCACCACCACGCCCAGCTAATGTTTGTATTTTTAGTAGAGATGGGGTTTCACCATATTGGCCAGGCTGGTCTCCAACTCCTGACCTCAAGTGATCCCCCCGCCTTGGCCTCCCAAAGTGCTGGGATTACAGGCATGAGCCACCGCACCCGGCCCAACATTTATTTTTGGCATACATTCTTCTTATCCCTGGATTCTCACCACTTTGCAAGGGGACCTTACAGCTCTTCTCATCAAAAGGTGGAGGTTATTTCTTCATTCCTAAAATATAACCTTGGCCACGTGATTTGTATTGATCAGTGAGACAGTAGTAAATATGATACAAGCAGAAGTTGAAAAGCACTTGGATATTTGTTGCTTGTACTTGTGGTCCTTGGAAAGCTTTTTAAAAATTCCTTGGGGATTTTGCAAAATATTGGACCGCACTTTCCAGTTGAGTATTCCCCAGGGTTCAGACTGCCCTTGGAATCCAGTAATCTCAGATGCCTTGAGCCTTATCAATAGTGTTATATTCACTTATTAATGAGTTTCTTTCTTCAGACTATGTGCATTACTGAGCAAATACAAAACTGGCCATGGCTTCTGGGAACACTCAGTCTCAGATTAGGAGTACTTTGTATAGCTGCTCTGAAAGACAACCTAAAACAGTGCTGAATATGTACAATTATTATATGTATCAAAGGAAGTGCCATGGATAACTGGCTAGTGTATCAGTTATTTTTTGCTACATAACAACAATCCCACCACTTAGTAGTTTAAAACAATAATAATCTATTAGCTCATGTTTCAGTGGGTTGGCATTTTGACTTGAGATCTCTTGGGCAGTCCTTCTGCTGGTCCAATTGGCTCATTCACACAGCTGACAAGTCAGCTGAGAACTTGTTGTTTTAGGAGGGTCTCACTCATATGTCTGACAGTTGGTGCTGGCTGTTAGCTGGGGAGATGGAGATGATTGGGCCAAATATCTCCAATAGATGAGCCTAGGCTTATTTCCATAGCAGTTGTTGTAGAGTTTGCAAGAGCCACCATAGCAATAGGGTTTTTGAAGTATATTGATGATACTACTGGGAAATCCTAGAATAGCTTTGCTTTGAGCATGGCTGGATCCAGGGGTCCCAATGATGTAATCAAGGCTTTATCTCACTCTCTTTTTGCTCTGCTTCTCTCGGTATGTTGGGTTCAATCCAGGCTCCATTTTTTTTTTTTTTAACAATGGAAACTTTCACCTCCATCAGTTACTCATGTGTGACATTTTGTCAGTTCATCCAGACTTAGAGGACAGGCTAAGCCAGGGTGTCTCCAAGGAACTCTTCTGGGGCTTCTGGACTCATTCTTTTTGGAGACTTCTGGAGGATCTGGAGCATTTGTTTATATTTATTTATTTATTTATTTATTTTGAGACAGAGTCTCGCTCTGTCACCCAGATTGGAGTGCAGTGGCATGATCTAGGCTCACTGAAGCTCTGCCTCCTGGGTTCATGCCATTCTCCTGCCTCAGCCTCCCGAGTAGCTGGGACTACAGGCACCTGCCACCACGCCTGGCTAATTTTTTAATATTTTCAGTAGAGGCGGGGTTTCACCGTGTTAGCCAGGAAGGTCTCGATCTCATGGCCTCGTGATCCGCCCACCTCGGCCTCCCAAAGTGCTGGGATTACAGGCATGAGCCACCAGGCCAGGCCGATCTGGAGCATTTTTAAAGTATCTGGGTCTATTGACTCGATGACTGGATATGTTCAAATCTGAGTTCTTTACTGCAGAGGATTGACTGTAGTAAATCCTGGGTAGTTAATCTGGGCAAGACTGGGGAACCCCCAAATAACTCCCCAGAGGCTTCTTGTGCTGGAATTGGAGGATTTTCCACACACACACCCAAAAGGAAAGAGGGAGTGAGTGTTTAAGTCCCACCCTTGGGTGTCTTGGGGTTTTTATGCTCCTCACCTGGGCCCCCTTACTTTGCCTCCTGAGACACCAGATGGATGAGATAGCCCACGGAGGAAACACTGCACTGGAGGAAGAGATGGCCAAGGATAAGCCTTGGGCACATCTACATTCAGGGGATTAGCAAAGAAAGAAACAATAGCAAAAGAAAATGAGAGAGGTCAGGAAGCCTGGAGGAGAACCAGGAGAAAGCGACTCCATTTATTCTCCTTCCCCCAGAATGGCAGAATTATCAGACATCCCTGTCTGTATCTTGCCCTTCTGTCCTCTGGAGTCCTCTTCACCAGACAGTTAATTTCTTTAAAATGTTAAGTACTTCACCAATTGCTATAAACAGCTGTAAGGTGCACATCCAACACCCACCATGCAGATTAAACTATTAATATGGAGAAAAGGAGCAGCAGAAGAGACAATCAAGTTTAATTTGATTTTTCCCCAAGTAAAGCATAAGTCAGTACAGAGTGCTGTATCTTAATAGCCTCTGAAGACACCTCTTTCCAAGATAATTAGCTCCCTTTCTCTGGATATTAGCATTATCAGCTCCAGTGCCTCCTATTAAGAGAGCTTTGTTATCCCAATTATTTCTAATATGGCTATAGCTAATTAAAGAATTAACAGTTGAGGTCAAATAAGAGGAAAGTGGTTGTACTTTTTCTGACTGTCAGTTTCTTCATCTAAAACGACAGGTATAATATCACAGTTCTCTCAGGGTTGTTGAGGAAATTAAATGATATGTTTGTCCAGTCCTTTGAATGGTCCTGGCATACATCTTAAAAACTTAATTATATGGTAGCCATTACTATGTAACTGGATACATGAAACCCTTGGAATGTCCATTTTTCTATCTCAAACACTTAGCATTTGACTTCATAAAACTTTTATTGAAATGAGGCCATACAAATAATCTAGTAAAATATATAAGCCAGGCACAGTGGCTTACACCTGCAATCCCAGCAATTTGGGAGGCCAAGGCAGGAGGATCTCTTGAGCTCAGAAGTTCGATACCAGCCTGGGAATATGGTGAGACCTTGTTTTTACCAAAAGTAAAAAAAAATTAGCCGGGCGTGGTGGCACATGACTGTAGTCTCAGCTACTTTGGAGGCTGAGGTGGGAGGATCACTTGAGGCTTGAGGCTGCAGTGAGCTATGATCACACACCACTATACAACAGTCTGGGTGACAGAGCAAGACCCTGTCTCAAAAATTAAATAAATAAACTTAAAAAATAAAAATAGGCTGGGCGCAGTGGCTCAAGCCTGTAATCCCAGCACTTTGGGAGGCCGAGGCGGGTGGATCAGGAGGTCAGGAGATCGAGACCATCCTGGCTAACACAGTGAAACCCCATCTCTGCTAAAAATACAAAAAGAATTAGCCGGGCGTGGTGGCAGGCGCCTGTAGTCCCAGCTACTTGGGAGGCTGAGGCGGGAGAATGGCATGAACCCAGGAGGCGGAGCTTACAGTGAGCCTAGATCGTGACACTGCACTCCAGCCTGGGCGACAGAGCAAGACTCCATCTCAAAAAAAAAAAAATTAAAATTAAAATTAAAAAATAAAAATAAAAAAATAGTATGCTTTTGGCACAAATCTTACTTTGAGCTGGAGGCATTTGTGATTCAATAGATGCAGAAAGAAGCCCTCCTAGAGCTGGCCTTCTCTAACTAAAAGTGGAAAGTTCTGAGGAATGAGGACTGTTATAAATCCCACCCCCCACTGCACCTTCTCCAGGGAAGTTTCATGGCCGTGAAGAGGACAGAAAGTGAGAACCAAGTTGGAACTGAATAAACAAGCTTCGCACTGTTAGTTTCCCCATATGCTTACCTTCCATAGATGCCAACCTTGGAGGCCTAAGAGGCCTAGAACATTATCCTTTGTCTGATCATTTCTCTACAAATTTATTGTTCTTTTTTAAGATGCTACATAAGCCCAAATTGTAACCACCCCTTTGAGTTACTCATCATCGGGTTTCTCCCATGTGTTAATCAACTCTGTTTCTCTCCTCTTAATCTATTTTGTGTCAGTCTAATTTGCAGGGTCCCAGCCAGAGAACCTAGGAGGGTAGAGGAAAAAGGTTTTTTATCCTTCTGAATATGTGTGAAATGGTACAGAGCAAAATAAGGCATGGAAAATAACTATGGAGTGTGGGAGAGGAGGATGCTAAGTTAATGAATTAATGAATTTTTTTGAGATGGAGTTTCTCTCTTGTTGCCCAGGCTGGAGTGTAATGGTGTGATCTCAGCTCACCACAACCTCTGCCTCCCAGATTTAAGCGATTCTCCTGCCTCAGCCTCCCAAATAGCTGGGATTACGGACATGCACCACCATGCCCGGCTAATTTTGTATTTTTAGTAGAGACAGGGTTTCTCCATGTGGGCAGGCTGGTCTCAAACTCCCGACCTCAGGTGATCCGCCTGCCTTGGCCTCCCAAAGTGCTGGGATTACAGGCTTGAGCCACCGTGCCCGGCGAGGATGCTAATTTAAAATAAGAAGGTGGGCAAGGCGTGTTCCAGTGAACATTTTCTTTCCTCTTACTTATGGCTGAGGGCATCCTGAAGGTTATATTATGTTTCCTAATAAGGTTTGATTGTGGGCTTGGACAGCTTGCAGTTGGCATTGAATATAGTTGAGTAACCAGAGGATGACAATAAATATGTAAGCATAGGAAAATGCAGATTGCTGAAGAGGCATGTAGGTGTACCAGGCAGGGAACAGGATTGGCCAGATCATGAAATGCCTTCAGTGCTGTGATTCTGTGCTTCCTATGACGCTCTGGCCCGAGTCAGGAAGAGACACACAATCCTCCACTGCATTTCCATAACAGCTGTTTCAAGACTAGACTCTTAATAAAACTTTACAGAGATTATTGGATCACAGATAAACACAGGTGAACAATAAATCTAGAATCTGTACTATCTAAAATGGTAGCCACTAGACACATGAGGCTATTTAAATCTAAGCTTGACTGGGCGCGGTGGCTCACGCCTGTAATCCCAGCACTTTGGGAAGCTGAGGCGGGTGGATCACCTGAGGTCAGGAGTTCGAGACCAGCCTGGCCAACATGGCAAAACCCCATCTCTACTAAAAAAAAAAAAAAAAAAAAAAAATTAGCCAGGCATGGTGGTGTATGCCTGTAACCCCAGCTACTTGGGAGGCTGAGGTAAGAGAATCGCTTGAACCCAGGAGGCAGAGGTTGCAGTGAGCTGAGAGATTGCACCACTGCACTCCAGCCTAGGTGACAGAACGGGACTCCATCTCAAAAAAAAAAAAAAAAGTAAAAAATTAAATAAATAAATAAATCTAAGTTTATCAAAATAACATAAAGAAATCACTTCCTCAGTTGTACTGGTCACATGTGGCCCAAGAGC
The DNA here is from genome assembly GCF_006542625.1 of Nomascus leucogenys. Taxonomy (NCBI): domain Eukaryota; kingdom Metazoa; phylum Chordata; class Mammalia; order Primates; family Hylobatidae; genus Nomascus; species Nomascus leucogenys. Next base: position 59,610,982 of record NC_044387.1, on the reverse strand, counting down.
ATAATAGCCACATGTGGCCCAAGAGTGTAATAGCCACATGTGGCTAGTTACTAGTGTAGAGATAGAACATTTCCAACTTGCAGGAAGTTTTATTGGACTGTACTGGTCTAGGTAATATTTTTAGAGTGGTGCTACTCAAGTTTAATGTGTGCATATATTACCTGGTGATCTTGTCAAAAAGCAGAGTTTGATTCATTAGGTGTGGAATGATTCCTTAGGCGCAGATTCATTCATTCTGCATTTTTAGTTAGCTCCCTGGCAATCGATGCTGCTGGTTCACACCACCATTTAGTAGCAAGAGCTTAGAGATTGCATCTTGTTCTCCAGTGCTTCTAGAAAATACATAGTGCCCAGGGAGCTTTTGCATTAACTTCTATTTTTTTTTTTTTTTTTTTTTTTTGAGACGGAGTTTCACTCTTATTGCCCAGGCTGGAGTGCAATGGTGCAATCTCAGCTCACTGCCACCTGGGAGGCAGACTCCCAGGTTCAAGCAATTCTCCTGCCTCAGCCTCCCTAGTAGCTGGGATTACAGGCATGTGCTACCACACCTGGCTAATTATTTATTTTTAGTAGAGATGGGGTTTCTCCATGTTGGTGAGGCTGGTCTGGAACTCCTGACCTCAGGTGATCTGCCCGCCTCAGCCTCCCAAAGTGCTGGGATTACAGGTGTTAGTCAACATGCTTGGCCCGCATTAACTTCTTTCACGTCCATTCGTGGTCTTATTTCACCGTTGGAGATAGAAGACCTGCAGTATATTATCCTCACCGTTCCTTACTAGATGTTCATAACTTATGGCAGGTGCATGGACTAAACACCTAAATGCTTATATTAAATTTCTGGATTTAGCATTTATCAGCTGTGTGAACTTGGGCAAGTCACTTAACCTCTCTGTGTTGCAGTTTTCATAATCAAAACAGGGAAAATAACAATATCTTGGCCGGGCACGGTGGCTCACGCCTGTAATCCCAGCACTTTGGGAGGCCGAGGCGGGCGGTTCACAAGGTCAGGAGATCGAGACCATCCTGGCTAACACGGTGAAACCCTGTCTCTACTAAAAATACAAACAAAAATTAGCCGGGTGAGGTGGCGGGTGCCTGTAGTCCCAGCTACTCGGGAGGCTGAGGCAGGAGAATGGCATGAACCCGGAGGCGGAGCTTTCAGTGAGCCGAGACAGCACCATTGCACTCCAGCCTGGGTGACAGAGCAAGACTCCGACTCAAAAAAAAAAAAAAAAATCTTAGGATGTTATCTGAAATTTTGTAAGTAATCTATGCATGCCAGCTATTATATTTATTAATCAAATAGGTTCTATTGCAAGGCTCCTTTTCTCCTCTGTGCTAGGAACTAGGAAAAATAGATATGATCGAGACACAGTTCCTGACCTTGAAGGGCTCTCAGACACAATTCTCAGATGTCTGGCATTGGCGTGGGTCTTTGGGAATGAGATTCTAAGTATTGTGTTTAATAAATGAAGTAGAAGTCTCACGATGTTAGATGGCACACATTTCTATGAAAATAAATGCTTCTCTTTTACCTTGCTGCTTGGTGCTTCAGTTGACGTTATAGGGCAACCCTGCTTGTAGCCTAACCAGGCAGATAAGGTACCTACATGTGCAATAGGAAGATACGTCACCAGGCTCAGTCCCTGCACAATGTCACATTCAAGGAAAGACAGCAAGCAGCCAACATTATTCAAAGCAAATTTATGTTTCTGTGGGTTCCTTTCAAAGCATGTCCCAAAAGATGCAATTTAAAACTGAAAGCAGTGCTTTTAAAATCTTTCTGTTTTATTCCTTCCAATTTCCTTTCTCATTCTTTTTCCTACCAAATGTTTACCTGAAATGAAATCTGTGATTCTTTTCTGCCTCTTTCTCTCCATTTCCCATTCATATGGTAGCCAAGCCCTGCCTCTCTCACATGCCCATCCTCTTGCCCACAAGCTATTTCCCTTTCCTTCCTCTTCCTCCAGTCCTGATGTTCACAGGCCCCAATCCCTTTCTCTTTTTTTTTTTTTTCCTTTTTTTTTGAGACGGAGTCTCACTCGGTCACCAGGCTGGAGTGCAGTGATGCAATCTCAACTCACTGCAACCTCTGCCTCCCGGGTTCAAGTGATTCTCCTGCCTCAGCCTCCCAAGTAGCTGGGACTACAGGCGCGCACCACCACGCCCAGCTAATTTTAGTAGAGACGAGGTTTCACCATGTTGGCCAGGATGGTCTCGATCTCTTGATTTGTGACCTGCCCACCTTGGCCTCCCAAAGTGCTGGGATTACAGGTGTGAGCCACCACACCTGGGCCCCCCTTCCTTCCTTCCTTCCTTCCTTCCTTCCTTCCTTCCTTCCTACCTTCCTACCTTCCTTCCTTCCTTCCTTCCTACCTTCCTTCCTTCCTACCTTCCTTCCTTCCTTCCTTCCTTCCTTCCTACCTTCCTTCCTTCCTACCTTCCTTCCTTCCTTCCTACCTTCCTTCCTTCCTACCTTCCTTCCTTCCTTCTTTCATTTTTTTATTTCTTTCTGAAGGAGTTTCACTCTTGTTGCCCAGGCTGGAGTGCAGTGGCATGATCTAGGCTCACCTCAACTTCCACCTCCCAGGTTCAAGTGATTCTTCTGCCTCAGCCTCTTGAGTAGCTGGGATCACAGGGGCCTGCCACCTCGCCCAGCTACTTTTTTGTATTTTTAGTAGAGACGGGTTTTCACCATGTTGAGCAGGCTAGTCTTGAACTCCTGACCTCAGGTGATCTGTCCTCCTCGGCTTTCCAAAGTGCTGGGATTACAGGCGTAAGCCACTGCACCTCGCACCCCCATTTCCTTTCTACAAGCCTGCACTCCCAGCCCTTTCCACACCTTGCAATCTCTTGGGAGAGGAAATCTGGCTCCATTTCTCACTGTGTCTGGGTGGAAATCTGCCCATTTCCTGCATAACAAGGGAGAGTCAGAAACAGACCCCGAAAGAAAAAACTTCTTCCTTCATAGAAAGGATCTTGGAGGTTGTGGTATGCAGAATTTTTGGACATCCCTTAGGATCTCCCCGCCCTCTGCCCCCCTGCGTATATGCCTTACATAATCCCTGGGTCTGTGAACATGATGGATATTATTCCTGTGATTAGGTTATGTGAGATGACACATTCACTTTAAAAAGGGAGATCATTCGGCCGGGTGCGGTGGCTCATGCCTGTAATTCTAGCACTTTGGGAGGCCCAGTTGGGCAGATCATGAGGTCAGGAGATCGAGACCATCCTGGCTAACAAGGTGAAACCCCGTCTCTACTAAAAATACAAAAAATTAGCCAGGCGTGGTGGCGTGTGCCTGTAGTCCCAGCTACTCGTGAGGCTGAGGCAGGAGAATGGCATGAACCTGGGAGGCAGAGCTTACAGTGAGCCGAGATCCGGCCACTGCACTCCAGCCTGGGCAGCAGAGCGAGACTCCATCTCAAAAAAAAAAAAAAAAGAAAAGGGAGATCATTCAAGGTGCACTTGACCTAATCAAATGAGCTCTTTGAAAGCAGAAGTGTTTCTCAGGTTGGTCACTGAGGAAGGAGTCAGAGATGTGCTCTTGCTGGGCTGGAAGAGGTAACAACCATGTTGCGAGCTGTCCATGGGGACAATGTGGCAAGGAATGTGGGTGTCCTATAGGAGGTAAGAGAAGCCCCTGATAAGGAAACAGGGACCTCAGTCCTACAACCTCAAGGAGCTGATTTTGGCCAACAACTTTAATGATTTTGGAAGGTGATATGGTCTGGCTGTGTCCCCACCCAAATCTCATCATGAATTGTAGCTCCCATAATTCCCATGTGTTGTGAGAGGAGATAATTGAATCATGGGGGTGGTCTCCCTTATACTGTTCTCATGGTAGTGAATATGTCTCACGAGATCTGATGGTCTTATAAGGGGAAACCCTTTCCACCTGGCCCTCACTTCTCTCTTGTCTGCCACTGTGTAAGATGTGCCTTTCACCTTCTGCCATGATTGTGAGGCCTCCCCAGCCACATGGAACCATGAGTCCATTAAACCTCTTTTTCTTTCTAAATGACCCAGTCTCAGGTATGTCTTTATCAGCAGCGTGAAAACAGACTAATACAGAAATGGATTTTTTCCCCAGAGTATCCAAAAAGAAACACAGGCTGGCTGACACCTTGATTTCAGCCTTGTGAGACCCTGCAAACAGAACCCAGCAATGCCGTTGCTGGACCTCTGACCTATATACAACTGTGAGCTAATAAGTGGGAGTTGCTTTGGACCTCTTAAGTTTGCCATTATTTGTTACCTAGCAATAGAAAATCAACACAAAGCAAGAGTAAAGACAGACAGGATAAGAAAGCCCATACGTGAATGATTTCTGTTTCTGTTGGAGATGAAAGTATTACTAGTCACACAGAGCAAGGGCTAGGGGCTAAATGAGCTGCACTGATGGTAAATGCTGATAGAGGCCTGTGGAGGGGAACCTGTGGCCCAGGGCAGCAAGAAATGCTCCATTGGAGAGATGGGGTACATGCGAGTGACAATGGGAACAGTTGGTAGCTGGAGAGAACTGGGAAAGCCTTCAGGTAAGGGGAGTGATTTAAGCACAACTGTGTGAGCAGAAATATGCAAGAGGTGCTACAGGAAGAGTAGGGAGGCTGCCACTGATCCCATCTATCTTCCCTGTCTGACTTGGCTGAGGCCATTCCAGACAATTCTCTGAATATGTTATGCATTTCACATCTCCAGGCATTTGCAGAGACCTCTTCTTCTGCCTATAACAACCTTTCTGCCTTCCTCCCTTGTCTTTCAAGACCCAGTCCAAGGCTCCTGCCCTACAATTCCCAGTCTCAGAAAGGTGCATCTCGAGCCTGCTTTCATGGCTCATAAATAGAAGCTGGGACTTCAGTAGACTTTTTCTCTTTCTTTTTTTTTTTTTTTTTTTTGAGACGGAGTCTCGCTCTGTCCCTCAGGCTGGAGTGCAGTGGCGCAATCTCGGCTCACTGCAAGCTCCGCCTCCCGGGTTCACGCCATTCTCCTGCCTCAGCCTCTCCGAGTAGCTGGGACTACAGGCGCCCACCACCATGCCCAACTAATTTTTTGTATTTTTAGTAGAGATGGGGTTTCACCGTGGTCTCGATCTCCTGACCTCGTGATCCGCCCGCCTCGGCCTCCCAAAGTGCTGGGATTACAAGCGTGAGCCACCGTGCCTGGCCTCTTTCTTTCTTTCTTTCTTTCTTCCTTCCTTCCTTCCTTCCTTCCTTCCTTCCTTCTTTTCCTTCCTTCCTTCCTTCCTTCCTTCCTTCCTTCCTTCCTTCCTTCTTTCTTTCTTTCTTTCTCTCTTTCCTTTTCTTTCTCTCTCTCTTTCTTTCTTCCTTTCTTTTTTTGATAAAATTTTGCTGTGTCACCCAGGCTGGAGTGCAGTGGTGCTATCTCTGCTCACCACAACCTCCACCTCCTGGGTTCAAGCGATTCTCCTGCCTCAGCCTCCCAAGTAGCTGGGATTACAGGCATGTGCTACCACGCCCAGCTAATTTTTTTGCATTTTTAGTAGAGACGGGGTTTCACCATGTTGGCCAGGCTGGTCTCGAACTCCTGACCTCATGACCCACCCGCCTCGGCCTCCCAAAGTGCTGGGATTACAGGCATGAGCCACCGCGCCTGGCCTAGACTTGTTCTTTCTACTATCCCACATTTAGTAAAGAAAGGAAAGAAACTCTTTCCCAGGTCAATAATCAACCTCAAATGTATCCTTTTGCTCTAATTCTTATTTCCAAATGGCAGGCTTTCTTACAGCAGGGCCCACCCCCCAGGCTGGCCAGGCTGACAGCCCAGTTCTGTAGGAGCCCTTGGCTGTGAATTTCTACAGTAGCTGAAACTGTGAGGAGCTTCCCGAGGCTCCCCGAGAGAACTGGAGGGCCCCAGGCTCTTCCCACGGCATCCTCGATCATGTTCTCGTTTCCTCCTCCAGAAACGTGGGGCTAAAATAAGCCCAGAAGCTGAGGAAGGGCTGAGTCAGACCTTCAGAGTGGAGCAATCACTGCACGGCTGCTCCTTGTAAGAAACAACCCGTTGCGCCTGAGTTGTTTATTGCCAGGAGCTGTAAGTGAAAAATAAGCTCTCCTAAGCCAGGCTGGGAGCAGGCTCCTCTTCCTGGAGGTGGCACGATGCTTCACAGCTTGGAAACGTTCTGTGTCAGTATAAAAGGGGTGGCTGGCATACTTCCCTCGGAGCAGGAAAGCCTGGTGACAAAGGGGAAGGAGCCTGGGCTGGAAGCCAAGTGGCACTAGGGTTAGTCTCAACTTCATTGCTTACCAGGTACGTCAAATGAATGATACCCTTACCCGCTGAGTCTCCCTCTTCTCAGTTGCAAGATTAAAATGTAAGCCCAGATGACGCCTGAGTTTCTTCCTGGCCCCGGCTTTCTTTTGGTTTGTCCAAGCAGCTCCGCAAACTCACTCTCAGGCCCTAAATGATGTGGGCTGTTAACGGTGGAGAAAGGAATTCCGACGTGGCCTATGGCAGCCGTTGCTTCATTGAGTCTGGTTCAATCAGCACCCACTGATCGGGCACCTCTGCTGTCCAGGCATCTGGGAAATGGCTGGGGATACAGAGTTGAAAAAGACAGGGTTTCTTCAGGAACACACTTTCCAGCAGGTGAGAGTATGAGTAGAAAAGGTGGACAAAACAAAAAGCTGACCAAAAACACAAACTCCTTTGCTAAGCCCTGAATGAATGATCTGGACAAGTAGCTCAGAATGAGGAACAGTTCACAAGAGTCCAGGTGGGAGTGGGCCTCAGCTGGAAATTCAATTCTGTTACCATTAGGTTGGTACAAAAGTAATTGCAGTTTTTGCCATTCCTTTTTTTTTTTTTTTCTTTTTTCGAGATGGAATCTTGCTCTGTCGCCCAGGCTGGACTGCAGTGGCATGATCTCGGCTCACTGCAACCTCCGCCTCCCTGGTTCAAGCGATTCTCCTGCCTCAGCCTCCGGAGTAGCTGGGATTACAGGCATGTGCCACCACGCCCAGCTAATTTTTGTGCTATTAGTAGAAACAGGATTTCACCATGTTGCCCAGGCTGGTCTTGAACTCCTGTACTCAGGTGATCCACCCACCTCGGCCTCCCAAAGTGCTGGGATTACAGGCGTGAGCCACTGCACCCAGCCACGCCATTACTTTTAAATAGCAAAAACCGCAATTACTTTTGCACCAACCAGATAGATTTTTCCCATCTCAGTGAAGTTTTATTGAGAAAGAGGCCAGTAAGAAATGATTACAGAGGTCAAAATTTACTTTCTTCAGATGATCTAACATTTTAATGTACATGTAGTTCTTCCCAGACAGCAAGAATAATTCAGGGTTGGTTTTCATCCCAAAGTTTCCCCATACTTAAGAGAAAAACCATTCACACGTAGCGATGGGGGCCACTGAACTGAAAATACTTCTAATGCAAAAGAGTAAGAGACTAAATCATTACCGAAGAGTTCAGGTCCTATTTCAATGATACTCTCTCTCTCAGATTCACCACAGTCAGCACTTCCAAAATGTCTTTCAAACATTTAAAAAACAGTTATTAATGATATTTGCATTTTAAGCCACAATTAAAACAAATGTTAAGATTTAATGACATACTTTAATATTTCCAAATATCACACTGGGCCGCAATGGCTCATGCCTGTAATCCCAGCCCTTTGGGAGGCTGAGGCAGGCAGATTGCTTGAGCTCAGGAGTTTGGAAGCAGCCTGAGCAACATGGCAAAACCCCATCTCTACAAAAATTAGCTGGGAGTGGTGGCATGCACCTGTAATCCCAGCTACTTGCAGGGCTGAGGTAGGAGACTTCCTGGAGCCCAGGAGGTCGAGGCTGCAGAGACCCACGTTCGCACCACTGCACTCCAGCCTGGATTACAAAGCGAGACTTTGTCTCAAAAAAAAAAAAAAAAAAAATCACTTAAAAGGCTACATTTAGTCAGGCACAGTGGTTCACACCTGTAATTCCAGCACTTCAGGAGACTGAAACCGGAGAATCACTTGAGGCTGGTAGTTTGAGACCAGCCTGGGAAACAAGGCAATACCCTGTCTCTACAAAAAAAAGTTTTAAAAATGAGCTGGGCACAGTGGCACATACCAGATGACCTAGCTACTAGGGAGGCTGAGGAGCAAGGATCACTTGAGCCCAGGAAGTTGAGGCTGCAGTGAGTTATGATTGTGCCACTGTACCCCAGAGGGAGACCCTGTCTCTAAAATAAATAAATATTTTTAAAAGGCTTTATTTAATTTTATGATTTTCTCATTGGGATTTTTTTTTGCCATCAACTTTTTAGTTTGAAGCTTGAAAAATGAATTAAAATAAGCAAAATTTGAGACATCATGCATGCAGAAAATGAATAAAACAAAACGGCAGACTGAATAAAATGTACTGCATTACATATTTATAAAGCAAACGCTATATAACCACCAATCAGGTTCTATGGTTCTATAGATTCCCTCTAGTTTCATCTAAATTACATGTGTGCTGTTTGTAACCGTAACTGTAATGCAGCACATAAGGCACCTAGGGTGCTTCCTTTTATACACTCAGTACTCAGTATGTACTCATCCTAATTGTGAGTCACTGATTCATTCAACAAATATTCACTGAGTTTATATTATATGCCAGCTTTGTATCAAGCACTGGAGAAAGAAAAATGGCTAGACATAGTGCTCCATCCCAGCACCACGAGGGAGACAGACACGTGCAACTGAAAGTGATTACAGCTCAAGTTAGTGGAGAGCTCTCCCCAGTAACCCCAGGGCATAGAACAAGGAGTGGTTTTTCTGCAGAAGGAAAAGGAGTTTGCCAATGAGCACGGTGGGAAAAGAGCTGTTGTTCTACCACAAGTAATGACATGAGCAGAGGCACAGAGACCTGGGTGAGCAGCCTCATCCCTGTGCACAGTGGGGCAGGAAGGATGGGGGATGGGGGATGGGGGATGGGGGATGGGGGATGGGGGATGGGGGATGGGGGGATGGGGGATGTGGGATGAATCAGGGGAAAGCTGAAGTTTTTCTTTGGGAACAGGGGAACTAGTAGAATCCTGTAAGTACATCAAATCTATGGTGAAGATTTTTCTCACAATGGGGTGGAAGTTTTGAGTTTATGTGGAAATATCATTTACCTCCACATAGTAATAATAATAATTACTAATATTATTATTAGCAATTATACTACTGTTGCTAAGCCTCCTGAGCATTGCATATGTGCATATGTATTATGTCATTTATCACCACAAAAAGCCCCTGAGGTGTCTGCTATTATTACTGAGAGGCAGTAGAATTTAATTATTATGAATGCACGCTCTGAAGCTACATTATTTGTGTTAAGGTCCTGGCTCCACATTTAGGCAAGTAGCTTAACCTCCCCATGACCCAATTTTCTTATCTTTGTAATGAGGTAATAAAAGTGTCGAGCTGGTGAGGTTGTGGAAAGGATTTAATAAAATTCTACCTGTGAAATGTTTAAAATAATGTCTGTCCAATACATTGTGTTTAATGAAAGTTGCCTTTTATTGACCCATTTCACAGAGGAGAAAACTGAGGCTTGGGGAGAGGAGGTCACATTTCAAAGGTCACCTGGCCAGTAAGTTGAAGGTTCTGGATTCAAACCCAGGAAATCTCAACACAGAGCCCCATCTCTCTACCATCTAACAAGCCAGGTTTGGTTGCTAAAGTTGGGGCTTTCTCTGGCAAACTTTTGACATGCTTAACTCTGTCTCAAGGACTTCCTTTTTTAAATTAAAAAAAAAAGTTAACAGACAGGATCTGGCTCTGTTGTCCAGGCAGGAGTGCAGTGGCTATTTATAGGAATGATCATGGCACACTGCAGCCTGGAACTCCTGAGCTCAAGTGATCTTCCGTCTCAGCCTCCTGACTAGCTGAGACTACAGGTATGCACCACCATGCCTGATTCAAGGACCTTCTTAAGTCATCCCGTGCCAAAAGGTCCAGCCAGAAGGGGATGAGGAAATGTACCTTTATTTGCTTATTGCTACCTGAAGGAACCATTAATTAATTAATGGATTTTATCAAACATTTATTCACTTACAGATATAGTTTCAGTGTTTGCCACCTCCAAATCTCATGTTGAAATGTGATCTCCAACGTTGGAGATGGGGCCCAGTGGGAGTGGGAGGTGTTTGAATCATGAGGGCAGATCTCTCAAGAATGGCTTTGTGTCCTCCCTGCAGTAATGAGTTCACTGGAGATCTGGTTGTTTAAAGGAGCCTGGCATCTCCTCCTCTCCTTCTTGCTCCCGCTCTTGCCATGTGACACCACTTGCTCCACCTGCATCTTCTGCCATAATTATAAGATTCCTGAGGCCCTCACCAGAAGCAGATGCCAGCAGCATGCTTCGTGCACAGTCTGTAGAATCGTGAGCCAAATAAACCTCTGTTCTCTGTAAATTACCCAGTCTCAGGGAATCCTTTATGGCAACACAAAGTGAACCAACACACTTACTCATCCCCTAAGTGTTCAGCATCGAATTTTGTCATTTCACATAAATTATCTCAGATACTGTCCACCACCAAAACTGTCTGACTATTCCCATTTTCTAAGTGGGGACATTGATGCTCAGAGGAGTTAAATAACATGTTCAAGGCCAGACAATTGCTGTTGACTTTGCAATGTCTACCCCACACCATCTGCAGGGGTGGGACCTGATTAATGTGAGCTAGTCACAGAAATCACATCTCCATTTCCAGTGGGAGAATTCAAGCTAAGCCAATTAGTACAGAGCATCCTGCCAGCTGTAGGGATTAGTTCAGAAATAAGAGTCCATTTGAATAAAAAAGGTGCAAGGGGAAATTTTCTGGGGCTTCTGCAGATATTGTCCTCTCTCTCTGGAGAAAGCATCAGCAGGAGCCAGTTTGATCCTCTGACATTGCTGTGTGTGGATTTGAGGTCTGGGGATGCTGCAGCCACCTCACAATAAGCTTGTGCGTGACACTGGTGCAGGGGTAGGAATGGCCAGGAGCATCACAGAGACCACTAGATAAAGCCAATCCTGAAGCTTCCTGCTATGTGGGCCAACAGATGTCCTTATTGTTCCAACAGTCTGAGTAAGAATTTCTGCACAGTTCGCACAGCGCAGAGCTTGGTTCCAAGTCCAAGTCCAAACTGGGGCTACTCCCCAATCCGTGCCTTCCTACCATGCACGGCTGCAGACATGGTTCTTCTACTCAAGTTGTTTACCATCTGGCAGGAGGTTTTTGGCATTCTGCTATAGTGGCAGATTTGGTCATCAGTCACAATGCCAAGCTGATGGTGGTTTGAGTCATTGTTTTTCTGTTGGCCTATTTCTTTCATAATAAATATGTATTGCTTAGATAATAAAAACAACAAAGGGGAAAATTCCATGTGAGGCAGAGGTAAACAAAAAAGCTCTGCTTTTAGGAGGCTTATATAAAGATCAAGCTGTATGATGTGTGTTGAGCATGCTTTAAAGAATGCTAAACTTGGTGGGGCCCAAGACAGATAAAAGACACTAAGCCTTTTATTATAACACTAGGCGCTAGTGACTTTTGAGACCTGACAATTAATTAGGAGGAGCTGGTTGTAGTTATTATCAAACCTCCCTAATTTCCCCAAGTGAATGGGTGAGGGCTGGGTTGAGGAGAGATGGGGGAGAGGTGGTAAGAATCCTCTGAAGCCCATTTCTGGAACCTTGGTTTCTCAGGATCGCCGCTTCCTTGGTGGATTTCCTTTCTGCTCTCCTGCAAGTGTCCCTTGTGAGACTCTGACTCCATAGGACTGGCCCCAGCTAACCCTTTGTTGCTAAGGATGTATCATCTTGCTGGGCTTTACCAAGGGCGTTAATAAAACAGCTTCTATGTTTATAGCCACACAAAGGTAGGCAAGGAAAAGACCCTAATTTGGAAAGCAGAAACCCACTCTGCCACTGAAGCCCAACTCCTGATCTTCCCACCCCCAAAGGCATAGGATAAGATTCCCTTCCCCTCGCTGATTGGATTAATTTCAGCCTCATTGACAATTCACCCCTCCAGACTCATTTACCTACTGTTGTTTTTAACCTCAAAAAACGTCATGGCAACAAAGATCAGAGGAAAGATCACAGTGTCTGGAGTCAGAGAGACATATGCATTTGCATCCCACCTCTGCCTCTTGCTAGAACTCTGATTTTGAGCAGGTTGCTTGAGGTCAGCTCCCTCATCTGTAGGGGATTGTGATGAAATAAATGATGTAATAGAAACTTTATAAATGCATGAAATTACTGAGGAATTTATGTGCTTTTGGAGGAATTATGGGGCAGGGAAGCAAGAGAGATGCCTTAATTTTCTCCCAGGGATGACCCTGGAAGGCAAGGAAGAGTGTTACAGCTGAGGGAACAGACAGTGGAAGGCCTGGGGACAAATAAAGTCCAAAATAGCTGGAACGTAGAATATGGGAAATAAATGAAGGCTCGAGATCTGAGGGTTCAAAGCCATACAAGGACTTAGGACATTATCCTAGAGAAGGGAGGAGTCATTGAAGGGTTTTAAGCAAGGGAATAGCTTGACATGTGTTTTTAAAACTTTACTGTGCCTTTGTAGAGAATAGTTTGCAGTGGGTCAAGGCTGGAGCTGGCAGCCCGGTTAGGAGGCTGATAAACTAGTCCAGAGGATGGGTGGTGGCCTGAACCAGAGAGACAAAAGTGGGATCGAGAAAAGTGGATGGCTGTGCCACTTGCTATGGCTTCAAGGAAGTTACCTAACCTCAGTTAAGTTACTTAACCTTCACTGAGTTAAGTCTCAGGTTTTTCCCCCATTATTTATGGAGTACAGTAATAGTATCTGCATCCTAGAGTTTTTAGGGGATTAAACGAGAGAATGCATATAGAGCGCATAGCACAGCATCTGCCACATCGTATGCGCTGGCAAGATGGAAGCAACTATTACCATTGTTAGTAGTGGAAGTCATGTTGGCAAATATCACAGGGTGCATTTGGGGCATGCTGCTTAAATGAATGAAATAAGTGAATAGACAGTGAGTGCCAGAAAATGCCCATTTCAAGACTGAAATCTTGTTTAAAAGGTATAAATAGTCCTGGTGAGGAAGGACAGAGAGAGGCAGGGAGGGTTGTTGTCTAAAGAGGTCAATGTGCTCTCTTGGTGAGCTCTTCTGAGAGTTAGGACACAAAGAGAATGTGTCCAAATGGTGAACAGGTGGGGCAAGCAGGCTGGAGTCCTTTTGAAGAGGGTCAGGAAACAAAAGCCTGCAAGCAGCACAGATGTGTGAAAAAGCTATTTTTAGTCTGGTACAAGAAGCCCACAGGAGAAGCACCACCCCTAACCCTAGTCCTCTTTGTCTCTGTCTTCTCTGCCGGGAAAATCAATCATCATGTCAGGAGGGCAGGTGTTAAAATTGGTCAGAGGAAATAAAAATCCAAGAGAGATGAAGATATAGTGAGAGAATGTCATGCTCTATTAAATGCATTCAAGTCTCATTGCTCAGAGAAATGACATGTTAGGGTTCAACTCAAAATATAAATGTTTTGTTGTTTTTGCAGGTTTTAAAGGAATATATGCTCATTTTAAGACTCAAACTATCAATAGAAACTATTTTGAGCAACAACTATATGGCAGGACATAAGCCTAGAGCTTTATGTATATTTATGTCATTTAATTATCTTTTTTTTTTTTTTTGAGACGGAGTTTCACTGTCGTTGCCCAGGCTGGAGTGCAATGGCGTGATCTCAGCTCACCACAACCTCTGCCTCCCAGGTTCAAGCAATTCTCCTGCCTCAGCCTCCTGAGTAGCTGGGATCACAGGCATGTGCCACCACGCCTGGCTAATTTTGTATTTTTAGTAGAGACGGGGTTTCTCCATGTTGGTCAGGCTGGTCTCGAACTTCTGACCTCAGGTGATCCACCTGCCTTTACCTCCCAAAGTTCTGGGATTACAGGCGTGAGCCATTGCACCCAGCCTGTCATTTAATTATCATCCAAACTTATTGTGTGCATATTATCACTTGCCCATTCTACAACTAATGAGCCCAAGACCAAGAGAGCTTAGGTGACTTGCCCAGAGTCGCACAGCTTGTTCTGTGACCTGCTCATTTGGACAAGTTACTTAATCTCCCTATGCCTCAGCTGGTTCAACTGTTACAGAGGATAAGGACCCAACTGGTTTGGCTGACTCAAGTTTCAAATCTTCTCTCCCAGTAGACTGAAGTGTGCTTAGACATTAGAACCACACTCTCGTTCAAAATCTTCTTTTACGACTTACTAACTTTATGTCTTTGGGCAAGCCATATAGCCATGTGCCTCAGCTCCTCTTCTGAAAACTAGGGGGTTTTTTTTGTTTTTTTTTTTTTTTTAAATGAAGTCTCACTCTATCGCCCAGGCTGGAGTGCAGTGGCGCGATCTTGGCTTACTGCAAGCTCCACCTCCCAGGTTCACGCCATTCTCCTGCCTCAGTCTCCCAAGTAGCTAGGATTACAGGCACACACCACCACGCCCAGCTAATTTTTCTTTTTTTTTTTTTTTTTTTAGTAGAGATGGGGTTTCACTATGTTGGTCAGGCTGGTCTCGAACTCCTGACCTTGTGATCCGCCCACCTCGGCCTCCCAAAGTGCTGGGATTACAGGCGTGAGCCACCACGCCTGGCCTAAAACTGGGGATCTTAATAGTGACAATGGGCTGTTGCAAGGATTAAATTAGCTAATACAGGCTAAATGCTTATAATAGTACCCGCTCTCTCATAGCTAATAGCTGATATTAATATAATTGGTAGCAGTAGTATTTCTATCCTGTCTTGTTAGGACAACATAACTTATCCCAGCAAGCTTCATTAGAAAAAAAAGAATGGACTTTCCAGGACAGGCAGATCTCTTCTGAGAATCCAAAAAGCTCACACCTGTGAAACACTCAGAATAGTGCCTGGAAAATAGTCGTGCTTATGCCCATGTTTAGTTATTATTATCTATAAATTCCACAACGCAAGCTCTTAACTTTTATTTGCTACCTCTTCACACTGCATTATCATGCCTAAAAAAATCTCATCATCCAGAGACAGATATTGTTAATAGTTTCTTGTGTATCTTCCCTTACGTTTGAAGCAACTGCGTAAATGTGTTTCTATGCCAGGTTCACATTTAACTGAGTTAAACATAGTGGGTGTGAACTCTGGCATTGGCAGATAGTGGCTCTGTGGCCTTAGGGAGGTAATTTCACTTGCCTGAATCATAGTTTATTTATCTGCAAAATGAGGATAATAATCATAGTTTCCTTCTCTGCAAAATGAGGATAATAATCTCACAGAGTGGTAGTGAGGACAAAACATACCATTTTAAGGCACCTAGAACAATCTTGTCACATAGGCTTGAAAAAGACTTAGTAGTTTAAAATAGATGTTCTACACAATGGCCAGAGTAATCCTTATAAATCAGATTGTGTTACTTTTCTGCTTAAACTCGGAAATTCTCTTATTGTATTTGGAATTAAATTCATATGCCTTACCTTGGTCTATGTGAAGGGTCCTGGTGTCCTGAAAAATGTTATTTCCATTTTCTACCTAGTTCAGAACTGAGGGAGACACAGATGGATGTTTGCGGTGTGTCGTTTAAATCTGTGGGATAGTAGATATCACCAACTAAATTGTGCCCCTCACCCACCCAAATTAACATGTTGAAGTTCTGACCCCCCATTATGAGGTAGGGCCTTTAAAGAGCTCAAAAATATTCCAGTTGCAGTCCTAGCATATGCAGACATGAGAAGCGGGGGATATGAATTTTCCTACTAAGAATCTACAAGGCCAGCCCGGGCACGGTGGCTCACAGCTGTAATCCCAGCACTTTGGGAGGACGAGGAGGGTGGATCACGAGGTCAGGAGTTCAAGACCAGCCTGGCTAAGATGGTGAAACCCGTTCTCCATCGCTCCTGCCTGGGCGATAGAGTGAGACTACCTCTCAAAGAAAAAAAAAAAAAAAGAATCTACAAGGCCATGAAGGAGAGGCCCTAATTCAATATGACTGGTGTCCCTCTAAAGAAGAGAAGAGGCCGAGTGTGGTGGCTTATGCCTGTAATCCCAGAACTTTGGAAGGTCAAGGCAGGCGAATCACGAAGTCAGGAGATTGAGACCATCCTGGCCAACATGGTGAAACCCTGTCTTTACTAAAAATACAAAAAAATTAGCTGGGCATGGTGGCACACACCTGTAGTCCCAGCTACTTGGGACGCTGAGGCAGAAAAATTGCTTGAACTGGGAGGCGGAGGTTGCAGTGAGCCGAGTTCGCACCACTGCACTCCAGCCTGGCAACAGAGCGAGACTCCGTCTCAAAAAAAAAAAAAGAGATACCAGGGATGCACCCATAGAGAAAAGGCCGTGTGAGAAGACAGCATGAAAGTGACCATCTGTAAGCCATAAAGAGAGGCCTCAGGAGAAACCAAACCTACTGACACCTCCATCGTGGACTTCCAGTCTCTAGAACTGTGAGCGGACAAACTTCTGATGTTTAAGTCATGCAGTCTGTGGTATTTTGTTACGGCATCCCTAGAAAACTAATACACTAGGTGTCCTAGGACAGCACCCAAAAAACAATCTTATACTCCAGATCACAGGCAAAGGTGGACATTGACGATGGTGGACCTAGGGACTTAAACAATGGCAGGACACCACCTTTCTCTCCATATTTCAGATCCATCCACCTTCTTTTCCCGCAGGAGCTCTGACTGTAGCAGGTTGATAGTGACTGGCACTCCTAACCCTCCATCCTTAACAGGACATTCTGCAAAAGGAGGGGAGATTTGCTGTTTTCCAGCCACCTAAGATCAAACCTTAAGGTACCCTTTTGCCTTTCCCTGATTAGTTTCTTTTCTTTTTTTTCTTTTTTTTTTTCTGAGACAGAGTTTTGCTCAGTCGCCCAGGCTGGAGTGCAGTGGTGCCATCTTGGCTCACTGCAAGCTCCGCCTCCCGGGTTCACGCCATTCTCCTGCCTCAGCCTCCAGAGTAGCTGGGACTACAGGCGCCCGCCACCACGCCTGGCTAACTTTTTGTATTTTTTTTTAGTAGAGACGGGGTTTCACCGTGTTAGCCAGGATGGTCTCCATCTCGTGACCTGGTGATCTGCCCGCCTCAGCCTCCCAAAGTGCTGGGATTACAGGCGTGAGCCACCGTGCCCGGCTCCCTGATTAGTTTCAATGATTATTTCTGGGCCAATCACTGGCCAGACAGCCTCATGGTCTGGGTGGAAACAAAAGGGAACATGATTTTTAGCACGCTGTGAGGTTTTTATAAAGTGGCAGGGGAGCTGGTTGTTGAGGAGAGGTGGGGATTCCTATGTAAGTCAGAGCTTAGGAAAATAGAGCATACTCCATGTTTTACAAGTAGCACGGGATTTAAAACAGAGCATTAGATGCTTCTAAAACTACAGTAAGGGGGCAGGGCGCGGTGGCTCAGGCTTGTAATCCCAGCACTTTGGGAGGCCGAGGCGGGTGGATCACGAGGTCAGGAGATCGAGACCACGGTGAAACCCCGTCTCTACTAAAAATACAAAAAAAAAAAAAAAAAAGCCGGGCGTGGTGGCGGGCGCCTGTAGTCCCAGCTACTTGGAGAGGCTGAAGCAGGAGAATGGCGTGAACCCGGGAGGCGGAGCTTGCAGTGCGCCGAGACTGCGCCACTGCACTCCAGCCTGGGCGACAGAGCGAGACTCCGTCTCAAAAAAAAAAACTACAGTAAGGGGCAGAGGGAAATAAATCAGGAAATGTCACAACTAATCTTTGTATGCTGCTAGTTTTCAAGGAAACGGGAAGGTGGAGGGCCTCAGGAAACTGCTGGCAATGACAGATATCTTCAGTACTGTGGTGAGTGAGGCACAGGAAAATGCCTAGAGGCCTCTCAGAGTCTCACGTCTACTGAAGTTCATACATCTTCTTGCTGTTTCCAAAGGACCAGTGATTCTCTATCTAAATCATCTATCTTCCTAGTTACCTTCCTACTTACCTATCTAATTCTGGTATTCCAAAACTTGTGTAAATTCCTCACACTGGCAGACTCTAGTTTTCAGAGATTCTGGGATATGTGGCTCGCAGTCACAGGTTTCTGGCCCCTTTGATACATGGAAGAGCATAGAAGGGAGAATGGTAATGAGTTGCTAACACAGTATGGTGCAGATCCTCAGAGTAGAGGATGTTGGACAAACAACACCCATGCTATCTTGACTCATAGATATTGTAAGTACTTCTCTCACATTATTAACTTCTTTTTTTTTTCTTAACATGTAAGGGTCCTAGGGGAGCTTAATCTGTTTGAACAGCTTAGAGGGTCTTAGAGACATTGAGGAGATTGGAGAGGGTCAGGATACAGGAAAATATTTTCATTTCCAAATAGAGAAAGAAAATCGAAGTCATAAGCTATAAGTTGGTGAGCTTGGTGGAAATTCTAGGAGAGTTTCTAGACGGGAACATCAAGAAGATGGTATATGAGGACTTCGAAAATAAAACAGTGCTCACAAAAAGGCATCAGACGTTTACAAAGAACAAATTGTACCAAAATCACCTTATTTATTTGTTTGTTTATTTATGAATGACTGAGGGGATTACTGGACCCATGGAGCATGTGGATTTTCATGAGGCATTTACCAAAATCTCATTATGTCTCCGTGAACAAATGGCAAAATGCTGGTGGCACTACTGCTAAGTGCAATCATAACTGAAGGGCTGTGTCCTGAGAATGTTGACTAACGGACCCATGTCAGCCTGGAAAAATGGTCTCAGTTAAGGAGTCCTGGCTTTGATTTTGTCCAGTTCAACCTTTTTATCATTGTTTCTTTTGAGAGCAGTGATGGCTCTCTAATCAAATCTGAGGATGCACCAAGGCAGACAGAAAGGATAAATGGATTGTATAATAAAATTAGGATTCACCAAACTATCAATAGCCTGGCATGAAGGGCAGAAGGAACAAGTTGAACTGTACTAGAAATAAATCTAGAACATTGCTTCTAGACCTCCAAACAGTATAATGAGGGGAAGAAGGGGTTGGCTTAAGAGCAGACTCTGAAAAAGGACTAAGGCCTTGTTTTCATTGTAAACCACCTTAGACCGCTGGGTCATATTGAACTGTCAAAATAATGAGATGACACTTTGGGTTGCATTTATAGTATTGCTTTGAATAGAATAATACCAGGCATATAGCATATGCTCAACAGATACCATGTAAAATAGTGTATGAATTAATATCTTTTCTGGAATATTATGTTTGATGCAGGGCAGGTTCTTGGCTTCACTCAGGAAAGGATTTGAGAGAGAGCCGGTGATGAAAGAAAGCAGATGAGGCGGCAGCAGTATTATAGCTCTTTGTGACTGCTCCTTGCAGAGCAGGGCTAGCCCATAGGCAGTGCATCAAGAGTAGCAGCATATGGGTGGTTTGCAGTCATATTTATACCCACTTTTAATGACATGCTAATTAAGGGGTGGGTTATTCAGAAATAGCTAGAAAATGGGCAATGACTTCAGGGTGTTGCCATGGCACCAATGGGAGCGTCTTAGGCTGCTGGGCAGTGAGAACAACTGGAGGTGCTTCTGGCGCCTCTTCCCAGTTTCTGCCAGTCTTCAATATGGTCCAGAGATGAGTCCTGCCTGCTTCCTACCTCATTCCCCACTTAGAGATCAGAACTTCTCCTTAATCTTCAGAGGGTTGCAGAAAGGTGGAGGTCCATCTTCTGTAACTGCTTCCTGCTGATTTATGGGCATAGGCCCTGCCTGGCACTGGAGAAGTAAAAATTTCTGGATACCTGATCTAAGAGGCCCAAAGGCAGGATGCTTTTATGCTTTGGGTCGGAAGACAGGATAGCGTGGAAGCCTTGTGCCAGCATTGTCCTCACACTGAACTGTTGTAACCTGGAAGACACAAACTTTACTAAGAGGTTAAATAAGCAAGGGCCTAAAATCAGTAGTAACAAGACAACTATAAAAGATCCTAGGAGAGATAAAAACCAGGTGAGACTTGGGAGGGCATTCTTGTTGATCAATCAGATATAGTTGGGTTTAGTCAGTGCCCTGTTATATGTATGTAACCAGGTATCTTGCTCATAGATCTTTTGAATA
The DNA here is from genome assembly GCF_006542625.1 of Nomascus leucogenys. Lineage (NCBI taxonomy): Eukaryota > Metazoa > Chordata > Mammalia > Primates > Hylobatidae > Nomascus > Nomascus leucogenys. Next base: position 59,590,945 of record NC_044387.1, on the reverse strand, counting down.
TTAGCCTCAACCTTTCTAGAGTTGTTCATTAATATGCGTCAGGTTTTACTAATACCTGCACAGTCTCCACCTTGTTCAGCTAGTGAATAATCCAATGCTAGTCCGTTTTCAAAACTATATTTTCCAAAGGGTCTAAGGGCTCTTGAATTTCCTTCAGTACCTGCCTTGTGTTGGTGGATAATGATTCTAATGATTCTAAGGTTTGAGTGAAATTATTTAGGGTTGACTTGTGGTAGGCAAAGCCACCCCAGGGGGCTGCTAGTCCTATTGCTGCCCTGATTTCTGCCAGAATTAATCCCATTGCTCATTTATTTCTGGTATTCTGGGTCTTATGGAATTATAGATAGTGACCCCTGGAGGGGAAAGGGTGACCAATGTACATTCACCCTGTTCCAAGTTTTTGTTATACAAGGGAAAGCAACTTCTAAAATAACTGGTGGCTCCCCAAGGAGTCAGGAGTGATTACAGGGTATGACGTTTTCTCACTCATGGCCACAAAGAAAATGAGCCCAGGTGGGGTGCAAACAGAGGCCCTATGGGGTGTGACATCTATATTTTGCTGCTAAGTTGGGTCTATAGAGATATTCTTTCCCTGCCCCAATGGAGGTGGTCAAACAACTCCTGTTTTCCAGAAGTGGGCTATACTCCCACCTTCTCAGATTAGGCAGTTGTTTTTCCCCCTGTATGTTCTGATCTGGGAGGAGGCACCATCTATGCTTTCCTTGTTCACATCTAGAGTAGGATCAAAGCATTACAGGGAAACTTCTGCCTTTGTCATTAACACCACAGTGAGTGTGAAAGGTAGACTGATGAGTACACTGGAGATACAGATATCCACCTTACCAGGTCCAGGTAATAGTGATGGTGGTGGGAAGGGAGGCAGGTGGAATCTATTAAGTTGGGGAAAGTTCCACCCAACATGTAGGGGTCTAGGTATTTTGGGATTGCTATGGTTAGTTAGGAGGTCTGGGGAGATGGCTGTGAGATTTTCCTGATAAGCCAGAAAATGAGACTGTCTATCCTGGGGGTGTTGATGACAAATCCAGCATCCATGAAGATGATTTCCTGATGCTATAATTTTTGAAATATTTACTATAGAGTTTTGTTCCTACCTGCACTGGATTAAGTTAATTGGGAGAGCAAACAGGATTAACAGTGGCAGCACGCTGTCCAGTTGGGCTCTGGAGTAACCTTTACACCTAGTGTGTTAGGCTGTTCTCACATTGCTATAAAGAAATACCTGAGACTAGGTAATTTATAAAGAAAAGAGGTTTTTGGCTCACAGTTCTGCAGGCTGTACAGAAAGCATGATCCTGGCATCTGCTCAACTTCTGGGGAGACTTCAGAAAACTTACAACCAAGTTGAAAGCAAAGTGAGAGCAAGCACATCACACGGCAAAAGCAGGAGCAAGAGTGCAAAGAGGAAGGTGCCACACACTTTTAAATGACTAGATCTCACGTCAACTCACCATGTCAAGGACTGTCCCAAAAGGGTGCTACTAAACCATTTATGAGAAACTGCCCCCATGATCCAATCGTCTCCCACCAGGTCCCATCTTCAACATTGGGAATTATAATTCAACATGAGAGTTGGGTGGGGACACACATCCAAACTCTATCCCAGCAAGGAAAAAAGACATGTTTCCCAGGAGGAGGCAGTTGGACAAAGCATTAGAAAAGAAGTATTATGGCTGGGCACAGTGGCTCATGCCTATAATTCCAGCACTTTGGGAGGCCAGGGTGGAAGGATCGATTGAGCCCAGGAGTTCAAGACCAGCCTGGGCAACATCATGGAACCTCATCTCTACAAAATAAAAATAAAAATAAAAAATTAGCTGGGCATGGTGGGATGCACCTGCAGTCCCAGCTACACAGGAGGTTGAGGTGGGAAGATTGCTTGGGCCTGGGAGGTCAAGGCTGCAGTGAGCCATGATCGTGCCACTGCACTCCAGCCTGGGTGACAGGGAGGGACCCTGCCTCAGAAAGAAAAAAGAAAAAAAAAAAAGGAAATTTTACAGTCAGGAAGAAGAGATACAAGAAGGGACAATTCCCACCCACAGTATCTCATTACCACTTCTGGCTGAGTGTTGATTCTTCTAAATAGGTAGCGGCGGTCCTCCAAAGGTTCACAGATGTAGGCTGTGGTATCCTCCTTTTGCACATGTGACTCATAAGAAACAGGTCTAATCCTGGTACCCAACCAGTTATTTCCTGGAGTTTAACAGTAGTGCAGGTACTCAATACCACCTGATAGTGGCCCTTCTATTTTGGTTGTAATTGATCCTCAGAGGATCCATCTTTATAAGGTTTCAGTAAGACTAAGTCTCCTAACTGAATGAGAGAGTTTATTTTTTCCCCTGTGGGAGGGGGCAATACTACATTTCCATATTCTTGAAGGGCCTTTTGAACCTGGTCTAAGTTGATAATGTGGGTAAACAATCTATGTGTCTCTTCATCAAATAGGAGGTCTAAAGTTAACAAGGGCCTTCCATTAAGTCATTTCAAATGGACTAAGCTTTAAGGTTTCCTTTGAAGCAAAAAGGGCTATGGGTAGGAGAGAAAATGGGCCTCTCAGATCTCTTGAGAGTTTTGCTAATGTCCTTTTAAAAATACAGCTGGCTTTTTCTACCTTCCCAGAGTATTGAGGCCTCCAGGAAGAGTGAAGATGATAGGTAATGTCTAAGCTAAGGAAAACTGCTGGGTCACCTTAGCTGTGAAGGAAGGTCCATTATGACTTTGCAAATATTTTAGTAACCCAAATCTTGGGATGATCTCTTTAAGTAAGAATCTCGACATTTCTAATGCTTTTATATATATATTTTTATTTTTTGGTCTTTCTAGAGAAAGCTTTTATCCACCCAGTGAAAGTTCATATGAATACTAGCAAATATTTTAGTTCCCTATAAAGTGGCATCTGGGTGAAATCTATTTGCCTGTTTTCCCCAGGGTATGTTTCTCGGTGTTTTATAGGTTTGAGTAGGGCGGGGGCATGGGGTGGCTTCCTGGCCTGTTATGGGCGCAAAGTCCCCAGGCCCTGATGACTTTTTTTTTCCCACGGTCTAGAACAGTTTCTTTCCCAAGATTTGAGAAGCCAATTTGAATAGATTCCTGTCCCAAATGTGAAGAGTCATGGAAACATTTAATTATTTTCAATTGCTTAGCTCCAGGGAGAAAGAGTTTGTTGCTTTCTAGCAACCACCCTGAGGGGTCTTTTTGTAAGCCTTTCTGTTCTGCCCATTTAATTTTTTTCAAGGGTATTGTAGGGTGCCACTGACACGTGTGGAGTGCCTGGTATTAATGCAGTGACCTGTAATGCTGGTATTTTTTCAGTTGTGGCCTTGGCTGCCCTGTCTGCCAGAGCATTTTCTGTGATAATCGAGGTGTCTCCTTTTGATGTCCCTTGCAGTAGATAACTGCTGTCTCCTTTGGGAGCTGAACAGCAGCTAAAAGTTCCAAGATCTCAGAGAGATGTTGTGTGGGGGATATCCTGGCTGTTAATAGTCTCGTGTTTGTTTTTTTTTTATATGGCCACATGAGCATGGTTTACCAGGAACCCACATTTGAAATTAGTAAATATATTGACTCTTGCAGTAAAAAAAGGGTATATAATTTTATATACTTAAGAGTAAATATATATATATACATATACTCTCTTAAGTCTTTATATATACATATATATATATGCATATATATATATATATATATACATATGCATGTATATATACTCTTAAGTCTTTTCCCAATTGGAGGACCCTAATTAGAGTAATTAAGTCTGCTTTTTGAGTGGAAATCTGGAAAGGTCAGTCTTTGACTACCATGACTTCTTGTTGGATAACCACATCATAACCTGCCTTTCTTTTCTTTCTTTCTTTTTTCTTTTTTTTGGGGGGGGACGGAGTCTCATTCCGTCACCCAGGCTGGGGTGCAGTGGCATGATCTCAGTTGACTGCAGCCTCCGCCTCCTGGGTTCAAGTGATTCAGAGTAGCTGCCTCAGCCTCCAGAGTAGCTGAGATTACAGGCTCCTGCCACCACGTCCAGCTAATTTTTGTATTTTTAGTAGAGACAGGGTTTCATCACGTTGGCCAGGCTGGTCTCGAACTCCTGACCTCAGGTGATCTGGCTGCCTCAGCCTCCCAAAGTGCTGGGATTACAGGCATGAGCCACCACGCCCAACCACAACCTGCCTTTTTTACTCCCTCATGAATAAAGCTACACCTGCCTGTAAACCGCTCAATACCAGCGTTATGCAGGGGCTCACCTTTGAGGTCAGACCTGCTAGGATAGGTCTGTTCTGTGGTTTCCACATAGGAACGAATGAACTGGGGATCTGCTTTTTGGGATGTGAAGTCTGGCAACAGAGTAGCAGGGTTTAAAACTTGACATACTTTAAGGGTAACATCTGTGGTGTCAAGCAGAAGGGCCCTGATATTTAAGCAACTGACTACCTGTTAGCCATTGATGTCCTTTTGCCTCCAGGACCCCCTGTACTTGGTGGGGAAGGGTAATGACATCTAATTGTTGTTCCAAGGTAAATTTACTGCCTTTTTTCCCCCCAACAGAGCGGTGGTGGGCACAGCTCAAAAGTATCCTGGCCACCCAGCTGCCAACTGGTCTAGCTGTTTAGAAAAGTAAGCCACTAGTGGCACATATACACCATGGAATACTATGCAGCCATAAAAAATGATGAGTTCATGTCCTTTGTAGGGATATGGATGAAGCTGGAAACCCTCATTCTCAGCAAACTATCCCAAGGACAAAAAACCAAACACTGCATGTTCTCACTCATAGGTGGGAATTAAACAATGAGAACACATGGACACAGGAAGGGGAACATCACACACCAGGGCCTGTTGTGGGGTGGGGGGAGGGGGGAGGGATAGCATTAGGAGATATACCTAATGTTAAATGACGAGTTAATGGGTGCAGCACACCAACATGGCACATGTATGTATAGGTAACAAACCTGCATGTTGTGCACATGTACCCTAAAACTTAAAGTATAATAACAAAATAAAAAATAAAAAGTAAGCCACTGGTTTAGGATTATTCTTGAGCCTTTGAGCTAGAACACCCAAAGATGTCCTTTGTTTTTTAGTCACATAGAGAGTGAAAGGTTTGGGACATGTTCCCAGCGTTTCTTTTAGGGTTAAGAATGCCTGTTGTGGGGTTCTGTCCCAATTCAAAGGCTTGTGATCACTCTGTTTTAGAGCTTTATAGAGTGGTTTTGATATGATCCCAAACCTGGGAATCCAAATCTGGCAGAATCTGGCCATTCCCCAAAAGGCACTTAACTGTTTCTTAGTCTCAGTGGGCTGGAGTGCCAGGATGGTCTATTTCTATTCCTGGGCTAAGGTCTTTGTCCCAGGAGTAAACACACATCTCAGATACTTCAACCTTTGGGCAGAAGTTTGGGCCTTGTGGGGAGATACCCCATACCCTTCTATATTAGTCTGTTCTCACACTGCTAATAAAGACATACCTGAGACTGGGTAATTTATAAAGAAAAGAGGTTTAATTAACTCACAGTTCCACATGGCTGGGGAGACCTCACTCATGGCAGAAGGCAAATGAGAAGCAAAGTCATGCCTTACACGGCAGCAGGCAAGAGAGCTTGTGTAGGGGAACTCTCCTTTCTAAAACCATCAGACATGATAAGACTGATTCGTTATCATGAAAACAGCATGGGAAAGAAAGACCCGCCCCCATGATTCAATTACTTCCCACCAGGTCTTTCCCATGACACGTGGGAATTATGGGAGCTACAATTCAAGATGAGATTTGGGTGGGGACACAGCCAAACAATATCACCTTGTTTTCCCAGAAAATTAAGAATCTGGATTGTGTTTCTGTCAGAGGATTTTAATCTTTTCCCTGAGTTATTTCTCTAATGTTGTCATAATTAACTGGCTTGACCACACACTTTTTCATGCCTTCTATTAAACAAGTTAGTATGTGATTTCTGCATTCAAGATCTTAGGAGCTGATCTGGAACTGCCTCAACCGCCCCCACACAATAAATGGTACGGCCTTGGTTATGAGTAGCTACTCCATCTGCATGTTCCTGGGCAGTATCTAGAGCCTTTTTTCTTTTCTTTCCTTTTTTTTTTTTTTTTTGAGACTGAGTTTCACTCTTGTCACCCAGGCTGGAGTGCAGTGGCACTATCTCGGTTCACTGCAACCTCCGCCTCCCGGGTTCAAGCGATTCTCCTGCTTTAGCCTCCTGAATAGCTGGGATTACAGGTGCCTACCACCATGCCCAGATAATTATTATGTTTTTAGTAGAGACGGGGTTTCTCCATGTTGGTCAGGCTGGTCTTGAACTCCTGACCTCAGGTGATCCATCCGCCTTGGCCTCCAAAAGTGCTAGGATTACAGGCGTGAGCCACCGCGCCCAGCCTCTTTTGTTTTTTTCTATGGCAAAACAAGTGGATAATAATATTTGCATGTCATGCCACCTTAAGTCAAAGGACATGGCCAATTTAACAAACTCCTGTACAAACTTCCCAGGATCCTCTGAAAACTGGCCACATTTTCTTGCATAAAGCCAAATTGGTCATGGAAAATGTACATATATTCTGATTTTTCCACCATCTCTGTCAACTACCTCCTGATACGAACACAGGTTTGATTTGAGGGGCTGATACCGGACCCTACTGCTGGTGGTACTGGTTGGGCTTACTTCCTTGGGCCGCAGGGGACATAGGCTGGGATCTGTTGGATAATGGGGAGAAGTTCTTGATGACCTTGGAGTGGAATCCTGTGCTAGAGAACTGGTGGGAACCTTCTTAGAACTGAAAGACTGAGGAAGCTCCAAGGCGGGCTTGCAGGCGTTCTAGCTGGAGCAGCTAGGAAGGGGTAATCTAGGATATCTGGGGTAGCTTCTTGGTGCCAGAGGTGTTATGAGCCAGATACATTCCATAGCTATCTCTTAGGTCAGGATCTTGGTAGAAGGCCATAAAAGCCTGCACATAAGGAACTTCTCCCCATTTTCCTTTCTTTTTACAAAATAAATCTAATTGTAAAATAGCATTATAACATAAACAGCCATCTCTAGGCCAAATTTGTTGGTTCCCCAATTTGTATTAGACCCAGTGTTGCCATTGAAAATGAGGGGTTTTTTTTTCTTCTTTAAATCATCTGATTTGAATTTACTCTGCTTGCCTAAAAGACATCCCAGTGGCAAGGCCTATGGGATGCTCACTGCTGTCCCCATGTCTAGTAAGGACTTCTACAGGAGTTTTTTAGTTAGTCTAAGTCTAGCAAAAGGTTAGTCACATTTTCTTTTCAAATTTTCACTTTTTGCAAATAAGGTGTAAGTATGGGTAGCAAAGCATTACAAAAGGCAATTATGAGCTATGAATGGGTAGTAGAATGACGAGAGTGAATTCTACAGAGAGCAATGAAAGCATATTAGTTTGGGCAGAGAGGGGCTAAACAGAAAGCAAACACAGAAGGGAGGAAGGGAAGGGGTGAACAGCATTTCTCAAGGGGAGAACTTGGAAGCCCTGATTCACCAGAGAACCTACTCGGCAACGGAGACACCTGTCTGCAGGAGCCAAAATGGTGCCAGCCAGGCTTGTGGAACTGGGTGAAGGTCTGCTTAGGTGACCCTCAGGTTGGGTGGGCTTGGCTGCTAGAGGGGAATAAGTGTGGAGACCAGCAACCTGCCAGCTGAAGTGGCAGGTCCCACATGAGGCAGTGCTATGGCCACTTGCCTGTCCTCTTGGCTCCACTGCCTGCCAGGATAAATGACGGCTCTGGCCAGGCGTGATGGCTCACGTCTGTAACCCCAACACTCTGGGAGGCCGTAAGGGGGGGCGGATCACTTGAGGTCAGGAGCGCTAGACTAGCCTGGCCAACATCGTGGAACCCCGTCTCTACTAAAAATACAAAAATTAGCAGGGCTTGGTGGTGGGTGCCTGTGATACCAGCTACTAAAGAGGCTGAGGCAGGAAAACCACTTGAGGCAGGAGAATCCAGGAGGCGGAGGTTGCAGGTTGCAGTGCGCCAAGATCGCACCACTGCACTCCAGACTAGGCACCAGAACAAGACTCCATCTCAAAAGAAAAGAAAGAAAGAAAGAGAGAAAGAGACAAAGAAAGGAAAGAGGAAGGAAGGAAGGAAGGAAGGAAGGAAGGAAGGAAGGAAGGAAGGAAGGAAGGAAGGAAAATGATGGCTCTGAAAAGAGCCTTTGGTTGATGTTACACCTCTCTGCAGTGTTAGCAGCTCTTTGGTATTACAGTCTTAGTGTTACTGCTCTTGCAGTTTCGATCACCAATTCCCTCACCATCTCTCGCTGTCTCACTGATCGTTGCCTCTTGCTGTCTCTCTCGCTGCTTGCTGTCTCTTGCCATCTCTCACTATCTCACCAACCATTATCTCTCATCATTGCCTCATCAATCACTGACCACCATCTTCTCTTCACTCCTGGCTGACTCGTCATCGATGCAGGGCAGATTCTTGGCTTTGCTCAGGAAAGAACTCAAGAGCAAGGCTGGGCGTGGTGGCTCACACCTGTAATCCCAGCCCTTTGGGAAGCCCAGGAAGGGAGATTGCTTGAGCCCAGAAGTTCGAGACCAGCCTGGGCAACATAGCAAGACCCTGTCCCTACTTAAAAAAAGAATTCAAGATCAAGCTGGTGATGAAAGAAAGCAGCTTTATTGAAGTGGCAGCAGTGTCACGTCTCTGTGACTGCTCCTTGTGGAGCAAAGCTAGCACACAGGCAGTGAGCTGAGTAACAACATATGGGTGGTTTGCGGTCATATTTATATCTACTTCTAATGACATGCTAATGAAGAGACAGTTCTATTCAGAAATAGCTAGAAAATGGGTGATAACTCTCTAGGTATTGCCGTGGCAAAGGGTAGTAACTTCAGGCATCTCCAGGTGTCGGTAAACTGTGGTAGTGTCTTACAGGGATGGGCAGCAAGAGCAACTGGAGGTGCTTTCAGCACCCCTTCCTGGTTTTTGCCAGTCTTCAGTCTGGTCCGGAGATGAGTCCTGCCTGCCTCCTACCTCATGTGGAGTTATTCAGGCATTCATTCAACAAATATTTTTTGAGAGCTATAATCAGAATTTTGTTAGGTGCTAGGTACACATACGTGAAAATAATAGACAAGATCTCTACCATGGAGGAATGGGAACATTAATTGAGCATCCTGTATGTATCATGCACTGTATTGAGGCTGTGAAGACGAGTACAGATCCTGCTTTCAATTTTTTTTTTGAGACAGACTTTCACTCTTTTTTTTTTTTTTTTCTTGAGGCGGAGTCTCGCTCTGTCGCCCAGGCTGGAGTGCAGTGGCGCAATCTCGGCTCACTGTAAGCTCTGCCTCCCGGGTTCACGCCATTCTCCTGCCTCAGCCTCTCCGAGTAGCTGGGACTACAGGCGCCCGCCACCACGCCCGGCTAATTTTTTGTATTTTTTTTTAGTAGAGACGGGGTTTCACCGTGGTCTCGATCTCCTGACCTCGTGATCCGCCCGCCTCGGCCTCCCAAAGTGCTGGGATTACAAGCGTGAGCCACCGAGCCCGGCCCAGACTTTCACTCTTGTTGCCCAGACTGGAGTGCAATGGCATTATCTCGGCTCACTGCAACCTCTGCCTCCCGTGTTCAAGCAATTCTTGTGCTTCAGCCTCCTGAGTAGCTGGGACTACAGGCACATGTCACCATGTCCGGCTAATTTTTGTATTTTTAGTAGAGATGGAGTTTCACCATGTTGGCCAAGATGATCTCGATCTCCTGACCTCGTGATCCACTCGCCTTGGCCTCCCAAAGTCCTGGGATTACAGGCGTGAGTTACTGCGCCAGGCCTATTTCTTTTTTAAATACATTTTTTTTTTATTTTATTTAGTCACCCAAGCTGGAGTGCAGTGGTGCAATCTTGACTTGCTGTAACTTCCACTTCCTGGGTTCAAGCGATTCTCGTGCCTCAGCCTCCCGAGCAGCTAGTAGGACCACAGGCACCTGCCACCACGCTCAGCAAATTTTTGTATTTTTATTAGAGACGGGGTTTCACCGTGTTGGCAAGGCTGGTCTCGAATTCCTGACTTTAGGCGATCCACCCGACTCAGCATCTCAAAGTGTTGGGATTACAGGCATGAGCCACAGCACCCGGCTGGAATTTGGATTATTTCTATAACCTTGAGATAAGAAATCCTAGGGCTGGGGTTTGCTTAATGGGCACACAAGATATGAAGAGCTGTTACATAAAATGAAGAATGGTCATGTACTATGTGGCTGCAAAGGATGGCTTTAGGACACGGCTGGAAGTTTCAGGGAACACACTTAGGGTTAGATGAGGAAAATCTTTTTTTTTTTTTTTTTGAGACGGAGTCTTGCTCTGTCGCCCAGGCTGGAGTGCAGTGGCACAATCTCGGCTCACTGCAAGCTCCGCCTCCCGGGTTCATGCCGTTCTCCTGCCTCAGCCTCTCCGAGTAGCTGGGACTACAGACGCCCGCCACCACGCCCGGCTAATTTTTTGTATTTTTAGTAGAGACGGGGTTTCACCGTGGTCTCGATCTCCTGACCTCGTGATCCGCCCGCCTCGGCCTCCCAAAGTGCTGGGATTACAAGCGTGCGCCACCGCGCCTGGCCAAATGAGGAAAATCTTTCTAACAGAGCAGTTTATCAGTGGAAGGATGTATTTCTGAAATAGGAGTTTCCCTATGATTGAAAACATTCAAACCAAAGCTGGAGAGGCCCCTTCTAACATGTGATGAAGAGTCACTCGCTGATTTGTGTTTTGGACTAAATGGCCACTGAGATTACATTTAGCCTTGAAATTCTTTGATTTTATAAACCTTTATATGTTGCATTTAAAAATTTTTTATCATGCATTGCTATTTTGCTTTGCGTATGTAAATCAATGCTAGCTGAATTCAATTGTGAACTTCCCCAGAGCCTGAGAAAAGGACTAGGTGGTGTATTGAAGAGATCATGGATTTGGAATCTGTTCTAATACCAAAAAGCTGTGTTCCTTGTGGGCAGGCTGTTCACCTTCTCTGCAACTCAACTTTCACATCTATAAAATGTATGTAGTAAAATTTAATTTATTCTGTTGCATTGCTGCAGGGCAAGATGTAATGTGTGGTAAAGCACTTTGAACAGAGTGACATACAAAATTGATGCACATTTAATTGAAGTTATATTTGCTTCGCTTCATTCTCATATGCTGCTAAACCACTGACACCTGACGCTGTGGAATGCACAGATTAAGTTCTGTCCCCAAAGATACTGGAAGATGAAGTCCAAATGCTGGTTGCAATACTGTGGCCCAAGCCAGAGAATCCGTGATGGCTGATTCTTTCCTGAAAGGCAGGGGGATTTTGCTCTGTATTCTGTTATTTCATAGCTCTCTCTTCTCCTTCTTTGCACTATTCCTTCCTGGGATCTTCAGTGTTCTTCACTTTAGGTGCTGAAGCGGCTTGTGTCTGGATCGGTGGTTTCTGAGCACCCTCTAGAGACAACAGAGGGATTTGTTCCATTTGAGAGAATAGATTTTTCTCATCATGAAGTTGCTGGATCGAATGGAATGCATAGGAGCAAGTGAGGGGGACCCAGCTTTCTTCAGCCCAGCCCTCCCTAGCACTGCTCCAGTGGGGCTGCCTTCTCCTATATATCCAATCCCCAGGTGTCCCTGAGACAATGAGCAACCCAGGATTAAGAAAAAGTTTCCCTTTTCTTCCTAAGCACAAGTGGTCAGGTGAGAGTGTGTCTCAATGGGAACATAACTGAATCTCTAGTGAATTCTGAACAAGCCAATGACTCAAGTCCAGAGTTAAACTCACTGAATATGATGCATAAATTACCTCTTCTGACCATCTAGGCAGCATGTCTTGCTCAATTCTCAGGAAAAAGAAAAGAAAAACTTACTTAAGCACCATAAACCACAGAAAGCAATATGAACTCTTATTTTTCTTTAAATATTTCATCTCTAGTTCTTTCTCATATTCAACTTTTTTAAAGTTCCACATCATTCCTGTCCCTAAATAAACTTAAAGAACAATGTTCCTGTTTCTAGGATAGTGGAGAAGACAGTAAGGGTTAAGAGATCAAGGGACTGGGATGGGTAATAATAAGGAGGGTATGATAAAACCCACTTCAGAAGTGTCACGCCTTGAATACGTAGCAAAAATGACTGACTAACTGAGAAATCAGACCACATATCCCTTTCTGAAAGAAAATGATGAAATAAATTTCCTAGAGTCATAGAGTGAGATATTGGGAGATAGAATTTCAGACATCTATCTTGAAATTTGTTGAGTTTCTTGGCACTGTAAGTTAATGTTTTTCATCAAATCTGGAACATTTTGTCCATTCTCTCGTCATGTGCTTTCTACCCCTTTTCTTTCTCTTCTCTTTCTAGGATTCCCCTCATACATCTATTAGTATGCTTGATGATGTTCCACAGATGTTTGAGGTTCTGTTCAGAGAAAAACCATTTTTTAATTATTTTTCTTTATTCTGTCCTTTTAAAAATAATCGCTAGCTTTGATGAGGCTACAGAGAAATAGGAATGCTTTTACACTGTTGGTGGGAATGTAAATTAGTTCAAAATTGTGGAAGACAGTGTGGAGATTTGCCAAAGAGATCCCTTTGACCCAGCAATCCCATTGCTGGGTATATACCCAAAGGAATAGAAATCATTTTATTATAAAGATACATGCGTGGGTATGTTCATTGTAGCACTATTCACAATAACAAAGACGTAGAATCAACCCAAATGCTCATCAGTGATAGACTGGATAAAGAAAATGTGGTAGGCCGGGTGCAGTGGCTCACGCCTGTAATCCCAGCACTTTGGGAGGCGGGCAGATCACCTCAGGTCAGGAGTTTGAGACCAGACTGGCCAACATGGTGAAACTGCGTCTCTAATAAAAATACAAAAATTAGCCAGGCATGGCCTGTAATCCCAGCTACTCGGGAGGCTGAGGCAGGAGAATCTCTTGAACCCGGAAGTGGAGGTTGCAGTGAGCCAAGATTATGCCACTGCACTCCAGCCTGGGGGCAAGAGCGAGACTTCATCTCAAAAAAAAAAAAAGAAAAAAGAAAAGAAAAGAAAATGTGGTGTATATACACCATGGAATACTATGCAGCCATAAAAAGGAATGAGATCATGTGCTTTGCAGGGACATGGATGGAGCTGGAAGCCATTATCCTCAGCAAACTAGTGCAGGAACAGAAAACCAAACACCGCATGTTTTCACTTACAAGTGGGAGCTGAACAATGAGAACACATGGATACAGAGAGGGGAACAACAATGGAGAGAGTCGGGGGAGGGAGAACATCAGGAAAAATAGCTAATGCGTGCTGGGCTTAATAACTAGCTGATGGGTTGAAAGGTGCAGCAAATCACCATGGCACACGTTTACCTATGTAGCAAACCTGCATATCCTGCACATGTACCCTGGAAATTCAAATAAAAATTAAAAAAATTGCTTGCTTTTAATTGATATTTTCTATTTGGTGAGTCATAACCTCAAAACACTACATATTCTATTATTCCATTTATGTAACCTAAGTAAATGATAAAATTTAATGATGGAAAACAGATCAAGGATTGACAGGAATTAGGGATGGAGAGGTGAGACTACAAAGGGGTAGCATGAGGGAGTTTCTTTGGGATGAAGAATCAGGTTTTTATCTTAATTGTGGTTGTGTTTACATGCATGTATACTCTGATGCATTTTCATGGAATACTCAACAGAAGGAAAAATACAAAAGCATATGAAAACTGGTGAAATCGCAATAAGGTTTTATACCTTATTATTATACCAAGGTCCATCCCATGGTTTTGATCACTGTATTAGAGTAATGTAAAAAGTCATCTGTATTAGTCCGTTCTCACACTGCTATGAAGAAATGCCTGAGACTGGATAATTTATAAAGGAAAGAGGTTTAATTGACTCACAGTTCTTCATGGCTGGGGAGGCCTCAGGAAACTTACAATCATGGTGGAAGGCAAAGGAGAAGCAGGCACCTTCTTGACAGGGCAGCAGGATGGATTGAGTGCAAGCAGAGGAAGTGCCAGACACTTAAAACCGTCAGATCTCATGAGACTCGCTATCATGAGAACAGCACGGGGCAAACCGCCCCCGTGATACAATTACCTCCACCTGGTCCAACCCTTGACACGTGGGGATTATAGGAATTAAAATTCAAGATAAGATTTTGGGTGGGGACACACACAGCCAAACGGTATCCTTATCGTGGGAAGGTGAGTGAAAAGCACAGGTGAGCTCTGTTATTTTTGCAACTTTCATTCTAAAACTATTTTAGGCCCAGGCACAGTGGCTCATGCCTGTAATCCCAGCACTTTGGGAGGCCTAGGTGAGTGGATGGTTTGAGGCCAGGAGTTTGAGACCAGCCTGGCCAATATGGTGAAACCCTGTCTCCACTAAAAATACAAAAATTAGCGGGCATGGTGGCACATTCCTGTAGTCCCAGCTACTCGGGAGGCTGAGGCTCAAGAATCGCTTCAACCCAGGAGGAGGAGGTTGCAGTGAGCCGAGATTGCACCACTGCACTCCAGCCTGGGTGACAGAGCAAGACACTGTCTAATAATAATAATAATAATGTCTTTTAAAAATTCAAAGTCCACTTGCTAAAAGGCCATGCAATGGGCATACTCCAGGCTATCTGTGCAAAAGGGTTTCAGAAAAACAAATGCCAACTGGCCCAATTGCCTTCTAGTTAATAATGAGGCAACTAGCCCCAGGTCAGGAGAGATCAGAAAAGTAAGTACTCAGTGAAATCAAAGTGTTGAACTATTCACCTCAACACCTTGACCCTCAGCAAGTGAGACAAGAACAGGACAGGTGAGAAAGCAACCATCGAGGCCGGGTGTGGTGGCTCACACTTGTAATCCCAGCACTTTGGGAGGCCAAGGTGGGCAGATTACGAGGTCAGGAGATCAAGACCACGGTGAAACCCCGTCTCTACTGAAAACACAAAAAATTAGCCGGGCGTGGTGGCGGGCGCCTGTAGTCCCAGCTACTCAGAGAGGCTGAGGCAGGAGAATGGCGTGAACCCGGGAGGCGGAGCTTGCAGTGAGCAGAGCTTGTGCCAATGCACTCCAGCCTGGGCAATAGAGTGAGGCTCCGTCTCAAAAAAAAAAAAAAAAAGGAACTATCGAAAAACTTCATATGTAAGTCATGCTTCAGGAAAGTGAAAGGATCTTCCTATGAGATTTGCAAGTGGGTGTACTGTTTAAGGACTAGAATAATTAAATACATCTCTTATATTAGAACTGCTTTCCCTTCTTTTAACCTGCTATTATAGCCCAAGGTAAGGATCCGTGTAAAACCTACAAAGTTTCTACTTTTGTCCCCATCCCTCTCTGTCTCTGAGTCTGTTCTCTCTCTCTCTCTCAGTGTGCCACTGTGATTCTGTGTTTGACTGTTTTTCCTTTTTTAATGGTCCTTTTCTGCCTGCCTTTATCCCTATTCCCAGATGTTCTCTCATGTCTCATTGCCTATTCTCTCCCTAGCCTCCTGTATTAGTCTGTTCTCACGCTGCTAATAGAGACATACCCGAGACTGAGTCATTTATAAAGGAAAGGGGTTTAATGGACTCACAGTTCCACGTGGTTGGGGAGGCCTCACAATCATGGCGGAAGGCAAACGAGAAGCAAAGACACCTCTTAAATCGTGGCAGGCAAGACAGCATGTGCAACGGAACTGTCCTTCATAAAACCATCAGATCGAGTGGGTCTCAGTCGCGCGGCGCCGCGGGAAGGCTGGAACGGCGCAGGTGGCTGTTAGTCGAGACGGCGGGGGCGGGCGGCGTGCCCCTTGGTCGACGTCGCAGCCCGACGGGCTGGCTGGTTGCTACCTCCGGGCGACAAGGGGCCTGGGGACGTCGTGCCTGGGCCAGGGTCTCTGTTTCCTTTCGCGGGCACAGTGAGGAGACTACGAGGTGAGGTGCGTCTGGGCGGATCCCGGGCTGCGGCGACTGTCACATTCTCCACGGCCGTACCGGAGGTGGAGCAGAACTGGGGGCGACGAGCTTGACAGGGATTGCAGCTGGACGTATCTAGGTTCAAAACATCCTCCTGCTCGCTTTCTTCCGCTCCACTCTTTGGTCAGGAAGACTTTGGGACGGGGTACCCCCCAACCCATACCCTCAAATTGCTGGCCTAGAGGGCACAGCACCTTTCTAAAAGATGCAGTTGGGTTTCCTCTAAAATAATAAAGCTAACCCTTGCTAATTGTGGGGAAAAGATAGCCAGAAGCAGCAAATTTCTGCTGTGGACGTCCAATATAAACTGATCCTCTTGAGATGGTTAATGCTTAGTTGGCTATACCTGCCCCCCCCCCGCCCCCGCTTTTTTTTCCTTTATCCGTTTTTTTTTTTTTTCTTTTTCTTTTTTCTTGAGACAAGGTCTTGCTCTGTGGCCCACGCTGGAGTGCAGTGTCATGATCGTAGCTCACTAGCCCTGAACTCCTGTGCTCAAGTAATCCTCCCACCTCGGCCTCCCAAAGTTCTAGGATTATAGGCATGAGCTACTTTACCCAGCCTGTTTTTTTCTGTGCAAATAAATGCACATGTATTTTAGATTAGTTTCATTTTTTATTGTTACAGCATTTTTCCACCAGACGCTTATGGATTGACAATTCTACATCAAGTGTTGCTGTAGGCTAGGAATCAACAAACTTTTTGTATAAAAGGGACAGAAAGCAAATATTTTAGACTCTGCAGGTCAGAGGCAAGATCAAGGATTTTTTTTTTTTCTATATGTCCTCTAGTTCATATTTTCTCATGAAGATCGAGGATCTTATTTGTTTGGTTTTTTTTTTCTTTTGAGACACAGTCTTGCTCTCTCTCGCCCAAGCTGGAGTGCAGTGGTGTGATCTCAGCTCACTGCAACCTCTGCCTCCCGTGCTCAAGCAATTCTTCTGCCTCAGCCTCCAGGGGAGCTGGGACTACAGGTGCGCACCACCACGCCCGGCTAATTTTTGCATTTTTAGTAGAGATGGGGTTTCATCAGGTTGGCCATGCTGCTCTTGAACTCCTGACCTCACATGATCTGCCTGCCTTGGCCTCCCAAAGTGCTGGGATTACAGGTGTGAGCAACCCTACCCAGCCTTATTTAGGTATTTCTATAACCAGAAAGAAAAGTTCATAAAATTTTTGTTGGTGAAAATCAAAATATGATAACTGAGTAGTTTCTTAAATACAAGTTGCTACAGTTTGAATGTTTGTTCCTAATCCCCAGTGAAACGGTATTAAGAGGTGGGGCCTTTAAGAGGTGATTGGGTTATGAGGTCCTGCCATTCATGTGTTAATGGATAAATAGGTTATCATGGGAGTGGGACTGGTTTGGAGCTTGCAGTGAGCCGAGATCGCACCACTGCACTCCAGCCTGGGCAACAGAGCAGGACTCCGTTCCAAAAAAAAAAAAGGAAAACAGACCTGAGCTTGCACACAGCCTGCTAGCCATGTGATGCCCTGTGCTACCTCAAGACTCTGCAGAGTCCTCACCAGCAGGAAGGCCCTCGACTTTGGATATATCAGCCTCCAGAACTGTAAGAAATAAATTTCTGTTCTTTAAAAATTGAAAAAAAAAAAAAAACCATCAGATCTGTGAGACTTATTCACTATCATGAGAAAAGTATGGGAAGGACCCACCCCCAAGATTCAATTACCTCCCACTGGGTCCCTCTCATGACACATGGGAATTATGGGAGCTACAATTCAAGATGAGATTTGGGTGGGGACACAGCCAGACCATATCACCTCTGTATTAGTCCATTTTCATGCTGCTGATAAAGACATACCCGAGACTGAGCAATTTACAAAAGAAAGAGGCTTAATTGGACTCACAGTTCCACGTAACTGGGGAGGCTTCACAATCATGGCAGAAGGCAAAGAGGAGAAAATCACATCTTACATGGATGTGCAGAAAAACTCCCGTTTTTAAAACCATCAGATCTCAAGAGACTCAGTCACTATCACGAGAACGGCCCAGGAAAGACCCACCCCTATGATTCAAACACCTTCCACCAGGTTCCTCCCATGACACATGAGAATTGTTGGAGTTACAACTCAAGATGAGATTTGGGGAGAATTTCCAACAATGAAAAATTCTGGCCCCTGTGCATTTGTGGGCAAGAGGGCTTTCCTGCAGGACTGGGGAGAGGGTAGCCTACGTAGCGGGTGCTGGGAGAAGCCAGTTGAGTTTCAATGACTTCCTTAGTGGCTGATACAAAGGGACCCCCTTAAAAAAGGAATTTCAGGATTTTTAGACCTGGAAACAAAATGACCATGAAATAAAAATATTGATTTAAAAAGCAACATAATCTGTGTAATGTAGAAAGAATGATTTATACTGGGATGAAGCCACTCTTATAATGCTCAAAAACAGCCCAAGCATTAGTCATTTCTGAAATTATAAAATGTAGATCTACGGCCATTTATTGTAGTTTGAAAATAGCAAGGTTGGCTCACTGGATCCCATTCCCTTAAATTCCTTTTCCTTTTCCCCCCATTTCTCAAAAAGTTGCTGATATAATTTGGGCCACTTACAGCACTTACATTTACAAAGTGTTTTATAGTGAATTGAATGTTATAAATATTTCAAAGGGCAGAATCTCACTGCTGGTCTGGGACTTAGAAGCAAAGGAGGGGAAGCAGTTCCTAGGAAGTGCCTTCTGAGTGTGTGAGCAGGGGCTTGGATGGACACCAGTTATTTCCACCTTATGAGGGGCAATGGTAAAAATCTTTCCTCCTGGAAAGCTCATCTTTCTGCCTATGTTATGAGAGAATCAAAAGAAGTGCTTTGACCCACACTGCCCCCTGGCACTGTTCTGGGTACAAAGCAGACTTGGATGTGACGTTGTTAAGCTTCACCACATAGTAGAAGGCAGTGAATGCTCAAATCACCAGCAGCACCAGTACCACCAGCACCAGTGCCATCAGTGGTACAGTATCAGCACTGCCAGTAGTACCACCACGAGCAGCAGCACCACCACGAGCAGCAGCACCACCAGCACTGGCAGCCGTACCACCAGTACCACTGCCGCAAGCAGCACAACCAGCAGTATTCCTGCCACTACCACGATCACTATTGCTAATAACATTATTAAAAAACAGCTATCAACATTCCTCTTTTTCTAAAGTCAACAGAGGAAATGCACATGACATGTGTCACACATAAAATTTTGATCATTACTGACAAATTGCCCTCTAAATAGATTATACAGGTTGAGTATCCTTTAATTTGAAATTCTTAGAATCAGAAGTGTTTCCGATTTTGAATTTTGGGGGGTTGGGGAATATTTGTATTATACTTTGAGCATATCAAATCCTAAAATCCAAAATCTACAATTCTCCAATAAGCATTTCCTTTGAGCAATTCTCCCCACCTTGTGTAGATACTGTCTCCATCTAATCATCACTCCTTTGTTCTGCTGTTTGGAACCCCCAGAATAAATCTGCTCTTTGTATCCTTCATGTATTGAGGATGGTCATGCCCCTACTCCCACCCTCAAATGATTTCTTCCTCATTGGACAGGATTCCTGGAAGTCACCCTCCTGGTTACCTACTCCACTAGGTAGAATAGTACACAGGCTGTCTATTCTCCCGAGTCCCCACCACCTTGTTCATAATAATGTATTTCTGATAACGAATCCTAAAATTAAATTTGTTAACTTGTTTTTGGCACCAACATCACACCGTTGTCTCATATTGATTTATAAGCAAACCAAAACTCCAGACCAGTTGCTTTTTGAGCCTAAGTGCAAGATGTAACATGCTTCTCTGAAATGTTGTCTTTTTTCCTTTGGGCTCATTCTTTCCAGACCCAGACATCTTTTGGAATTCTGATTCTGTCCAGTGGGTCTTATCTAAAGCATTCATCTCTCCCAGCACAGTGTCCTTGGATGACTTGAAAAGCCTGCCTGGTAGATTGCTGATGTATTTACCTAGGCCCAGGGCTCTGAAGAGGGTGACAAATCTCTCATAACGAGTTTGCCTAATGCGTGCTGGCAGCCCACGGATTCAAGGCTCCTTAGAGAAGGCAGAAGAACAAAACCTAGGGCCTGGCTGTCAGAGGGTGCCACAGCTGCTGGGGTGGAGAATCTGCTGGGGTGGAGGATTGGAGGAGTTTTGATTTGACCATTGACATGTAAATGTCAGAGAGGCCTGAGGCTGTTCCCCAGTGGACCCTCCCGCCTTCCCACACAGAGCCCTGGCTCTGTGAGGGCCACGGCTTTGCCTTTGTGAGGCCTGGGCCTTCCCAGCTGCAGAGGGCAGTCCCCGTAAGTATTCACTCTTGTGAAACTGTTCCATTTTGCACTGTGGTTGTGGACAGCAAGTTTCTCCCAGCTGCATGGAATGGGAGTGTTCTCTTTGGAATGCGCTCTTTTCTGGATATAGACATAGGTCCTTTAAAGGTTTTTGAAATGAAAATGAATACTACTAGGTGATTATTAATTTGAATTATGTAAGGAGAGAAACAGAGTGATACATTTGTGCACATGTATGTGCATTTACAGGAACAAGATTAGCTACGAGGTTCAAAGTACTATTTGAATTTTCCCTGATATTTCTGAAGGATAATTTTATTTTTGGCATTGTGTTTTCTGTAGTCCTCCTCTCTCTCTCTGTCTCTCTCTCTCTCTCTAACCTATTTTGAGACAGAGTCTCGCTCTGTTGCCCAGGCTGGAGTGCAGTGGTGCAATCTTGGCTCACTGCAACCTCTGTCAAGCGCTTCTCGTGCCTCAGTGTCCTGAGTATCTGGGATTACAGGTGTGCCCACCACCATGCCCAACTAATTTTTGTATTTTTAGTAGAGATGGGGTTTTACCATGTTGGCCAGCCTGGTCTCAAACTCCTGACCTCAGGTGATCTGCCTGCCTCAGCCTCCCAAAGTGCTGGGGTTACAGACATGAGCCACCGCACCCGGCCAAGAATGAATATTTCGAAGTGTTTTTTCTTTTTTCCTCTGAAACTTCAGTGTCCTACATTCAATATGTGAATTGTGAAATACGTGATGCTCTTACCACAGGGTAGAGGATATATGTCTTTGTCATGCTGTGGGCTTATTTTTTTATAAGTCCTTTAGTAACTGGCCAGCGATTATTTAAAATATAAATTGAGATTTCATATTCAGAATGAGGAGTACTGGATTCAGTAAGAGGAAAATCTTGATCTTAAAAAATCTTGAAGTAAAAGGTTTTGTTTGGTACAGTTTTCCCACATAGGACTCACTTCCTTAACTGCTTACAGAGATGGTGCTTTTAAAGAAAACATTTTCTTAATAAAATACAAATGTTTTCAGAAAAAAAAAAAAAAAAAAAGATGAGATTTGGGTGGAGACACAGCCAAACCATATCAACCTTCATAACTATTTGTTTATTTATTTATTTATTTATTTATTTTTTGAGACAGGGTCTCACACTGTCACCCAGGCTGGATTGCAGTGGCACGATCGGAGCTCATTGCAGCCTCGACCTTTCTGGCTCAAGGGATCCTCCCCCCTCAGCCTCCCAGGTGGCTGGGGCTACAGGCGTGCACTACCATGCCTGGCTAATTTTTGTGTTTTTTGTAGAGACAGGGTTTCACCGTGTTGCCAGGCTGGTGTTGAACTCCTGAGCTCAAGGAATTCTCCCACCTAGGCTTCCCAAAGTGCTGGGATTACAGACATGAGCCACTGCTTCTGGCCTCCGTAACTATTTCATATAATGTTGAATTAAAAGCCATTATTAGTATTTTTGTACTTAAAAATTTAATTTGGAAGCTCAAGTTTTTATGAAGCAAAGGAGTTTTTACTTTTGATTTCTCAGCCTAATAACTCCTCATGTATGATAGAACACACAGCACTTAAATTAAAATTCATTACAGAGAGTCTGGTTGTCTAAGATTTTTTCTGGCCTTTCAGCAACCACAGGTTCTTTGGTCCTTCCTTGATGTGTACTTGTCCACCCTCAAGTAGCAAATCATTTTCTTCTTTTATTCCTCCTCTGATTCTCACCACATCACTTCCAGACTGCCCTGGGAAAACGAAATTCTTCATCTACTATCGTGCATGTAACATACACTTTTAAGACAATAATTTTCTGTTTCCCGTCTTATACTTTCTTTTTTAGGCTCTGGTTATTGTGTCCTGGGACATTTAAGGCAAGGTAGGAAGCAGAAGCTTCTTTAAAGATATTTCCCCTTTTGGTTTTTATTTCTAAAAGACTAAGGCCATTGAAGAAATTATGCCTCCTTTCTTTCTTCCTGGAGAGAGATGAAACAGTTTTTCCTTTGAGGAAGATGTTGAAGAAGGGATTGTTCATACAGGAAAAAAAGATTTCAGGAGATTATGGAGAAAAATTACTGGGTCCTATAGGAAGAAGAAACAATAACCTGAGCCAGGGCACTTATTTTTATTTTTTTATACTCTAAGTTCTGGGTTACATGTGCAGAACATGCAGTTTTGTTACATAGGTATACATGTGCCATGGTGGTTTGCTGCACCCATCAACCCGTCACCTACATTAAGTATTTCTCCTAATGTTATCCCTCCCCTAGCCCCCAACCCCTCACAGGCCGCAGTGTGTGATGTTCCCTGCCCTGTGTCCATGCATTCTCATTGTTCAACTCCCACTTATGAGTGAGAACATGCAGTGTTTGGTTTTCTGATCTTGTGTTAGTTTGCTGAGAATGATGGTTTCCAGCTTCATCCATGTCCCTGAAAAGGACATGAACTCATCCTTTTTTATGTGCATAGTATTCCATGGTATATATGTGCCACATTTTCTTAATCCAGTCTATCATTGATGGGCATTTGGGTTGGCTCCAAGTCTTTGCTATTGTGAATAGTGCCGCAATAAACATACATGTGCATGTGTCTTTATCATAGAATGATTTATAATCCTTTGGGTATATGCCCAGTAATGGGATTGCTGGGTCAAATGGTATTTCTAGTTCTAGGTCCTTAAGGAATTGCCACACTGTCTTCTACAATGGTTGAACTAATTTACACTCCCACCAACAGTGTAAAAGCGTTCCTATTTTTCCACAACCTCTCCAGCATCTGTTGTTTCTGAGCCAGGGCCTTTTTTTTTTTTTTGAGATGGAGTCTCACTCTGTTGCCCAGGCAGGAGTGCAGTGGTGCAATCTCAGCTCACTGCAAGCTCTGACTTCTGGATTCACGCCATTCTCCTGCCTCAGCCTCCCAAGTAGCTGGGACTAGAGGCGCCCGCCACCACGCCCGGCTAATTTTTTGTGTATATATATATATATATATATATATATATTTTTTTTTTTTTAATAGAGACAGGGTTTCACTGTGTTAGCCAGGATGGTCTCGATCTCCTGACTTTGTGATCTGCCTGCTTCGGCCTCCCAAAGTGCTGGGATTACAGGCGTGAGCCACCACGCCCGGCCGAGCCAGGGCACTTAGAAAGTGTGCTGGGTTAAAGACTTCTCATTTTAAGTCTTCAATATGTTATTTTTCATAATGATCATAAATCACCTAATAATTCAATAAGCATATTTAAGAAATAACCATGTTCAGGGGGATTAAATAAATACAAAAATTCACAGTACAGTGAAAATCAATCACTCCTTCAACTAAGTCAATGCTACACTAGGATGAGTGCTGTGAATGAAGGAACCAAAGGTACTAGAGAGGTTCAGGATTCAGGAAGGTTAACTTCGCTGTAAACCAGCAAACCAAATTTGAAACCTGATGCATTTATTTCTAAAGTCAATGAATGATCTTGTGCCAGTACAGGCTGTAATTCTACCCATGTCATAATCTGCACTCACAAAGAACTCCTTTTTTTTTTTTTTTTTGAGACAGAGTCTCGCTCTGTCACCCAGGCTGGAGTGCAGTGGGGTGATCTCGGCTCATTACAAGCCCCGCCTCCTGGTTTCATGCCATTCTCCTGCCTCAGCTTCCTGAGTAGCTGGGACTACAGGCGCCCACCACCACACCCAGCTAATTTTTGTATTTTTAGTAGAGACGGGGTTTCACCGTGTTAGCCAGGATGGTCTCGATCTCCTGACCTTGTGATTGGATGAGACTTTGGACTGAGGACTTTTTTTTTTTTTGAGATGGAGTCTCACTCTGTCATCCAGGCTGGAGGGCAGTGGGGCAATCTTGGCTCACTGCAACCTCCACCTTCTGGGTTCAAGTGATCCTCCTGCCTCAGCCTCCCAAGTAGCTGAGATTACAGGCATGTGCCACCACGCCTGGCTATTTTTTGTGTTTTTAGTAGAGACAGGGTTTCACCATGTTGGCCAGGCTGGTCTCAAACTCCTGACCTTAGGTGATCTGCCCACCTCGGCGTCCCAAACTGCTGGGATTGCAGGCATGAGCCACCACACCTGGCCAGGACTGTGGACTTTTGAGTTAATGCTGAAATGAGTTGAGACTTTGGGGGATGGTTTGGAAGGCATGATTGGTTTTGAAATGTGAGGACATGAAGTTTGGGAGGGGCCAGGGGTGGAATGATATGATTTGTCTGTGTCTCCATCCAAATCTCATCTTGAATTCCCATGTGTCATGGGATGGACACAGTGGGAGGTAATTGAATCATGAAGGCAGGTCTTTCCCATGCTGTTCTCGTGATAGTGAATAAGTCTTACAAGATCTGATGGTTTCAAAAAATGGGAGTCTCCCTGAACAAGTTCTCTCTTTGCCTGATGCCATCCATGTAAGACATGACATGCTCCCCCTTGCTTTCCACCATGATTGTGAGGCTTCCCCAGCCACGTGGAACTGTAAGTCCAATTAAATCCTTTTCCTTTATAAATTACCCAGTCTTGGGTATGTCTTTATGAGCAGTGTGAAAACAGACTAATACAGGGTATCTCATTGTGCTTTTAATTTGCATTCCCCTGATAATCAGTGATGTTGAGCATTTTTCCATGTGCTTGTTGGCCATTTATATATGAATTGTCTATTCATGTCCTTTGCCCACTTTTTGATGGGAGCGTTTGTTTTTTTTCTTGCTGATTTGTCTACTCCCTACTCTTTTTCCTCTCCTTCTGTTGCTTCCTTTACACATTTGTCAGTTCAGTTAATGGGGTCCTTCATTTCCCTCAGACTGTTTATTTTCTCTCATTCTTTTTTTCCTTCTTAGGATCACAAAACTTTTATCATTTTCCTTTAAGTTTGCTGATTCTTTCTTATGACAATTCAAATATACTCTTATACCCCTCTAGTAAATTTTCTATTTCAGTTCTTTGCTGTACTTTTTAATTCCAAAACTTTCATTTTCTTTTTTATTTTATAATTTCTATCTCTTGATGTGCTATTCTCTATGGTTTAGCTTGCTATTCTCATGGAGCTACTAGCCTCTTCTTAATTGGTTACAACCAAAATCTACATTGCCCTTAAGGGAACCCTTAGGCTTGACTTTCCCCCATGCTCTTTTCCAAAGCAAGTTAGCTCCTTTGGGGAAAGAAATTACTTTTGTCTGTGGTCATTGCCTTTCTCTCCCCACTTGCAAATAATCTCTGGGCCATTTCTTCAGAGCTAGTGGGTGCAGAGGTGGTCTGATTCTTTTGGAGTGACACTCTTGCTTTATGATCAGGAAACTGGGCTGGAGAGCTGCCTCTGGTCTTCTTGGCTTGCTTCTCCAGAAATGGAACCTCTGCCCTGTGAATGAGTTGGGTGGGAGAGGTTAGGGCCCCATTATTCTCAGCCTGCTATGTCTGGGATAGAGCTTCCTATGAGTAAGGGCTTGGTGGAAGAACTCTGGGCTGCCCTCTCCTGGAATTCAGCCTCTGGAACATGGATCTGGGAGAGGGTTGGGGGTGGTGGGAAATGCTGGCAGCCTCCCCCTTCTGGGAAGATGCTGTGGTCCTCAACTGGGAGCTGGGGGAAGAAAGACCAGTCTAAGTGGCCCTACCCACCCAGAGCAGAGCTCCATCATACAGAACAGTGGGTGCAGTGGGAAAAAAAGGGGATGAATTGTAGCTCAAGTGCTACAGTCTCTTGTTCTTACACAGATTTAGTAGATGTGATGGTTAATATTGAGTGTCAACTTGATTGAAGGATACAAAGTATTGTTCCTGGGTGTATCTGTGCGGGTGTTGCCAAAGGAGATGAACATTTGAGTCAGTGGACTGGGAGAGGCAGACCTACCCTCAACCTGGTATCCTCTAATCAGCTGCCAGCGTGCTAGAATACAGCAAGGAGAAGTTGAAAGGATTTGACTTGCTGAGTCTTCTGGCTTTCATTTCTCTCCCATGCTGGATGCTTCCTGCCCTCAAACATCAGACTCCAAGTTCTTCAGCTTTTGGACTCTTGGACTTACACCAGTGGTTTGCCAGGGGCTCTCAGGCCTTCAGCCACAGACTGAAGGCTGTACTGTTGGCTTCCCTACTTTTGAGGTTTTGGGACTCAGACTGGCTTCCTTGCTCCTCAGCTTGCAGACGGCCTACTGTGGGACTTCACTTTGTGATTGTATGAGTCAGTGTTATTTAATAAACTCCCTTTCATATATACATCTACCGTATTAGTCCTGTCCCTCTAGAGATACAGAAGATTTTCTTGAAAAAAATATTTCTTTACTTACTATTTAGGACAATTTAAAGATACTTTACATTAAAAAGAAAAGATTTTTAACAATTATGGTTGCTGGTGAAGGAGTCATTAAAGCTCTTCATGCCGCCATCCTGGAGATCATCTTTGCCCACAAATATTAACAAGTAGAACATAATATCTACTTAGATCTATGGAAAAAATTATTTACACTCTGAAAGGGGTCAAGTTATTCTCAGAATCTCTCTCTCTGTCTGTGATACACACACACACCACTTTGAAATTCACATAATCTAACTTCCTTATGACAGAAAAGAATAGCTCTAAAAACTGGCCTTGAAGATGCATATGAAGGGTTTGACAAACTTCAATGTTCCTTGTAGAACTTGTAGAAGTTAAATATCACTGAGAAGTGTTAGTGTTTGAAGAAAAATATGGAAAATATGAAGACGAAGTATATGACCTACATTTTATCTGCTGCATTCATGAAGCACTCAAAATTTATGGCAAAATAATTTTTTTGTTTTTAAATATTTCTTGCCTTTTTATAGTTACAGTTATATATGTATAAAATACATATAATTTACATCTATATTATACTTATATGTATGGATATAATTTTCTCATCCAAAGGACAATTTTTAGAGTAAAAGGGGCAGTAGTTATAATGCTCCCAATACACTATGAAATTGTATTGGCATGATGTACATAAACTGCGGTTGTTCCAAGCCATTTAAGACAAGCACCCACTCTACATACAATATGAAGTGAATTGTGAAGGCACCAGGTGCGCTTTTGGTATATGTAAGATTCGTTTCTTGAACATATTTCTAATAGCTGTTTCAAGTTTTGTCTGCTAAATCTTATCCCTGGGCGTCTTTAAAGACTATTTCTACTGACTACTTTTATTCCCTGCAAAAGGGTCACACTTTGGTGTTTCTTTGCATATTCTACGTTTTTTATATTTGAATATCATTACTAGTAGATTGTAACAATTTTGGATTCAGATGTCACCAATTTATTCCATACTCTGCTGCCACTAATGTCTCTTACAGCTCAAAATTACTGCTTATTTAAAAACAAAACAAAACAAGACTTTTTTTATATCCTAAGCCTGGCTTTCTGGGATCGTCACAAGGTCAGGATAGGTTAGTGGTCAGCCAATGATTGATCAGAGCTTGTGCTTAAACAAAGATCAGGCAATGTTCAGCTCTGTCTGCCTTTACTTTCTGTGTTTGCAGCCTTCCTAGTTGGCCAGGGACAATTGGCTTTGTGCTGCTCCTTCTGGTCTTTTCCTGAGCTTGAAAGAAGCCTGCGCATGTGAACAGCCTTCCAGACCACAATGGATAAATATGATCTTATCAAAGCCCTTGTTGTTGGCTCTCGCATTCCCCCAAACCCCTTGTTAAATTTCTCGTGGGTCTATTGCTTGCTCCAGCTAGTATGAAGAGCTCAGACTAGCTGTGACGTTGGCCTTCCCGGATCATTTGCTACTTAAAACACTGTTGTTTTTGGCAGTGCCCTTGGGCATATTTCCCTCTTACTGCTGAAATAAAGTCAGTACCCTCTGCTGCCAGTCCTCTCTGCCTGCCACACACTGATAGAACTTCTACACTCCAGACCTGGGAGTTAAATAAGAGTAACCCCAAAGGAAGAAACCACAGGCTGTCCTTCCTGAGATTCAGTGGACAGTTTTGAATAAATACTCAGTTTTTGGTATGCATTGGTCATTTTCCAAGGTTTTTAATGTTTGTTTTTGGCTATTTTGCCCAGTTTTATTGTTGACTTTTGAGAGGATTGCCAAGCTCATCACTCAACGATTTTCAAAGGCTCACCCTCAATTAATTCAATTTTGATTAACTTGGGTTTACCTTGGCAAGCACAGAGCCTGGCTGGCACATGTGAGGATGTCAGTAGAAGGATTATTATAGCAAAGCAGAAAGTTATCAGAACATATGGAGAGCAAGAGAGAGAGAGACACTCGAGGAAAATGTTTGGGCTCTAAATTAGGAGGAAAATCTGTAGTGTCCTACATTTAACCCTGATTTGATCAACTAAGCCACTTCCTCTACCTGGCATCATTTTTTCAGCCTATGAAATTATGGATTTAGATGACAGGAAATGAGACATATTCCTTCTCTCATGTCTCCGGAATAGTCAGAGGTGGGTTCACAAGGTGATATTGATGAAATGACCAAGAGAAAGGGAAGAGCCAAAACAAAGTTGATTGGCATAAGAGGCCCAGGCTTGACTATGATAATTGGAGGTGGCTGGCTATCAAAGGTTGGTGAACATAAGTGTTTCAGTTTGAATGTCAATGGGCCAACTTTCCTTAATATATTTGGAGATTTAGCTATTCTGCTTTAAAAAAACCCCCAACTTCAGCCTCATGAGACCAAAACATCAAATATTAAAAGAAATCAATGTATTAAACCATCTACCACAATGTTTCAAAAATCAAGCAGATACATCAGTAATAGGACAGGTAAGAAGATGGTCACCAAAAGAGCTTCAATGCCCAGAGAAAGAGGAAAAGCTCTTTCCATGAGCATTGCAGGTAAGTTTTCTTATTAATATCTATCATAATACAATTAACCCATTGCATGAGTACAGAGCACTTTCTAAAGCACTTTGTTTTCCCTGCGTGTGATTTTTTTTTTTTCATTAGAACAACTCTGGAAGACAATTACCCATAATTCTGGACAAAATGAAAGACACCTGTTCAACCTTGCCAATTGGATATTGCAAAAAGAGATTAGAAAGAGTAGAAGCCAAATCTAGCGACCAAGACTCTTGCCTTCCATATAGAATTAATATCAAATCATTCAAATTAAATCAGGATCATTAGTACATAAACAAGAGTACGAATAACAAAATCCATTATACTGACTTTCAATTAAATCTTAAAATTTAAAATGAAGATGCTCATAGTCAAAGTGAACCAATAACATACTACATTGCTCTATATGTTAAAATTTTCTTAATGTCTTAACTCTTCTTGGTATCTGTTTCTGTTTCTGCCTTTATCTTGATTTAATTCCCAGATGTATTTTGTTCAGTATGTTTACTCTTTATTTTCTTTGATTCTGTTTTCTATTTACTATCTCTCTTGTCCTATGTCTGTTTCAATATACTGTTCTTTATCTTTCAACTTTTCTTTTATAACTTCACTTCAGTTTTAAAAGAGTATCACTTGAGTTGAAATTAGGGCCTGATTTCATGCCCAAAAAAGTGATTGACGGCTTGTTTCAATTTGAAGTCATGTTCTAAAAGTTATGGTTACTGACTAATACCACTTAGAACACTCTACTTTCAAGGTGTAATTGATCATGTTGAAGTTAACTGTGTCTCCCAAGATAAAATTCTATAGTTTTTAATCATAAGATTAATAATTCTATAGTTGTTACACAGAATCAATTCTATAGTTGTTGCATATATTGACAACTACAGAATTATTGATTCTATAGTTGTTGCATATATTGACAACTACAGAATTATTGATTCTATAGTTGTTGCATATATTGAGTTATATGTATATATATACACACACATATATAGTTGTTGCATATATGTTGAGCTTGATTATTGGAGGCAAATAACAGATTCAGTGCTGTCCAGAATCTAATAGTGCTGCAAAGGGTTTAATATAAGAAGTGCATTCACAGAAGTGAGAATGATGCAACCATATTGTTATTGGCTTGACATCTCAGAGTGAAATGAAAGCCGCTTACCTAAGTAAAAATGCCAAGGTGGTGGAAAACAGTAGCTGGCTAATCAGTGTTTGGTATTAATTCATTCACCATCCAAGAAGTATTCATCATACATCTTTTATGTTCCAAGCACGTAGAGATAGAGCAGTAGCAATAAGACATAGAATAGGAAAAAGGCAAAGCAAATGCTCAATCATCATAAGGACATGATTCCTCAAACTGATTATTTAAATATAACTGCTAAACAGATGGCAGGAGGCTGCAGGTCCCCAAGAAACAACCTCTAGAGCTGGCATGAGTTTGAGAAAGCAGAATAGTTTTCAAGCAGAATGTATTCAAGCAGAATAACTTTCTTGGATTTTGTTGTGCCCAATATGAAAGCACATCAACTCAAAATGCCTCATAACCTTTTCTGTATGTGTCATAACATTGATGCACATCGTGTTTATTAGACCTGAAGACCAAAATAACATTGATTTCTTGGAATTGTAAAAACATGTTGCTACTTGTCAAAGTTGGTAGTACTATTCCTTCAAGGACAGCTGATCCATCTCCCCAACCTACTTGAAACTTTGTCCATGTTCATCTACTCCAGGTTTCTGGATTTTGGCCTCGTTCATCTCATTACTTGTGGTTGATGTCCAGTCTTCAGGAGATCCTCCACCATTTGAATCCTGAGAGCCCCTAGGACGTCCACAGCCCAGAAGTCTTACAGGGCCACCTGGTCCATCAAGTGAAAAAACCCATTTGCTCTATCAGCCTTTCATCATTTCTCTTTGATTGAAATGTTCATAGACCCAGTTGAACTCTTCCAGGTGATCTGATGAGAATACTGATTACTTAGTTAAGTCATTTTTGGTAACACATGACCATAAGATTTTTTTTCTCAACCCTGAGTAACCATAAGATTTATTTGCTAACAGCTTCTGAATCTCAAGAAATCTGTATGTTAAAAGAGCTTTGTGGACACATTTGATGTGCAGTCCAACTTGAGATTATCCCTGCAGCTGTATATCAGGGTAAATCACTCACATTGGTGTCACACAGGGTAGGTATTAGTTTATTTTTTAGATTTTTTTTTATTTTTGAGACAGAGTTTTGCTCTTTATTGCCTAGGCTGGAGGGCAGTGGCGTGATCTCAGCTCACTGCAACCTCTGCCTCCTGAGTTCAAGCAATTTTCCTGTCTCAGCCTCCTGAGTAGCTGAGATTACAGGTGCTCGCCACCATGCCCGGCTAATTTTTGCATTTTTAGTAAAGACTGGATTTCACCATGTTGTCCAGGCTGGTCTCGAACTCCTGGCCTCAGATGATCCGCCCACTTCGGCCTCCCAAAGTGCTGGGATTACAGGTGTGAGCCACCAGGTATAAGTTTATTAAGTCATACTTCAGGCACATGGAGTCGGCAGATACGTTGGCCTCTTGTTCTCTTGTCATCCTGTTGAGAGGTATACCAGGCTAAGCTCAGATGGGAATCCTGTTAACTCTGAACTTCTACTGAACCTCTATGGCTCTACGGCAATGATGTTCAAATCTAGCTGAGCATCGGAATCACCCATGGACTAGTTAAACATGTAAGTTCCCAGTCTCCATCCCCAGAGACTCTCATTCTAAAGGGCCACAGCATAACCTGGCCCTGAAGGATGGGGAGATAGGTTGGGGGCAAGGCTCCACAACTGGTTATACTAAACAGGAATGTTTGGACACCACTGCTTAAAACTCCCATTACATTCTGGCATAATATGATACCTGGATTTTTCTAGGTAACTTTTTCCCAATAGTGATCCCTCAGCTTTATAGTAAAGAAAAGACATCACAGTGCTTGTTCGAAGATCGATTTATATATTTATTCATTTAATTATTCATTCACTGAATGTATTTTGAGGGCTAATGTTAAAACTGATACTGAGAATGACATTTAGAAACAAAATTGAGTAAGACCTTGGCTCTCAGTCTAGACAAGAGAGGAATTTCAATTATTTGTGATAATCCTTTGTAGCTATGGCAACAGTAAATAGAAGAGGTGGTATCCCATGGCAAAGAAATAAAACTTTTCCAAGTCTGGAGTAGAAAGGAGAGGCTTCTTGGAAGTAGCAATGCTTAATTTGGGCCCTGACAGGGGAGGAGAAAGTAGTTGAGAGGGGAAGAAGGGCAGGAAGGAGGGAGATGTCCATGTTCTATGAAATACAAAAACATATGATTCTATTTTATGTTTCTTTTGGAATCTAGGATCCCAAGGTATACCAGCATGAAGAGGATTATATCACCTGTGTTACCTGGAGATACTGAGACATGCCCACCCCTACCACCATGTGCCTGCTGTGTAAAGCTCAATGGGCCATTACCAGGACCATCCCAGTCCACTGTCCTCCAGGAAGCTCTGTACAACCATCAGAACCATTCTGACCTGGCCACTGGAGTGTGTTCTTCATTCTCCTGCACCACCCTCGTGTATACCACTTTGGTTCTGACATTGCACTGTTTCAGAATGCTGTCAAGGTGGGTCTCATGAGGAAGGGCATCCAGGTCAGGGACAAACAAGGAGAGGCCAAGGACAGCCATGAGCAAGTTTCAGGAAGTTCCATCACACAGCTGAGAAAGGGGATATGATGTGGCCACAGTCTAAGCTGGACAAAGCGGAGTCTGAAAAAGGAACTTATCTAACTGTATTCTATGGGTATTTGCTCAGTGGAAATGCAGAAGGCTGGAACTAACAGCATGGGCCTTTTCCTCAAGTACCTCTGCACTTAAGAAAAGATGCTTTCTACTACTCTCAGTCCAAGTATTCCCTCTAGTATCATTCAATGGCGAATAGCTCACCAAATTGGCAATGGCTAAGTTTGAACAAAATGAATATATTAGCAATGACTGAAACCAATAAAGACCAACAACTCATCAATTTGTTGACAGTTTCTTATTTTTCATTCTCAAAATTCAACATCCTGGGTCGCAAAAGTATGGGGAAAATAAAAAAAAAAAAACTTTGCAATAAACAGGGAGAGAGAGGAAGCTATCCAGCCAGTTTACTATTGAATACACCATGAAAACTCCCATTCAATTCCTTTATTAAGCACTTTTTCCCACCTCTCTAATGGACAAAAATCTTGCTCAAATTCCTAAACCTGCTTTCAGAATTAAGTATATGGATATAAAAGTAAATATCCTTGGGACAAATAGCAAGTTACTGAAAGGACCTAATGAAAATGCTTCCCACCCGAGGACTTCCTTAAAGCACAGTTGCATGGGTGGTGGTACCTGGAGACAGAAGGTCAAAGACAGAAGTGAGAGAATTTCTAAGGCTTCATAGATTTTAGACTCTTAATTTACTTCAGACTGTTAGCTACTTACGCAATACCCATTCTCCCTTTCTCCTACCTCATTTCTATTCTAGCTAATTTGTTCGAGTTGGCTCAATGAGCCCAGTTAAGATACCTAATATGATTGGTCTCTATTACAATCAGAGTGGCCATAAAAAGCACCATCCTTTCCAATGACATGTAAGTTAGTAGTATTTCGAGATTCATATTTAAAAGGGGAAAGACTCAACTGGCTAATGTCTTCAGCCTTTGGCCTCTGCCCTTTGCTCTCTTCATTTCTTCCTTTGAAGAATGTGGTTCTGGTGGCTGCAACAATTATCTTGCAGGCAGCAAACCAAAGACACATATTCCATGGTGGAGCAGAAGAGAAGTGGCCCAGATCCTTGCAGACTTCCCTGAGCATCCTGTCAACTTTATGCTACTTAGGACTAGATTTTGGAAAAAAAAAATCTTGGCAGGTTTTTTTTTAATTGAACTGTCAATTAAATACATTAAAATGCAAAAATCTAAAGAGTGCATGGAATTTTTACTTATGCATACAAGCATGGACCCACCATCCAAGTCAATGTATAAAACATTTCTATCACCCCAGAAAGGTCCCCTGTGTCCTTCCAGTCTACAGCCATGCCTGTAGTGTTCAACCCATTAGTCTGACCTTCAGCATTATCAGTTACCTTTGCCTACTCTTGAGCTTCATATCAATAATATCATGAAATATAAAATCTTTTGTGTCCAGTATTTTTTCACTCTTCATAATGTCAGTGAAATTCACCCACATTGTTGTGTGTGACAGTAGTGTAGTATTTCATTGTATGGAGATGTATACCCTTTAATTGTATGACTATACCACCATTTGTTTATCCACTCTTCTGTTGATGGATATTTGAATGGCTTCCAGGGATGAGCTATTATAAATAAAGCAGTTATATACATTATTGATTATGCCTTTTGTAACACAAACTCTCATTTCTTTCAGGTACATACATCTGAGTGAAATTTGAGGATCTTTGAGTAGATGTATGTTTAAAAATTAGTAAGATGGACACAGATTTTTCAAAGTAATAGAACCAATTTATACCACCAACAAGAACATATGAGTGATCTAGTTGGGCCTCATCCTCACAAAGACTTTATATTATTGAGTTTTAAATTTTAACCATTTTGGTGAGTTTACAGAGTATAATTTGGTTTTAGTTTATTTTCTCCAGATAAGCAATAATGTTAAAATGTTTTAAACATTGTATTTGAAATAATTTTTTTTTTTTTTTGAGATGGAATCTTGCTGTGTCGCCCAGGCTGGAGTGCAGTGGCGCGATCTTGGCTCACTTCAACTTCTGCCTCCTGGTTCACGCCATTCTCCTGCCTCAGCCTCCCGAGTAGCTGGGACTACAGGCGCCTGCCACCATGCCCGGCTAATTTTTTTTTTTAATTTTTTGGTAGAGACAGGGTTTCACCGTGTTAGCCAGGATGGTCTCGATCTCCTGACCTCGTGATCCACCCGCCTCAGCCTCCCAAAGTGCTGGGATTACAGGCGTGAGCCACCGTGCCCGGCCTGTTTTCTTAACAGTGTCTTTCATGGAGCAAAAGTTTTAGATTTAATAAGGCCCATCATATTGGTCTTTTTTCTTTCATGAATCATGCTTTGGTGTTTTGTGCAAGAACTCTTTGCCTAAACCTAGGTCATAAAGGTTTTCTTCTAAATATTTTTCTAAAAGTTTTGTAGTTTTAACATTTAGATCTGTGTTTGTTTCCTATTGATACCATTAACAAATCACCACAAACTTAGCTGATGAAAACAGTATCAATTTATTTTTTCAGTTCTGTAGGTCAAAAGTCCTGATAAGTTTAATTAGTTACTTTACTCCTTCACAAAGCTGAGATCAAGGTGTCAGCTGGCTGGGCTCTTATTAGGAGTTTTCAGGAGATTGCACTTCTGGAGTAATTCAGGTTTTTGGCAAAACTCAGCTCCTTATGCTTGTTGGACTGAGGTCTCTATTTCTTGGCTTGCTGACAGTCAGAGGCCAATCTTAGCTTCTAGAGGCTTCTTTCCAGTCTTTGCATTTCAGAGCCAGCAATGCATCACTGAATCTTTCTTATGCTTAGAATCTGTCTGAATTTCTATTCTGCTCTGGCTTCCTTCTATGTAATTATTTTTTATCATTTGTCTGTCACCTAAGTTGGAAAAAGTTCTCTGCTTTAAGGTCTCATGTTAAAACTAACCCATAGACAGGTTTTTAAAAATAAAAGTAGAAATTGACTCTTCTGGTCTTAAAGCTTAAAACTTACATTTGTTTTATCCAAGTTTCTTCCTCAGGAAAGAACCCCCAAGCCTCTCAAAAAGTATCAAAGAACTGAAACTCACCAGATCACCATATCCAGACAATGAGACACCAGGCCCCTTGTTCATCATGATTGCTTCCTTATCACCCCTTAGTTCCTGTTTTCCCACACATAGTTACATTTCTTCCCTGCTATATAAACCCCTCATTTTAGTCAGTAGGAAAGATGAATTTGAGACTGATCTCCCATCTCCTCAGCTGCAGGCCTCCGATTAAAGGCTTCTTCCCTGGCAATCCTCATTGTCTCAGTGCTTGGCTCTCTGTGGGCAATCAGCAGGACCTATACTGAATCCCTGGCATTTCAGTAACAATGTGATCAGATTGGGCCCATCCTGAAAATCCAAGATAATCTCCCCAGTATTAGGTCCATACATTTAATCCCTTCTACAAAGTTAAAATTGCATCTTCCCAAATTCCAGAGATTAAGACATGGTCATAATTAGGAGGCCATTCTGTTTACCTCAAGATCTATCATTCATTTTTAGTTTCTGTATAAAGTTTGAGACTTAGGTTAAGATTCAATTTTTGCCTATGGAGATCCAATTATTCCAACATTATTTGTGTAAAAGACCATCTGATTTAGGCATCTGGATGTGTGTCATATCTCTTCCAATGACTGTGGAAGACACTGAGGCTTCAGAGTACCCACTGTCTTGTAAAGTCCCAGAACCTCCAGGACCTTCAGGTCACTAATATCCAAGAGCAGTTATGGCAAAGATGGTAAGAAAAATATGACTTTTGCATCGCCCTAGTCTTTCCTTCCTGCTTTTCAGTTGAACGATTCATAGCCTTGATAATACCACTCAGGTGATCACAATGGCAAAAATTATTGAGGAAGGATATTTCTGTTAAAGTGTTCTAGGACTTAGTGTATTGGGATTAGTTCAACCTTCTTCACTGTTTCTCAACTTTGGTGTTTAATTAGATTCATGGGGAATGCAAGCAAGCTTACTAAAATCCATGTACAAACATGCAGATTTATGTACTGGGAAGTTAGTGTTATGGTATCCAATGCAATAAAATATTTTCTACTTTAAGATTTCTTAGTTTGCCTGTTATGGACAAGGAACTGGAGAAGTTTTTTTCTAATATTAGTTCTACATATTATTAAGGAAATCATTTTTGGAAGACCCACTTTATTTTTCTCAGGGTTTCTAGTCAATAAAGGATTGTAATAAATCAATAAATCATATCAAAGTATTTTGTAAATTAAAATGTGTAATCTGTAACACTGAATAACAGTTTTGCTCATTTTATATGAGACAGAGGCTCAGAAAAACTAAGAAGTTGGCTAACATCATATAGATGTGGAATCTATAAAGATTTATCATTACTTTCAGTAAAAGAAATCAAGTCAGCTTCATCCCTGGGATGCAAGGCTGGTTCAACTTATGCAAATCAAAAAACATAATCCATCACATAAACAGAACCAACAACAAAAACCATATGGCTATCTCAATAGATGCAGAAAAGGCCTTTGACAAAATTCAACAGCCCTTCATGCTAAAAACTCTCAATAAACTAGGTACTGATGAAATGTATCTCAAAATAATAAGAGCTATTTATGACAAACCCACAGCCAATATCATACTGAATGGGCAAAACCTGAAAGCATTCCCTTTGAAAACCGGCACAAGACAAGTATGCCCTCTGTCACCACTCCTATTCAACATAGTGTTGGAAGTTCTGGCCAGGGCAATCAGGCAGGAGAAAGAAATAAAGGGTATTCAAATAGGAAGAGAGGAACTCAAATTGTTTCTGTTTGCAGAGGACATGATTGTATATTTAGAAAACCCCATCGTCTCAGACCAAAATCTCCTTAAGCTGAAAAACAACTTCAGCAAAGTCTCAGGATACAAATCAATGTGCAAAAATCACAAGCATTCCTATACACCAGTAATAGACAAACAGAGAGCCAAATCATGAGTGAACTCCCATTCACAATTACTACAAAGAGAATAAAATACATAGGAATCCAACTTAAAAGGGATGCGAAGGACCTCTTCAAGGAGAACTACAAATCACTGCTCAAGGTAATAAGAGAGGACACAAACAAATGGAAGAACATTCCATGCTCATGGACAGGAAGAATCAATATCATGAAAATGGCCATACTGACAAAGTAATTTTAATTTATAAATTTGATGCTATCCCCATCAAGCTACCACTGATTTTCTTCACAGAATCGCAAAAAAACTACTTTAAAGTTTATATGGAACCAAAAAAGAGCCCGCGTTGCCAAGACAATCCTAAGCAAAAAGAACAAAGCTGGAGGCATCATGCTACCTGATTTCAAACTATACTACAGGGCTACAGTAACCAAAACAGCATGGTACTGGTACCAAAACAGATATATAGACCAATGGAACAGAACAGAGGCCTCAGAAATAACACCACAAATTTATAACCATCTGATCTTTGACCAACCTGACAAAAACAAGCAATGGTGAAAGGAATCCCTATTTAATAAATGATGCTGGGAAAACTGACCAGTCATATGCAGAAAACTGAAATTGGACCCCTTCCTTACACCTTATACAAAAATTAACTCAAGATGGATGAAAGACTTAAATGTAAGACCTAACACCATAAAAACCCTAGAAGAAAACCTAGGCAATACCATTCAGGACATAGGCATGGGCAAAGGCTTCATGACCAAAAGACCAAAGCAATGGCAACACAAGCCAAAATTGACAAATGGGATCTAATTAAACTAAAGAGTTTCTGCACAGCAAAAGAAACTATCATCAGAGTGAACAGGCAACCTACAGAATGGGAGAAAATTTTTGCACTCTATCCATCTGACAAAGGGCTAATATCCAGAATCTGCAAAGAACTTAAACAAATTTACAAGAAAAAAAAACAAACAACCCCATCCAAAAGTGGGCAAAGGATATGAATAGAGACTTCTCAAAAGAAGGCATTTATGCAGCCAACAAACTTATGAAAAAACGCTCATCATCACTGGTCCTTAGAGAAATGCAAATCAAAATCATAATGAGATACCATCTCACTCCAGTTAGAATGGCAATCATTAAAAAGTCAGGAAAAAACAGATGCTGGAGAGGATGTGGAGAAATAGGAATAATTTTACACTGTTGATGGGAGCGTAAATTAGTTCAACCATTGTGGAAGACAGTGTGGTGATTCCTCAAGGATCTAGAATTAGAAATAGCATTTGATCCAGCAATCTCATTACTGGATATATACCCAAAGGATTATAAATCGTTCTACTATAAAGACACATGCACATGTATGTTTACTGTGGCACTGTTCACAATAGCAAAGACTTGGAACCAACCGTAATGTCCATTAGTGATAGACTGGATAAAGAAAATGTGGCACATATACACCATGGAATACTATGCAGCCATAAAAAAGGATGAGTTCATGTCCTTTGCAGGAACATGCATGAGGCTGGAAACTGTCATTCTCAGCAAACTAACACAAGGACAGAAAACCAATCACCGCATGTTCTCACTCATAAGTGGGAGTTGAACAATGAGAACACACAGACACAGGGAGAGGAACATCACACACTGGGCCTGTTGGGGCTGGGGGACTAGGCGAGGGATATCATTAGGAGAAATACCTAATGGAGATGATGGGTTGATGGGTGCAGCAAACCCCCATGGCAGGCGTATACGTATGTAACAAACCTGCACGTTCTGCACATGTACCCCAGAACTTAAAATATAATAATAAAAAATTATAATTTATGAAGAAAGATTATAGTGCCTTATTAAGTAAAACAATAGATATGGATATTTAATATATTAGAGAGAACATTTATTCTTTTAATTATTCATTTAACAAACATGCATGGCATGTCAGTTGAATGTCAAAATCTACCCTCTAAATCTAGATGCAGACTTTGTATCTCCTGCCTCAAGTAACACAAAAAGAGAGAAAATATAGAATTAATTCAAGGTTCAAAATTCCTATGACAAGGACTATGATCAGTGTTAGCACATAATGCTGTGATTCCCATATCTTAGAGGATAAAGAAAAACAAATCTCAGTCTAAAGTAGATAAAGAATTATTTGAGTTGAGTCTTAACAGATGACTAGAGGTTGCTTGGAATGGGTGGATGTGGGATGGTGTAGGAAACCACTTCGTGTGAAAAGGATCAACTCAGAACCACCCCATCTCACTTGATATGGTTTGACTCTGCATCCCCACACAAATCTCATCTCAAATTGTAATTCCCATGTGCCAAGGGAGGGGCCTGATGGGAGGTGATTGGATCGAGGTGATTGGATCGTAGGGGCGGTATTCCTTCATGCTGTTCTCGTGATAGTGAGTGAGTTCTCACAAGATCTGGTTGCTTGATTAAGTGTGTGGCTCTTCCAGCTTCACTCTCTGTCTCCTGCTGCTACCTTGTGAAGAAGGTACCTTGCTTCTCCTTCACTTTCCGCCATGATTGTGAGTTTCCTGAGGCCTCCCATGTGGAACTGCGAGTCATTTAAACCTTTTGTTTGTAAATTACCCAGTCTTAGGTAGTATCTTCATAGCAGTGTAAAAACAGACTAATACACCACTTTTATTTATTTTATGATTTAGGAAGGCCTGCGTCACTAGGATCACCAGGGCCAAATGAGTTTCCAAAAGATATTGAGCAGTGTCCATACACACAAAAGTCTTCCTTTGTCATGAAGCTGAGTGATATCTTCCCAGGCCCCGTCCAGCCCCTTGCCTTAAAGGAAGTCCTGCACAACCATTAAGGCCACTTTGATCTGAACACTGGAGTCTTTATGCCGTTCCTGGAATCCACCAGTTTTGTTTTGATGTTGAAACACACAAGCATCCTGTGAAGGTGATACTCACGAAGAAAGGCACTTAAGCTATGCAGAAGGAGGCTGAGGCTTAGAATGGGCATGAACAGGTTTCAGGGACTGCTGTCTTAGGGCTGATGAGTTGGGACAGGGTTTGGATGGAGTCCAAAGTGAACCCACAACATGAAAAATGAATTCTTCAAACTGTATTTTTTGGGGTTTTGCTTTATGAAAGTTAACGGGGGGAGAAGCAGTAATATTTTCCTTTCTTCAAAAAGTCTGACTTGAAGAACAGACTATTCTCTTCCTCCTCTATATGCCTAAGAGGATAATAGAGTTGAATAATTCCTAGTATACCAATGTGAATTTAGTGCTAATGCTGAAACCATAAATATTACATCAATTTATATTTGAATGCTCAACTATAAACTATTGGCATCCTCTCATGTTTCCAGAATTATGATAAAATGTCTATGTATCCATGTCTTACTCCATTTGCTATTGCTATACCTGAGACTGGGTAATTTATAAAGAAAAGAAATTTATTTCTTACAGTTTTGAAAGCTGAGAATTCCAAGAGCATGACACTGACATCTGGTGAGGACCTTCTTGCTGCATCATAACAGGGTGGAGGGCATCACATGGCAAGAGGGCAAGAACATGCATGTCAGCCCAGGCCTTGATGTTTCTTCTTATAAAGCCACCAGTCAGATCATGGGGGCCCCACCCTGAAGAATCTTATCTAATCCTAATTACCTCTCCATTATCCCACTTCCAATCAACATGAATTTTGAATAAAGTTTCCAACACATGAAATTTGGAAGGCATATTCAAACCATAGCAATCCACACATGTAGCTATGGGGGCAAAAGCTATGAAGGAGCTATTCTAAATCAGAACCACCCACATGTCCAGAGGAAGACAGCTGTCATTTAGAATGAGGTCGGAGCACTAGAAAAGCCCTTTGCCCCCTACACATTTATACCTGGATCTTTCTTTTCTTGAGCAAAACCTTTCCCAAATTAATTAAGGATGAGGTTAATGACACGAATAGCCCTGGGAAATATAAAGTTTTTGCTTTTATTACATGAAAATTTACACGGCTTCATGATGCGTTCTGTGAGGCCAATTTCATGACAGAAGGACAGAGAAGTACAAGATGCATAGGTACTGTTTGGGGAAATATTTCTGTTGTTCTGCCTTTATGAAGTTACATTGTGGCATCCTGGTAGCTCCTTAAATCAATGTAGTGTTTTACTGTTCTGTATATCCCAACAATTTGTTCTCCCTATTATTTAAGTACTTTGGTTGTCCATTTATTTGCTGGGTTTCTATTTGGATTCAATTAGACTAGCAACTGCCAGCAGACTCCTTATTATGGAAATGGTGGGCATGTTCAAAGGGTTTTTCAAATACAGTTTCCTCCTTACTGATTTACTACTTTAATCCACTGCTACGGTTTGAATGATGGTGTCTGTTCCAAAATTTGTGTTGAAACCTAATGGCTACTGTGATAGTATCAAGAGGTGGGGCCTTTAAGAAGTGATTAGGTCATGAGGGCTCTTCCTTTGTGAATGGGAGTAAGGCCCTCTTAAAAGAGAAGTCATGCAATATTTTGCCTTTCTTGCCCTTCTGCCTTCTGCCATGTGAGGACACAGCAGTCCTCCACTCTGGAAGATGCAGCAACAAGGTACCATCTTGGTAGTGGAGAGACTGGGCCCTCACCAGCCAGCACCTTGATCTTGGACTCCCAACCTACAGACCTGTGAGGAATACATTTCTGATCTTTACAAATTACCCAGTATCAGTTATTTTGTAATAGCAGCAGAAATGGACTAAGATACTCCCCTTCACACTTGAGTGATATTAAATTTGAATGATATAAATTTGATAAAGTTGATAAAATAAGCAAATGTAAATGATATACGAAGAGCACATGAAAAGATGCTCAACATCATTAGCTATAGGAAAATGCAAATCAAAACCACAATTAGATACCACTTAGGCCCACAAGAATGATTATGATTTGAAAAAGATAACAGGTGCTGATTAGACCATAGAGAAATTAATACCCTCAAACCTGCTAGTGGGAATGTAAAACCTTGCAGGCACTGTGAAAAACTGGCAGTTCCTCAGAAAGTTAACCATAGTGTAATCACATAACCCAGCCATTCCACTCCTAGGCATAGAGCCAAG
The DNA here is from genome assembly GCF_006542625.1 of Nomascus leucogenys. Taxonomy (NCBI): domain Eukaryota; kingdom Metazoa; phylum Chordata; class Mammalia; order Primates; family Hylobatidae; genus Nomascus; species Nomascus leucogenys. The sequence continues at coordinate 59,548,121 of NC_044387.1, read as the reverse complement.
AGAATTGGAAACATATGTTCACACAAAAATGTGTCACAATTATTCATAGCAGCATTATTCGTAACAGCCAAAAGGTGGAAACAACCTAAATATCCGTTAACTGTTGAGTGAATAAATAAAATGTGATAAATCCTCGCAACAGAATGTTACTTGGCAATTAAAAGGAATGTAGTATGAATACATGCTGCAACCTGGGTAACTCTTGAAAACATTGTTCTAAGTGAAAGAAACCTATTACAAAAGGGCACATATTGTATGATTTCATTCATATGAAATACCAAGAACAGGCAAATCGAGAGACAAAAAGTAGATTAGTGATTTCTGGGGGCTAGGATTGGGAGTAGACATGAGGAGTGACAGCCAGTGGGTATGGAATCTTTTTGTGGATGTGATTCTAAAATTAGACTGTGGCGACATTTGCACTACTCTATAAATATAAAAACCATTGAGCTGCACACTTGAAAGTGGGTAAATTATAAGGTTTGTTAATTATATATCACTAAAGCTGCTTAAAGACCCATGAGTCTATTCTGATGTAAATACATAAACAGGAAAGAAGGGGAAGTTTTTCTTTATAGTAGAATGTAAAACTATATAAAGAATAATGGAGTTATAAATTTAAAATAGAATCTAAAATCAGTGGATAAAATTTTTATGAAGAAGAGGTCCAATCCAGCAGTTTAATTAACATACTCTTTAAAGATACATGATTTTATAGAGTATCTACTGTATACATGATAATATTCTTTTTATGTATTTTCATTATTATACCATATCTCAGATCAATCGATGAGCATAATATCTCCGTTTGAAAGATTTTTTATTGAGGCTAACTAAACTTACCTAACTAGTCTGAAGTTACACTGCTAGGAAGTGGCAAAGACAGTATTTGAACGGAGACATTCTTCACATGAGCACATTGTTAGGCTATTAGGCTACATTACTTTTTTTTTTTTCTTTTTTGAAACGTAGTCTCGCTCTGTCACCAGGATGGAGTGCAGTGGCGTGATCTCGGCTCACTGCAACCTCCGACTCCTGGGTTCAAGCCATTCTCCTGCCTCAGCCTCCTGAGTAGCTGGGATTATAAGCGCCCACCACCACACCCGGCTAATTTTTTGTATTTTTAGTAGAGACGGCGTTTCACTGTGTTGGCCAGGATGGTCTGGATCTCTTGACCTCGTGATCCACCCACATCGGCCTCCCAAAGCGCTGGGATTACAGGCATGAGCCAGTGTGCCTGGTCTTTTTTTTTTTTTTTTTTTTTTTAGATGGAGTCTTGCTCTTTTACCCAGGCTGTAATGCAGTGGCATGATCTCGGCCACCTCTGCCTCCCAGTTCAAGCGATTCTCCTGCCTCAGCCTTCTGAGCAGCTGGGATTACAGGTGGATGCAACCACACCCAGCTAATTTTTGTATTTTTAGTAGGGATGGGGTTTCACCATTTGGCCAGGCTGGTCTCGAACCCCTGACCTCAAGTAATCTCCTCACCTTGGCCTCCTAAAGCACTGGGATTACAGGCGTGAGCCACCACACCCGACAGGGTATATTACTCTTGCCTATTTTGCAGTCAATAACCAAATATTGAAACTAACAAATGATTAAGGTAAAATATAAGTAGTCCAATAGGCTTGAAATGTTTAATATTTGAGTTTAGAATTTTTTATTATATATTAGGGTTCTACAGTCCCACAGCATAAGTGACCAGCTGCAAAATTTAATACATAACACTTAAAACCTTTTGCTCTTTTACTCTTTCCTTTTTCTGTTTGTTTTCTCCCTTTCATATTGTGTGTGTGTGTGTCTGTATCTCTTTCAGTTATGTGTTCATGATTGATTTTCAACAAGGATGCCAAGACAATTCAATGGGGAAAGAATAGTCTTTTAAAAAATAGTGTCAGCTCTGAATAGCCAAAGCAATCTGGAGAAAGAAGAACAAAGCTGGAGGCATCACACACTGTGATTTTATTATATTACAAAGCTATTGTAATCAAAACAGTGTGGTACTGACATAACAACTAATTGATCAATAAAACAGAAGATAGTCCAGAAATAAACCCATGCCTATGTTGTCTACTAATCTTTGACTACAGAATACACAGTGAGGGAACAACAGTTTCTTCAATAAACTGTATTGTAAAAATTGGATATCCACATGCAGAAGAATGAAATTAGACTCTTATCTCACACCATATACAAAAATCAACTCAATAGATTAAAGAGTTAAGTGTAACACCTGAAACCATAAAATGTTTAGAAGAAAACATAGGAGAAAAGCTCCATGACATTGGTCTTAGCAATGATTTTTTGGATCTGATACCAAGGCCGCAGGCAACAAAAGCAAAATTAAGCAGGTGGGATTACATCAAACTAAGAATCTTCTGCACAGTATAGGAAACAGTCGACAAAATGAAAAGGCAATCTACAAAATGGGAGAAAATACTTGCAAATCATATATCTGCCAAGAGGTATCATGGCATGATATATAAGGTATATAAGGAGCTCATCTTAATAGCAGAAAAGTTAAATAACCCAGTGAAACACTGGGCAAAGGAACTGAATAGACATTTTTTCAAAGACATACAAATGACCAATGGATATACGAAAAAATGATCAACATCACTGATAATCAGGGAAATGTAAATAAAACCACAATGAGATAGGACTCACACTTGTTAAGATGGCTATTATCAACAAGACAAGAGATAACAAGTGGTAGCAGGGGTGTGAAGAAAAGGAAACCCTTATACACTGTTGCTGGGAATGTGTATTGTTACAACCTTTATGGGAAGCAACATGGAAATTCTTCAGAAAAATTAAAAATAGAAATACCACATGATCCGGCAATCCCACTTCTGGGTACATATTCCAAAGTAATGAAATCAGTAGTGTCTCAAAGAGATAGTTGTACCCCTATATTCATCACAGCATTATTCACAATAGCTAAGATTTGAAAACAACCTAAGTCTCTATTGATGGATAAAACACACACACACACACACACACACACACACACACACACACAAACAGTATTTAGCCATAAAAAAGAAGGAAATTTGTGATGGCATCGATTGCTCTGGAGCCCATTATGCTAAATGAAATAAGCCAGACACAGAAAGGTAAGTACTGGATGGTATTTACTGTATGAAAGACAGGTTATATGTGGACGCTAAAAAGTCAAACTGACAGAAGCAGAGAGTAGAACGGTGGTTGTCAGAGGCTGCGGGGTAGAAGAAATGGAGAGATGTTGGTCAAAGGGTACAAACTTCCAGTTATAAAATGAATTAAGTTCTGGGGATCGAATGCACAGAATGGTGACTATAGTTAATGATGCTGTATTGTTTACTCAAAATTTGATAAGAGAGCAGATTTTAAGTGTCCTCACCGCCCCTATCCCCCACACAGTGGTAACTATGGGTAGTGATGGGTGTGTTAATTAATTTGATGGTGGTAATCAGTACACTATATATATATATATATATATATATATATATATATATATATATATATCTTTATGCTATATACTTTGAAAATACACAATTTTCATTGGTCAATTAAATATTTTAAAATAAAAAATACTGAAACTGTGTTGAGAGACACATGTTGAGCAGTGACACAAGGCCAAAGATTTTCAAATGCTTGATATCTTGTAGAGTAAATAACAGGATTACAATGAAACAAAGTATAATAAAATATCTAGAAGAGCTGAAAATATTTGGAAGCTAAATACTATACTTCCAAACAAACAACAGTCAAAGAAGAAATCACAAGAGAATAAAAAATATTATAAATTTAATTATAATGTAATTACATCATATTACTACTATTGAGAAGCATCTAAAGTAGTTCTTTACAAAATTTTATATCTATAAATTTTTGTATTAATAAGAAAAAATGGCTTAAAATAAGTTATCAAAATCTTCACCATAGGAGTTAGAAAAAGATAAGAAAATTAAAATTACAATTAATAAAAAGGAAGTAAATTAGGAAGTCTACCAGAAATCAATGAAAGAACAAAACAAAAAATTAATCGTGGGAATGAAAAGATAAGCTACAGACTAGGAGACAAAAACATATCTATACAAAAAACTCTTAAAACTCAACAATAAGAAAATGAACAACCTAATTCTAAAAATGGACAAAAGACCTGAACAGACATCTCACCAAAGAAGATATACAGACGGCAAATTAGCATGTTTAAAAGTGCTCAATATTATTTGTTAAGGAAGTGTAAGTTAAAACAACGCCATGATATCACTATACACCTATTACTATGGCCAAGATCGAAAACATGAACCATATCGAATGCAGATAAGGATGTGAAGCAACAGGAACTATTACTCATTGCTTCTGGGAATTCAAAATGGTACAGCCACTTTGACAGTCTGATAGTTTCTTATAAAATTAAACATAATTTATTGTATGATCCAGCAATCACTCTCTCTGGTATTTATCTAAGTGAATTAAAAACTTACGGCCACACAAAAACCTTTATATGAACGTTGATAGTAGCTGTATTCACAATTGTCCAAACTTGAAAGCAACCAAGATATTTTTCAGTAGGTGACTGGGTAAATAAACTGTAATACATCCAGACAATGGAATATTCTTCAGTGACAAAGATATGAGCTATCAAGCCATAAAAATACATGGAGAAAATTTAAGTGCATATTACTTGGTGAAAGAAGCCAATCTGAAAAAGCTACATACTGAATGATTCCAACTATATGGCATTCTGGAAAAGGTAAAATTGTGGAGACAGTAAAAAAGATCAGTGTTTGCCAAGGATTAAGGCGGTAAGAGGGATGAATTGGTGAAACATGAAGGATTTTTAGGGCAGTTAAACTATGTTGTATGATACTGTAACTGTGACTCCAACTCATTATAAAGTCATAGAAACCCGTAGAATATTTAACACCAAGAGTGATCCCTAATGTAAACTATGGGCTTTGGGTGATAATGATATGTCAATGTAGGCTTACTGATTGTAGCAAATGTACCACCGTGGCGTGAGATCTTGAGAGGGAAGAGGCTGTGTGTATGTGAGGAAGGGGCGTATGAGAACTCTCTGCAATTCCACTCAATTTTGCTGTGAATCTATAACTGTTCTAAATACAGTTTACTTACAAAAATTAATAAAACCGAAAGTCTGTTCTTTGAAGAAATTCATAAAATTGTCAAGTCCCTTTAAGACTAATAAGAAAATAAGAGAGAAAACACAATTAGCAATGTTAAGAACAAAAGAAGCTCTATTACTAGTGAGCCTACTGACATGAAAGAATATTAAGGGAATATTATAAAGAATTTATAACAATAAGTTTGACAAATTTGATCAAAGAAAAATTACCAGAATCTCTACCTTATCAAACTAGCACAAGATAAAATAGAAAATCTGAATTACTCTGTAGGTATTCAAGAACTCAACTTTAAAATGTTCTTTATAATCTCCAAACAAAGTCCTTTGGTAGCGTAGGCTTCTGCAATCACCCGCAGCCAGCCTATAGGGTGGGGCAGCTGTCAGCGGCAGGTCGTCCAGGCCCACCCGGGCGTAAATGTTCAGAGCTTCTTTATAATCACCTTCCACATAATTCAACTTGGCCATGATCAGATTGGATTCTTGTAGGAATTCTGACTTAAGGTTCCCTCGGTCCAGGGCGGCGGTCAGATGCTTGCGGACCTCAGTCAGCTGGGGCTTGGGGCCTCGGGGACTGGCCCCCTGCCTCAGGGGGTGTTCCTTCAGGTACTGCTCCAGCTTCGACTCCCCGAGGAGAAGTTCTGCCATGTCATCGTTGGCGATGAGCTTGGCCGACGGCTGCTTGACGAGCTCGGGGATCCGCTCCCACTGGCACTCGGAGCGGCAGCGCTCGATCTCCGTCTCCAGCCGCGAGCCTGCCTTCTTGGTCGCCATCGCGGCCTGGCCGGGCCCGGCCGCCCGCCCCGCAGGCCCCACCGCCGCCGCCGCGGCGCCCCCTCGCCGCCTCCCGCCGCCGCCACGGGCTCGGGCTCCGGCTCCCATAACCAGTGGAAAAACAAATTTCTTTTCTTCGAAAAGCACTTGTATTCTATTGTCAAGTAGAGGAATGATTGTGTATTACATGACCTCATTTTCTTTGCAGCTTATGTGAGTATATTAAAAGCGAGTTTATTTAAAAAAAAAAAGTTCTTTATAATCAAAACCTACAAAAAAATTCTAGGCATAGTTTCACTGTTGAAGTCTATCAACCAATTATGGGGAAAAAAATCAATTGCACACAAATCCAGAAAATAAGGAAGAAACAACATTTTCCAATTCATTTTATAATGCCAGAATAATACTGATACCAAAACTTGACCAAAACATAACAAGAAAATAATATATCAACCAATACTTTTCAGGAATATAGATGCAAAAAATCACCAAATGTTAGCAAATCAAATCCAGTGATACATAAAAAAGGTGACAAATCATAACGAGGTTTATCTCATGAATGCAGGTTTGTCTTAACATTTGAGAAGTAGCTACTGCATTAACAGAATAAGGACAATCAATTATGTTGACTAATGTAGCAAAAGTATATGACACAATTCAGTACCCATTCATAATGTACCTCCCAGCGAAATAGGAATAGAAAGCTTCCACTGCAATCTGAAAAAAAGTCACATATAAAAATCTTTGAGCTAACATAATTCTTAATACTGAAACACTAAACACTTTCTCCTAAAGATTTGAAATTAATTAAGTATGACCACTCTTATTACTTCTACTCAACATTCTACTGGGAGTCCTAGCCAGTGGAATAAAGTAAAAAATAAATAAATTAAAGCATAAGTATCAAAGAGAATGTGATTGTTTACATTGAAAACTCTAAGAAATCAAAAACAAAACAGCAAAGTAAAAATCTATTAGACTTAATATGTGAGTTTAGCAAGGTTATATGATATAATATCAAAATACATAAGTCAATTGTGTCCCTACATGTTAGCAGCAAACATTGAGAAATAAAATTTTGAAAATTAATTCATAATAGAGATGAAATATTTAGATATATAAATTTATGTATCTATATATTTTCTAAATGTTCAAAGCCTTCAGTTCAGCGACATGGTGGGTTCATGAATTATGTATCCTGTCTCCATTAGTGTCAGAAATAGATGCACACATACATGGTCAATTGATTTTTGAAAGGCACCAATGTGATTCCAAGTACAGCCACTATGAGAAATAGTATGGAGGTGCCTCAAAAAAACTAAAATTGAAACTACCATATGATCCAGCAGTCCCACGACTGGGTATATATTCAAAGGAAATGAAATCAATATGTTGAGGAAGTATTTGGTCCTCCATGTTCATTGCAGCATTACTCACAGTAGTCAAGATATGGAATCAAACTACGTGCACATCAATGAATAAGCTCAATAAGGAAAATGTGGTATATGTACATAATAAATACTATCCAGCTTTTAAAAAGAAGGAAATCCTGTCATTTGTGACATGGACAAACTTGGAGAACATTATATGAAATGAAATAAGCCAGGCATAGAAAGACAAACACTGCATGATCTCACTTATATGTGGAATCTAAGTTAAAGTTGAACTCATAGAAGCAGAGAGTAGAATTGTAGTTACCAGTGCTCGGGGATGGGAGTGAGGTGGGATGGGGTGGGGAAATGTTAATAGAAGAATAGCAAATTTTAGTTACATAAGGGAAATAAGTTCAAAAGATCCATTGTACAACATGGCGACTGTAATTAATAATGATGCATTGTAGTCTTAAGAATCACTAAAAGGAGGTCGGGCATGATGGCTCACGCCTATAATCCCAGCACTTTGGGAGGCCAAGGCAGGCAGATCACAAGGCCAGGAGATCGAGACCATCCTGGCTAATACGGTGGAAACCCTGTCTTTACTAAACGAAATACAAAAAAAAATTAGCTGGGCGTGGTGGCGGGTGCCTGTAGTCCCAGCTACTCTGGAGGCTGAGGCAAAAGAATGGCGTGAACCCGGGAGGTGGAGCTTGCAGTGAGCTGAGATCACACCACTGCACTCTCCTGGGAGACAGAGTGAGACTCCGTCTCTCAAAAAAAAAAAAAAAAAAGAATCACTAAGAGGATAGATTTCAAGTGTTCTCCCACAAAAAATAGTGTGTGTGGTAATGTCTATATTAATTAGCTTGATTTAGCCATTCCACAATGTATACATATTTCAAAACATCATGTCGTATATAATAAACATACTCAACTTATATGCACCAATTAAAAATTTTTTCTAAAAAAGAAAATGTTTTTGCTGATAATAATTAAATAATAAATAAATAAATACTCTTGTTCATAAGCCACCCATCCTGTGGTATTTTGTTATAGCAATCCAGACAGACTAAGACACAAAATTAAGGAGAAACTCTTACTGGACACTAATGGAGACAGGATGCATAATTCATGAACCCACCATGTTGCTGAGGCCCAATCTGCCCATTTTGAACTGGGTCAATACTATCCCAACCAATAAGGAGGGGCAGGTACAACACAGGTCCATCATTAAGGGGAAATGGGATACACCAGACTAAACTCACCCTGGGCCTGCTGCAAATGCTACTCGACAATGGGCAGCCTCTTGTGGCATCCAATAGATGATGCATGACTCCTATCATCCTCAAGCTGCTGGGCTGACAGAATATTACAAAGACTAGCTAAAGCAACAACTAAGGTGAGGGTCACTGCAGGGCACCTTCAATGGCTGAACAATGAAGTTGACTAAAGCCATCTGGACTCTAAATACAAGCACACAGCAGAAGGGAACCAGGTACTGAATCACTTGCTTGGAAATAATGACAATTGGAGTGGGAGGAGTTGCCAGCCTCATTCTCATAGGAGTCCTATTGCCCACACTCATACTCTGAACTACCCTATATGATAGCTGGACCACTGCCAATTTGGATCTGATGTGAGGGGATCTGCCTGCTTTGAGTTTCTTGACTCCCAGGAAGGCACTTTCAGGAGGCTGTGGGACAAGGGCATCTCTCTATTGCCTGTCAGCAGTAACCTATAAAATAGGGGCAGTCATGGGCTATGTCAAGATGGTCGCCAACATTGTCCACCCAGTGGGCTTCAATGATCATGGACACAAAGTGTGGGCACTCTCAGCCAGGTTTGGGTGCCCAGGAGGGTCATGATCCCTGGGCAGAGCCAGAAAGACTGGGCAATACAGGCCAGTCAGGCAACCCCCTTATTGACGGTTTAAGAGCATCTGAGATCCCAAGAGGTCCACAAAGCTAGAAAGAGTGGGAATATTAACCTTTCTTCTCATTTCTACAGTAGCCTTTGGTGTGCCTCACAGGACAATATCCTGATAAGAATTAGCACAGCCATGCCAAGAGGAGGCAAATGCACACAATGCTGGCTTTGTCGTCCCAGAATGAAGTCCCCCATGCTCCCATTGTAATGGCTTGGCCAGTACACAATGACTTGGATTTTCCTCAAGACCAGCAAACTCACTAAACTCCCTAGTCAAGGTGGTGATGGATGACTAAATAATTCTCAATTATCTGATGGTGGAAAAATTTTGGACATTCTGCCTTTTTCTGAGTTCCTTGATTCACACACACACACACACACAGAGAGAGAGAGAGAGAGAGAGAGAGAGAGAGGATACTCACTCTATTGCGTTGCTTTCTAGTGGAAAGAAGGGATAACCACATGACCTCTACTTCCCTAACTAGAGAAAGGATCTCCAAGATTAACAGATCTTTGTAAAATTTGTGGGTGGTTCCAATAATGAAGACTGCCACATGATTCCCCAGATGGAGGTTGTAAGGATGGAGGACAAGCCCCAGTGCTGCTGGAATGTGGGAAAGAGCATTGTGGAAATGGAGTGGTGAGATGATCAGCTGGGAAGAGAGGGCACAGACTGTTCCATCAGTTTTCCACACATTCACAGAAGCAAGGAATATTCATTGCAATATGCCCCAGATCCAGAGTTAGGAGTCGAAGGTAGACAAGTATGAGGAGTTAACAGTATCACCGGGAGAGGGCACAGCAAGGACAGCCAGGCTTGCTGCATCTAAGCTTTTGACACTAGAATTCACAAGAAGTTGTCCAAAGGGACAAAGGGCAACTCCAGGGAATAGCCAGGCTAGTTCATCTGTCTACACTACTGGGATTATCCGTGCTCATACTTTTATGAGATAATTAATATTTAAAACTGACTTGAATTAGCAGTAAGCAATGAGAATAGATGTGTAGCTTGGTTAATATTTTTCAGCTCTGCGGTGATAGCACTGTATAAACAAAACACCATTTTTTTTTTTAGCAGCAGCTCAATAGTGCTGGGGGGATTATGTAGAGAATTGGGAAAGTAAGATTTACTCTTAAAACCAGGTCTTATTGGAGATTGGGAAGAGTACTGTTACTCCCCAGCCTTCTTAATTTCCACAGAGTACATAAAAATAACAGAGTTTGAATATTCCCTTTTCCAGACTTTAATTCCTACGGCTTAGACTCCAGCCAGACCACGTCCTCCTTCTCTAGCTGCAATACAGCTCCTTCTCCAGCTGCAATACGGCTCCAGCTGCAATATGGCGGTTCCTGTTCATAGCCATCCTTGGTCACAGCATGTTTATTTCTCATATGGATGCCATTCCTCATAATACCCACATTTACACAGCTCTGAAACAGCTCACATTCAAAACCAAAGTGGTACACACTAGGGATGGTACAGGTGAATCCTCCATTAGAGAGATGGAAATGGAACTGAGTATTATAAAGGGCTTCCTTGAAGACAATGGGCTAGAAGGGCACTGGGAGGAGTCTGATCAGTTTCACCACAAATGCAGATCTTGGTGGGGATGAACATTTTTCAATATCTCCTTCTACTGCTCTTGGCCTTTGTTCTCCATAGAAACCAGGGACTCCTAGACTCCAAAATAAGCAAAAGGTAGAAATGGATGACTTTGAAATCACGCATTTTATACTCAATGTATTTCTTCCTTCGCTGCTACTTTCTCTTTCCTAGTCAAGGCTCAACTTAAGCATCTTATATCCTGGGAAATCTTTTTTTTGCCTTTCCCATATTTGGTAAAGCTCTCTCCTCTGCACCCTGGTAATAGCAGCACCTTGTGCTAAGTTTTATCACAGCCCTTAGCACTATGAATTGTAATTTCTCTTTTTAAACACCTGTTTCCTTGACTAGGCTGTGAGTCTGTGTTTTCCTCAACGTGGTATCTTAAGCACTCTCACAGTGTGTAGCGCAGTTGACAGTTTATGTATGTTTGCTAAATGAATTATTGAATAAATTCATAAGATGTTTTTTCAATATTATTTTACACAATTGCCCATAGGGTTTCATTACAGAAAATATAGAGTTAAAGATGAATATTGGGATATGATGATGGAAACAGATATAGTTATGTAAAAAGTACATTTTGCTACAACTAAAAAAGAACTTAAACAGCAGTTCCTAAATTAACTTATTTATTAGAACCATTGACAGAGACAGTAAAAATAAAATCGCATCTTGGCTATTCTCTGGCTTTTCTGAATCAGAATCTCTGGAGCGGTGCACAGGAACTGACATGTTTAATGAAGTCCCTGTTTAGCAAAGCCCATAGGTCAGTCTGATGCACAACCAGGTTCAAGAATCCCTGTGTTTGAAATAATGTCATTGGTTTTCAAAGGGGCTTCGTGGTGAGATCAGATATTTAGAACTAAAAGGAGACCTCAGATTCCTAGTCCATGGTTTCACCCATAATACCATTCTGCCCCCAGAGTTACAGGTGCTGTTGAAATGTTGGCCAGTGGTGCTGGCAAGGTGAGCACAGACATGAGTGTAACTCTGTGAGTGCCACAACATAATCTACAGGGTTTCTAGAAGGGTCATGTAGACATTGGTGAGTGGCCCTTTCAGTGTCCATGTTTCCTTGTCCAAAATACATTACAGGAGCTAAAATATTTAAAATTATAAAAATTTAAAATTGAATAGAATCAACCATGCAAACATATTTCTTATGATGTGTTCACTAAGCACACTAATCATAGATTTTCCCTACTAGTGTATCAACACAGACTGAATCCTTAAACCTTTTAGAACTGGGCTCTTAAATATTTTTCTGAAGATTCTTATATGAAAACTGAACATTAAACATATCTAAATATACTTCTTATTTTCCAACCCTGGATTAAGGGTCAAACTAAAAATCTTTTCATTTTCTCTTCTGATTTTAAGAAAACTACTTTAAAAACTAATCTTAGTATCTATTGTTTACGAAAGATAAGGGCTGTGACTACATAAAATTTTGTGGAAGAGTTTTACATATCATTAGGGGTAACATCAGTAAAAGGAATTATTATTTGCCCTTTTAGAGGTGAGGGAACTAAGACATCCGAAAGGTGTTTTGACGATCTCACTTGTGTGTTAACTCAACTCTCAAAGATCCCTGATGCTCTATTGGAAACACTGCCTATTAAAAGAACTTTCTTCATAATCACTATCCCAGCAGGTGTGAGGTGGCGTTTCATTGTGGCTTTGATTTGCATTTCCCAGATGATTAGTGATGTTGAGCATTTTTTTTTCACAAACCTGTTGGCCATTTGTGTGTCTTCTTTTGAGAAACATCTTTTCCGTTCTTTTCCCCTTAAAAAAAAATCTGGTTGTTTACTTGCTATTGAATTGTATGAATTTCTTACATAGTTTGGATATAAACCTCTCATCAGATGTACAGTTAACAAATATTTTCTTCCATTCCATGGGTTGTCTCTTTGCCCTGTTAATTATCTCCTTTACTATGCATAAGCTTTTTAGTTTGATGAAATCCTGTTTGTCTATTTTTGCTTTTGTTGCCTGTGCTTTTGGGGTCATATTCAAAAATCTTTCCCCAGATTAATGTCAAGAGGCTTTTTCTCTGTTTTCTTCTAGTGGTTTTATGGTTTCAGGTCTTACGTTTAAGACCTTAATTCATTCTGAGCTGATTTTTGTATATAGGGTAAGATAAGAGTCCAATTACATTCTTCATATGTGGATAATCAGTTTTCCCAATACCATTTATTGAAGAAATTGTAGTTTCCTCAATGTGTGTTCTTGGTATCTTTGTCAAAGATCAATTAACTAATAAATTAACATTTTGAAATTGCATTTTCATTTTTCCATTTGCCCTACTTTTCATTTTATTTGTTTTTATTTTTCACATATAACTTTATTCTGATTCTGTTTATGATGTGTGTGTGTGTGTGTGTGTGTGTATGTGTATGTGTGTGTGTGTAATACTCTGGACGCAATGAGGAAAAAAGAATAAAGAGGGAGAGACAGAGAGAAGAGAGTGGGTAGACAAAGGAATGAAAAAAGTATAGTTTAGTTAATTTCTGGATATTTTAATCTAAATCACTAAGTACAACCCATTTTATTACTTTTTAAAAACATTATAATCAGTGAAAAAGCAAGAGAGTTTAAGGAACGAATGGGCAGGAAACCATTCAAAGAATATTGATGAAAAGCAAAAAGACAGTAAAGAAATCAAAGGAAGAAATGATAAAATAGGAGGAACATCACAGCAAATCACATATGGGTAGAGCGATAAAGAAAGAAGCAGAGATAGATATAAGAAATCAGGAAGATAATCAGAGTGCATTAATGTGCTGTGCAATGCGTTACATATCTGGTTAATATAATATAGATGTCGACCGGCACGGTGGCTCATGCCTGTAATCCCAGCACTTTGGGAGGTCAGGCATGAGGTGGGCAGATCATTTGAGGCCAGAAGTTGGAGATCAGCCTGGGCAACATAGTGAAACCCCATCTCTACTAAAAATATAAAAATCGGCTAGGTGTGGCAGCGCATGCCTGTAATCCCAGCTACTCAGGAGGCCGAAGCATGAGAATTGCTTGAACCCAGAAGGCAGAGGTTACAGTAGGCTGAGATCTTGCCATTGCACTCCAGCCTGGGTGACAGAGTGAGACTATCAAAAAAATTATGTATATATGTTTATATGTTTTATATATATTATTTATATATATATATTATATAATGTTTTATATATTATATATGCTATATATTATGTTTTATATATAATATATGTTTTATATATTATATATGTTTTATATATGTTATATATGTTTATATATTATATATAATTTTACATATATAAAAAACATAGATGTCACATTATTAAAACAATATATTGTTTAGCAAAATATGATAAATTTTATACTGTCTGCTTTATTCATGTCATAAATTTTTTTACTTATTTTTTATAATTCACAGTTATTGACATAAAGACTAAAAGAGAATTGGCCCCAGTTTGACTTCCCTCTCTTCTTCATTCTGTTTCAAAATCCATTGGTAAAGCTAAATGAAATCTGTTTCTTTGTCCAAAGTTATGGTGAAATTGTTTCCTGGGCTTGTTATGGGCATAAATGAATTGCAGAAGAAAGTGCTTTGAAAAGAGTTCTAAACCAAGATAAATGGTTTACTTTATTGCAATCGTCCTTAACATATAAACTTACCTGAGAATTGCACGGCATGAACTCTTAGTCATTCCTCAGATATCCAGACTTAAGGACAGAAGGTCATTTGCCAAGTTTTTTTTAGCTGTCATTTTCCTATCCCATCAATTTGATTTTCAAGGTTTAGAGATGGAGAGTTTATTCAATTGATTAAATTTTGGATTTTAGTCTCTTCTGAGCCTAATGTCTGGGTTATATGAAATATTTTTAGTATAGATATTAGGAGAAGTTGACACTGAATGTTAAGAACTTCTGTCCATCCACTTCTTGCAGTCTCTACTAAGATTAAGGGTCAAAACTGGGTCTTGGAAGTAGATAAAGTTTGGTTTGTTTCTTCTTCTCTGGCCTCTTCTCAAGCCCCACCCTGCAGGCCACATTGTTGAGATGCCAGGGACCCGGGATGATAGTGCTGGAAGGCTCATAAACTTCCATATTCCAACTGCATAATCTTACAGAAAGGAGAATAGAGAGCCAGAGTGAAGGAGTGACTTTTGCCAGACAAGTCAGCATTAAACCTAGGTTGATAGAAAGAGTGCTTCTCTTGACTCTCAGCCCAGAGTCTTAACCATCTGCTATTCCCCAAATCTCTAGACAACTCATTGCTCCGATATTTTAACTACCCTGTCAACACCCTAAAGTCGCCCAAGTTTTTCAGCTTGCTAAGGGGATAATACATTAAAGGAATACATTAACCAACTATTTATTTTTTAAAATCTTTGTTCAAGCATTTATCAGGAAGTGGTGTAGTATATGTGCCTGTATCAAGTTATCAGAACTGTCATATCTCAATCAAGATTTAAATTGGTTACTTTTAGTATAGAAAAATACCCTTCTTTCAAACAGATGCTCCTAAATATAATAACTATGTATCTCCAAAAGGGGTAACTTGACAATTCCATAATTAGAGTAAGACATTTGGGCATTCCTCACTCAGCAATTGGTAAAATAGTAAGCAGAGAAACGATCTGAACATTATGAACTACTCTGAACTAATTGGTATCTGTAGAAAACTCGACCCAATAATTGCAGAATACATATTAAGATTTTATATTATATTTATCAATATTGGCTGTATTTTGGGTCATAAAATAAGTTTTATTAAATTAAAAGTTTGAAATTACCCAGAATACTTATCTGACATCAGCAGAATTAAATTAAACACAAGTAACAAAAGGGTAACTAAGAAAACCACAAATATTTGACATTAAATTATAGATTTAAAATAATGTATGGGTCAAAGAAGAAATCAAAAAAGAAACCAGAAAACTGTTTGAATTAAATGAAAATGCAAATATATCAAAATCTATGTGATACAGCTAAGGCAATGCTTAAAGAAATATTTATGACACTCTACACTTCTATTAAAAAAGAAGTAATGCCTAAAATTAATTTTTAATTTTTTTTGAGACGGAGTCTCGCTCTGTCGCCCAGGCTGGAGTGCAGTGGCATGATCTCAGCTCACTGCAAGCTCTGCCTCCCAAGTTCATGCTATTCTCCTGCCTCAGCCTCCCGAGTAGCTGGGACTACAGGCGCCCGCCACCACGCCCAGCTAATTTTGTTTTTGCATTTTTAGTAGAGACGGGGTTTCACCGTGTTAGCCAGGATGGTCTCGATCTCCTGACCTCGTGATCCGCCTGTCTCGGCCTCCGAAAGTGCTGGGATTACAGGTGTGAGCCACCGCGCTTGGCCTAAAATTAATTTCTTAACATACCACCTTTATAAACCAGAAAAAGAAAAGCAGAGCTGAGATCGCACCACGGCATGATAAAAAAAAAAAAAAAGAATCACTCTAGCTGCTGTGCTGAGAAACGTTAACAACTGTTATTACATCAGGAGCTTAGGTCTGCTTTGACATGAAGCACTGGGACACTGGAACAGAGAAAGAGATACTCTCTCCACTCCAAACTTTAGAAACCAGCCCCTGACAGGCGAATATGATCCACCATTTCTATACTGTGAGCAGAGTCTGTGCCACGTTCAGCAAGAGTGGCAGGTCTTCTTGACCTCAGTGCTTCCTGGGGTGGACAGACTACGGCCACCTTATCTTTTTACACGAGAACTGTCCTTCCTCTCTCAGGCATGAAACCATTGGCCAGCTTGGCCATCTTAATCAAAGGAATCTTGAAGCCATTCATTTCATTCATTTTATTTCAAGAAGACATGAAATTATGTTTTATGCCAGGCCAATAAAGGATGACACATCATTTCCTTGGGCTTACAATATTTTTGCCTTTGGAAAGGTGTCTGAGAAAGACATAACCTGAAGTTTACTGTCTAGTACAGTGCAGACTGACAGTAGCTGCTCAATAAAGCATAGTGCCCTTCTTCCTACCCCTTTCTCATTCGCCTTGACTTCCCCAAGGTCTTCATTTTCAGAGATGGCAACTGATACCTAGAAACCCCATGAAGTTCTACAGTGTTTACATCAATCCCTCAAATCTGGTTGAGCCCAAGAGCTAGAGACCTGCTGATTTTTCTGGAAAAATGGCTGTCTTACAGAAGAACCAAAGGACATAGTGGAAAAGACAGCACCTAAAAGTTAGCATGGATGGAAGGGGAAAGTTCCTGGAAAGCAAGGCATTAGCAGGAATTAGCTAAGTTCTTGTCCACCCTTTGCTAGTGATGGTTCATTTTTGTAGGATAATAATATAATAAGGCTTTAAAAATAAAATTTAAAAAATGTATCTCTGAAGTTTGACAGGCAAGATAGAACCTAGAAAAATAGAGTCTAAACTCTTTCTCTCTCCCTCTCTGTCTATGTGTGTGTGTGTGTGTGTGTGTGTGTGTGTGCAAGAGAGAATGAGAGAGAAAGAGAGAGAGAGAGACAGAGAGACAGAGACAGAAAGGCTCGTGATTCAAGGTCACAGTGCAGATAAACAGATTCACTCTTTCTCCTCCCCAAACAAAACTAGATTTTTTTATTTGTCACACTTGAAGCTCATCTGCTTTCCCACTCCCTCATTAAAATTCTGAGCTACTGCAAGACAGCCTCATGCAGGATAATTAGAGCCTGATCTCCCAGGAGAATGCTGGGAACCAGGCTTGTGAATTAGCCTTTCCCCTTGGTGGGTGGACACTGCCACCCTGTGTTCAGATACTGGGAACCACTGAGCGGTGATCCTTTTCTCTGACTCCTCAACTTCAGATTGCTCAGTCGATTCCCAGGTGTGCCCACAATATCAATATGTGTTCGTTATGGTGTGAAGGCTTCCACAGCTGTCAGTGTTTTCAGCCGGGGGATGGAGAGGTTGTTTATAGCGAGGGAAGAGGGGCATGAGATGAAGCTAGGGAGGCAAGCAGAGGTGATAGAACGCATGCTAAGGAAAACCCCACGAGGAACTGCCCTGGATTTCCCCAGCCACTCAAGCATTTGGGTTTCTGTGACTTTGCTGCCACTGCTACCTCTTCCCTGAATGCTTTTCCCACAGACTCTGCCTTTTGAAAGCCCACGCCTCTCAGAGATCTGGCTGAAGCATCACCTTATGTGCGAACCCCTGCCTGATCACCACTCCCTAGAGCCTACCCTGGTAGAATCAGGGATTTCATTCTGCCCCATCATAGCCTCTTCCCTACACAACTTAAAGGTGGGTCTCAACATTTCCACATTTGTCTTCCATGAACCCTGGAGGCCCTGGAGTGTGAATGAACTTGTCTTATTTTTCTGTACGTCCCCAAGCCTTAGCAGATCTTTCATTAATATCTTTGGCAGAGCAAATGAATGAATGAATGAATGAATGAACAAAATAAATAGTATGCATATAACATTTGGAAAAATCAGATTAAAGCCTTTAAGGCAGAAAAATCAATGTTATTAGGAGAGGGGGGAAATACCAGAACTGAGAGAAGAAGTACAAGAATTGAGGGGCTGGGGAGGGCTGAAAACTGATAGGGAATGTTATTGAGTTGTAGAAAATAACTCATTTCACCACCAGAGAAAGAGCTATTTATGTAATGCTAGAATTAATATAATAATGGTTATTATCTCAGAAACACAAGACAGTCATAAAATGGCTTATTAAAAGGGTTGCAACTCAGATCACTAAAACCATCAGAGAGGATTCCAACTTTGCATTTCACTAAAATGTAAGACTTTTTGCTTGAAAACGTCTCATTTAATGGGCTTATCAGCTTCCCAATCTCAATATCTTCAAGACTCCTATAAACCTCCACTCTCCCTGATTCTAACACCGAATTAATCAAAGTCAAGCACTGTCACCCCAGAAATGTCTCTTGAACACTTTAAGCCACCTCCAAACACTTTCACTTCTCCAAACCTTTGAGCAGAAATGTGCTATTTCCTCTGCTGGGAATATGTTCGAATCCCTTTTTTAAAAAAGGCGAAATTAGAGTCTCCCTTACAGACTCAGCTTTGCGAAAAGCCTTTCCCATTTTCACACAGCAAAGGTGGCCATTCCTCAACTGCGTTCCCCTTGCACTGTGTTCATGCCCTAATTCCAGCATTTTTTTCAAGCCTCTATTGTAGGAATTACTACAGAAGGGTTCTGTTGAAAGTATCTTGACCTGCTCCCCACTGTCTGAAAGCAACGTCAAGGAGGTATACAGCTTCAGTATCTTTGTAGTCTTCCGTTCTAGCACAAGGATGAAATACAGCAAAATAATGCTTAGAACATATTTATGAAATAAATGAATAAAGAAATGAAAACAAATGAATGGACAAGCATGAAGGACATATTAGGCTGAAAAAAAATAGCTTTACCAGTCTGTGTAGCTCCTGATCACAACAATATATACTGGTCACACCTTGTCCCATTATTTCCACCCAAAATCGTACTCATTCTTTAAGACCTGTCTCAAATGCTACCCCCTTCAAGCTTCTGTCTGTAATTAATCAACATGCAGCCCTTTGCTTCTGGGCAATGCTCACATGACAGTCATCATTTACTACATTTTATGAGAGCTCATGCACTAAAAAAATAAAAAAGACATAAAATAAATTGGGAGACTGCTCTGTGCCAGCCACAGGGAAAGTCTCTTTCCAAAGCTGAGTCTCTAAAGGACACCCCTAATTCAGCTTTTAAAAAGTTCCAGATGCTGAGCACAAAGAGTTGAACAAAATGGAAAAGGTCTCTGTTCTTTTGAAGCTTATATTTCAGTGGATGGAGACAGATAATAAATAGCACATAAACAAATAAATAAAAAGAGAATTTCAGTGTTTTAAGGACAATAAAACTGGGTAATGTAATAGTGTTTCCCTCAGCATTCTCATTTGTAGCCAGCAGAATTCAGTTTCACAAAAGGAGAATTTATTAAGCAGGGTTCCTCCAAAAACTCAACAGAAAGACTAAAGAAACAGGCTCTTGTCAAGTTTCCAGCAAGAAAATTGGACATTTCATCTCCAGCATATGATACATGCGGACAGTCATTGATTTAGTACTACTCAAGAGAGGAGAAAACATTCATTGAAATCTGATTAAACTGTGTGACTTTTTTTTTTTCGAGACAGAGTCTCGCTGTGATGCCCAGGCTGGAGTGCAACGGCCCGATCTCTGCTCACTGCAGCCTCCACCTCCCAAGTCAAGCAATTCTCCTGCCTCAGCCTCCTGAGCAGCTGGGATTACAGGCACCCACTACCATGCCATGCTAATTCTTTTTTTTTTTTTTGAGAAGGAATCTCGCTCTGTCGCCCAGGCTGGAGTGCAGTGGCGCGATCTCTGCTCACTGCAAGCTCTGCCTCCCAGGTTCACGCCATTCTCCTGCCTCAGCCTCCAGAGTAGCTGGGACTACAGGCGCCCGCCACCACACCGGGCTAATTTTTTGTGTGTTTTTAGTACAGACGGGGTTTCACCCCGTTAGCCAATTCAGTCTCGATCTCCTGACCTCGTGATCCGCCCGCCTTGGCCTCCCAAAGTGCTGAGCCACTGCGCCCGGCCTAACTTTTGTATTTTTAATAGAGACGGGGTTTCACCATGTTGGCCAGGCGGGTCTCGAACTCCTGACCTCAAGTGATCCACCTGCCTCAGCCTCCCAAAGTGTTGGGATTACAGATGTGAGCCACCATAACCGACCAAATTGCATGACTTTTTATTTCCATTTTGCCATGCAAGTTTTCTCTTCCCTCCTGCCTTACTTACCTACAGATTCAGATTTTTAAAAAGGAGTTTATGCTTTCTATGACTTTTTGCATTAGGGTTGAAACTTTCAGTCACAAGTCCTTTGGGACAGATAACTTACTAAAGGTCTAGAACAAATGACCAGCCACCCAAGGACACATATGCAGGCTGGCATGCCTGCAGCCAAAAGAAACAACATGGAAAGCATAGGACAGTCCAATGGGTCTCTGCTTCTCCATAATAACTCTCTTTGAGAAAAGTTGGATTCTGTGTCTAGTGTGAAACTCTCAAAATAGTTTTTTGAACAATCATGTACTTGGTGGACTATAAGGCAAAATGATTTTGTTTTTCTTCTATCAGTCTTCGAACAAATCCTGTTGACTCCTCCTTTCCTGCTCCTTCATGGCATATTGGGCAGATCCCACAGGTGGTGTTAAAATGTCCAGCCCAGTTAGTCCAGTTTGAAATTTTGTTTTTATATTCAATTCAAAGCATTTCCCCACTCCAGTGCAGAACTGCCTTGCATACTGGCAAGTAGGCCCTTTGGATTCTCCTTCATTATGGTAAATAGACTTGTTGGTGATACTGGAAGCTAGCGCCCCAAACCGGAGCACAGTGAGCCTTACGCATCCCACTTTGTAAAATGAAGGCATGGTTTTCCTCTTCAGGCTTATTACAATGAGGTAAAGCTAGTCCTATGGCCAACACTCATCCATACCCTCTCCAGTCCAAATAAAAGACTAGAAATTTGAAAAGATTGCCTAAACTAAATTACCATTCCCTTTTCCTCCTAATGCTTTGGAGTTCTCCAAGATCAGGATCTGAAAGCAAGGATTATGGGTAAGTGGCAAAAGCACTTTTACTTCGCAGCTACAGTTGATGCTTCTTCCCTAGCTATTTCAGTGCTTCCAGAGGTCCCTGAGGCTTCTCACTGCATGATTCTCTCATGTGGGAGAATCTTTTTGACTTGACTTCCTCCAAATATCTATTCCCCTTCTGCCCCCAGGTAATACTTTCCAAAATACCTTATTGCTATGGTACTCCTCCCCTGCTGGCCAGATTCCTTGCAGGTAGGAGGGAGGAGCACTGGCAAGACAAGCTCAATACTGGCTGACTCTCAATTTCCACGTGGCCCATTGAAAACTCATGATCCTCACCCACCACGGAGTGAGAGCGCCGGCGACCCCATTACAAGCTTCTTTTTCCACCCAGCCATTGCTCTATTTCTTTCTTTTTCCTTTGCTCACACAGACAGATTGAAGATTGGCAAATCCACTGCTCCAACAGATATCCAACAGGGCAAAGGGGATGCCAGGTTACCGTCTTTTAGGCATGTGTGGTCTCTGCAAGTGGTCCTTGCAAAATACTCCCTAGTTTGACTTGGGTGGGGAGCGGGCCCCATTAAGAGGGGAGGGGAGAGGAAAAAATAAAGTTTTTCTCCCCTAAAGGCACAATTACTCCGTATTTTCACAAATTCCTTTGAGTTTAGGCAATCTTTTCAAATTTCTGGTCTTTTCTTTAGACTGTAGAGGGTATCAACCTATGGATGAGTGTTGGCCATAGGACTAGCTTTACCTCATTGTAATAAGCCTGAAGAGGAAAAACATGCTTTCATTTTACAAAGTGGGATGCTTAAGGCTCACTGTGCTCCGTTTTGGGGCACTAGCTTCCAATATCACCAACAAGTCTATTTACCATCTTATTATACCTGTTTAGATGCAGGTGTCCTAGAAAAGAGAGGAATTAGGGTGAGGATTTTAGAAATGGAAGGCCAAGGAAATGAGATCTATGAAAATTGTATAGGCCATGTAGAACAGGCTGGAAGATCTCCCTCTATTTTCTCTTCCAAGAAACTAAGAATATGTCAGTCCCCTTCACCTTGCATGGATGTTTTAGGTTTCAAGCAATCCAAGTCTTCAAAGCTGCTTGGGTTTCTTAGCAATCAACAAGATAAGTACAAGGTAACTATGTCACAAAGATCAAACATTGTTATTCATTGTAGTCACTACATTCCAAACTTTCCCAGTGTAATAGCCATTGGAGGTCTATGAGCATCCTTCTAGAAGAAAGAAGAGTCTCAAATGGACTCTTTACTAATCTTTAAAAACAAGTCACTTTTTTTTTTATTATACTTTAAGTTCTGGGATACATGTGCAGAATGTGCAGGTTTGTTACATAGGTATACATGTGCCATGGTGGTTTGCTGCACCCATCAACCTGTCATCTACATTAGGTATTTCTCCTAATGCTATCCCTCCCCTAGTCCCCCACCACCCAACAGACCATGGTGTGTGATGTTCCCCTCCCTGTGTCCATGTGTTCTCCTTGTTAAACTCCCACTTATGAGTGAGAACATTCGGTGTTTGGTTTTCTGTTCTTGTGTTAGTTTGCTGAGAATGATGGTTTCCAGCTTCATCCATGTCCCTGCAAAGGACATGAACTCATTCTTTTTTATGGCTGCATAGTGTTCCATGATGTATATGTGCCACATTTTCTTTATCCAGTCTATCATTGATGGGCATTTGGGTTGGTTCAAAGTCTTTGCTATTGTGAATAGTGCTGCAATAAATATACGTGTGTATGTGTCTTTATAGCAGAATGATTTATAATCCTTTGGGTATATACCCAGTAATGGGATTGCTGGGTCAAATGGTATTTCTGGTTCTAAATCCTTGAGGAATCGCCACACTGTCTTCCACAATGGTTGACAAAACATTACAGAAGTGCTGTGAACTAAACAAGTCACATTTTAACAACTATGTATTAAGCCCTTTACAGCTTTCGTCACCTAACTTTCATTCTATAGCTCTTTTCCACCACTTTTACCCTCCAGAACTAACAAATGCAAAGGTAGGAGGTAGCAGATGCGATCTATGATAATTTTCCTCCAACATTAGAGCTCTTCACAGTGATAGTGTACTATGAGACTCACACAGGGTGCCACATAAAATGTATGTTTGTTAGACACCTTTCAAATTACCTTCAATCACAGGAAAATATGATGTGGTGGGTTCAATTTCCACCATCTGACCCCTGCTCCAAAAAATCCATTGACTTTCCTTTATTCAGTTTTGCTCATAAAAACAAAGTCCTAGAGTAAATTTCAACTGCAATTCAATTGATAAACATTTGCTCTACGTACAATATCTGGATTCATAATCACAGCCTACAGTAGCAGTTCTCAATCGTTTCTTTTAAATAATAGAGACAGGGTCTCACTCTGTCTCTCAGGCTGCAGTGCCATGGTGTAATCACAGCTCACTGCAGCCTCGACCTCCTGGGCTCAAGTGATCCTCCCACCTCAGCTTCCTGAGTAGCTGGGACTACAGGCGTGCACCACCAGGCCAGCTAATTGTATTTTTATTTTTTTGTAGAGATGGGGTCTGGCTATTTTTCCCGGGCTGGTCTCGAACTCCTGGCCTCAAGGGATCCTCCCACTTCAGCTTCCCAAAGCAATGGTATTACAGGCATGAGCCACCACGCCTGGCTGTGGTTCTCAATCTTAATCTTGGCTCTACATTAAAGCTACTGGGGGATTTTTCAAAACTCTCAATGCCCACCCCAATCCTCTGCGAATTCACACAGACATTCTTGAGGGTGGGACCCAGGCATCAGTTTTTTTAAAGCTTTCCTGGTATGCAGCCGAAGTTGAGAAACGCTGTTGGAAAGTCATCCGGAGCCGTGTTCTCCGGATCCAGGAGGCTGTCCCTTTCCATTAGCTCCTTCTCAACCTTGGTCCTTGATCCAGGGGTCCCTACCAGCCGCCCTCCCAGCCTCCGCAGGCCTTTGGGGCGTGTATCCTTGTCCTCTTTGCCCTCCACAGAGCACGGCCTGGCAGATAGGTGGGGGTGGCACAAGGGTGACATCTAGTGGTTTAAAAAATGAAGTTAGTGTCTTAATGGTCCCATTCTCTGAAAAATGACAAGAGAACGACACCGGTGGAACCTGGTCTGTGTGCCGCCTGGGATTGGCTCAGCCATGGTTTCCTGTCCTCTGCAACTGATGATGCTCTAGGAGGCCTACAGGGCTGAACCTCATTCTTGGAGGCCCCAGAGGGAGGTCCTCCTTGAACTCAGTCTTAGCCTTCATGCTGTTTTGCCTACTCCGCCACCAGGCCCGCTGCTATGGTGGCTGTTCCCAGTCCTTATATCACCGGCAGACATGGCCTGATGGCACCTTGCCTCAAGCCTGACCCACCACGCCATGCATGCTTCCACCCCTGTTGCCATAGAGAAGCGCTGGGCGCTTACACGCACACGGGCTCACCTGGCCCGGTTCCTTGGGCTGCAGGTGAATGGTGGACCTCTCTCCCCTCTCTGGCTCTCCCCTGTTCCCAGGCTGCCGCTCTGCTCTGGGCCTCACACCACGGATGCCTCTGCGGCTCCCCAAAAATGTGGGAGAGTCATTGCCCAGGGGCCTTGCATTCATTGGCTCTGGCTGCCGTAACAAGGTACAGGCAGACCTCGTTTTCCCGCACTTTGCTTTATTGAACTTTGAAGACAGCTGCGTTATTTACAAATCAAAGGTTTGTGGCAACCCTGCATTGAGCATGTCTATTGGTGCTATTTTTCCAACAGCGTGTGCTCACTTTGTGTCTCTGTGTCACATTTTGGTAATTCTCAAGTATTTCAAACTTTTTCATTATTATTCTATCTGTTACAGTGATCTGTGATTTGTGATTTGTAATTGTTTTAGGGCTCCATGAACCAGTTAAGACAGAGAACTTAATCTATAAATGTTCTGACTGGTCATTCCCCCATCTCTCTCCTCCTCATTGGGCCTCCCTATTCTCTGAGACACAATAGTATTGAAATAAGGACAATTCATAACGCTACAAATGTTACACTTACAAGGCTCTAAGTGTTCAAGTGAAAGGAAGACACACACCTCTCACTTTAAATCAAAAGCTAGAAATGATTACACTTAGTGAGGAAGACATGTTCAAAGTGGAGATAGGCCGAAAGCTAGGCCTCTTGTCCCAAACAGCCTAGCTGTGAACACAAAGGAAAGGTTCTTCAAGGGAATTAAAAGTGCTGTGAGGCAGGGCGTGGTGGCTCAAACCTGTAATCCCAGCACTTTGGGAGGCCGAGTCAGGTGGATCACCTGAGGTCAGGAGTTCGAGACCAGCCTGGCTAACATGGTGAAATCCCGTCTCTACTAAAAATACAAAAAATTAGCTGGGTGTGGTGGCACACACCTGTAGTCCCAGCTACTTGGGAGGCTGAAGCACGAGAATCGCTTGAACCCTGGAGATGGCGGCTGCAGTGAGCCGAGATCACGCCACTACACTCCAGCCTGGGCAGCAGAGTGAGACTCCATCTCAAAGAAAGAAAAGTGCTGTGATTCCAGTGAATGCACACATGATAAGAAGGCCAAACAGCCTTATTGCTGATATTGAGAAAGTTTGAGTGATCTGAATAAAGATCAAACCAGCTATAACATTCCCTTAAACCAAAGCCTAATCCAGGGCAAGACCCTAACTCTCTTCAATTCTGTGAAGGCTGAGAGAGGTGAGGAAGCTGCAGAAGGAAGTTTGAAGCCAGCAGAGATTGGTTCACGAGGATTAAAGAAAGAAGTTGTCTCTATAACACAAAAAGTGCAAGGTGAAGCAGCAAGTGCTGATGGAGAAGCTGAAGCCAGTTATCCAGAAGATCCAGCTAAGATCATTGATGAAGGTGGCTCCACTAAACAACAGATTTTCAAGGTTAAAAAAAAAGCCATCTAGGACTTTCTTAGCTAGAGAGAAGTCAATGCCTGGCTTCAAAGCTTCAAAGGACAAGCTGCCTCTCTTGTGAGGGGCTAATGTAGGTAGGTGACTTTAAATAGAAGCCAGTACTCATTTACCATTCCAAAAACTTTAGGGCCCCTAGAATTATGCCATATCTATTCTGTCTGTGCTTTATAAATGGAACAACAAGCCTGGATAACAGTATATCATTTACAGCATGGTTTACTGAATATTTTAAGCCCAGTGTTGAGAAATATTATTCAGAAAAAATATTTCTTTCAAAATATTACTGCTCATTCACAATGCATCTAGTCATGCAACAGTTCTGAGGGAGATGTACAAGATTAATGTTGCTTTCATGTCTTTTAACACAACATCCATTCTGCAGCTCATGAATCAAGAAGTACGTTTAACTTTCAAGTCTTCTTATTTAAGAAATACATTTCATAAGGCTATAGCTGCCATAGACAGTGATTCCTCTGATGAATCTGGGCGAAGTAAATTGAAAATTTTCTGGAAAGGATTCACCGTTCTAGATACTATTAAGACTATTTGTGGGCCGGGTGTGGTGGCTCAGGCCTGTAATCCCAGCACTTTGGGAGGCCGAGACAGGCGGATCATGAGGTCAGGAGATCGAGACCATCCTGGCTAACACGGTGAAACCCCGTCTCTACTAAAATACAGAAAAATTAGCCGGGCGTGGTGGCGGGCGCCTGTAACTCCTTGGGAGGCTGAGGCAGGAGAATGGGTGAACCCGGGAGGCGGAGTCTGCAGTGAGCCGAGATCATGCCACTGCACTCCAGCCTGGGCAACAAAGCGAGACTCCATCTAAAAAAAAAAAAAAAAAAAAAAAAAAGAATATTTGTGATTCATGGGAGGAGGTCAAAATATCAACATTAATAGGAGTCTGGAAGAAGTTTATTCCAACCCTCAGGGATGACTTTGAGGGGTTCAAGATTTCAGTGGAAGAAGGACTTGCAGATGTGGAAATACCGAGAGAACTAGCATTAGAAGTACAGTCTAAAGAGGTGGAGTTGCTGCAGCCTCATAATAAAGCTTGAATGGATAAGGCGTTGCTTCTTATGCATCAGAAAAGAAAGTGGTTTCTTGAGATAAAATCTACCCATGGTGAAGCTGCTGTGAACATTGTTAAAATGACAACGAGGTATTTAGAATATTACATAAACCTAAATGATGAAGCAGTGGCAGGGTTTCAGAGGATCAACTCCAATTTTGAAAGAAATTCTACTGTGGATAAAATGCTATCAAACAGCATCTCAGGCTGCAGAAAATCTTTCATAAAAGGAAGAGTCGATCAATGAGGCAAACTTCATTGTTGTCTTATTTTAACGAATTGCCACAGCCACCCCAGCTTCCAGCAACCGCCAACCTGTCAGTCAGCAGCCATCAACGTCAAGGCAAAATCATCCGCCAGCAAAAAGATGATTCACTGAAGGTTCAGATAATTGTTAACATTTTGGGGGCAATAAAAATTTGAAGTATATGTAAATTAAGGCCTATACTTTGTCTTTTTAAAATATAATGCAATTGCAAACTAAACAGACTGCAGTAGAGTGTAAACATTACTTTTATATGTACTCGGAAACCAAAAACTTTGTGTGACTCACTTTATTCTGATATTTTCTTTTTTTTTTTTGAGACGGAGTCTCACTCTGTCTGTCCCCCAGGCTGGAGTGCAGTGGTGCGATCTCTGCTCACTGCAAGCTCCACCTCCCGAGTTCACACCATTCTCCTGCCTCAGCCTCCTGAGCAGCTGGGACTACAGGTGCCTGCCACCACGCCTGGCTAATTTTTTGTATTTTTAGTAGAGACAGTGTTTCACTATACCAGCCAGGATGGTCTCGATCTCCTGACCTCATGATCTGCCTTCTTTATTGCAATGGTCAGGCATGGAATCTCCAATGTCTTCAAGGTGTGCCTATGCCACAAACTGAGTGGTTTAAACAGTAGAAATTTATTTCTCACAGTTCTGGAGGCTGCAAGTCCAAGATCAGGGTGTTTACACGGTTCATTTCTTCTGGGGTCTCTCTTCTTCACTTGTAGATGGCCATCTTCTCCCTGTGTCTTCATGTGGGTTCCCTTTGTGTATCTGTGTCCTCGTCTCTTCTTCTTATAAGGACACAAGTAATATTGGATTAGGTCCCAACCTAAAGACCTAATCTTACTTAATTGCCCTTTAAAGTCCTGTCTACTGCTTCAACATACAAATTTGGAGGGCTGGGAGGAGCAAAATATATAAATAACAGGCATGTTTTGCCAGTGTGAGAAAAATTCCTCTCCTTTCTACTTCCCATTATGTATTTGGAGACACAGTCATTTGAGGCAGCCCTTCTGAGAACGACCTCAGAGACCAAGGAATCTCCTGGCCCTTTACAGAGGTGTGGCCAGTCGCCAGCACGCTCTTCTATTTGCTCTCCCTCCTTCCTTGCCACACTCCCTCTTTGATCTCATACCGACTTTGCTGAGAGAATGGCTCCCTACTGAAGTGTGTGCATGCAGGATTTTCCTTCAGGTTCCATTTTCGAGGGAGCCTGGTCTTTCACATGAAATTATCTGTTTTCGCCAACCTAAGGCAGAATTAGAATTTTCTGGGGCACTGACTTTGCAATATGGCTTTATTCCTTTATGTTACAGCCTGGCCTCAGCTGGGACAGCTGAGCGTGCTGGGCCAGAAAGCAGGGAGTAAAGACTTGAGGTGGCCCTGGACAGCAAACCCCAAGGTCGCAAGAGCACCCTAGGTCCTCCTGGTGCCCTGGAAACCATTCTGCCCCCAAGGCCCTACTCTGGGCCTATAACGGGAGGGAGAGCCTCAAAAATCTCTGATATACTTTCAGGGGCATTCTTCCATTTTCTTGATGACTAGAACCTGGCTTTCTTCTAGCAATACTAAGCTCCATACCAAATGGTTAATTGGCCGCACCTTGATTTTCTCTCCAACATGTGCTTCTTTCTTTATATCCCTTGTAAGTTGTATTCCTAGGTATACAGCACTAAATGCCACCGCACCCGGCCTTACTGTCCCTACTTTCTTGTGATTCTTGGAGTCACCTTTCAAGTAAACTACTTGCACCAGAGGTCTTGTTTCATGGTGTACTTTTAGGGAGAACCCAAACTAAGAGCATCACTTTATGTTTATAGGTCAGTTATTTATTTATTTATTTATTTGTTTGTTTATTAATAACAGGTTGTTTCTATTTTTGCCCATTTTCCTATAGGGATGTTTATCTTTCTCGTTTTAACTCGTAACAGTTATTGTATATACTGAATATTGACCTTAATTATTTATGTAGAGAGAGAATATTTTATCCCAGTTTGTGATTATCTTTCCACTTTTCAATGGTGTCCCTGGTGAGTAGAAATTTCAAATGCAATGTAGGAGAAACTGTCAATAATCTCCTTTATGATTTGTGTGTGTGCTTTTTTTCCCTTAAGACATCATTCTTGAAGTCATAGAAATATTCCTCGTTTGTTTAAGGCTGGGCGTGGTGGCTCATGCCTTTAATCCTAGCACTTTGGGAGGCTGAGACAAGTGGATCACCTGAGGTCAGGAGTTTGAGACCAGCCTGGCCAACATGGCGAAATCCCATCTCTACTAAAAATACAAAGATTAGCCAGGTGTGGCAGCGCATGCCTGTAATCCCAGCTACTCAGGAGGCTGACGCAGGAGAATCACTTGAATTTGGGAGGCAGAGGTTGCAGTGAGCCGAGATCGTACCACTTCACTTCAGCCTAGGTGAAAGAACGAAACTCCATCTCAAAAAAAAAAAAAAAACTATTCGTCTGTTTCTAAAATTGAGATTTCTAATTCAGCTGGAATTGGTAGTTATTTGGTGGAAGGAAAGGATCCAATTTTATTTTTTTCCATATGGATAATCAGTTGTCTCGATGCCTTTTACAGAATACTCCTTCCTTCCTGCATTGTTCTTCGGTACTAGCTCTGTCACATGCTAAATGTCCATATGTGCCTGGGTCTAGTTCTCTCCTTATTCTGCACCATTGTTCTGTTTGCCAGTTCCTGCACTAATAGTACCACACACTATGGTCTGAATGTGCCCCCGCAAAATTCTTGTGCCAAATCAACAGTGTTGGGAGGTGGGACTTAATGAGAGCTATCCCACTCTCTTGAGTGGATTAAAAAGGGCTTGTGGGGCTGGGCGTGGTGGCTCATGCCTGTAATCCCAGCACTTTGGAAGGCCGAGGCGGGTGGATCACAAGGTCAGGAGATCGAGACCATCCTGGCTAACACGGTGAAACCCCATCTGTACTAAAAATACAAAAAAATTAGCCAGGCCTGGTAGTGGGTGCCTGTAGTCCCAGCAACTCGGGAGGCTGAGGCAGGAGAACAGCGTGAACCCAGGAGGCGGAGCTTGCAGTGAGCCGAGATGGCGCCACTGCACTCCAGCCTGGGGCGACAGAGTAACACTCCGTCTCAAAAAAAAAAAAAAAAAGAAAGTAGGGACAGTAAGACAAGGATTGTAGAAAGCAAAACAAAAACAAACAAGAATTAATGATCATTTCACCATGGAGGGCAACAGAGTAAACCCCCAGTGATACTCTCTGAGATACCATGTGGCACATGACCCCACACTGTCACAACAGAGGAGCTATCCCATCTGCTGGGTAAAGCCCTCAGGCAGAAAAGAAGAAAGATAGATGCAGGAGACTGCAGTGGGAAGCCAGCAGAGGGCTTAGACATGTGGGAGCTAGAGGCAAACTCAAGTAAGGCAAGGAAAATGGAGCATTTACTGCAGGTGCTCAGCCTCATTAATAAGAAAACGTAGATGAAAACAACGATAAGCATTTCACCCTTCTAAGATTGGCAAAAATTAAAACGTCAGACAGTACTTAGGGTTGGCAAGAATGTGGAACAATGGGGACTCTTTCATGAAGGCTAATCAACAAGGATGGATAGAACTGGACAAGCTTTTTCTATGCAAGTGAAGCTCTCCCACAGGTACACAATATTCATAGCATCATACAAAAGAATCTGGAAGCAACCTAAATATCTATCAACAGTAGAGTGAATAAATAAATTATGATAGGTAGTTAACAATATCTAACAGCAAAAAATAAATAAATAAATAAAGAGCAGTAGTTCTCCAGGACTGATAGCACTGGCATCATCTAGGAACTTACGAGAAATATTCATTCTCAGGTCCTTACTTAGTCCAACTGCAGAAACTTTGGGGGTTGAGCTCAGCAATCTGTGTATTACCAAGCCCTCCAGGCAATTTTAGTGCACACTAAAGTTTGAGAACCACTGAAGTTGAGCTATGGCAGCACAGATTAGTCTCCCAAACATAATGTGGGGCAGAAAGTCAGGTGCATGATAATACATTCATATGACACCATTATAGAAAATGTTTAAATATTCACTATATTATTATATTGCCGATGAATGCATACATGTGAAGTAGTAAAATGAAACAGAAATGCATGGGAATGATAAATACTAAGTTCGGGCTGGTGGTTGCCTCTGGGAGGGAAATGAATAGGATATATAGTTTGCAGGAGTATACAGGGGACTTCAACTATATTGATAATATGGTATTCCTTAAATAATTTATTGTATTATTCCTTATAATAGGAATAATGGCTTAAAAAACATATAACATGAAATTTACCATCTTAACCAGGATCTCACTGTGTTGCCCAGGCTGGTCTTAAACTCCTGGCCTCACGTGATCCTCCCCTACTTAGCCTTTCAAAGTGCTGGTATTACAGGTGTGAGCCACTGCAACTGGCCTTATCATAACTTTTTTTTTTTTTAGATGAAGTCTTACTCTGTCACCCAGGCTGGAGTGGAGTGGTACAGTCTTGGCTCACTGCAGCCTCTGCCTCCCAGGTTCAAGCAATTCTCCTGCCTCAGCCTCCCAAGCAGTTGGGATTACAGGTGCCTGCCACCACGCCCAGCTAATTTGTGTATTTTTAGTAGAGATGGGATTTCATCACGTTGGCCAGGCTTGTCTCGAACTCCTAACCTCAGGAGATCCTCCCACCTCGGCCTCCCAAAGTGCTGGGATTACAGGCATGAGCCACCATGCTGGGCCCCATAACTTCTTAATTATCTTCTTGAATACTTCATTTTTCTGACATTTAAGTCACCATCACTCACCTATATATTCCAACCATATTAAACGTCCTCTGCATATTTTTTGTCCTTTCTCTCTGCCATGCCTATATACATACCATTGTTTTTGCTTGGAACGCCCTTATCTCATACCTTGCACGCACAAATACTATTCATCCTCCAAAACCCAGTTCATAGGTCAATTCTTTGAAGTCTTCCCTGATTTCAATATTTGCAAGTGGTCTCTTCCCTCTTCCAAATCCCCATAACACTCTAGCTTCTCCTTTTTCGGGGTACTCACATCTGACTACTTTGTTGTCTGTACATGCTGTGATCTCCTTGGGACAGATTTCATAACTAACAGCTAAAATGTATTGAGTGCCTACTGTGTGCCAGGCACTGTACATATAGTATTATATTTATTTGCTCATATGATCCTTTTATCAACCTGATGAGGTAGGCAGTGTTAGCTCCATTTTACAGATAAGGACAGTGAGATTTAGAGACTCAGCCAAGTTTACACAATGTGGTAGAGAAGGCTACGGTCTGGCAAAATGTATTGTTTCATTGCCATAATATAGAGTGGTTGCATGGAAGCGGAACCTAACATGACTATTCCCCAGCCACCTTGCATCCAGGCAGGACCTGTAACTAGTTCTCAGCAATAGAATCCAAGTGGAATTGATGTGTGTCCATTCCAAGTGAAGGTATTTGTGCCTTTCCCCACTTCTGCCTTTATCTGCTATCTGGATGCAGAGAACTCTAAGGAGCCCACCGTAAAGAAAGGCTTTTGAGTCTGTCTGACTACACCAATCAACCAGGAATATCCACCTGGAAGCACCACCTACATGAGAAACAAATGTACTGAGGCACTGAAATTGGGGAGTTTATACAGCAGCTGGCATTATCTTAATTAATTCAAACAGCTACTAAGAGGTGGAACTAGGCTTCAGACTGAGGAAAGCTTATTTTAGAGGCTGTGATTAATATGAATCCATATCTATAAGATCAGAAGCCTGCACTTCTCACCACGAAGCCAGTGTCTCTCATCATGCCAGTCAAAGGTCATTTCTACAAGGATTACAAAGCTGTCTGTAAAATATGCAGACATGGGACCTCACTCCAGATTTTCCAAATTAAAATCTTTGGTATTTGTGACAAAAATCTGCCTTGTTAACAATCTTCCCAGGAGAACCTGGTGTAGGCTAAATATTGAGAAACTTTTCTATGAATGATATTGTCTCCTTCCTAATATTCAGCACAGCGTTTTACAGAGAATAGGGGATCAGGCAGCATTGCCTAAGTGAATGAACAAAAGTGTGAGCCAATAGGGCATTTCTGTGGAAAGGGACCCCAAACTTTCCATCTCTTCTGGATCCTAAATCCAGTGCTGATTCCTTAAATCCTATTGGACAGCATCCCTCAGGATTCCTTCTTGATTCAGAAAGGCGTTCAACCATTGCCAGAAGTGACCCTCTACTATTCTTGATGCTGAAGCCTCACTTTGAAGCTGCCAGAACTCAGACGCCGTGCATGGTGGATTTATTGTCCAGCCTGCCCACAGAGCAGGTAATTAGTTTGAAACGGAGAGCAACAGTGAAGGTCAAACTCCCCCACTGTCACAAGGGACAGTTTGTTCCCAACAATCTCTCTCACAAAGGACCTGGAATCCTCCCCTCACACAGCCTTGGTCCTGAGAAGAGAGAGAGAGAAAAAAAGAAAAATACTTTCTCATAAAAGTCCACTCTAACCTTGATTTTTGTTGTAGCATTCTACAAGGGCTGATAACTGCTGGGATCATACAACTGATGGTGAATTTGATTCAATCCTGAATTCCACTGCAGAGGGCTCCAGTGAGAACCGCTAACTTATCTTAATGGAAGAGGACAAAGAAAGGTCACCTCTGGATTTGTGAGGTCACGCACAGCTCAGGAGGAATGAAATTTACTGAGTTTGCTGCCAGCTCAAGCCATTTTCTCAAAATGACCATATCTCTAGGGAGAGATATTATGCTCATACTGTTAGAAGCTCGGAGGCTAGGTAATAATATATGTTTGCTGTTTTGTCAGCTTTGGTTTTTGCTTTAGCAGTTGTTTAAAACGTGAAAAAAAAATCAAAGAAGAACAGAAAAATAAACAAGTAAAAAGACTAAAGAGAGAGGGAAATGGAGAATCAGCATATGAGGGGGGAAGAGCAGAGTAAATATAGAGACAGATAAAAGAACAGGGTGGAGTGAAAGGGGAAAAAAATAGATTCTACCTCCCTCCTTTTTCATTTGAAGAAAGCTTGGACATCAGCTTTTCACTTTCCTGATCGATAAAAATTGTCAGTGACCCTGTTTCTTCTCTCCTCTGAGCCTGGAACAGGTATTGAGGGATAATCTTAGAAAGTTTTAAATTGCCTGAGCACAGCGCTGAAGCTGCCCATTGACTACTGGGAGTCTGGTGTGTTCAACAGAGGATGCAGCACAGAAAAGGAATCAATCTCTGAATCTTGTACCTTTATCAGCCCATGCTGGCTGCCCTCCTCCCTCTCCTACCATCTCCTGGAAAAGCTTTCAGCTGAATCCTTCATGCTCACTCTCTCAGATAAACAGCTGCATGTAATCTCTTGCTATGCAGGGGACAGAGATTCGGCCTTGCATGGTTAGAGCAAGGATTCTGGGCTCTGATTTCCCCATTCCTCTCTCTCTTTCTCACTCCTACAGGAATGAGGCCCTGAGAAACTGGAAGGTCAGGGAAGATTCCTGTGGGACCCCTGGGTTTCACCCTCAGCACACCCTCCCCAGACACACCTGACGGCAAAAGCAGACATCCTCCTATCATTAAGAAACTTATACAATTATAAGGTCCATCTATCTTCAGCTTAATACCTTGCCGTTGTTAAAAAGAGAGAGAGAGAGAATAACACAAAGGAATTAAGCAAAAGGCCATTTCCACACACGATTCTGATTACAAATTTAGTGCTCTTTACATCTGTAGCAAGGTCAATTACAAACATCGAGGGGAAATCCCTGTGCCGGTTTTTCCCGTATGTCCACTCTCTCTCCCCTGCCAATCTTGATATTCTTCTGCAAGGCGCCACCTACTGAGTAAAGGTTGGGACATAGTTTTAAAGTCAAAATTTTGCTGCTTCTTAGCATTAAAAAGATGCAAGTTATTTAAAAAATGGATATACATCTTCAAGGTCACTGTTCTGGAATTTAAAAATCAAGCGAATGTTGATTCATCAAAAGAAATTTGCATTTATTTCAATAACTGAGGAAAAACGACCAGAAAAATGTAACCCAGCTATTAGATGGATATCTCCTTATCCCCAAAAGATGGGCTTATATTGGCTTATACCTCTCCCCAATCCATGGCCTGTGGAAGTCCAAAGCTCTTTGCTTGTGTTTCTGAAAATTCTTGGAATCTTCCTTTTCCATTCCCCCCTCTACTTCCTGGATACTGACTCATTGTGGACTCCCTCTTTTCTGGGCTTTGGGTTGACCCAGATATGAAACTTCCTGAAACCTCCACCCACCAAATAGAAACCAGCCCCACCAATCATTTGTGAACCCTACTAAATATTTTAAAAGGGAAAGGAGGTTTATATGATAGTAATAAGGATACCATAGTCCTCACCCTTTTTAAAATATCTATGGGCGGGCTACATATCAACTAAACATTTTCATTGGTCCCTCAGCTTGTTCCACTTAATTCTGCTGGCTCTTTGCCATTTTTCTCCCTCCCTCTCTTTTCCTTCCTACCTCTTTCTGGAGCATTAAAATATAATTTCTCTCTATTTCCACTAAAGCCTTAGCTCTAGCCAGCATGTGGGTTGGGTGACAAGGGAAGGACTCACCAAAGAATCATTTCAAACATGACACTTAAAATACATTTAAGAAAAAAGAAAAAGGGCGGAGAAGTTGGTGGTCACCACTGATGATGCAGGCAGACTGCGTGGGACCTTCCTGTGCCTCTAGGGTGCTGCATCTGAGTGCTCCAACAGGAGAGATAGCCAGGGTTAGGGGTGAGGGGTCTGGAAGGGAGGGTTACCAGCATGAGCCTGGGGTCTGCACTGCTGAGAAAGAAGGGCCTTTGGGGAGAGCATTTATCCTCCATTCTTCATGTTTTCATATTGCAGCATGTTGAATGGTACCCCCACCAAAAAAAAAAATGTCTACATCCTAACTCCCAAAATATGCAAATGTGACGACCTTCTTTGGAGAAAAGGTCTCTGAAACGTAATTAAGTTAAGGACCTCGAGATGACATTATCCTAGATTATCTGGGTAAGTGCTCAGTCCAATAGCAAGTGACGTTGTAAGAGTCAGAAGAGGAGACTCGCACACAGGAGGAGAACACCACGGGAAGACAAGAGGCAGAAACTGGAATGACGCAGCCACAAGCCCAGGAACTCTAGAGCCACCAGAAACTGGAAGAGGCAAGGAGGAGACCCTTCAAGGGGAGCATGGTCTTGCCCACACTTTGTTTTGGGACTTTTGGCCTTCAGACTACAATAGAATAAATACCTGCTGGTTTTGGCAACTGGTTTTTTGGCAATTTGTTACCGCAGCCCTAGGGTACCTCATTCACACCTAGAGGGGCCTCCACTTGAGTAATATTCCTGGCCTTTTTCCCCAGAGGAAGCAACATGACTTAAACTACAGAGTTTCAGACCCCCCAGTCTCCCCTAAATGGGGTCTGCCTACCTGCACACTTTTTCTCACCTGCTCGCTTACATGCTGTAAAGAGACTGCCCCTATCGGGGAGAAGCGTGGGTGTGAAGAAGTTGTGCCAGCAGCTGGATGAATAAACGTGCCTTATTCAGGGTTAGTTAGCAAGATCGCTTTCCAACAGGCTGACCCACTTTACTCCAGTATCATTCGTAATAACGGTGGTATTTTCATCTCTATCTGCCTGATTCTTTGGCCTCTCAGGTGGAGAAAGTAGACTGTTATTCGTTCGCTTCCTAAAGCCTTGAAATAAGTCCAAGGGGCAAGGCAGAAGCTTGAGCAGAAAATGAGCCAAGAATGTGATTAGGCAACATCCAGATTTAAAAAAACCACAATACCTCATGTGGTGTCACTTGGACATTTCAGGGATCGGCCTGTGCATTTGCTATAGGCACCTTTTCTTCAAGATACTTTACTTCCATCTACTAGAAAATGGTTATAGTAGGCTGATTGGGATAGAACCAGAGAGTTGACTGTCATCTGCCTGAAATCGCCACAATTCAGGTGCAAGCAATGCCTAAGATGAGAATGACACCCTCGAGGGTTGTGTGGTGCCCAATCTGTGCTGTGGTCAGTAAGGGATGGTTCTTATACCATGTTAGGGAAAAGGGTGATACCCATATGCCACACTTCTCCCTCCCTCGTTCAATAGAAGCAGCCCTCATGCAATTCAGCCCCTCAAAGGTCACCTACTGGATTAGGCTTGCATGTCCATGACTTGGTTTAGACTCAAGGAACCGTACTTGTTATATACTTATCTAAAAATGTCAAGTTCTGCCTGGATCAGCCTTTGACATTATCTTACTTCAGGTCTGGTACCAGATCCTTCCTCTTCGGGTTACAAAGCACCTGGCCCTGCAGCTCGTTTTTGCTATACGACAGTCAGTCAATCCCAAACAATTCACAAATGCTCACCCAGCCCCGCCATTGGTCGGCATCCTTGTATGCTCATAGCCACCTCTATGCCCCCAGCTCTGCAACAGCCTAGGATAGTGAGGGGCACATAGAAAGTGCTCAGGCTGGGCGCGGTGGCTCACGCCTGTAATCCTAGCACTTTGGGAGGTCGAGACGGGTGGATCACGAGGTCAGGAGATCGAGACTATCCTGGCTAACGCGGTGAAACCCCGTCTCTACTAAAAATACAAAAAATTAGCCGGGCATGGTGGCGGGCACCTGTAGTCCCAGCTACTCGGGAGGCTGAGGCAGGAGAATGGCGTGAACCCGGGAGGCAGAGCTTGCAGTGAGCTGAGATCGCGCCACTGCACTCCAGCCTGGGTGACAGAGCAAGACTCCGTCTCAGAAAAAAAAAGAAAAGAAAAAAGAAAAAAGAAAGTGCTCAAAAAGTGCTGGGTGAACGGATAAATAAATGCTCTGTATGTGTAGACAGCTCAGCTTCCTCCCTGAGTCAAATTTGCCTACATGGTATTCATTCATAGATTGCCTTCACGACTTTTTCCATACCCATATTCTGCCAGCACTATTATCTCCTTTAAATTGACTCACTTTTTGCCTCAAGTGATTTGAGTAAAAACCTAACCTAAGGAGAAGCTCTACATTCTAAGAGAAAACAGGTGTCTTTCTACTACAGTAAAGTGTTCAGTCCACGTACCATGGAAAACCATGTCATCTATTACCTGTTGTGCACATATCACACTTTGAGTAGTGTGGGCCTAGCACTCGGGTCCACCATGACCTAAACCGAGATCCAACAAGCTCCCTGGAGCCGGCTGAATAACGCATCTCATCCCAACCTGCATGCCTTGTCAAAGGCAGCACAGAGTGTCACACTTGCTAGCAACAGGACAAAAAGATGCTGGTGTCTAGAAGAACAAGGAGAGGTAGGCCACAGGCTCACAGGATGTTCAGCCCCTGTCAGAAGAAGACAGAGCCAGGCCTGTCAGCCAGAAGAAGTGAATCAGAACAATTATTCAAAGTCATTTGTTTGGAGGACAAGGGAGAAGAGATTGATTTTTCTTCTTTTGCAGGAAGTGCTTAGGTGAGTGCAGACCCTGCTGGGTAGGCAAGCACCCACCAGGTCGCTGGCTGGAAAACCAGGTAATTCTTTTTTTTTTTTTTTTCTGAGACGGAGTCTCGCTTTTTCACCCAGGCTGGAGTGCAGTGGCTCAACCTCGGCTCACTGCAAGCTCCGCCTCTCGGGTTCACGCCATTCTCCTGCCTCAGCCTCTCCGAGTAGCTGGGACTACAGACGCCCGCCACCACGCCCGGCTAATTTTTCTTTATTTTTATTTTTAGTAGAGACGGGGTTTCACCATGGTCTCGATTTCCTGACCTCGTGATCTGCCCGCCTCGGCCTCCCAAAGTGCTGGGATTACAAGCGTGAGCCACCGCGCCCGGCCGAAACCCAGGTAATTCTATACTCCACATTTTCTGAAGATCCCTCTGGCATGGGCTGTCAGGGCTGTCAAATGGCTCATTGGGAAAGCCTCTGCTCAGCATGCCAACAGAAGACACTGCTTTTCCACATCTACTCTGATGTCAGGGAAGAGGTGTCCCTGGGTGCTACAGCCTTGGGCATGATAGAGACCAACCAGGAGAGGCAGGGTAGGACAGTCTGCTTGGCAAAGCGGTTGAGGCTGTTCTGGGACTGGGAGCAGGATACAAGGAAGCCACTGCCCTCTTGGCACTAGTTCTGGGTGCCTTGGGAGGACCTTAGTTCACAAAGGATAAAAAAGAAAAATAACGCGATCAATGATTGAGCATCTGCAATGTACTGGGCACTGTGCTAGCTGCTTTAAGAATAAACATTGGATGCCCATATTCTACAGATTTTCAGAGTTAAGTCTTTATTTTTAAATAATCAGATAATATAAGCACTCATCCTACAGCTTGCTGGAAGGCCAGGGCATTTTCCAGGCATTTCTCTTTTTTTCTTTTTATTTCTTTAATTGCTTTCTTTTTTTAACTTTTATCTTAGGTTCAGGGGTACATGTGCAGGTTTGTTATACAGGTAAACTTGTGTCATGGGGGTTTGGTGTACAGATCATTTTATCACCCAGGTACTAAGCATAGTACCCAATAGTTATTTTTTTTCTGACCTTCACCCTCCACCCTCAACTAGGCCCCAGTGTCTGTTGTTCCCCTCTATGTGTCTATGTGTTCTCAT
This sequence comes from Nomascus leucogenys, assembly GCF_006542625.1. Lineage (NCBI taxonomy): Eukaryota > Metazoa > Chordata > Mammalia > Primates > Hylobatidae > Nomascus > Nomascus leucogenys. The sequence continues at coordinate 59,507,925 of NC_044387.1, read as the reverse complement.
CATTTAGCTCTCACTTATAAATGATAACATGTGGTATTCTGTTTTCTGTTCCTGCATTAGTTTGCTAAGGATAATGGCCTCCAGCTCCATCTGTGTTCCTGCAAAGGACATGATCTTATTCTTTTTTATGGCTGCACAGCATTCCATGGTGTATATGTACCACATTTTCTTTATCCAGTCTACCATTGATGGGCATCTAGGTTGATTTCATGTCTTTGCTATGGTGAATAGTGCTGCAATAAACATTTGCATGCATGAGTCTTTACGGTAGAACTTACATTTCTTTGAGTATATACCCAGTGATGGGATTGGTATGTTGAATGGTAGTTCTGTTTTTAGTTCTTTGAGGAATTTCCAAAGATTGCTTTATGTTTCAAAAATCTTTTTGCTGCTTGTCACCTCTCCTATTGGGCTGCTTCTCTGAGCTTAAGTCCGTTCACCATGGTTGCCTTGAAATCATGTCTCCGCATTGCCACCAGCCTCTCAGGGCCACTTTGCACATTGCTATACCTATTTCTCCACCGTAGTAGACCTGAAGTTCTTCTCGAAGTCCCAATACACAGCAAACACAAGGAGTCTTCAGGTTGGATGTGTTTTGCCAAAGTGCAAAAATAAAATGAGGACACTACACTGTGACTGGATGTCAGGCATCATTGCTTCTAGGACACATCCACCCTGTCCCTTCCCAGAAGGCCACTCCTGTCACCAGGACCTAAAGCCACTGACCTCTAGCCATAAGGAGCTCAGCCTCACTTATCTACCCAGACAAGAATCCTCCTTTTAAAGTCCTACAATTACAATTCCAGCACCTTCTCATTCTCTGGGCCTGACAAGAGGGAGCAACAAAATAAAAAACTTAACGAAAACATCTCACTAGAGAGGCACCCACCTATGATGAAGATAACCTTTAAATTATTAAGTAGAGGTTTTAAATAAGTGTCCAAAGCATATGCATTTGAAACTCACCATTCATCTTTAACTCTGAGTGACTATATTATTTATTTATTTAACAGATCCTTACATAAACACCTTCTAAGTGACAGCTACCAAATATTAGCTCATTTAATTTTTATAGCTATCTTATAAGGTAGCATCTATTTTTATGCCCATTTGACAGACAAGGACACTGAGGTGCAGAGAGCCTTGCCCAAAGTCATACAGACAGCTAGTAGCAGATTAAGGTTTACAGCAGGTCATTTGGCTCTGTAGTTAGTGCTCCTGACTACTAGACCATGCTGCTCTGCAATGGTTCCCTTCTGCACAGAGGGAGGGCCAATCCCAAGGACAAACCCAAGCTTAAATGGTGAGGCCTTAGAGAAGAAATGATGTGTCCACTCTTTCCATCATTAGGGGTTCAGAAGTACTATGACTCAGACATGGAACTCCCTCCCCCAGTTACATTATCTAAATTAGTCTTCAAAACAGCCCTACTAGTTTAAGTCTCCATTGTTCACTCTACAAGTGGGGAAACTGAGGTACAGGAGGCAGTGAAGCTTAGATTTGACCCCAAACCTGTCTTTTAAAAATATGCTCTTTCCACTACACAGAACATTGTATCTACAGAATGCTACCAAATATCATTTTAAAATTTGCTTTATTTCAAGTCTTCTATCTGCAGTTCTAAGAACTGAAGATTTTAGAAGAAATAAAGCTGGATCTAAAAGAAAAAGTTTCCACAATGCTTAGCTGCATACGTAGTGTGCTTGGAGCTATGTATGGGGAAAAAAGGACAATTTGTCACAGTTCTAATTAAAAATGTAAATCTTTGGGCTAGGCACATTCCTATGCAACTTATTTAATGTAATTCTTGCCTGCAGGTTTTCTTGTTCATCCATCATCTATTTGCTCATAGTCAGCAAAGATCTATTTTAAATGCATTCTTCTTCCCCAAAGGTAATGATGATGATGACCATAGTAATGGTAATAATGTCAACATATTTCTATTCATTCATTCAACATATACTTATTTAAGTGCTCACTTAAATAAGCATGAGGCTGTAGCATTAGAATGCCCAGATTTGAATACTGGCTCTACCATTTGTGTGACCACAAGCAAGTTATTTATTCTCTCTGTGCTTCAGTTCTTTGTTGTAAAGATAAAATGGAATTATAGATCTGAAGTATTTAGAGCACTGCCTGGCACATAGGTAAGAGCTCAGTGAATGTTCTTTGTTATTATTTGCCAACCATAACAATCGGTAGTAGTGACACAGATAAATGCAGCATAGCTACAATTCAAATTAAATCATTATAATGAAAATGGAAGTGCATCCTTACCCTGACTGCTACATTGTTAAGCAAACATTACATGGGAATACCCAGCACAACTATTCTGCTTCTTGACTAGTGTCTCAAAATCAGAGTGGTGCTATAGAAGCTACCCTTAAATGAACCCTGCAAACTCTTTCAAACATCGGTTCTATCTGAAAACTAAAGATCCATGATATTGGGTAAAGGCAACCTCTAACAACTTGGCAGGCTGAGCTCATGTTGCAGGACTTCCTTAGTACCATAAATACTGGCCAAAGTCAGGAAAAATGTAATACACAGTCTTTTAGTTAAATGCATCTTTCTCTGCAATACCAGCTTTGCTCCTGGCCTTTATGCTGAGCTCAAAAGAAAGAAAAAAATACTTAAGGGATAAAAACAAAATGGAAAATTAAGGCAAGAGTGTTAAGTAAGAGACAATGTTCTACTGATTCACAGGGGTCTTATCAACCAGTGGCTGGGAGTTTCACAACCACACAGTAGGTAGGAGATTTGGCCTGGGGAGGTGAGAGGGTGGAGAGATAGAAAAAGGGGTAGGTGCAGAAAGAAAGAGAGAGAAAGAAAGAGAAACGAAACAAGTTGTAACACAGACCCTTGCATAAGGCTGGGAACCTCGAAATGCCATTCCATCTATGAAAAGGAGATAATATTTAACTATCCAGCTCAAGGAAGTTTGTATCTAACTGTAAGTGAGAAAATAAAGTTACCATAAGAAATGGAAATGCCAAGCCTGAAGCCTGTGTTGTAGGTGATCTAAATTCATTCACATTATTGCCATAATTTTTTAAAGTCCAAATAAGAAAAAAAGGCAAAATCTGTTTTGAAATTAGTGTCACCACAAGGATCTTATCAGCTACAAATTCAAAACCACTATGTAAGGATAGTTCCAAGACACATGGCCCTCCTACAAAAGAAACAGCATCATCCAAATATGAGTTTCCACTTAAGATTATAAACTAACAAAATAAATTATAATGAAGGAAATTCAGCAATAATGAGGAAAATTAGCATCTCACAAACTAGAAAAAAGAATTTATTTATATATGTGTTTATGTATATATATATATAATTAGAGACAAAAAGACAAAACAGAAATTATAAAGGGAGTATGAAAAAAGAATATGCATATTTTTAAAATAAATAATACTTTGAGGAATAAAAGATAGTCATTAAAATTGTAAACAGCATGGTACATTTAAATAGATTAGATACAGCTGAAAAGAGACTCAGTAAACTGGAAGATAAACATAAGGAAATAAAGTAGAGTTTAGAGCTTGTCACAGAAATTATGAGATATCTGAAAACAATAACATAAGAAGGTGCAAAGACATATCTTACAGGATGTTCAGAAAAGGAAAATTAGAAGATTCTAGTAGGAAGAAATAGAAAGATGGAGCATAGGCAATATTTGGCAAGACAATAGCTAAGAATTTCTCTGAGTGGAAAAAAGATGAAAAAGTACATTGAGTCCTGAGAAGAATAAATTAAAAACCAATACATATCTTAACACATCATGGTAAAACTTCTGAACAATAAAGACAAAGGTAAAACCTTAAAAGCAAGGAGAGGGGGAAAATATCCTACAAAATAATTATAATTAGATTGACAGTAGAGTCTCATAAAAAACAATTGAATTCAGAGAACTATGGAGAGACATTTTCAAACATTTTCAAAGTTCTTTTTTTTTTTTTTTTTTTTTTTTTTTGGAACAGAGTTTTGCTCTGTCACCAGGCTGGAGTACAGTGGTGCGATCTCTGCTCATTGCAACCTCCACCTCCCAGGTTCAAGCAATTCTCCTGCCTCAGCCTCCCTAGTAGCTGGGACTACAGGAGCGTGCCACCATGCCCAGCTAATTTTTGTATTTTTTTAGTAGAGATGGAGTTTCACCATGTCAGCCAGGATGGTCTCGATCTCTTGACCTGGTAATCCACCCACCTCAGCCTCCCAGAGTGCTGTGATTACAGGTGTGAGCCACAGCACCTGGCCTCAAAGTTCTCATGTAAAATAACTGCCACACTGAAATTTTGTGCCAGCTCTCTTATATTCAAGAGCAGTGGTGAGACATTGCTTTGGTGAGATTCCTAGAGTGATTATTTCTAAGTCTTGCCCTCACAGAGCAGGAGATTAGAAGGACCCTGAAAATCAGAGAAAAAAACAGTATTTATAAACCTAGAATTTGCATAAAGAAAACAAACATGTTTTTTTCTCCCAAGAAAAAGAAAGGAAGCCCAAAGCAGATAAGTTTGAGCTGATTTTAGATTCTTAATCCATTCCAACTTCTGAGAGAAAATCCCTTCTCAGAGATAGGTGGGGCTCATATTATGGGTGGGTTATTGGACTGGCCCATGCGGCCTTAATGGTGGACACACAGTTGTCTGCACTGGTCAGAAGAATTTTGAAATTGTCACAGATCTCTAAGAGCTTATAAATGGCTTACTAAAGGAAATAGGTAAGTTCCTAATAATTATAAAGCATGTGTGAGGTCAAAAAGAGACCATTCAGACCATCCATAGACACCTCTATGACCATCAAGAGAGCAGGTGTCCAACTCCTCATCATCTATAGTTCAGACTTAGATTGACATTCTAGGCCTTTCGCCATCATGTCCTATTGTAACTTTTCCAATATAATCTTTCAATTGTCCCAGAATTAACCCTCTCCTTCTCAAATGGACTCTTCTTTAACCTTTAAAAAAGTCATATTTTAATAGCTATGAATTAAATAAATATTGGTAAATACTGGTTGGTTGTTGGTTGATTTGTTGACTGTTTTAATAAACAAAAACAGTTCTTATGTCCTTATATCTTGGCATCTAATCTGTGCTAAACCACTGTTGACAAATAATAATAAACACAAGACTATACATTAAAAAGTGTAAATCTTCTCTATCAATCATGCAAGCCATGTGCCCTCAACTCTGGGTTGTGACAACTTTCATGGTATAGTACAGAACAGGAGTTTAGACAGAAGCTTTGGAGTCAGGTTCCTGAGCTGTAATTCTGATTCTCCAACTAGCTCTGTAACCAGGGGTAAGATATTTGATTCCTTTGTACTTTAATACCTAACTATAGAAATAAAATTATGACACATTTCATAGGGCACTTGAAAGAATTTAATAAAGCAATATGTGTAAAATTGAAATGTGTTTGATATATAGCACATGCTCAATATAAGTTAGCATAGGGTGCCATTATTTTTATTGGCATTTAAATCACACAGAAGAATGAAGAAACATCTACTATTCAATTTCTATGTTATTGCAGGTGAAGAGAAGGCATTTAAATGAAGATTTGGAGGGGACCATAAAACTTTTCCAACTTTCTATAATTCTACACTGACTCTCAAAATGTCGAGAAACTACAAAGACTAATCCAGGTCTTTTGATTCTCAGTCTACTACTCACTCCATTAATTCCACCACTTGTACAATCCAAGTCTCCTGGTTCCTCTCTAGCACTTTCATCACTTTACTTTTGCTATTAGAACTACAACTACTATTAGTACTCATACTACAACTATTGCTATTACTACTATTGCTACAACCATCATTAATTCTGCTGTTGTGCTCTCCTCTCTACTAGAAACCATTTATGAGGCATAACTTCTGCCAGACACCTTAATGGTATTATCTCTAATCATCACAACAATCCTGAAAGAATTGTATGTATGTCCCCATTTTACAGATGAGGAAATTGTTGACTTACTTGCTTACCATTCGCAGCCAGTTAGCAGAGGGGTCAGGATTCCAAACTAGATCCCTCTGCTTCCCAAGACCATGCATTTTCACTTTACCAGTCTGCCTCTCTGCCTAAAAGTTATTTGAACACAATAGAGCAGATTTTCACCAAAGTCTTACAGCTGTTTCTCTCAGCCTGCAAAACAGATTGCTCCCAGTTGCTAAGCCTAAAGATCTGTGCCAATTTGTCAAAATGCCCATGGCGTTTTAATGATTTAGAAAAGCACAGGCTGATGGCTTTTTCTACACACAGCAGATGGCTCTGTTCCAAGAACTATAACAGCATCAAAGTGAAGTGCACCTACTGATTTGCAATTTTTCCTGCAAGTGACAGGTCCATGGATGTGGACTTGCTGGGGGGCGGGGGGGGTGGGGAACCAATGGCAAGGATGAGTTCTGTCATGCTCATCCGCCAGGAGAAAGGGAGCAAAATATGACCAAGATAAAACTACCTCAGGGTGGGAATCTGGCAGAGGATGGACTGAAGGTTAGCTTAAAGTAAGTCTTTTCTTCCTTCTGGTATTTGGAAAGCCTTGACCCTTGAGCTTTCTTATTTTGGCTTTTGCATTCCAGCTCCTGGCCTGATTATTTTGATAAAGTGCATCCCTAAATGATGGTCTCACTGGAGTCTAGTTGACAGAAATGCAAAGCAGTAAAGAGGAGAAGAAAGCTATGCAGCATGGAAGCCACAGATAAATGAGGCCTATTCTCAAGGCAGGGTGAAAAATGGGAGAGTAATGGCAGCCATTTTGGAAGGTGCTTGACTTATATGGACTCATAAGTCTTTTAGAATCTGGAGTTAGTGCTTCAAAATGATGGAGAAAAATGAGAAAATGACTGCACACCAAATATAACCCATGTTTCCGGGGGCAGGGAGCAGGAGCCTGTGCTTACGCCTCTGTGGTATTTCTGTGCCCCATTCATCATCTGGCCTGGGGGATTCACGAACCCTGGAAAAGTCTGCAAATCTTCAAAGGTTGAATGTGCTTTGAATTCTAAATTATTTTAACTCATTCAAATTCTCATTTTACCAAGGGCTGCTAAACCTCATCAGGAGCTTGTTTTCTAAAGCAGGTACAGACATCTGAGCATGCAATGTAGCAAGGAGAAATTTCGAGTAGACTCTGGGGAGAGAGAGAACAGAATGAGTGTGGAGGAGAGGTAACTTCCGGGTATAGGAAGTTGTCTAAGTCAGGTTGTTAGCAGCCTAGGTGGTGTTGGTGTTAGTGTTGATGATGATAATGATGATGACAACGATGATGATACAATAATAGCAGCTACCACTAGTAAAGCATTTACTTTATGCCAAGCCTGTGCTAAGAACCTTTATATGTGACACGTGTCCTATGTCTACAGGTGTCATATGTTTCCTCCTTTCTCTTGTCCTCTCTCTGGCTTTCACCCCATTCCTTCTTTACTTGGCCTCCTTCCTCCCTTGTTTTTAGTCTAGGATCGAAAAGTCTAGGCTGTGGGGGGCCTCAGACCATGGAGAATGCATGATCAGCTTTCCTGGGATAGAGGTATGGTTGGGCAGATGAGAAAAGAGTTCCCAGAGAAGGGATGGGGGAGAGGGAACACCTAGCTTCAATGTTGGTGAAAGTCCCTAAGAAAAGGGCCTCGTAGTTTGAGACCCTGGAGATAATTTTCTTTGCTTTTTAGGGCTGCCATAACAAGGTACCACAAACTGGTAACCATCGGAAATTTATACATATCCTCATGACTCTGGAGGCTAGAAGTCCAAGATCAAGGTATTGACAAGATGAGTTTCTTGTAAGATCTCTCTGCTTGACTTGTAGATGGTGTTTTCTCTCTGCATCTTCAATTGGTTCTTCCTGCCATTCAGATTGGTGTGCCTGTGTTATACTAATTGTGAAATATTTTGAACACATCTTGCCCTATACTTCTGTATTACACTGCCTCCCATGAACCAAAATGTCCTACCAAATGCCTTCACCCTAGGAAATGCATTGCATCATTCAAGATAGGCTGCAGTAACAGCCTTCATATCCAGCAAATTAATCTACAAAAGTCTTGCTCATGTTACATATCCAGTGTGTGTCAGCAAGGAGTCTCTGCTCATCCAAATCACTCAGGGGCCTGGCAAATGAAGCCTTCATCTCACCATGTGCTTGCACAATGAAAATGCTTGCAAAATGAGACAATGGTATATTAAACACTGACTGTCAATGCTCCTTCAAGGAAGTGACATACATCATGCCCACTTACATTTCATTGGCCAATGTGAATCACATTGGCATATGCCTATCTTCAAAGGGAACAATCCTACCTGTCACATGTCTGGAAGGAAGAAAGTAGAAATGTTTGGTGATGAGCATTAATGACTGCCCCACATACCTAGCACTTAGTGACAAGACAAAAGAACCTGAGAATCCTAAATGTTTTGAGATTATGTTTCTGACACAGTGGATTTATAATAAAAAAGCAAGTTGTTGTTGTTGTTGTTGTTTTTGAGACGGAGTTTCACTCTTGTTGCCCAGGCTGGAGTGCAGTGGCGCTATCTCGGCTCACTGCAACCTCCACCTCCAGGGTTCAAGCGATTCTCCTACCTCAGCCTCCTGAGTAGCTGGGATCACTGGTGTGAGCCACCACGCCCAGCTAATTTTGTATTTTAAGTAGAGGTGGGTTTTCTCCACGGTGGCCAGGCTGGTCTTGAACTCCCCACCTCAGGTGATCCACCTGACTTGGCCTCCCAAAGTGCTGGGATTACAGGTGTGAGCCAGTACACCCTAAAAAAGCAAGTTCTAATAACATTAATTGTATTTTTTTTAAATCTGAGTTCCCCAGCTGGAATGTGTACATGCTACACCTAAACTATTTCATCAAATAATTACAAAAGCACTTTGAGATGAATATTTTGATTCCCATTTTACAGACAACAAAACTGAGCTATGAGAAATTAAATAACTTGCATGAGGACTCAAATAAATGGTACAGCTAAGATTTGGACCCCAGTCTACCTGACTCACTTCTAACTTGAAAACACATATTCTCATTTGTTTATTCATTCAACATTTCTTTATTGAGAATCAACTATGTGTCCAACACTGTTAGGAAGTTGCCAATAGTGCAGTAAGCAAGAGAGACAAGGTTTCTCCTGCATGCAGGTTAAATTTTGAGGGAAAGAGTAGGAAATCTGGAATAAAAACCAAGTAGATAAATACATAAACAAGAGAGTTTCAGATATCAATAAGTTCTATAATGAAAATAACATGGAGTTATACATTCGAGTGGCTATTTTGAGGAGGTAATATTTGCCCTCAGACCTGTATGTTAAGGAGCTTTCCATGTGAATGCTTGAGGGAAAAGTCATTTGGACAAAAGGAAGAGTTAGTTCCAAGGCCCCAAGTTTGGGACAAGCACGGTGCATTTAACAAACAAACGGATCTCTCATGTAGTTGCAAATGTTGGCTGAGGCTGTAGTCACATGAAGGCTCCATTAGACTGAATGTCCCAGGTATTTCAGGTGTATGGTTGGCAAGTGATGGTAGCTATTGTCTAGGAGCTTAACTGAGGCTCCATCTAAACACCATCTCCCTACATGTAGCCTCTCTGGGTGGCATGGACTTCTCATAGCAGGATGGCTTGGTTCCAAGAGGAGACGTCCAAGACCAAACATCCCAGGAGGCAAAAAGCAGAAACTAGCTCGAAACTGGCACAGAATCTCTCATACAATATTCTAGTGGTCAAAGCAATCACAAGAGCTGCTCAGATTCAAAGGAGTTATACTGGTTAGAAAATGTCCTCTAAAATTTATATCTGCCCAGAATGTTGGGATATGCCTTTATTTTATAGATTCTTTGCAGGTATAATTAAGATGAGATCATACTGGATTAGAGTGGTGCCTAAATCCAATAACTGGTATTCTTATAAGAGGAGATATACAGACACAGAGGGATGCAGGGAAGAAAGCCATGTGATGATGGAGGCAGAGACGAGTGATGCAACTTTAAGTCGAGGAATACCAAGGGTTGCCAACAACCACCACAGCTGGAGAGACGTATGGAATAGATCCCCCCTTAGATCCCCCAGAAGCAACCAACTCTGCTGACACCTTGACTTTGAACTTCTGACCTCCAGAACTGTGAGAGCATAGATTTCCATTGTTTTGAGCCTCCCAGTTTGCATGACAGCCCTAGGAAACGAATACATGAGTGGAGAAACACCCCAGCTGAGTGTGCTAAGGTTGCATTACAGAAGAATAAAACAGTGATGAGAGATAGTGGTGCCATCTTTGGAAAAGACAATCTGCTACAACTGTTTATATCCAAAAGCAATAATAGACTCAGTAGTTGTCAGTTTGGTTTCATTTTTCTTTGGAAATTCATATGTTCTGTTTCTGTTCATGACTGTGTGTATGTGTTCCTTGTGATAAGTCTCCCCAAATCTTCTTTGGGAAGTGCTGGAACATGAGCAAACCAACATTTTCCCCTGGGTTAGTATTACAGCTTACACCTCAACCTGCAAGTTTCATGATTTTTTCCGCCAGACTGAATTTCAAACACTTTCTCAGCAGGATGTAAACATTGAACTCAAGCTTTGACAATTTCTGAGCTCCTGCTGTGGCTGAGATCAAAGAATCATAATTAATCATGAAGGTGTTGGTGGATGCTGCTGCTCCTCTCCATTCTCCTTCCCACAAAGCATTAGGGCCAGTCTAGCCCAAACCTACCAGGAGACCACAGGAATTTAGAGTAGATGTGGCAGCTACCTCAGGGTCTGAAAAAATGGAGTCTGTCCCAATCATGGGAAAGAGAGACTTAAGTAAGTGTCCTGGGCCTTCTGAACATGCCTGTATAGGATAGGAGATTTAAGGCATGAAGCCTAAAGACCATTGAATCACTGGCATCCCATTGTCAAGTAAGACAGTGGATGTGGACAAGCTTTGAAATGTAACGAATATAAGAGAGTAGAGATCATCATGGGTGGTTAGAATTGGACCATAATGGTGTTTTAGTCCAACTCTTACCAAATCCTTCCACTACATCCCTCTGGAGATTATGCAGCTTGGCCTGAATTTCTTCACTGACAGGGAGCTCACTGCCATATGAACATATTAAGGATCCAGTTATCAATGGTGAGGAAATTTGCTATCTGTCCAGACAATTTATTAGCAAAATATCATGACTTTGCCATGCATGAGTGTAAGAATTAAACATGCATACTATATTTAAACCCTGATAAGTTTAAACATGCATGGTAAGAAACACAATTTGAGAAAGGAAATCTAAAATTAGTCCAAGATAATTAAACTCTGTGGTTTCCTGGTTCTCTCCTCTTAACCTAAAACCAAAACCAGAAAGACATGTAAATCCTGCTAAAGTTGACTTTACTAGGGAAAAAAAGAATATTTAAGGAAACGAATGTTTATGAGGTGATGTAATAAGAAGAATTACTCCCCCTGAAAAAAAACCTGCAACTAATACATTAAATCTAAAAGAACTATAAGTATATTTAAAATGAACAAAGTAATAAGAAATAGAAATGCTGTAACTGGCAAAAGGGTCTGGCTTCTCACCACTTGTGGAAAAAAAGTCAAAAATAATAACGAGTTGTGACAAAAGGGAGTGAGATTTCATTATCCATGCTAGCAGGGGAAGAGCAGAAAGCAATTCCACTCTTCAGGCAGGTGTGGGTTCCATCCTTGAAGTAATCTTTTGTTGGAAAGAGATATCCAGAGGTGCCTGGCCCCATCAAGATCTGACTCCTGAAGCTTCTAAGGAAATATATGACCAGATGAGATAGCATGGTCCACGCTTAATAAGCGCTTAGGTAAATGAATGTGCGTAAGGCACGGGAGTACAGTATGGTAAAGGAAACGGAGTGGAGGCTCACAGCACATTCAGAGGCTGCATTTTAAGATGAAAGGTAACATATATGTAGTTTGTCTCAAAGTTATATCTTGAGACCGGGATGGGGAAGAGAAAAGGGGACAAAAGAAAAAGGTTTTAAATGTAGTTTGAGGCTCAGCTGCTAAGCTGCTGGTTACAATAATAATAAATTGGAAACAACAACCAAAAAAGCTGTTCAGAGTTTTTAAAGGAGCAACAAATCTAACTTCAATTAATTAAAAACTCAGCAGTTAGGTTAAAATCAAATTAGATGCAGCTAGAGAGAGAATGAGTAAACCAGGAAAATTAGCCAGAATGCAACAAAAAGAGATAAAGAGAAAATATAAAATAGAAGTTAGAGACATAGAGGATAAAATGAGAGTGTCTGGAATATATCTTGAACCTGTAAGTGGCTAGCCAGAGAACCTCAAAAATTGACATAATTGCAAAGAAAAGTAATATATCTATAATCATAGGGCGTGATTTGACAATATCTGTCCTAGGAACTGATATATTTAGTATACCAAATATTAGTGGGAATCAGAACATTTAAACAATCTCATGAGCAAACTTAAGCTAACGGACAAAATAGAGAAATTTACCACCAAAGAAAATGCATTTGCTTGCTGGCTTATGTGAAATTATTGAAAAAATTGACCACAGAATAGCCCATAAGTAAAATCTCAGCAAGTACCAAAGAATAAATATTTTACAGTGCCATAAAATTAGAAATCAATAACAAGAATATAAAGCCACACTCACTTGGTAACTGAAAATACACATCTTTATAATTCGTAGTTTGAAGGAAAAATTACAACGGAATTAGCAAACATTTAGCATCATATAACAATGAAACCAGTACATACAGAACCCTTTATGACATTGCTGAAGTAGTGGTTCGTGGAAAATGTATAGCCTTAAATTCATATATTAAGAAATAAGGAACACTGAAAATAATTTAGGAAGTCGTTACGTTTAAGAAGATCAAAGAGAAATAACAGATTAAATCCAAAAGGAATAGAATGGAAGCAATAATAAAAGTAAGAGTCAAAATTAATAAAATAGAAAAAAATAAGATAAACCAAATCAAGGTTATCTTCAAAAAATGAATAAATTAAAACTTTGGCAAGATTAATCGCAAAAAGGAGAGAGAAGGCAAAAATTAACCTTATTACAAATGTAAAAAAAAAAAAACAAAAAACCTCAACAGACCTGCATATTTTATAAACCGTAATAGAATACTATGCTAAACATCATTATTTCTCTGTTCATGCTGGAATTTAAGGGGATGGGTACATACCTAGTGAAACTGCTGCATCAAGGCCTCGCGCGGTGGCTCACGCCTGTAATCCCAGCACTTTGGGAGGCCGAGGCAGGCGGATAACGAGGTCAGGAGATTGAGACCATCCCGGCTAACACGGTGAAACCCTGTCTCTACTAAAAATACAAAAAATCAGCTGGGCGAGGTGGCGGGCGCTTGTAATCCCAGCTACGCGGGAGGCTGACGCAGGAGAATGGCGTGAACCCCAGGGGGCGGAGCCTGCAGTGAGCCGAGATCGCGCCACTGCACTCCAGCCTGGGCGACAGTGAGACTCCATCTCAAAAAAAAAAAAAAAAAAGAAACTGCTGCATCAAAGAGTATATACACCGTCTACTTAAATACATATTGCCAACTTCTTTCCAAAGTAATTAGTGTAATTTACAGTACTACCGGGAAGACAGTGCCCACTTACACACAGGTTAGCCAGCATTTAGTATCAACAGATTTCTGTTGTTGTTGTCGTTGTTTGAAACCAAACGAGTTTGAAATGGTATGTCACAATGGTTTTAATTGCACTTTCGTGGTTATTAAGCTGATGATACTTCCATATGTTTCCTCTGTGAATTATCTTTTCACATCTTTTGCACCCCTTACTATTATATGCTTTGCATTTTCTTTTAGATTTGAAGAACCTCATTATAAACTCTAGCACTAATCTTAACGTCAGTTAAACACATAGCAAATATCTCCCGACGTGAGAGAATATATATTTGTAAGTCTTCTTGTGAACATATGTTTTCAATTCTAGGAAGCCAGATGCCTACGAGTGAAAAGCCTAGTCATCGTGGAGAAGTGCATTCAACTTCGTAAGAAACTGCCAAACCTTTATTGATAATGGTTGTATAAATTTTACATTACCACCAATAATGTTTGAGAGTTGCAGTTGCTTCACATCCTCACCAGCATTTTGTCTTGTCTGTCTTTTTTCCTTTGGTTATTCTAGTGGGCATAAGATATAATAGTATCTCTTGTGGTTTAATTTAAATTTCACTGAAGACTAATAACATTTGCATATTTCTAATTAATAAGCCTTTTTAAGTGACTTTTCAAGTCTTTGTTCATTTTTATTAGATATTTGCCTTATTATTGATTTGAAAAAATTATATTTATATGCTTATATTCTGGTTATAAGCCCTTTGTCATTATTTTCCAAAACACTATCCGGTTGTTTCTGTACCACTTTCCTTGCTCCTTTGAATTGACTTGGCGCCTTGGCCAAAAATCAATTGACCACACACATGTGGGTGCATCTCCAGACTACCACATTCCGTTTATCTATTTGTCTCTCCTTGTGTCAATAACACTCTGTCTTGATAATGGTAAGTTTTGAAATCAGGTTGTATAAGTCCTCCTAATTTTTCCTGGGTTTTCAATATTGCTTTGCTTTTTAAAAATTTTGTATTTTCATTTACATTTCAGAATAAACGTGTTAGTGGGATTTTGATTGGCATTGCACTGAACTCGTGGATCAATTTGGAGAGATTGGACATTCTTATATATGGATCCCATGGCCATCAACTTTAAGAACTCTTTCTCATCCATTACTAACTCAATCTAGGTTCAGATGCTATTTGTTTTCTGCTCAGTCTGTGTCTGAGCCCCTTATGCTCTTCATTTTTTCATCCAATTAAACTCAGCTTTGCATCAATACTATTTCTCGCTTTGGTGCCTCTTACCTCTCCTCTAATCACCAATCCACAACTTATCTCCAAATTCAGGGCTTGTCTCATTCTTCCCAGGGAAGTGCTGCTCAGTCTATCTACTTAGTATTATAATCTCTCTGGCTTGGTATCAAGGCATTCCCATTTCCAGCTTCCACGAGATGGCTCGGAGGGCATGCTGCCGGGTGTAGCTGCATGGTCAAGCTTCTTCATATCTCTCGCCTCACTGCTTAAACTCACTATTTTGTACTCCTGCTTCAGCTATAGGGAGCTACTGTTAGTTTCTTGAAGACATATGCTCTCTCTCTCTCACATCTGGACCTGAGCACATCCTGTTACTGCTAGTTGAAACAATGTGATCCCCAGGCACACCCCCTTAGCTTAGAAGCCTCCCCTGATTCTTCAAGTCTGGTTGAGTCACTTCTCTGTGCTCTCATGACAACAGTTCGCAATTCCTCGTTGCAGCACCTAGCTCATGATGCTCTTTGGAGGCAGAGACTGAGTCTTTCTCACTACTGAATTTCCAGCATTCATTACAGAGCCTGGCATATACAAAGCCCTCCATCATATGTATTAAGTGAATGGATAAATGAAAAAAAGTTATATATATATATTTATATATATGTATACGTACGTGTGTGTGTATGTATGTGTGTATATATATATATATAACAATGGAATACTATTCAGCCTTAGAAAGGTGGGGAATCCTGTCATTTAAGACAATATGGATAAACCTAGAGGACACTAAAGGCAAATACCACATATTCTCACTCACAAAATCTAAACAAGTTGAACTACTACAAGTAGAGAGTAGGATGATGGTTACCAAGGGCTGGGGGATGGGAGAGGATGGGGAAAGCAGAGCTGTCCATCAAAGGGTAGAAAGTTTCATTTAGATAAGAGGAATCTGCTTTAGGGATCTATTTCACAGAATGGTGACTATAATAAATAATAATGCATTACATAATTCAAAATTGCTAAAAGTAGATCTTAAATGTTTTCACCATAGAAAAATAAGTATGTGAGGTAGTTAATATGTTAACTAGTCTGATTTAATCATTTCATGTTGTAAACATATATCAAAACATCACATTGTGCCCCATAAATATATTTAAAATATTATTTTTTCAATTAAAAATAAAATTTTAAAGATAAAGAATGAATAGTAAGTAGACTGTCAGTATGTTCATAGAATGCTCTTAGCAGGTGGGAACCCTGAATCACTAATGACCTCAGGGCAGTTATGTACCTCTGGTGGAGGGAGGTGATTCATTCTGCTCTCAGAACTTGTTAAAAATATCCCTTAACCAAATTCAATTTATATGCTCCTATCAATCTTCTAGTCTTAATGCACTTCCCCAAGTAGACTTCTTCTTTTTTTTTTTTTTTTTTTTGAGACAGAGTCTCGCTCTGTCACCCAGGCTGGAGTTCAGTGGCACAATCTCGGCTCACTGCAAGCTCCGCCTCCCAGGTTCACGCCATTCTCCTGCCTCAGCCTCTCCGAGTAGCTGGGACTACAGGCGCCCGCCACCACACCCGGCTAATTTTTTATATTTTTAGTAGAGACGGGGTTTCACCGCGGTCTCGATCTCCTGACCTCGTGATTCGCCCACCTCGGCCTCCCAAAGTGCTGGGATTACAAGCGTGAGCCACCGCGCCCGGCCTTCCCCAAGTAGATTTCTTAAACTGGAACAGAAATGTGTTGGCTGAGTGATACATTCTCAGTCTATTGCTAGATAGACTGAGAATTGCACACTGTAAATGAGTATGTTGGCTCTGTACTTTTTAAAGCTATTTTACATAATTCTGGTTGATATGGACACAATCTCAGCACTCCTGTTGGGAACTAACAGAACTAAGCTTTTCTTTCCCTTTTTTTCATACATATGTTATCCAAGGAGAACAATTTTTATTTATGTTTTTCTCACAGGGTCTTGAGGATGCTCAATTAACATAGTTGAGTTGAGCAGTTAATGAAACTGAGAACTAAACTCTAGGGACATGTATGAGTTTGCTAGGGCTGCTGTAACAAAGTACCACAACTGGTGGCATATCAACAGAAAAGTATTATCTCATAATTCTGGAGCCTAGAAGTCTGAGATGTCACATAGGTTTGGTTACATTTGAAGACTGTGAAGAACGGCCTGTCCCATGTTTCTACACCAGCTTCTGGTGGTTTGCTGGCAATCTTTGACATTTTTGCCTAGTACAAGCATCACCTCCATCTCTGCCTTCCTCTCCACATGGCATTTTCCCTGTGTGTGTGTCTATTTGTCTGAATTACCCCTTTCTATAAGGACATCAGTCACATTGGATTGATTGCTCACCTTTCTCCAGGATGACCTCATCTAAACTCATCTAATTCCATCTGCAATGACTCCATTTACAAATAGTCACATTCTGAGGTAGCAAGGGTTAGGACTTCAACATATGAATTTGCATGGGGGGCAGGAGAGCTAATTCAACCCATAACAAGACAGAATTAACAATAACCATTGAAAACTTTAAATAAACCTTTATATCAAAACATAATTTTAAGTAAAACTTTAGATATAATTTATATATATTTTAAGTGTACAGTTTGATGCGTTTTGACACATGTACACATCTATTTAACTTCTACCACTGTCAAGATATAAAACATTTATCACCCCAGAAAGTTCCTTTGCTTCTCTTTTTAATCAATATTCCCCACCCCAATCACCATTCTGACAACCACTTATTTGATTTCTGTCACCAATTATTAGTTTTGTCTATTCTAGAACATCAGATATTCCTTGGAATTATATACTTTGTATTCTTTAGTGTCAGGCATTTTTTCTGTAAACGTAATGCCTGTGATACACATTTTATATGTATCAGTAATTTTTTCCTTTTATTGCTGAGTAGTATTTCACTTCATGAATATACCAACATTTCTCTATCCATTCATTTGTTGTTGGACAGTTGGGTTGTTTCCAGTTTCAGGCTTTCCTGAATAGGAAAAGGCCTTCTATGAGCATTCATGTGCTAATATTTTTTGTGGGCATATGTTCTTATTTCTTTTGGATAAATATTTAGACACGAAAGTGTTGAGTCATGCATAAAGAGTTTTCAGGTCACCTTTTTTTATTCTGAAAGTAGTAAAATCAGCCAAGCACTTCATTGGCATTAGGGACTACCCATGAAGCCCATTCTTAATAAAAGTCCTGAAACCCACTCCAGGCAAATGTGTAGGTATCATCATTCCAATAGTAAATAATGTGGTCATTTCACTTTGTGTGGTGGTTTATGGTTTTTGTTTTGTTTTGTTTTGTTTTTCTTTTTGTTTTTGAGACAGAGTCTTGCTCTGTCACCCAGGCTGGAGTGCAGTGGTGCAGTCTCGGCTCACTGCAAGCTCTGCCTCCCGGGTTCATGCCATTCTCCTGCCTCAGCCTCCCAAGTAGCTGGGACTACAGGTGCCTGCCACCAAGCCTGGCTAATTTTTTTGCATTTTTAGTAGAGACGGGGTTTCACCATGTTAATTAGGATGGTCTCGATCTCCTGACCTCATGATCCACCCGCCTCAGCCTCCCAAAGTGCTGGGATTACAGGCATGAGCCACCATGCCTGGCCTATAGTTTTTAAAGTCTTTTCATATTCATTGTCTAGTTCAATTATTGTCACAAATTCTAAAAAGCTAAGCAAAGATGACCATTCCCATTGTGCAGATGAGGAAACTGAGTCTCAAAGAGGCTAAGCAACTATTTAGAAGAGAGATGAAACATGAATCCAAGCCTCTGACTCATCATTTTGTGCTCCCTGAATGCCATTCTTTAGCCCCATTTTATCCAAACTTCAGCTTCTTTGGATCAAAGTGCAAGGGAGTCCCTGCAAGAAGCACTTTGCAAGACAACCTAAGCCCCTTTGAACATGAGCACCAGATCTGCTTTTAGGGATCTTCAAAGAAAATATATACACTAGTCTCTGTAGGCAGTTAGAAATCAACTATGCCATCTGTCATCATCTTGACCTGCCACAACTAAGGATCTTTAACTGATGGTGTAAATCATCGTGTCTAAAATCTGATCCAGTCATGAAATAATTAGAAGAAAGGATGCTGAAGTGGTGGAGCTCTTAGTGATCACCAGGATGCTTCTAATCATGGAGCGTATGTAAGGGGGGGAGGGGAAGTGGATAACAACTCCAAAAACTTGAACAGTGGCAAAAACAACAGCCCCTGTGCTCAAAATGCCCCACCAAGTCTTCATACAAGGAGACTTCAAAAAGTTTGTGGAAAAATAAAATTAAAAGATAAAAATAAAAATTTTATTTCTCAACATAAGCTCCATCAGGTTCAAGACACTTTTGTAAGCAATGATACCAGCCATTTAGTCCATTCCTAGAGAACTGAGGTTCCTGGGAATTTAACTATGTCAATGCCACCTTTTCTCATTATTAACTAAACTGAATGCCCTTTAAAGATTTTTTAAGATTAGGAAACAAAAGGAAGTCAGAAGGAGCCAAATCAGGACTTCAAGGTGGTTGCCTAATGATTTCTCATTGAAACACTTGCAAAATTGCCCTTGATGAGAGGAATGATCAAGAGCACTGTTGTGTTGGAGAAGGACTTTCTCGTGGCACTTTCCTGGGTGTTTTTCTGCTAAAATTTTGGCTCTTTCAAAACACTCCCATAATAAGCAGATATGATCACTCTTTGGTCTTCCAAAATTCAACAAGCAAAGTGCCTTGAGCATCTCAAAAAACTGTTGCCAAGATATTTGCTCTTGAATGATCTGCTTTTGCTTTGACTGGACCATTTCTACCTCTTGGTAGCCATCAGTTTGATTGTGCTTTGTCTTCAGGATTGTACTGGTGAAGCCATGTTTCATCTCCTTACTGTTTAAAAAAATGCCTCAGGATCTTGATCCTATTTAAAACGTCTTTTGAAAGCTCTGCTCTTGGCTGGGCATGGGGGCTCATGCCTGTAACCCCAGCACTTTGGAGGCTGAGGCACACAGATCACCTGAGGTCTGGAGTTTGAGACCAGCCTGGCTAACACAATGAAACCTTGTCTCCATAAGAAAAATACAAAAATAGCCAGGCCTGTAGTCCCAGCTACTTGGGAGGCTGAGGCAAGAGAATTGCTTGAACCTAGGAGGCAGAGGTTGCAGTGAACTAAGATTGTGGGTGACAGAGCAAGACTCCACTCAAAAAAAATTTTTTTAAAAAAAGAAAGAAAGCTCTACTCTTGTCTGCAGCTGATCTTGTCTGTGCAACAGTTTTGATAGCCATCAAGTGGAAAGTTTGCTCAACTGTAATTTTTCCATCAGAATTGTGTAAGCTGAACAAGTTGAGACATCTATGGCATTGGCTATTGTTTTGGTCAGGCTGGTCTCGAATTGGCTATTGTTTCTGCTGTTATTCATCAGTCCTATTCAATGAGGGCACCAACAAAATGAATCTTTTCCTTGCAAATTGATGTGGATGTTCTGCCACTGCAGGCTTCATCTTCAACATAGTCTCATTACATAAAATAAATAAAAATTACCTAGAATTTCCTCCATGGGATGCCTGCCCTTATTACCTTTGAGTCTGATGTATATGAATTTAAACCATTTTGTAAAATTGCAAATCCAATCATACTTAATACTTTAGGATTCCAAGCAAAGCTTGAAGCCTACAACATATTACAGGAATTATCTTTACTGACAACTGATGGAAACATCTCTAAAATAAGTTTTGAAGTTAGTACATTAAGCCTAATTTAATATAAAGGCAATTTAATCTTACCTTCATATGAAAGAAAAATGCGCTGTCAGGATGAAGGATTTACTGAAGTTATAATTAACTGGAGATATGTCACCAGTAAAAACCTAATTCCCTGTTATAATTAAATCAAAGCGTCATCAGGTTAGAGGGTGTGGAAGGGCGTCACCCAGTGGGAGGTGGGAATCTCACCAATAAAAGGCCCTCGTGTGCCCCTTCTCCACAAGACCTGAGCTCCCAGTGGAAGCAGCAGGAGGACAGAGGAGCTTCCAGCAGAAGAGGTGAGCCCATGCCTGTGTGTGTGTTTTTCCTCCTTAGATGCCTAGAAATGGGGGGTTATGACTTGGGGGATGAATGAGAGAAATTCCTAATTAATGAATTCAACAAAGGCTGTCTGAGTGCTGCCTCAGAGTTGAAAACCAGTCACCCTGGATCCCCAGTCTAGGAGTGGTGGCAGTCAATTTGGTATTCATTTCGAAGGCTGGAGAAGGATGTGATTTTTTTTTTTTTTTTTTTTTTTTTTTTTTTTTTTTTTGTGAGACAGGGTCTTAACTCAGTTGTCCAGGTTGGAGTGACCTGGTGTGATCTCTGCTGTCTGCTAATTTTTGTATTATTTGTAGAGACGGGGTTTTCCTGTGTTGCCCAGACTGGTCTCAAACTCCTCGGCTCAAGGGATCTTCCTGCCTTGGCCTCGCAAAGTGCTGGGATTACAGATGTGAGCTACTGCATCCAGCCCCTCTTTTTTTTTTTTTTTTTGAGATAGTGTCTCACTCTGTTGCCCAGGCTGGAGTGCAATGGCACAATCTCGGCTCACTGCAACCTCTGCCTCCCAGGTTCAAGCGATTCTCCTGCCAAAGCCTCCCAAGTGTCTGGGATTACAGGCATCTGCCACCACGGCTGGCTAATTCTTTTGTATTTTCAGTAGAGATGGGGTTTCCCCATGTTGGTCAGGCTGGTCTCAAACTTTTGATGACCTCAGATGATCCACCCACCTCGGCCTCCCAAAGTGCTGGACAGGCATGAGCCACCGCGCCCAGCCTCCCAGCCCCTAATTGTTATGTTCATCAATCAATCTCTTGCTCGGGCTCCCCTAGGAGGAGGTGAAATGACCCCAGCTCGCTGCTCCTCATATGGGTGCTGCCACGTCACTGGCTCAGGCTCAGCTGCTGGGTCACCAGGAGAATGGACCCTTCCTCCACCTCAGCTCAGAGCACAGTGATGATTCGTGACTTTCTTTCCCAATAGAACTTCAAATCTCTGAAGACGGGGGGTGGGGGGATGGGGGGATGTGCTTGAGTGTTTGTACTCATAGTCTTGTTCTAGGAATGACAAAGCTGGAACACAATACCTCTATGCATGAAAAGGCTGTCACTTGTCACAACTAACAGGCTTTCACCTCACGGAAATTTTCTTCCCTTGTGCACTTTTCCCCTGGCAGTGGACATGGCTGCACTCTTCCAAGAAGCAAGCAGCTGTCCGGTCTGCTCACACTATCTAGAGAAACCAATGTCCCTGGAGTGTGGATGCGCCGTCTGCCTCAAGTGCATCAATTCACTGCAGAAGGAGCCCCACGGGCAGGATCTACTTTGCTGTTGCTGTTCCATGGTCTCTCAGAGGAACAAAATCAGGCCCAATCGGCACCTAGAGAGGCTGGTTTCCCACATCAAGGAACTGGAGCCCAAGCTGAAGAAGATTCTACAGATGAACCCAAGGATGCGGAAGTTCCAAGGTAAAGAATCTGTATCCCCTGCCCCCTTCCCACGACCAGACAAGGGAAAATCATTTGTGCAATTGGCCCCTCATTCCATATGTGGATTAGCTGCTGTCTGGCACCTAAAATTGAGATGCTTCTTCCTCAGATTCTCAGCTCTGACAACACACAGAATCACCTGGTGATATCAGAAACAAAAACAAATAAAAACCCAATGTCTATGTCATGGGTTAGACAAGGGATTCTCTAAACTTAGTGTGCTCAGATTACCTGGGGATTTTGTTAAAATGCAGATTCTTAACTGGGAAGTCTCAGGATTGATCCCACTGGCTTAGGGATTTTGCTGAGTAGCAAAAACATAGAGCAACTGAATTTGAATTTCTCTCTAGCAAAGATTCCCAGGACTCTGACATTAAAATGGGCCTGGTAATTCTAATGCACAGTGAATATTGGCACCCATTGTACCAAACAACCTCACCCCAGGGTTGGGAAGAGTTTGGAATGGAGCACCTATGGTGTTTGTTTCTGTGAGTGTGGGGAGAGTTTCAGACAGTGGTCTCATCCCCCTGCGCCATGGGCTTCAACAGTGGTCCTGGCTACAGAAAATACTATCCGTCTCCATAACTGTGGTGAAAAGGGACATTTACATGAAGAGATTATGGTCAGCCTGGGCACAGAATTACACCTATAAATGGTGGTGGGCCACTATGATGTCCCCAACACTGGTAGCTTCTGCCCTGACACCCATGATCTCTACTCATCCACCTACCCATAGCATTCAGTGTCTCTGCTGAAATATGGAGGACAGATTCACCCTGCCCAAGTCATGTTTGGAACCGTCTTCCTCCTTCCTTATCCATGTCCATTCATTTCATTCCCTAATTCACCATCAAACAGCAATCAATCTCTTCAAGTCTTACTGTAATCTATAAAATCTATATTGGTGATCATATCAGTTTTTTGACTTAAAGGATCATATGTTCTGTAGATTTTTTTTTTTTCAGAATGTTCTGGACAATTAATTTTCTCTAGGCCAGATCACATTGCCTCGTTCCTCTGTCATCACATTGTCAGCTGCAAAGATACCGCATCTGCTGTCAGAACTGTGCACAATTAATTTGTTTACAAACATGGAAAACAAAGGCCTGGAATCATACTCTAGATATTATTTAAATTGAAGCAAAAAAATGTGGAAACAAACATCATTTAATATCGACCACTTGCATTGTCTTATCATTTATTTGTTCATGCATCAAGGTGGTAGAAAGGGGGTCATGGTGTCTGCCTTCAGAGACCCTCCACTCTAAATGAAGAAAAGGCCAATGAAGCAAACACGTGACATAAAGTAAAATAAGAATTGCTACTGTGAGTAAGAGTCACTTATTGCCACAAAGCATACCTATGAGAATTTGAACTAGTCAGGGAAGTTACCTCATGAAGTTTGGATTTTGGGGAAAGAAGAGAATTAAAGAAACTACAGTCAAGAGATATTTGGGCCTTTGAAGTAGAGGAGAGGTATGGGGCTGGCTTCTGTCCATTTGCTGAGCAACTTTTTCTCCTTTTCACAGTGGATATGACCTTGGATGCTGACACAGCCAACAACTTCCTCCTCATTTCTGATGACCTCAGGAGCGTCCAAAGTGGGCGCATCAGACAGAATCGGCAAGACCTTGCCGAGAGATTTGACTTTTCCATTTGTGTCCTGGGCTCCCCTCGCTTTACCTGTGGCCGCCACTACTGGGAGGTGGACGTGGGAACAAGCACAGAATGGGACCTGGGAGTCTGCAGAGAATCTGTTCACCGCAAAGGGAGGATCCAGCTGACCACAGAGCGTGGATTCTGGACTGTGAGTCTGAGGGATGGAAGCCGCCTCTCTGCCAGCACGGTGCCCCTGACTTTCCTCTTCGTGGACCGCAAGTT
This sequence comes from Nomascus leucogenys, assembly GCF_006542625.1. Classification (NCBI taxonomy): domain Eukaryota; kingdom Metazoa; phylum Chordata; class Mammalia; order Primates; family Hylobatidae; genus Nomascus; species Nomascus leucogenys. Next base: position 59,483,730 of record NC_044387.1, on the reverse strand, counting down.
ACAGCGAGTGGGGATTTTTCTGGACATGGGCATGCAGAACGTTTCTTTTTTTGATGCTGAAGGTGGTTCCCATGTCTATACATTCAGGAGCGTCTCTGCTGAGGAGCCACTGCGCCCATTTTTGGCTCCTTCAATTCCACCTAATGGTGATCAGGGTGTCTTGAGCATCTGTCCTGTGATGAACTCAGGCACTACTGATGCTCCAATCCATCCTGGGGAGGCCAAACAAACCCCCACTGCAAAAAAACAAAAAATAGGGTAAGAAAATTACTTGGGTTGGGGGCCAGGCGCGGTGGCTCACGCCTATAATCCCAGCACTTTGGGAGGCCGAGGTGGGCCTGACAAGGTCAGGAGATCGAGACAATCCTGGCTAACACGGTGAAACCCCGTCTCTACTAAAAATACAAAAAATTAGCCAGGTGCAGTGGCGGGCGCCTGTAGTCCCAGCTACTCGGGAGGCTGAGGCAGGAGAATGGCGTGAACCCAGGAGGCAGAGCTTGCAGTGAGCCGAGATCGCACCACTGCACTCTGGTCTGGGCTAAAGAGCAAGACTCCGTCTCAAAAAAAAAAAACAAAACAAAACAGAAAATTACTTGGGTGGGTAGACTTAGGAACGCTCTACTTGGTAAAAGCATTATACAAAGTCACGGGAGAAAAATATGGGACATTTCTTGATTGTACTTAATCTAATTTGATTAGATTATAAATTGAGTCCTAAGTATTAATTATTGCCACCATCAAACTCATTGAGTCTTATGGTTCACATCTTGTTCCCTATAGAAATGTCCTGTATTCTGGGATCAATTTCCAAATGCTTTACTTTTTTATTTCTGTAAGTTCAAATTAATGTATTATAGAAGTTATGAGTTAAACATTGGAATATCACCTAATGGATTATGTGATTTTCTTTCCTCAGCCCCCTAAGTAGCTAGGATTACAGGCACCCAACACTAACCCCAGCTAATTTTTTGTATTTTTAGTAGAGATAGGGTTTCACTATGTTGGCCAGGCTGGTCTCGAACTCCTGATCTCAGGTGATCCACCCACCTTGGCCTCCCAAAGTGCTGGGATTAAATGCATGAGCCACCACACCCAGCCAGTTCCATGGATCTTGAGGGGTCCTTCCCAGCCTCACTTTCTCATTAGCCCTGTTAGTGGTGGTGCATGGTTTTGCAGGGCAGAGAGCATCAGGAACATGCATATGATGTCAGATCAGAAACTGTAGTGATTGCTGTACTCATTGTTGTTATTGAATGCATGCACCCAGGTGTGTTTGTGCCATTCCCGCTTCCAGGAACACTTGATTCCATCACCTGGAAAAATCTAGGTGATACAGTTTGGCTCTGTGTCCCCACCCAACTCTCATCTCGATTTGTAATCCCTATAGTTCAAGGGAGGGAGGTGATTGGATCATAAGGACAGTTTCCCTCATGCTGTTCTCATGATAATGAGTGAGTTATCAGAGATTTGATGGCTTTCTAAGTGTTTGGAAGTTCCTGTCACTCTACTCTCTCCTGCCAACTTGTGAAGAAGATGCCTGCTTCCCTTTCTGCCATGATTGTAAGTTTCCTGAGGCCTCCCCAGCCATGTGGAAACTGAGTCAATTAAACCTCTTTATTTTATTTTATTTTGAGACAGAGTTTCACTCTTGTTGCCCAGCCTGGAGTGCCGTGGTGCAATCTCGGCTCACTGCAACCTCCATTTCCTGGGTTCAAGCAATTCTCCTGCCTCAGCCTCCCGAGTAGCTGGGACTACAGGCGTGTGCCACCACACGTGGCTAATTTTTTGTATTTTTAGTAGAGACGGGGTTTCACTGTGTTGGCCAGGCTAGTCTCGAACTCCTGACCTCAAGTGATCTACCTGCCTCAGCCTCCCAAAGTGCAGGGATTATAGGTGTGAGCCATTGTGCCTGGCCAAACGTCTTTCTTTTATAAATTACCCAGTCTCAGGGAAGTTCTTTATAGTAGGATGAAAATGGACTAATACACTAGGTCATCCAAAGTCCAAATCAGGCAATCTCTGAGAAACCCACCAGATCGTTCCTGTAGCACTGTCACCAGCGTGGGGATTCCATGGCACCCTGGGGTGCTTAACTCCAGCCTCATGCCCTCTTTCCTTGTCTATCTTTCTTTTTGAGACTGTGGTGACTGGACTGTGGGTTTCTCAAGCACATCATATTCCCAGTGCCCTGTGCAAGGCCTGAACTCAAATAAGCCTAGGCTTGTTAAATACTATTTATGGGAGGCCACTGACTTGGACTGAGCTCCTGTGCTGGGCCCCAACAGATCAAACCCAAATGGAGTCACTCATGCTTAAGTTCCGTGTCTTCAAATAGAAACTAAGTTGTTGATTTGACCTTCCAAGGAATCAGAAGAGAGATGATAGCCAAATCCCCAAACAAGCCAGTTTTAGCCAGCATAAGAAAGTCCTCTCTGCTTTAACCCTTACAAGGAAGGAAACCTGACGCTAACCAGCAACCCCTTTTTTTTTTTTTTTTTTTTTTAGATGGAGTCTCGCTCTCTCACCTAGGCTGGACTGCAGTGGCGCCATCTCGGCTCACTGCAACTTCCACCTCCCAGGTTCAAGGGGTTCTCCTGTCACAGCCTCCTGAGTAGCTGGGACTACAGGTGCATGCCACCACGCCCAGCTAATTTTTTGTATTTTTACTAGAGACAGGGTTTCACCATGTTGGCCAGGATGGTCTCGGTCTCCTGACTTCATGATCCACCTGCCTCAGCCTCCCAAAGTGCTAGGATTACAGGCGTGAGCCACCACGCCCAGCCAACCAGCCCCGCTTTTTCTATTATGCCGTTCCCTTGTTCCTGTTCAGGCTACCTTATGAAAATTGACTGTGCTGCCATGCCCAGTGGAGCGCCTTTTCCAAATCTCTAGATGAAATGCTACCTGATTTATGAATCACTAATAAAAGCCAATTTAATCTTTACATTGGTTGAAATTTTGTTTGTGAACAGACCTCACCATGAAAGTAATAGGAAGCCAATAGCTGTTTTTAAATGGACACGACACATGCTGGTACTTGCTGTGTTAGTGAACATTGTTCTAAGTACAGTGATGTGTCACTTAACAATGGGGATGCATTATGAGAAATGCGTTATTAGCTTCATCATTGTGGGAACATCTCAGAGTGCACTTACACCAACCTAGATGGGACGGCCTACTACACACCTGGGCCACACGGTGCAGCCTATTTATTGCTCCTGGGCTACAGACCTGTGCAGTAGGTGACAGTCTGAATACTGCAGGCAACTGTGACACAACAGTATTTGTGTAGCTAAACATCTAAACAAAAAAGGCACAGTAAAAATACAGTATAAAATATATAAAAAGGTACACTTGTATAGGACGGATCCATTATAACTTTATGAAATGATCATGTATAATGGGATGAACTACCATTGTATATGAGGTCTATCCTCTGCTGAAAGATCCTTACAGGGCACGTGACTGTATTATAAACAATGGCAACGGGGATAACAGTGAAGTGGCTGCTCCAGTAATATTTAATAGACATTTGTGTAGAGCATCTTATGCACCTGACTGTTCTAAAATGTTTATAAATGTTAACTCATTTACTACTCGGAACAACACTGGAGGTAGACTCTGCTGTTATCTGCACTTTTTTTTTTTTTAAAGGCAGGGTCTTGTTCTGCCACCCAGGCTGGAGTGCAGTGGTGCAATCACAGTTCATTGCAGCCTTGACCACCGGGGCCCTCAAAGGATCCTGTCACATCAGCCTCTTGAGCCCTGGTGTTAGCTGGGATCACAGGTGTGTGCCACCATGACCAGCTAATATTTTGACTTTTTGTAAAGGAGAGGACTCACTATGTTGCCCAGGGTGGTCTTGAACTCCGGGGCTCAAGGGATCCTCCCACCTCAGCCTCCCAAAGTGCTGGGATTACAGGTGTGAGCCACCATGCCCAGCCTTATTACCTGCACTTTGAAGAAGAGGAGACAGTGACTCAGAGGGGCTCTTGTGCAGGTCTTGCAATGGGAAGATATGCCACTGAGGAGGAAGTGGCTGGAGGACTTCAGCACATCGACAGATCCAAATGACAGCCATGCAGCAGCGAGAGCCTGGAAAATCCAAGAGTAGAGGACATCTCGTACCCCACCCCATGAGTTAGCTTTACCCTGATTCCACAGCCAGACACAGACAGTACAAGAAAAGAGAACTGCAGACATTTGTCTGTCAGTGGGTGAGGACAAGGGCCAGGGAAAGCATGTCTGTGGGCGCATGTGTGTTAGGTGTGCATGTGTGTTTCGGCTGTGGGACAGACTACGGATGAGAGATGGAGACGAGGTGTGAGTGTGAGAGAAAGACTGGAACACAGAGTGGGAGAGTGTATATCAGAGCGTGTGTGACAGAATGTGTGTGTATGTGCCTGTGTTGGAGAAAGAGTGGGTGTGTCTCTGTAAAAGAGAAAAGGTAACATACAGAGGAAATGCATTTTTAAGAAAGTGAATTCCAGTATTTATTACTGTAGTTGCATGTGTCACCAAGAGCTCACGAATGAGAAGAGATCCCAGCTGTTTCCCATCAAACCTGACCTACTCCTTTCCTGTTTCCAAACTCCAGCCCCACCAGGCCCTCTTAGGGCTTGTTCCCATCTCTGGCTGGACCACAGACCCCAAAGCCAGGGAAAGGTCTTTCCAGCTTCCTTCAATCCCTAGTTCCCCAGACCTGCGCTGCCCCATTTAGTAAAAACTAGCTGCAGCTACTTGAATTTAAACAACTTACTCATATACTTAAGATGACAGATTCAGTTCTTCATCTGCACTACCCGTATTTCACGTGCTCAACAGTGACATGGAGCTGGTTCCACTCCTTTTGAACAGCACGGAGAACATTTCCATCATCTCAGAATTTGGATTGGACGCCCTGTCAGAGACCTTGGATACCATGTAAAAAATGAGAAAACCTGACTGCCTCGCCCTCATCCCAGTAAAAGAGCTCTGTGGGGACCTTCATCTCAGAGCCGGGGCTGGAATCGCACTGGGTTAGGGGCATTTTTCTGACTTCAGCTCCTCCGGAGAAAGATGCCCAGTTCTGGCCGGGGGCACTGGCTCACGCCTGTAATCCTTTCACTTTGGGAGGCCAAGTCGGGTGGATTGCTTGAGCTCAGAAATCCAAGACCAACCTAGGAAACATGATGAAACCCTGTCTCTACAGAAAATACAAAATTTAGCCAGTTGTGGTGGCACACCTGTGGTCCTGGCTACTCAGGAGGCTAAGGTGGGAGGATACCGGAGCTGGGAAGTTGAGGCTGCAGTGAGCTGTGATCGCACCACTGCACTCCAGCCTGGGCAACAGAATGAGACCTTGTCTTAAAAAAAAAAATAGATGTCCAGTTCAGAAACACACACACACACACACACAGACACACACACACACACACACACACACACAGAGTTGAGGCTGCAGTGAGCTGTGATCGCACCACTGCACTCCAGCCTGGGCAACAGAATGAGACCTTGTCTTAAAAAAAAAAATAGATGTCCAGTTCAGAAACACACACACACACACACACACACACACACACACACACGCATCCCTCCCCTCCATCCAGACACAGGCTGCCCACTGAAGAAGCAGAGCTCAGGAGAGGTTTTATTTTTTTTCTCCTTTTAAAAGCCTTTTTATTTTGAAACAATTAAAGACTCAGAGGAAGTTGCAACAATAATAAGTAGAATCCCCAGAACCCTCCCCAGCTTCCCCAATATGACACTTTGTATAACTATAGCGCATTAGCAGAGTCAGGAAATTGACATTGGTGCAATCTGTTCACTAAACACCCTGTTGGGTTCTCACCAGCTTTACAGGCACGTTTGTTCGCTGTGTGTGTGCATCTGTGGTGCTATGCAGCTTTCTTCCGTGTATAGATTTGTGCAACAATCAACACAGTCAAGATGCAAAACTTTTCCATCACCACAAAATAACTGCCATGTGATACCCCTTTATCATGGCTCCCTACCCCCTATCTGATAGGGGGCACCTTGAAAGCAGAAACCGAAGAACCTGCCCCTCCCCATCCACCCCATCTCATGGTAAGGGCTGCCCTCCCCATCCACCCCCTCTCATGGTAAGGGCTGCCCCTCCCCATCCACCCCCTCTCACGGTAAGGGCTGCACAGAAGCCAGACCCTCTCTGGGCTGTTGCCCCAAGTCCCTCCCAGGTCTGTCTGAGTGGCTCTGGCTGCATCTCTGTGCTCAGGGTGCCTCATCCTGACCTGCACCAGTCTTATGGACGTCACATCCTCTTCTACACATTTATCTTGCTGTCTGCTCTCTCCCTCTTGCCTGGAACAGCTCAGAATCATCTTGTGAAACTGGCTTTTCATGGCCGGGCGTGGTGGCTCACGCTTGTAATCCCAGCACTTTGGGAGGCCGAGGCGGGTGGATCACGAGGTCAGGAGATCGAGACCAGGTGAAACCCCATCTCTACTAAAAATACAAAAAATTAGCCGGGCGTGGTGGCGGGCGCCTGTAGTCCCAGCTACTCGGGAGGCTGAGGGAGGAGAATGGTGTGAACCCGGGAGGCGGAGCTTGCAGTGAGCCGAGATCGTGCCACTGCACTCCAGCCTGGGCGACAGAGCGAGACTCTGTCTCAAAAAAAAAAAAAAAAAAAAAAAAAGAAACCCGATGGAGGCAACTTATCCACACATATTCTACTTCCACTTTAAAAACCTACGGAAAGCCTATGGTCGGAACGAAACCTGGCTGTGCTTCACCATGAAAGTTATAAAGTGGCCCTCACGTGTCTCCTGGAAGAGTGGCGTCTTCCGAAACCAGGTAGCACCAAAGTCCTATTTACATCCTAAATAGGAGCTAAGCAGCTGGGAACGCAGAAAACACAACAATAAGTGACGTGCCCGGCGTGGGCTTTCCTGTGTGTACTTTCCTCTTACATTTCTTTCTTTTATTTTTTTTGAGACAGAGTCTCCCTCAGGCAACCTCTGCCTCCCGGGTTCAAGCGATTCTCCTGCCTCAGCCTCCTGGGTAGCTGGGATTACAGGTGCCCGCCACCACACCTGGCTAATTTTTATTCTATTTTTAGTAGAGACGGGGTTTCACCATGGTGGCCAGGCTGGTTTCGAACTCCTGACCTCAAGTGTTCCGCCCCCCTCGGCCTCCCAAAGTGCTAGGATGACAGGCATGAGCTACCGCGCCCAACCTCCTCCCACATTTTTTAGGTCCGTGGCCCAGATCTTTCTCCCTGACTCTCCTGGGATCGGATCGTGGAGGGGGTTTGCTTCTTCCCAAAAGGCCTTGTTAGCGCCCAGCACCCTCACTCTTGACTTTGTTTCCCAAAATCTTGTCATGGAGCCGTGCGTCCGGCAGTCCTCGGGAAACAGCAGCTGTGGGAAGCGGGGGGTGTGGTGTCCAGCACTGTGCCTGGGCCAGTCACTGCGGGCTGGTGGGGCCGCCCCCACCACTGCCCTGATTCCTCGATGTCAAGGACACATCATCACAGGATGGTGAATCCTCACTCCTAACCCTGCTGCCCCCACAGCTGCCACTGACCTCACACCCACCCTGTCGTGTCCCACCCACCCCTGCGGCCCCCTCCGCCCAGGCAGGAGACTTTTCAGAGTGTGTTTGAGGAGGGAGCCGTCTGTGCTGGGCAGGCCTGGCCTACAGCGGTGCTGGCCTCGGAAACACCCAGGACTCGGGACTGAAGCACAAGTGTTTCCAGTCCCCACACGCTGGAAAGGCGACAAGAACTGGTGGAAGAAATTTTAATGTCTGCATTAGCTCAATTATCTCACATACGATTTCAACATACACTTAATATAAAATGCCTCATGAGAGGGTTAAAGTTTGTCTATTCTCACAATGAGATTTTGAAATGAGCTGTGTATTTTACACGTGCCAACGTTTCTAATCAGCGCCCCATTTCAAGTGCTCAGTAGCCCCTTTGGCCAACCTTCAACTCCATGGGATAATGCTGGTTCAATGACCTTCCCAGCAGAAGGCAGACAGGGGACAAGGCAGATCCTGTAGGGCCAGGCCACAGCAGGGGCTGAGGATGCCTGGTTAATGGATGCCTGGGGAACAGGATGCCAGAAATCACACTTGAGGGCATGATGAGACAGAGAAAGACTCAATAAAATAAAGAAGGAAGGGGCCGAGCACAGTGGCTCACGCCTGTACGCGGTAGCTCACGCCTGTAATCCCAGCACTTTGCGAGGCCGAGGCGAGTGGATCATGAGGTCAGGAGTTCGAGAACAGCCTAGCTAACATGGTGAAACCCCATCTCTACTAAAACTACAAAAATTAGCCAGGCGTAGGGGTGAGCGACTGTAATCCCAGTTACTCGGGAGGCTGAGGCAGGAGAATCGCTTGAACCCAAGAGGCAGAAGTTGCGGTGAGCCGAGATCGTGCCATTGCACTCCCGCCTGCATGACAGAGCAAGACTCCATCTCAAAAAAAAAATAAAGAGGAAGGAGAAGGATGGAATAAGGGAAACTCAATGAATAAAACGCCCTGGGGCCTACTATATACCCAGAAAAATGAAAAGTAAAGAAATAAAATAAGGTCGTGCATGTGGTTTATGCTCATAGTCCTAGAAATGGTAGGCTGAGGCAGGAGGATCGCTTGAGCCCAAGAATTCCAGATCAGCCTGGGCAACGTGGCAAGACTGTCTCCATAAAAATTGCACAAAAATTAGCCAGGCGTGGCAGCACACACCTGCAGTCCCAGCTAATCAGGAGGCTGAGGTGGGAAGATTCCTTGAGCCTGGGAGGTCAAGGCTGCAGTCAGCCCAGATCACACCACTGCACCCCCGCCTGGGCAACAGAGAGAGACCCTGTCTCAAAACTAAATAAATAAGGAAATGCCCTGGGGCTCCAGGCCCGCCCTCTGCTCCCATCGCCCACCCCTGCACTCCTCGTGCTCCTGGTCTGAGCTCCCCCTGCCCTCCTCCTCCTCCTTCCCCAGGTGGATCCTGAGACCCATTGTCATGCAGAAAGGTGCTTCCTCTCTTGGTTCTGTGACGACATACTGACTCCCAACAAAAACTACGAGGTCACCTGGTACACATCTTGGAGCCCTTGCCCAGAGTGTGCAGGGGAGGTGGCGGAGTTCCTGGCCAGGCACAGCAACGTGAATCTCACCATCTTCACCGCCCGCCTCTACTACTTCTGGAATACAGATTACCAGGAGGGGCTCCGCAGCCTGAGTGAGAAAGGGGCCTCCGTGGAGATCATGGAGTACAAACGTGAGACGTGGGGGGCTGAGGAGAGCGGGTGCGGGAGGGACAGCATGAGGGGCAGGTGGGTCTGCAATGCTGTGGGACAGGGCAGTGTCCCCGGGAAGCCTGCAGGTATGGGGCCAGCGCCCACTGCAACTGGCAGCCAGGTGACCTGGCCTGGGAGGGGAGGGCCCAGGGCCGGGAAAGAGGCCTGCTGGGCCCTCACTCCTTTCTCCTTGTTTTTTCTCAGACTTTAAATATTGTTGGGAAAACTTTGTGTATAATGATGATGAGCCATTCAAGCATTGGAAGGGACTAAAAACTGACTTTTGATTTCTGGAAAGAAAGCTATGGGAGATTCTCAAGTGAGGGGTCTCCCCGGGCCTCATGGTCTGTCTCCTCTAGCCTCCTGCTCATGCTCTGTGGGCCTCCCCTCCACCCTGGATCAGCTGTGCTTTTACCAGGTCATCCTGAGCACCCCCGGCCTCAGGGCCATTCCATAGTGCTCCCCTGCCTCACTGCCTCCTCCCGGCTCTCCCAGGCTCTTCTTGCAGAGGCCCTCCATCCACCTCCCCAGTCCTGTTCCCCCAGCCTGGGTGCCCCTAACCTGACTCTTCCCATCTCCCCAGCATAACCAAATCTTTTTTTTTTTTTTTTTTTTGAGACGAAGTTTCGCTCTGTTGCCCAGACTGGAGTGCAATGGTTGGATCTCAGCTCACTGCAAACTCCGCCTACCGGGTTCAAGAGATTCTCCTGTCTCAGCCTCTGAGTAGCTGGGATTACAGATGCCTGCCACCACGCTCAGCTAATTTTTTTTTTTTTTTTTTTTTTTTTTTTTGTATTTTTAGTAGTGACTGGGTTTCACCATGTTGGACAGGCTGGTCTTGAACTCCTGACCTCAGGTGATCTGCCCATCTCTGCCTCCCAAACTGCTGGGATTACAGGCGTGAACCACCCTGCCTGGCTGCATAACCAAATCTTATTAAACTCAATCTAGTCTTGGCCGCGGTGACTCACGCCATTGGGAGGCAGAGGTGAGAGAATTGCTTGAGCTCAGGAATTTGAGACCAGCCTGGGCGACATGACAAAGCCCCATCTCTACAAAAAAAATACAGAAAAAAAAAATAGCCAGATGTGGTGGCATGCACCTGTAGTTTAAGCTACTTGGGAGGATGAAGTGGGAGGATTGCTTGAGCTGGGGAGGTGGAGGCTGCAGTGAACTGAGATCACACCACAGAACTCCAGTCTGAGCAACAGATCAAGACCCTGCCTGAAAATAAATCAATAAATAAACTCAACCTAAATGGATATGAATATATGTAAGTTGAATACCAGAAGTTTTGAGAAACATCCTCTGTAAATTTCATCCTACGAATTGGGTCATTCATGTCCTACCCAGCTAAAACAGAGGCCAGGAGCAAGGGAGGAAAAGCAGTCAGGCCACACAACATTGCTTCTGAAATGGACTTCTCTGTAAGCCTGACTCCTGAAACTGTGCGTTGTACCCTGAAACCAGCTTTATCCATAGCTTCTGAGATAAATGGTTGTGAGATAAATGGTTGGACTCCTTGCTCCAAATGCAGCGACTCAGCAATAGAACCTCCCAGCTCCCAACCCTTCCTAGTGCCCATGGGCTTTCCCATAGGGCAAGAGAACATTTCTCCTTTTTTTTTTTTTTTTTGAAATGGAGTCTCGCCTTGTCACCCAGGCTGGAGTGTAACAGCATGGTCTCGGCTCACTGCAACCTCTGCCTCCCTTGTTCAAGTCATTCTCCTGTCTCAGCCTCCTGAGGAGCTGGGATTACAGGCGTGCACCACCAAGCCGGGCTAATTTTTTTATTCTTAGTAAAAATAGGTTTCATCATGTTGCCCATGCCGCTCTTATTTTTATTTTATTTTTTTGAGACGAAGTCTTGCTCTGTCACCCAGACTGGAGTGCAGCGGTGCGATCTGGGCTCACTGCAACCTCTGCTGCCCAGATTCAAGCTATTCTCCTGTCTCGGCCTCCTGAGTAGCAGGGATTACATGCACGTGCCACTACACCTGGCTAATTTTTGTGTTTTTAGTAGAGACGGGGTTTCAGGATTTTGGCCAGGCTGGTCTTGAACTCCTGACCTGGTGATCCACCCGTCTCGGGCACCCAAAGTGCTAGGATTGCAGGCGTGAGCCACCTGGCCAGGCTTAGGCTGGTCTTAAACTCCTGACCTCAAGTGATCCGACCTCTTTGGCCTCCCAAATTGCTGGGATTGCTGGTGTGAGCCACAGTGCCTAGCCCATTTCTCCTTTTTATACAACCTGTTGCTGTCTCTGTTCTCCTGACATGGTGAACACCACCCGGACTGCGTGTATGTCCCAAATTACAATTCTTTCTTTGCAAATGAAATGTGAAATTTAGAGGCCCTTCTCCACACTTTAAATTTGACTTGACATTTTCTAGGCAGATGTAAGTTATTAGAGAATGAGATTCTCTACAAAAATGACCCCTTCATGCTGTGGCCTCCACAGAAGATGCCCTGGGCCAGGTGCTCACACGGAAGGCATTTATTTTCTCACAGATCTGGGAGCTGCAAGTCCAAGTTCGAGGGGTGGGTTGGGTTGTTTGCTCTGAGGCCACTCCTCCTGGCTGACAGGGCGTCCCTTCTGGCCGTGTCCTCTGTGGCCTCTCCTCTGTGCACCTGCACCTCTGGGGTCTCTCTGCCTCCAAATATCTTTTTTTCTTTTTTTTTGAAACGGAGTTTTACTCTTGTTGCCCAGGCTGGAGTTCAATGGCATAATCTTGGCTCACTGCAACCTCCACCTTCAGGGTTCAAGTGATTCTCGTGCCTCAGCCTCCTGAGTAGCTGGGACTACAGGCATGCGCCACCACGCCCGGCTAATTTTGTAGTTTTAGTAGAGATGGGGTTTCACCATGTTGGCCAGGCTGGTCTCGAACTCCTGACCTCATGTGGTCTGCCCGCCTCGGCCTCCCAAAGTGTTGGGATTATAGGCGTGAGCCACCGTGCCCAGCCTCAAAGACTTTTTATACATAGAGATGAGATCAGGAGACATGGGCCCGGGGAGGGTGGGGAGGGTGGCTGGAAGTGGAAGCAGAACTTGGGGATTTCCGAAAGAATGAGAACTGGTCTGGCCCAGATTCCAATGGGAAGGATGTACCCCATGAAGGAGCTAAGTCCCTAGGGGAGGGAGAGGGAAAGGAGGGACTGAAACCAGGATGTGGGAAGTCTGTCCTGAGATTCACGGGCCCTTGGTGCCACCCCGATCCCACAGCGAGAGCGTGACTTAACTCCCCTGTCCCTTTTCAGAGTTTGAGTACTGCTGGGACACCTTTGTGGACCACCAGGGACGTCCCTTCCAGCCCTGGGATGACTAGATGAGCACAGCCAAGCCCTGAGTGGGACGCTGAGGACCATTCATCAGCTGAGGGCTTCCTCCCTCTGCCCGGTGCCCCATTGGCCTCCCCCTCCTCCCCGCTCCCCTGGGCCTTGCCTTCCCCTCTGCTCAGAGCCTCCTCTGGGTTCCCTGCTCCCCACAGGGTGCCCACTTCCGTCCCTCCCTTTCCTTCTCACAGCCTCCTTCTCTCCGGCATCCCTCCCTCCTCTCCCGTCATTGTCACTGTCCCCAGGCCTCCTCCTTGTGCCCTCTTTCCACTCTGTCACCTCCTGCTCCATTCAACCCCTCTGCTCTTCCAGAATCAGGGAAACTGAAGGATGGGCCTCAGTCTCTAAGGAAGGCAGAGACCTGGGTTGAGCAGCAGAATAAAAGATCTTCTTCCAAGAAATGCAAACAGGCCATTCACCACCATCTCCAGCTGATCACAGACGCCAGCAAAGCAATGCGCTCCTGACCAAGTAGATTCCTTTAAAAATTAGAGTGCATTACTTTTAATCAAAAAATTTATTTATGTTTCAAGAATAAAGTACTAAGATTGTGCTCAATACATTCAGAAAAGTTTCAAACCTACTAGTCCAGTGACAATTTGAATCGGTTTTATATGTAGAGGAATAAAATGAAATACTAAATCTTTCTGTATATGTTTCCCTGTGTGATTGTATCATGAATTGCAAGTGTTTCCACAAACACTAGCAAATGTGTAGATGTCTTTCCTTGTGTAGCGGACCTGTAGCCGGGAAAGGTCACATGACATCCCTCTGGAGCCAGAAAACTCAGCTAAACCTCACCGGAGAGGAACCTAAAGGCAGACCCCACCCCAACTCACAGAGCCCCGCCCACCCTCACTCACAAAGCCCCCCACACCCTCACTTACAGAGCCCTGGGCGCTGATTGGAAGGGACGGGCCCAGCAGCAAGAGGACAGCCAGCAGCCAGTCTCCCTGTTGGAAAGGAGCCACACACGTGCAGTCAGGGGCCCTCAGGAGCAGCCCTGTGTCCACCCCTTCGTGATTCCACCTCCTAGAGAGGGAGCCCAGGGGAGGCCACGGCTGAGACCCAGGACAGGCCCAGTCGGGGGAAGGAGCCCAGGGAGGGGGCAGGTGTCCAGGCTGGGCCCAGAGAGAGGGCTGGGGAGAGGAGCAGCCCAGGAGGCAGAGCCCAGCCACAGAGGGGAGGGCAGCTGAGTCCCGGGGCAGGAGGCTCCGGAGGCAGAGACGGAGCCCAGGGCTAGGGCGGCAGGTGTCAGGGCTGTGGCTTCAGCTTGGGGTCTGTCCCAGGCGTTCTGCATTGGTTCCCAACTCTGGGATGTGTTATTTATGTGCCTGATTACAGCAGGTGCCTCCCACCTCATGATTTCTGGAAAGTCCTCAGAAGCTGCGTATAAGTCCAAGAACCGGCCTCACACGCAGCTGCTCCTGGGCAGAAACGACTCACTGTTTCCCTGGCCTAGACACACACACAACACACACACACACACACACACTACTCGCACTACACACAACACATACACACAAGACACACACACAAACACACATGCACATACACAACACACGTGCACACACGCACACACAGTGACAGAGACTTGACAATAAGAAACCTCCTCCAGGTGCCCCAGAGCTCTCCGGGGCCCACCCCAGCCCCGCCCTGAGCTGAGGAATTTGGGGTTTGCCACGCAGGGGTGGGTGTGGGAAGGACCAGGTTGTCGAAGCTGCCCTTTGCTTGTGTCTCTGGGTTTGACAACAGCCCTAACTCCACTCTTTGAAGCACGTGATGAAAAATGTGCGGTCATTCTGGGAAAGGGGCCAGTGTAGGGGAGGCCAGAACCCCGCCTTACAAGGGCCCCGGACCCTGTCCCCCGAGCCTCAACTCACAGCTTTGCCCGTGACCTGGGAACCCTGTGGGTCCTGGGATGGGAACTGGACACAGCCCCATGACACTGCTGAGACCTGGGCTGGGAACTGAGAGGCTGTGGTCCCTCTGGGCTGTAGGGAGGCGGGGCCCCTACAGTAGTGGCAGAGCTGGGACCCCGGACACAGCTGCATGGGCTCCAGACCCAAGTGGAACCTCCATTCTGGTCCCAGGGTGACCCGGGCTGTACAGCCCAGCACCTGCCCAGGGTCCCTCTGCCTTGCTTTCTCCCTGGACAGTCTGGACCCCAGCTGCGTGCCTGCCTTGTCCCCCCTTACAGGGGACCAGGGTGAATCTCAGCTGAAGCCTGCACCTGTGAAGGAGGCCATTCTCCCTGCTCCCATCCCTGCTGCCCACATGGGAACCAGCTCCTTCCTGTCCCCGGGGACCTTTCCTGGGCTCTGGTGGAAACTCCAGTGGGATGTGGGGTCTTACATTTTCCCTCAGTGTTGCAGAGGCCCAAATGGGGGCGGGGCTGTCAGTCCCCAGGAGCTGACCCCTGTCACCTGTGCTTAGAAGTGTCTCCGGGAGGCACAGTGTTTTATGAGTGTTATCTACAAGCATTTTACAGTGTAGTTTGTTTTTTGTTGTTGTTATTTGTTCTTGGTTTTTTTGAGACAGGGTCTCGCTGTGTCACCCAGGCTGGAGTGCAGTGGCGCGATCTCAGCTCACTGAAACCTCCGCCTCCCAAGTTCCAGGATCCTCCTGCCTCCAACTCTCGAGTAGCTAGGATTATAGGTGTGCACCACCACACCCAGCTAATTTTTGTAGTTTTAGTAAAGATGGGGTTTCACCACTTTGGTCCAGGATGGTCTCAAACTCCTGACCTCAAGGGATCTGCCCACCTGGCATCCCAAAGTGCTTGGATTACAGGCGTTAGCCACTGTGTCCATCCGTGAGTGCTAGTTTTAGATCGGATCCCAGGCCCCAGGCTGTGTCTGTCATGAGCAATCATGATGAACTTTTGTTGCGCTGTGCTCTGGGAAAAGCTGGACATTTGGCCACCCACTCCGCTCCACTCCACTCCACATAGCTAACAAACCAAACCCATCAGAATCCCAGCATGGAGGGCAATGCAGTCTCATGATGGTTGGACAGACTGGCAGAAGCAGCCCTGAGCAGTTCCTGGGTAAGTCCAAGGGAATAAGATCATGATTCCAGTCAATTCTTGGTGAATGCCATCCGCCTACCCTACCCTCAGAACAAATACAGATTTTCAAAATCTACCGCTTTTTTCTTTCAAATTTTCTACCCATGGAAGAATGAATGACCATCCGGAGACAGCAGGGAAGGTTGTTGCTTAATCAAGATGCTGGTGTGTTTCAGGGAGCTGGCCAGGGTGGAGTGAGCTTGTGGCCACGTTCCCTGGGTGGGAAGACTGAGATGGAGGTGGGGGTGGTCCAGGCACTGTCAGGAGCAGGGCTGGGGGAGACGGCCTGGCACAGGCCCGTGCCTGCACACAGAGCAACAACGCCCACCATCAGGTCTGCCCTGTGACAATCAGAAAATTCTGGACAGAGACTGTGACCCTCCGTGTCACTCTCGGGCAGGGTTAATGGTTCCGCACACTTCTATGGGGACCTGGAGAGTGGAGACCAGAGCACTGGTGGGCGGGCAGGTGAGCCTGGATCTAAGAGCCCACTGTGCCTGCCACTGTCCGGTACCTCGGCACGTCACCTCCCCTGAAACCTCTCTTTACTCATCTGTAAAGTGGGGTCAATTATACCTCCCTCTCAACTGAGCACTTGGAGGGCAGTGGGGGCTGGATTTGGGACAGACCTGGCACGCACCAGGCGTTGAGCCAATCTGAGTCTCCTCCTCTCCCTGAGTCAAGCTGCCTGACGTGATGGCAGTCTCCCTGCCCACAAGGTCTGGTCCAGCCCCTCCACCCAGGAAGCCCTCGGGGAGGTGATGCCGCCGGCAGCGCTGTGGTTTTGGCACCCACAGGCATAGGATGAGCTGCTGTGGAAGGTGCCTGCTGCCCCTCAGGGTCTGTACCTCGGCCGCCCTCCAGGGTGGGGCCTTATCCTCCTCCCACTGCCTTCTCCAGCCCTCACCACCCCAGGCAGGCACTGCTTCCCAGACAGCCACCTGGGTCAGGAGTAAAGTGGCCTCTGTGGTCAAAGTCTGAAAAAGTTGCCCCCACACCTGCCTAACGGTGCACAGGGCTTTCTCGGGGGATGGGGGGAGGCAGGCAAGACTGGCACCTTTGCTGAGTCACATCCCTTCTACAGGGGCCCTGAGTCTGTAGGACGGAAGGATGTGGCCTTGCCTGTCGGAGGGTTCTGAGAACACAGAAGGCTCCTGAGTCCTCGAAGGGCATCCTCAGTGGGAGAGTGGCCCCGAGCAGAGAGGAGCATAAGGGGCAAGGCACACCCCTTGAGAGGTCGGTGTCATCAGGGAGCCTGTTTGCCTGTAGATATCCGTCTCCACTCTTTATTTATATATATTTTTTGAGTAAGGGTCTCACCCTGTCACCCAGGCTGGAGCGCAGTGGCAAGATCACAGCTTGCTGCAACCTCAACCTCCCAGGCTTAACCGATCCTCCCACTTCAGCCTCCCAAGTAGCTGGGACTACAGGCGTGCGTCACCACACCCAGCTAATTTCCGTGTGTGTGTGTGCGCGCGTGTGTGTGTGTTTAGTAGGGATGGGGTTTTTCCATGTTGCCCCGGCTAGTCTTGAACTTCTAGGTTCAGGCAATCCTCCCGCCTCAGCCTCCCGAGGTGCTGGGATCACAGGTGTGAGCCGCCACTGGCAGGCATCTCCTCTCCTTGACGTTGCAGTGAGAAAGGGCAAAAGTAGCCGGTCTCACGGAGCAGAAATGTGCTTCCTGTCCTGACCTGCTACGCGCTGCCTCCTTACAAGTGCTGCCAGATCGCCTGGTTCATATCCTGGAGCCCCAGCCCGGACCATGTGGTGAAAGTGGCCGAGTTCCTGGCCAAGCACAACAAAGTGAAGCTGAGCATCTTCACCGCCCACCTCTGCCACGACTATGACCCGGGATTCCAGCATGGGCTTCGTAGACTGCAGGACAAAGGGGCACGTGTGCAGATCATGTCTTCTAAGGGTGAGAGGTTGGGGCCTGAGGGGTGTCGGGGGGGAGGGACAGCATGAGGGGCAGGGGAGTCTGGGATGCCACTGGGACGATGTCCCAGGAGAGCCTGCAGGGACTGAGCCAGCACTGACAGCCAGGAGATCACACCTAGGAGGGGCAGGCCCAGGGTCAGGGGAGAGAGGTCTGCTGGGCCTGACTTCTTTTTCCCCTCTTTTATCTCAGAATTTGAACACTGTTGAGAAGACTGTGTACAAGAGAGATGCGCCATGTCAGTCTCGCAAGGGACAGCCTGAAAACTACCCATCTCCGGTCACCAAGTTGGAGGGGAGCCTCACAGCTGATCCCCTCGCTCCTCTCAGCTCCTGCTCAGCCTCCTGATGCCTTCCCTCTGTCCTGGATCAGATTCACCCCTGCCTGGGCCTTCTGAGCTGCTCCTGCCCTGAGTACCTCCCCTCAGTGGCCCCCACCTCACTGCCTCCTCCCCACTTTCCTGACCCTGCCTGTGAGAGGCTGCTTTCTGCCTCCAGAGCAACCTCCATCCAACCCCCAGTCTCCTTCCTCCCATCCTGGGGGCCCCTAGCCTGGCTCCTTCCATCTCCTCATCGTACCTAAATCTTGTCATTGAACTCATATAAATAGGTAGTAGAAATATACATAAGTGTGAAAGTTCAGTTTTGAGAAACACCTTTTGTAAAAAACTGATGGTAAGTATTGGGTCATTCTTGTCATGCCCAACTCAAACAGAGGCCAGGAGCCAGGAGGGGAAACCGATCGGGCTACAGAACATCGCTTCCACAAGCCTGATGGCTGAAACTGCTCACTGTACCCTGAAACCAGCTTTACTTATAGCTTCTGAGATAAATTGCTGCAACTCTGGGACTCACGATGCCTACCACAGTGCCTCATCAATGGAACCTGCCAGCTCCCAACCCTTCCTAGGGCCCATGAACTGTCTGAAAAGAGGAACAGAAATATTTCTCCTTTTTGTAAAATCTTTAACCTTCCCTTTGTTCTTCATATACACATTGAATTGCAATTCTTCTTCCCAAATAAAACATTAAATTTAGAAATTTCTCTCCATAGTTTTATTTTGACTTCGACATACATGGGGTCAGAAGTGGAATCCAATTCTCCTTTCCCTCCAGGGGACTCAGCAGCCCACAGAACGAAGGAAGGAGGTACCACACTGGTAACCTCTTGTGCCCCCTGGCAGATCTTTCTTGGACAAAACTCCAGAACTGGGTTTGCATTCTGTTTCATTTGGGATAAGGTTGGGAAGGGGTCTTCCCCTTCCTGTTTGGGAGATTTTCTGTTAGGAGGGTTATTTTCTTCCCGTTGATCTGGGCTGTGAGGTCTGGACCTCGACAAGTTTGGAAGAGGTGATTCCCCCTCATTTGGAGAAAGCTATCATCCTTCCTGGTAAACACCTACTTTATTTCCCATCAGTGCTTGCGTTTATTGTGCTTTTGTGTATTTGATGTCAAACTAAATTACCTAGATAAACTGAGCAACAGGCAAGGCGCGGTGGCTCACGCCTATAATCCCAGCACTGTGGGAAGCTAAAGCAGGTGGATCACCTGAGGTCACGAGTTTGAGACCAGCCTGGCCAACATGGTGAAACTCCATCTCTACTAAAATTACAAAAATTAGCTGGGTGTGGTGGCGGGCGCTTGTAGTCCCAGCTACTCGGTAGGCTGAGGCAAGAGAATTGCTGGAACCCGGGAGGCGGAGGCTGCAGTGAGCCAAGATCATGCCACTGCACTCCAGCCTGGGTGACAGAGTGAGACTCTGTCTCAAAAAAAAAAACAAAAAAACCCAAAAAACTGAATTACAAATGAAATCAAAGTTCAAAGGCATGCCAAGATATTTTCTGCGACTCCAGCCTGTAACATCTTCAAACATTATAGGGATTATTCAAACTATTGTTTTGTTTTTTGTTTTTTGAGATGGAGTTTTTGTTGTTGTTGTTTTTGTTTTGTTTGTTTGTTTTTTGGAGATGGAGTTTTGCTCTGTCTCCCAGGCTGGAGTGCAATGGCTTGATCTCAGCTCACTGCAATATCTGCCTCCTGGGTTCAAGCGATTCTCCTGCCTCAGCCTCCCGAGTAGCTGGGATTATAGGCATGCGCCACCACGCCTGGCTAATTTTTGTATTTTTAGTAGAGATGGGGTTTCTCCATGTTGGTCCAGGCTGGTCTCAAACTCCCGACCTCAGGTGATCAGCCCGCCTCGGCCTCCCAAACTGCTGGGATTACAGCCATGAGCCACCGTGCCCGGCCCAATCTATTGTTCTTAAAACTAAACCAAAAGACCATGGTTTAAAAATCATACACTTTAAATAAGATATGCATATCTCATTGATATCTTTTTCTTTTTTTTGAGTCTTGCTCTGTTGCCCAGGCTGGAGTGCAGTGGCAGGATCTAGGCTCGCTGCAACCTCTGCCTCCCGGGTTCAAGAGATTCTCCTGCCTCAGCCTCCTGAGTAGCTGGGACTACAGGCATGCGCCACCACGCCCGGCTAATTTTGTAGTTTTAGTAGAGATGGGGTTTCTCCATGTTGCTCAGGCTGGTCTTGAACTCGTGAGCTTAGGTGATCCACCCTCTTCTGCCTCCCAAAGTGCTGGTATTACAGGTATGAGCCACCATACCAGGCCTTTTTTTTTTGAGACGGAATTTTACTCTGTTGCCCAGGCTGGAGTGCAATGGCACGATCACTGCTCACAGCAACCTCCGCCTGCCAGGTTCAAGCAATTCTCCTGCCTCATCCTCCTGAGTAGCTGGGATTACAGGTGCCCAGAACCACTCTCTACTAATTTTTGTATTTTTTAGTAGAGATGGGGTTTCACCATATTGGCCAGGCTGGTCTCGAACTCCTGACTGACCACCTCGGCTTCCCAAAGTGCTGGGATTAAAGGCATAAGCCATGGCACCCTGCGAACCTCCTCCTTTATGGACCCCAGCCAAGTGAATGTGTGCCCACACTAGAGGTCTCATTTAAATTAATCATCTCGGCCAGGCGTGGTGGCTCATGCCTGTAATCCTAGCATTTTAGGAGGCTGAGGCTGGCAGATCACTTGAGGTCAGGAGTTTGAAACATGCCTGGTCAACATGGTGAAACCCCGTCTCTACTAAAAATACAAAAAAATTAGCTGGGCGTGGTAGTGGATGCCTGTAATCTCAGCTACTTGGGAGGCTGAGGCAGGAGAATCACTGGAACCTGGGAGGCAGAGGTTTCAGTGAGCCAAGATCGTGCCATTGCACTCCAACCTGGAAGACAGAGTGAGACTGCACCTCCAAAAAAAAAAATTAATTAATTAATCATCTGTTGGCTGGGTGCGGTGGCTCACGCCTGTAATCCCAGCATTTTGGGAGGCTGAGGTGGCGGAGTTGGAGGTCAGCCTGGCCAACATGGTGAAACCCCACCTCTACTGAAATTGCAAAAAGTAGCTGGGCATGGTGGTGGGCACCTGTAATCCCAGCTACTTGGGAGGCTGAGGCTTGAATCACTTGAACCAGGGAGGCAGAGGTTGCGGTGAGCTGAGATGGTGCCACTGCACTCCAGCTTGGGCGACAGAGTAAGACTCCGTCTCCAAAAAAATTAATTAATTAATTAACTAATCATCTGTTGAAAAGGACCTGTCTCCAAATACAACCACACATTGAGGTAGAGGGGGTTAGGGCTTCAATATATTGATTTTTGGGAGAAACAGGGCAACACGGCAACAAGCCACAGTCATTGTGGGCGGGCCTGAGTGGGGAGTGCAGGGGTTCCTGTCCTGTGTGTCTGTCTCCCAGGGGAGTCCCGACCTGACCCTCACAGCCCCTTCCTGTGTGAGACCCTCACACCCAGACCTTCCTGCATGTTCCACCCAGCCCTCCCTCCTGCACCCAAGAGCTCCCAGCCCTCCCTCCTGCTCATGCCCCTCCCTTCTCAAATCCCTCCCAGTGGTGCAGCTCTGGGCTAGGACACAGCCTAGGGAACGTGACGGAGAAAGAGCCAAAAAAAACTTGATCAGTGATCAAGTTGGTGTTTAAGTAAGATTTTCAATAAAAAGTAGAATTGGGTACTACATGGAGGCTTGAGATGTTCAGAGCTTTTTGAGAAAGCAGAACAGAAAGTAGAAGGGCAACCAGGAACCAGAGGGGCCAGAGAGCCGGAAGCGAGGGCCCTCTGAGGAGACAGGGAGTGGGCACCTGGGTCTTGGGCCTGTGGACGAAAAGAGTCAAACTCAGTAAAATATTTGAAGAGATGTATTCTGAGCCAAATACGAGTGACCGTGGCCCGTAACACAGGGCTCAGGAGGTCCTGAGAACGTGTGCTCAAGGTGGTGGGGGTGCGGCATGACTCCCCAGACTCCTTAGATAGGAATTTGGTTTTATATATTTTAGAGAAGCATCAGCTATCAATCAAACACATTTAAGAAATACAGAAGCTGGGCGTGGTGGCTCACACCTGTAATCCCAGCACTTTGGGAGGCCAAGGCAGGTGGATCACGAGGTTGGGATTTCTAGACCAGCCTGGCCAACGTGGTGAAACCCCATCTCTACTAAAAATACAAAAAATTAGCCAGGTATGGTGGTGGGCACCTGTAATCACAGCTACTTGGGAGACTGAGGCAGGAAAATCACTTGAACCCAGGAGGCAGAGGTTGCAGTGAGCCAAGACCACGCCACTGCATTCCAGTCTGGGCCACAGAGCGAGACTCCGTCTCAAAAAAAAAAAGAAAAGAGGGAGGAGGGAGGGACAGCATTAGGAGATATACCTAATGCTAAATGACGAGTTAATGGGTGCAGCACACCAACATGGCACATGTATACATATGTAACAAACCTGCACATTGTGCACATGTACCCTAAAACCTAAAGTATAATAATAAAATTTAAAAAAAATAAAATAACAAATTAAAAAAAAAAAAAGAAAAGAAAAGAAATACTTCGGATTGCTCCAGAAAAGTCGGACGGCTCAAAGTGAGGGGAGGAGGGCTGGGGGGCTTCCAGGCTACAGGTAAATTTAAACATTTTCTGGTTGAGGATTGGTTGAGTTTGTCTAGAGACCTGGCATCCATAGAAAGGTAATGTTCAGGTTAAGATAAAAGATTGTGGAGACCAAGATTCTTTTGAAGTCTCATAGTGGCTGCCCTTAGATACAATAGATGACAAATGTTTCCCATTCAGGTCTTTAAAAGGTGCAATTAGTTAATCTGTTTAGGACTGGGAAGGCCTAGAAGAAAAAGATTCAGCTATGTCAATAGAGATTCTTTACAGATGCAAATTGTCCCCCACAAAGGAAAACTTTGCATGGCCATTTCAAGATATGGCAAAGAAACATGTTTTGGGGTAAAATATTTTGTCTTTTTACTTTGTCACATAATGTTGTGCCTGAGTCAGATTGGAAAGTAACTCACAATATGTAGGGTTAAATAAAACCCATGTGGGCCAGGTGCAGTGGCTCACGTCTGTAATCCCAGCCCTTTGAGAGGCCCAGGCGGGTGGATCACCTGAGGTCAGGTGTTCGAGACCAGCCTGGCCAACATGCTGAAACCCTGTCTGTACTAAAAATACAAAAATTAGCCAGGCGTGGTGGCAGGCACCTATAATCCCAGCTACTTGGGAGGCTGAGACAGGAAAATCGCTTGAACCCAGGAGGCGAAGGTTTCAGTGAGCTGAGACCACACCATTGCACTCCAGCCTGGGCAAGAAGAGTGATACTCGGCCTCCATTAAAATACAATAAGATAAAAAAAAAAAGAACCCTTCTGATGAGGATGTATGGGTTGTAAGGCATGACTCCCCAGACCCCTTAGATAGGATTTTGGGAAAGATTAAATAAAAACAAGTCAGAGCTTAGTCCAAAGGCCTATGAACTAAAAATAAAATCTTTAGCTGCCCCCCGCCCCGACTCCCCACCAACTTTGACCCCTAGTGGCCAAGGGTATCTCAGAAAAACCTTAAAACTGAGTTCCCAGCCATGATGGGAGGGGAGGTCAGGCACGCCTCATTATCACCCCGCCCTTTTGCAGTTTAGACACAACTGACCAGGAGTAATGTTAAAACAGAATCATAAGACGGGCAGAACCAGAACAGACTCTTCATGGCAGTAAGATACCAAATCACAACCAGGACCTCAGGCCGTGCCAGGCAAGGGTGAGGTCACACACCCGACACTTAAACAGTAAACTCTGTTCTGCCACCACAAGGTTTTTTTTTTTGCTAGTCTAGCAGCTAAACAAGTACCTGCCTCCAGATAAAGATGAAAACAATCACAGCTCATCCAGCACCCAGATGCGGAGCAACAGAGCCCCTGCTCCACAGCCCTAATTCCAGGTTTCCCTGGACAAGAGACTGATTTCAGTAACTTTCTCCAGATCGGAAGGCCACGGACCACGGACTGGTTCTGAATGGTTTACTACAGACCTGGCAAATTTTGGTGCCTTCATGTCCTGAAAGGACCTTTTGACATACCAGCTTAATTGTCGTACATTTAAATGTTGTCTCCACCCCAGTGTGAGGAGGGATTATACGGTTGCTTTTTTTTTTTTTTAAATAGATTTTTGTTTGTTTGTTTTTTGTTTTGAGATGGAGTCTCACTCTGTCTCCCAGGCTGGAGTGCAGTGGCGCAATCTCGGCCCACTGCAACCTCTGCCTTCCGGGTTCAACTGATTCTCCTGCCTCAGCCTCCCGAGTAGCTGGGATTTCAGGCACATGGCACCACGTCCGGCTAACTTTTGTAGTTTTAGTAGAGACGAGGTCTCACCATGTTGGCCAGGTTGGTCTCGAACTCCTGACTGTCACGCATGACCATATAGAAGACCACCTAAACAGGCTTTGTGTAAGCAATAACGCTGTTTATTCACTTGGGTGCAAGTGGGCTGAGTCTGAGAAGAGAGTCAGCGAAGGGAGATAGGAGAGGGGCAGCTTTATAGGACTTGGGTAGGCAGTGGGAAGTTACAGTCGAAGGTGGTCATCTGTTGTCAGCAGGTGAGGGGGTCACAAGGTGCATGGTGGGAGACCATGAGACCCATTGTCCAGAAGAAGAATGTCATAAGGTCGATTGATCAGTTAGGGTAGGGCAGGAACAAGTCCTAATGGTGGAATGTCTTAAGGTTGGTTAATCAGTTGAGGGAGAAGCTGGCTGCTGCACTTCTTTTGTGTTTTTTTGGCTGCTCCAGACTTCTTGGCTGCTGCAGGCCATCTGGATGTATATGTGCAGTTCACAGGGGTTACAATGGCTTAGCTCCGGCTCAGAGGCCTGACACTGACCTCAGATGATCCACCTGCCTCGGCCTCCCAAAGTGCTGGGATTACAGGCGTGAGCCACCGTGCCCACCTGGGATCATATGTTACACGCATGTTTGTTCAATAAGCATGGAGTGCAACCACCAACATGAATATTCATAGCTCCTCCTGTAGCCTGTTGAATATGTATGTTTAGCCAACCCCTTCAGTATAAAGCTCCTGCCCCAACCCCTCCTGCTTCTAAATGTCTGTCTCTGGTGTTTCCCAGAGGCTGCTCTTCCCAGGCTGCTGGATGGCTACCTTGCAGGCTGTCACCCTTAACAAGAAATATAGTCTCCTTTCCAAATTTATACATTGTGGCTAGTCACGGTGGCTCATG
The DNA here is from genome assembly GCF_006542625.1 of Nomascus leucogenys. Taxonomy (NCBI): domain Eukaryota; kingdom Metazoa; phylum Chordata; class Mammalia; order Primates; family Hylobatidae; genus Nomascus; species Nomascus leucogenys. The sequence continues at coordinate 59,458,556 of NC_044387.1, read as the reverse complement.
CCTGTAATCCCAGCACTTTGGGAGGCTGAGGCGGGCAGATCTCCTCAGGTCACAAGTTCAAGACCAGCCTGACCAACATGGAGAAACCCTGTCTCTACTAAAAATTCAAAAATTAATTGGGTGTGGTGGCAGGTGCCTGTAATCTCAGCTACTCAGGAAGCTGAGGCAGGAGAATTGCTTGAACCTGGGAGGAAGAGATGGCGGTGACCTGAGATCATGCCACTGCACTCCAGCCTAGCCAACAGAGCAAGACTCCATCTCAAAAAAGCACAGAAAACAAAAACAAACAAACAAACAAACAAAAAGACAAATGTATCCCTTGTGTAATTTTTAGGTCACAGCACCATGGGAACACGCTACCAGGGGAAGGGAGCTGTGAGACGCGCAGGGAGGCTCCAGACAGGCTGGCCTGGGACACCAGCCGCTGCCCTTCCGTGACATGGGGACAAGAGGAGGCGAGAGCTCAGCCTACCAGGGAGGAACTCCGGGCTGGAGATGGGGAAGAAGGAGAAGCAGGAAGGAAAGAGCTCAGTGTGGGGGCGCGCATGGCATCCTGGTGGGACATCTGAGGCCCACACCCACCTGCTGTCCCTCCCTCCCACGGTGGCCTCTGAGGGTGAAGGCCTGGGGGGAGGCAGACACCTGGCCATTTACTCTCCCTCCCTGTCCCCATGGCTGCTGGGTGGGGGCCATCTCTGGGATGATCCCTGAGGGCAGAATCCGGGAGTCCCTGCAGAGGTATCGGCCTGTCTGTCTGTCTTGATGGTGGAGAGGCGGCTCCAGCTGGGCAGGACCACCAGGGGAGGGGCTTGTGCTCTGCTGGCTCAGCCTGGTGTGGACCCACCTCCCGGGCTCCGGCTGCAGACTTTCTCTTTCCCTTTGCAATTGCCTTGGGTCCTGCCTCACAGAGCGGCCTGTCTTTATCAGAGGTCCCTCTGCCAGGGGGAGGGCCCCAGAGAAAACCAGAAAGAGGGTGAGAGACTGAGGAAGATAAAGCATCCCAGGGCCTCCCACACCAGCACCAGAGCAGGAAGGGGGAGGGGCCATGACTACGAGGCCCTGGGAGGTCACTTTAAGGAGGGTTGTCTTAAAACCTGGAGCCTGTAGCAGAAAGTGAAACCCTGGTGCTCCAGACAAAGATCATAGTCAGGACTAGCCGGCAAAGGACAAATCCTCAAATCAGGTACCGCTGTACCCACTGGGCCCCTCTGCTGCCCCTTCCTGCCTGGTGGCCCTGCTGGGCGTCAGCCCTGGCCTCCCCCTGCCCCAGCCCCAGCCCTGGGCTCCCTCCCCTCTGGCTCCCCTGCACCCCCCACTCCCAGCCAGGCTCCTTGCCCTGCTGTGTGGTCACCCCACTGCTGCTTCTGAATGGGCCGCCTCCCCGACCTGCCCCAGCCCAGGTCCCCTGCTGAGACTCTCCCCTGAAAGTAACGGCTGGGGTGGTGCTCCCTGCCCTGGGAGGGTGCTCCCTCTGTGTGCTTCCCGCCATTCCTGAACTCTGGAACTGGGAGAATTGAACCAAGTGATGATTAGAGCAAGGTGGAATTTTGTTCACAGCACCTTGATGGATTTTCTGTAAGATTTACATTGCTTAAATACCAAGTCTTAGGAGAGGGTGTGGGGAGGGAATGGTCTCTGAAGCACAAGGTAAATCATGTCTTCCAAGGATGTCTCCACTGTGGGCAGAGGAGGATGCAGATGACCCCGAACACATGCTCTTCCTCCACGATGAGCATTCACCGTTTATAATGACACCAGTAACATGGAATACAGTGGCCGGGCGCGGTGGCTCACGCCTGTCATCCCAGCACTTTGGGAGGCTGAGGTGGGCGGATTGCCTGAGGTTGGGAGTTCAAGACCAGCCTGACCAGCATGGATAAACCCTGTCTCTACTAAAAATGCAAAATTAGCCAGGTGTGGTGGCAGGCGCCTGTAATCCCAGCTACTTGGGAGTCTGAGACAGGAGAATCCATTGAACCCAGGAGGCGGAGTTTGCAGTGAGCTGAGATCGCCCCATTGCACTCCAGCCTGGGCAACAAGAGCAAAACTTCGTCTCAAAAGAAAAAAAACAAAAACAAAACAAAAAACATGGAATATATGGGAAAAAACTCAATGATCAGGAGAAATGCTCTTATTTTAAAATTTAGTAAGAAGACAGCCCGGTCCGCAATGGCTCCCTCCTGCAGGGCCAGTGATACAGAGACTGGACAGGGCTGGCCTGGAAAGGGGCCCCCACTCCATTTGTCCCCAGCTCTGTGGCCTGGGCAGGTTACTCCACCTCTCTGCGCCTCTGGCCCCTCCTCTGTAAGATGGGAATGGCCCCTTCGGGCCTAGGGCAGCCTCACATGAGCCCACACCCGCGCAGCACTTAGAAGACTGGCCTGGGCCTCAGAATTCGGTTTTTTTTTTTTTGTTTTTTTTTTTTGAGACGGAGTCTCACTCTGTCGCCCAGGCTGGAGTGCAGTGGCGCAATCTCGGCTCACTGCAAGCTCCGCCTCCCAGGTTCACGCCATTCTCCTGCCTCAGCCTCTCCGAGTAGCTGAGACTACAGGCGCCCGCCACCACGCCCGACTAATTTTTTTGTATTTTTAGTAGAGACGGGGTTTCACCGTGGTCTCCATCTCCTGACCTTGTGATCCGCCCGCCTCGGCCTCCCAAAGTGCTGGGATTACAAGCGTGAGCCACCACGCCCGGCCCAGAATTCAGTTCTACCATGATTTAACAACAATAATAATATACAGAGGTGAAATGTCAGGAAGGAACTGAGCTGAAAGGTTAAAAGCTATTATTTTGGGGTGAAGAGTTTTATTCTCTCTCTTTTTTTTTTTTTTTTTTTGTTTTGAGACGGAGTTTCGCTCTTGTCGCCCAGGCTGGAGTGCAGTGGCGCGATCTCGGCTCACTACAGTCTCCGCTGAAATTCTCAGGCCTGGGGAGGGATGGGGGAGGCCTAGAGCCGTCCAGGGGGCTGCGTTTAGTGGACATCAGCCCGGAGGGCTCCCAGGAGCGCTCTCTGCATTGGCTGGTTTCTCTCTTGTGTCTTCAGAAACATGGTGGACGGAATGGATCCACACACATTCTCCTACAACTTTAATAATAGACCCATCCTTTCTCGTCGGAATACCGTCTGGCTGTGCTACGAAGTGAAAACAAAGGATCCCTCAAGGCCCCGTTTGGACACAGAGATCTTTCGAGGCAAGGTACCACTCGGACTCCAATCACTTTGCAGGCAGGAGCTAAGCCAGCTGGGAAGGCAAACCACGCACTGATATGTGAAGTGCCCGGTGGCGGCGGACTATCCAATGTGCCCTTCTCTCCCACACTTTCCAAGTCCGTGGCCCTGACCTTCCTGCTGGACCGTCCTGGGATCGGATTGTGGAGGGGGTTTGCCTCTGCACAAAAGGCCTTGTTTTTCTGTTCTTCTTTTCTTTTTTCTTTTTTTTTTTTTTTTTTTTGAGATGGAGTTTTGCTCTTGTCGTTCAGGCTGGAGTGCAATGACGCGATCTCGGCTCACTGCAACCTCTGCCTCCTGGGTTCAAGCGATTCTGTCACCTCAGACTCCCAAGTAGCTGCGATTACAGGCGCCCACCACCACGCCCAGCTAATTTTTTTGTATTTTTAGTACAGATGGGGTTTCACCACATTCACCAGGCTGGTCTCGAACTTCTGACCTCAGGTGATCCACCTGACTCGGCCTCCCAAAGTGTTGGGATTACAGGTGTGAGCCACTGTACCCCACCTAATTTTAATATTTTATTTAATCCAATGTAGCTAACTTATTACTTCAACATTAATTAACACAAAATTCTTGACAAGATAATGAAGTTTCTTTTTCTTGTCACACTGAGTCTTTGAGCTGCATAGGTCACATACGGTGGGTGGCTCGCACCTGTAATCCCAGCACTTTGGGTGGCCAAGGCGGGCGGATCACCTGAGGTTAGATATTCGAAACCGGCCTGGGCAACATGGTGAAATCCCATCTCTACTAAAAATACAAAGAAAAAAAAAATTAGCCAGGCGTGGTGGCAGTCGCCTATAATCCCAGCTACTCGGGAGGCTGAGGCAGGAGAATCGCTTGAACCCACGAGGCAGAGGTTGTAGTGAGCCGAGATTGCATCATTGCACTCCAGCCTGGGCAACAAGAGCGAAACTCCATCTCAAAAAAAAAAAAAAGAGAAATGAGCGGTGTATTTTTCAGGTGCCCAGGTCTCTAATCAGAGCCCCATTTCAAGTACTCGGTAGCCTCCTTGGCCAGTGCCCACTCCCCCAACATGGACAGTGCAGGTCCAGTGGCCTCCCCACTGACCGCAGGCAGGGAACAAGGCAGACTCCAGAGGGTCAGGCCACAGTAGGGGCTGAGGATGTCTGGTGAATGGATGCCTGGGAGAATGGATGCTAGAATTCACACACGAGGCCATGAACAGGGCTGGGAAAACTTCCAAACACAGGGAAGCACGTGTCTTGGTGCACCTTGTGATGCTTCAACAGCATGACTGAGACGGGGACATTTACAATAAACAGAAATGTGTGGGCTCGAGTTCTGGACTCTGGGAAGTCCAATGTCAAGGCACCAGCAACTTTCCAGGGCCTGCGAACTGCACAGTCACATGGGGGTGAAGGTTGTTGCCAGAAGTTCAGGGGATGCTCCAGACAGAGTGGCCTGGGATATCGAGTCACTGCTGCTCCGTGACATGGGGGCAAGAGGAAGCAGGAGTTTAGTCTGACACGCTGCCCCTCCAGCTAGAGGGCAAGAGACAGAAAGAGGGGCTGAAGTTGCCCTTGAATAAGCAGTGGCACCCACAAAGGTGCAGTCCCCACAGCCTCATAGCTGCTTGTAGGTGCCACCTCTTAAGGCCATTACCATAGCAATTAACACTGAACATCAGCTTTGGAGCAGATAATCACTCAAACCAAGCAGGGGGGATGGAAGAAAGGAGCTTCAGTGGCAAGATCCCCTGGACTCCTGTCCTGGCCCCTCCTCCCCCTGCCCCACCCCTGCTCTCCTCCTGCTCCCCCTCTCAGAGCTTCCCCTGCCCCTGCTCCTCTCCCAGGTGTATTCCAAGCTTAAGTACCATGCAGCGATGAGATTCCTCCACTGGTTCAGCAATTGGAGGAAGCCGCATGGTGACCAGGAGTATGAGGTCACCTGGTATGTATCCTGGAGCCCCTGCACAAAGTGTACAAGGAAGGTGACCACGTTTCTGGCTGAGGACCCGAAGGTTACCCTGACCATCTTTGTTGCCCGCCTCTACTACTTCTGGAAGCCAGATTACCAGGAGGCGCTTCGCAGCCTGTGTCAGAAAAGTGACGGTGCGCGTGCCACCATGAAGATCATGAATTATGACGGTGAGAAGTGGGAGATTCAGGGGTGTGGGAGAGACTACATGAGGGTCTGTGACGGGTCCTTCCCACACATACCTGTGGGTCTGCAAAGGCCAAGTGTCCCAGGGGAGCCTGTGGGGTTGGGTCTGGCACTGACTGTAACTAGTATCCAGAGTATGTCTGGGAGGGGAGGGTCCCAAGGTCACAGAAGAGAGGCCACCTGGGCCTGACTGCATTCTCTCTTCTTTTTCTCAGAATTCCAACACTGTTGGAACAAGTTCGTGTACAACCAAAGAGAGCTATTTGAGCCTTGGAATAATCTGCCTAAACATTACATATTACTGCACATCATGCTGGGGGAGCTTCTCAGGTGAGGGTCTCCCTCCAGGCTCATCGTCTCGCTCCTCTCACCTCCTGCTCATCCTCTTGAGGCCTCCCCTCTGTCCCAGACCAGGTCCTCCCCTGGCGAGGCCCTCCTGCCCTCCCTTCTGCCCCCCTGCCTGCCCTCATGGTCACACCCCCCTCACCCCAGCTCCTCGTGCTCCCTCCACCTTGCTGCCTCCCCCCTGCTTTCCTGGGCCCTTCCTGTGAGTGAGAGGCCCCTTCTGCCTCGAGTGGCCTCCATCCACCCCCACAGCCTGGAAACCCCAACCTGGCTCCTTCCATCTCCCTGGCATAACCGAATTTGTCATAAAACTGGACGTAGTCAATGGGCATGAATAATCACAAGCCCGACAGTCAGAAGCTTTGAGTAACATCCTTAAAGACCGACCTGAGCCCCTGAGAAGGAGCTGCCTCCGCGGAAACAGAGCTTCAGGCTTCGGCTGCCATAGAAGATGGCCGGGCCGGGTGCCCACAAAGCAGGCATTTATTTTCTCACAGATCTGGAGGCTGCAAGTCCAAGGTGGAGGGGTGGGTGGGGTTGTGTCCTCTGCAGCCGCTCCTCCTGGCTGGCAGGGGGTCCCTTCCGGCCCTGTCCTCTCTGGCCTTTCCTCTGTGCACCTGCACTCCTGGGGTTTCTCTGCCTCCAAATGTCATCGTCCTTTATGGACCCCAGCCATGTGAATTTGGGCCCACACTAAAGGTCTCATTTAAGTTAATCATCTGATGAAAGGACTTGTCTCCAGGCCAGGTGCAGAGGCTCATGCCTGTAATCCCAGCACTTTGGGAGTCCAAGGCGGCTGGATCACCTGAGGTCAGGAGTTCGACACCAGCCTGGCCAAAGTACTAAAACCCCATCTCTACCAAAAATACAAAAATTAGCCGGGAGTGGTGGTGGGCGCCTATAATCCTAGCTACTCGGGAGGCTGAGGCAGGAGAATCACTTGAACCCGGGAGGCGGAGGTTGCAGTGAGCCCAGACTGTGCCACTGCACTCCAGCCTGGGCAAAGAAGCGAAACTTCTTCTCAAACAAACAAACAAGAAAGAAAGGACCTGTTTCCAAATGCAACCACCCTTTGAGGGAGCGGGTGTTAAGGCTTCAATACATTGATTTTGGGGAGAAATAGTGAAGCCCACGGAAACAAGCTGCAGTCATTGTGGGTGGGCCTGGGTGGGGAGTGCAGGGGTTCCTGTCCTGTGTGTCTATTTCCCAGGGGAGTCCTGACCTGACTCTCACAGCCCCTCCACCCAGATGTTCCTGCGTGCTTCACCCACCCCATTCCTTCTGCACCCAACGCTCCTGAGCCCCTCCTTAGCTGCCCCGACAGGCTCCGCTGCTCCCCCACTCCTGGACTGCTCCTCTTCTTAGCCTCTCTCTGGGCCTCTTTGGGGTCTCGACATGACCCCCCAGCTGATGCCTGTGGCTTCCCCAGCCAGAATCTTCCCAGTTCCAGGCTGGGCTCTGCAGAGTCCTATCAAAGGTCGCATCCTCCCCTCTGTCCAGTTCAGGGTGAAGATCTGGTGTTTCTGCTTTGGAAATGCCTCTGCACTGGGTGCTAATAATTCACTTTTACCTTTATAATTTGTGTTGTAGTAAGGACAGGTATTTTTGCCAACAGAAGAAATCCTATGAGTTATTTAAAAAAAAAAAAAAAAAGTCCCTGGCAGGCTCTTCTCCCTGCTGGTCCTGCTCAGGAGTGCCTCTGCCCTGATGCTGGGTGTGGCAAGAGTTAACCCCGTAGGCAGGAGGGAAGCCCCAGTGGATCCACCTCCAGCAGGGACTGAGAGCGAGCAGAGCCAGGACTGGGGTCTATGGTGAGGCCAGGGAAGAAGACCCAGCTGTACCCCAGGGAGAGGGCCTGAGCACACTGAGCTAACCCTGGGGAGACCCTGACAAGGCTTAGACAGGCCCCAGGGCTGCAGTGATCTCCCAGTGAGCTCCAGAAGGGGTCGGGGGCGGGGAGGTTTGGAGGCTCTAGCAAGTGAGCGGGAGCCCCTTCTGACAGGTGCTAAGGGAAGTGGGGAGCAGGGGGAAGGAAGGAGGGTGGGGTGCAAGGGAAACGTGGAGAGGGAGGGGGAGGCGGGACAGACCACAAGGGCTCTTACTCCTCTGGGCTTTTCCCCGGCTGTCCACAGACACTTGATGGATCCACGCATATTCACTTCCAACTTTAACAATGAACCTTGGGTCAGAGGACGGCATGAGACTTACCTGTGTTATGAGGTGGAGCGCCTACACAATGACACCTGGGTCCTGCTGAACCAGCACAGGGGCTTTCTACGCAACCAGGTGACCAACCCAGCCACCCGCATCCAGGCAGGGCCCTCCCAATCCAGGGACACGCATGGGCAGAAGGTTCTGGGTGGTACCTGTGGTGTCCCGCAGAGTGTCTGTCACCTGTGCTTCCTGTAGCTGCTGCTGCTTGGCCCTGGGGTTGAGGGAGACTTCAGCTTCAGTGACTCTCCAGGATTGGCGGCTTCCAGCCCCACATGCCTAACCAGCCACACATGCCTAACCAGCCACATGTCTCAGGGGCTAACACCACTAGTCCAGAGTCACCCCCAGGTCCAGGTCTCAGCCGTCCCCACTCCTGCTGTGCTCTGAGAGGGTCAGGGCAGAGGAAAAGGGTCTGCACTAGGGCCAAGTGGGGTCAAAGAAAAAGTGCTTCCAGCCGGGCGGGGTGGCTCATGCCTGTAATCCCAGCACTTTGGGAGGCCGAGGCTGGCGGATCATGAGGTCAGGAGATCGAGACCATCCTGGCTAGCACGGTGAAACCCTATCTCTATTAAAAATACAAAAAATTAGCTGGGTGTGGTGGCAGGCGCCTGTAGTCCCAGCTATTCAGGAGTCTGAGGCAGGAGAATGGCATGAACCTGGGAGGCGGAGCTTGCAGTGAGCCGAGATCGTGCCACTGCACTGCAGCCTGGGCAACAGAGCGAGACTCCGTCTCAAAAAAAAAAAAAAAAATTGCTTCCTGAGGACCCTCCCAGGATCCCCTCACAGACACAGCTCCCACCAGGAATGATTCAGAACTGTGGGATTTGAGGATCGGGGCCTACCTGACCTCACAAGGCCAGGATTCCCTAGTGCCTGCTCCTGGGCTTCATCTTGCGGGAAGAGAGACTGAGGCAGGAGAGGCCGACCAGGGATTCTGTCCTGACCAGGATGGAGCCCACGGCAAGGCCAGAACAGGTCCAAGTCAGGATGCAGGGATGGCCAGCATTTGAAGAGGAGCTGGGCCAGGCCAGGCCGAGGGGCCCTGAGCCCGTGGGACGTTCTTCCTTCGCCCTTGCCCAGCACAGCCCCTGGCTGGAGAGGCCGAATTCTGCTTGGCTTTGGTGCTGGAAACAGGGTTCCTCTGGGCTCTATGAGCTTAATATGGGCCCTGCTGGGCCCACACACACTGCTTGGAAGCTACTTTCAAGGGCACCGGTCCCCATCACTCCCTAACCAGTGGGATAGGACTCCCCCAGGAATGACCCACAGCCCCTTCTCAGCACAAATCGTGTCATCCATTCTACCCCAAGTCCTCTCTGCACTGGACTCCTGGGCTTGACTAGTTCCCAGTCAAAATTTGGACAAAACAGCATCATTCCTTGGGCTCAACAAGGACAATCACCCCAAGACTGGGGCTCTTCCCAATGTGGGGTTAGTCCTGCTGGGGGCCCCTCATCCCCACTTCTCCCTGCAAAGGGAGCCCTCTGGCCTCAGTCTATGTCACTCGTGGGCTTAATACAGGGTAAAGCACAATGCGGAAGCTTCTAGAATTATGGGTCACAGAAGGGGTGGGGTGAGGGGAATTGATAGGTAGAGAGGTCAGTCTCCCCATGAGGGAAGCACACGCAGCTCTGTGGCATCTGTCCTCCCTCCCCCAGCTCTACAGCCCCTCCCTGCAGGCCTGGGGCAGAGTGAGGGTCCTGAAGGCACTGACCTCATGTGCAAAATGAGAGGATGCTCCAAATACTCAGTATCAGAGAAATCCCATCGTAATGGAAAATTAAATTATTTAATAGATTATTGTAAAAATCCGGTCAGGTGTGGTGGCTCACGCCTGTAATCTCAGCACTTTGGGAGGCTGAGGAGGGCAGAGCACCTGAGGTTGGGAGTTTGAGACCAGCCTGACCAACATGGAGAAACCTCTTTTCTACTAGAAATACAAAATTAGCCTGGTATGGTGGTGCATGCCTGTAATCCTAGCTACTTGTACACTCCAGCCTGGGCAACAAGAGTGAAACTCTGTCTCAAAAAAAAAAAAAAAAAAAAAAAGGATTACCTCATGGCTTGCTTTCTTTTCTAGATTCCAGATATACACGGTTTCCCTGAAGGCCGCCATGCAGAGCTGTGCTTCCTGGACCTGATTTCCTTGTGGAAGCTGGACCCGGCCCAGGACTACAGGGTCACCTGCTACACCTCCTGGAGCCCCTGCTTCAGCTGTGCCCAGGAAATGGCTAAATTCATTTCAAATAACAAACGTGTGAGCCTGTGCATCTTCGCTGCCCGCATCTATGATGATCAAGGAAGATATCAGGAGGGCCTATGCACCCTGGATAGTCCTAGGGCCAAAATTTCAGTGATGACATACAGTGGTGAGAATGGAAGCCTGGAGTGGGGTGTGGTTGGCCGGGGCAGGAGAGGGCCCTGGGAAGTTACTAGAAAGCGGGGAGGGTCGGCATCCCTGCAGGAAAGGCCTTGATCCGCTGCCTGCAGAGGCGATGGCTGCACTCTGGACCTGACTTTGGGGTCGATGGGAAGAGAGAAGCCAGGCCAGGACATGTGGACCCGGGGAGGGTGGGGAGGGTGGCTGGAAGTGGAAGCAGAACTTGGGGCTACCAGAAAAAATGAGAATTGGGCTGGCCCAGATTCCAATGGGAAAGAAGTGCCTGATAAAGGAGATAGGTCCCTAGGGGAGGGAGAGGGAAAGGAGGGACTGAAACCAGGATGTGGGAAGTCTGTCCCGAGAGTCATGGGCCCTTGGTACCACCCCAATCCCACTGCGGGAGTGTGACTTTTCTCCCCTGTCCCTTTTCAGAATTTAAGCACTGCTGGGACACCTTTGTGGACTGCCAGGGATGTCCCTTCCAGCCCTGGGATGGACTACAGGAGCACAGCCAAGCCCTGAGTGGGAAGCTGAGGGCCATTCTGGTGAGGGCTTCCTCCCTCTGCCCAGTGCCCCATCGGCCTCCCCCTCCTCCCCTCTCCCCTGGGCCTTGCCTTCCCCTCTGCTCAGAGCCTCCTCTGGGTTCCCTGCTCCCCCAGGGCAGCTGTCTCTGTCCCTCCCTTTCCTTCTCACAGCCTCCCTTTCTCTCCCACCCCCCGCATCCCTCCCTCCTCTCCTGTCATTGTCACTGTCCCCAGGCCTCCACCATATGCCTACTTTCCACTTGCTCAACCTTTGCTCCATTCAACCCTCCTGCTCTTCCAGAATCAGGGAAACTGAAGGATGGGCCTCAGTCTCTAAGGAAGGCAGAGACCTGGGTTGAGCACCAGAATAAAAGATCTTCTTCCAAGAAATGCAAACAGGCCATTCACCACCATCTCCAGCTGATCACAGACGCCAGCAAAGCAATGCACTCCTGACCAAGTAGATTCTTTTAAAAATTAGAGTGCGTTACTTTAAATCAAAAATTTGTTTATGTTTCAAGAATAAAGTACTAAGATTCTGCTCAATACATTTAGAAAAGTTTCAAACCTACTAGTCCAGTGACAATTTGAATCGGTTTTATATGTAGAGGAATAAAATGAAATACTAAATCTTTCTGTATATGTTTCCCTGTGTTGATTGTATCATGAATTGCAAGTGTTTCCACAAACACTAGCAAATGTGTAGATGTCTTTCCTTGTGTAGCGGACCTGTAGCCGGGAAAGGTCACATGACATCCCTCTGGAGCCAGAAAACTCAGCTAAACCTCACCGGAGAGGAACCTAAACGCAGACCCCACCCTCACTCACAGAGCCCTGGGCGCTGATTGGAAGGGACGGGCCCAGCAGCAAGAGGACAGCCAGCAGCCAGTCTCCCTGTTGGAAAGAAGCCACACACGTGCAGTCAGGGGCCCTCGGGGGCAGCTCTGTGTCCACCCCTTCCTGATTCCACCTCCTAGAGAGGGAGCCCAGGGTAGGCCACGGCTGAGACCCAGGACAGGCCCAGTCGGGGGAAGGAGCCCAGGGAGGGGGCAGGTGTCCAGGCTGGGCCCAGAGAGAGGGCTGGGGAGAGGAGCAGCCCAGGAGGCAGAGCCCAGCCACAGAGGGGAGGGCAGCTGAGTCCCGGGGGCAGGAGGCTCCGGAGGCAGAGACGGAGCCCAGGGCTAGGGCGGCAGGTGTCAGGGCTGTGGCTTCAGCTTGGGGTCTGTCCCAGGCGTTCTGCATTGGTTCCCAACTCTGGGATGTGTTATTTATGTGCCTGATTACAGCAGGTGCCTCCCACCTCACGATTTCTGGAAAGTCCTCAGAAGCCGCGTGTAAGTCCAAGAAGGGGCCTCACACGCAGCTGCTCCTGGGCAGAAACGACTCACTGTTTCCCTGGCCTAGACACACACACAACACACACACACACACACACACACACTACTCGCACTACACACAACACATATACACAAGACACACACACAAACACATGCACATACACAACACACACAACACACGTGCACGCACGCACACACAGTGACAGAGACTTGACAATAAGAAACGTCCTCCAGGTGCCCCAGAGCTCTCCGGGGCCCACCCCAGCCCCGCGCTGAGCTGAGGAATTTGGGGTTTGCCACGCAGGGGTGGGTGTGGGAAGGACCAGGTTGTCGAAGCTGCCCTTTGCTTGTGTCTCTGGGTTTGACAACAGCCCTAACTCCACTCTTTGAAGCACGTGATGAAAAATGTGTGGTCATTCTGGGAAAGGGGCCAGTGTAGGGGAGGCCAGAACCCCGCCTTACAAGGGCCCCGGACCCTGTCCCCCGAGCCTCAACTCACAGCTTTGCCCATGACCTGGGAACCCTGTGGGTCCTGGGATGGGAACTGGACACAGCCCCATGACACTGCTGAGACCTGGGCTGGGAAATGAGAGCCTGTGGTCCCTCTGGGCTGTAGGGAGGCGGGGCCCCTACAGTAGTGGCAGAGCCGGGACCCCGGACACAGCTGCATGGGCTCCAGACCCAAGTGGAACCTCCATTCTGGTCCCAGGGTGACCCGGGCTGTACAGCCCAGCACCTGCCCAGGGTCCCTCTGCCCTGCTTTCTCCCTGGACAGTCTGGACCCCAGCTGCGTGCCTGCCTTGTCCCCCCTTACAGGGGACCAGGGTGAATCTCAGCTGAAGCCTGCACCTGTGAAGGAGGCCATTCTCCCTGCTCCCATCCCTGCCGCCCACATGGGAACCAGCTCCTTCCTGTCCCCGGGGACCTTTCCTGGGCTCTGGTGGAAACTCCAGTGGGATGTGGGGTCTTACATTTTCTCTCAGTGTTGCAGAGGCCCAAATGGGGGCGGGGCTGTCAGTCCCCAGGAGCTGACCCCTGTCACCTGTGCTTAGAAGTGTCTCCGGGAGGCACAGTGTTTTATGAGTGTTATCTACAAGCATTTTACAGTGTAGTTTGTTTTTTGTTGTTGTTATTTGTTCTTGGTTTTTTTGAGACAGGGTCTCGCTGTGTCACCCAGGCTGGAGTGCAGTGGCGCGATCTCAGCTCACTGAAACCTCCGCCTCCCAAGTTCCAGGATTCTCCTGCCTCCAACTCTCGAGTAGCTAGGATTATAGGTGTGCACCAGCACACCCAGCTAATTTTTGTAGTTTTAGTAAAGATGGGGTTTCACCACTTTGGTCCAGGATGGTCTCAAACTCCTGACCTCAAGGGATCCGCCCACCTGGCATCCCAAAGTGCTTGGATTACAAGCGTTAGCCACTGTGTCCATCCGTGAGTGCTAGTTTTAGATCGGATCCCAGGCCCCAGGCTGTGTCTGTCATGGGCAATCATGATGAACTTTTGTTGCGCTGTGCTCTGGGAAAAGCTGGACATTTGGCCACCCACTCCGCTCCACTCCACTCCACATAGCTAACAAACCAAACCCATCAGAATCCCAGCATGGAGGGCAATGCAGCCTCATGATGGTTGGACAGACTGGCAGAAGCAGCCCTGAGCAGTTCCTGGGTAAGTCCAAGGGAATAAGATCATGATTCCAGTCAATTCTTGGTGAATGCCATCCGCCTACCCTACCCTCAGAACAAATACAGATTTTCAAAATCTACCGCTTTTTTCTTTCAAATTTTCTACCCATGGAAGAATGAATGACCATCCGGAGACAGCAGGGAAGGTTGTTGCTTAATCAAGATGCTGGTGTGTTTCAGGGAGCTGGCCAGGGTGGAGTGAGCTTGTGGCCACGTTCCCTGGGTGGGAAGACTGAGATGGAGGTGGGGGTGGTCCAGGCACTGTCAGGAGCAGCGCTGGGGGAGACGGCCTGGCACAGGCCCGTGCCTGCACACAGAGCAACAACGCCCACCATCAGGTCTGCCCTGTGACAATCAGAAAATTCTGGACAGAGACTGTGACCCTCCGTGTCACTCTGGGGCAGGGAATAATGGTTCCACACACTTCTATGGGGACCTGGAGAGTGGAGACCAGAGCACTGGTGGGCGGGCAGGTGAGCCTGGATCTAAGAGCCCACTGTGCCTGCCACTGTCCGGTACCTCGGCACGTCACCTCCCCTGAAACCTCTCTTTACTCATCTGTAAAGTGGGGTCCATTATACCTCCCTCTCAACTGAGCACTTGGAGGGCAGTGGGGGCTGGATTTGGGACAGACCTGGCACGCACCAGGCATTGGGCCAATCTGAGTCTCCTCCTCTCCCTGAGTCAAGCTGCCTGACGTGATGGCAGTCTCCCTGCCCACAAGGTCTGGTCCAGCCCCTCCACCCAGGAAGCCCTCGGGGAGGTGATGCCGCTGGCAGCGCTGTGGTTTTGGCACCCACAGGCATAGGATGAGCTGCTGTGGAAGGTGCCTGCTGCCCCTCAGGGTCTGTACCTCGGCCGCCCTCCAGGGTGGGGCCTTATCCTCCTCCCACTGCCTTCTCCAGCCCTCACCACCCCAGGCAGGCACTGCTTCCCAGACAGCCACCTGGGTCAGGGGTAAAGTGGCCTCTGTGGTCAAAGTCTGAAAAAGTTGCCCCCACACCTGCCTAACGGTGCACAGGGCTTTCTCGGGGGATGGGGGGAGGCAGGCAAGACTGGCACCTTTGCTGAGTCACATCCCTTCTACAGGGGCCCTGAGTCTGTAGGACGGAAGGATGTGGCCTTGCCTGTCGGAGGGTTCTGAGAACACAGAAGGCTCCTGAGTCCTCGAAGGGCATCCTCAGTGGGAGAGTGGCCCCGAGCAGAGAGGAGCATAAGGGGCAAGGCACACCCCTTGAGAGGTCGGTGTCATCAGGGAGCCTGTTTGCCTGTAGACATCCGTCTCCACTCTTTATTTATATATATTTTTTGAGTAAGGGTCTCACCCTGTCACCCAGGCTGGAGTGCAGTGGCAAGATCACAGCTTGCTGGAACCTCAACCTCCCAGGCTTAACCGATCCTCCCACTTCAGTCTGTCAAGTAGCTGGGACTACAGGTGTGCGTCACCACACCCAGCTAATTTCCGTGTGTGCGTGTGTGTGTTTAGTAGGGATGGGGTTTTTCCATGTTGCCCCGGCTAGTCTTGAACTTCTAGGTTCGGGCAATCCTCCTGCCTCAGCCTCCCGAGGTGCTGGGATCACAGGCGTGAGCCGCCACTGGCAGGCATCTCCTCTCCTTGACATTGCAAAAGTAGCCGGTCTCACGGAGCAGAAATGTGCTTCCTGTCCTGACCTGCTACGCGCTGCCTCCTTACAAGTGCTGCCAGATCGCCTGGTTCATATCCTGGAGCCCCAGCCCGGACCATGTGGTGAAAGTGGCCGAGTTCCTGGCCAAGCACAACAAAGTGAAGCTGAGCATCTTCACCGCCCGCCTCTACCACGACTGTGACCCGGGATTCCAGCATGGGCTTCGTAGACTGCAGGACAAAGGGGCACGTGTGCAGATCATGTCTTCTAAGGGTGAGAGGTTGGGGCCTGAGGGGTGTGGGGGGGGGAGGGACAGCATGAGGGGCAGGGGAGTCTGGGATGCCATTGGGACGATGTCCCAGGAGAGCCTGCAGGGACTGAGCCAGCACTGACAGCCAGGAGATCACACCTAGGAGGGGCAGGCCCAGGGTCAGGGGAGAGAGGTCTGCTGGGCCTGACTTCTTTTTCCCCTCTTTTATCTCAGAATTTGAACACTGTTGAGAAGACTGTGTACAAGAGAGATGCGCCATGTCAGTCTCGCAAGGGACAGCCTGAAAACTACCCATCTCCGGTCACCAAGTTGGAGGGGAGCCTCACAGCTGATCCCCTCGCTCCTCTCAGCTCCTCCTCAGCCTCCTGATGCCTTCCCTCTGTCCTGGATCAGATTCACCCCTGCCTGGGCCTTCTGAGCTGCTCCTGCCCTGAGTACCTCCCCTCAGTGGCCCCCACCTCACTGCCTCCTCCCCACTTTCCTGACCCTGCCTGTGAGAGGCTGCTTTCTGCCTCCAGAGCAACCTCCATCCAACCCCCAGTCTCCTTCCTCCCATCCTGGGGGCCCCTAGCCTGGCTCCTTCCATCTCCTCATCGTACCTATATCTTGTCATTGAACTGATATAAATAGGTAGTAGAAATACACATAAGTGTGAAAGTTCAGTTTTGAGAAACACCTTTTGTAAAAAACTGATGGTAAGTATTGGGTCATTCTAGTCATGCCCAACTCAAACAGAGGCCAGGAGCCAGGAGGGGAAACCGATCGGGCTACAGAACATCGCTTCCAGAAGCCTGATGGCTGAAACTGCTCACTGTACCCTGAAACCAGCTTTACTTATAGCTTCTGAGATAAATTGCTGCAACTCTGGGACTCACGATGCCTACCACAGTGCCTCATCAATGGAACCTGCCAGCTCCCAACCCTTCCTAGGGCCCATGAACTGTCTGAAAAGAGGAACAGAAATATTTCTCCTTTTTGTAAAATCTTTAACCTTCCCTTTGTTCTTCATGTACACATTGAATTGCAATTCTTCTTCCCAAATAAAACATTAAATTTAGAAATTTCTCTCCATAGTTTTATTTTGACTTCTACATACATGGGGTCAGAAGTGGAATCCAATTCTCACTTCCCTCCAGGGGACTCAGCAGCCCACAGAACGAAGGAGGGAGGTACCCACACTGGTAACCTCTTGTGCCCCCTGGCAGATCTTTCTTGGACAAAACTCCAGAACTGGGTTTGCATTCTGTTTCATTTGGGATAAGGTTGGGAAGGGGTCTTCCCCTTCCTGTTTGGGAGATTTTCTGTTAGGAGGGTTATTTTCTTCCCGTTGATCTGGGCTGTGAGGTCTGGACCTCGACAAGTTTGGAAGAGGTGATTCCCCCTCATTTGGAGAAAGCTATCATCCTTCCTGGTAAACACCTACTTTATTTCCCATCAGTGCTTGCGTTTATTGTGCTTTTGTGTATTTGATGTCAAACTAAATTACCTAGATAAACTGAGCAACAGGCAAGGCGCGGTGGCTCACGCCTATAATCCCAGCACTGTGGGAAGCTAAAGCAGGTGGATCACCTGAGGTCACGAGTTTGAGACCAGCCTGGCCAACATGGTGAAACTCCATCTCTACTAAAAATACAAAAATTAGCTGGGTGTGGTGGTGGGCGCTTGTAGTCCCAGCTACTCGGTAGGCTGAGGCAAGAGAATTGCTGGAACCCGGGAGGCGGAGGCTGCAGTGAGCCAAGATCATGCCACTGCACTCCAGCCTGGGTGACAGAGTGAGACTCTGTCTCAAAAAAAAACAAAAAAACCCCAAAAAACTGAATTACAAATGAAATCAAAGTTCAAAGGCATGCCAAGATATTTTCTGCGACTCCAGCCTGTAACATCTTCAAACATTATAGGGATTATTCAAACTATTGTTTTGTTTTTTGTTTTTTGAGATGGAGTTTTTGTTGTTGTTGTTGTTGTTTTTGTTTTGTTTGTTTGTTTTTTGGAGATGGAGTTTTGCTCTGTCTCCCAGGCTGGAGTGCAATGGCTTGATCTCAGCTCACTGCAATATCTGCCTCCTGGGTTCAAGCGATTCTCCTGCCTCAGCCTCCCGAGTAGCTGGGATTATAGGCATGCACCACCACGCCTGGCTAATTTTTGTATTTTTAGTAGAGATGGGGTTTCTCCATGTTGGTCCAGGCTGGTCTCAAACTCCCGACCTCAGGTGATCAGCCCGCCTCGGCCTCCCAAACTGCTGGGATTACAGCCATGAGCCACCGTGCCCGGCCCAATCTATTGTTCTTAAAACTAAACCAAAAGACCATGGTTTAAAAATCATACACTTTAAATAAGATATGCATATCTCATTGATATCTTTTTTTTTTTTTTTTGAGTCTCGCTCTGTTGCCCAGGCTGGAGTGCAGTGGCAGGATCTAGGCTCGCTGCAACCTCTGCCTCCTGGGTTCAAGGGATTCTCCTGCCTCAGCCTCCCGAGTAGCTGGGATTACAGGTGCGCCACCACCACGCCCAGCTAATTTTTGCAATTTTAGTAGAGACGGGGTTTCACCATGTTGGCCAGGCTGACCTCGAACTCCCAAAGAGCTGGGATTACAGGTGTGAGCCACCATGCCAGGCCCTGGATAACTTTCTTTAAATCAACAAAGTAATAAATTTTGTCACACTGTCAGCTCGCTTGCATGTAGACATGGCTTAGGTTTTACATTGGTAAGACTCCAATATAAGGAGAGTTTAGGCCAGGCACAGTGGATGAGGTCATCGGGGTAGTTCCTAATCCAATAAATCTGGTGTCCTTATAAAGGGGAGATGTAGGCCGGGAGTGGTGGCTCACATCTGTAATCCCAGCACTTTGGGAGGCTGAGGTGGGCGGATCAGGAGTCAGAAGTTTGAAACCAGCCTGGCCAATATGGTGAAATCCCCTCTCTACTAAAAATACAGAAATTAGCCGGGTGTGGTGCTGCACACCTGTGATCCCAGCTACTCGGGAGTCTGAGGCAGGAGAATTTCTTAAACCTGGGAGGCAGAGGTTGAAGTGAGCCGAGATCACGCCATTGCACCACATCCTGGGTGACAGAGCGAGACTTCGTCTCAAAAAAAAAAAAAAAAAAAACAAAAAGCTTAAAACAAAGATGGGACGTTCTTCCTTCTGCCTTCTGAGGCCTCCCTAGTCTGTAGTGCAGGAGCTTCTAATAAATGATCACAACTTCACCACACCCTGTGGCTCACCTTGAGTTCTTTCCTGTGAGAGATCCAAGAACCCATTCTTGGGGTCCGGATCGGGTCCCCTTTTCCAGCAACAAACACAGGCCACAGTGGCCAGGCCAATCCTCCCCTCCTCCTGGAGACAACACCTAAGCACAGGCCCGTCCTAGACACCTCAGGGTCTCTGCTGCAGGAGTTCTCTGGAGGAGCAGTGGGAATGCTGCCTGCGGGAAGGACCAGGAAAGGGTTCCGCCTTCCTTTCCATCCTCCCTGCTTCTCAGCCTGGGAGACTCAGCTCTGTGATTAACCAGCACTACACTGTGCAGATCTGATATCTCTCCTGGCAGGACCCCGCTCATTCTGGAATCTTCCATGGACTGTAGCCCCAACATTAGGACAGATAGGGTGGAAGGGATACCATTCCCAGGAACCTTCTAAATTCCCACCCAAGCTCCTGTGTCCCCAGGGGCCATGCAGAGTCTAGGGGGCGGTCGGGGTGTGCAGGGCGGGAGGATACGGAGGGACAAGCTGGGCAAGGTTCGGTGGGACTCCTTGGTGTGGAACCTAGACTCCAAAGTGACTGCCCCTAGTCCTCGCCCTTGGGATTCAACTTTCCTAGGGGCTCTTTTGTTTTTCTTTTTCTTTTAGACAGAGTCTCGTTCTTGTCCACCAGGCTAGAGCGCAGTGGCACAATCTCGGCTCGCTGCAACCTCTGCCTCCCAGGTTCAAATGAGTCCCCTGCTTCAGACTCCTGAGTAGCTGGGATTACAGATGCCCGCCATCACGCCTGGCTAATTTTTGTATTTTTAGTAGAGACGAGGTTTTGCCATGTTGCCCAGGCTGGTCTCGAACTCCTGACCTCAGGTCATCAGCCTGCCTGAGCCTCCCAAAGTGCTGGGATTACAGGCATGAGCCATAGCACCTGGCCTGGCTCTTTGGTGTTTATGATCTGAAGGGTGTTGGTTGATATGCACGAAGACGAGGACACAGGTTCCAGAATGCAAATGTGAAGTCCAGGTCCTTCATCTCTGACCTGGGAGGCCCTTTAGGAGCACTAAGTCCCCTCCCTCGTGTCTCCTCTCCTGCTCCTTTCCATGGAGCAATGAAGAACCTCAAAGTAGCTAGCTGTGGGGGAGAAGGGACACAGGAAGTCCTGGCCAGCACTACAGCTCTGCTGTTGATTTGCTGTGTGACCTGGGGACAGTATCTTAGCCTCTCTGTGCTTGGGACCTCCTCTGACTTCAGGATCACTGTCCTCCCCTCCCAGTGCTATCTGGGGACTGGGTTAGGTAATGGGCACTGGATCCGCTGGAGATGCAGTCCTGAGCCTGACCCCAGTGCTCATTTCACATCAGCCTCAGGGTCCTGCCAGGAGGCTGAATGACAAAGACCAGTGGGGTGGTGGGGAGGGGGCTGCAGCCTGTCCTGTCCACCATGGGAGTGGCATCTGGTCTATGGTGTCAGCCCTGGTCTGGATCCCTGTTCCTCTCTGTGGCTATTCCTTTCATTTATTTTAGTTTAGTTTAGTTTTTGAGATGGAGTTTTGTTCTTATTGCCCAGGCTGGAGTGCAGTTGGCCAGGTTGATTTTGAACTCCTGACCTCAGGTGATTCACCTGCCTCAGCCTCCCAAAGTGCTGGGATAACAGGCACCGTGACCAGCCATCAATTCCTTTCTTTTTTCTTTCATTTATTTATTTATTTATTTATTTATTTATTTATTTATTTATTTATTTTTTGAGACAGGGTCTCGTTCTGTTGCCAGGGTGGAGTGCAGTGGTGTGATCTTGGCTCAGTGCAACCTCTGCCTCCAAGGTTCAAGTGATTTCCCTGCCTCAGCCTCCCAAATAGCTGGAACTACGGGTGCAGGCCACCACACCTGGCTAATTTTTTGTATTTTAGTAGAGATGGGGTTTCACCATGTTGGCCAGGATGGTCTTCATCTCCTTACCTCGTGATTTGCCCGCCTCAGCCTCCCAAAGTGTTGGGATTACAGGTGTGAGCCACTGCATCTGGCCTTTGTTCTTCTGTAAACTATACTTGGGGAGGAAGTTGGGTCTGGCTGTACCTGGAGAGGGAATTGGGGATGGGAGGATGGGAGGTGAGCTGTCTCCATCAGACTTTCCTTGCCAAGCCTGAGGAAAGTAGAGAAAGAAAGGAGCCTGAGGGATCTGAAGCACCCCAGGGCCCTCCCACTCCAGTCCCCCAAAAGGAAGAGGGTGGAGCCACCCTCATCAAGCCCTGGGAGGTGACTTTTTGTGACTTTTGGAGAGCTGCCAAAAGTGAAACTTAATGCCCCAGACAAGCAGGGGCAAGTCTGCCAAGGAAGCTGTGGCCAGAAGCACAGATCAGGTACTGCTGCCCGCACTGTCCACTGGGCCCTCTGCTGCCGCTTCCTGCCCAGCAGCCCTTCTGGGCCTCAGCCCTGGCCTCCCGCTGCCCCATCCCCAGCCCTGGGCTCCTTCCCCTCTGGCTCCCCTGCCGATCCCACTCCCACCCAGGCTCTTTGCCCTGCTGTGTGGTCGCCCCACTGCTGCTTCTGAATGGGCCACCTCCCCAGCCTGCACCAGCCCAAGCCCCCTGCTGAGACTCTCCCCTAAAAGACATGGCTGGGCTACTGCTCCCCACCTTGGGAGGGTGCTCTCTCTGTGTGCTTCCTGCCATTCCTGGGCTCTGGAACTGGGAGAACTGAACTAAAGGATGATGGGAGCAATCTGGAATTTTGTTCACAGCGCTTTGATGAACTTTGTGTAAGATTTACTTTGTTTCAATACAAAGTCTTAGGAGAGGGTGTGGGGAGGGAATGGTCTCTGAAGCACAAGGCAAATCATCTCTTCAGGGATGTCTCCACTGTGGGCAGAGGAGGACGCAGACGACCCTGAACACACGCTCCTCCTCCACGATCAGCATTCACCGTTTATAACGACATCGGTAACATGGAATATAGGGAAAAACTCAATGATCAGGAGAAATGCTTTTATTTTAAAATTTAGTAAGAAGAGAACCTGATCTCCAACGGCTCCCTCCTGCGGGGCCCGGGATGCAGAGGCTGGACAGGGCTGGCCGGGAAAGAGGCCCAGCTCCATGGCCTGGGCAGGTTACCTCACATGAGCTCAGATCGTCTTAGCACTTAGAAAAGTGGCTTGAGCCTGGGGATGGAAGTGCTACCCTGATTTTTTGTTTCATTTTGTTTTTTTGAGAAGGGAAGTCTCAGTCTGTTGCCCAGGCTGGAGCGCAATCTCGGCTCACCACAAGCTCCACCTCTTGGGTTCATGCCATTCTCCAGCCTGGCCAGGCAAAATGGCTCATGCCTGTAATCCCCGCACTTTGGGAAGCTGAGAGGGGAGGGTCATCACTAAAGGCCAGGAGTTCCAAACCAGCCTGGGCAACATAGGGAGACCCCTTATCTACTAAAACTAAAAAAAAAAAGTAAAATAACATGAATAGGTAAAATGCCAGGAATTAATCGAACTGAAATATTAAGAGCTCTTATTTTGAAGTGGAGCATTTTATTCACTTTTCTTATTTTTAATGGGCTAGAGGATGGGTGGCAGAAATACTGGGAGGATGGGAGATCCACCCCTGGAAAGACCAGAGCTGGGGCCCCGAGCTGGGAGAGGTCAACCCGGCCCTGCTGCCCTTGCCAGCATCTCCTTCTCTTCTCCTCTCCCCGGTCTTCCTGCTTGGGAAAGCTGCAGAAATTCTCAGGACTTGGAGGCTTGAAATGCTCAGGGGTTTTCCAGAAAGCAGAATAGAAAGTAGAAGGGCAACCACCAATCAGAGAGGCCAAAGAAAGGGAGCTCAGGCCCTCAGGGAGACAGGAAGTGAGCGAATGGGTCACAATCCTGGCAGGGCACGGTGGCTCACGCCTATAATCCCAGCACTTTGGGAGGCCGAGGTGGGTGGATCACCTGAGGTCAAAGGAGTTCAAGACCAGCCTGGCCAACATGGTAAAACTCCATCTCTACAAAAATACAAAAATTAGCCAGGCATGAAGGAAGGTGCCTGTAATTCCAGCTACTTGGGAGGTTGAGGCGGGAGAATTGCTTGAACCCGGGAGAATCACTTGAACCTGGTAGGTGGAGCTTGCAGTGAGCTGAGACTGGACCATTGCACTCCAGCCTGGGCAACAGAGCGAGACTCTCTCTCAAAAAAAAAAAAGCAAAATCCAAAATTGAATCCTCTGTAGAATGTAATCAGAATTCAGGAGAGCAAAATCTGTGTAATTCCTTCAGCCAAAAATCTGTCACAACACTCCCTTGGTGACAACAGCTTTTCTGTTCACTCAACTCTGCGTTTTGTGCAGACAAACTTGTCAAACACACACCTGAGCAAAGAGCACAGTGCTAGAGGAAGCCCCAGTTTCCACCCCGTCACTCCCCAAGGAGAAGGGTTCTGGTATTGGACATGTAGGGGTCGAGAGGCCTGTGGACCTCAAGGCGGGGGTGTCCAACTGCAGCTGGAAAGAGGGATCTGGGACTCGGGCCAGAGGCATGTGAGCAGCTCAGAGCAGGTCTGAGCCCAGGGCAGCCAGAAAGGCACACCCACAGTTCTCAGGCAGGGGATCCCCACCCAACCCAGGAAGAATAGTGACGAGGTCGGGGTATCCCCATGCAAAGAGCCTCAGCTGTGGGCAGCAGCGGGTGCCCTCCCAGATGGGAGGATGGAGGTAGCAGACAAGGTGGGAGGGGGCACTCCCCTCCTGCCAGCCCTTCCTCCCCCTGCTCCACTGCAGTCCTCCTGGCCACAACTAAAGGGGAGACCCTCCCTCACCAAGGGGGAGGGGCCCAAGTGAACAGAAAGAGTTGGGTTTGGCTGGGCGCAGGGGCTCACGCCTGTAATCCCAACACTTTGGGAGACCAAGGTGGGTGGATCACCTCAGTTCAGGAGTTCGAGACCAGCCTGGCCAACATGGTGAAACCCCGTCTGTACTAAAAATACAAAAATTAGCCACGTGTGGTGGTGGGCATCTGTAATCCCAGCTACTTGGGAGGCTGAGGCAGGAGAATCACTTGAACTCGGAAGGCGGAGGTTGCAGTGAGCCAAGATCGCGCCACTGCACTCCAGCCTGGGTGACAGAGCGAGACTCTGTCTTAAAAAACAAAAAAGAGTTGGGTTTGAAAAGTGGCTTGAGCCTGGGGTGACTCCAGAGGACGCTCCCTTCATCTTTGGTTTTCCCCTTTCTGTTGCACAGAAACACAATGGCTCTGCTAACAGCCAAAACATTCAGGTTACAGTTTAACAACAAGCGCCGCGTCACAAAGCCTTACTACCCGAGGAAGGCCCTCTTGTGTTACCAGCTGACGCCGCAGAATGGCTCCACGCCTACCAGAGGCTACTTTAAAAACAAGGTGCCACACGGGCTCTCTGGGCACAGGGCCGGCAGGGGCTCACCGCATCTGATGTGTGCAGAAAATACATGAAATGCCTGCCTATGAATTTCTAAATTTTTGATTTAACACTCTCTGTGTTTTCCTAACCCTTGGTGCCTGCCTGGGTTTTGGCTTAGCTGGGTCTGAGTGGCCAAGCTTCTCTAGGACACTCCCGTTCCTTCCCGTCCCCGGACCTCTGAAGAGGCCAACCCTTCTGTGGAATGCTCCTTCTGCCCCTCTCATTTACTCATTCTCCCGATCTCAGCTCAGTCACTAGTTCGGGAAAGCCGAGGTGCCGTGTCACGGTCTGAGTGCAACTCCATCACACCCCTGTCCTCTCCGCTCTATTGCCAGCCCCGACCTGCCCTGCCTCCCCCCCTCCCGCCCCCGTCCCGGCTCTCACCTGCTGTTTACGATCATCCGGGGTTGGACACAGCCTCCCAGGCGGGTGTCCAAAGGCCGGGTCCACAGAGCTTCGGGACTGGGGCGTGGAGGTGTTGTCTCCTCCTCTGGACACGGGGATCTTTGTCCAATTTAGAGAAAGCTGTGGAAGTCCTGGGACAGATGAATTAACACACGGGTGCGTGAGTGCAGGGCCGTATAAACCAGGGAAGGCAGGAAGCGGGTGCTTGCCCTGCACTAGGCCAGGCCACGCACTAGAAAGTTCACCGGACAGACCCCTCCGCCCCCCCATCCCCGCCCCTGTCCCAGCCCCCGCCCCCAGTCACATGACTCCTGGCCCCTCTCTTCTCACCTCCCTTCTCTCTGTTTGGGACCCTACCCAGAAAAAGCGACATGCAGAAATTCGCTTTATTAACAAGATCAAGTCCATGGGACTGGACGAAACGCAGTGCTACCAAATCACCTGTTACCTCACGTGGAGCCCCTGCCCCTCCTGTGCCTGGGAGCTGGTTGACTTCATCAAGGCTCACGACCATCTGAACCTGTGCATCTTCGCTTCCCGCCTGTACTGCCACTGGTGCAGGCACCAGCAGGAGGGGCTGCGGCTTCTGTGTGGATCCCAGGTCCCGGTGGAGGTCATGGGCTTCCCAGGTAGGAAAGAGGCTTTGCAGTTCCAAGAGTGCAAATCCCCGGGGGCACAGGCTTGGCGGGGGCCGGGGGGGTGGTTGGAGGAGGTTGGCGGGGGGCGGGGGGCAACGGAGGCGGGGGGGGGGGCAACGGAGGCGGGGATCTGTGGGAGGCCAGGAAGGAAGGATTGTGGCTCAGTCAAGGCCCAAGATCCGACACCACCCGGGAGGGAGAATTCCCCGGACAGAGCCATGTCCAGGGAGAGGAAGAGAAGAGAGGGGAAAGGAAGCAAGAGCTCCTGGCACTGCAGCTGCTGCCCCTGGGGCCTGGCTGGTTTCCCTCTTCCCTCTCAGAGTTTGCTGACTGCTGGGAAAACTTTGTGGACCACGAGGAACCGCTTTCCTTCAACCCCTCTGAGATGTTAGAGGAGCTAGATAAAAACAGTCGAGCCATAAAGCGACGGCTTGAGAAGATAAAGGTGAGGTACTGTCCTGCCTGCTGCCCCCGACCTCCTCACTGCCTGCCGCAGCCCCATACCCAGTCAAACCTCTGCCCACTGCCCTTACCCCTACCTTTTTTTCATTTCTTTTCTTTTCTTTTCTTTTTTGAGACAAGGTCTCACTCTGTCACCCAGGCAGGAGTGCAGTGGTGCGATCTCGGCTCAGTGCAACCTCTGCCTCCCGGGTTCAAGTGATTCTCCTGCCTCAGCCTCCCGAGTAGCTGGGAGTACAGGCACTCGCCAACATGCCCAGCTAATTTTTGCATTTTTAGTAGACACAGGGTTTTACCATGTTGCCCAGGCTGGTCTTGAACTCTTGGTCTCAAGTGACCTGCCCGCCTTGGCCTCCCAAAGTGCTGGGATTACAGGTGTGAGCCACCATGCCCCGCCCCACTACCTGTTTCCTTTTTGTGTTCTCCTTTAGCACCAGGGGCTCCCTCTTGTTCTTTTAGATTCCAGGGGTACATGTGCAGGGTTGTTACATGGATATATTGTGTGATGCTGAGGTTTGAGTCACCCAATCTACTGGAACATAGCACCCAATAGGTAGTTTTTCAACCCTGGCCCCCCTCCCACCCTCTCTTCTTTTGGAGTCTCCAGTGTCTATTATTTCCATCTTTATGTCCATGTGTACCTCTCACCATATACAAAAATTAACTCGGCCAGGCGCAGTGGCTCACGCCTGTAGTCCCAGCACTGGGAGGCCGAGGCAGGCGTATCAAGAGGTCAGGAGTTCGAGACTAGCCTGGCCAACATGGTGAAACCCCATCTCTGCACCTATAATCCCAGCTACTCAGGAGGCTGAGGCGTGAGAATTGCTTGAACCCGGGAGGTGGGAGGTTGCAGTGAGCCAAGATCATGCCACTGCACTCCAGCCTGGGCAACAGAGCAAGACTCTGTCCTGAAAAAAAAAAAAATTAACTCAAGATGTGCTGGGCATGATGACTCAGGCCTGTAATCCCAGCACTTCAGGAGGCCAAGGCGGGTGGATTGCTTGAGCCCAGGAGTTCAAGACCAGCCTGGGCAACATGGCAAATCCCTATCTCTACAAAAAATACAAAAATCAGCCAGGCATGGTGGCATGTGCCCGTGGTCCCAGCCATTCGGGAGGGTGAATGGGAGATTGCATGAGTTCAGGGGGATGAAGGCTGTAGTGAGCTGAGATCGTGCCACTGCACTCCAGCCTGGGCAACAGAGTGAGGCTTTGCTTAAAAAAATAATAATAACCCAAGATGAATTAAAGACTTAAATGTAAGACCTCAAACTATGAAAATCTTAGAAGAAAACCTGGGAAATAGGAAATACTCTACTGGACACTGGTCTATGCAAAGAATTTATGATTAAATTCTGAAAAGCAAATGCAACCAAAACAGAAGTTGACAATTGGGATCTAATTAAATGGAGCTCCTGCACAGCAAAAGAAACTATCAACAGAGTAAACAGACAATCTCCCTTTTCGAAGATGCTCTTGTTACCTCCCTGTTTTTCTCCAGGTCTTCTTGGCCCTTCTGGTGCCAGTTCTTTTCTCTTCCTAATGATCTCATCCTCACCTCTCCCTCCCTTCCTCCCTGTGGTGTCTCACCAGTTGGTACCTCCTAACTTCTCTCTTTCTCTCTCAGCAGTCCCGGAGTGTGGATGTTTTAGAGAATGGCTTAAGAAGTTTGCAGCTTGGACCCGTATCCCCCTCATTGTCAAGAAGCAACTCAAGATGACTTTCCCTGGGGCATGTCAGTTGCCTCATAGCCTGCTGGTCCTGTGAGCAAGCACCAAGCTCCACAGTGCCGGTTCCTTGCCCCAAACCTGGCCCCATCCAAGTACAGAAGACCTTTTTTTCCTCCTTTTTCTATAATGTTTTCTGTTCTAAGTGGGTGAATAATTTTATAATTGGAAAAATAAAGATAATTTTAAAGTCTGTAAATCCAGCCGGGTACGGTGGCTCACGCCTGTAATCCTAGCACTTTGGGAGGCTGAGATGCTCGGCCAATAAATTTCTATTGTTTATGAATCACCCAGCCTGTGGTATTTTGTTATAGGACATATGGACTAAGATACTGAGTTAAGGCCAGGCGTGGTGGCTCATGCCTATAATCCCAGCACTTTGAGAGGCCGAGGTGGGTGGATCACCAGAGGTCAGGAGTTTGAGACCAGCCTGACCAACATTGCGAAAACCTGTCTCTACTAAAAATACAAAAAATAGCCAGGCATGGTGGCATGCGCGTGTAATCCCAGCTACTTGGGAGGCTGAGGCAAGAAAATCACTTGAACCTAGGAGGTGGGGGTTGCAGTGAGCTGAGATCACGCCACTGCACTCCAGCCTGGGCAAGAGAATGAGACTCCATCTCAAAAAAAAATAAGAAAAAAGGCCAGGCACAGTGGCTCACCAAAATGCTGTAATACCAGCATTTTGGGAGGCTGAGGTGGGTGGATCACCTGAGGTTGGGAGTTTGAGACCAGCCTGACCAACGTGGAGAAATCCTGTCTCTGCTAAAAATACAAAATTAGCCTGGCGTGGTGGCGCATGCCTGTAATCCCAGCTACTCAGGAGGCTGAGGCAGGAGAATCGTTGAACCTGGGAGGTAGAGGTTGCAGTGAGCTGAGATAGCGCCATTGCACTCCAGCCTGGGTAACGAGCAAAATTCCGTCTCAAAAAAAAAAAAAAAAAAAAAAAAGTACAAAGGATTTTATTCTACAGCACCAAAAAAATAAAAATAAAAAACAAACAACAACAATAATGCTCTATTGAAGGATTCCCTGTTGGGTCTAGAATCACTGCATTATTTTGTAGTCCAGGTAACCTCTGTCCCTTCTCAGTATCTGTGTTCAAATAAATAAGGTCAAACTCTATGGAGCAGAGGTGCCCATAAAATTGATTGAAAAAAGCAAAAAACAGCCAGGTGCAGTGGCTCACGCCTGTAATCCTAGCACTTTGGGAGGCCGAGGTGGGCAGATCACAAGGTCAGGAGTTCGAGACCAGCATGGCCAACATGGTGAAACCCCGCTCTACTAAAAATGCAAAAAAATTAGCCAGGTGTGGTGGTGGACACCTGTAACCCCAGCTTCTCAGGAGGCTGAGGCAGGAGAATTGCTTGAACCTGGGAGGCAGAGGTTGCAGTGAGCTGAAATCACGCCACTGCACTCCAGCCTGGGTGACAGAGCGAGACTCCATCTCAAAATAAAATAAAATAAAATAAATAAAAATTATAATTATTTAAAGTCATTTCCACAGTTAATTGCTTAAGGCTGATGCAGTTTCTGAAAACTTCACAAGCATGCGAAATCCTAGAATATGGTGTCTTTTAAAAGGTTCATAAAAGGATGGAAAGGACTCTGAAAAGCACCCTTGAATACAGGTTCCTAGTAACTTTAAAATCATATCATGTAAAAATAAATAAATTTTGAAAGATCATATCATAGGTAAGAATTTCCCATGAATTCCACAATCCCCAGGAATTGGACTGGGTAAGAATTCCTGTTGCTTCAATAAGAAAGAAAACAACTGACTGGTTTATAAAACTGCTAACACAAGTAAAACAAAAATTAATGAAATACAAAAAACTTTGCCAGATTATCATGCTAAATCGGCCAATATTAAAATTGTTTAGATATACAATTTGAATGAACTTTATGGTCTAAATCAAATTACCTACGATAACCCATTAGTTGTCACTGCTATGCACCTAAATTGGAGAAGCAGCTAGTATTTAAGAGCACATAAGTCCAGTGTTAAGCATGGACTCATGGAGAACCAGGACGGCCGCCTTGTCCTTCCTGAGTCCTTAAAGCTTTTGTTATTAAAGGTTCTGTATTCCATGAGTCGTCATGGAAAAGATAAAATAATCCCAACTGAATATGCG
The DNA here is from genome assembly GCF_006542625.1 of Nomascus leucogenys. Classification (NCBI taxonomy): domain Eukaryota; kingdom Metazoa; phylum Chordata; class Mammalia; order Primates; family Hylobatidae; genus Nomascus; species Nomascus leucogenys. The sequence continues at coordinate 59,428,863 of NC_044387.1, read as the reverse complement.
GACTTACACATTGAGGAAATAGTTTATTTTTATTTATTTATTTATTTATTTTTGAGATGGAGTTTCACTCTTGTGGCCCAGGCTGGAGTGCAATGGCACAATCTCAGCTCACTGCAACCTCCACCTCCTGGGTTCAAGCGATTCTCCTGCCTCAGCCTCCCGAGTAGCTGGGATTACAGGCACGTGCCACCATGCCCAGCTAGTATTTGTATTTTTAGTAGAGACAGGGTTTCACCATGTTGGCCAAGCTGTTCTCAAACTCCCGACCTCAAGTGATCCTCCCGCCTTGGCCTCCCAAAGTGCTGGGATTACAAGCATGAGTCACTGCGCCCGGCCAGCAGAGTCTACTTTAAAGGGTATCATTATACAACAGACTTTAAATTCTCTCATCAAAGTTATGCTGAATAATAGAATTCACGAAACAGAAAAGTACCTGGGCAGCTGTTGACACTTGTGGCCTGTGGAGAAATACATCAAATACAAATTCAATTGTAGGGGATTAATGAAAAGACTACTTAGTCAAGATGAAGAGTAGACTCTTCATCCAGCTCATTCTCTATTTAATTTTAAGGTTTGGTGTATGGGGACCCTGGGTACTCCAAATTCTTGGTATTATCCTCCTGATAGTCATAATAGTCTCCTTGATGTGCTATATTCTCTCAAAGGTTTTTAATGTTTGTACACAGCCAGCTCTAAAACATCAAATGGTCTCTCTTCAACTGGAATGACAAAAGCTAAAAGAAATGTGTGACCATGAGGTCACCATGACCTATGAATGATACGCTGAGACCCACAACCCAAAATGATAACAGAGTGGCGATAAGGCCCTAAGTTTTGGTCACCTGGCCAAAAAAGGGGGAATTTTTAAAACAAAATTAAGGAAGGCCATTATTTTGGACTGAGCTCATACACTAGGCCTCAACAGACCAAACCAAACAAAATGGAGTCACTCGTGCTAAATGTGACATAATCAAACTAAGACTTTAAGGAAACATAGATCCTAGAACACACCAGGTTTTGTTTTTCTCCTGTAAACAGAACATCCCAGCCTAAAGGGGTACCCTCCACTCAGTCCTTGTTCCTTCCTCACAAAACCTGCTGTTCTACTGTTTCCCAGTGGGTTTCAAGACCAAATAAGTACATTTATGATGGTAATAGTGACATCAATGACTAATGTTTTCGTCAATCTCTCACATTGAGAAAATTATCAAAAGGGGGAAATTGGCCAGGCGCGGTGCCTTACACCTGTAACCCAAGCACTTTGGGAGGCTGAGGCGGGTGGATCATGAAGTCAGGAGATCGAGACCATCCTGACTAACACAGTGAAACCCCTTTTCTACTAAAAATACAAAAAGTTAGCTGGGCGTGGTGGCACGCACCTGTAGTCCTAGCTACTCAGGAGGCTGAGGCAGGAGAATCACTTGAACCCAGGAGGCGGAGGTTGCAGTGAGCTGAGATCGCACCACTACATTCCAGCCTGGGCAACAGAGTGAGACTCCATCAGGAAAAAAAAAAAAAAAAAAAAGAGGAGGGGGATTGTTATAGCAAACTAAATATGGCCTGAGAAGGACTCCATACTTCTATATTTGAGTCCTTGTGGATGAACTGTAACCTAGCTTAATAGTCAGACAAAATTTAAAAACTCATTTAGGAGTATGCACCTGTAACAATAACTGAGTCTGGGCCAATCCTAGCAGCCATGCTTCAATCACTCATAGACTGCTGTGTTCAAACTGTGTGCAAATAAAGTAAACGCTAAGCTGTAAGCAATCCATCTGTTTCTGTACCTCGCTGCCGATTTCTGTATGTCATTTCCCCTTTTTTGTCTATAAATCTTTTTCCACCATGTAGCTGCACTGCTGTGATTCTGTGGGCTGATCGATTCGCAAATTGTTCATTGTCCAATTAAACTCCTTTAAATTTGGGCCAGACGCCTGTAATCCCAGCAATTCGGGAGGCCGAGGTGGGCAGATCACCTGAGGTCAGGAGCTCGAGACCAGCATGGCCAACGTGGCGAAACCCCATCTCCACTAAAAATACAAAAATTGGCAGGGCGTGGTGGCAGGCGCCTGTAATCCCAGCTACTAGGGGGGCTGAGGCAGGAGAATCTCTTGAACTCAGAAGGTGGAAGTTGCAGTGAACCGAGACTGACCCATTGCACTCCAGCATGGGGGATGGAGTGAGACTCAGTCTCTAAAAAAAACAAAAATTAAAATTAAAAAACTCTTTTAAATTTAATTCAGCTGAAGTTTTTCTTTTATCAGTACCGAGCTTAATACCTGGGTGATGAATTAATGTGTACAAAAACCCCCATGTCACAAGTTCATTGTCAATAAAAAGAGCAAAACTCTGTAAAATATTTGAAGAGATTTATTCTGAGCATAATATGAGTGACCATGGACCATGACACAGCCCTCAGGAGGTCCTGAGAACATGTGCCCAAAGTGGTCAGGGCGCAGATTGGTTTTGTGCATTTCAGGAAGGAATGAGACATCAATCAAATACATTTAAGAAATACACTGGGCCGGGCGCGGTGGCTCACGCCTGTAATCCCAGCACTCTGGAGGGCGGAAGCAGGTGGATCACAAGGTCAGGAGATCGAGACGATCCCAGCTAACACAGTGAAACCCCGTCTCTACTAACAGTATAAAAAATTAGCCAGGCATCGTGGCGGGTGCCTGTAGTCTCAGCTACTTGGGAGGCTGAGGCAGGAGAAGAATGGCGTGAACCCGGGAGGCGGAGCTTGCAGTGGGCCGAGATCGTGCCACTGCACTCCAGCCTGGGCGACAGAGCGAGACTCCGTCTCAAAAAAAAAAAAAAAAAAAGAAATACATTGGATTGGTCCGGAAAGGCGGGACAACTCAAAGGTAGGAGGGCTTCCAGGCTATGATAAATTTAAACATTTTCTGGTGAAGCAGGGTTTAAAAGAGAAAAACAAGTTTTCTCTTGCTAGGCTGACCCACTCCAAGACCTGGTGATAGGCAGCAGAGCTCTGGCAAAGATTTGATAACTATCTGCAAAACCAGAGCCCTCAAAGGATGTGCTCCAGAGCCCCCTCCCCTCCCAGTTATGGGCCAGGATGAGAAAACAGGTTTTTCTCCTATCCCGGCTCCCCACTCCCCTCTTAGTAACCCTTCCTTAGTGAAACTCAAGGTTACTTTACAAAGTTCCTGTTTCTCCTCTGTGTAACATAACAAGGTCATCAGACATGCTCAGGTAAGACATGTACCAGCTGTAAATCCTGCCTTAGTTTGATAAGTTCCTGTTTTTTGCTCAAGTTGCAAAACCTGTCACTGTATGATTAACTGCCTTTGTTCTGCCTCTGTAAGTCCGCTTGCCTGCCTTGTAAGCTTCATGCAACTAGATGGCCAACCCCCTCAGTTGTATGTATAAAGGTCAAGCCCTGTCTTTGTTCAGGGCTCAGCCTTTTGGATGCAAATCCGCTGAGTCAGTGAACACCTTAATAAAATCCTCCTGTTTCACCCATTTGGTCTCTTTGGTCCTTTGATTCCTGCAACACTGGCTGACAATTTGCTTGGGATACCCTACCTTGTTTAACCTGAGTAACTCTCTCCTAGCAGAGAGAGAGCCGGACAGACTCCATTTTAGTTTCTTCACTTGCAGGCTCCCTTAAGGCATAACTAGTGTAAACTGACTCACAGCACGTCCAGGAATGCACCTACAGAGAAGATATTGAGGCAAGCTGCACTAGCAGCTCCTGGGGACGCGTGTGGTGGATGGAACCCAAAACCCCTGTATTTATCTCTTTGTGATAGTTTAAGCCCCTGCACCTGGAACTGTTTATTTTTTGTAACCGCCTTTGTAACCAATTAATTTTTTTAACTTTTTGCCAGTTCTGCTTCTGTAAAAACTGGCTCAGTTAAAATTCCCCCTCCCCTATTTAGACCACGGTATAAAAACAAAACTAGCCCCTTCCTCGGGGCCGAGAGAATTTTGAGCGTTAGCTGCCTCTCGGTTGCCGGCTATTAAAGGACTCCTTAATTTGTCTCAAAGTGTGGCGTTTCTCTATAACTCGCTTGGTTACAACAGCTGAGCTGTCTAAAGACCTGGGATTACTGGGATCATAGAAAAGACATGTTCAGGTTAAAATATTGTGGAGACCAGCCAGGCACACTGGCTCGTGCCTGTAATCCCAGCACTAAGGGAAGCTGAGGCAGGTGGATCACCTGAGGTCAGGTGTTTGAGACCAGCCTGGCCAACATAGTGAAATCCCATCTCTATTAAAAATACAAAAATTAGCCAGGTGTGACGGTAGATGCCTGTAATCCCTCACTCCAGAAAAAAAAAAAAAAAAAGATTGCAGAGACCAAGGTTCTTTTGAAGTCTTATAGTGGTTGCCTTTAGAGACAATAGATGACAAATGTTTCCTATTCAGAATTTTTGTTGAGACGGAGTCTTGCACTGTCGCCAGGCTGGAGTGCAATGGCATGATCTCGGCTCACTGCAACCTCCGCCTCCTGAGTACAAGCAATTCTCCTGCCTCAGCCTCCTGAGTAACTGGGATTATAGGCACCCGCCAACATGCCCGGCTAATTTTTTGTATTTTTAGTAGAGACGGGGTTTCTCTATGTGGGCCAAGCTGGTCTCAAACTCCTGACCTCGTGATCCACCCACCTCGGCCTCCCAAAGTGCTGGGATTACAGGCGTGAGCCACCCCGCCCAGCCCATATTCAGATTTTTTTTTTTTTTTTTTTTTGAGATGGAGTCTCGCTCTGTCACCCAGGCTGGAGTGCAGTCGCGCGATCTCGCCTCACTGCAAGCTCCTCCTTCCTGGTTCACGCCATTCTCCTGCCTCAGCCTCTCCGAGTAGCTGGGACTACAGGCACCCGCCACCACGCCCGGCTAATTTTTTGTATTTTTAGTAGAGACGGGGTTTCACCGTGGTCTCGATCTCCTGACCTCGTGATCCGCCCGCCTCGGCCTCCCAAAGTGCTGGGATTACAAGCGTGAGCCACCACGCCCAGCCCCTATTCAGATTTTTTAAAGGGGCTAGAATCCTAGTTAATCTGTTTAGGATTGGGAGGGGCTGGAAGAAAAAGATTTAGCTACATTAATAGAGATTCTTTACAGTTGCAAATTATCCCCCACAAAGGACAGCTTTGCAGGGCCATTTCAAGATATGGCAAAGAAGCATGTTTTAAGATAAAATATTTTTATTTTCTTCCTTGTCTCGTAATGCTATGCCAGAGTCAGGTTGAAAAGTAAGTCACGATATGTAGGGTTAAACAAAACCCATCCGGTGAGAAGTTATGATTTGTAAGGCATGATCCCTCAGATCCCTCAGATAGGAATTTGAGCAAAATGAAAACATCACAGTGTAGTCCTCATCACCCATGTAACAAACCATTCATTGTCCCCCTGTACCTATAATCGATCAAAGTTTAAAAAATATTTTTGAAAAGAAAATGCGGTATATACGAACAGTAGAATATTAGGAGATTCTGTCATATGCTACAAAATAGGTGGTATGTACACACAGTAGAATATTATTCAGCCTTGAAAAAGGAGATTCTGTCATACCTATAAGTTTATAATAAAAGTTTAAAAATATACTCCTGTACCTATAATAAAAGTTTAAAAAATAAAGTGTTTTTTGTTTTGTTTTTGTTGTTGTTGTTTTGAGATGGAGTCTCACTCTGTCGCCCAGGCTGGAGTGCAGCGGCACGATCTCGGCTTACTGCAACCTACACCCCCTGGGTTCAAGTGATTCTCCTGCTTCAGCCTCCCGAGTAGCTTGGACTACAGGCACTTGCCTCCATGCCTGGCTAATTTTTTGTATTTTTAGTAGAGACAGGGTTTCACCATGTTAGCCAGGATAGTCTCAATCTCCTGACCTCGTGATCCACCCGCCTCGTCCTCTCAAAGTGCTGGGATTACAGGCATGAGCCACCGTGCCTGGCCAAATAAAGTATTTAAAAAAAAGAAAATGTGATATATACCAACAGTAGAATATTAGGAGATTCTGTCATATGCTACAAAGTAGGTGGTATATACACACAGTAGAATATTATTCAGCCTTGAAAAAGGAGATTCTGTCATGCACTACAAAATAGGTAAACCTGGAGCACACTATACCAAGTGAAATAAGCCAGTCACAAAAAGACTAATACTGGATGATCCCACCTCCTTGAGATACCTACAACAGTCATACTCAAGGAAACAGAATGTAGAACGAGGGCTGTCAGGGGCTAGGGGAGGGGGAAACTGAGAGTTGTCATTCAATGAGTATAGAGTTTCAGTTTCATAAGATGAAAAAGCTCCAGAGATCTGTCAGCAAACAACGTAAGTGTAGTTAACAACACTGGGCCAGATGAGGTGGCTCATGCCTGTAATCCCAGCCTCCCTGAGGAGGGTGAATTGCTTGAGCTCAGGAGTTCAAGACTAGCCTGGGCAACATGGTGAAACTTGTCTCTACCAAAAATACAAAAAAAAAAAAAAAAAAAAAAATTAGCCGGGCATGGTGGCGCATGCCTGTTATGAAGAAATAATAAACGTTTGAGGTGATGTTATGTTAATTTCCTTGATTTATTACATTGTACACACATATCAAAATCACTTTGTATGCCATAACTATGTACAGTTGCTACATGTCAAATTACAGTAATGAGGAAAAGAGAATAAATGAACCGAAAAAAAGACCCACGTCTGAGTTATCTAATGTCATAAGGACTCATATTTCTTTACTTACTTTGAGACAGGGTCTCTGTCAGGTCTCCACAGGAGTTGAGACTACAGGTGCACACCACCACATCAGCACAATTTTTGTATTTTTTGTAAAGGCAGGGTTTCACCATGTTGCCCAGGCTAGTCTCAAACTCCTGGGTTCAAGCGATCTGCCCGTCTCAGCCTCCAGAAGTGCTGGGAATACAGGCAGGATCCACCACACCTAACCAAGGAATCACATTAAAGCTGACCAAAATTAGGTCTCCTTTTTTTTTTAAAGAAGAAATTCATTATTATGTGATAAAGTGTGAGCTAGGGAAAGTAGTAAGAGTTTCACGGTCATGGATACGTATTTTTGTGTATGTCTGTCGTTAAATGCACGCACTGATTTGGAACAAAATGGACTTCACCTCAAGTCCATAAGAATCATCCAAAATGGTATCTAATGACATTCCTGGGACCTCAGCCAATATTATTATTTATGTAGAATGCAGTCACTGGGTCCTGAGGATTTCATCGATGTTGGTTGCTGAAACTGAACTTTATGGGGCCTTTTCCCCTTCCACTGTGGTTTTCCACATTTCAACATGTCACCTAACTGTCCTCAAACTTTACTTAAATCTTTGCAACTAAATGGAATCTTTATTACCGCCCCTCCTCTGCTTTTTGAAGCAACCCTTTTCTTGCTGTGGTAACACTCCCTGTGGCCCCTTTTGTGGTCTCTTTTGTGGTCACAGGATTTGTAAACATTCATACTTTTTCCAACTACATATACATTTATTCTTATTTTTCACTCTTCCCCTAGTTGTTGCTTTTTCTTTTAACTCTTTGAGGGAGTTAATTAGCCCCCTCTTCAACTTTTATGATGCACCTATTTATATTTGAGCCTCCGGGTTTTTGCTCAAATTGCTTTTCAATTTACTCACTGTTGAGGAAAGACATTATTTGGGGTTTGTAAGGTGTATCAAGCTTTTCTAAAGTGTAGGCTTCTCTATACATAATTGCCTCTTTCCTAGAGTAGTTATCTGACAAGTCTATTCAAACAGAGAGAAACTGGTCCTGAAAAGAGCTTTTTGGAAACCTCTCCTTTAGAAGAAATGTCTCTAGTCACACAGTGCTTTCTCCCTTCTTGATTTTGTATCAGTCCAAAGCTAATCTGTCCTCACTCTGGATTGCACGAACTTATGCCTTCTTGGGCATCATGCATTATTAATTCTCCCTCTCTTCCAATTGTAAACGTGTTTTCTTTATTGGTTCTTACCATTTAACATAAAAGTATACTCATCTTTACGGGGGGGAGGGGAATGAAAGCTTTCTTAACCATATATCTCCCTTTAACTATTCCCACATCTCTCTTCTCAGCCAAACTTTTAGGAGGAGAAGCCCTCAGTTGATGTCTTTACTTTCTCACCTCTGGTTCACTCTTTCCCAGCTGCTGACGCTCAGCTTACTCCCACACATCCCCAATCACTGAGTTGCCACAGGCAATGGCATTTGTGGCTTTTCTGCCTTCTTGGCAAAATATGACTCTGTTCATTGGGGTATTAGGTATAAAGTACCTACTGACCAGGCCCTGTGCTAGGTGAGGTCATTACAGAAATGAGAAGCAGACACCACCTCCATTCCGATGAGACTCACCAGATCAGCCATTGCTGATGAACACTCAGGTGCCTTGACTCTCACTTTTCACTTTTGCAGGCTTTACTTCATGCCACATACACTTCCCTATTCCCCAAGCCTCCTTTCTCTCCAAACCCTTCCCCTTATTAGACACAGCTTTTTCAAGCAATCACGGTCATACCCATGGCTTCAATTGTTTTCTATATGCTGTTATGACAATAGAATTTAAATGCTGTTCTTATGTAACAGTTTTATTTTACGTGACACCTCATTTGCTACAACCATAAATTCAAAGTTTCCCTAAGAAAGTAATCACTAAAAAATTGTCATATTCTTAGTATGTAAATTTTAGGAAATGTCCTTAATGGTTGGAGTTACTGTGTGTGTGTTACTTTTGAAAACATGAGTTGGGATGTCACAGAATGGACTTAGCCTACAGAGGTTTATATCCAATTTTCAACCAGAGGGTTCCAGTTCAATGTGACACTTAAAGAGTTCAAAACTGTCTCATTCCCCCCACCTCTTCCTCTTCCTACATTCTGTCTAGGGGAGAATCTCTGCTATTTACACAGTCCATCGAACTACGGCCTTAGCAGTCTGTTTTTCCTTCCCCTCTTCTTCCACGTCTCATCACCAAGCACTTCCTGTTCTATCTCCCAAATGATCACAAAACTTTTCCTTCCACTTCAGTCACTGCTGCTGCCTTTTTAGCCCCACTGTTCTCCAGGTGCACATAGGGTCTCTTAATCAGCCCCATTGCTTTCATCAAGCCCTCTCCATCGTGCAGTGACGTCACTGCAAGCACATCGGATAGAGACTCTTCACCCCTGTGTGGTTCAGTGACTCTCGTCTCCATAATAAAATTCAAACTCTACCCCAACATCTAATTTTGGGTCAGATAGATCTGCGTTTTCATTCCAGGTTGATTCACTGTCCAGCAGTGTAGCCTCAGACAATTGAACCCTCTAAGCCTTTGTTTGCTCATCTGCCTGAACTCACTGAGGGTGGGGACTGTTTCACACATGCAGTATTGGCACTTATAAGAGACTTAATGTTGAATGAAGGGGAGGCATTTTAAAATCCACATCAAAAAACTGTTATTCTTTAAAAAAAATACTAATCTACAAGGTCACTTCCCCTCCAAGCATGACGTCTACCTTTACTTTCTGAGAATCACGATCGGCTTGTGGGGATCAAGATGACTCAGGATTAAATCCTGGCCCCATCTTGAGCAGGCATGGAAACTTGGGGAAGCTACTTAACTTCTCCAACTAGATTGATTCTGTAAAATTTGTAAAATGGAAGGGTTTCTGGGGGTTAAATTAGTATACCACAGCTGGAACACTGTCAGGCTTGCCAGATAGTTACTATTCACATTCATCAAATGAGGACAGTGGTATCCCACTATGTGCTTCTCAATTTTGTGTAAGAAAAACATGCTTTATGCACCGTTAGTAAAAGAAATATCTGAAAATCCCAGCCGTGGAAGAAAGAAACAGAGGGAGAAAAGAGAGTTGGTAGGTCCTAGCATTTCAGAACTCGGAAGGATGAGTTCAGTCCCTGTTTCATAGACAAGGAAGGGAAAGTGTGATGTGTCCTAGGGTTTCATTCAAGTCACAGTCATTGCGCTTTATCGGGAGTGGGACCAGGGCTCTAGGAGTTGCTATGGTCAAGTTGAAGACAAAAACTAACACTTGTAAGACAGGAGAGAAGCATTTACTTACAAAAGCAGTCTGAAATTTGTGTGTAACTACATTTGGTGAGCAAATGAAAGCTGCCAGACTCAGGAAAACAGAGATGCTAATGGAAGTGACATTAGTAACCAGGGTTTTCTACTGAGTTCATTGCCCAGGGTGACTTCCAATAACAACCCCCACCCCGCTGCACTTTTCCCAGGACTGGAAAGCTCAGGCAGCCCAGGACGAATAGTGCAGTCACCACAGAGGGGCAGGGTGGCCACAAGGTGGGCAGCAGCAGGGATGGGCATTGTGAGCCATCGGGTGGGTCTGTGGGGTCGGCCATTGTGAGCCACTAGCCTGACTTGGTTGTTTCCTGGCAACCAGGTGACATAGGAGGCTTTGTGGTTACTAGGCAACGGCCAGGGCCAGCAGCCTTCAGTCCTTAGCTGGCAGTAGAAGGAGGAGGAGCTCCGACTACATTCTGTCACTTGTGCTTCTTGGACTTTTTTGTGAGTTTAGATGCCCAATGCTGAACAAACTAAGTAGCTGCCTGGGTAACAGGGGTGGCCGCCACTGCGACTGCTCCAGGCCAGATGTGGGAGACTCCCATGAGGCTGAGAATGCTAAGGCTGTGGGAGCCACAGCACAAGCATCCGCCACTGAAAAACGGGACAAATGGGATTTGAGAGCCCAGAAGGCCCAAGTCATGCAGGACCTAAGCCTCCCGAAGACGCGGAAGATGCCGGAGATGCCCAAAGGTAAAGAAGCCATGGATGCCATTTGCTGTCTGGCATCTCTCTGGCCACCACCGCCCCCACCCCTTTGCAGTCCCTCACCCTCAGAGACATCCTCAGCTTCCAGCTCCCTCCTGCCCATGGCCAGCTTTCCCAGGGCTAGGATGGGGGACAAAGGCTCGTTCTGCCTCTTGTCTTTGTTGTTGAGCCTTCTTTGTTGAGGCTTTTCTGGTCTAGTCCCTCCCTTTTCTTAGTAAAATTTCAAATACTCCAGTTTTGGAGTCCCCATCCCATTCTCTATCCTTACCCATCCAGCTGGTCTGGTACCTAAGTGAAGGAGCCAGATAAGGGCCCAATTCTTTCTTTTCTCCCATTCCTTAAGGTAGCTAATAATTGGGATAATTTAGACTCAAATATGGGGAGACTTCTTAAATTCAAAATACAGTTTGCCATGGAAGAGATTATATGGTATTCTTAATAGATGGTTTTAAGTCACATTGACAGAAGCTGCTTTATTTCTTCCAATTGTAATTTGAAGAAAGAAGGAAAAAAATTGGGGGACATGCTTAAAATGACTGCAAAAGGTAAGAAATGTTACTGCCAGAGCTGTAAAGAAGTTGTTTTTGTGTTGGGTTTACCCAAAAGAGTTTAGCCATGGAGCTCCTATTACTTTAAAATTCCCACTTGGACATGAGTGTGTCTTCAGCCCTAGAACACTGTAGTCCGTGTTTCATAGACAAGGAAGGGAAAGTGTGATGTGTCCTAGGGTTTCATTCAAGTCACAGTCATCACGCTTTATCAAGAGTGGGACCAGGGCTCTAGGAGTTGCTATGGTCAAGTTGAAGACAAAAGCTAACACTTGTAAGACAGGAGAGAAGCATTTACTTACAAAAGCAGTCTGAAATTTGTGTGTAACTACATTTGGTGAGCAAATGAAAGCTGCCAGACTCAGGAAAACAGAGATGCTAATGGAAGTGACTTTAGGAACCAGGGTTTTCTACTCAGTTCATTGCCCAGGGTGACTTCCAATAACAACCCTCACTCCCCTGCACTTTTCCCAGGACTGGAAAGCTCAGGCAGCCCAGGACGAATAGTGCAGTCACCACAGAGGGGCAGGGTGGCCACAAGGTGGGCAGCAGCAGGGATGGGCATTGTGAGGCATTGGGTGGGTCTGTGGGGTCGGCCATTGTGAGCCACTAGCCTGACTTGGTTGTTTCCTGGCAACCAGGTGACACAGGAGGCTTTGTGGGTACTGGGCATCGGCCAGGGCCAGCAGCCTTCAGTCAGTAGCTGGTAGTGGAAGGAGGAGCTCTGACTACACTCTCACGACTGTTTTTCTGCCTCTTGGTGCTTTTCGTGTCCCTTTCTTTTTGAAATAAGACAGAAGGTCCCCACCTTCATAGACATAGAGAGATCCCATCTTATTTGTTTTTTAAAATAAATGGGAAAGTGAGGGGGAGCCTTGTGAGGATGATGGGAGGGGGCTTCCAGAGAGGAAATTCTTCTTTGGAATTCCTGAAATGAGAACAAAGTTGTTTTGGGAAAAGGACGGGAAGACACAAAGGTGGCTGCAGCAGAGTGAAATGAATGTCATGGGCTAAGGCCTTGTACACGTAGTGAGCAATGACAAAGAATATGGACTTTAGTTGAGATGGGAAACCACTGGAGGATTATAGCCTGGGGATTACTGTTAATCCTCCAAGAAAAAGACTGACCAGTGGCTCTGTGAGAATATACTGTAATGCAGGCAAGGGTGGAAGCAGGGAGACCGGCAAGGAGGCTGGTGGCGTAGTTCAGGTGAGAGTCAACAGTGAAGAGACAAACAATAATGACCTGAAACAGGCTGACTTGAGAATCTCTAGATTCAAGTGAACCTATAAGTAGGTAATAAAGTGGTAAATAGACAAGTCACAGAAAAAGAAATGCAGGTGATCCTTAAACACATCTTCACACATAAGAGAAAGGCAAATGACAACTATACTGCAGTGTCTCTCCTATTGAGTGAAATTCCAAAAATGTGGCAATACATTCTTTGGTTTGGCTGTAAGGAAAGTTGCATGCATAGATTGCTGGTGGAAATGCAAAATGGCTCGACTCCACGAAGGGGAATTTGGCACAATCTCACAACCTTGCAAATGCGTTTAAACCGGAAATCCTACTTTGAGGCATTTTATCCGGAGGGTACCCTCCATAAATATGAAACAACCTATGCACAAAGTCCTTGTTGCATTATTTTCAATAGCTCAATATTGGAAATTACTGAAATGCCTAGTAAGGAACTAGTAAAATTAACTGGTACTTCCACCTAAAGGAGAACTATGGAGCTGTAAACGAGGGTAAGATGTCTTTTTACTGCTATGGAGTGATTCCCCAGATAGGTTACATAGAAAAGCATAAAGGGACAACATGCAGTAACATACATGAAAGAAAGCAGGGGGAATAATGTCTGATTATTAAAACAAACAAAAACAACGCTGGGGAATTCTTGATGCTGACCTGTGACTATTTTCTCCTTAACTTCAGTGGGTAGCCAAAGTGTCTATTTTCTCAACACGTTATTTTGCTATGGATTTTCCAAAGGATGTTAACTGTTTACTTTTCACCCAGAAGCTTTGATTTGTAACTGATTGTGCATTATGTAGCAAATACACTGCTCTTGCATTTTATTTGATCCTCTCAATGTTTCAAGTTAGGTGTAATATGGGAATTTTCCTTGTGTCACATATGAGAAGGCTGGTTCTAAGAAGTATAAAGTGAGTTTTTCAAGGTTTGAAAAAATAAGAGTCAGATCAAGAATGTAAATTCTAGATATGGCATATAAAACTAGAATTTATTAAAAGGTGCGTATGAGCTGCTTTGGATACTACGTCTTTAAAAAAAATTCCTTTAGTTTATTAAAGTAGTTAAGCCTCAGGGTTAAAACAGTAACATTAGATAATGAGAAATAAAATGGGGATACTTGTAACTCCGTAATGCTTTGTATTTTTAAGAGACAGGGTCTTGCTTTGTCACCCAGGCTGGAGTTCAGTGGCATGATCATAGCTCACTGCAGCCTCAAACTCCTTGGCTCAAACGATCCTCCCACATCAGTCTTCCACGTAGCTAGGGAAACAAGAGCTCACTACCACACCTGGCTAATTTTTAAAACATTTTTTGTAGAGAAGAGGTCTCACCATGTTGCCCAGGCTGGTCTCAAACTTCTGACCTCAAGCAATCCTCCTGCCTTAGCCTCCAAAAATGTCAGGATTACAGCCATGAGCCAGCACACCTAGCCCAGAAATGTTCCTAAAACTCTGAAAAATGAAGTTAAATGCTATTAACAAATCTATAAATTGATAAAAATATACTATGACATATGAAATGTCACAGCTCAGTCGTGGTCACAACGTTGATTAAAACGTTAAACAATTTAGGCAAGTCTGAGAACTGCGAGGGAAGTACAGGATTGCTTTGGAAGCCAGAATTAGGATTGTCAGAGCTGGGAAACCAGAAGCCAGGCGTTGAGTGTGCACAGGACTGGGGCACGCAGCAGCTCCATGGTATGCTGTGTGTCCTCTTACATGGCAGGCCACCTCCAGGCCAGCAGATGAGAATCACCTGATGGGTGGAAAGAGTGGATTTAGGTAAAATCTCAGACTGTGCATCATAACTGAGAGACTTTAAATGTTTGTCTTATGGGTCATAAAGCTAATCGAAGTGACAACACAGGGATAATAGAGCAGGTGAGTAAACGCAGTAAGCCACCTCCCACCTCTCTAGGACATCAACCATCCCAAAGAAATATTGGGGCAAGTTTGCCATTATTTGCCAATATTTGACAAAGCTTTTGAGAAGAGCTCTCAGTTCAGGGTCCAGGGCATGATCTAGAGGACTCAGATGTTCTGGGATCTCTGTGCCCATGGAACCAACTACATTCTTGCCCCAGATCTTCATGCCTCACTGTGGTAACTCTGGGGAAGTCACTCAAAACGTCTAAGTTTTAATTCATTGAATTGGAAAATACGGCTTGTAGCCCCTGCTCTGCCCATCCCACGGGGCTAATGTGGGGATCAAGGAAACGACAGATCTCTTTCATGAGCTGGAAATCATGCCCATGGAAACAGTGAAGTCACTTTCTACCCTCCCCTGCCCGGGAGCCATACACACTCCCTCTCTGGATTCAACCACTACCAAGTATCTGGATTATTCTTCCAGACATTGAATTATTGAACACTTTTGGGCATTTACAAAGCATGAGTCTTCTTAAGACTTTATCTGTATCTCATCCTTTTTAGCCCTATAGATCTTAGTAGGTCTATAGCATAGATCTACTAACATTCCCACATCTCAGAATAGGGAACTGAGGCACAGAGGAGTTCATTTCACTCTCCCAGGTATGTGCAGATTCTATGTAGGATTTGAACCCAGGACATTCTTGGTGACTTGGATCTGCTGCTTTTCTATATTGTCTCATTTAAATAAAGGTATCTGCCTACACAAACAGTCCATTTTAAGTGCAATGAAGCTTGCAAAATCTTCCTAGAACCCAAATCTAATTCAGGTAGAGTTGAATAGCAGACAGTGAAAACTGGAATGAAAACTTTCATCTGTGAATAAGTTTTTACTAATTTCTCTGCTGTCCTCTGCCAGCAACATGTCAAGCACTGTCTTTACTATGATACATTTTCTAGAATCTATCAGAAGTCTGCTCTGCCTTGCAGGTTTGGACGCCGACACCAAGCGCTACTTAAGAATGATATGGAGACGGCATGGAATTTGGCCTCTAGAAAATACAGGTAATGTGGAAATTAAATCATTAAGTTCATTTAAGCAAATAATTCCAGTTTATTCATTCAGTGCTCCATATTAGAGAAACTCAGTAAATGCTATGTCATGTTCTTCATTTATTTCATTTGTGCCAATTTAAATGCATTAAATCAATGGTAGATGATACAACTACACAAGTAAGTAACATTGACAACTTAGAGTTCGGTGTGTGTGTGTGTGTGTGTGTGTGTGTGTGTGTGTGTGAAAAGGTCCCATTTGTCACCCAGGAGCGTATTGGTGCAATCACAGCTCACTGTGATCTTGACCTCCCCAGGTTCAGGTGATCCTTCCACCTCAGCCTCCCAAGTAGCTGGCCATAAGGCACACGCCACTATAGCAAGCTAATTTTCTTTTTTTTTTTTTTTTTG
Organism: Nomascus leucogenys; assembly: GCF_006542625.1. Taxonomy (NCBI): domain Eukaryota; kingdom Metazoa; phylum Chordata; class Mammalia; order Primates; family Hylobatidae; genus Nomascus; species Nomascus leucogenys. The sequence goes on along the minus strand of NC_044387.1, from coordinate 59,412,972 downwards.
GAGAGATGGGATTTGACCATGTTGTCCATGATAGTAATGGACATCTCAAAGGTTTAGACATTTGCTTTCAGTTTGGTCAATTATGAATACAGCTATTATAAACTTTCCTGTGTCTTGTTTGGAAAGACAATTTTTAAAATGTAACTGAGGAAATACTTAGGATTATGATTACTTGATTGTATGCTAAGACTACATTTTTCTTTGTAAGAATTTTGGTAGAATTTTCCAGTGAAATCATCTGAATATAGTGTTTTAGTTTTTTGAAAAGATATTAATCATTGATTCAATTTCTAAAATAAATATAGGCCTATCCAGATGATCTATTTCTCCTGAGTTTTGGTCTTCTAAAATAGATTTTAACAATTAGCTCATTTCATCTACTGTATCTAATTGTAAGCACAAATGTGTTCAGGATATTCCTTTATTATTTACTATTTTTTGATTTGACTCCTCTTAAACGGATATTATTAGTATACAGTGACTTCTTTCTTTCCTTTGTGGGTAGCCAAGGTAGGGGTTTATCAACGTTACTGATCTTTTCAAAGAACTGGCTTTTGGTTTTGTTGATTTTCTCTGAGGACTTCCTATTTTCTGTTCCACTGTATTGTGCAATCATTATTTATTTTTCCCCTGTTCTATATTATACTGCTGTTTTTCTCTCATTGCCCAAGTTGAAGCTTAGATTATGAATTCAGATATTTCTCATTATTGACACAGCATCCTGAATGTAACGCATTGAATGTAATCTCATTAAAATGCACACTTAATAATTAAAATGATAAATATGTATGCTTGACTACAATCTGAAATACACAACAGGGTAGGTGATCAATGGAGTGGCAGGATATGTAGATCCACAAAAGTCAAATGATCTTGTAACATTTCATAAACTTGGGGATTTGCCTGGGCCTTGAAATGGGGAGGAGGTGTGATGAGATGCTATCCCTGAACCATACAGTGCCGTTCTGTATGAAACTGTTCTTCAGGTGACACTGATGAGGTTGCCCTAGCTGGAAAGCCAAGGCTCTTTTCATTTCTTTCTGCCCTTCTCCTTTGCCTTCCTTCAACACCAAGGAGAATGGTCCAGCAGCAGCTCAGTCCATGCCTGTCAACCGCCCACCTCCACACTCCAGCCCCCGTCCACACCCCCCAGGGCTCCTTGTGAGATTCCTCAGCAGCACCAATGCACTGACTGTCACTATGTTCTCCTAGATTTGGTCAAAGATCTCAGTGAAGGCCCACCTGTCCATCTTGTCCCAGATGTGGGAACCTCCCATGAGGCTGAGATTGCTATCCCTGCAGCAACCGCAGCACCAGCCGCAGCACCAGCAGCCACCACCGAAAAGCGGGACAAATGGGATTTGAGAGCCAGGAAGGCCCAAGTCATGCAGGACCTAAGCCTCCCGAAGACGCGGAAGATGCCGGAGATGCCCAAAGGTAAAGAAGCCATGGATGCCATTTGCTGTCTGGCATCTCTCTGGCCACCACCGCCCCCACCCCTTTGCAGTCCCTCACCCTCAGAGACATCCTCAGCTTCCAGCTCCCTCCTGCCCATGGCCAGCTTTCCCAGGGCTAGGCATGGGGGACAAAGGCTGGTTCTGCCTCTTGTCTTTGTTGTTGAGCCTTCTTTGTTGAGGCTTTTCTGGTCTAGTCCCTCCCTTTTCTTAGTAAAATTTCAAATACTCCAGTTTTGGAGTCCCCATCCCATTCTCTATCCTTACCCATCCAGCTGGTCTGGTACCTAAGTGAAGGAGCCAGATAAGGGCCCAATTCTTTCTTTTCTCCCATTCCTTAAGGTAGCTAATAATTGGGATAATTTAGACTCAAATATGGGGAGACTTCTTAAATTCAAAATACAGTTTGCCATGGAAGAGATTATATGGTATTCTTAATAGATGGTTTTAAGTCACATTGACAGAAGCTGCTTTATTTCTTCCAATTGTAATTTGAAGAAAGAAGGAAAAAAATTGGGGGACATGCTTAAAATGACTGCAAAAGGTAAGAAATGTTACTGCCAGAGCTGTAAAGAAGTTGTTTTTGTGTTGGGTTTACCCAAAAGAGTTTAGCCATGGAGCTCCTATTACTTTAAAATTCCCACTTGGACATGAGTGTGTCTTCAGCCCTAGAACACTGTAGTCCGTGTTTCATAGACAAGGAAGGGAAAGTGTGATGTGTCCTAGGGTTTCATTCAAGTCACAGTCATCACGCTTTATCGAGAGTGGGACCAGGGCTCTAGGAGTTGCTATGGTCAAGTTGAAGACAAAAGCTAACACTTGTAAGACAGGAGAGAAGCATTTACTTACAAAAAAGCAGTCTGAAATTTGTGTGTAACTACATTTGGTGAGCAAATGAAAGCTGCCAGACTCAGGAAAACAGAGATGCTAATGGAAGTGACTTTAGGAACCAGGGTTTTCAATTGAGTTCATTGCCCAGGGTGACTTCCAATAACAACCCCCACCCCCTGCACTTTTCCCAGGACTGGAAAGCTCAGGCAGCCCAGGACGAATAGTGCAGTCACCACAGAGGGACAGGGTGGCCACAAGGTGGGCAGCAGCAGGGATGGGCATTGTGAGGCATTGGGTGGGTCTGTGGGGTCGGCCATTGTGAGCCACTAGCCTGACTTGGTTGTTTCCTGGCAACCAGGTGACACAGGAGGCTTTGTGGGTACTGGGCATCGGCCAGGGCCAGCAGCCTTCAGTCAGTAGCTGGTAGTGGAAGGAGGAGCTCTGACTACACTCTCACGACTGTTTTTCTGCCTCTTGGTGCTTTTCGTGTCCCTTTCTTTTTGAAATAAGACAGAAGGTCCCCACCTTCATAGACATAGAGAGATCCCATCTTATTTGTTTTTTAAAATAAATGGGAAAGTGAGGGGGAGCCTTGTGAGGATGATGGGAGAGGGCTTCCAGAGAGGAAATTCTTCTTTGGAATTCCTGAAATGGGAACAAAGTTGTTTTGGGAAAAGGACGGGAAGACACAAAGGTGGCTGCAGCAGAGTGAAATGAATGTCATGGGCTAAGGCCTTGTACACGTAGTGAGCAATGACAAAGAATATGGACTTTAGTTGAGATGGGAAACCACTGGAGGATTATAGCCTGGGGATTACTGTTAATCCTCCAAGAAAAAGACTGACCAGTGGCTCTGTGAGAATATACTGTAATGCAGGCAAGGGTGGAAGCAGGGAGACCGGCAAGGAGGCTGGTGGCGTAGTTCAGGTGAGAGTCAACAGTGAAGAGACAAACAATAATGACCTGAAACAGGCTGACTTGAGAATCTCTAGATTCAAGTGAACCTATAAGTAGGTAATAAAGTGGTAAATAGACAAGTCACAGAAAAAGAAATGCAGGTGATCCTTAAACACATCTTCACACATAAGAGAAAGGCAAATGACAACTATACTGCAGTGTCTCTCCTATTGAGTGAAATTCCAAAAACGTGGCAATACATTCTTTGGTTTGGCTGTAAGGAAAGTTGCATGCATAGATTGCTGGTGGAAATGCAAAATGGCTCGACTCCACGAAGGGGAATTTGGCACAATCTCACAACCTTGCAAATGCGTTTAAACCGGAAATCCTACTTTGAGGCATTTTATCCGGAGGGTACCCTCCATAAATATGAAACAACCTATGCACAAAGTCCTTGTTGCATTATTTTCAATAGCTCAATATTGGAAATTACTGAAATGCCTAGTAAGGAACTAGTAAAATTAACTGGTACTTCCACCTAAAGGAGAACTATGGAGCTGTAAACGAGGGTAAGATGTCTTTTTACTGCTATGGAGTGATTCCCCAGATAGGTTACATAGAAAAGCATAAAGGGACAACATGCAGTAACATACATGAAAGAAAGCAGGGGGAATAATGTCTGATTATTAAAACAAACAAAAACAACGCTGGGGAATTCTTGATGCTGACCTGTGACTATTTTCTCCTTAACTTCAGTGGGTAGCCAAAGTGTCTATTTTCTCAACACGTTATTTTGCTATGGATTTTCCAAAGGATGTTAACTGTTTACTTTTCACCCAGAAGCTTTGATTTGTAACTGATTGTGCATTATGTAGCAAATACACTGCTCTTGCATTTTATTTGATCCTCTCAATGTTTCAAGTTAGGTGTAATATGGGAATTTTCCTTGTGTCACATATGAGAAGGCTGGTTCTAAGAAGTATAAAGTGAGTTTTTCAAGGTTTGAAAAAATAAGAGTCAGATCAAGAATGTAAATTCTAGATATGGCATATAAAACTAGAATTTATTAAAAGGTGCGTATGAGCTGCTTTGGATACTACGTCTTTAAAAAAAATTCCTTTAGTTTATTAAAGTAGTTAAGCCTCAGGGTTAAAACAGTAACATTAGATAATGAGAAATAAAATGGGGATACTTGTAACTCCGTAATGCTTTGTATTTTTAAGAGACAGGGTCTTGCTTTGTCACCCAGGCTGGAGTTCAGTGGCATGATCATAGCTCACTGCAGCCTCAAACTCCTTGGCTCAAACGATCCTCCCACATCAGTCTTCCACGTAGCTAGGGAAACAAGAGCTCACTACCACACCTGGCTAATTTTTAAAACATTTTTTGTAGAGAAGAGGTCTCACCATGTTGCCCAGGCTGGTCTCAAACTTCTGACCTCAAGCAATCCTCCTGCCTTAGCCTCCAAAAATGTCAGGATTACAGCCATGAGCCAGCACACCTAGCCCAGAAATGTTCCTAAAACTCTGAAAAATGAAGTTAAATGCTATTAACAAATCTATAAATTGATAAAAATATACTATGACATATGAAATGTCACAGCTCAGTCGTGGTCACAACGTTGATTAAAACGTTAAACAATTTAGGCAAGTCTGAGAACTGCGAGGGAAGTACAGGATTGCTTTGGAAGCCAGAATTAGGATTGTCAGAGCTGGGAAACCAGAAGCCAGGCATTGAGTGTGCACAGGACTGGGGCACGCAGCAGCTCCATGGTATGCTGTGTGTCCTCTTACATGGCAGGCCACCTCCAGGCCAGCAGATGAGAATCACCTGATGGGTGGAAAGAGTGGATTTAGGTAAAATCTCAGACTGTGCATCATAACTGAGAGACTTTAAATGTTTGTCTTATGGGTCATAAAGCTAATCGAAGTGACAACACAGGGATAATAGAGCAGGTGAGTAAACGCAGTAAGCCACCTCCCACCTCTCTAGGACATCAACCATCCCAAAGAAATATTGGGGCAAGTTTGCCATTATTTGCCAATATTTGACAAAGCTTTTGAGAAGAGCTCTCAGTTCAGGGTCCAGGGCATGATCTAGAGGACTCAGATGTTCTGGGATCTCTGTGCCCATGGAACCAACTACATTCTTGCCCCAGATCTTCATGCCTCACTGTGGTAACTCTGGGGAAGTCACTCAAAACGTCTAAGTTTTAATTCATTGAATTGGAAAATACGGCTTGTAGCCCCTGCTCTGCCCATCCCACGGGGCTAATGTGGGGATCAAGGAAACGACAGATCTCTTTCATGAGCTGGAAATCATGCCCATGGAAACAGTGAAGTCACTTTCTACCCTCCCCTGCCCGGGAGCCATACACGCTCCCTCTCTGGATTCAACCACTACCAAGTATCTGGATTATTCTTCCAGACATTGAATTATTGAACACTTTTGGGCATTTACAAAGCATGAGTCTTCTTAAGACTTTATCTGTATCTCATCCTTTTTAGCCCTATAGATCTTAGTAGGTCTATAGCATAGATCTACTAACATTCCCACATCTCAGAATAGGGAACTGAGGCACAGAGGGGTTCATTTCACTCTCCCAGGTATGTGCAGATTCTATGTAGGATTTGAACCCAGGACATTCTTGGTGACTTGGATCTGCTGCTTTTCTATATTGTCTCATTTAAATAAAGGTATCTGCCTACACAAACAGTCCATTTTAAGTGCAATGAAGCTTGCAAAATCTTCCTAGAACCCAAATCTAATTCAGGTAGAGTTGAATAGCAGACAGTGAAAACTGGAATGAAAACTTTCATCTGTGAATAAGTTTTTACTAATTTCTCTGCTGTCCTCTGCCAGCAACATGTCAAGCACTGTCTTTACTATGATACATTTTCTAGAATCTATCAGAAGTCTGCTCTGCCTTGCAGGTTTGGACGCCGACACCAAGCGCTACTTAAGAATGATATGGAGACGGCATGGAATTTGGCCTCTAGAAAATACAGGTAATGTGGAAATTAAATCATTAAGTTCATTTAAGCAAATAATTCCAGTTTATTCATTCAGTGCTCCATATTAGAGAAACTCAGTAAATGCTATGTCATGTTCTTCATTTATTTCATTTGTGCCAATTTAAATGCATTAAATCAATGGTAGATGATACAACTACACAAGTAAGTAACATTGACAACTTAGAGTTCGGTGTGTGTGTGTGTGTGTGTGTGTGTGTGTGTGTGTGTGAAAAGGTCCCATTTGTCACCCAGGAGCGTATTGGTGCAATCACAGCTCACTGTGATCTTGACCTCCCCAGGTTCAGGTGATCCTTCCACCTCAGCCTCCCAAGTAGCTGGCCATAAGGCACACGCCACTATAGCAAGCTAATTTTCTTTTTTTTTTTTTTTTTGGAGAGATGGGATTTGACCATGTTGTCCATGATAGTAATGGACATCTCAAAGGTTTAGACATTTGCTTTCAGTTTGGTCAATTATGAATACAGCTATTATAAACTTTCCTGTGTCTTGTTTGGAAAGACAATTTTTAAAATGTAACTGAGGAAATACTTAGGATTATGATTACTTGATTGTATGCTAAGACTACATTTTTCTTTGTAAGAATTTTGGTAGAATTTTCCAGTGAAATCATCTGAATATAGTGTTTTAGTTTTTTGAAAAGATATTAATCATTGATTCAATTTCTAAAATAAATATAGGCCTATCCAGATGATCTATTTCTCCTGAGTTTTGGTCTTCTAAAATAGATTTTAACAATTAGCTCATTTCATCTACTGTATCTAATTGTAAGCACAAATGTGTTCAGGATATTCCTTTATTATTTACTATTTTTTGATTTGACTCCTCTTAAACGGATATTATTAGTATACAGTGACTTCTTTCTTTCCTTTGTGGGTAGCCAAGGTAGGGGTTTATCAACGTTACTGATCTTTTCAAAGAACTGGCTTTTGGTTTTGTTGATTTTCTCTGAGGACTTCCTATTTTCTGTTCCACTGTATTGTGCAATCATTATTTATTTTTCCCCTGTTCTATATTATACTGCTGTTTTTCTCTCATTGCCCAAGTTGAAGCTTAGATTATGAATTCAGATATTTCTCATTATTGACACAGCATCCTGAATGTAACGCATTGAATGTAATCTCATTAAAATGCACACTTAATAATTAAAATGATAAATATGTATGCTTGACTACAATCTGAAATACACAACAGGGTAGGTGATCAATGGAGTGGCAGGATATGTAGATCCACAAAAGTCAAATGATCTTGTAACATTTCATAAACTTGGGGATTTGCCTGGGCCTTGAAATGGGGAGGAGGTGTGATGAGATGCTATCCCTGAACCATACAGTGCCGTTCTGTATGAAACTGTTCTTCAGGTGACACTGATGAGGTTGCCCTAGCTGGAAAGCCAAGGCTCTTTTCATTTCTTTCTGCCCTTCTCCTTTGCCTTCCTTCAACACCAAGGAGAATGGTCCAGCAGCAGCTCAGTCCATGCCTGTCAACCGCCCACCTCCACACTCCAGCCCCCGTCCACACCCCCCAGGGCTCCTTGTGAGATTCCTCAGCAGCACCAATGCACTGACTGTCACTATGTTCTCCTAGATTTGGTCAAAGATCTCAGTGAAGGCCCACCTGTCCATCTTGTCCCAGATGTGGGAACCTCCCATGAGGCTGAGATTGCTATCCCTGCAGCAACCGCAGCACCAGCCGCAGCACCAGCAGCCACCACCGAAAAGCGGGACAAATGGGATTTGAGAGCCAGGAAGGCCCAAGTCATGCAGGACCTAAGCCTCCCGAAGACGCCGGAGATGCCCAAAGGTAAAGAAGCCATGGGTGCCATTTCCTCTCTGGCATCTCTCTGGCCACCACCGCCCCCATCCCTTTGCAGTCCCTCACCCTCAGAGACATCATCAGCTTCCAGCTCCCTCCTGGCCATGGCCAGCTTTCCCAGGGCTAGGCATGGGGGACAAAGGCTCGTTCTGCCTCTTGTCTTTGTTGTTGAGCCTTCTTTGTTGAGGCTTTTCTGGTCTAGTCCCTCTCTTTTCTCAGTAAAATTTCAAATACTCCAGTTTTGGAGTCCCCAGCCCATTCTCTATCCTTACCCATCCAGCTGGTCTGGTACCTAAGTGAAGGAGACAGTTAAGGGCCCAATTCTTTCTTTTCTCCCATTCCTTAAGGTAGCTAATAATTGGGATAATTTAGACTCAAATATGTGGAGACTTCTTAAATTCAAAATACAGCTTGCCATGGAAGGGATTACATGGTATTCTTAATAGATGGGTTTAAGTCACATTGACAGAAGCTGCTTTATTTCTTCCAATTGTACTTTGAAGAAAGAAGGACAAAAAATTGGGGGACATGCTTAAAATGACTGCAAAAGGTAAGAAATGTTACTGCCAGAGCTGTAAAGAAGTTGCTTTTGTGTTGGGCTTACCCAAAAGAGTTTAGCCATGGAGCTCTGATTACTTTAAAATTCCCACTTGGACATGAGTGTGTCTTCAGCCCTAGAACACTGTAGTCCCTGTTTCATAGACAAGGAAGGGAAAGTGTGATGTGTCCTAGGGTTTCATTCAAGTCACAGTCATCACGCTTTATTGAGAGTGGGACCAGGGCTCTAGGAGTTGCTATGGTCAAGTTGAAGACAAAAGCTAACACTTGTAAGACAGGAGAGAAGCATTTACTTACAAAAGCAGTCTGAAATTTGTGTGTAGCTACATTTGATGAGCAAACGAAAGCTGCCAGACTCATGAAAACAGAGATGCTAATGGAAGTGACTTTAGGAAACAGGGTTTTCAATTGAGTTCATTGCCCAGGGTGACTTCCAATAACAACCCCCACCCCCTGCACTTTTCCCAGGACTGGAAAGCTCAGGCAGCCCAGGACGAATAGTGCAGTCACCACAGAGGGGCAGGGTGGCCACAAGGTGGGCAGCAGCAGGGATGCGCATTGTGAGGCCTTGGGTGGGTCTGTGGGGTCGGCCATTGTGAGCCACTAGCCTGACTTGGTTGTTTCCTGGCAACCAGGTGACACAGGAGGCTTTGTGGGTACTGGGCAAAGACCAGGGCCAGCAGCCTTCAGTCAGTAGCTGGTAGTGGAAGGAGGAGCTCTGACTACACTCTCACGACTGTTTTTCTGCCTCTTGGTGCTTTTCGTGTCCCTTTCTTTTTGAAATAAGACAGAAGGTCCCCACCTTCATAGACATAGAGAGATCCCATCTTATTTGTTTTTTAAAATAAATGGGAAAGTGAGGGGGAGCCTTGTGAGGATGATGGGAGGGGGCTTCCAGAGAGGAAATTCTTCTTTGGAATTCCTGAAATGGGAACAAAGTTGTTTTGGGAAAAGGACGGAAAGACACAAAGGTGGCTGCAGCAGAGTGAAATGAATGTCATGGGCTAAGGCCTTGTACACGTAGTGAGCAATGACAAGGAATATGGACTTTAGTTGAGACGGGAAACCACTGGAGGATTATAGCCTGGGGATTACTGTTAATCCTCCAAGAAAAAGACTGACCAGTGGCTCTGTGAGAATATACTGTAATGCAGGCAAGGGTGGAAGCAGGGAGACCGGCAAGGATGCTGGTGGCGTAGTTCAGGTGAGAGTCAACAGTGAAGAGACAAACAATAATGATCTGAAACAGGCTGACTTGAGAATCTCTAGATTCAAGTGAACCTATAAGTAGGTAATAAAGTGGTAAATAGACAAGTCACAGAAAAAGAAATACAGATGATCCTTAAACACATCTTCACACATAAGAGAAAGGCAAATGACAACTATACTGCAGTGTCTCTCCTATTGAATGAAATTCCAAAAACGTGGCAATACATTCTTTGGTTTGGCTGTAAGGAAAGTTGCATGCATAGATTGCTGGTGGAAATGCAAAATGGCTCGACTCCACGAAGGGGAATTTGGCACAATCTCACAACCTTGCAAATGCGTTTAAACCGGAAATCCTACTTTGAGGCATTTTATCCGGAGGGTACCCTCCATAAATATGAAACAACCTATGCACAAAGTCCTTGTTGCATTATTTTCAATAGCTCAATATTGGAAATTACTGAAATGCCTAGTAAGGAACTAGTAAAATTAACTGGTACTTCCACCTACAGAAGAACTATGGAGCTGTAAACAAGGGTAAGATGTCTTTTTACTGCTATGGAGTGATTCCCCAGATAGGTTACATAGAATTAGCATAAAGGGACAACATGCAGTAACATACATGAAAGAAAGCAGGGGGAATAATGTGTGATTACTAAAACAAACACAAAAACAACGCTGGGGAATTCTTGATGCTGACCTGTGACTATTTTCCCCTTAACTTCAGTGGGTAGCCAAAGTGTGTATTTTCTCAAAATGTTATTTTGCTTTTGCTATGGGTTTTCCAAAGGATGTTAACTGTTTACTTTTCACCCAGAAGCCTTGCTTTGTAATTGATTGTGCATTATGTAGCAAATGGACTACTCTTGCATTTTATTTGATCCTCTCATGTTTTGTTTTTTGTTTTTTTTTTTTTTGAGACGGAGTCTCGCTCTGTCGCCCAGGCTGGATGGAGTGCAGTGGCGCAATCTCGGCTCACTGCAAGCTCCGCCTCTCGGGTTCACGCCATTCTCCTGCCTCAACCTCTCCAAGTAGCTGGGACTACAGGCGCCCGCCACCACGCCTCGCTAATTTCTTTTTGTATTTTTAGTAGAGACGGGGTTTCACTGTGGTCTCGATCTCCTGACCTCGTGATCTGCCCGCCTCGGCCTCCCAAAGTGCTGGGATTATAAGCGTGAGCCACCGCGCACGGCCATCCTCTCATGTTTTAAGTCGGGTGTAATATGGGAATTTTCCTTGTGTCACATATGAGAAGGCTGGTTCTAAGGAGTATAAAGTGAGTTTTTCAAGGTTTGAAAAAATAAGAGTCAGATCAAGAATGTACATTCTAGACATGGCATATACAACCAGAATTTATTAAAAGGTGCGTATGAGCGGCTTTGCATACTACCTCTTTAAAAAAAATTCCTTTAGTTTATGAAAGTAGTTAAGCCTCAGGATTAAAATAGTAACATTAGATAATGAGAAATAAAATGGAGACACTTGTAACTCAGTAATGCTTTGTATTTTTAAGAGACAGGGTCTTGCTTTGTCACCCAGGCTGGAGTGCCAGGTGACAATCTTGTTTTCGTGTTGGGTTTACCCAAAAGAGTTTAGCCATGGAGCTCTGATTACTTTAAAATTCTAAGTTGAAGCTTAGATTATGAATTTATATATTTCTCGTTATTGACACAGCATCCTGAATGTAACTCACTGAATGTAATCTCATTAAAATGCACACTTAATAGTTAAAATGATAAATATGTATGCTTGACTACAATCTGAAAAACACAACAGGGTAGGTGATCAATGTAGTGGCAGGATATGTAGATCTACAGAAGTCAAATGATCTTGTAACATTTCATAAACTTGGGGATTTGCCTGGACCTTGAAATGGGGAGGAGGTGTGATGAGATGCTATCGCTGAACCATACAGTGCCGTTCTGTATGAAACTGTTCTTCAGGTGACACTGGTGAGGTTGCCCTAGCTGGAAAGCCAAGGCTCTTTTCATTTCTTTCTGCCCTTCTCCTTTGCCTTCCTTCAACACCAAGGAGAATGGTCCAGCAGCAGCTCAGTCCATGCCTGTCAACCGCCCACCTCCACACTCCAGCCCCGGTCCACACCCCCCAGGGCTCCTTGTGAGATTCCTCAGCAGCACTAATGCACTGACTGTCACTCTATGTTCTCCTAGGTCCCGTTGAAGATGTGCAGGCGTCTGCAAACAGCAGTGGGGAGGAGAAGGTAACATCAGATATTGTAAGATGTATTTCTTTCTCTGGAAGACAAATGCTTTTTGTTTTTCCTGCGGCTTCTAGAATATCAAGTGAATATCATTTTTGACTGCCATCATGAATCAGGCCTCAGTTGGTCATGGACACTAGCGACCAGTCACTGGAGGTTATGACCAACTGAGGCCGGATTGACAATGGCAGTCAAAGGACGGCATCACTTACAAACCCTCCGGTAGTGAGTGTATTGCTCAGTTGCAACCTTTTCTCCTTGAAAAATAATTTTGTGTTTGCCAGCCAACACTTGCTGAATATTCCAAGAAAACCCACTGTATTTTCCACAAGCATCCTCTATGCTTTATTTGGGGGCCAGTTACTGGATCACTGTTTGACATCCGGTTTTTCATTTCACCAAGTGAATAAAAGGCCTTTGCCAACAGAACCCAGCATGATCTGTTCCTCATGGTGTTTCTTTTTCTTTTCTCTTATTGCAGGAAACATTTAAGGCCGAGCATGACCACTGTACGTATTCTTTTTTTTTTTTTAAACAGCTTTATTTAGATGTAGTTGACATGCAAAATAATTCACCCATTTAACGTAGGTGATTCAGTGTTTTTACTATATTCACAGGGTTGTGCAACCATTGTTACAATCTAATCTTAGAACCTCTTTTTTCTCCCTCAAAGAAACCCCACTAGTAGTCACTCCTCTGTTTTTCCCATCTCCCACACCCCTGGATCTAGGCAGCCACGAATGTACTTCCTGTTTCTATAGTACAGTGACTTTCTGTATTAACCGGTTCTTAGGGCGACTATTTCACATTCATGAGGTTGCCCTAGCTAGAAAGCCAAGGCTCTTTCATTTCTTTCTGCCCTTCCCCTTTGCCTTCCTTCAACACCAAGCAGAATGGTCCAGCAGCAGCTCAGTCCATGCCTGTCAACTGCCCACCTCCACACTCCAGCCCCGGTCCACACCCCCCAGGGCTCCTTGTGGGATTCCTCAGCAGCACCAATGCACTGACTGTCACTATGTTCTCCTAGATTTGGTTGAAGATCTCAGTGAAGAAGATCTCAGTGAAGACTCACTTGATGATTTTGAAAACCTCATGACACCGGAGATGGTAAGATGCATTTGTTTGTCTGGAAGAGAAATGTTTTTTCTGGGTCCTCTTGCCTTATTAATGAAATGAAGACATAAAAATCTGACCATGTATATTATAGAAGACAAATACAATTTTTTTCTTGGCTGGAACATCAAGGGAATATCATATTTGATTGCCGTCGTCCATCAGGTCTTAGTTGGTCATGGACACTAGCGACCGGTCACTGGAGGTTATGACCAACTGAGGCCGGATTGACAATGGCAGTCAAAGGACGGCATCACTTACAAACCCTCCGGTAGTGAGTGTATTGCTCAGTTGCAACCTTTTCTCCTTGAAAAATAATTTTGTGTTTGCCAGCCAACATGGACACTTGCTGAATATTCCAAGAAAACCCACTGTATTTTCCACAAGCATCCTCTATGCTTTATTTGGGGGCCAGTTACTGGATCACTGTTTGACATCCGGTTTTTCATTTCACCAAGTGAATAAAAGGCCTTTGCCAACAGAACCCAGCATGATCTGTTCCTCATGGTGTTTCTTTTTCTTTTCTCTTATTGCAGGAAACATTTAAGGCCGAGCATGACCACTGTACGTATTCTTTTTTTTTTTTAAACAGCTTTATTTAGATGTAGTTGACATGCAAAATAATTCACCCATTTAACGTAGGTGATTCAGTGTTTTTACTATATTCACAGGGTTGTGCAACCATTGTTACAATCTAATCTTAGAACCTCTTTTTTCTCCCTCAAAGAAACCCCACTAGTAGTCACTCCTCTGTTTTTCCCATCTCCCACACCCCTGGATCTAGGCAGCCACGAATGTACTTCCTGTTTCTATAGTACAGTGCCTTTCTGTATTAACCGGTTCTTAGGGCGACTATTTCACATTCATGAGGTTGCCCTAGCTAGAAAGCCAAGGCTCTTTCATTTCTTTCTGCCCTTCCCCTTTGCCTTCCTTCAACACCAAGCAGAATGGTCCAGCAGCAGCTCAGTCCATGCCTGTCAACCGCCCACCTCCACACGCCAGCCCCGGTCCACACCCCCCAGGGCTCCTTGTGAGATTCCTCAGCAGCACTAATGCACTGACTGTCACTATGTTCTCCTAGATTTGGTTGAAGATCTCAGTGAAGAAGATCTCAGTGAAGAAGATCTCCTCAGTGAAGACTCACTTGACGATTTTGAAAACCTCATGACACCGGAGATGGTAAGATGCATTTGTTTGTCTGGAAGAGAAATGTTTTTTCTGGGTCCTCTTGCCTTATTAATGAAATGAAGATATAAAAATCTGACCATGTATATTATAGAAGACAAATACAATTTTTTTCTTGGCTGGAACATCAAGGGAATATCATATTTGATTGCCATCGTCCATCAGGTCTTAGTTGATCATGGACTCTAGCGACCGGTCACTGGAGTCTGTGACCAACTGAGTCCTATTGGATGACGGTAGTCAAAAATGAGAGCATCACTTACAAACTATCTGGTAGTGAGCATATTTCTCAGTAGCAACTTTTTCTTCTTGAAAAATAATCTTGTGTTTGCCAGCCAACATGGACTTGCTAAATATTCCATGAAAACCCATTGCCTTTTCCACAAGCATCATCTATGCTTCATTCGGGGGGCCAGTGACTTGATCACTGTTTGACATGTTGTTTTCTACTGTCACCAAGTGAATAATAGACCTGTGCCAACAGGGCCCAGCATGATCTGATCCTCATGGCGTTTTCCTTTCTCCTATTGCAGGCAAAGGAGAGATTGGAAGATTACCTCTGTAAGTATATATAGATATATAGATATGTAAATTATATATATATGTAGATATATAGATATGTAAATTATATATATATGTAGATATATATATATATATATTTTTTTGAGACGTAGTCTTGTTCTTTTCCCCTAGGCTGGGTTAAGATGGCAGAATCTCGGCTCAATGAACCCATCAGCCCCCATGTTCGAGGACTTCTCCGACGTTCGTCTCTCAAGTAGCTGGGTTACAGACGCCTGACATCACGCCCAGCTAAAATCATTTTATGAATGCATATTTCCATCTGGGTGAAATAAAAATAAAAATCCTCTCTCCCTACTGAGAACCTGTGAACAGTGACCTGCAGTTTGTGGCTGCAGCCAGTCCTCATGGAGCCTGGTGTTCTTACATTTCATTCTGAGGCTCACATTCTCAGTCACCCTGCAGGAGAACACCTGCCCCATCCTCAGTCATTACAGATTGGGCCAATCCATCTGCTGCATCTGAGGAGCTGGGTGCAGCTTCTACAGTGAATCCATATATTGCTGTATTTCCTGGATAAGGAAGAGGAAAGGAGCTGAGCTGGTGGAGGAAGAAGAGCTAATATTAACTGGTCCTTATTTTGTACCAGTTACTGTGTGAGTTACATATTTTATCTCATGTAATTCTTACCAAACAGTAAGGGGGTTTGGGAGTGATGGAGACAATATTGATGTTATCTCCATTTTAGGGTGAGAAAATGAAGGCTCAGAAAGGTTATATTTCTTGCCCAAGGTCACTCAGCTGCTAAGAGCCAGGATATGAAACAGTAGAAGGGTTCAAATTTATTTTCAATTTCCCTGCTCCATTCTGAATAGGTATTGGCATTTACCCTTGGGCTACATAGAACAAGTGCTTTGTCACCAAAACACCTATTGTGAGCTCTTTCTGCCCTAGTAGGATTCATGCATTTTATCTTCTTCAAAGTAAAAACCTTTAAGAGCCAGAATCTGCCACACTGACTCTCAACTTAAATCTCAGCCACTTTTACCTTAAAATTCAGACTTCTGTAGACATCTCTAGAAGACTTGGTGGACTAATCTTTTTTTTTTTTTTTTTTTGAGACGGAGTCTTGCTCTGTCACCCAGGCTGGAGTGCAGTGGCGCAATCTCGGCTCACTGCAAGCTCCGCCTCCCGGGTTCACCCCATTCTCCTGCCTCAGCCTCCCGAGTAGCTGGGACTACAGGTGCCCGCCTCCGCGCCCGGCTAATTTTTTTTGTATTTTTAGTAGAGACGGGGTTTCACCATGGTCTCAATCTCCTGACCTCGTGATCCACCCGCCTCGGCCTCCCAAAGTGCTGGGATTACAGGCGTGAGCCACCGCGCCTGGCCTTGGTGGACTAATCTTTAAGAGTTCGTTTGCATGAGGGAGGAAGAGGAGCCCAAATTTGGACCAAAGACATGCCTAGAAGTCGGAGCAGGAGGGTCAGCAGGAAGTCTGTTTCTTAGATCCCAGTCTTAGTGGTAGAAATCAGGAACTGAAAATAAATCTGAAAGTTGTTTGAAATCATGGTAAGACATGGGTAACATAATATATTGGGGGTTTCTGTTATAAATGAGGCTATTTCCTATGTTTAGTATTTTGTATTTTTAGTAGAGACGGGGTTTCACCATGTTGGCCAGGCTGGTCTCAAACTCCTGATCTCAAGTGATCCCCCCATCTCAGCCTCCCAAAGTGCTGGGATTACAGGCGCACCCAGCCGTATATATTATATAGCATATATATATATATACACACACACACACACACACTTAACAGCAGGCCGGGCAAGATAGCTCATGCCTGTAATCCCAGCACTTTGGGAGGCAGAGGCGGGTGGGTCACAAGGTCAGGAGATCGAGACCATCCTAGCTAACACGGTGAAAACCCATCTCTACTAAATATACAAAAAATTAGCCGGGTGTGGTGGTGGGCGCCTGTGGTCCCAGCTAATCGAGAGGCTGAGGCAGGAGAAAGGCGTGAACCTGGGAGGTGGAGCTTGCAGTGAGCCAAGATCGTGCCACTGCACTCCAGCCTGGGCGACAGAGCGAGACTGCCTCAAAAGAAAAAAAAAAAAAAAATCTATATATATATATACACACACACATAATGTATACTAAATACATATAATATATAAATATATACATATAATATATAAATATATAATATACATAATATATAGATATTTGTTTGCTTTGAGGCGAACATTCTGTCCCCCAGGCTGGAGTGCAGCGGTGCGACTGCAAGCTCCGCCCCCTGGGTTCACGCCGTTCTCCTGCCTCAGCCTCCCGAGTAGCTGGGACCACAGGCGCCCGCCACCATGCCCGGCTAGTTTTTTGTATTATTTATTTATTTTTTTTAGTAGAGACGGGGTTTCACCGTGTTAGCCAGGATGGTCACGATCTCCTGACCTCGTGATTGCCCACCTCAGCCTCCGAAAGTGCTGGCATTACAGGCGTGAGCCACTGTGCCTGGCCAGATAACTATATTTTTTAAAAAACAGCTTTATTGAGACATAGTTGACATGCAGAACAATTCGCCTATTTAATGTGGGTGATTCAGTGTTTTTACGACATTTACAGGGTTGTGCAATCATTGTTAGAATCTAATTTTAGAATCTTTTCATTCCCCCTTCGAAGAAACCCCATAGCCATTACAGTAGTCACTTCTCTCTTTTCCCCAACCCCCATATCTCTGGCCCTAGGCAGCCACTCATCTACTTCCTGTTTTTCTAGATTTGACTAGAAATTTGGCAATTTCTTTTTTTTTTTTTTTATTTAATTTCTACTTTAAGTTCAGAGATACATGTGCAGGATGTGCAGGTTTGTTACATAGGTAAAAGTGTGGCATGGTGGTTTGCTGCACCTGTCAACCCATCACCTAGCTATTAAGCCCTGCGTACATTAGCTACTTATCCCGATTCCCTCCCTCCTGCTTCAGCCCCCGAGAGCCCCACTGTGTATTGTTCCCCTCTTTAACATTGTACATTTTCTAATACCGCTCCCTTCCTAATGACAAATCTAAGTGATGAGTCAGGGAAGACTCTCTTGCCTGCTTTTGTCTGGAGAACCTCCCTGGCTTCAGGTTCCTGATAAGTGTGAGGACCTGGGGTACGATGTGAGAAACAGATGGCTCAGTGAAGAACTGTGATCATCTGCTAGGGTCCCTGGAAACAGTCATATCATTTAGATGGTGTGGGTTTGTGTGCAGAAGGGCTGGGAGGTAACTAGTAGTGAGTTAATATGTAGTGATTGTGTGTTTGTCAATGTGTGTGTTTTCCCCAGAAAATGTGGACCCACATGCACGACACAGTACCAGTGTCACTGTTTTTGAATTCTGGCCTATAGTGATCCTCTCACCTCAGCCTCCCAAGTCATGTCATTCATCTAATAGGAAGAAAAAATCCCACCACCACCATACACTTCATATAAATCACCTCTTTCCTCCCTCATCACAGCTGTACCAGAAGGCCAGTTGAATATCCCACTTAGATATGATGGGATGGAGAGGGTACAGAAAAGAATGAACCCAGATTTTGATCTCCTGAATGGAAGAGGCAAACATGAACCCAGAAATAGGTCCCAATGTTGATGCTCTGTGTTACTCAACCGTGTCACTCAGGCATGAGATAAGATGTCCCCACACCAGGGAGTTCCAACACTTATGTGTACACCCGAAACTGTAATGGCCTATAAAGCATGCTAAACATTGCCCATCATCCAAGGGGGCCTCTGTGGTCACATAACCCAGGGTAGCAAAAGATACTGGAACAGCAGGCGTTAACATGGGCATTACTGTGAAATACACATAGAAAGCCCACAGGCTTCTGGTCAGCTCACAGATTCTGAGAAGTGTAAGATACCACATAGAACAGTGCACATCAACATCTGTTAGAGCTGGGGTCATTCCTCAGCACTTGGTCAAAGCAGGAGAAAATCAGGAAGATAATTGTATTGTATTTAATAACATGACCACCTCAAGCCTCAGAAATGCTCCAATCTATAGGAGACAGACAAGGGCCAGTGCCACATCAGAATGCAGAGGACAACGTTGTTGTTAGCCTGGCGCCCATCACCCTCATTGGAGACCTCCTGCATAGCTAGGGTTGTGAGGCTCAGCACTCCCCATGTGCTGACCCCCATGATGGACCGTCTCACTGCTGGGGGCTGGTGTGAACATGAACAGCCACTGACTCAATGGACGCACAGACAGTGTAAAGAAAGGGAAGACCAGAAAGAGAAATAGCACAGGGTTAGCACTCACTATCTCTAAAAAATAGGGAAATGCAGCACTTTAAGAGCTTTTTTTATTTACTTGTCTTTGTAACAAAGGATTAGTAAAGATATAATACAATTATTTTGCCTACCGTTCTTTCAATAAATGAGTAGAGTGACAGTCAGCGCACTGGTGCTGCTTAGGAATCCCACGAGGAGCCTTGGGGGAGGAGTGTATGGAGGTCAGTGGTTGACAAGCAGGGACTGAGCTGCTGCTGAGCCATCCTCCTTGGTGGTGAAGGAAAGAAGGCAGAGAGGGGCGGAAAGAAATGATGACCGAGCCTTGGTTTTCCAACCAGGGGAACCTAGTCAATGTGAAATAGTCATCTAAAGAATAAGTTAATACAAAAAGACACAGTAACAGCTTCATTTAAGACATTAATAAGAAATGTCACCTCTTGACTGGCCTTTCTATTCCTCACAGCATTTGACTCATCTGTATACTTTACTCCTGCCACCTCTCCTTCACCAGCCTTTTCTAGGAAAGGCCTCAGTTCATCTTCCACAGCCATCTTTAGCATACAGAGTGGGGCAGGGCTTGTTCCTCGGAAGTTAGACCCTGGCCCAGCCACATGTGACACTCAGCTGTGGTAGGAAGCTGGGAAGGAAAAGCTAATGACATCTAACATTTGTCTTCAGATAATGGTACTAGAGATAGGAAATGCCATGTTTATGTGGAAACTCAGTCTCTCTTCACTTAGCCTAGTCATAGTTTCTGTGTGTTCTGCTCAGGAAACCCTGTAAAATGCAAAGGGTACAACAGGTTTGCTTGAGGGACTGAGCATCAGGCTGACCTCTTGGCTTCCTTCCTAGGAGGATAAAGGGTAGGTCAAGCTTCACAAGGTGGGGAAAGACAAACTCAACCCTGGGACAGGAGAATCTCCATCATGCCCTGTTGATGCTACTGTTGAAATAGGTTTTTGTTTGCTTCTGAAAACCTTCACGCACAGAAAGCCAAGGTAGTTGCTTTAAGTCATGATGAATATGAATAAAGTGGACCACATGATGATTTGAGGTTTCTTTCGGAGCATGCATTCTATGGAAATACATTGCTTTTCAGTACAATTTGATTGTCCTGTATGTGTCAGTATCTCTCAATGAACAAAACAGAACAATGAAACTGTTTGATTTGGCAATGTCACTTGTTCACCTGAGAAGTGATTTTCTCATGACCAGCTTGTCCTAGACACCTATCATCTCTAGAGAATAGTTTCCCCATGGTGCTTCAGGGGCCCTGCTATGTGTGATTCAAGGAAAATATCAGTGTTACCAACATTGAGGTTCTTAGAATTCATGGACAGCTGCCCAGTGGGCTCCATGGGAGAGAGCAAGAGAGAGCCTCATGCTAGACCTGAAGGGGAACATGATTTAGAGGATCAGAAGGAAAAAAAATGAGGATGTTGGGACATTGTTGGAGGAGAAGCTCAAGGCTGCAAGGTTAGAGGCATCAGTTCAACATCATCACTGGGGCCCAGGCAGGATATGAGACCCCTTCTGAGTAGGAGTGAGCAGGACCTGGCCTTCCTGTCTGCCGAGAGCATGGTGTGAACATCATCCTAAGTGCCTCGAGAAAGCAGCTTCCTTATTGTACCATGTCTTCCCCATCTCTTTGCGTGATGATGGCAATGACACCAGCAGAAATTGGTGAGAGGGGCAGAACAGGAATCAGGTCCCCACTTTTCTGACACAGAGCAGACAGGACACGAGTCAGTAGGGATGGACTTCAGGGTCAGGCCAGACACAGAGAGGTCCCAGACCTGATCTTCCTGGGGCTGGGACAGATAAGGTTTCATTTTTCACCTCTTCTGGAAGTCACCTGGGGAACGGTCCTTCAGTAGACACTGTTGGCCAATGGTTGTCTGGCCCAGAAATATATTTCAACTAGACGTAGCCCCCAAGTTCTTGGACAGGGCAGTGGCAGCACTCCCGAGTAGCAGGGGAGGTGGGGAGGGACACGAGTTCCAGTGCAGGGTGAGCTCAGCAAAGGGGTGGGGACTGACCCTAGAGTCCAGGTCATCCTTGCAACTCTTCTGTGGAATCCACAACACCTCAGTTTCCACTTACTTTGGAGATGGTTTAACATCTTCAGTATAAACTTGGGGTCTTCCCACAGATGGAGAGAGGAACCCTGGCCATGGGTGTTTACTGCCAGGGCAGTGACTGTCTCTTCCTCATTTGTTCTTATCCCACAGCTCAGTCCTGGGGAAGACATGTTAGGCCCTGTGGATGTTTTAATGAACACACCCCAGGGATGAGTTCTAGATCATCCCTGGGCTGGGATCTAGTGCAGGTGTGGGAAGGTTTTCTTTGCAGCCTGTCCAGCCTATTGAGCCCCACACTCATCCTGGAGCCTGCCCAGCTTATGATTCAGGGTCCCTGGAGATGAGGGTGAGCTCCTGAGGACAGCGAGTTGCCCCTACCTCTCTGCTCCTGCCGCTCTGATCTTGTCTAGACAGGGTGTGCAGGGCCATGCTCTTCCACTGGGTGCAAGAACGCCCCCTGCTGGAATCCCTCTGGACCTGGATATTGTCCTCATGGTCATATCCCCAGCCCCACACAGTGACTGGCCCTTATGCAGATGCCCAGGAAGTAACCTTAAATGTATGCTAGGATCAGAGCAGCAAACGATTCTGAAAAAAAAAAAAAAAAAAACCCGGGATAGGGGAGTCTTGTCTTCCTCATTTCTGGATCTCTGGAGCTGTCCCATCTAGTGTGGTTCTCAGTCATATATGTGCCTCATCATGGTTAAATACATTTAAATATATACAATTAAAAATTCAGAACCTCATCACAACAGCCACCATGCAATGGCCCAGCAGCCACATGTTTATACAGCTCAAGTTTTCCTTCTTTCCACCCTTTGATGAGAACATGATCTTCAGGCTGGTGCTGGTTTACCGGAAATTCTAGGGGTGGTACATGTGCTAAAAGACTTTTAGTTTTGAGGGAAAGGAAAGTGGGAGATAAACCAAGTATATGATTTTTAAGAAATGGACCTTTTATTTTAAATGTGGGGACATCAGCAGTGGACTTATAGTCCTTGGTGCCTTCTTACTGAGAAATTTCCTTTAGCACCTACTTTTATTAGTTTTTATGTAATGCCCGACCTTGTTTTTCCCTTCTCCACCTGGCCTTGTTTCTCCCTTAGCTAAGAGAACCAGACAAACTCCATCTTGGCTCTTTCACTGGCAGCCCCTTCCTCAAGGACTTAACTTGTGCAAGCTGACTCCCAGCACATCCAAGAATGCAATTAACTGATATGATACTGTGCAAGCTATATCCGCAGTCCCCAAGAATTCGTCTGATTGATAATGCCCAAAGCCCCGCGTCTATCACCTTGTAATAGTTTTAAAGCCCCTGCACCTGGAACTGTTTACTTTCCTGTAACCGTTTATCCTTTTAACTTTTTGACTACTTAACTTCTGTAAAATTGTTTTAACTAGACCCCCCCTCCCCTTCCTAAACCAAGATATAAAGGTTAATCAAGCCCCTTCCTTGGGGCCGAGAGAATTTTGAGCGTTAGCCGTCTCTCGGTCGCCGGCTAATAAAGGACTCTTAATTCATCTCAAAGTGTGGCGTTTTTCTAACTGGCTCGGGCACAACATTTAGACCGAAGAAAGCCAAACACCATTTTATATTTGACAATGCTTCCTGTATGTTTATACCACATAAGCTAGATTTCATTCACCTTTATATTAGTGTTATTAATGTTAAACAGTTTTAATAAAACTTTGTAGACATATTTATTCAATTTTTAATGTCTGACCATAAGATTTTTATAGACTTTTTTAACCTTTTATAATTTTTGTCAAACAGCAGGTTAGTGCTTTAAGAAAAACCCATTCTGTTTTTATTTTAATGTCCAGTTCACAGAAAAACTGGATGATACCCCTTTGACTTTAGCCAATATGTTTACACACAGAATTTTCTTTACAATTAATGTTTCAAACTTGCTTAAACCTTCAAAACAATTTTTGTAACCTTTTAATGTAGGTAAAAATCCACATTCTTATGCTTCCTTATAATCCTTTTACCAAAGGCATATTTTACTTTCCTTATATACCTTGCACATAAACTGTTTCTTCCATAGTTTTACATTCAGGAGGACTAATTAATTTAAATTATACAACATTTCTTGCATAAATTTCTAACACTTTTTTTCATGACTTTCACAGACAATTCTTCGACATGCCTCAACTTTCTGACTTATTGGAAACATCCCTTTCTTTAAACAACTAGTTAATTTATTTCAGGACAAGAATTTTCCATATAACATTCCTTTTTATATCAATTCTGCACCCCCACTTTTTTTCTTTTTTCTTTTTTTCGAAGATGATAACCATTCTTTTCCAAAGCAAACTTCCTCAGGTCTGTGGACTAGACCGTCTAAGGCCACAGATTAGAAGTTACTATCATACATGTTACACTGTTAACTTTTAGCAAAACAACTTTACTTTTGTTGAAAACCTTCTAAGTGTGGGATTTCAATTATCCTTTGCTATTAATAAGAACTCGTTTAGTCCAAACTAACTTAGAATTGGTATAGATGGCTTTTTTTTCTCCTGGTTCTGTAAGTACTTCAAGGCTTGGCTGAGTGGCAAAGTTGAACAGACCAATTATTAGGCAATTTTCCTAACTCTGCTTCTACAAGAGTTTTCCTCAATTACGGAATACCCATTGTGTTTTTTTTCCTTAATCACCTGGGAGGAATTATCTGTCACCCTGTCCTGAAGGTAGTTCCTCCTAGGTCTGGTCGGACCTTTGTATGGTAATTAAGATTTAAATCCCCTGTTAGGAAATCTGCTGGGTTAAGGGAATTTTCAGGGGTTTATGTTAAATCATCTTTTTCTAACGGAGTAGCCCCATACTTTATTTTTGAGTTATGAAGCTACCTTTTTGCTTTTTTTTTTTTAACTTAGGGTACTTCTGAACTTGTGGGGTGTGGTCACAATGAGGTTTCCTCTAAAAGCTACTTTTCTACTTTCTTCTGTCAGCAAAGCAGTTGCCGCTACATACTGACTGCATTTGGGCCGTCCGTGGGTTACTGGTTTCAAGGAATTTACACCAAATCAAAACCAAAACCAAAGTGACGATAAAGGCACGTCCATTCGTCAAGCAATTTAAACCAAGTCAAAATCAAAACCAAAACCAAAGTGCCGATAGAGGCACGCCGTGGGTGATCAGGCCACGCTTCCACCCACATGGAGTGGGCAAGTTCCCAAGACCGGTCCTACCGTGTTCCAGATATCCGGACTCCAAGCGCCAGTTCCTTCCCGTTGCTCAGCCACTGCGTTGATCCTCTGCGGGGGCCTGCCGTGCACTGCTCTGACGAGGCGTTCCACCGGGGCAAACGCCTACCCGGGATCACGCTCAGGATCCGCGTAGCTCAAGCTGGCCGGACTCCCCTGCAGGGATGCTCCACAGGGCAGGCCTAAGCCGCCTAATGGGCTGCCTTGCTTCCCGGTCAGGGAACCAAGAAACGTAGCTGGATGAGCCACAGACAAAACTCCTCAGACACCGGGTTAAAGAAGGAAGAGGCTTTATTAGGCCGGGAGGTCGGCAGACTTGCGTCATAAGAACAGAACCGAGCTCCCCAAAGAAAGAGTTCCTGGCCCTTTTAAGGGCTTACAACTCTAAGGGGTCCACATGACAGGGTCGTGATAAACTGAGCAAGCATGGGGTACATGACTAGGTGGGGGTAAACAAGGCAAGTATTTCTCCACACCATTGTCTGTGATCTATAGATAGCACAAGCGATTAGGGTGGGGGTTAATCTTTAGCCTACAGGCTAAAGCAACACCAGAGAGGATGGAAGGGAGACCCCTGGAGTTGTGGTTGTGGTCAGATTGGACCTTCCCATGGCTGCTGAGACCCTGGGGCATTAGGGACACCAGAGAATGCCTCCCTGCTCTTACTTTGTGGTCACCAAGAGATCAGGGTTACCACAACCCTATAATGTAGAGAATCCCTGTCCCCTTCCATGCCACTTCACTCCTTAGGGAAGCAAACGCCCTTCCAGGAGCTCATTCCCATTCCTGGGCCACAATCAAAGGGAAAACCTGATCCAGACATGAATTTCCTTGGGCCTCTGCATTTCCAGACAGCCTGTCATTGCATGCATGGGGCTGACTGTCTCATCTCAGCTTCAGAAGGGCAGGCATGGTTGTGGACACTCTGCTGAGCAAATGCCCACCGGAGTCAGTGGTTCAGCTTTCCTGCATCACAGCTGCAGATGGGGGCTGGGGAGGGAGTCAGTGGTTCAGCTTTCCTGCATCACAGCTGCAGGTGGGGGCTGGGGAGGGAGTCAGTGGTTCAGCTTTCCTGCATCACAGCTGCAGGTGGGGGCTGGGGAGGGGGGCATAGGGGGTCCTAGGGAGTAGTTTTTGTATGAACCTGTGTCACAGTGCTTGATGTTTAGCAGAGAGACCCAGCTGACCGTCCTAAAGAAAGGTGCAACCGAAACTCACTTCACAGGGCCTTTATAACTGAATGAGACAACATACTTAGGTATCTGGTCCTTGATATCTGGGAGATGCTGAATAAATGAAAATGATCCTTTCTCCCTCTCTGATACTTAATGTGGCCCCTTACATTGGGCTGCTGGTTCTGGAGGGTCACAGGGAAGCAGGATGGCTCACGCTGCTTTCACCACAAGCTCTGGCACCCGGTAAGAACCAGCACGGCATGTGTGGAGCACACACCATACATCAGGCTTGCTGCTAAGAGCTTTACATGCCTGATCTCATTTAACTGCCCTTAGAAATCAGGGGATGATCCCCATTTCACAGAATACTGAGGTTCATAAATGTCAAATAACCTGCCTGGAGGAGCCAGGTCTGAGAACAAGGTCGGTGCTCATGACCACTGGGTGGAACTCTTCTCAACGTGGTACCCATGGTCCCAGAGTCACAGGCCTTCTTAAGATGTGAAATTTGGTTAGAGATCAATTTTCTATCTCTGGAATCATCATATCCCCTCTCAATTCTTGTGTTTACAGGCAAGGACGTGTCAACATAGAGACTTCAGAGGACAAAGTGAACTTCCTGAGCCCCAACAGGCAGGAGTCCTGCCAAAGCCAAAATGTATGTGTCACCTTGGAAGATGATGCACCAGGAAGAATGGGGAGGACAGAGCAGGAAAAACTGCTGATGAGGCTGACTCACTCTTTGGGGCCCGTCTTATCAGCAAAGCCAGCTCTTTTGAGATGGAAGAACAAAGATGTTTCTCCTCTGTGAGGAGGTGACAGTGGTGTTCTGGGTGAAGGAGAGCAGCTTTGTCCTGGAAGGAATCTGACTTGGAAGGAGGCCCAGTTGTCCAGCAGGTGCCTGCTCCCTTTCTGCTCTGGCTTCCAAAGGGCTCTCTGCAGAGCTCCTTCCTGGAGCTGCTGGCAGGAGGTCCTTTGCTGGGGGGTGATCCATGGGGACGTCTGGAGCAGTGGGAGCCTATCTTGGGACCTGGACAGGAGCTGCTCCACCTCAGCACCCGGGCTATGAGGCACAGGGCTGGGCACCACGAGGGCATGGGTGAAAGCAGCATGGATTTGGATTTCAGAAGAACTGGGCTTGAGTCCTAGTTCTGCCATAAACCATGTGACTCTTAGGCAGTCACTTTATGTTTTTATTTCATTGGCAGTAAAACTGTCATTATCTACAATATGGGAATTGTAAGGAACTACTGAGAAAACGAATCTCAAAATGTTCTGTGCAGACTCTCAAATACTGTGCAAATATTAAATTGTTGTAAAATCCAGTCTCTGCCTTTGAGATTTTACAATCTGGTGAGCAGGTAAACACAAGTAGACATAACAAGGGAACAGTCTCCATTTAGTGCTGGGTGATGGGAACAGAGAGCAAATGCTTTGAGTTTGGGGTAGTGGGCTGGGGTGATGAGGGAAGGCAGGAACGCGGGAAAGGCAGACCTTGAATTTTTTTTATTTTTTTGAGAGGGAGTCTCGCTCTGCTGCCCAGGCTGGAGTGCAGTGGCGTGATCTCAGCTCACTGCAACCTCTGCCTCCTGGGTTCCAGCAATTCTCTGCCTCAGCCTCCTGAGCAGCTGAAATTACATGTGCCTGCCACCATGCCCAGCTAATTTTTGTATTTTTAGAGATGGGGTTTCACCATCTTGGCCAGGTGGTCTTGAACTCCTGACCTCGTGATCCACCCTCCTCGGCCTCCCAAAGTGCTAGGATTACAGGTGTGAGTTACTGCGGCCGGCCTTGGATGGGTTTTTAAAGATTGGAAGACAATCTGGGTCACTGGGCACTCCCACAGGGGAAGCATGAGCCAAGGTGCGGCAGCCACTCTACACACGACCTGCTTTAGCCATCAGGTGCGACAGAGGCTGCACACCAGTGACAAATTAGAGAAATCCAATCTGCACATATGTTTTACTTGCACCACACGGTGTTTATTTAATATCATCTGGCCACTTAAGACAGGGAGATTTAAAATGAAAAATCCAGATTTCCCATTCTTTTTTTTTTTTTTTTTGAGACAGAGTCTCGCTCTGTCACCTGGGCTGGAGTGCAGAGGTGCAATACTGGCTGACTGTAACATCTGCCTCCCAGGTTCAAGCAATTCTCCTGCCTCAGTCTCCCAAGTAGCTGAGATTACAGGCGTGCACCACCATGCCTGGCTAATTTTTGTATTTTTAGAGGAGACGGGATTTCACCATATTGGCCAGGCTGGTGTCGAACTCCTGACCTCGTGGTCCACCCGCCTGCGCCCCGCAAAGTGCTAGGATTACGGGTATGAGCCACCATGCCTGCTCCAGATTTCCCATTCTTTCTAAAAACCAGAAGACCTGGCCACACTGGGTCCTCTTCCCCCGCCAGCAGTGATCCTCTGGAGTTTCTGAGAGGGTTCATGCCACACCCACTCCATCGCCTGCTGCCTTTCCCACCTACTCCAGTTAACTCACTCCATCACCTCCTGACCTGTCAGTGTCTGGGCTCGTGATTCCTGTGTAAACAAAACCTTCTATTGGGAAGAAAGTTTTATGAAGGGAGCTGTATGAGGGGAGACATGGGTCCCTAGACACCCTAGAGGAGAGACTGAAGTGGACCCAAGCTATAAACCCTCCCCTGTCAGCCAGCTTCCAGCTGCCACCAGGCCTACTCCTGCACACCTGACATCTTTGCCCACGGTCATCGATGCAATCACTTTCTTCACTGCCTCCTCCTTCTTCTTCTCCTTCTTGTCACTGTTGAGCTCTGCCTTCAGCTCGAAGATCTCCCCTAAGAAAAGGAGGCAAGCATGAGCGATCTCTCCCTACCCTGGCAGGGGACGATTCCCAGTATCTAACTTCCAAAAGAACTGGAGGGAGGCACGTAAGACATCCTATGCTGTTGGCTGAGGGCAGCTTCAGGTGCCTGGCCTCAGGTGGGACAGGCAACAGTGAGGGACGACTGTTAGGATAGGAATTAACAAGATGGAAGCTTGGAGACCGGGTGTAGTAGCTCACACCTGTAATCCCAGCACTTTAAGAGGCTGAGGATCCGCCAGGCACGGTGGCTCACGCCTGTAATCCCAGCGCTTTGGGAGACCGAGGCAGGCGGATCACGAGGCCAGGAGATCAAGACCATCCTGGCCAACATAGTGAAACCTCATCTCTAATAAAATACAAAAAATTAGCCTGGTATGGTGGTGCATGTCTGTAATCCCAGCTACTCGGGAGGCTGAGGCAGGGGAATTGCTTGAATCTGGCAGTCTGAGGCTGCAGTGAGCTGTGATTGTACCAGTGCACACCAGCCCAGGCAACAGAGTGAGACCCTGTCTCAAACAAAAAACAAACATTTTTTTGTAGGAGAAAGATCTAAATCCTGGTTCTGCTGCTTGCTAACCCCCAGCAAGTTGAAATCACTCTGAGCCTCAGTTTCCTCATGTATAGAATCAAGACGATGACGCCTACTTCACAGGGTTGCTGGGGGCTTAACTGACATAACGCATGTAAAGAACAAGGCCAGGCAAGGCTGAGGTGGGTGGATTGCTTGAGCCCAGGAGTTTGGGTGAGACCAGTCTGGACAACACAGTGAAAACCTGTCTCTACAAAAAATAGAAAAATTAGCTGGGCGTGTTGGCATGCATCTGTAGTCCCATCTACCTGGGAGAATTGATTGAGCCTAGGAGGTTGAGGCTGCAGCTCTAGCCTGGGGGACAGAAACCCTGCCTCAAAAAAAAAAAAAAAAAGAACAAGCACAGTACTGGCACGTAGTACATACTGTATAGATGCCAACTCCCCACTTCCTCCGACTTGGAGGGTATCTTGTTGGTTAAGACCATGAGTCAGGTGAGCCCTAGCTGGGGGACCTGCACTATTCCCTCCACCTCTCTAAGCTGGAGCTCCCTCATCTGGAAAGTGGGAGATGATGATGAAAGTTGCATTAAAGACTCTAAAGTGTAGAAAGCACCCGAGAGCCCCAGACACCCCGTGAGAATTCAATGAGCAGTGGCTCTGGCGCTACCCACCTACTGAACCCAACAGAGGTGCCCTGGGCTTCTGCGAGCTCCCAGGCCAGGCCATGCGTATGCCCATAGCTGCCCAAGGCAACTCTCCTGCTTACTTGGCTCTGGAGAG
Source organism: Nomascus leucogenys (assembly GCF_006542625.1). Lineage (NCBI taxonomy): Eukaryota > Metazoa > Chordata > Mammalia > Primates > Hylobatidae > Nomascus > Nomascus leucogenys. The sequence goes on along the minus strand of NC_044387.1, from coordinate 59,383,255 downwards.
GTGAGAAGCAGGCAGGCCTCCTTTTAGGTGTGCCTGAGGGTGGGTTGTGGGGCAAAGCACTAGAAAGGGGCCCACTAAGGCCTGAGGCCCAGTGCCTTGTTGGAGCCCCTGAGGACCAGGGTCCTCAAGCTGGGCTGGCAAGCAAGGGGCAGCCCGCTCACCTCTGGGCCTCGCGGTCGTCCTTGGGCGTATAGTTGGCGAGGCAGTCCAGGATGAAGATCTGGCCCCACTTGGTGCACTCAATCAGGGCTGTCAGCAGCTTGTTGATGAACTGTGGGTTCAGATGGAGCAGGTTGTTGCTCGGGTGAGACTCGGCGATTTCTGAGAGCGCTGCCACTGTGTTGGCCACCACCTGGTTGAAGGGGTGGCAGGGGCAGAGGCTGGAGGTGCTGCTCACAGGCCAGGGAGCAGTGGGCTAATGATGCTGGCTGGTCAGAGGTCAAATATCCTGAAAGGAATATGACCTAACGAGGAGGGTCTGGAGCTGCAATGAGACCAACTCCAAGCACTCACCCTGCTGACTCCTCTGCAAACTGGAACAAAACAAGTGTGCCTGCCATTTAGAAAAACAAGAAAGACCTAGCTCCAAGTGCCTAGACACAGCAGCGCCTGTCTACCAGCAACAGCAGCTCACTTCAATGCTTGTCAGCTGTGCTTCTCAGAGCTAGGGGATTCCTGCAGAGCTCCTCGAGGCTACCGGGAGTGGATGGGGGCTGGAGAAGAGGGGCTTGCCAGGTGAAGCTCCAGGCCCTCAATCCATTTCCACTGCAGCAGGTGTTTTTTTGTTTGTTTGTTTTTTGTTTTTTGTTTTTTTTTGAGACAGAGTCTTGGTCTGTCACCCAGGTTGGAGTGCAATGGTGTCATCTGAGCTCACTGCAACCTCCACCTCTTGGGTTCAAGTGATTCTCATGTGTCAGCCTCCCAAGTAGCTGGGATTGATTACAGGCATGCACCACCACGCCTGGCTAATTTTTGTATTTTCAGTAGAGATGGGGTTTCCTCATGTTGGGCAGGCTGATCTCAGACTCCTGACCTTAGGTGATCCTCCCGCCTCGGCCTCCCAAAGCTCTAGGATTACAGACGTGAGCCAATACACCCAGCCTGTTTTGTTGTTGTTGTTGTTTCTGAGATGGAGTCTCGCTGTGTTGCCCAGTCTGGGATGCAGTGGCTCAATCTTGGCTTACTGCAACCTCTGCCTCCTGGACTCAAGCAATCCTCCTGCCTCAGCCTCCCGAGTAGCTGGGATTACAGGCATGTGCCACCATGCCCAGCTAATATTTGTATTTTTAGTAGAGACGGGGTTTCACCATGTTGGCTAGGCTGGTCTCGAATTCCTGACCTCAGGTGATCTGCCTGCCTCAGCCTTCCAAGGTGCTGGAATTACAGGCATGAGCCACTCGCACCCAGCCTCAGGCAGCTGTTTTTTTTTGTTTTTTGTTTTTTTGTTTTTGAGATGGAGTCTAGCTCATTGCCAGGCTGGAGTGCAGTGGCGCAATCTTGGCTCACTGCAACCTCTGACTCCTGGGTTCAAGCGATTCTCCTGCCTCAGCCTCCCGAGTAGCTGGGACTACAGGAGCATGCCACCACGCCTGGCTAATTTTTGTATTTTGAGTAGAGACAGGGTTTCACCATGTTGGCCAGATGGTCTCAATCTCCTGACCTCGTGATCTGCCCGCCTTGGCCTCCCAAGTACTGAGATTACAGGCGTGAGCCACCATGCCCGGCCCATTCTTCCTTTTCTTTGTGGCTTCATACTTGATCTGGGAGACTCTCTGGCCACAGCCCTGTTCATTTTGTGTCTTCTCTACTCTTCAAGGTTGAGACAATCCTGGACCTCCAGAAGTCTTGGCAACAGGGTTTCTGCATCATCTCAGCTCCTGCAAGCACAGTCACGTGGCCCTCTGGTGTTGCAGCTGTGGCTGTTGCCTCTTGGTCAGGCCCAGTAGACGCCGTGATTAAGCGAGTGCATGTTACCACGTGCACAGCATATGTGTGAGACAGCAAGAATTGTTTCCCCACTGTCATGAACACAGGAGGTGGCCCCAGACATATTATTGACCATGGGGAGGCTCCCCATCCTGACCTGACCTTGGTCTCCTTCTCCACAGAGCTCCATGTCCACTGGGCTCTTCTTGTCTTCTCACCAACGTGGATATGTTTATTGTGTCACAAGCTGGCTGAGCCTGAGCACCTCTGTTAGCCTCTCAGGAGGTATATCAGGTCTTCTCAGTAGGCAAACAGATCTCTTGCATCTGTGGGAGTGGGGGCATAACTGCAGGTAATAAGAGCATCCAGCAGCTTGGCCGGGCGCAGTGGCCCATGCCTGTAATAATCCCAGCACTTTGGGAGGCCGACGCAGGTGGATCACAAGGTCAAGAGATCAAAACCATCCTGGCCCACATGGTGAAACCCCATCTCTACTAAAAATACAAAAGTTAGCTGGGCGTACTGGTGTGCGCCTGTAGCCCCAGCTACTCGGGAGGCTGAGGAAGGAGAATTGCCTGAACCTGAGAGGCAGAGGTTGCAGTGAGCCGAGATCGCGCCAGTGCACTCCAGCCTGGCGACAGAGCGAGACTCAGTCAAAAAAAAAAAAAAAAAAACCAGCCAATATCATAGTTATAAATGGACAACTTTACCAGCTTCAAAGGAAGCATCCGGGTCAGCTCCAAGACCTCTGCAGACTTGTGGCCAATGGTGTTTCCATCATGTCTTGCGCTCTCTGCCAGCAGCCTGACATCAGCCATTGCTATCCCATAGTCGCCATTTGCACACCGCTGTGCACGTCAGTCACTTCTTTTTTGCTGATCTGGATCAAGTCCCTCTCACCAAACACTGGCGTGTCTTTGTGTGCACTGCACTCTCCACTGTCAGCCTCTGCTGCATGGTCCCCTTACAGATGCTGAATGTCCCATGCGTGCTGCTCTGAGCCATGGGATATGATAATGTCCAGTCCCTCGGACTCCGTGAACTCCTCCATACTGTCTTCCTCACTCCTCACAAAGCACCTAGTCCTTGTCCACATGAGTAGATGGGCAAGCGCTGTCCCCATAGACTCTTTTCACTGGACTCCCACGGAGGGCACTGAGGACTGGTTGGGGGCACCTGGGACTACTGACTGTTCTGCCTTTGGATAGACATGGTCTATCCTGGAACAAATCCATCTTCCAAGAGAGTAGATGAAGGGGCCACTGTATTTATAATGTCCCAGGGACCTGCTCACATCTGCTTGTCGTTTCTGTAACCTCTACCTTGGTTGGACCTGCCTGTGGGCCACCTTTAAACCTCTGCAGCCCATTGTGACCCCTCACCATCTCACAACACTGTGTCTGCATCTCCATCTACACAAAACCACCCTGGCAGGAAAGGACACCCCCCTCCTCTCAAAGACTGACACTTTTCAGCAAAGGGTGACCCAGAAAAGATGCAGACAGAACAAGGCCAGTGTACCTAAACAATACTTACCCAAGGAATGCACAGCTTTCTATAGTACCAGAAACTCGTATTTCATTTCAATGGACTTCACAGGAGAGTTTAGAAATGAAGATGGGACAAACTATAGAAGACACACATAAGCATAAATACATGGAGATGTTGGGCAGATATGCCAGGCAAACACTCATGAAACAGAAAGTTGATGTGGCTGTGGTGATAAACAGCAAACTCAACATGCTTGAAGACAACGTGGTTTATTTTGTCTTTAGAAGATCAATGCCTAGGCGAGACCAGTGGCTCACACCTGTAATCCTAGCACTTTGGAAGGCTGCGGTCAGCAGATCTCCTAATGTCGGAGGTTCGAGACCAGTCTGACCAACATGGAGAAATCCCATCTCTACTAAAAATACAAAATTAGCCAGGCATGGTGGCACATGCCTGTAATCCCAGCTACTTGAGAGGCTGAGGCAGGAGAATCACTTGAACCCGGGAGGCAGAGGTTGCAGTGAGCCAAGATCCAGCCATTGCACTCCAGCCTGGGCAATAAGAGCAAAACTCTGTCTCAAAAAAACACAAAACAAAACAAACAAAAAAAGAACATCAATGCCTATTAATAAATGATTTAATTCAAAGAAGAGAATTTCAGCTCTCAGCTCCAACACTGATGAGCTGTGTGACCTTGGACAAATCCCTTCCCCTCTGTGGACCTTGTTTTTTGGGTACTTCACATGGGGATAATAATAGCACTGATGACTGGGTTGTGGTTAATAATTAAAGAAGACAATCTTCATAGTAAATCCTCCATAAAAATGGGCTTCTGTGACATAGGGTGAGCTCCTGGAGGACAGTTTTTTCTGGGACACCTCCAGGGCCCCACCTCCAGGGCCTCGCTCTGTGCCAGACACACAGTAGGAACACAGATTGCTGAAGGAACTGAGTCTCCATTTCTGTGGCTACTGGCCACAGACCTAGAGAGCCAAGGCAGATTTTCAGAACACCCTCCCCACCCAGGCCAATTCTCCTGTGTTTATCCATCTAATTTCCTGGCTAGGTGCGGTCAGAGCAGCAGCCCAGGCCTGGCCTTCTGTGCTGAATCTGGTGGGGGCCAGTGGCAGCTGCTCCTCCAGGAGAGCGCCTCCCAGTGGAGGGTAGGAAGGAGGGGAGGGCTGGGAGTGGTGGTGTTACCAGAAAGGGGTCCTGATCCAGACCCCAAGAGAGAGTTCTTGCATTTCTCAAAATAAAGAATTCAACATAAAACTAAATTTTATTTTTGCATTAGTGCATCTTTAATGCTAAAGTTACTTTTTAATAAAATTTTATAAATCTATCCAGTTTTAATTAATTTAACTACAAGATAAGATTTTCAAAACGATTTATAACTATAATTTTTTTCTTGTTAAAGAACAGATCAATGTTCCCCAAAACCCTATTATTTTGATGTACGGGCCCAGATTCTGGCTCTGTTTCAGCGCCTTGTGTTTAATATTTAATTTATGGAAGAATTAAATAATACCCTTTCATTTTAGTCAACTTGCTCACAGAATTCTTTACAAAGTTTCATAAACCTCCTATAACTTGCTTAAACTTTATTTTCTTTCAACTAAAAATTTAAACTTAAACTTTCAAAGTTAGAAAAAACTCATTTTTTTTTGAAAAAACCACTTTCCCATGTCAAAAACACATAATTTTTCTTTTTAGTGGAAGCAATTTTAATTACATACCAGGTGCGGAGTCTAGGATACAAGACAGAACTGCAGATAAAATCTGACTCTTTCTAGCATAGCTAGGAGGCATGGCTACCTCCACCTGTCCCCAGGCCTCACCTAGAAATCGAATGGCTCCAAACCAGGTAAACTGAACAATTTTCCAAAGTCAAAGAAGCAGTTTATGACATTAAAACACTTAGTGAATTTAATCTCTGACTTAATTTAAACCAAATGTCTAAATTTTGAAGACATTTTCATTTTACCAATAACTTTTAAAAGCCTTTATTTCCCAAAGATTACTGAAGTTACATGAACTAAAAGGTATGAGAACTTCTATTTTTCTGATGAAATATTTGGGAGCTTTCATTTTCTTTGAAGCCAATTAAAGCTCCTTTATATAAACATCATACACAGCACTTCCAGACAAGATCGAGCAGTTCTAAGTTTTTCTTTCCCATGTTATGACTTTCTGACTTGTCCTATACTTCCCTTTTTTCTTTTATCTAGTTGCCTGGTGCCTGGCCCTAGGATTATTCAGTGCAGAGGAAATACTGGCTTGGTGTGTGGAAGTTGGATATGGAGGTGATTTGGGGTGATAGACTTGGGATTGGTTGGTTTGTATATGAAAGACATGCTCCCAGGCAAGCTCTTTACTGTCTGTAAGATAGAAAAGCAGACCTTGCTATCTGTAAGGTAGAAAAGCAGAAGCTGCTTCAACCTCCCTGGGAAAAGCAGTCTTTCCCTAAGTCTGCAAGATCCCCCAAATACCACAGCATCAAGAATACAGAAAATAATAAAATATAGTTCATCGGCCCTGTGATAAATTGATACCAACTAGACAAATACAGAATCTAAGAAAACACAGAACAGAATCTAATCAGTTTGACAAAGGTTAGGGTAGGTGATCTCTGTTCCAAGTGGTAGCACCTAACACTTCTAGCTGACAGATGTGTATTTTTTGCTGAACCATTTTCTTAGGAGGAAATTCTTTTATTTAAATTTAATTAATTCTTTTAATTACACCTGTGAAATCTCAATTATGTTGTAATATAATCGCATTGAAAAAATCATGATGTTAGTATTGACTGCTTTCAGGGTAGCTTAGAAAAGAGCTGAGAGTGGTTTCTGGGTATGAACATGGTTCAAAACGTAAAGGGATGGCTTGTTCTCATGGAAGGAAGGAAACCCACAGAGCACTACTTGTAGTGCCTTCTCAGTCTCCTGAAGCGAGGCAGAGGAGAAGGAAAAGTGGAGAATTTCACTTGGCTGGCGTTCCCTAGAGAACTGGATCTGACATGGAGCTTGTGTTATGTTTTGAGTTTTGAGAGGCTAAAGAGGGAGGAAGGAAAGCCACTGGATGGGGTGGATAGTGGAAAATGTGTAGACTGTCCTGGATTCGGTTTCTGGTTTTGCCAGTGATTTTCTGTGTATAGTTTGGCAAATTATTTTGTCTCAACTGTGTGTTTTGTTTTTTTGAAAAATGAGGACCTTGGTACTTGTAGCATCTACCTACCTCCTGTGGTTGTGATGAGGACACTTTGAAAATGGGATGGGAGCTACATATGCGAAAGATGCCATACAGATGCTATATTAACCTGCATTATAGTCCCATAAATTAAAATATATTCCTTTGATAAAAATAAAAACATTAAAACCCCATAACATCCTGATTCCCTGTTCTCCAGATATTCTAGACAAATACTAAATATATCTATGGTGAGCTTAGTTGGCACAAGATAAGGGTCAGGACGCAGGAGGCTAGGATAGTTGATAATTGGATCTAGCAACTTGAACAATTTTTTAAAATATAGGTAAGTTTAGAGATTATTTCAACTGCAGAGCCACTGGTAAACATGAGGTGAGTAACTGCCTGTACAATGCTCCGTTAGAATAGACCGAGCTACTTAGGGTGAGCAAATGATAAATTATGCTACAATAATTTCAGGGGCACTATTCATTTCCTCAAATTGAAGATGGTATTCTAGGCTGGGAGCAGTGGCTCATGCCTGTAATCCCAGCACTTTGGGAGGCTGAGGCGGGTGGGTCATGACGTCAGGAGATTGAGACCATCCTGGCTAACACGGTGAAACCCCGTCTCTACTAAAAATCTGAAAAATTAGCCAGGTGTGGTGGCACATGCCTGTAATCCCAGCTACTTGGGAGGCTAAGGCAGGAGAATCACTTGAACCTGGGAGGCGGAGGTTGCAGTGAGCCGAGATCGTGCCACAGCACTCCAGCCTGGGTGACAGAGCAAGACTTAGTCTCAAAAAAAAAAAAAGAAGAAGATGGTATTCTCTATGGGGTTGAATGACTGCCTATCAGTCCTCAATTTATAGAACTGAAAAATCATGCCTTATCAGGCAAAAAAAAACTTCTTTAAATATAGATGCCTATTTCAAAAGGAATCTCTCAAAATGCACAGCCTGGCCTCTGTCCCTACAGAGTGAAGTTGGTCCTGGGGCCTTTGACCTACCAGAGAGCACTGCTTTGCTTGTGTGTAGCTGTGCCTGGCATTGCTGTTCCCTCAGTGACATTCCTACTTTGGAACTCACTGGAACGCACTCTTTCCTAGTGCTGAAGTCACCATCTCCTAAAACAGGTGCTGCAGCTTGTGTTTTCTTGTCCTCCTTCACAAAAGTGAACCTTGAGAGAAAAGCATAAGTGAGCTTGCATGGAAGAAAGGGGTTTCTTAACATCCTCCCTACCCTGTCCAAAGAAAATCTCACCTAACCTCCAAATTGTAATTTGATGGATGAAGTTGTTTCAGTGAGGTGGCATTGTCTTGGTAGTTTGGTGGGAATGGGATTAGGGAGGTGTGGATAAGGTCAGTGGGGCCAGTGTTGTGTGACTGGCTCCAAGGAACTCAGATAAGTACCATTCAGCCCCAGAGCTGCATGTTGCATCCTTAACCCAGCCAGCTTTTGAAGTCCTGAGAGCCACTCAGTGAAAGAACAGGCAATTTAATACCAGGTATCCCATGCTTGGAAAACTGGTAGCAAAAACCCATCTGATAGAGGGATCTTCTTCACACAAGAGTGCTGGCAGCCCACACACATGCAGTTCAGAACCAGACCAAGGGCTGCTTAGAGTAGTGATTCTCCAGCTATAGCTTGCATCAGAACCCCTGGAGGGCTTGTTGAAACACAGATTTTTAGGATGCACCCTCTCCCCTGACATTTCTGATTTTGTAGGTCTGGAATAGGGCCTGAGAATGTGCGTTTCTAACAAGTTCCCAGATGATTTTGTGGCTGCTGGTCTGAAGATCACATTTTGAAAACCACTATTTAGAGTTAACTTCTAAAAGGGCTTCATTTCCTCACCAACACTGGAAGAATGGAAAAACCTTTTCCCCAGTTCCTCCTTTGAGATTTGTAGAGCTGTGTTAGGACCGAAAGTCTTTTCTGAAACCAAAGGTGTGTAGGTATGGCTGAGGCACATTACAGCACCCAGGGAAAGAAAAATCTGACCCCATTGACTTTTAGGGCCCATCTGCTTAATTCTGGCCCCTCCTGTACATGTCCAATGCCTGTCACTTTTTTTGGAAATTATTTTTATTTTTCAAATTCACAAATAATAATTATATATACTTATGGCATACAATGTATTTTTATGTATGTACATATTGTGAAATGACTAAATTAATTAACATCTATTACCGCATATATTTTTTTTGTGGTAGAACACTCACACTACTGTCAGCAATTTTCAAGTATATGTTATATTGCTATTAACTATAATTGATATATTGTACAATTGATTTTCTGAACTTATTCCACCTAACTAAACCTTTGTATCATTTGACCAACATCTCCCCGGTCCCTCCCTCCCCCAGCCCTTGATAACCATCATTCTACTCTCTGCTTCTGAGTTTGACTTTTTAAGATTCTACGTATCAGTGAGATCATGTGGTATTTGTCTTTCTGGGGCAAGGCCTGATATTTTACCAGCTTGACTTTTGTGTTTGGTACTCATTAAATAGTTTATATGCACAACTCCCTGCCCACACTGGTCCTCAAAGTCAGTCTCACAGGTGTAATATTTTTTCAGGCAGTAGGGTGAGGGGGAAAGCAGTAATGTTTATTGGGCATCTTCTATGGACCAGGTCTTTTAAGCAATATCGATTAACCTCACCTAATCTTTACAACAGCTCTGTGAAGCCTGCGTTATGCTTGGAGGAACCTGAGGTTCAGAGAGATTTATTGACTCAGCTAAGGTGAGGAACTTGGTGGTCATGGTGTAGGGGTTGACAATCCCTCCTCCCTGCTGCAGAATTTCCCAAAGCAGCCTTCTAACAGTGATACAACATCTCTCCTTCAATTCTGAAGACGCTGGAATGGGGATGGGATGTAGATAAGTTAGAAGACCAACACCTATTGAGCACCTACTTATTTAAATAAATGTTATATTGATAAATGCTTTCGATGTATGACATTTAAATCTGTGAGCCAGGCATTTATATCTCTGTTTTCAGATGAAAAATGAAGGTTCAAGGACATTGATCACATTGCTCGGGGTATATCTGTACTCTGAGCCTTCTCCTTGGGTTAGTCTAGGTGGATATCTTCTCCTGACCAAAAACTGATAGGAATCAAATATTTTCACGGTCAAAGCAGCTTCTGCTTTTCTACCAAGGCTCTTCCAAAACTTCTGGGAATGGATAACAATGTTTTCTGGGTCTCCTTCACCCTGAGCACAAGGGAACCTGGTCCTTGAATGAACCTGCACTCAAAAAATCAAACTAAACACCGGATAGTTTAGATTGGCAAAAATGCAAATCAGAGTGTTGGGCTTTGCTTGTATTTGCTGACATGCTATAGTCCCGGAGTCAAGGTGCCAGGGTCCTGGGAGCAACAAATGCATTCCCATTGATTTATTGTTGAAAAACCCTGTGATCGATCAGCCTACCCAAAGGCCTTGCCCCACCCTGCCTTGCCTCACCCACATACGTTCAGTTTGTAATTCTGTTTCCTTTTGCTGCATAATACCTGCTTCAGTTTACCTTTTTCACGGGAGTCTCTGGCTTGGAAATCCCCAAAATGCATACTTTATCTGTATTGTGGGTTTGTTTAGTATCTCCTCAAGACTCACTTGCTGAATTCCTAACCCTCAGTTTCTCACAGTGTGACTGTATCTGGAGGTAGGGGCTTTAAAGAGGTGATTAAAATAAAGACATTAGGGTGGGTCCTATTCCAATATGACTGATGTCCTTATAAGAAGAGTAGATTTAGGACACAGACAAAAGGAGGCCACAGAAGACAGAGTGAGATATGACCATCTGCAACCAAGGAGAGAGGCCTCAGAAGAAACCAACCCTGCTGACATCTTGGCCTCCAAGTTCTAGCCTCTAGAACCGTGAGAAAATAAATGTCTGCTGCTTGAGCCATCTGGTCTGTGCTACTTTGTTATAGCATCCCTAGAAAACTGATATACTTAGTTTGACAAATGCATCCCAAGTCATTAGTAACCAATGGGCATACTTTGTGTAGCCACAAGAAAAGGTTAACTAAGGGCCAGGCTCATGTAAAAAGAAAGCAAGGATTTATAAATAAATGCCTATGTCATTTATTTATTCAACAAGCATTGCTGAAAATCTAAGACATTCCAGGCACTGTGAATGCCAAAATGAGTGGAATCCCAAACCCAGGGAACTCACAATGGACATTTTAAGAAGCCCAGAAAATTCCCTGGACTCAAGCTATCTGCCTCCCCCACAACCTTGAGGCTGGGGCCCAGGTCCTTCCCTTTTGTGGAAGTACTACCTTCCTCAGGCCTCCACTTCAGAGAGCAAACACCCAGGACAGCGAGCCCATCAAGCTCCATCCTCAGCTTCCATGCATTCCTCAGTTTACCCGATTGACACACTTGAGAGGGAAAGTCCAGGCAAAACTCGAGGGGGGTATGATGGGGGGAAAATAGTTTTCTTTTAAAAAAAAACATGGGGAGGAGGATGGACAGGAAAAGTGGCAGGAACCAGGGAGACTAAAGTTCTTAAAATAATATTCAAGGATTACAAACCACACTGACACCCGGAATCTACCTGAGACAGACTCACATCAGACATCAATCACATGGCTTCTGATTCTTAGTCTGCCTTTTTCTGGATGTGACTGAGTGGACTTCCCTTCTGCAGCTCCAGTAGGTACAGATGGCTGCATCACACTGGCTTCAAATGCATAAGTTAACAGCAAACTAATGGTTTTCTTCCAGCTAGCCTATAATTACACATGTACACATTTATCTGCCTGGGCAAAATTTACAACTGGCTGGTTTCCCTTCAACACCACAGGATGAGACTAAAGGGAGGTGAGTAAGAGTCCAGCCATGGTGAATCTACAGCAAAAGGTAAGACTCAGGCAAAATATGCATGGCAAAAGACAGCCACGGTCACCAGGATGATGCCATTGACGTTCGCCACTGTCCTCCACAAAGGCTTCTCAGAGGTGTCCGTCATCTTCATCTTCATGGCTTTCTCCTCTTCCTCCGTCATCTTGGGTGCACCCTGCTGCTCCAGCCCACAAAATAGGTCATAGGCTCTCCTAAAGATTCCTTTTTTCTTCTCAGGAACTTGTGTGTCTGGGCAAAGGCACAGAAGAATTATTGGACACAGAAGCAGGATGGACTAGAAAAGTTTTCAGGGGAGATGCCATACCATGAAGCATCTGCTATTCTGCAGAAATCACCCAAAAATGAGAAGTTTCCCCAAATTTCCCCCATATTTTCTTGTTTTAAGGAATGAAAACGGTAGAAAATGTTCCAACAAACTTAATCACAAAATGATCTTACTATCTACATCCTTAGGATCAGCTAGCCTAAGTTTTATCTCTATCAGGCCCAATGCAAATTCATTTTGATTTGGAACAGTCAGATCAAATAATAGTTTATAATAAAGGCACATTAATAATAGGCTGGGGAATTGTGCCATAGGAAGGAAAACTCAACTCTGAAACACAAAATCTCATATCTGTTCACTACATCACCAGAAAGCAGTCTGGCTGGCATGATTCAGGAGTGCTTTGATTACATCTGTCTGTTCTAAGGCTTCACAACAGACCCAGCCAGGTGATAAGAATTGGTCTGAACATCTCCTGATGCGGTGCAGCAATGAGCAGTACTTCCCGGGCTTAGGATCTAATGTCACGTATCAACACTGCTTAATCAAACTGTCCACACCTGGCCCTGATGCTCAAATTGAATACCTACCAAGGGAACTGATTCCCTCCTCTGAGCCCAGGTGTGGCCCTGGAGGTAGACAAACCTGGTTTCAAACGCCCACTCTGCCACTCACTAGATAAGAGATCAAGCCCACTGTGTTTTCAGCACCACAGTCACAGACCCTGCAAAGCACTTTCCCATTTTTACAAGTCACTGAACTTTATCTTTATTTTTTAAGAGACAGAGTCTTGCTGTGTTGCCCAGGCTGGAGCTCAGTGGGGTAATCATAGCTCACTGCAGCCGTGAACTCCTGGGCTCAAATGATCGCTCCCCACCTCGGTCTCCTTAGTAGCTAAGCTGGGACTACAGGTGCGTGCCACCATGTCCAGTTAAATTTTTTTTTGTAGAGTATCTCAGTATGTTGCCCAGGCTGGTCTTGAATTCCTGGGCTCAAGCAATCCTCCCACCTCGGCCTCCCAAAATGTTGGGATTACAGATGTAGGTCACCATGGCCAGCGTCACAGAATTTTAGCTTTAAAACATCACAGAATTTTAGAACTGGAAAGAATCTCAGTGACCAAGTTCACACATGAGTCAGAATTGGGACCAAAACCTGGCTTTATGGTCTTGTTAATTCACCTCCCTTATCTTCAGGTATCAGAAGAATGGGATAAATAATACCTTCTTTATTGTACTAATGAAGAATTTAATGATTTAATGACAGAGCTTCTAGCTCTTATTGGGGTACAGCCTCTACCACAGTGAGACCTTTTGACACTCAAAATACTCCTAATCCATGTCCCTTGACACAGTAGATGTCAAAAAGTGTAGGTCTCTTTCCATTCTGTCTTTTGTCTCACACACTCACACCTCTCCCCTTTGACTCACTCCACCAAAATAGCAGAGTGGGGAAGGAGTAATAAGCTAGGATCACTGACGACCTCAAGTGAGAAATACATGGTTTTCTGGGTCAATAAAAAGTTGAATGGGCAGCCGGGCGCAGTAGCTCATGCGTGTAATCCCAACACTTTGGGAGGCCAAGGTGGGCAGATCACGACACGAGGTCAGGAGATCGAGACTATCCTGGCTAACATGGTGAAACTCCGTCTCTACTAAAAATACAAAAAAATTAGCAGGGCATGGTGGCAGGCGCCTGTAGTCCCAGCTACTCGGGAGGCTGAGGCAGGAGAATGGCATGAACCCGGGAGGCGGAGCTTGCAGTGAGCTGATATTGTGCCACTGTACTCCAGCCTGGGTGACAGAGTGAGACTCTGTCTCAAAAAAAAAAAAAAAAAAAAAAAAATTTGAACGGCCTTAGGAAATTCTCTGGGTCACATTTTCCTGTTCTGGAAAGGAAGGAAAATTGGAAGAATTGTACTTGCATTATCTGCCTTAAGAGGATGATGCATTGCTGAAATGGATCACTAAAGTGTTTATAATTAAAACATGTTATGATCATATCATTATCGATGGTGGTGGTGGTGGTGAGGATGATGATACTGGGACAATGATGCATCTGCAAAGCTTCCTTGTGTTGCTGTTTCTCAGAGAATGGTGAATGTGACATTCATGGTCTGTAAAATCCCTCAAGATAGCTTAGTTTATTGTGCTTTAATAGGGTAGGATGTTCAGTCTGATTTCACCCTAAGTTCATGAAGACACAACAGAATTTGAGTGCTGCCATGAACCTCAGAGGTCACCAAGTCAAATCTCTAGCCAGTAAGGAAGTTCCCTCTACAGAATCCTTGACAGATATACACATACTGCTCATCCCTGTCCAGACCAACTCAATTAGAAAACTCTTCCTTCAAAGCAATCATGATGGTGGTAAATATAGCCAATTCTTACAGCAGAGCATAAGAGGCATGGGTTTTCATTTAGAATACTTTTATGTGACGAATCTGAGCTTTAGAACAATGGAATCACTTTCCCAGAGTATTAGGAAGAGAATTGATGATTAAATCTCAGTTCTTCCTGATTCCAAATCTCACAGTCTGTCTCTGCACTATCTTACCTCCTTACTCTGAGTTAAAATTGGATGAATTCTTTTCACCCACCAGTGTTAAGTCTGCCTTCTGGCATAAAAATAATCTCTTCTTCCACAATAAGACCTTTTGACACTCAAAATACTCCTAATCCATGTCCCTTTAAAATCTATGATATTCTCACACAGTGTGGAGACATTTTTGGAGGTAGGAGAAGTAGAGGGCATGTTCCTGCCTGCCTGCCCGCCCCAGGGAAGCAGGAAGGGGCTGCTTTCAGCACCATGGCCAGCTGCTGTGGCTCCAGGCTCCCTCCAGTATCTGCAGTCACAAGTTTTAGAATTGAAAGGTCCTCAAAGATCAAGAGCAGATTGTAACAAAGCTGAGACCTTAGGCACAGCCTCTCCCTCCCTAAGCCTCAATTTACATGTCTATAAAATGAGGTGATAAGACCAAATGATCTCTAGGGCTCTTTCCCCAGTTAGGATTCTGTGATGTTCCTGATGGCCAGATTGAGAATTTGTTCTGAGCTACACCTGTGCTCTCCTTCAGATGGAGTGATATGAGGCCTCCAGCCCAGCACCAGGTAAAGCACATATGACCTTGAGCCCCCATAGCTCTGCACACCACACACCTCCACAACCATCCTCCACGTGTGCACATTTCCCACGTAGAGAGGAACAGTTGCAATACTGAAGTAGAAGAAAGTACTAACTTACAGGATAAGTCTCTGGGCACTGACTAAGCGTTATTTCATTGGTCTTCCAGAGAAATTTGATTTTCTACATTTGATATTGTAAGCCAGTATGACATAAGATCCCAAGGGCTTCTATCCCCTCATCTTGATGTCACTAGAACTGACCATAGCTTTGGTTCCATCTGCCCTCAGTTCACAGGCTATGTCAGAAGAGCTCCAACTCTTCTCTTATCCCTGGCCATTCCTCAAATCAAGGCAGGGTGGCAAATTCGTCAGCCACACTTACTCACTGAGCGCTGTCAAATATGAGGGGTGAAAATCCAATCAAAAATGGTCAAAAGATTTGAATAGATATTTCTCAAAATATGATATATAAATGGCAAATAGGCACATAAAAAGGTGCTCAACATCATCAGTCATAGAAATGCAAATCACACCTACAATGATATATCATCTCATCACAGTTAAAATGGCTTATATCCAAAACACAGGCAATAACAAATGCTGGTGAGGATGTACACTGTTGGTGGGAATGAAGGTTAGTATGACCAGTATGGAGAACAGTTTGGAGGTTCCTCAAAAAACTAAAAAGACAGCTACCATATGATTCAGCAATCCTACTGCTGGGTATATGCCCAAAAGAAAGGAAATTAGTATATTGAAGAGATATCTGCACTCCCATGTTTGTTGCTGCACTGTTTACAATGGCTAAGATTTGGAAGCAACCTAAGTGTCCATCAACAGATAAATGGATAAAGAAAATGGGTACATATACATAATGGAGTACTATTCAGCCATAAAGAAAGAATGAGACCCTGTCATTTGCAACAACATAGATGGAACTGGAGATCATTATGTTAAGTGAAATAAGCCAGTCACAGTAAGACAAACATCTCATGTTCTCACTTATTTGTGAGATCTAAAAATCAAAACAATTGAACTCATGGACATAGAAAGTAGAAAGATGGTTACCAGAGGCTGGGAAGGGTAGTGGGGGTCTGGGGATGGGGTAGGGATGGTTAATGAGTACAATAAAAAAATAGAAAGAATGACTAACCTACTATTTGATAGCACAACAGGGTGACTATAGTCAATGAAAACTTAATTGTACATTTTAAAATTAAGAGTGCAAGGCTGGGTGTGGTGGCTTATGCCTGTAATCCCAGTACTGCGGGAGGCCAAGGCGGGCAGATCACCTAAGGTCAGGAGTTTGAGACCAGGCTGACCAACATGGAGAAACCCCATCTCTACTAAAAACATACAAAATTAGCCGGGGCTTGGTGGTGCATGCCTGTATTCCCAGCTACTCAGGAGGCTGAGGCAGGAGAATCGCTTGAACCCAGGAGGTGGACATTGCAGTGAGCCGAGATTGCGCCATTGCACTCCAGCCTAGGCAACAAGACTGAAACTCGGTCTCAAAAAAAAAAAAATTAAGAGTGCAACTGGATTGTTTGCAACTCAAAGGATAAATGCTTGAGGGGGTGGATACCCCATTCTCCATGATGTGCTTGCCTGCAGGCATGATTGCATGCCTGCATCAGAACATCTCATGTACCTCATAAATATATACACCTACTATGTACTCACAAAAATTTTTTAAATATGAGAGGTGAGGGAGCTTGAATAATTCTATACCCTTTCCTCCCCTTAAACTCACAGTTAACTTCCCCAAACCCACTTATCCATCTCATCCCCACCCTGCTCCTCACTGCCCTGGAGGGGAGACATCTGAGCTCTGATAAAATTATTTAGGGAAGAGCTTCAGTAAAGTTGTCTTGTTGTAGGAGTAACTTTTATGGTTTAGCATCTGCTCTGGGTCATAAATCACCTATTTCAATGGTCTCCTTAGGGCCTTCTTGGATGTTCTCCTCTTCCGCATCCAGGTCAATACGCTCCTCTTTGCTGTTGCGCAGGCTCCAACACAGACGGTAGAGCTGCAGAGAAGGCAGAACAGGTCAACAGAAAGATCCAAATAGCATCTTGGGACAAGAAGTTGTGGGGGGAGCAAAGAGATATGCATCAAGGAAGGGAAGGGAATGTGGCATCTCAGTACCAAGAAGAACATACACAACGATTCTCACACACAACATTATCTCTAAAAACATTGGTAACTTAGATGAAAGTAATATACGTGTATATACTAGCCTCTATGATACATGAATATTCAGAGCCAAAAGACTGCCTCATATGGAAATGTTCGTTGAATGAACTCTTTTACGTGTGTGTGTGATAAATAATTTGTTCCTTTTAGCACTGGCAGTAGGAAGCAACAAGATAGCCATTTGTCCAGGTTAGAAGTGCAAGTTCAGATTTTTGCACTATGTCACATTATGTGGATAAGAATCTAGAATCATGAGCCATAATAGAATATGGTAGAGCTGAAGGCACAGTTTCTATTGACATAGTCAAGAGCATGAACCAAAAACTTGATCTAGAGCATGAACTCAGTCTAGGGCATGAACTAGAAATGTGTTTGGGTTGTGATACTTTCAAAGACTTGAGACATGAGGAAGCAGTTGATACAACACAAAGAAAGCCTGTGACAGGTCCAGCCAATAGATGTGATTCAGTTCTGCTGCTATAAAAGCAGTCTTTGTTTGACACTAGGTTTGTCACAGTTCTTAAAAATTTGGCAATGAAGTTGAAGGTCTCTTAGGGATTCCATAGTTCCTTGTATGTGCATGCATGAGTAAAGTAAAGGATTAACAAAATCCTTCTGTTTCTCTAGGAATAAATATGACTTTGGGTTAACTTTCTGGCTCTGTTCCCTTGGAAACCTGGAAATCTGTGTTGGGTTACCATACTAATAAAAATGGCTCATAATTGGTCATCTTTATCTAAATTGGGAGAGCTATGAATGAATTCTAAACCAATGGGGGCATCTAGAGTTAAAGAAGAGTAATTGCAACTTTTGAAGTCTTGAATCAATTAGACTTTGATATTGTTAGAAATGTTTTACATCCTATGGTCAATTTTTGGTGGACTAATTTGGAAAAAAAATCAAGAGGCAAACTATATTTTGGGTTTCCCTGAGTAGACTGATTTTTGTAACCAGCTATGTGCTTTGCTGGGACCTTTGAAAGCTTTGACCATGGGACTGTCAAGAGAAATACCAGTTTCTATTTGGAACATAGGCTTCTAAGCCAGGCAGCCCTGTACCACCCATGTGATCTTGCGCACCTGAGCTGTCACTTGGGGAGCAGGTTTCAGAGAATAAGCCCTGGAATCAAGGGTGGACAACTGTGAGGACTCTGACTAAAGACATGGACTTGATATCAGCCTGCTGGCACACCATGTTTCCTGGCATGTATCCTTCCACATGAAACCAATGGCAAGTCATGTGAATGTGAATGTAAGATGTATAATTTTGCTGAGGCTGACCAAGAATGTTGTGGCATGTCAACATCACTAATGATCAGAGAAATGCAAATCAAACTATAATGAGATATCATCTCACCCCATTTAAAATGGCTTTTATCAAAAAGGCAATAATTAATGCTGGTGAGGATGGAGAGAAAGAGGAACCCTCAAACACTGTTGGTGAGAATGTAAATTAGCACAGACACAATGAAGAACACTGTGGAAGTTCCTCAAAAAACTAAAAATAGAGCCACCATATGATCCAGCAGTTCTACTACTGGATATATATCCAAAAGAAAGTAAACCAATATATCAAAGAGATACCTGTACTCCTATATTTACTGCAGCACTATTCACAATAGCCAAGATATGGAATCAATCTACGTGTCCATTGACAAACGAATGGATAAAGAAAATATTGTACAAATATACAGTAGAGTATTATTCCACCATAAAAAGAATGAGATCCTGTATTTGCAACAACATGGATGGAACTGGAGGCCATCATGTTAAGTAAAATAAGCCAGACATAGACAAATTTCTCATGTTCTCACCATATATAGGAGCTAAAAGTTTTAAAAACCAAACTCATGGAGATAGAGAGTAGATTGATGGTTACCAGAGGCCAGGAAGGGTAGCAGGGAATGGAGGACAGAATGGAGATGGTTAATGGGTGCAAAAATAGAATTAGAATGAATTAAGATCTAGTAGTTGGTAGCACAATAGGGTAGCTATACTTAATTTATTATATACATATAATTTAAAGACAGAGTCTCACTATGTTGTCAGGGTGGTCCCAAACTCCTGGACTCAGGCGATCCTCCCACCTTGGCCTCCCAAAGTGCTGGGATTATAGGCATGAGCCACCAAAATCTGTATTTTAAAATAACTAAGAGTGGAATTGGAATGTTCCTAACACAAAGAAATGATAAATGCTTGAGGCAATGGACACCCTAATTACCCTGATTTGATCATTTTATATTGTATACCTGTATCAAAACATTACATGTACCCCATAATTATATACAACTATTATGTACCCATAATAATGAAAAATTTTTAAAAAATTAAAGAACATTGCAGTGTGAACATGAAACAAGGACAGATCCCCTAAATGGATACTCACATGCACATCCGGAATGGGTTTGGTGAGGAGGGAGATGACCACGATGGTGATGACAGAAATGGCGAAGAGGATAATGGCAAAATACAAGTAGTGAACCCCACAGATAATCGTGGGACAGTTGCTAGGCTCCATGCAGCTCCCGGTTCCATAAGCAAACTCAGTAATCATACGTGAAATCCCAATCAGAAATCCTAGGATCAGTCCCCAAAAGGCTCCCTGTGAAAGAAAACGCTGGGTTAACTCATGCTGAACACACAAAACAGATGGCCTTTCTAACATTCTTTGGAGAGGCATAGGCAGAGGCAAAGGAACAGAGGTAGGAGAAGTGGTAGCTCTAGGCTGTCTGAACCCAGAACACTGAAGTTCAGAATATGGCTAGGAGTGCTGTGCACTTAGACAGACACACTCAGTGTGTCTGTCTATCATGTTTCAGCAACATGATTTCACCTCGATCATTAAACAAGGAGCCATAATATAATGGGGTAAAGTGTCTAATAACTGGACTAGAATGTCAACCTACAGGCTTGATTCCAAAAATTCCCTTTAACTTGAAAAATAATTTGAGCCTCTCCACCTGCAGCTACTGTCAACACCAATCTCCAGATTTAGGCATATTCAGATGAAAAGTAATTACTTGTGAGGTAATTTGTATTTCACAAAGACATGGGAAAAGAAATTGGGTCTTTGGAAGATGAAGGAGAAAGAAACTTTTCCATCAAAATATAAATAACACTTACTTTTTTAGCCCTCTTTGTAGTTTACTTTATGAACCATTTTTAGTTTGAGAACATAAAATTATACTGTGTTTTTACATTAAATTTTGGGTCTGCATACTAGAATATGGAAGACTTTAAGAGACCAGAAACATGAGGGGATGATTTTCCAGGGTTTTTTTTTACTCCTTCCTTACTTCCCTCCTTCCTTTTTTCCTTTCTATCTTTCCCTTAGGTAAGTCCTCACCTGAAGGACTAGGTTTGAGTCTGGCAGGTCAGTGACAAAATAGAATGTGCTCTTAGAAGGTGGCCCAAAAGAGCTTTCACAGTTTTATCAGGTGCTGGTCAGCCCCTTTGCCAGCCATTGGTATCCCTCCACTTTCTATTCCAAATTATCAGCTATCCCCCACACATGGCATGGCGTGTGTTTTTGTCTCCAGGTCTTTGTACAGCTCATTCTGTCTGGGAGAATACAGGCTCTTCTCTTCCTAGTAACTTCATTCTAGCTTAAATAGAACAAGCTACACAGGATGGATGCACCCTTTCTTGCTGTGGCCACAGCACTGTGGACACAGATCCAGGCCAGCACCAACCACACTGCCATGGAATCACAATAGTTCTCTGTCTCCCAATCTGAACCGGGGGGTTGCCCAGGGAAGGAAGCAGGTTTCATTCACTTTGTGTTGCTAGTGCCTCACCCTATGCTGGCATCTGGAAGTGACTTCTAGATGAAGAAATAAATAAGGAAAAAGAAAAAATATGTTCCCTATTCATCCCCCATACACTATTTCACTCAAAAATATTATTTCTTAGCTGGGCACGGGGTGTGCCTGTAGTCCTCGCTACTTTGGAGGCTGAGGCAGAAGAATCACTTGAGTTCGGGAGTTTGAGACTAGCCTTGGCAACATAGTGAGATTCCTGTCTCCAAAAACATCAATAAATTTGCCACGAAATAATTTTTTTAAAAATTCAAATTTTTTAATAATAAAAACTCAACAAATTAGGTACAGAAGTAACAAACTTCAAAAACAATAAAGATTATAAGCTATATATGACAAACTCACAGCTGACATCATACTGAACGGGGAAAAATTGAAAGCCTTTCCTGTACGATCTGGAAAAAGAAAAGGATACCCTTTCACCACTTTTATTCAACATAGTACTGGAAGTCCTAGACAGAGCAATTAGGCAAGAGAGAAAGGGCATCCAAATTGGAAAAGAAGAAGTCAAATTGGCCTCATTTACATATGATATGATCTCATATTTAGAAAAACCTAAAGATTCCACCAAAGGGATCACTGTTAATGAAACCCTGACCTACCTTTCCAGCCACATCTTCCATCTTTCACATTCACAAACTCTCCTTGAGCCAGGTGAGATTCCATTCAAGTCCTTCACCCTCACTCCTATCCCACTTCTGCCTGAAAGGTCTGGACAGTACTGTTCTCTGACTTGAATGCCATGTCTTCCCTCTCCAACTTCAAATTCTTCCAGCTCCAGCTGGTCCAAGGAGCCTTCCCTGACAGTTTCAGTCCCTGCTAATAAAGCCTTTCCTAAATCCCTTCCTGCTAATATCACGTGCTGTATTGTATCCCTTACTTCTTACGCACTTTGTTTTATGTATAAATTGCTTGCGCACCAGGACTTTGTCTTCACTGGGCCCTGAGAGGTGCTGGCTGGAAAGCCAAGTTCACAGTAGAGCACTTGGAGGTACCTCGTGCTAGGACTTTCTCTTGCTCACCTAGAGGCTACAGAATTCCTAGGGAGTGCCATGCAGTCAGGTCAAAATCACCAAGATTAGATAGAAAATCTAATCTTGGCTTGTAATCCTAGTACTTTGGGAGGCCGAGGTGGGAGGATCACTTGAGCTCAGAAGTTCAAGACCAGCCTGGGCAACATAGTGAGTCCTCACCTCTATTAAAAAAAAAATTAAAAAAAAATTTTAAGAAAATCTAATCTTGGACAGAGGAGACAGAGAGAATGTGGACCCCCCATACCAACTCCCGAGGAGCTCACTCCAACAGAGAGCCCCATGGTCCCTGGAGGCTTTCCCTACAAACCCTCAGCAGCACATCTGTGTCTGCTCAAGATCTCTGGGAAATAGAATTCCTCCCACAGAGAATATGCAAACCCACATGGAAACTTCTATGCCAGAATGACTTTTCTGGACATGCCCAGATGATACCTACTGGCTCATTGACTCTCTTCCAGAAAATAGCAAGCAGGAAGACAGCCGCAATGGGTGGTCCCAAGTAACTGGTGATGGACTGGATGTAATCGAAGAGTTGCCCACTTTGTGCTGACTGCACAATGGGCACCCAGGCGATGCTGATGCCAATCAACACCAGGATAAACAACCTGAAATTAAAGCCCCCACAACAAAGTGTCAATAAGTAGCTCTACATGAGTATATATATATATATATATATATATATATATTTTTTTTTTTTTTTTTTTTTTTTTTTTTTTTGAGACAGAGTCTCGCTCTGTCACCCAGGCTGGAGTGCAGTGGTGCATCTCCGCTCACTGCAAGCTCTGCCTCCCAGATTCACGCCATTCTCCTGCCTCAGGCTCCTGAGTAGCTGGGACTACAGGCGCCCACCACCACACCTGGCTAATTTTTTGTATTTTTTTAGTAGAGATAGTTTCACCATGTTAGCCAGGATGGTCTCAATCTCCTGACCTCATGATCCACCTGCCTCAGCCTCCCAAAGTGCTGGGATTAGAGGCGTGAGCCACCGCGCCCGGCCCTCTACATGAGTATATATTGCTATGTATTATACATATGCATACATACATATACACACTACCACCACCACCACTACCAGCAGCAAATATGACCACAGCAAGAAAAAATAGTTAAAAAAATGTATGCTTGAAGCTTTTTTTTGCCTATAGGAAAGTCATTCATGCCTATGAATTAGTGAAACACACTTGACTTTCAATAGTAGCCTAGGCCCACTCGCCACCATAAGAGAATCTCATTTTGAGAGGCAATAGAGTATGGGAACAAGGTATGAATTTTGGAGCCTGATAGTCCTGGATTCAAATTCTTATTATTTCTGTGTGACATAGGAGACATTTCTTAACCTGAGTCTCAAGTTCTTCATCTGTAAACTGGGAATAGGACTGACCTTGCAAGGTGGGAATAAGAATTAGTGACAGTAGTAGTGATACAAACACACCCATGCACTGAGAGAATATTCTGTGGGAGTCACATGACATACACACCAATGACCTCAATACAAGACCATATATGATCATGTGTACAATACAAACTAAGATCTATAGCAGTATACTTGAGCAAGAATATTCATGTGTTTTTACAAACATATTTTTTCATTCTTTTGTGTAAATATCAAGGAGTGATACTGCTGGATTATAGGGTAGATGGGCATCCAACTTTATGAGAAACTGCCTGACTGATTTTCAAAGTGCCCGTACTGTTTTGCATTGCTAGCAGCCATGTATAAGAATTCTGTTTGACCCACACTCTCACCAACATTTGATATCAATCTTTTAAATTTTAGTCACTTTAGTGTGTATGGTTTCGATCTCCACTTCCCTGATGCCTAGTGATAGCATTGAACACTTTTTAAATGTGCTTTGTTAGTCTTTTGGCTGTTTCTTAATTTGGTTGTTTTATTATTGAGCTGCTTACATATTCTGGATATAAATCCTTTGTTAGATATATGTTTAACAAATATTTTCTCTCTTTTCATTTGATTAATGGTGTCTTTGATAAACAGAAGTTTTAAATTCCGATAAAAAAAGAATTAGTGATAGTAAAACTAATCTAAATGATAGTTAACTAAGTGAGAGTAAAACCTTGCAAATAGCAGGCACTTAATAAATAGTAAAAACTATTATTATTGTTTTATTCTTCTCCCCCTTCTTCCCTTTTGTCTTCTTCTTCATAATAATGAAGTTATTAATAAAAACACTAGGCAAGATGATTTTATAAAGGAATGATCTAGATAGGAAGAAACACTACCAGGTATTTCCACCTCTCCTCCTGCTGAGTTTCACTTCAAGTCCTGAAAAGACTAGAGGTGTCCTTGCAAGCTCTTCTTACTTGTGTTCTTGATTGAATTAGAAAGATGACTGTGATTCCCTTTCTCACTTACTTGCAACTTAAATTGACCTCCACAAAGCAATGTTTTCACTCACACATTTCTCCCTCTGAAATGCCTTTCCACTGTCCCCCTTTTCCATATCCCACCCACCATTATGGACTTAGCTCAGGTTCTCCCTTCCCCAGGAGCCTTTCCCAGCCACTCATGCCATACTCATCACTCCCTTATCTGAGCCCCTGGTTGATCTTACAGTCCCCACAGCAGAGTTTGGAATGGTTTCACATCACTGTGAGCTCATCCAGGACTGGGACAAGCCCCAGGGCAGTAGTTACAGGATACACAAAAATGTGAGCCCCAACATAGTCTCAGGGCCATGGGATTCATCCCTACACAAGGCAACAAAACATTTTCTGTAGCATATTGCATTTGAACCACATAAATAACTGGAGAAGTCAGTAAGTGCCTTTCTAAGGAAAAATCAATGAAGGTAACAGTGCTACTTTCTATGGCTCAGAGTAAAGATCCTCTGGCACAGTCAGATCTCCTTTGGGTGCCAGGTATCTTGTCAACTGAAAGTGGCCCACCATGTTTGCTTTGCTTCCTTCATTCCAATCTTGAAAATGAGACCTATGAGGTAGCAGCCTATACCCCTCCTGCACTCACTGGGAAACTCCCTTGACTGACATCCCAGGGACTTGGTCCACCTGCCCTAAGGAGGTTGACCTGCATTAGCCCCATAGAAAAACAAGCAAGGCTCCTGTTGATCCTCTGTCCAGAGCATCTGCCCCATGGATAATCATGATAATGAGCACACCTGACTCAGGTGTTGATACTTTAATGCTTTCAGGACCCTATTGCATTTATCAGCCCATTTGACAACAAGAAATGTGTGCAGCACTTGGTGTTTTAGACTGACTTTACAGAGTATATTCACAAGCACAATTGAACCTTCACAATCATTCTGCAAAATGTTGCATCAAGGGGTCAAGGTATCAGAGGCATGTGGGCCTCAAAGACGGCCAGTATGGAGAGCTGCAGTGTGAGGGGCTGAGGAGGACAGTGTGGGGCAGTATAAAGAGCCTTGGACAAGGGGTCAGTTGGCTGCAGATTCCAGTCGTGTCTCTGCCACTGTCCAGACTGTTTGGATTTAGGCAGGATGAGCCTCAATCCAAATGACAGCCTGAGGGGTAAATTAGGTGTCTCTTATGTCCCTTCTAACTCCAGAGGGGCATTGTTCAGTGATCTCCAATTTAAAGTTAAACGCCACTGGAGGATCTAGAAAAAATGGCAGATAGGAGGCAGGACTAAATTGTAGCTCCCACTCAGATGGACAGAGCATCATGCAGAGACTAGCATCATGAACTTTTGCTCCAAGAACTACTGCAAGAATATACCAGGAAAGCCAAGAGGATCCACAGACCCTCTGAAGGAAGCAGATTGCTCCTGCAGGACCCAGGAGACAGCCAAAATACTGTGAGAGCCCAAACTGTGAATGTGGGAAAGGGGGATCATCCGCCCCCAAACACAGACCCTCACTGGGGAACCTTAAGGTCCAGATCACGGGAGAAGTATTTCAACAAATAGCATGATGAATGGAATAGTACCTCACATCTCAATACTAACATTGAATATAAATGGCCTAAATGCTCCACTTAAAAGATATGGAATTGCAGAATGAATAAGAATTTATCAATCAAGTATCTGCTGCCTTCAAGAAACTCACCTAACACATAAGGACTCACATAAACTTAAGGTAAAAGGGTGGAAAAAGACATCCCATGCAAATGGACACCGTAAGTGAGCACGAGTAGCTCTTCTTATATTCTTTAAAGTTTCAAAAGAAACTTTAAAGCAACAGCAGTTAAAAAAGACAAAGAGGAACATTATATAATGATAAAAGGCCTTGTCCAAGGGGAAAATGTTACAATCCTAAATATATATCCACCTAACACTGGACCTCCCAAATGTATAAAAGCATTACTACTAGGCCTAAGAAATAAGATAGAAAGCAACACAATAATAGTGGAGGACTTCAATGCTCCACTGACAGCACTAGACAGGTCATCAAGACAGAAAGTCAACAAAGGAATAATGGATTTAAACTATACCCTGGAACAAATGGACTTAACAGATATTTACAGAACATTCTACCCATCGACCACAGAATATACATTGTATTCATTCAGTGCATGGAACATTCTTCAAGGTAGACCATATGATAGGCCACAAAACAAGTCTAAATAAATTTAAGAAAATTGAAATCATATCAAGTACTCTCTCAGATCACAGTGGAATAAAACTGGAAATCAACTTCAAAGGGAACCTTCAAAACCATGCAAATACATGGAAATTAAATAACCTGCTCTTGAATGATCATTGGGTCAACAATGAAATCAAGACGGAAATTTTAAAATTTTTTGAACTGAATGATAATAGTGACACAACCTATCAAAACCTCTGGGATGCAGCAAAGGTGGTGCTAAGAGGAAAGTTCATAGCCCTAAATGCCTACATCAAAAAGTCTGAAAGAGCACAATAGACAATCTAAGGTCACACCTCAAGGAACTAGAGGAACAAGAACAAACCAAACCCAAGCCCAGCAGAAGAAAGGAAATAACCGGCCGGGCGCGGTGGCTCACACCTGTAATCGCAGCACTTTGGGAGGCCGAGGCGGGCGGATCACAAGGTCAGGAGATCGAGACCATCCTGGCTAACACGGTGAAACCCCGTCTCTACTAAAAATACAAAAAAATTAGCCGGGCGCGGTGGCGGGCCCCTGTAGTCCCAGCTATGTGGGAGGCTGAGGCAGGAGAATGGCGTGAACCCCAAGGGGCGGAGCCTGCAGTGAGCCAAGATGGCGCCACTGCACTCCAGCCTGGGTGAAAGAGCAAGACTCCTTCTCAAAAAAAAAAAAAAAAAAAAAAAAGAAAGGAAATAACCAAATCAGGGCAGAACTAAAAGAAAGTGAAACCAAAAAAAACATACAAAAGATAAATGAAACAAAAAGTTGGTTCTTTGAAAAGATAAATAAAATTGATAGACCATTAGCAAGATTAACCAATAAAAGATGAGAGAAAATCCAAATAAGCACAATTAGAAATGAAACAGAAGATATTACTACTGACACCACAGAAATATAAAAGATAATTCAAGGCTACTATGAACACCTTTATGTGCATAAACCAGAAAACCTAGAGGAAATGGATACATTCCTGGAGAGATACAACCCTCCTAGCTTAAATCAGGAAGAATTAGATACCCTGAACAGACCATTAGCAAGCAGCGAAGTTGAAATGGTAATTTAAAAATTACCAACCAAAAAAAGTCCAGAACCAGACGGATTCACAGCTGAATTCTACCAGACATTCAAAGAAGAATTGGTACCGATCCTATTGACACTATTCCACAAGACAGAGAAAGAGGGAATCCTCCCTAAATCATTCTATGAAGCCAGTATCACCCTAATACCAAAACCAGGAAAGGACATCACAAAAAACGACAACTACAGACCAATATCCCTGATGAACATAGATGCAAAAATCCTTAACAAAATACTAGCTAACTGAATCTCACAATATATCAAAAAGATAATCCACCATGATCAAGTGGGTTTCATACCAGGGATGCAGGGACGGTTTAACATATGCAAGTCAATAAGTGTGACACATCACATGAACAGAATTAAAAACAAAAATCACATGATCATCTCAATAGACACAGAAAAAGCATTTGACAAAATCCAGCATCCTTTATGATTAAAATCCTCAGCAAAATTGGCATAAAAGGGACATACCTCAATGTAATAAAAGCCATCTATGACAGACCCACAGCCAATATAACACCAAAAAGGGAAAAGTTGAAAGCATTCCCTCTGAGAACTGGAAAAAGACAAGGATGCCCACTCTCACCCACTTGTATTCAACATAGTACTGGAAGTCCTAGCCAGAGCAATCAGACAAAAGAAAGAAATGAACAGCATCCAAATCAGTAAAGGGGAGGTCAAACTGTCGCTGCTTGCTGATGATACAATCATATACTTAGAAAACCCTAAAGACTCCTCCAAAATGCTCATAGAACTGATAAATGAATTCAGCAAAGTTTCAGGACACAAAATTAATGTACACAAATCAGTAGCTCTGCTATACATCAACAGTGACCAAGCTGACAATCAAATCAAGAACTCAACCGCTTTTACAATAGCTGCAAAAAAAAGAGAGAGAGAGAGAAGAGAAAGAAAAGAAAAGAAAAGAAAAGAAAAGAAAAGAAAGGAAAAAAGACTTAGGAATATACCTAACCAAGGAGGTGAAAAACCTCTACAAGGAAAACTACAAAACACTGCTGAAAGAAATCACAGACGACACAAACAAATGGAAACACATCCCATGCTCATGGATGGGTAGAACCAATATTGTGAAAATGACCATACTGCCAAAAGCAATCTACAAATTCAATGCAATTCACATCAAAATACCACCATCATTCTTCACAGAACTAGGAAAAACAATACTCACATTCATATGGAACCAAAAAAAGAGCTCACATAGCCAAAGCAAGACTAAGCAAAGACTTAGCAAGACTAAGCAAAAAGAACAAATCACATTACCTGATTTCAAACTATACTATAAGGCCAGAGCCACCAAAACAGCATGGTACTGATATAAAAATAGGCACAGAGACTAATGAAACAGAATAAGAGAATCCAGAAATAAACTCAAATACTTAGAGAATACTTAGAGCCAACTAATCTTTGACAAACCGAACAAAAATATAAAGTGGGGAAAGGACACCCTATTCAACAAATAGTGCTGGGATAATTGGCAAGCCACATGCAGGTGAATAAAACTGGATACTCATCTCTCACCTTATACAAAAATCAACTGGAGATAATTCAAGGACTTAAATCTAAGACCTGAAACTATAAAAATTCTAGAAGAAAGCGTCAGAATAACCCTCCTAGGCATTGGCTTAGGCAAAGAGTTCACGACCAAGAACCCAAAGGCAAATGCAACAAAAACAAAGATAAATAGGTGGGACTTAACTAAAGAGCTTCTGCACAGCAAAAGGAACAGTCAGCAGAGTAAACAGGCAACCCACACAGTGGGAGAAAATCTTCACAATCTATACTTCCAACAAAGGACTAATATCCAGAATCTACAAAAAAATTTCAAACAAATTAGCAAGGAAAAAATAATCACCTTACTCCTTCAAGAATGACTGTAATTTAAAAATAAAAAAACAATAGATATTGGTGTGGATGTGGTGAAAAGAACACTTTTATACTGTTGGTGGGAATGTAAACTAATACAACCACTATGGAAAACAGTATGGACATTCCTTAAAGAACTAAAAGTAGAACTACCATTTGATCCAGCAATCCCACTACTGGGTATCTACCCAGAGGAAAAGAAGTCATTATACAAAAAAGATGTTTGCACACGCAGGTTTATAGCAGCACAATTCATAATTGCAAAAATATGGAACCAGACCAAATGCCCACTAATCAACAAGTGGATAAAGAAATTATGGTGTATATATACATATGATGGAATACTACTCAGCCATAAAAAGGAACGAATTAATGGCATTCGCAGCAACTGGATGAAACTGGAGACTATTATTCTAAGTGAAAAAATTCAGGCATGGAAAACCAAACATCATATGTTCTCACTTATAAGTGGGAGCTAAGCTATGAGGTTGCAAAGGCATAAGAATGATACAGTGGACTTTGGGGACTCAGGGGAAACGGGTGCGAGGGGGGTGAGGGATAAAAGATTATAAATTGGGTTCAGTGTATAATGCTCGAGTGATGGTGTACCAAAATCTCACAAATCACCACTGAAGAGCTTACTCATGTAACCAAACACCACCTGTTTCCCACACATGAATGGAAATAAAAAATTTAAAAATAAAATAATAAGTAAATAAAGTTAAATGCCACCGAATGGCAAATATAACCAGCCACAGAAATTATTCCCATTCTACCCAGGCATCTGCCAACCTTCCCTAGCTTGAGGGGTAACACAGATGGAACCTCTCTGATCATTCAAGCTTTTGTGGTCTTGGGGGAAGTTGCATTTACCTTCCGGCAATCATGAGCTCTTTCTCAGATGCTCTCTTGCGGACCTTGGTGTAGATGTCCATGGTGAAGAGGGTGCTGGCGCTGTTGAAGATGGAGGTCAGGGAGCTCATGAGGGAGGCCAGCATGACTGACAGCATCAGGCCTCGCAGTCCTGGAAGAGAAGGATTTTTGAGTGGCACATAACAGCACCTTCAGCTCTTTTGTAGTTGAAAAATATATGAGGACTCAGGATTTGTTTGCCTTCTGAAACCATGCCATGTTATCCAATTTCTCTCTCCAAAAAGACTAGAAGCTTTAAGAAGTCGTCCTATGGCTTTAAATTTATTAGCCCATTATAAGCCCACAGCAGCCACAAAGAGCCGGAGACACAACATACTTGAGGTGAATACTTTGCAACTGGACGATGATGATGGTGGTGGTGATGGTGAAGGTGGTGGGGTGGGTGTGTGTGTGTGTGTGTGTGTGTGTTTCCATCTGAGGGGATTTTTATAAGGTCTCTCACTTGAAATATTTATGATATAACAGAAAGAGATTTAAACTATGATTCAAAAGATGGGGCTCTCAAGAAAGTAAGACATCCACAGATTGGGAGAAAATATGTGCAAATCATATATCTGATAAAGGTCTAATATATAGAACATATAAAGAACTCCTAAAATTCAATAATAAAATGACAACTCAATTTAAAATGCCAAAGGATCTGAATAGACACTTCTCCAAAGCTATACAAATAGCCAATAATGACATGAAAAGATGCTTGACATCAGGGGAATTCAAATCAAAGCCATAGTGGGATAATACTTTGTACCCACTAGGATAGCTATAATAATAAATTTTTAAAAAACAGAAATAACAAGTGTGAGTGGAGATGTGGAGAAATGGGGACCTTCATATATTGATGGCAGGAATGTAAAATGGTACAGCCACTGCAGAAAATAGTCTGGGTCAGTCAGTTCTTCAGATGGTTAAACATTCAGCTACCGTATTACCCATCAATTCCATTCCTAGGTGGAATTTCATTTCTCTCTACCCAAGAGAAACGAAAACATATGTCCACTCAAAAACTCACACATTAATGTTTGTAATATTATTACTTGTAATACCCAAAAAGGAGGAGCAACACAAATGTCCACCAAATGATAAGTGGATAAACAAAATGCATAAGCAATTGACAAGTGGGTAAACATGTGATGGAATATTATTCGTCAATAAAAAGGAATGACATACAAATACATGCTAGGACACAGATGAACCTTGCAAACATTATGTTAAGTAAAAGAAGCAAGTCACAAAAAAACACGTATTATATGATTCTATTTATATGAAATATCCAGAATAGGCAAATCTAGGAATACAGAAAGTATGTTAGTGGTTGCCAAGGACTGGGAGGTTGGGGTGAAATAGGGAGAGTCTGCTCATTTCATTAGCAGGTATAGGATTTCTTTATGGCATGACACAAATTTTCTAAAATTTATTTCAGCGACGCTTGCACAACTCTGTGAATATACTTAAAAAACCACTGAATTGTACATTTTAAATGAGGGAATTGTAGGGTAGGTGAATTTAAGCTCAATTAAGTTTTTTTTTTTTTTTTGAAAGACAAGGCTGTATTTCTAACTCTGATCATAAGCAAGTTACGTCAAGCTCTAGGCCTCATTTCTTTTTTTTTTTTTTTTTTTTTTATTTATTTTTTTATTTTTATTTTTATTTTTTTATTTTTTTTATTTTTTTTATTATACTTTAGGGTTTTAGGGTACATGTGCACAATGTGCAGGTTTGTTACATATGTATCCATGTGCCATGTTGATTTCCTGCACCCATTAACTCGTCATTTAGCATTAGGTGTATCTCCTAATGCTGTCCCTCCCCCCTCCCCCCACCCCACAACAGTCCCCGGAGTGTGATGTTCACCTTCCTGTGTCCATGAGTTCTCATTGTTCAATTCCCACCTATGAGTGAGAACATGCGGTGTTTGGTTTTTTGTCCTTGCGATAGTTTACTGAGAATGATGTTTTCCAGTTTCATCCATGTCCCTACAAAGGACACGAACTCATCATTTTTTATGGCTGCATAGTATTCCATGGTGTATATGTGCCACATTTTCTTAATCCAGTCTATCGTTGTTGGACATTTGGGTTGGTTCCAACTCTTTGCTATTGTGAATAGTGCCGCAATAAACATACGTGTGCATGTGTCTTTATAGCAGCATGATTTATAGTCCTTTGGGTATATACCCAGTAATGGGATGGCTGGGTCAAATGGTATTTCTAGTTCGAGATCCCTGAGGAATCGCCACACTGACTTCCACAATGGTTGAACTAGTTTACAGTCCCACCAACAGTGTAAAAGTGTTCCTATTTCTCCACATCCTCTCCAGCACCTGTTGTTTCCTGATTTTTTAATGATGGCCATTCTAACTGGTGTGAGATGGTATCTCACTGTGGTTTTGATTTGCATTTCTCTGATGGCCAGTGATGATGAGCATTTCTTCATGTGTTTTCTGGCTGCATAAATGTCTTCTTTTGAGAAGTGTCTGTTCATGTCCTCTGCCCACTTTTTGATGGGGTTGTTTGTTTTTTTCTTGTAAATTTGTTTGAGTTCATTATAGATTCTGGATATTAGCCCTTTGTCAGATGAGTAGGTTGCAAAAATTTTCTCCCATTCTGTAGGTTGCCTGTTAATTCTGATGATAGTTTCTTTTGCTGTGCAGAAGCTCTTTAGTTTAATGAGATCCCATTTGTCGATTTTGGCTTTTGTTGCCATTGCTTTTGGTGTTTTAGACATGAAGTCCTTGCCCACGCCTATGTCCTGAATGGTATTGCCTAGGTTTTCTTGTAGGATTTTAATGGTTTTAGGTCTAACATATAAGTCTTTAATCCATCTTGAATTAATTTTTGTATAAGGTGTAAGGAAGGGATCCAGTTGCAGCTTTCTACATATGGCTAGCCAGTTTTCCCAGCACCATTTATTAAATAGGGAATCCTTTCCCCATTTCTTGTTTTTGTCAGGTTTGTCAAAGATCAGATAGTTGTAGCTATGTGGCATCATTTCTGAGGGCTCTGTTCTGTTCCATTGATCTATGTCTCTGTTGTGGTACCAGTACCATGCTGTTTTGGTTACTGTAGCCTTGTAGTATAGTTTAAAGTCAGGTAGCGTGATGCCTCCAGCTTTGTTCTTTTGGCTTAGGATTGACTTGGCGATGCGGGCTCTTTTTTGGTTCCATATGAACTTTAAAGTAGTTTTTTCCAATTCTGTGAAGAAAGTCATTGGTAGCTTGATGGGGATGGCATTGAATCTATAAATTACCTTGGGCAGTATGGCCATTTTCACGATATTGATTCTTCCAACCCATGAGCATGGAATGTTCTTCCATTTGTTTGTATCCTCTTTTATTTCATTGAGCAGTGGTTTGTAGTTCTCCTTGAAGAGGTCCTTCACATCCCTTGTAAGTTGGATTCCTAGGTATTTTATTCTCTTTGAAGCAATTGTGAATGGGAGTTCACTCATGATTTGGCTCTCTGTTTGTCTGTTATTGGTGTACAAGAATGCTTGTGATTTTTGTACATTAATTTTGTATCCTGAGACTTCGCTGAAGTTGCTAATCAGCTTAAGGAGATTTTGGGCTGAGACAGTGGGGTTTTCTAGATATACAATCATGTCATCTGCAAACAGGGACAATTTGACTTCCTCTTTTCCTAATTGAATACCTTTTATTTCCTTCTCCTGCCTGATTGCTCTGGCCAGAACTTCCAGTACTATGTTGAACAGGAGCGGTGAGAGAGGGCATCCCTGTCTTGTGCCAGTTTTCAGAGGGAATGCTTCCAGTTTTTGCCCATTCAGTATGATATTGGCTGTGGGTTTGTCGTAGATAGCTCTTATAATTTTGAGATACGTCCCATCAATACCTAATTTATTGAGAGTTTTTAGCATGAAGGGTTGTTGAATTTTGTCAAAGGCCTTTTCTGCATCTATTGAGATAATCATGTGGTTTTTGTCTTTGGTTCTGTTTATATGTTGGATTACATTTATTGATTTGCGTATGTTGAACCAGCCTTGCATCCCAGGGATGAAGCCCACTTGATCATGGTGGATAAGCTTTTTGATGTGCTGCTGGATTCGGTTTGCCAGTATTTTATTGAGGATTTTTGCATCAATGTTCATCAAGGATATTGGTCTGAAATTCTCTTTTTTGGTTATGTCTCTGCCAGGTTTTGGTATCAGGACGATGCTGGCTTCATAAAATGTGTTAGGGAGGATTCCCTCTTTTTCTATCGATTGGAATAGTTTCAGAAGGAATGGTACCAGTTCCTCCTTGTACCTCTGGTAGAATTCGGCTGTGAATCCATCAGGTCCTGGACTCTTTTTGGTTGGTAAGCTATTGATTATTGCCACAATTTCAGAACCTGTTATTGGTCTATTCAGAGATTCAATTTCTTCCTGGTTTAGTCTTGGGAGGGTGTATTTGTTGAGGAATTTATCCATTTCTTCTAGATTTTCTAGTTTATTTGCATAGAGGTGTTTGTAGTATTCTCTGATGGTAGATTGTATTTCTGTGGGATCGGTGGTGATATCCCCTTTTTCGTTTTTTATTGCATCTATTTGATTCTTCTCTCTTTTCTTCTTTATTAGTCTTGCTAGCGGTCCATCAATTTTGTTGATCTTTTCAAAAAACCAGCTCCTGGATTCATTAATTTTTTGAAGGGTTTTTTGTGTCTCTATTTCCTTCAGTTCTGCTCTGATTTTAGTTATTTCTAGCCTTCTGCTAGCTTTTGAATGTGTTTGCTCTTGCTTTTCTAGTTCTTTTAATTGTGATGTTAGGGAGTCAATTTTGGATCTTTCCTGCTTTCTCTTGTGGGCATTTAGTGCTATAAATTTCCCTCTACACACTGCTTTGAATGTGTCCCAGAGATTCTGGTATGTTGTGTCTTTGTTCTCGTTGGTTTCAAAGAACATCTTTATTTCTGCCTTCATTTCATTATGTACCCAATAGTCATTCAGGAGCAGGTTGTTCAGTTTCCATGTAGTAGAGCGGTTTTGAGTGAGTTTCTTAATCCTGAGTTCTAGTTTGATTGCACTGTGGTCTGAGAGACAGTTTGTTATAATTTCTGTTCTTTTACATTTGCTGAGGAGAGCTTTACTTCCAACTATGTGGTCAATTTTGGAATAGGTGTGGTGTGGTGCTGAAAAAAATGTATATTCTGTTGACTTGGGGTGGAGAGTTCTGTAGATGTCTATTAGGTCCACTTTATGTAGAGCTGAGTTCAATTCCTGGATATCCTTGTTAACTTTCTGTCTCGTTGATCTGTCTAATGCTGACAGTGGGGTGTTAAAATCTCCCATTATTATTGTGTGGGAGTTTAAGTCCCTTAGTAGGTCACTCAGGACTTGCTTTATGAATCTGGGTGCTCCTGTGTTGGGTGCATATATATTTAGGATAGTTAGCTCTTCTTGATGAATTGATCCCTTTACCATTATGTAATGGCCTTCTTTGTCTCTTTTGATCTTTGTTGGTTTAAAGTCTATTTTATCAGAGACTAGGATTGCAACCCCTGCCTTTTTTTGTTTTCCAGTTGCTTGATAGATCTTCCTCCATCCCTTTATTTTGAGTCTATGTGTGTCTCTGCATGTGAGATGGGTTTCTTGAATACAGCACACTGATGGGTCCTGACTCCTTATCCAGTTTGCCAGTCTGTGTCTTTTGAATGGAGCATTTAGCCCATTTACATTTAACGTTAATATTGTTATGTGTGAATCTGATCCTGTCATTATGATGTTAGTTGGTTATTTTGCTCGTTAGTTGCTATAGTTTCTTCCTAGTCTCGATGGTCTTTACAATTTGGCATGTTTTTGCAGTGGCTGGTACCGGTTGTTCCTTTCCATGTTTAGTGCTTCCTTCAGGAGCTCTTTTAGGGCAGGCCTGGTGGTGACAAAATCACTCAGCGTTTGCTTGTCTGTAAAGTGTTTTATTTCTCCTTCACTTATGAAGCTTAGTTTGGCGGGATAGGAGATTCTGGGTTGAAGATTCTTTTCTTTAAGAATGTTGAATATCGGCCCCCACTCTCTTCTGGCTTGTAGAGTTTCTGCTGAGAGATCAGCTGTTAGTCTGATGGGCTTCCCTTTGTGGGTAACCCGACCTTTCTCTCTGGCTGCCCTTAACATTTTTTCTTTCATTTCAACTTTGGTGAATCTGACAATAATGTGTCTTGGAGTTGCCCTTCTCGAGGAGTATCTTTGTGGCGTTCTCTGTATTTCCTGAATCTGAATGCTGGCCTGCCTTGCTAGATTGGGGAAGTTCTCCTGGATAATATCTTGCAGAGTGTTTTCCAACTTGGTTCCATTCTCCCCATCATTTTCAGGTACACCAATCAGACGTAGGTTTGGTCTTTTCACATAGTCCCAAATTTCTTGGAGGCTTTGTTCATTTCTTTTTATCCTTTTTTCTCTAAACTTCCCTTCTCTTTTCATTTCATTCATTTCATCTTCCATCAGCGATACCCTTTCTTCCAGTTGATCACATCTGCTACTGAGGCTTCTGCAATCTTCGCGTAGTTCTCGAAACTTGGCTTTCAGCTCCATCGGCTCCTTGAAGCCCTTCTCTCCATTGGTTATTCTAGTTATCCATTCTTCTAATTTTTTTTCAAAGTTTTTAACTTCTTTGCTGTTGTTTTGAATTTCCTCTCGTAGCTCAGAGTAGTTTGATCGTCTGAAGCCTTCTTCTCTCAACTCATCAAAGTCATCCTCCATCCAGCTTTGTTCCGTTGCTGGTGAGGAACTGCGTTCCTTTGGAGGAGGAGAGGTGCTCTGTTTTTTAGAGTTTCCAGTTTTTTTGGTCTGTTTTTTCCCCATCTTTGTGGTTTTATCTACTTGTTGTCTTTGATGATGGTGATGTACAGATGGGTTTTTGGTGTGGATGTCCTTTCTGTTTGTTAGTTTTCCTTCTACCAGACAGGACCCTCAGCTGCAGGTCTGTTGGAGTTTACTAGAGGTGCACTCCAGACCCTGTTTGGCTGGGTGTCAGCAGCGGTGGCTGCAGAACAGCAGATTTTCGTGAGACCACAAATTCAGCTGTCTGATAGTTCCTCTGAAAGTTTTGTCTCAGAGAAGTACCGGGTTGAATGAGGTGTCAGTCTGTCCCTACTGGGGGGGTGCCTCCCAGTTAGGCTGCTCAGGGGTGAGGGACCCACTTTAGGAGGCAGTCTGACTGTTCTCAGATCTCCAGCTGCGTGCTGGGAGAACCACTACTCTCTTCAAAGCTGTCAGTCAGACAGGGACATTTAAGTCTGTGGAAGTTCTTGCAGAGTTTTTGTTTGTCTGTGCCCTGCCCCCAGAGGTGGAGCCTACAGAGGCAGGGAGGCCTCCTTGAGCTGTGGTGGGCTCCACCCAGTTCGAGCTTCCTGGCTGCTTTGTTTACCTAAGCAAGCCTGGGCAATGGCGGGCGCCCCTCCCCCAGCCTTGCTGCCGCCTCGCAGCTTGATCTCAGACTGCTGTGCTAGCAATTAGCAAGACTCCGTGGGCATAGGACCCTCCGAGCCAGGTGCGGGACACAATCTCCTAGTGTGCCGTTTTCCAGGCCCGTTGGAAAAGCGCAATTAGGGTGGGACTGACCCGATATTCCAGGTGCTGTCTGCTTCCCCTTTCTTTGACTAGGAAAGGGAACTCCCTGACCCCTTGCGCTTCCCGAGTGAGTCAATGCCTCGCCCTGCTTCGGCTCGCGCACAGTGCGCTTCACCGACTGTCCTGCACCCACTGTTAGGCACTCCCTAGTGAGATGAAACCAGTACCTCAAGCAGAAATGCAGAAATCACCCGTCTTCTGTGTCGCTGGGGCTGGGAGCTGGAGACTGGAGCTGTTCCTATTCGGCCATCTTGGCTCCACCCCTAGGCCTCATTTCTTGATGTGTTAAACAGGGATACCTTCCCAAATCAGAATACGGAATACTACACCTTCCCAAATAGGAATACGGAACTCTTGTTATTAAAGTTTTCTCAATTATAGCAAGCCTGGTTGGCTATAATCTCTATTATTCTTCCCATACCAAGGAGTGCACAGGGGGACACCTGCTGAGGCTAGAAGGCCAGGCCAAGCTGAGGACCCACTAACAAGAGTTTTACAGTCTCAGGAGTAAAAGTAACCTTAGGATCACCTAGATCTATTATCCATCTGATACATGAATCCCTTCCACAACATTCCTCTGCCCAACTCTACAGCAACAGGAAATCTCCTACCCTACAGGGAACCTGCCCTCAGACAGTTCTGAGTAGGCTGAAATCTACCTCTCTATAGCATCAAATGTAGTCCTCATGGTACCCAACAGAACAGGTCTTACTCCTTATCCATTTTGCCATCTTTGATATATTCAAAGACAACTCATGTTCCCTTGAACTCTCTCTTCTCTATATTCCTATCTAACTGCATTTAGGAGACCCAAATGTTTAGAACTTCACTTATACCTCTATTAAACTTCAGCTTGTTAGATCTGAGTCAGCATTCATGCCTCTTGAGATCTTTTTGGAACACAATTCTGTCATTCCTCTAGGTTTTATATCTTTAAATAATGTATGGTCTCACCTACAGCCTTGCAAGATGAATTATAAAGGCTGCCTATTCTAATTATTTTGTCATTTGTTGGGAGGTTTTTTTAATGGCTGTTTCTGAGTTTGTGTGGTGTAGATCACAAACTATCAGAGATATAGAAGTTATAAAGATCATCAAGTCCAATTATCTCATTTTTCAGTTGATAAAGGTCCATTTCAAGGAGTTAGTAGGAAGGGCTTTCAGCCCTAGCTCTGCCATTTGTTCAGGACCACTTTGCCTTGAAATTGGTAAGCTGGGATAGAACTTTCCCCACTCTATGACACTCTTATCAGACCCCATTCATTTAATTACTCAACAAATATTTGCTGAACATAATTTTACAGTGCATAATTTTACAGTGGTCCAGGCAAAAACTAATGGTCTACCAGACTAGGGTAACAAAAGTAAAAATAGAGAGACATACATTAGGAGACAAAATAGATACAAGTTGGTGTGGATTGGTGGGAGGATCACCTACTTGCTGAGTGGAGGAGGCTGAATCTGCAAATGGAATGAAAAGGAGCAGCCAGAGAGGATGGGGAAAATTTAAAAAGACAAACAGGAGAATACAGTATGATGGAATCCAAGAAAAGAGAACAACTCAAGGAGGATGAGTGATCGATAATGCCGAATGCCACTGAGGGGTCCAGTAAGGTGAGGAATGGAAAATATCTATTTAGTCTAGCACAGGGAGGTCATTAAGGAATACAGTAGGCTGGGCATGGTGACTCACACCTGTAATCCCAGCACTTTGGGAGGCTAAGGCGAGTGGATCACCTGAGGTCAGGAGTTTGAGACCAGCGTGGCCAACGTGGTGAAACCTCGTCTGTACTAAAAATACAAAAAAATTAGCTGGGTGTGGTGGCAGGTGCCTGTAATCCTAGCTACTCCAGAGGCTAAGGCAGGAGAATTGCTTGAACTGGGGAGGTGGAGGTTGCAGTGAGCCGAGATCACACCATTGCACTCCAGCATGGGTGATAAGAGCAAGACTCCATCTCAAAAAAAAAAAAAAAAAAAAAAAAAAAAGGAATGCAGTATTTACTGAAGCCAGATTACAACCAAGAGGAGGGACTAGCAATGGCACAGGGAAGCACAGCATTTCGTTCTGCATGCCACACATCTTTCTACTGTGCACAGTCCACTCCCGCATAATGTTTAGTCCTGACTAGGAGGGTCTGCCTACCTAACGGAATAACATAAACACTCCACAGAGGCCAGTGCAATCCATGCCAGAACTTTTCTAGAAGAGTCACTGTGACTCCTGCTAATTGTAACCTTATGAATAAGCAGCCCAGCTCAGTAGGCTAGTTAAGTATTATTCCCATTTTTATATAATTTGAATAAAAATGGTTTGCCCGAAGTCAGGCATGAAGTTTGTAGTTTTTAAATTTTTTAAAAGACTCTCCCGAATTCCTCAATTCCAGCCTTGAGCAGCGTTAAGCAGGCCAAATGCCAGACACCACGTTCCTGCCTGGCCCTGGAAAACTCACCTTCCCTCTGTTGGCTTCCATTTCCCCAAGTGTAAAATGAAAGAATTTGACTAGTCTCTAAGTTTCTTTTCAGTAATACAATTTTATAGGTTTATTCTAAATTTTTCTAGGTAATAACTTTGAAGTTTTGTTCTCCTGAAACGCCCTAACCTAACCCCCTAGCCAGATTTGTATCCCTTGAGCCAGAATTAGGAGATTTTTCTGAAACATGACTGTAATCCCACAGGTCAACTACAAAACTCTAGCTATTCGGGAGTCACAGCTAAGTACTCACTCAGTCTCCTAGGAAAACAGATTCTTTATGGTGACAAGCCGCCTTGAATGCCATCCATCTCCTGCCTCAGACTCCCTCATTCTAGAGCTGAAATCTTGCCTCTTCCCCCATGTGTTTCCTTGGAAGAGCATAAAAGTCAATTCATTCTCTAGACAAAACCCCTTGGACCTAGTTTAAACCTTCATTTTAACATCTGTTGGAGAGCTTTTTAAAAATATTTTTTAATTGGCAAGTAAAAGTTGTATATATTGAGGGTATAAAATATGATGTCTTGAAATATCTATACATTAGCTCAATTGAGCTAATTAGCAAATATATGCATTACCTTACATACTTAACATTTTTTGGGGTGAGAACACTGAAAATCTACTCTTGGCAATTTTCAAGTATACAATACATTGTTATTAACTATAGTCACTATGTTGTACAATAGATCTCTTGAACTTATTCCTCTTACCTGAAATTTTGTATCCATTGACCAACATCTTCCCAGATCCCCACCCCAACCCCTAGTAACCACCATTCTACTCTCTGCTTCTACAAATTTGACTTTTTAAGGCTCTACATATAAGTGAGAATATGTGGTATTTATTTGAGTCTAAATTATTTCACTAAACATAATATTCTCCAGGTTCATTTATGTTGTCATAAATGACATAATTTCCTTCTTTTTGAGGCTGGATAGTATCCCATTGTGTATATACTGTATATTACATTTTCTTTATCCATTCATCCATTCATTCATTGATAGGCATTTATATTGATTCCACATCTTGACTACTGTGAATAATGCTACAGTGGACATAGGAGAGCAGATATCTCTTCAAAACACTGATTTCATTTCCTTTGGCTATATGCCTAGTCATAGGATTGCTAGATCATATGGTAGTTCTATTTTTAATTTTTTGAGGGACCACCATCCAGTTCTCCATAATGGGTGTGCTAATTTACATCCACTGTTGGAGAGCTTTGAAAGACCGTCTGTATGAGTATGGAAAGTCATGTTCTTCTCTAACAAGTTTTCAGATCATCTCCTTTCCAAGCCTGACTAATGGGCAAGTCCCAGAACTCTTAGAACCCAACCAAGTCATATGTCTCCTTCCCACTGAGAGAGGACATGTCCAAAAACTGGGGACACCCACAATGATGCTTTCCCTTCTAACCCCCCTGGCTAAGAAATGGCTTTGCCCAGAAGGTCCACAGGAATCTAGGTGGTGCCTAAACCCAATCAGCCTCCCAAGAAAGACCCTACCAACCTCCCAAGAAAGACTCTCACCATTGGGCATGAGCTCCACCACTAAGGTTGGATAGGCAATGTTGGTACAGCCAACCTTGGTACCGCAATATTTCTCACATTCTGAGGGGACGACACAGGCAATTTTGTCTGGGAAGAGATGGAGAGCCACGTCAGCAAGTGGACATTGGGGAAATATTTCCAAAATTCACCTTCTTTTTTTTTTTTTGAGACAGAGTCTCGCTTTGTAGCCCAGGCTGGAGTGCAGTGGAGCGATCTTGGCTCACTGCAAGCTCTGCCTCCTGGGTTCACGCCATTCTCCTGCCTCAGCCTCCTGAGTAGCTGGGATTACAGGTGCCTGCCACCACGCCTGGCTAATTTTTTGTATTTTTAGTAGAGATAGGGTTTCACTGTCGATCTCCTGACCTCGTGATCCATCCGCCTCAGCCTCCCAAAGTGCTGGGATTACAGGCGTGAGCCACCGTGCCCGGCCAAAATTCACCTTCTTAAAACCAGGTTTCAAACAGGATATTCCTTTCCAAGGCCCTGAAATGGTTCCTCAGGAGTGCAGCTCTCCACAGAACCCTTTGGTGCCTGCCCCACCCTGCTGGCCCTGACACATTGATGAGCTCTGACTAAGGAAGAAAGACAATTTCTAGGCAAAGGAGGAAAGGAATCAAAGAAACATTCAGGGTGGAAGGCAGAGAGCAAGAGATTGAGCAACAGTTGAGCAAATATTATTAGGGAGAAGTGACCTGGAGGCATGTCATAACTTTAGAAGATGTGGAAAAAAAAAAAAAAAAAAAAAAGGAGGAAACAATTGTCAACGTAAGAAACCAGGGAAGACAACTCCAAAAGTTCCCTCAAGTTGCTCACTGTCTAGCAGAGGAACAATAATGCTTGGATATGACCATAACAAATAAAGAAGACGGCCAGGCGCGGTGGCTCATGCCTATAATCCCAGCACTTTGGAAGGCCAAGGCAGGAAGATCACTTGAGGCCAGGAGTTCGAGACCAGCCTGAGCAACATAGCAAAATCCCATCGCTACAAAAAAAAAAAAAATTAAAAATTAGGCAGGCATGGTGGTACATACCTGTAGTCCCAGCTGCTCAGGAGGCTGAAGCAGGAAGGTCACTAGGGCCCAGGAGTTAGAGTTGGAGACTGCAGTGAGCAATGATCACACCACTGCACTCCAGCCTGGGTGACAGAGTGAGACCTGGTCTCAAAAAAAAAAAAAAAAAAAAAGGAGGAAGCAGGAAGCTATAGAGCTTTAGAAGTGACTTGGAGCCAGAAAAAGGGAGAACGGTTTGTGGGTCCAGCAGAAGTTATTACCTGTGTACAGAATGCGGCTGATCATTCCTGGCATCACCATGATGAACATGGGCAGCAGCTTTAGATATCCACACAGGGTGCAGCCGGCCTTCACGTGAGACATATTCTTGGCTGAGAGGCAGCGCTGTACAATGACCTGCCAGAAAAAGCCCAGTAAGGGAGCTGTGCAGACCAGAGACCCTGTGACACCTTTGTACTTCCCAGCTTCACCATCTTGGGTCATTGACCTGGCACTCCTGTATCACTGGGGAAAGGCAACTCACGAACCACCTGAGCTCTCCCCTCCCTGTCCCAACCCTACAAACCACAGACAGA
Organism: Nomascus leucogenys; assembly: GCF_006542625.1. Lineage (NCBI taxonomy): Eukaryota > Metazoa > Chordata > Mammalia > Primates > Hylobatidae > Nomascus > Nomascus leucogenys. The sequence continues at coordinate 59,339,712 of NC_044387.1, read as the reverse complement.
CAGAAGTTCCTGTAGGGCCCTGGGGAAGACTCTGTCCATCCCACACATCCAGCTTGGGTACCTGATCTGTGCACCAGTACCACAAGGCAAGGATGGTCATCCCAAAGATGAGCCCAGGCCATGGGAGGTCTCCCGTGAGGGGATCTCGGAAGATGTGGAAGGAGTCGGCCCTTGGAGTGTAGCATTTTTCCTGAAAGGTGGTGTTGCCATCAGACACTAGGGTTGGAATGGCTTTCATGTACTTTTCCATGAAGGCGTCATAGCCTCCCACTTCATGAAAAGCTGGAAAACATCAGTACAGAAATGAACATTCTGAAACCTTCAACTCTTCATAGCAGCTTCTTTCCATAGATGCCTGAGAAACCGAGAGGACCCAACCCACAGACAGAGCCCTCACTGAGTGGCCTTGGGCAAGTCACCTTCCCATTCTGGGTATCAGCTTTGTCATCCATAGAATGAGATTAGTAGCCCTGCCCAGCCCCCTTGGGGGCTACTATGGGGACCAAAGCAATAACTTGTAAAAGTGCTCCAACTGTAAACCTCTTTATCAAAGGGAAGGGACTTTTATTAATCCAAGAAAGACCTTGGGTTGGGACCACATACAAAGACCCTGTTTTTTCCCTCATCCTCTGCTGTCAGCCATGGCCTTTGGAGCCTTGGACTCAGGCCTAGAGACACACAGACCTAGACACACAGAGTGGCTTTTGGGACCTCGGACCCAGACCTACCACCCCTGGACCCAGCAGTGTGATGAGATGGACAGGGAATGGGTGAGAAATCTGGAACCTGCCACCTCTCAATTGTGTGTCCTTGAATAAGTCATTCCACTGCCTGCATTGCTAACACCCAGGGCCTACTGGGGAGAATGAAATGAAAGTCCTTAGAAAACAGAAGAATGGAGAGCAAAAACAAGTCTTTGTAGGATACACAGTGGGCCTTGAGCACCTAGAAATAAAATGTACTTTCTATCCTCCCATAATAAGTACCCTTACCTCTAGGTTCTCCAGTCTCATCTTTAAAATTTCATAGACAAGTAAAATTGCAAAAAAAAAAAAAAAAAAAATGGAAGGCCAACACTGAAGAGCCAAGTTTTTAATTTTGCCAAATAAGGGCATTAAAAGGAACATCACCCACTATCAACAATTCATAAAAGAAAGGACATTTGACATCAAAACGTAGATGAGATACAGCCTAAGATTGAAGACGCAACATCTGAATAGATTTAGCTTGATGGATACTTAGCCTTATCATTTTTTGTCCGGTTTCTCTGCAAACAGAACACCATGTTATCACAGGCTCAAAGCACAACCACTAGCCCAGACTGGTGAGAGAGGGCAGCAGAAAATCCAGGACCAGCCCCAGCTTCAGTCTTCCAGGGATGAGGAAGCTGACCCTGCATACCCATAATGACAGCCCATCTGGGCTGGACTCTCCCTTTGGAAGGGCAGAGCACGCCTCAGCTCACTGCCTAGGCTGGCAACAGGTAGAGAGGCTTGACTTGCCTTTCTCTTCCTGAGGCCCTCTACCTCTGCTCCCACCTCCTCAGCCTGCCCTGGCCCCACTTACCAAACCCAGTCAGGATTAAAGACCCCACCAGCATGATCACCGTCTGCAAGGTGTCCGTGTAAATCACCGCTGCCAGGCCCCCTAAGCAGGCAAGAAGACAACACATCTGACCTCGTGTGGAGGGTGACCTGTCTACTTGCTTCCTTCCCCACTCTCCACCCTCTACTTCCTGCTGGCCTTCTGAGAAAATCCCCACAGTTGTCCACCTGCTTCTCCTTCCTTCCCTCCCTTGTCCTGTTACAGTATTCTGCTATTCAGCATGTTCCCACAGCTCCACCTGTCATAGAAGTGGTGAATGTTTCTCCCTACTTGAGGGGAAAGAGTCTGGTGTGACCCTTTTGAGCCAGAAGATGGCTCAAAGGAGATGGCTCCTCTGTGGTAAGAAGAAGCGTCTTCCACACTCAAGGCAGGAAGGAGCAAACAGCTGGCTGTGGAGATGGTGGGACATCACCAAATTGGCACAATTCAGAGGGCCGCTTCTATGTCTACCTTTTTCTTAGTCCCCAAAGCTGTGGGGCTCCAGTCAAGCAGCAAGTTCTAAAGCTGATCCCTCCCACCCCCACCAAGGAGGCAGAGTGACCCCTCTGCAAAGGAGCCCCAATTGTTATTCATGCACCAGCTTCTTGGGTGGCCACTTGAGTCTTCTTCTAAAACCTCTGTGTGGGAGTCACTTCCTTTCTCCCTCCTTACAGGGGCTCCCAGTCCCTGACACATCAAATCCAAGGCCTCTGCCTGGCTTTCCAAACCCCAGTATACTGTGTTCAAAACACACAGTATACTGTGACCTCATTTGAACTATCAAGCTGTATGGTCCCCACAAACCCCCACGATTCTTCATGGCCACCCTCCTCCAGCCAGGAGCATCTGCGTGCCTACCCTGCCTCCACTCTCTTGTGCTCACTTATTTCTGCACCTGCCACTGCTCTGATTCTCCCATCTTAGCTAAGTCATCTCCACAACCCACAGGGCCCAGCTCTGCATGCACTCCTGTGAGAAGCTTCCCTGACTATCCCAGCCAACACCACAGCTTTCCGAAACCACTCATATAACTTGGAGGGTCTATGAGTTGGGACTAAGCAAATACCTCACTCCCAAACTCTTACTTGAGTGTATCTCTCCTCCTCAAGAAGAGAAACCTCCTCTCCTACTTCCCTTTATCCTTCACTAGTGCCTGATCCTGAGCTGGGCTTGAGGTGCTGGTTTATTTGAATGGACTCACCTGTAATTGTGTAAAGGGCAGTGATTGCCAACAAGAGAAAGATGGCTAAATACAGATTCAGGCCTAAGGCCAGATTGATGAATATGGCCCCTGAGAAGATGTCTGCCTGGAAGGAGAGGAGAGGCGGAGTTAGGAGGGAGAGAGGTCAGCTGCCTACAGGGCCTATGGTCTCTCTACTCCTGATTTTCCAAGCAAGCTTTATTCAAGATGATAATAGGTATTCCATGAGAAAAAGAATTCCATGGTCAAAAAGGTCTATAAAATGCTAAACAGAGTTAAGGCGGTTTCTCTGCCACACAACTTTTCTGAGCCTTTAATATATACCATGTACAGTCATCCCCAGGGAGGGAACGTGGTACATGACATTCACAAACTCATTGAACTATCAAACTCTTTTTGCCAAGGAACAGCTATTAACACTTAGAGGTTCCTTGCAAGTCACCTGTAGACTGTTGCTCTGAGCTATTGTCCATCTTTTGCACCTCAGTGTACACAGGTTTATCAGAGCTCATTCCCAAAAGCAAGTCTGAGTGCTGGAGAGTCCATAAGTGAGAAACTCTATCCCCACCCAGGAGCGGGGAGAAACTTAGCAAGTTTGTAATTTTAACTTCCCAACCCGGATGCAGTCCATCTTGACTCAGACACAACCAGAACGTCACCAAGCACCTCTTACATAGCAGGCTTGGTACTTGCTGGTTTTATTTAGATTATTTCATGTAATTTCTGGGAGAATTGCTCCCTCCTCACTCCTGAATTCTCGATGCAGTTCTTCCACCTTCACCCTTTCTCCTCCTTCCTGTCTCTTTCGGCCTTCTCCTAATGAACCTTCTACCTGGCTGGATGGTGCAGTTGCTCATATAAACCAGCAGAGAGCACCAGGGTCACCCCAAATACACGTTCATGTCATCTCCAAAACAATACCAGGGAGGGTAGTATTAAGGGATGATCATGGTGAGTCTTTTTTATTTATTTTTCTTGACGGAGTCTCACTCGGTCGCTCGGGCTAGAGTGCAGTGGCGTGATCTCAACTCACTGCAACCTCTGCCTCCCGGGTTCAAGCGATTCTCCTGCCTCAGCCTCCTGAGTGGCTGGGATCACAGGTGTGTGCCACCACACCCAGCTAATTTTTGTATTTTTAGTAGAGACAGGGTTTCACCATGTTGGTCAGGCTGGTCTCGAACTCCTGACCTCGTGATCTGCCTGCCTTGGACTCCCAAAGTGCTGGGATTACAGGCATGAGCCACCGCATCCAGCTGAGTCTTTTGTTTTCAAATCTCCAGGTGTGGAAGAAACTGGACTTCCCCTAGATGGAATGAATGCACAAACTGTTTCACTGCACAAACCCTAACATTTCATGGCATGCAGACGGCGCCCAGATGGAGCCTTGGGGATGGGCCAGCAGGGTTGGACTCTTACTTCTCACATCTCCTCTTACATCTTGCATCTCCTCTCTAGTCCCGTTTCCCAGTCCCCATCCCATTGCTGCTCCTGAGGGCTCTCCAGTGTTTAAATTTCCCACCATACCTGCCTGTCCCTCCTATGAGAATCTCCTATTCCCTCCCTCCATTAATTAGCAAAGAGCACATCTAATACCAACTCCATGCTTCTGAGCTAACACGTGAGCCCTGGAAGGTGATTCGACCCCCTTCCCCAAGGTGGGCCTTTTGAGGACCTGATGCCTTAGTTCCCCTCTGCCCAGACCTCCCCTGAAGATTCTCTCACCCAGGGGACCCAAGTCACCACCTTTCCTGGTGAAGGAGGGGAGGCAGAGCCAGGAGGTGGGAGGAGAGATGGTGAGTTAGAAAGAAACTCCTCTCTCCCTGGAGCTAGCAGTCAGAAGAACCAGCATTTTAGCCCCAGTGCCGCCACTCTAGGCCTGCAAACCTTTGGGCAAAACATTTCCCCTCTCTAATTCTCAGTGTCCTCGTGTTTATGCAGGAAGTCCTGGCTCCAGGGGCTTGTGATTCTCAGTGGCTGGAAGTGGGAAAGGTCTGCAGTGAGGAAAGCATTCTTCTCCCAGGTCCTGGACCGCTTCCATTCTGCCTTGCCCTCTGCAGTAGCCCAAGAGGAGGAAGGGGCCCCTGCTGTGCATAAGTCTTGCCAAAAGTGAAATGGTCACTTCTTCCTGACTCTGCACACTGCGCCACTTGAAATTGTAATGAATATTTATAATGCTGGTCCCTCTCCTCTCATGCCTCTACACAGTCACATAAAGTTACTTAAATTCAAGGGGCCCCATTCACTGATTGCAGTGAAATTCTGTTAAATGAACACACGTTTGATTTGGTGGATTAGCTAATAAGTGTAAATAAGCTAGGAAAAGATTACAAAGCTGATACTGCCTTTAAACTGCCCTTGGTTGATTTTCCAGAGTAGTTAATTTTTAATGCTTTATGACAACACACCATAGTAGACTGTGATACCCTCATTAATATGTGCCTTGCTGTCATTAGTCACAAAGAAGTAACACATAAGTTATAAGATAATGCTATAAATGACCTCTATAAAGACTTCTGAAAAGTGTTAGGCTAATAGAAATCTTGTTTTTATGATATTCTATTTCCTTCTAACAGTACAGATAAAGGATTCTAAGGAAACCTCCCTGGTGAATTGAAGAAACCTAGGACAAATTCTTCCTCACATGAGTCATTCTAACTTCACAGATGAATTCTGCCCTTGGCATGCCAAAGGCCAGGCTGGAAATACCTTAGCTAAGCTTATGTAGGTGACTCCAGCTGAGCAAGGCCACTCTAGTCTGGGTGCGCTGACATTAGTCTTTGGTCCTTCCTAGCTGCCAAACAAACTCACTAGGGTTTTTTGTTTGTTTTGTTTTTCTTTACTTCATGTTCAGAGAGTTTTACAGTTTACCAAGGACATTTAGGCACATGCATTATTTTGATCCTCAAAACAACATTGAAAAGCAAGATCTTTCTGGAATATTTTCTACAGAAAGCAAGGTCTTTTTTTTTTTTTTTTTTTTTTTTTTTTGGAGACAGAGTCTTGCTCTGTCGCCAAGCTGGAGTGCAGTGGCACAATCTTGGCTCACTGCAACCTCCATCTCCCAGGTTCAAGTGATTCCCCTGCCTCAGCCTCCCGAGTAGCTGGGACTACAGGTGTGTGCCACCATGCCTGGCTAATTTTTTTCGTATTTTAGTAGAGACAGGGTTTCAACCTGTTGGCCAGAATGGTCTCAATCTCCTGATCTTGTGATCCACCCACCTCAGCCTCCCAAACTGCTGGGATTACAGGCCTGAGCCACCATGCTCAGCCAGCAAGGTCTTTTTTAACAACAAAGAAAAAATTTTTAATTTACTTTTAAAATAAAATCTCAAATAAAATAATGTATGTGTGGGAGGTTAAAATAAACACCACAGGCCAGGCACAGTGGCTTATGCCTGTAATCCCAGAACTTTGGGAGGCTGAGGCAAGCAGATCACTTGAGGTCAGGAGTTTGAGACACCAGCCTGGCCAACATGGTAAAACTCCGTCTCTGCTAAAAGTACAAAAATTAGCTAGGTGTGGTGGCGCATGCCTGTAATCTCAGCTAATTGGGAGGCCAAGGCAGGAGAACTGCTTGAACCTGGGAGGCAGAGGTTGCAGTGAGCCAAGATCGTGCCACTGCACTCCAGCCTGGGTGGCAGAGTTTTGCTCAAAAAAAATAAATAAAAATTAAATAAATAAATAAAAAATCACGGAAGTTACACACTGAAAAGTAAAAGTAGCCCCAAAGTGACCACTGTCAAGAGATTTTTGTCCACCAGAGTATTTTTAAGTGGCTTTCTAAAAATTATATGTCAACAGTTATGTTCTGCAGCCCCTACAAATAATAATTATGAAAATTGAAACTGGAACAACATTTACAATTTGATGGTAGGGCTGGGGAGAAGACAACAAAATGGTGCGCATATTCTAACTGCAACTTTGTGAAAGAATACACACAATTTGAGCAAGGCCAAAATATGAAAATACTGGTATTGGAGATAACAGTGTGCATCTCCCACCCCAAGATTTTTAAATGCCAATGTTATATTTTTTCCTACAGTTTCAAAAGTGCAGGAAGCAGAAATTTTAAATCAGAATATATTCTTTATGGCTATATGAGTACCCATATATATGTAGTAAAAATATAAAAACATAGACTAGAAGAATCCATACCAAGTTCAAGACAGCATTCACCTTTTAGGAAAGAGGAAAATGAGACCAAGAAAACGGTATAAATAGGTCTTCGGCTATATCTGTAATGTTTTATTTCTTTTCTACAAATAATAAATTGTTAAGATCTATAAAATCTGAGTGGTGGATATAAGGGTGTTTGCTATATTCTTTCTGCATTCCTGTATATTTGAAGTATTTCATTAAATTTTTTATTTATAAAAATAGGGGACTGTATAGGGAATACAGCACCAGCTTTGATATAAAATAACTGTCCTGTAATCCCATGAGACCATTTGTTTCACAGCTTATCCCAGATTGCTCTTTCCCTAAACTAATGTTAGCCCTTAAAAGAGAGTAGGGGGAAGGATGGAGGGAGGGAAAGGAAAGGGAAGGGAGAAAGGAAAGAGCGAAAGGAAGGAAGAAGGGGAAAGGAAGGGAAAGGAAGAGAGTGAAGAAAGGGGGAGAGAGGAAGGGAGGGAAGGAAGGAAAGAAAGGGAAGGTAACGGAGAGAGAGAAAGAAAGAGAAGGAGGGAGTGAAGGAAGGAAAGGAGGGAGGGAGGGAAGGAAGGAAGGAAGGAAGGAAGGAAGGAAGGAAGGAAGGAAGGAAGGAAGGAAGGAAGGAAAGAGGGAAATGGGGAGGCGGAAGGGAAAGAAGAAAATTTCTCCAGTGCTGCTAAGCAAAACCAACTTGAAGTGAAATAAAAAATTATGGTCCTCTAGATCAAGAATTGGCAAACTTTTTCTGTAAAGGGCCCGGAAGTAAATGTTTTATGCTTTGCATTTACTGTCTCTGTCACACTCTGCCGTTAAAGCATAAAAGCAGCCACAGACAACACAAACAATGGGCTTGGCTGGGCTCCAGTAAAACTTTACTTACAAAAATAGATCATGTGTTGGATTTAGCCCAGGGGTGTAGTTCCTGTCACTTTGAAAATTTGGCTGAACAATGTCCATGGGACTCATGGGGAATAAAAATACAGAACCCAGTTGGAAAGCATCTGCAAGTGACTGAGTCTGATTGGGAGCTTTGGGGATGTTGCTTCGCCTTGGCTCTGATGTTTTGAGATCCAGTGATTTTATATGTGTGTGTTTGCTGTCCATTCTGGTCCTAACCAAGATGTATTTGAGCATTTGATAAATCCTGCCAAGCCTCATGGTTTCAGATGGTGAAGAACCATTACTCAAATTTCTCTTTCCACTTGTGAAAGTGAGTGGCCCTGGGAATGAGCATTCAAATCTTAAGCAAAAGCCAAAGCTCTTCTTTTCACCCAAGGATCCAAAATGGACAGCAAAATTGCTGTAAACATTTATTGTAGCTGTGATCTGTGATAACAGCCCTAGGAAACACAAATGGGGACATGAACATTCAGTCATCACATGTAAGTCATAAAATCTGAGGCTTTATCTCCAGGGATTGTGCACATTTGCATAAGATGCACATGCCGGGAAATTTTACAGAATGGAATGCTTCTCAGAGCTTGATAAGGCAGGTGCTCGAGGGAGCCAATAAAATTCAGGAGCTCATGGAAGGACAATCAGTTCTGAGTCTCGGAGCCCAAAAATACGTGACCAAAAGATGGTAGCCATAGCCAAGGCTCCACATCACAGCTGCCCAATGGCCTGGGCCACATCTGGGCTCTGCACCTACAATGCCCTGTACTTTCTCCTCTCTCCCATTAATTACAACCCCACTGGATCCCTACATTCTCCCCAAGCCTTCGTGGCAGGTCCCTGGTTGTTCACTCTCTGGACAGGAATCTCACACCATCCCTCCTCTCGTCTCACCCATCACAAACCATCTGTGCCCTTCCACACACACATACAATTGGCGAATCTTGGTTTGTGTGGAATATAAATGCCTTATCACCATATTTTGTTAATGAACAGTTATTTTCTTTTGTCCATGAGCCCTGCATTCCTGTGTGTCTTGAAGTGAGCTTCTAGCAGGTACAGTTGATATCGGTGTAATTCTTTTTAAAATTTCATGCTCTGTGACTCATGTTGAACCTAAAACCAACCGAATTTATGAAGACAAAGCCTTGCCTGTCTGCATCCCTCTCTACCCTACCCCCTGCCCAGATGTCCCTCCTTCAGATCCTTCATATACCCAGTGTGCAGCTGATGTTCTCTCCTCACAGTCCTCTCAAATCCTACTCTTGGCAACTCGTTTATATTGTGAGGTTCATTTAACTGGCTCTCTTCATTTTTCCCAGGGTCTTGAATTCTAACCTACTCTGTACTGGAAGAATGAAAGACTTAGAAGATAGGGGGCATATAATGTCAAAAGGTTTAGATTCAGTGTGAGGAAATCTGCTTCTCATCCCAGTTCTGCTCCTGTTTAACCCCTCATAGTCCCTTCCCCTGTCTGGACCTCAGTTTCTCCATCTGTAAAATGAAAGCGCAGGACATAAGACCACATGATCTATCCCATCCCCTCATTCTATGCCTTCATCCCATCCAAGCACAGGGCAGAACACTGAGAACAGACTTTGGCACTGGAGAGACCCTGCTCCAGTCCTGGCTTTGCCACATACTAGCTGTGTAATTTGGGGGAAATTACCTAACTTCTCTGAGACTCAGTTTTCTCTCCCATAAAATGGAAAATAAAATTAAAATCCCAGCCAGATGTGGTGGCTCACACCTGTAATCCCAGCACTTTGGGAGTTAAGGCAAGAGGATCACTTGAGGTGAGGAGTTCAAGACCAGCCTGAGTAACATAGTGAGACCCTATCTCTAAAAAAAAAAAAAAAAAAGTAAAAAATAGCTGGGCATGGTGGCACATGGATGTAGTCTCAGCTACTCAGGAGGCTGAGGCAGGATGATCACTTGAGCCCACAAGTTTAAGGTTGCATTGACCCATGATCATGCCACTACACTCCAGCCTGGGCAACAGAGCAATACCCTATCTCAGTAAACAAACAAACAAATAATAGAAATCCCTACCCATGCTGTACTCTTCTGAGAACTGAAGAGGGTGTAAGTAAAACCCCTATTGGAGACTACATGAAGAGACCGGCACTAAATAGAGGGCAGCTATCAAACTTCTTATGTATTTGTCAAGGGATCCCTGGTCTTGGGCAATGGATGGAGTAAGTATAATGTTGGTCATGGCCTCCACTAATATCATTATTCAGCCTCCTTCACTTTCTCCTCCTGTCCTTCAGGGTTAGTTTTTAATTATAAGATAAAAAGCCTGGGCTTTTCAGTCTCATTTGATTAGAGACCAGTGTGCAGAGTCTGGACTGGGAAATGCTGGGAAGGCTGGAGAAATAAGGCTTCAGCTTCCTGAGGGAGGGCAGTGCATCTGTCCAAGAAGAGAAAAGGGAATGTGAGCAGGAGGGTGAGGAGGGTAAGGAGCCTTAAAAATCACACAGAGAGGGAGCAGCACACAACACATACAATTCAAAAGCCAAATTTAGAAAAAGCGGGCTCCTGGGGGATGGGCTCCATCTGGATCTGAGCTGAAAGAGGCTATCCCTCGGCTCCCTGGGGGCTCCCAAGTCCAAGAAGGTTTAATCAGTAACTTGAAAAATAGGTGAGGTGATAGAGAAGGCAGGGAGAGAGGTTGGGCACCTAATTTATTTATATGACCATCCCTGCCACCCCTGCACCAGCTCTGAGGACAAAGAGTGCTCTTACCATGGCAACTGCAGTCCACAGACTTTCACCTGCTTGAACTGTGGACTTGGAGGACACTTGCCTGGGAGAAGGGGAGGCCCAGCATCCTCCTCTACGTGCACAGTAGACAGGTACCACCCTCCTGCTCATTGCAGTGTGACCTCCTCACCCTCCAGCTCACATTCCCTTTTCTCTTCTTAGACAGACACACTGCCCTTTCTCAGGAAGCCAAAGCCCGATTTCTCTAGCCCTCCCAGCATTTCCCAGTCCAGGCTCTGCACACTGGTCTCTAATCAAATAAAATGGGAAAGCCCAGGCTTTTCATCTTATAACTAAAAACCAACCTGGGGGCTGGGCGCAGTGGCTTACACCTGTAATCCTAGCACTTTGGGAGGCCGAAGTGGGTGGATAATCTGAGGTCAGGAGTTCGAGACCAGCCTGGCCAACATGGTGAAACCCCCATCTCTACTAAAAACATACAAAAATTAGCTGGGCATGGTGGCACGTGCCTGTAATCCCAGCTACTCAGGAGGCTGAGGCAGGAGAATCACTTGAACCCGGGAGGTGGAGGTTGCAGTGAGCCAAGATCGTGCCACAGCACTCCAGCCTGGGCAACGAGAGTGAAACTACATCTAAAAAAACAAAACAAACAAACAAACAAACAAAAACACCAACCCTGAAGCAGAGGAGGAGAAAGTAAAGGAGGCTGAATCATGACATTAGTGGAGAAAGCACAAAGGCATGGGTCAAGGGCAGAAGCAGTGTGAGTCAGGAAGCTACACAAGGAGGCAGCACTGTTCCTAGGTGTTGGCCCCAACTCCAAGACAAAACCTTAACAGCATTATCAGCAAGAGCATGTTTTCACCAAGTTCAGTAAAAACTTACGTGCAAGACCATTCAGTGGGAAAACAATCATTTCTTCAAAACATGGTGCTGACAGAACTGGATATCCACATGTGAAAGAATGAAGTTCGGCATGGTGGCACATGGCCATACCATATACATAAATTAACTCACAATGGATCAAAGCCCTAAATATAAGCACTAAAATTATGAAACTCTAAGGAGAAAACAAGGGGGTACATTTTCATGACCTTGGATTTGGCAATGGATTCTTAGAAATGACACCAAAAGCATAAGCAACAAGAGATAAATCGATAAATTGAACTTCACCAAGATTTCAAAACTTTGTGCATCAGAGGACATTATCAAGAAAGTGAAAAAACAACCTACAGGATAGGGAAAAAAATTTTGCAAGTCATATATCTGATAAGGGTCTAGCATCCAGAATATCTAAAGAATTTTTACAACTGAACAACAAATAGACATATAACCCAATAAAAAATTGTTTATTCATGTAGGCCAGGACAGAAAGGTAATAATGTAAAAGGGAAAAATAACTGTAGTAGGCTGAAGACCTACACATGTATATTTCCTTTAAAGAAAGAACCAAATGCAATGTCATGTAGACTTTGTTCAGATCCTGATTCAAACAAACTAACTGTAGGAAAACATTTTTGAGACTATTAGGAAAATCTTGATATGGGCCGGGTATTAAACTACCTAAATTAAGAAATTACTGTAAATTTTGTTAGATATGATAATAGCACAATGGTTATATTTTTTAAAAGTCAAAGGTACATTCTGAAGAATTTACAGTGAAATCACATGGGATCTGAGATTTGATTTAAAATACTGCTGAGCATTATTCACAGTAGTAAAGATATGAAATCAACCTAAATGCCCATCAGTGGTGGACTGAATAAAGAAAATGTGGCACATATACACCGTAATACTATGCAGCCATAAAAAAGAATGAGATTACATCCTTTGCAGCAACATGGATGGAGCTGGAAGCCATTATACTAATTGAATTAATGCAGGAACAGAAAACCAAGTACTGCGTGTTTTCTCACTTATAAGTGAGACCTAAACACTGAATACACATGGACACAAAGAAGGGAACAATAGACACTGGGGCGTACTTGAGGGTGGAGGATGGGAGAAGGGTGAGGAACAAAAACTATCGGTATTATACTTATTACCTGGGTGACAAAATAATCTGTACACCAAACTCCCATGACATGCGATTTAACCATATAACCTGTACATGTACCCTGATCCTAAAATAAACGTTGGAAAAAATAAAATAAAATAAAATACTGCTGGGAAAAAAATTGGAAGAGGATAGATGAACCAAAAATGGCAAAACGTTGATAATTATTAAAGCTAAGTGATCAGTGTTAGGTCCGTGAGTGCTTGTTATCCTATTCTATCTTTGCTTACGTATGTTTGAAATTTTCCATAATAAAAAAATTGCAAATGTTATTTAATGCTGCTGTTGTCTCAACTTTAAGTAATCAGGAAAATAGAAACACTAGCAACTGTATTTTCAGAACCCTACCTAGCTAAAGTAGACGGCTCAATTCAGATCCAACCCAACTCACATCTCACCCAGGGCAGATCTTTTGCAAGATACTGAGATTGGACCAATTTCGCCTTTGGTGCTGGATAGGGGAGAACAACAAGAGAGACAAAAAGTGATCATAGGCAATGAGACAACCCTTTTGATAGAGCGGTGAGCACTTTGCAACTGCTGGCTAAGGGGAAAAGCTGGAGCTACTCCCTATGTGATCTCAAAAAACACCACCTCTCTCTCTCCGCCCTACTGCAACCCAGAAAGCTTCTTGCAGAGAGTGCTGAAGGTTCTCAATTAACCATGTTCATTATCATTATATCTTCATTCATTTATTTATTTAGCGACAGGATCTCACTGTGTCACCCAGGCTGGAGTGCAGTGGTGCGATCATAGCTCACAACCTTGAATTCCTGGGATCAAGTGATCCTCCCGCCTCAGCCTCCTGAGTAACTGTGAAAACAGGTGCACACCACCATACCTGGCTAATATTTTTTATTTTTTGTAGATACAGGGTCTCGCCATGTTGCCCAGGCTGATCTTAAACTCCTGGTCTCACGCAATCCTCATGCCTCAGCCTCCCAAAGTGCTGGGATTACAGGCGTGAGCCACTGCACCCGGCCTCATTATCCTTATATCTTACATTTCAAGAACACTTTGTGTTTTCAAATAAATTCACTGGATGCTCACCAACACCCAGTGATCTAGGCAAGGCAGGAATTATTATCCGCATCTTACTCATAAAGAAGCTAAGCTCTAAAGAGCTTTTATGACATTTATCCCAGGTCACCAGCTAGTGGGCAGGGGAACAGACTAGGAGCCAGCTCCTTCAATTATTCTCCAAGGTAGTTTTCTTACCAAAGTCCTATTTTCTTTCTCTTATTCCTTATCATTTACATTTTCTTTTCTTTTCATTTTATACCATCGCTTTAACCTTTATCAGACTGACAGTCACCTTGGGGACAGAAAAAAATGCACACTAAAATCTATAAGCAAACTTTTCTCTTCCTACCATCTTTTGGGCTATCAGAAAGATATCTCAGAAGTTTAGTGGTTGCCTGATTTTTTTGTGTTTTTTTGTTGTTGCTTTGTTTTATTTCACAATCAAGAGGAATTGACCTGAACACTTTCAAGGAAGAAAAAGTGAAGTAAAGAAGGAACACAAGGCCGGGCGCAGTGGCTCATGCCTATAATCCCAACACTTTAGGTGGCTGAGGCAGAAGAATTGCTTGAGTCCAGGAGTTTGAGACCAGCCTGGGCAACATAGTGAGGCCCTGTCTCTACAGAAGAATTTTTTAATTATCTGGGCATGGTGGAACACACCTGTAGCCCCAGCTACACAAGAGGCTGAGGTGGAAGGATCGCTTGAGCCCAGGAGGTAGAGGCTGCACTGAACTATGATCTTGCCACACGCTCCAGTCTGGCAGTCTGGGTAATACAGCAAGACCCTATCTCACAAAAAGGAAGACAAAGAAAGTAGAAGGAAGAAGGAAGAAGAAGGAAGGAGGGAGGGAGGGAGGGAGGGAGTGGAAGAAACACAATGTTTGCTCCAGTAGGTCAGCCAAGAGCTCTGCCCAGCTTTCAAAGGTACCCGAGTGGCCCTCCAATCCTTGAGAAATCTCAGCTCTGCAAGGTGGACCTACAGCTCCAGGTTGGCACGGACAGCAGGCTAAATGGTAGAGGGGCAGCCCCAGTGGTTGGGTTCAGAGAGAGTAAAAATCCCCCAGAGAATTAGCAATTAAAGGCCCACAGAGCTGATTCCAAGAAAAAGCAGGAGCCTTGTGCAGGGAAAAGGACAGTGAATTGAGAATCGGAGACCTGGATTCTACTCCTGATTCAGGAGAAGTTCGTTCAAACTCCAGGGTTTTCACTTCTCTGTCCAGAAAAGACAGAATCTCAGCAGTGCCTTCCAGAGTTGGCACTGGCTGCTTGTGTTTAAGTGCGTGAGAAATGTAACATAGAGTCAGATTTTACCCTGGCAGGGCACAAAGGCCCATGCCTGTCTCTAAAGTTGGGGCCAACCCCTAGATATCCCTAACTCCCCCCTTTTTTAAATTGACAAATAAAAATTGTATATATTTATCATGTACTACATGATATTTTAAACTATATATTATGGGATGGCTCAGTTGAGCTAATTAACATATACATTACCTCAAACAAATACTTCTCTTTTTTGTGGTGAAAACACTTAAAAATCTTTTTTTTTTAAGAGGCAGGGTCTCACTACATTGCCCAGGGTGGCCTCAAACCCCTGGGGCTCCCATCTCAGCCTCCTGAGTTGCTGGGATTACAGGCACACACTACTAAGCCTAGCTAAAATCTTTCTCTGATTTTCAAAACACATTGTTATTAGCTGTAGTCACCATGTTGTACAATAGATCTCTTGAACTTACTCCTCCTATCTAACTGAAATTTTGTATCCTTTGACCAACATCTCCCCAACTCCTCACCCCCTCACCCCCAGACCCTGGTAACCACCATTCTACTCTCCACTTCTGAGTTAATTTTTTTAGATTCCACACACAAGTGAGATCATGCTGTATTTGTCTTTCTGTGCCTGACCTATTTCACTTAACATAATGTTCTTCAGGTTCATCCGTGTTATGAACACGGACAGCATGTTCACAACAAATGACAGCATTTCCTTCTTTTTTAAGGCTGAGTGGTATTCCATTGTGTATATATACCATGTATTCTTTATCCATTCATCCATTAATGGAAGTTACGTTGATTCTATATCTTGGCTATTTTGAATAGTGCTGCAATGAACATGGGAGTGCAGATACCTCTTCTATATATCAATTTCAATTCTTTTGCATATATACCCAGTAGTGAGATTGCTGGGTCATAGGGAGTTCCATCCCTAACTCCCTTTTAATCTTCTATTAAGAACTGCTTTCCCTGAACCTTCACAAACCTGTTTGTGTTTTCAGCCTGCACCACAGTGGAGGACAGATTTCCATTGAATTCCAATGGCTCCTCGATGCAGAAATAGGACTTCACTCCAAGGAGCAAGAAGGCTTAAGCGGCCAAGTTAATAGAAATGTATATAGCCGCCTCTTGGTGGGCAGCATGTGATGAGGAAAGAGAGTGGCAGCCTCTGAGACAGCCCAGCTCTCCAGGGCAGTGGACTCACCGAGATCTTGGTGAAAATGTAGAGCAGCAGGGACAGAAGGGAAAGGTAGACCTGGATCCGCTGGCCTCCAAACCGCTTCCGCAGGTACTCTGGCATCGTCACCACCTGCATGGGGTGCGAGGGAGGTCACTGCCAGCCACAGTGACCAGAGGGCCCAGAGCAGACAGAACAGTGACACCATCCTGATATCAGAGCCACAGAAGTGTGGTCAAGGATTCATAACCTTTGCTGGCCAGAGAAGTCTGCGAGGTGGCCAGATGGCCCCTGACCTCCAGCCATTTGCTCATTTTAATCCCATATGCCCTACCACTGTAGGAGTAGCTAGGTGTTATCCCAGCCCAATAAACCTGTCACTGGGCATCACTAAGAAGCCAGACCCTTGCCCTGGAGGAGGAGGAGGAATATATACATATAATGCCATTGCAGACAGTTGGGAATTTCATAACCTGGGAGTGAAAGCCAATCCACAAATTTTTCTGCCATTTATCCCATAATGTCTCCTCTGCCCTCTAGGAAGACCAAGCTGACAGATACATTTGCCAGCAGCAAATGAAATAACAGAGCAGATACTTACCCCAGCCTTAATATAGATGGGGACAAACAGCCAGCCCAGCACAACCACCAAAACCAGGGCCTGAAATGAACACAAAAGGCGGACACAAATTAGGAGGAACCTTAGTCCATCCCTGCCACCTGAAGGGTCCCTCAGCTGCTGCAGAAAAATTACCCAGCATGTTCTCCCCTAAAAAGCCATTAGAGACTGGAGGAGGCCTTGGCTGCCTAACTGGCCCATGGAAATAGCAGCTAGAAAACAGCAGAGAGGAGCCCAGGAGGCTGCTCATCAACATCACAGCACTGGGCCACAGCTAGAGCACTGGGTTCTCCTTCACCTCTTCCCTGGTTTACACAGAGTAAAATGCCACTTAGACAGCTTTAATAATAACAATAATAGTAATAATAGTAATAATAAATAATTACATTTATTATTACTACTACCATTATTATTAGAGGCCAGGAGTTCAAGACCAGCCTGGGCAACATAGTGAGGCCCTGCTTCTACAAAAAATTAAAAAATTCACCAAACATGGTGGCACATGCCTGTAGTCCCAGCTACTTGGGAGAGTGAGGTGGGAACATCGCTTGAGCCCAGGAGTTTGAGGCTGCAGTAGGCTATGATTGCACCACTGCACTCCAGCCTGAGCAATGGAGCAAGACCCTGTCTCTAAAGATAAAATAATAAAAAAATAATAATAATAATGGAAATCTGGTGGTAAGCATTTCCAAACCTCAAACATGGCCAGAAGGGCCTTGGCTTTTTAACATGAAGGGAAAACAGAAAAACCACTAGTCATACCAGTGGTTTTTTCATGCTACTCTGGTGGAAGGGGAGCAGGGCCCTGAGGCTCCTGAAGTCATGCCTCTCCTCTGTCTGCACCCTGGGGTGACCCTGAAGGGTTCCCTAACACCTTCAGCTCCTCTGAGCATAGATTGAACTGGTTGACTGCTAAGGCTCCTTCCAGCTCCAGTGCACCATGGCTGCAGTGTTACTCACATTCCATTCAAAGCCTCCAATCGCGATGCCTGAAGCTGCTCCAGTCCCAGCCAGCCCCACAAAGTGGCCACTTCCAATGTTACTAGCAAAGAGGGAGGCTCCAATCTGGAAACGCAAAAGAAAGTCAGGTGGGTGAGGGCTCTGTGCTCCACCAGGACACTCAGAGTGGGTCAAAGAGAGAGGAGACATGTCAGCCAAGAGAAGGACAAGAAAGAGCAGAGGCGGGCTGGGAGCACAACTGTGCTGGAATCATCAGGGACAGCTGGTTCAGAAGGCAGATGTGGAAACTTGGAAAATAGTAAAGATGAAAAGGAGAGGATTGGAGAAGGAGCAGTGGGATGTATCCCAAAACCAGATCATCTGTGAGTCTTTTGTGGGCCCCATGTCCAATCCTGAAGAAGATATGGGAAGTCCCACAGCCACCAGGCCTCCCTAAAAATCTCCTTCAAGGCTGTGTGCGTAGGAGCATGAGCCCTTGATCTCCATATCTCCCAGCATGCCTGGTGACTTAGGGTCTTGCCCAATACAGGCTCTCAGTAAACACTGACAATTTTCTTGAAAGAAATCATTTCAAAGGAAGCCTCTGGACCTTAGCCACCTGGTCAAATGAGGAGGGGCATGGAGCTGATGATTTGCAAGTGATTCCTAGCTATTAAATTATGTGACTCCATGAACTCCCAAGTAACAAGAGATGATATTAATAATAATAACAATTCTCTAGATCATATAATATTGATATTTTTTACAAAGATTCTAGGGACCCACACGGACACATGCACAAAACACTGCATTTTTCAAAGATACACACGTCTAAATATAGATTATAGAAGACAGATTGGAAGCACATATATCAAATACCCAAGAGTGGAAGACTGGAAGGGGAAAGGAGAATAGGACTGTGAATGGGAGACAAAAAAAGAAAATATCAGGTAAAGCAAGGGAGGGATCTCGCACTAACCAATCATAATACTGTCAGCCATTCAATTGCATTTGAGGCCAAAAAGAACTCCAGAAAGTTCTAAAGTCCTTCCGTATCCAAGAGGAGAAGGTACAGCAGCATTTGATAAGAACCAAACAAGTGTAATTATCCCCATTCTTGCTAAGCAGATGGAGAGTGGCGTGTAGTTATTTATCTAATGTCCCAAAGATGGTCCAAACCTGGAACAAAACGCTTATTTCCCAAAAGACAGATTATGCCAAGAAACTGTTCTAACTATACCAGCCCCTATTCCTAGTATAAGGCAGCTGGTGCTTAGTGCCAAATATTAAATCAGGGGAGAGGGAGATTTCTGAAGGCTTAGCCAGAAAAAGTTCTCAGAATGACAATGAGGAGACAGTGGTTGGTGCAGGTGCATTAATACATTTGCTCAACAAATATTAACTTAGCATCTACTACACGTGTCAAGCACTAATAACAGCTGTGAATAACACAGACAAAATCCCTACTCTCAAGAAGCTTATATTCAAATACTGTAAACATAAATAAATAAACAACAAAAACAATGATCAGAGAGTGGTAAATGCTATGAAGAGAATAGAGGGTGTGACAGAATGATTAGATTGAAGAGTCTGAGAAGGTCACTCTATGGACTTTCTCTAATATTAAGGAATTACTATTATAATTCAGACATTTAAGCTGAGATCTGAATGACAAAAAAGTTAATCATTCAGAGACCACAGGAATAGCATTCCACCTAAGCAAAGACCCCCTGACACCCCACAAGTGGGAAAGGTATGCATAGTTGAGAAGCAAAAAGAAGGTGGATATATGATAATGATTTGTGATCTTAATATTTTAAAATAGAGCCATTTAGGCTGGGTGTGGTGGCTCATGCTTCTAATCCCAGTACTTTAGGAGGCTGAAGCAGGAGGATTGCTTCAGACCAGGAGTTGGAGGCCAGCCTGGGCAACATAGTGAGACCCTGCTACTACAAAAAAAATGTAAAAACTTAGCTGGGCATGGTGGTGCGTGCCTGTAGTACTACCTACTTAGGAGGCTGAGGAGGGAGGACCAATTGAGCCTAGGACTTGCAGGCTTCAATGAACTATGATCGTGCCACTGCACTCCAGCTGAAGTGACAGAGTGAGACCCTGACTCAAAAAGAAGGTTAGTTTTATTCTAAGTGAGATGGGATGCCACTGGAGGATTTTAAGCAGGAGAGGGACAGGACCTAATATGCTTTTTTAAATTGCTCTAAGTTGTGTACAGATTGCAGTGTTGGGGGCAAAGGAGAAAACAGAACAACCAGGTGGGAGACTATCCCTGGCTTAGGTGAGAGAGGACAGTGGCTTGGACTGGGCTGACAACAGTTGAGACAAAGGCAAGCGTAGAGATTAGGAATTATGTTTTAGAAACAAAGTTGGTGGGCTCTGTTGATAGGTTAAATGTGGGAAATGTGGGGCAGAATAATCAAAGCTAACTCCTAGATTTGGGACTTGAGTAACTGGGTGGACGCCATTCATTAAGAAGGGGAACCTAGCGGAAGGCAGGTTGCTTAGAGACATCTACCTCCTTCTGCTCAAAGCTTGAGGGGGATAACAGTCCACTTTTTTTTTTTTTTTCTGAGACAGGGTTTTATTCCTGTCACCCAGGCTGGAGTGCAGTGGTGCATCTCAGCTCACTGCAACCTCTGCCTCCCAGGCTCAAGTGATCCTCCAGCCTCAGTCTCCCAATTAGCTGGGACTACAGGCGCACACCGACTAATTTTTGTATTTTTTGTAGAGACGGGGGTTCGCCATGTTGCCCAGGCTGGTCTTGAACTCCTTGTCTCAAGCAATCCATCCGCCTTGGCCTCCCAAAATGCTCGGATTACAGATGTGAGCCACCCTACCTGGCCTAACAGTCCACTTTGAATCAAAAGTTTCATTCTGCAAGTGGCCTACCTGCCCTGACCCACTATCTTTTCATTTATCACCTCTTGCTTGATAAATAATTAAGCCTAATGCTGTACTATTAAGGACATAATTACCAGAAATTATTAACTGCATTAGATGAGTCATAAGTTCAAAAAGTCCTCTCCAATCTCTCTCCCAAACAGGGACATTGTACTTTAAGCAATGTCAGGCTGTCTTGAAGTCCCCACTCACTATCTGAGAAGAGAGTGGAATGAGGCCAGGAGAGCTTGGGGTACCAGAATGTCCTGAGCCCAGGTTCTGTTCATTTCTATTAGGGGAACAACCTTCCTCATTCTGGACTCCCTCTCTTTACCCCATGACCTACACTTAATCACTTACCAAAACTCTGACTCTGCCTTCACAATATTATGGCCACTTAGCTCTTTCTAGATGGCTCTTGTGCTGCCTGTCACTGTCTCTCAACAGGACCAAGTAACGGGCTGCTAGAGGATCTCTATTCTCTCCTTTCCATCAGTCACCTCCCCACCCACCCACATGGCCAAGCAACCTCCCCAAAGCACAACTCTGATCATAACATTGACCTTTTCAGAGACTCTCCTGGACACCCAGAATGGCCTGTCAAGTGGTCTTCCTGACAGCTACAGGCCTAAAAGTAGTCTTAGGAATACAGCAAGGTTTCAAGGTAAAGTTCCCTCAAGTGCAAAGACAGCATGAGCTTTACAACTCAAGTTCGAATGTTTTCTTGACCTCTTACTATCTGGGTGATTAGAACATCTGCAAGCCTCCGTCTTCTCTCGTGGCAAGGTTGGTGCAGGAGTCAAATGAAATTATGAACCAGTTGTGACTGACACAGCTGATTCTCAATCAGTGTCCTTTCCCTCCTTTCTCCTCCCAAGAGGATAATTACTTCACCCTCAAAGACACTTAGCAAGAGCTACAATGGATACTGTTATAGACAGAATTGTGTCCTCTCTGCAAAATTCATATGTTAAAGCCTCAACCCCCAAGGTGATGGTATTTGGAGATAGGGCTTTTAGGGAGATAATAAGGTTAAATGAGCTCATAAGGGTGGGGCCCCAATCTGATAAGAAGAGACACCAGAAATCTCTTTCTCTCTCTCCTCCTATACATGCACAGTAAAGAGGCCATATATGAGGACACGGCAAAAAGGCAGCCGTCTACAAGCCAGGAAGAGAGGACTCCCCTGAAGCCAACCTTGAAGACACCTCGATTTTTGACTTCTAGAACTATGAGAAAATTAATTTCTGTTGTTTAAGCCACCCAGTCTGTGGTATTTTGTTGTGGCAGCCTGAGCCAACTAAGACAGACACCATTGTTTTATAACCTGTACTCCCCTGCCAGCTTTTTACGCTGCCCCTCCTGTTGCTGGAACTCACAAACAATGCGTTCATCATGCCAATTTCCCAAACATTTTCTCTGTCCACTCCTCACCCACGCTCATGCCCATTTGAGAATGGGCACCACTCCCATGCAGGGAGTGACCCAGTGCCGTGAATCATCACGTCCTTCTCTAGAATTTCTCCCCCGTGTTCCTGTGAATTCAGGATTTCAGACTTTATCTAAAATTTCCCCAACTTGACCTCACCTCTCACTAACCACTTTACCAACCCTCCTCACCCTCTGATGGGACTCGAAAGGCCATTACAAGTATGTGGATACTTTTGCTGCTTGTTGTGCAAGATGAACTGAGTCTGACCAAACCCAACAGGTCTGAGAGCATGGGAATCGGGAAAATAACATAATGTCACATCACAAAATGCAGAAAGGCTATTTATTCTTTTGATTTTAGGGAATTCATGATTACATTTTACTACTTAGATGTCCTATCCTGGAAGGTTGGTGGGAGGGGAGATGTATGTAAAAATTAAACAATCATTGAATCTTTCAGAGTGGAATGGGTCTGTGGATGCCACAGCTTAAGTCCCCTTTGCAACACCTTCCAAGTGATGGTCAGTTCTTAATGCATACCTCTAGTGACAGAGAACTCACTACCTGACAGTGCAGCTGAATCTGTGGTAGAACAACTCTAGTTGTTAAAAAGTCATTCTTCATTTGAGCTGAAGTCTACCCATCAGTCCTACTTCCATCCTTTAGAGTGCAACAGAACAAGTAAAATCTCTCTTCCACAAGTTAGCCCTTCCAATATCTGAGGACAGGGATGGTTTCCCTGCTTAAATTTTCCCCAGACTTCTCATGTGTCTGTTCCTCATCGACAACGGACTTGATTCTCATCACCATTGTTGTTCTCTGCTGCCCTGAGCCCCATCTCTGTCCCCAAAGTTGACCTCAGACCTGAATAGACTATTCCAAACATGAGCCATCTAGAATGAAACAAGCTGCCCCTCTTGACTTCCGGTAAGGTTTTAACATTCCAAACATGAGCCATCCAGAATGAAGCAAGGTGCCCCTCTTGACTTCCCGTAAGATTTTAACATCATCCACCTTCAAATCCTCTTTGAAACCTGTCACTCAGCCATGAGTTCTTGGCAGTATGGAGGACCTGGGCCAGTCCTTCTAATTACCATCACTATTAAAGAATCTGCCTCTCTGTTATTTGGAACATTCAGCAAGAATAGATTTTTCTCCCGTTGCAATTTAGATTCCTGAAAAGACCAATTTGGTTTGCCTTAACAAGAGAGTGGCTCTGTCACTTAAACTCTTTTTACTTCAGTCTCTCCAGGGTTTGGCACAAATTTAATGTTTCCCCCTTGTGCCTCCTCTAAAGGGAAAACTACCTAAACCAAAAACATCAGGCAAAATCATTTCTCCCTACTGACTTTTTTTTTTTTCTTAGACAGAGTCTCGCTCTGTCGCCCAGGCTGGAGTGCACTGACATGATCTCAGCTCACTGCAACCTCCCCGTCCCAGGCTCAAGCGATTCTCCTGACTCAGTCTCCCAAGTAGCTGGGACTACAGCTGCACGCCAGCATGCCCAGCTAATTTTAGTAGAGATAGGGTTTGACCATATTGGCTAGGCTGGTCTTGAACTCCTGACCTCAGGTGATCTGCCCGCCTCAGCCTCCCAAAGTGCTGGGATTACAGGCATGAGCCACTTCACCCAGCCGCTACTGACAATTAATGTTAGAAGTCAGAAGCTGAGAGGAATTGCATCTGTCTCTCGAACCAAAGACAGGCGTTACTCTATTTAATGACCCATCCAGACCTATTGAAATCAGAGTAATAAGCTCTCCGGGTCATTCTTATGCCCAACAAAGTTTGAGAAGCCTGCCCTAGAGTGTATTGAAATCCACTGTTTCCTCCTTAAACTTGTTTTCACCGCTCTTTGGAAGCAGGAATGCAGTCTGTAACTATACAATTAGAATGCTAAAATCTGGCCTGGTGGTGTGGTGTCTCAGGCCTGCAATACCAACACTTTGGGAGGTTGAGGTGGGAGGACCACTTGAGGCCAAGAGTTCAAGACCAGCCTGGGTAACATAGCGAAACCCCATCTCTAGGCAAAAAAATTAAAAACTAGCTGGGCATGGTGGCATGTACCTGTAGTCCTAGCTACTTGGAAGGCTGAGGTGGGAGGATCACTTGAGCCCAGTAATTCAAGGTTGCAGTGAGTGTGATCATGCTGCTGCACTGCAATCTGGGGGACAGAATAAGACCGTGTCCCCCCCAAAAAATGCTAAGATCTGGAGGACAAAAAGTGAAAGAGGCTCTCTCCAAAATCCCCTGCTTAACTGCCAGAATTTTAAAGATCTGTTACCCACTGGGCACGGTGGCTCACACCTGTAATCCCAGCACTTTGGGAGGATGAGCCAGACAGATGACCTGAGGTCAGGAGTTCGAGACCAGATATGGTCAACATGGTGAAACCCCATCTCTACTAAAAATACAAAAAAATTAGCCGGATGTGGTGGTAGGTGCCCATAATCCCAGCTACTCGGGAGGCTGAGGCAAGAGAATCTCTTGAGCCTGGGAGGCAGAGGTTGCAGTGAGCTGAGATCTCACCATTGGACTCCAGCCTGGGTAACAAGAGCAAAGTTCCATCTCTTAAAAAAAAGGGGGGGGGAGGGGGGAGGGACAGCATTAGGGGATATACCTAATGCTAAATGACGAGTTAATGGGTGCAGCACACCAACATGGCACATGGATACATATGTAACAAACCTGCACATTGTGCACATGTACCCTAAAACTTTAAGTATAATAATAATAAAATTAAATTAAATTAAAAAGCTGTACCACTTTAAAAAAAATATATGTGTGTGTGTGTGTGTGTGTGTGTGTGTGTGTGTGTGTGTGTGTGTGTATATATGTTACCATGGCATCTGTGCTGCCCAGTGGGCGGCATTTTCACTTCAACCACATGCCAACATATAGAACATGGAGTGAAAGAAACTTTGACTGATCTCACCAGGGAGACCCCAGAACTGGAAGGCTTGGTAGAATCAAGACTTCCAGGATACCATCAGGCCGCAGCAAAGTTATGAAAGCAAAGATATTTCGACTGGAAATCCACTGAAGCCACTCAAAAGCTTGGTGGGAAATCATTCCACAAACAATTTATCTCCTCAAGAGATGGGATTGTGAGAGTTCTCAGAGGTGATCTCAACCACCACAGACAACAAAAGTTGTTGACCAGAGAGCACTTTTCAACCTCTCAGCTGTGGCATGAAATTCAGAAGAGGAATTACAGGCACTCCAGGCTCTCTGCAATAAAGTCAGTCCCACCTTCTCCAATCTCAGCAGCCCTGCCATGCCCTGCCATGTCCCCTCCACTCTGGCAAAACCACACTGGCTCAATTTCGAAGATGTGCTCTGTGCTTTCCTGCCTCCTGCTTTTGTTTATAACATTTGCCTTTTCCTGGAATGCCCTCTTCATCAAGCTCTGTCTATAAAAACACTTCCGGCCGGGCGCGGTGGCTCACGCTTGTAATCCCAGCACTTTGGGAGGCCGAGGCGGGCGGATCACGAGGTCAGGAGATCGAGACCACTGTGGAACCCCGTCTCTACTAAAAATACAAAAAAATTAGCCAGGCGTGGTGGCGGGCGCCTGTAGTCCCAGCTACTCGGAGAGGCTGAGGCAGGAGAATGGCGTGAACCCGGGAGGCGGAGCTTGCAGTGAGCCGAGATTGCGCCACTGCACTCCAGCCTGGGCAACAGAGCGAGACTCCGTCTCAAAAAAAAAAACAAAAAAACAAAAAAAAAACACTTCCCTCATCTGCAAAATAAAGCCCAGTCCCACCTCTCCACTGACACCATCCAGAGCCGATCTCCACCCTCCAATCTCTTACCTCACGTGTTGTCTGTTCCCCTCTCCTGGTGTGTGTCACATCCCCACTTTGATAACTGCTTCCACACAGGTCTGCTGCCCCAAATACCTTCTAGCCTTCAAAGAGCCCACTTTTGAGACAGAGTCTTGTTCTGTCACCCAGGCAGGAGTGCAGTGGCATGATCTCGGCTCACTGTAACTTCTGCCTCTCAGCTGTGGCATGAAATTCAGAAGAGGAATTTCAGGCACTCCAGGCTCTCTGCAATCCAGTCCTGCTTCTACTTAACAGAGGACATTCTTTGCACATGGCAAGGACTCAGTAAAGGTCTGCCTAGTGAGTAAGTGATATCGAATCCTTGAATGTTCCACTTGGGGAAACAACAGAAACCATAGCAACCAAATGTCTGAGAGTTGCATTTGTTCCCACTGGGGCATGGAGTCAAGACTCTTCTCAGGGACATGCCAAGGACTACTCTCTCCTGAAGAAGAGGCAATAAACCTAGCCTGCCAGGCCTACCCAGGGCCCATAAGAACAGCAGGGTATACTGAAGACTATGAAGTGGCTCTGTGAAATGTCAGTCTGGCAACCCATAAGCTCAGTGTTCATAAGAACAAGACCATAAGGGGAACTGACCTTATAGGTTAGTCCATCAAATAGGCTTTTTTTAATGTTAAATACTTGGTGTTGGCAAGTAAATAGGCTCTCCCACATATTTCTGGTAGAGATGTAAATTGATACCATTTTTCTGGAAAGTTGTTGGTTGGTGCACATTAAAATCATTTAAAAGTTTCTCTCCTTCCACTTATATGACCCTATTTTTAGGACTCGGTTTTAAGCAAATTATCAGAGATGCAGACAAAGACTTAGATATAAGGATTTCATCAGTATGTTCATTGCTATGTCACTTACAACAGAGGAATGTTGGAAACCACGTAAGGGCCCAACAATAGAAAAACAATTGGATAAATTCAAGTTCATATTTATGATGGAATTTAAAAAAAATTTTTGTAGAGATGGGATCTCGCTATATTGACTAGGCTGGTCTCGAACTCCTGACCTCAAGCTTTCCTCCCAGCTTGGCTTCCCAAAGTGCTAGGATTATAGGCATGAGCCACTGCACCCAGCCATATGATGGAATGTTGTGCAGCCATTAAAATTATAGCTTTGAAGAATTTGTTATGACATGAGGAGATACAAACCTATATACCATAGGAGCCCCAAAATGTTTAAATATATGCGTAGGGGTGTGTGTGTGTGTGTGTGTGTGTGTACCTGTGTATACATAAATATATCCAAATTTAACAATGATTATCTTGGGAAGACAAAACAATGAGTGCATTTTTAAAATACTTTTCCAGTTTTTTCACAATGGGTTTGTATAATTTTATAATCAGAACGCAATCCTTTAAAATCTTTAAGAATAAGGAACAACAATTCCAGAGCTGTCTCAGATTCACTAGCAGAGCCTGAGGACTGAAAGCAAAGTAGGCATGTAAGTTATGTGTTTTTTGGGGGGACGTAGAAAAAGACGTGAAAATGTCACTGAGTGCTAACTACAGTTATGTTTTGTGTGCCTGGAAATAGAAAATTGACATCTTAACCCAGCTCATGTGATGCTAGAGCTGGAATTACCTTGGAAATGATTACAGCTGACCTTGTTATTTTCCAGTGAAAATAAAATTGTAGCCCAGCGGAAGAAAGTGATTCACGTTTACACATTAATTTTATCTTTACTTTCACACCCTAAGGACAGTAAGGCAGTATGTGCACACTCAGGATCACAAATCCAAGCATCAAGAATTGTCCTGGGGACTGGGTGCAGTAGCTTATGCCTGTAATGCCAGCACCTTGGGAGGCCATGGCAGGAGGATCACTTGAATCTAGGAGTTTGAGACCTCCCTGGGCAACATAGTGAGACCCCATTTCTACAAAAAAATAAAAAATTAACTGGGTGCAGTGGCACTGTCTATAGTCCCAGCTACTCGGGAGGCTGAGGTAGGAGGATCCTTTGAGCCCAAGAGGTCTAGGCTTTGATGAGCTGTGATCACGCCACTGCACTCCAGCTTGGGCAACAGAGTGAGATCATATCTCAAAAAACAATGAAAAGAATTGCCCAGGGCAATGGACAACTGGCTTCACAATCAGAGGCAGCCAGGGGATTTTTAAAAAGGATCCTGTATCAATAGTCATACTTGAAAGTACAATTAAATGGCAGGGACATCCTTTTCCTCCCCTCCTTCAAAGCACACTGTGAACCTTCCAACCTGGCTCTAATCTTGGTTCCATCATAGCAAACTATGTGACCTTGAGGCAGTCACTTTACTGCTTTTAGCCTCAGTCTCTTCCACTGTAAACCAAGGATAAGAATCTTTTTTGGCCTACCCTAAAGGGTGTTACTGGACTTTAATGATGTGACAAAATTTAAGAAAGTTTTGCTCCACAAAGACATGCTATTCTGAAGAAATATTGATGCTTTTACACAGCCCATGTTTTTATAGATCACCCTGAATTTCCTGAAAGAAACAGAGTCATCATTTTCTCCTTGAGGAAACAAGGTCATCATAGCCCAAATGGAAAATGCACTCAGCTAATTTCAGGAAACCTTTTTCTTTGTTAATGAACCATCTAAGACCCAGAATGTCCAGAATTCTGGAGATGGCTTCCTGTTCCTTGCCTTTGTCTTTCTCTTTAAGGGATATCGGGAGATCCCAGGGCCTCTTCCCCATGCCTTCTCTAGGCTATGCTGGACTCCTCCATTGGGATATCCTCCAATAGTGGTCCTTAAACTTTAACATAATCAGAATACAAGATATACAGTTAAGTCTGCCTATCTTGAATATGCAGATTCACAGATAATATATTCATTATACATTTGTAGTGTAAGTATGTCCCAAATATTGCATGGGACATACTTATGCTAAAAATAATAATAATAATAAAAAGACAGAAAAGTATGTATTGTTTGCCTGAAATTCAGATTTAACTGGGCATCCTGTATTTTTATTTGCTAAATCTGGCAACCCTAATCAGAATCACCTGGAGGACTTATTAAAACACAGAGTGGTCAGGCACGGTGGCTCACACCTGTAGTCCCAGCACTTTGGGAGGCCAAAGGGGGAAGACTGCTTGAGCTCGGGAGTTCGAGACCAGGCTGCAAAACATAGCGAGACCTCACCTCTACTAAAAATAAAAAATTAGCCAGGCGTGGTGGCACGCACCTGTAGTCCCAGGTACTCAGGAAGCTAAGGTGGGAGGATCGTTTGAGCCCAGGAGATCAAGGCTATAGCGAGCTATGATCACGTCACTGCACTCCCACGGAGCAAGACTGTGTCTCAAAAAACAAACAAACAAACAACAACAAAAAACACGCAGATTACCGGGCCCCATTTCCTAGCGTTTGTGATTCAGTAGGTCTGGTTTGAGGCTAGAAATTTTGCATTTCTAACAAGAGTGCAGGTCTTGCTGATGCTGCTGGTCTGGGTACCACAGTTTGAGAGCCCCATCCTGGGAGAATAAGAAAGGGAGAGGAGAATGCTAACTTTTACAGCACCACCTTTGGGCCAAGGGTTGGACCATGTATTTCATTTGCTTTTTCTTATTTAATGCCCACTACAGTTCTGTGAGGTTGGTATTATTCTGATCTTCATTTACAGATGAGAATAAGGATCAGAAGATTGAAGTGACTTGCCCAAAGTCTTATAGCCAAAGGTGACTCAAGTCCCAGGGGCACAGGGAGAGGCTGTGGCACACACTGACTTTGTGGTTTTTCCTGGGACATTCCCTTCTGAATGTCCCTGAGGGGGCACAGTGGGGTGAGAATCTCCTACCCATCCCACTGTAAACTCAGGAATGGCATGTGCTCATCTGTGTCATGTTTTCATATTCCTTCTTCACCTTCTCAGGAACTTGCCTTCAATCATGATTAGTGTCTCTCTTAGTAAGCCTTCTTTTCACAGAAGAAGTTTGAAAATATTTAATCTTGGACCATTGCCATCTCAAGGATCACACTTCCTGGATTGGGACAGAAAATCAGATGGAGCTCCTATATTCAGAATATTTTATTTCTGAAACTCTAGTAAATATTTAGGCATGGGCTTTCCTCCAGAGTCATCACAGTCTCTATTTACTCGGCCAACTCCTATTCCCATGGACAATGGTCCTCTTTCACTCATTACCTTCATGAACTTCTCTCCTTGCCCAAAGAAACAAAGGGGCAAGAAATCAGGAAACCACTGACATTTTCCCACCAGTTTTTGGCACAAAAGGCAGGTGAGGTCTTCCACTGGCATTTAGAGGTTAAGGAGGCTGTAGACCAATCCATCCTGTCATCGAGATGAGCCCATCTTTGGAATCATCAGCAATTCAGGGTCACTCACTCAAAGCACCTGATCTAAATATACCATCTTGGCTGGGTGCAGTGGCTCACACCTGTAATTCCAGCACTTTGGGAGGCCAAGGTGGGCAGATCACATGAGGCCAGGAGTTCAAGACCAGCCTGGCCAACATGGTGAAACCCCGTCTCTACTAAAAGTACAAAAAATTAGCCAGGCTTGGTAGCACAAGCCTATAATCCTAGCTACTAGGGAGGCTGAGGCAGGAGAATTGCTTGAACCTGGAAGGTGGAGGTTGCAGTGAGCCAAGATTGCACCACCGCACTCCAGACTGGGCGACAGAGTGAGACCCTGTCTCAAATAAATAAATATATATACCATCTGTACCCCACACTGGCCCCCTTTCAGTTTTTCAAATATCCCAAGCTTCTTCCTACATCAGGGCCTTTGGCCATTCTGTTCCTTCCACTTGGGTTACTCATCCCAGAATCTTCACATGGCTGGCTCCCTCTGATCATTCAAGGCTCAACCTGAACGCTCAATCCTCAGAAAGACCCTCTTTCAGCCTGTGTTGAATAATGAAGACCCTTCTCCCTCCCACTGAACCTCACCCTTGACTCAAATACACTTTCTTCTGAGCACTTAACTATTATTGATAATTTTACATATATTTTGTAAGAATGTGAGGGACATACACACACATATGCACACGGATATATACCAGCACCTACATAGCATCTGACACATAGTAGGTATCAACATGCAATTGTGGAATGAGAAAATAATACTACATAAATAGATGAATGACTCAATTCACAGCTTAAGGAGGAGAAGCTGGAGATGAGAAACAATTACTATTTCATTTTATTTTTTTTTAGATGGAATCTTGCTCTGTTGCCCAAGCTGGAGTGCAATGGTGCGATCTCAGCTCACTGCAACCTCCATCTCCCGGGTTCAAGCGATTCTCCTACCTCAGCCTCCCAAGTAGCTAGGATTACAGGCACCTGCCACCATGCCCAGCTAATTTTTGTAATTTTAGTAGAGACGGGTTTCATCATGTTGGCCAGGCTGGTCTCGAACTCCCAATCCAGGCGATCTGCCTGCCTCGGCCTGCCAAAGTGCTGGGATTACTGGCGTGAGCCACCGCACCCAGCCGAGAAACAATTATAATGATGATAATCATGATAGGCATCCCTCGGACAGCATTAACTATATAGTGTCCTAAGAGATTGACATGTATTAACTAATTTAATCCCAGATATTTCTAATATGAATAATACAACGAATTCATTTTAACTGATAGTTTCACCACCTTTCTGCCTCTTCTGACTTCTACCAACCAGAAATACGGATTACAAAAAAAAGTAATTTTTTTCTCTGTCTACAGAAGCACTAATCTGTTAGAAAATTCTCGGAAGGCAGCCAGTGAGAAAGGAGAAGCCAGGTGCTTAGGTACTAACTAGATGGCAGGGACTTGGTTACACATCAATCAATTGATGCCTAGAAACACCAAGAATACATGGAGTGGTGAGTGGCTGTGTATTAATCAGGAAGCTCCTCAGAGGAGAGACTAAGCCATGATGAATGGGAGGGAAGTAGTTCCACCAAAAAAAGGGAGAGAAGGATGAAGGGGAGAGAAAGAGGAAAAGAGAAGAGAGAGGGGAAAGAGAAGGAAGAAAGGGAAGGAGGGAAAGAATGAGAAGGAGGAGGAGAATAAAAAGGAGGAAGAGAAGGTGGAGGAATAGGAAAAGGAGAATGAGTAATAGGAAGAGAAGAAAAGGGAGGAAAAATAAGGAGAAGGAAGAAGAGAGAGCAAAGCAGACACTGCTCTGATAACCCAAAAGCTCCCACCCAAAATATACCAATGGGGAACTGCCAAGTTTTGCAAAACCTCGACTCAAACTGAGAAAACAGATGGCCTGAGAGTGAGGAAACATAACCACACCGAACTTTACCAAGGAGTCCAATGTGGGCTGAAATTGGGAACTCTGATTAGGATTTGCTTTTCCAGTTTTACTGCCATGAGCCTAAACAACAATAATTTTTCTCTGTGCATAAAAACAGAAATTTGGAGCACTGCTGGAGGGAGGCTTTGACTTAGACCCTGCACCCTCCTAACCTCCTGAATTCTTACCACTGTCTATACTGTGTGGCCCCTGCACCAGAGGCCAGAATATAGACTCAGGTCTCAGGTGACACCACCAAGGGGGACCAGCATGAGGGTTTGGGGTCATGTCCCTCTTCTCCTTCTTTTCTCTTTAATTCAGCCCATATTTGTCAAGTGCCTTCTTGCAGTGCAAGGCCTTGGTGTTGTGAGGCCTAAAAAAAATTAAGAAAAGCATAGGCCTAGCTCTCATCACAGGGCACTGGGATAAATAAGAGCACATGCAGGTAAAAAGCAAGTAGAGCAAGAAGAGAGGGCCAAATGAACCTGGGCCAGAAGAGGCAGGAATTTCTTCCCCCAGGCTTATGAAGAGTCAAGTACTTATCTTTCCTTCTCACTTCTTCCTGGAGTGCATCCCTGCCTCTCCCATGTCCAGTTGCCTGGTTCCCTCTCTTCCTCTCCAATTCATGAACTCCCCACCCATGTATTGGGACTACCAGGTTTTTCTAAGACACCCTTTGGCTCCCCTGGTGACATCATAAGTGGCTGGACTTTGAACTGATCATTAGGTTTTAGAAACATAAAGATAAAATCAGACATATTTTACCCAAGAGGACTTGAAAAGTTTGAGAACCTGTCCTCTTTCTTCAGGGAAAATTTTCATCAGGGTCTCTGGTCGGCCTCAAATGAAATAATTTCTTGGTTTTCAGACCAATCTTTAGGCCACACCAATTGGCCTCATAAATTTCGATCTCAAAAGACAAGGAGAAAGAGACCTGAATAACCAGAAGATCAGAGGAAGTCTTAGCTCTGTCATTATCTTGTGTAAACATGGGCAATCCATGGGATTAATCATCGTCTTCACTCTACTTACCTCACTAGATCATTGAGGATTCAATCAGATAAGTGATATGACAGTCCTTCAATAGGGTTTCAATTGCAAAGAAGAATAAGAGCTAAACCTGAGGGTTTAATGTGTGCCAGGCTCTGTTCTGAGACTGTGTGTGTGTGTCCTCAAAACAACAAATCTGGCCCTCCACCTATTTTTGCAAATAAAGTCAGCCACATCCATTCATTCATCCATTTTCCTTGGATGTTTTTATGTTACAACAGCAGAGTGGAGTAGTTGTGACAGAGATTGCATAGCAGCAAAGCCAAAAATATTTACTATCTGGTCTTTTACAGAAAAAGTTTGTCAACTATTTTGTTGTTGTTCTGTTGTTGTTGGGTTTGGGATTTTTGTTGTTGTTGTTGTTTTTGTTTTTTGGGTTTTTGTTGTTGTTGTTGTTGTTGTTGTTGTTGTTTGAAACAGGGTCTCACTCTGTCCCCCAGGCTGGAAGGCAGTAATGCAATCATGGCTCACTGCAGCCTTGACCTTCCCAGATCAAGCGATCCTCCCACCTCAGCCTTCCAAGTAGCTAGGACTACAGGTGCACACCACCACGCCCAGCTATTTTTTAATTTTTCTGTAGAGATAAGATCTTGCTATGTTGCCCAGGCTGGTCTTGAACTGCTGGGCTCAAGCAATTCTCTCATTTCTGCCTCCCAAAATGCCTAGATTGCAGGTGTGAGTCACCATGCCTAGCTGAAACTTAGAATTTTAGTCCTTGAAGAGCCTTTGAGATTCCTTATCTGATCAGCTCCACATTATAGAGGAGACTCCAGAGACTCAGAGATTAATGAATTGCCCATTAATTGGGCAATTAATGGCTTGCCCAAAGCTGGAACAAGCCAAATCCTGTGGGTTCTTGTGCAGTTCCCACTCCCTGCCCTTTGGAATACTTCTTTCTAAATCTAAGGGAGCTGCTCCCATGGAGCTGGCTCTGCCAGTAGTCCTGGTAGGTGTGATCAAACTATCTTCCAAAACAAGAGTCTCTCAAGGGGCTGTGTACCTGGGGCCTCACTTCTCTGTGTAATTTCTGCTGCCAATATCCAAAGAGTGGGGAATTCCCCTTCAAAGCTCAGCCCCTGAGCTTCACAGCTTTCCTACCCTCGCATCTCCACACAGACAGCTGTGAGTGAAACATGGCAAACCCTAGTGCCACATAAAAAGGGAATCCTGGGCCACCAACCAGCCCACAATTACGTAAGGTACAGTTTCATGGTTTCATGTTACTCAGATGAGTTGCCTTGGCTTGCCTCAAGCATGACTCAGGCTTCCGGGGACCTCCCAGCCCGGATCCCTATGTAAGCTGACTCTTCTTGTAATTTCAATCCTGGAGTCCTTGCTCCTTCCCTCTGATTGTCCCTTGCTTCTATCCTCAAGCCAACACACAAACTGTTTTTCTCTCTGGGCCTCATTCAGTTTTCAGGAACGGAGTGTGTTTCCAGAGTTTCTGAATCTTCACCTGTTTCAAGTCATAACCACTCCTTTCAAAGCCCCCTAAACCCCAGGAATGCCCAAAAACAGTGTCTCCTCTATCCAATATGTTTTCAGACTTTATGAGCTCTGATTTTCTCCTACTTTTCTTGTGGGTGACAACCCAAACCCTCTCTGTCTCAGGTATATCAACCCAGGTCAATACAAGTTGTTCCTTCTTCCAGAAGCTTCTCTGCTGCCCACTCTTCCTATGGCACAAAGCTACTGGGATAAAGGCAGATGGAGGGGCAAAGGGCAAGTGAGATGTCAGCAGTGGAGAGCCTCTGACCCCTGTGATATGTTCCTTGGGCCAGCACATTTCAGAACTGATATTCTGGTTATGGATTTATGGACCAATGACAGGCTTTGAACCAACTTTGTATTTTATTGAAGGACTCTAAGGGTGATTTATTTAAAGGCTATTCCCTTACTGCAAGAGATTAAGGGTGCCCAGGAGACCCGATGAGCATGAGACTCACTGTCAAGTATCTGATTGGGATCCTTGAATCCTAGAATCACCACCACCCAAAGCCAAGAAGAAAATGAGTTCCTAAAGGGAGTATCAGTTAAGCAGTTATGCAAATGGCATTTCAGAGAAAACTTACCGGCCACCACACCATACTTCGGCCTGCCAGGAAGAAGCCTCCAACAGTCCCACGATTGGTGGAAAACATAGCCTGAGGAGGAAAGGGTCAAAAATGTAATCGAAAACTAGAAGAGTGGTCTTGCCAACCAAAAGGACATACCTCCCCATACGTGCACCTTCTTCTACCCACTCCACTTTCTGAAACACTTTCATATTCCTTCTTCCCCTGCAGCCTCAAAAGATTTAGATGAAGGAGCCAGGAACCTACGTTTGACAGACAAGGAAACTGAAGCTCAGAAAATACATACAGCTTACTCTAGAGCTAGTGCGAAATTAGCTTCCAGTATCGCTTCCAGCAAGTCACTCCACCTGGATCTGCTTGCTTGTCTGTTAAACAGCAGGAATGGAACTTTTTATGCCTTTCTTACAAGCATATTGAGGTGCCTAATGAATGCTATATTTATTTGAGCCTCCTGAGTAGCTGGGATTACAGCCACATGGTGGCATGTGCCTATAATCCCAGCTACTCAGGAGGCTGAGGTGGGAGAATCATTTGAGCCCAGGAATTCAAGACCTGCCTGGGCAACATAGCAACACCCATCTCAAAAAAAAAAGAAAAAGAAATATACTTTTAAAAAATACCATATGGGATGTGAATTATATCTTTGTTACCAGAAAAGTGAAAAAATGCTCTAAGAATGCAAGGCATTTGTACTAAATAGTAAATAAAAGACCAGACAAATTCAAGTCTTTCCTCTCTGAGGGTGTAGGTAGCAGGTTGCTGGAATCATCATATATATATATATATATATATATATATATATATATATATAATGATTAAAAATATATATATATATTTTAGACAGAGTCTCACTCGGTCACCCAGGCTGGAATGCAGTGGCACGATCTTGGCTCACTGCAACCTCTGCCTCCTGGGTTCAAGCAATTCTCATGCCTCAGCCTCCTGAGTAGCTGGGACTACAGGCGTGTGCTACCACGCCCAGCTAATTTTTGTATTTTTAGTAGAGACGGGTTTCACCCTATTGGCCAGGCTGGTCTCGAACTCCTGACCTCAAGTGATCTGCCCGCCTCGGCCTCCCAAATTGCTGAGATTACAGGAGTGAGCCACTGCACCCAGCCAATATATCATGACTATTGTGTTAGTATAGAGGAAGGAGAGAACACTGTCAGACCAGGGAGCCAGGAAAGGCTTACAGAGAGAGCAGTATTTCAGCAAATCTTGATTGAAGAAAGAGTGGAATTTTATTAGAGAAGAGGGAGGAATGTGGTAAGATTCCAGGAACAGCAGATCTAGAGGTGGAACCTCACCCAGTGTGGAGAAGGAGAGAATGGCCAACAGTGTTACCTGGTGAGCCTGGCTGAGGCATTTGAATGGAGAGAATGGTGAGAAGTGGGGCAGAACACCCACTCTCAAACGCCAGGCTAAAAAGTGCAGACTTTATTGCATAGACAGTAGGGAGCCACTGAGGGTTCATGAGGAGAAAAATGACATGTATCTTCAATATACGATGACCAGCTCCTCCCACCGATGCCTTGGGATGTTGCCTCTAAGCCTTCGGATTATTTCTGGTCCAGCTCAGGCCCAGGGCCAGTCCTCCAGCAGAAAATGGGGTCAGTGCCTCTGTTCCTGGCCCCTGGCCATCTTCCCTCTTCTTCTATGTTATTGATTTCTCTCAGCGGACACTTGTTGATAATGTTAGTAGCTGATAGTGACTTAACCCTGTCAGAGGTGGCACCTTTTTTTTTTTTTTTTTTTTTTCTACATGGAGACTCATTCTGTTGGCCAGGCTGGAGTGCAGTGGTGCAGTCTCAGCTCACTGCAACCTCCGCCTCCTGGGTTCAAGCAATTCTCATGCCTCAGCCCCCCAAGAAGCTGGGAGTACAGGCACACACCACCATGCCTGGCTAATTCTTGTAGAGACAGGGTTTTGCCATGTTGTCCAGGCTGATCTTGAACTCCTGATCTCAGGTGATCTGCCCGCCTCGGCCTCTGAAAGTGCTGGGATTACAGGCATGAGCCACCATGCCCGGCCAATGTCTGCATTTTCATAGGTGACCACTGAGGCTAAAAAGCATCACTATTCCAAATCAGTATTCCAAAGGCATAACCCCTGATGGTGACATCTCAGGCACTTAGACACTTGTAATTTATTCATCAAACATGCCTGAGACAGATAACATTTTGCTAGGTGCTCAGTCTGCAATGATGTATTGAACTTAGTCCTTTAGGAAGCAGGGTCATTATTGTGCCCCATGAGTCAACATAGATTTGTTGAGCACCCCTGTGTGCTGGGCACTACCCAGGAGAGCATGGCTTGGGTCTTTCTGGACTCCTGGCAGGGCTCTTCCTCCCACAGGAGATACTGTGAAGTCCTCTGTAGCAGTTTTTTGGGGAATAGCAAGAGACCTAAGAACCAGAAAAGGTAGCTAAGGGCCAAAACAGAAAAAATTCCCAAGGACCCAGTCTGTAGCAATTGACCAAGGAAAAGCCATTCTGAAGGCCACTGTGAAGTTGAAGAAAATTGATAACCCCAGCTGGTCTCAGAAATGAAGAACTTAGAGGAAGAATGTGAGGGCAGAGACTAGAGTGGGGAGCTGAAATAATTCAGGAAAGATGATGGGGATGGACAAAAGGTGAAGAGAGGTGTGTGCACCAAGTCTTTTCTTCTCTGGAATTTTCATCCCCTCATCTATGCAAGCCCAGACCCTACCTATTCATCCTTCAAGGCCCCTCAAAATCCACTTCCCCCATGAAACCCTACCTGACACTCCCCCATGGAAACCTCTTCCTTCCCTACAGCCTCCTCCCTTCTCCAAATAAAAGTCTCTGAACACCCAGATGACTTCACTTACGCCTTGTTCACAGCCATTACAATTTTTTTTTACTTTGTGTTACCATATTACAAATTTTTAATTTCACATAATGCTTTGTGCACAGAAGATCATTATTCTGTGAGCACGAGATGCTCAAAGGAAAACTTTAAAGTTCCAGACACCACTTTGTAAACCACAGTGTTACATTCACCTGTCCACTCTACAACTAGAAGAGAATGAACTCACAACTCCAAGCTGCTAGGGTAAAAGAAGGACAATTACTGACCCACAATGTTTTGGTTTGGGGTTTACTTGGGTTCTATCTCCACAGAATACAAATATCATTGAGCAGAAAGGAAGAACTTTAGGCTTCTGTCCAGACGAGGAACAACTTAAGAAACTGAGGATGTTGGGCCTGGAGAAGAGAAGCCTCAAATGTGGCCTGTTGTTTTCTGAAATGTAAAGTGGGACAGACATGATGCTTGGTGTGGCCCACATAGGACACAACCAGACAAAATGAGAGAAGTTCCTGGACATCAGGTCTGAGCCCAGAGCCAAAAGGAATATCCTCTCTGTCAGAGCTGTCCAGAGATGGAAATAAAGCCACTTGGGAGAGTTTCTACTGGAAGTGTTCAGGTGAAGGCTATTGACAACTAGTCAAGATGATTTTGTCAAATGATCTAAAGAAAAGCATCGACTTAAAAAAAAAAAAAAAAAAGCAAAGGAATTCAGCACCACCAGGACACTGTCACAACAATGCAATGATAGTAAGGACCATGGAGAGAGTATTCCCAGAAAGGCAAGTGTCTTGGGGAGTGGGAAAGGTAGAATAGTGAAAAGAGCATTGGCTTTGGCAGCATAAGACCTTGATTCTTGTCCCAGCTCTGGGACTGATTCATCTGAATGACTTCTGGTCACGCTCTCTGATCCTCATCTGTAAAACAGAAAGGTTGGGCTCCCTCAAGGGCCATTCAAATTCAATCATTCAATGATGCTATCAGTTCAAATGACTACATAAGACAGGGGTCAGTAAATTTTTTTTCTTTAAAGAAAAAGAGCCTGATGGTAAATACTGAAGCTTTGTGGAATATACAGGGTCTCTGCTGCAAATTATTCATATTTTGTCTTGTTATTTCTTTTTCACAACCCTTGAGAAGTGTAAAAACCATTCTTGGCTTATGGACCATACAAAAACAGGCTGTGAGACAGATTTGGCCCATGGGTCATAGTTTAACAACCCCTGGCTTGAGGGGATTTCAGGATAGCTTGATGAACTATTCCAGGAAGAATAAGGTCAGAGATCCAGCTTAAAAGGATATAAAATTCCCTAAGAAACAAACTGATAGGTGGTGAAAGAAAAATGGAAATTAACTCTGAAGAAGTAATAAGCCAAAGCCTAAAATATGATTGGAGGAGGCAGAGTTGTAAAAGGACAAAACAGAACCAAATAATGTTGGAAGAGATGGAGAAGGTGACAGAGGGACATTGACTGTGTGGGTCTTTTCTAAGTTGAAGAAACACAATGGGCCTGGACTATTCTGCCTGTGCAGCCCAGAGATCATGAAGGAGTCAGAATGGCCACCCCTGAATCAAGCCACTCTTGCCACTTTAATAGCAGACAGAGGAGGATAAACTGGAAGAAATCCAATGCATTAAATGACCAGGGTCCAGAGGCACTGTCTAATGGGGGAAGATTAAACATAGACAAATACTAAACAGGCTATTAAGTAGCATTTAGCAGGACAAGTGATACTGATTCACAGATACTTGAAACATGTCAACACCATTTAAAAAGTATAAACACCTACTGGACTGGCAGGGCTAAAATGAGATTGGTTAAGAGAACCGAGATTATCAGAGATTGTCTGGGAAACAGGCAGTACTGTATAGCCAGCAGATGACGGGCTCACACCTTGGCTCCAGCACTTATAAGCTGGGGTGGGGTGGGAGGAGGAAGTCAGTCACAGTGGCAGAGTGCCTGGTACCATAAAAAATCAGGAGTCAAGAGATCTGAGTTCCAGGAACAATTTCATCTATTGTAACCTTAGGCAAATCACAACCACATGAGGCTTCAATTTCCTCTTCTGTAAAACGGGGATTAACATTCTGGCCTTCCCTGTCTTGTGGCTTTTGTAAAAATATACTACTTGCCTGACCACTGCTGCCCATTTTACTTAAAAGGACAAACATTGTTCAGAGCCCAGATCATACCATGGAAGGTAAATGACAATAGTAGTTTTTTTTAATCCTAGAGTCCATAAACAGCTTTCAGATTCACTTCTGCATATCCTCACCACAACCATGGGGGAGTCATTAGAATAGATAAGAGTGTACCTATTTTAAAGTTGAGTAAACTGGCGGCTGAGGGAAGTTACCCAATGTTGCATGATTTGAACCATGTGAAAGCCAGTAGTGAACTTGAGTATCCTGGCTCCTAGCTGGTCAGTTTCCACTATGTCTGGAAAGCTGAGAATATTGAGGAAAAGTCAGCCGTACTGACCCCATGTGACACTTGGGAGGGATTCTGCCACATCTAGTTTCTACAATTCCTTTGGGGAAAAAAAAAAAACAAACACTTTTGTCCCTGAAAAAGCTCTGTGTCCACAGAAGTGTTCATGCCTACCTTCCTCTCCTCTAAGTCAAAAGAGTTCAACACAATCACCAGCTAGTACAGCAGCCTCCCTGGGCTTATCACCTCCACCTCCATAACAATCACGAGTGTGGCTGGAACATCTGCAAACTTTTTATATATTTTTTATAATTTTTTTATTTTTTGTAGAGACAGAGTCTCACTATGCTGCCCAGGCTGATCTCAAACTTCCGGACTCAAGTAATCCTCCCACCTTGGCCTCTCAGAATGCTAGGATTACAGGAGTGAGCCACCACAGTCGGTCCTGCACACTTTTAAAACATCTCCTCCTCCAGTTGTTGGGCGTGCCACAGTCTGTCATAAGTGAAATGTCCATGTTCCAGGTGGCTGAGAACAAGTTTCTCCGGTTTGTTGTGTCCCCAGAGTCCCAAAAGGAGACACACACTTCCCTCTCCCCAGTGCCAGGTCACCCCCAGGTCTTCCTCCTCCTCCTCCTCCTTTTCTACCCATCTTTCTCATCTCTAACTTGCTCCAGCCCCTGGGATCCTCATGCACAAGGCCTCTGGGTTAGCCTCTCCTAGGACGGGGGCATGGGTCAGCATCCCGCTGTCTGCCACCTCAGCATCCCCATCTCTGGGGCTGGCAGAGGCTGTGGCTTTCCCACTCCACACCGTTTCTTTCCCATCTGAAACTGGATGACTAAAAAGTAGGACAGTAGTCACCTGCTAGAGGCTCATCTCCCAAGCCCCAGAGCCCTCCCTGTAGCTCTAAGCAGCCGCTTCCCTGCCCCTTACACTTTCCAGCGGTCTCTTCAAACCCCCACCTTCCTTCTCTGCTCACAGGCTCAGGTATCCTCCTTGGTCCTTCCTGGCAGGCTGCCCTGGGCACCCTTCTCACTTCTGCTCATCCTTGCTTGCCCTCCTCCCTTCATGCTGTGCCTCTGAGTGCTTCTAAAGTGCTTCCAAGTCATTTCCTCTCCCCTCCACGGACACTTAAGCCTACTGCCCCTTGCAGCTCAGCGAGGCCGTTGCTCCTCCTCCGTGCGCACCCTCCCCACCCGCGTCCCAGGACCCGCTGCATACCCACAGTCCGACGGCCATCACTACCACGAAGTAGATAACGATGACGGAGATATCGGCTGCATTGCGAATGAGCTCGTGGGTCTCAACAGGCCGGGTGACTGCGGTGGTCGTGGGGCTCCAGGTGCTACTGTCCATGGTGGCAGCGTTGCGTCCCTCCCTCTCGCCAGGGCCGCTAGCTCCTTATACGGCCTCCTGGTTAATGATCAGCACTGGGGGAGGGGACCTGGGACTTCGAGGGAGCAGGGCAGTAGCGCGGGGCCCCTGCGATGCCTTGCGGCTGCACCGTCGGGAAGCAGCTCTGGGCGTGGAGCCCAGGAAGGAGCACCCGGCTGAGCTGTTGGCTGGGGTGGCGGCCCGGCAGGTAAGAGCTGTCCTGCGAATGGGGAGGGGCCAGCCAGGGGGTGGTGCCCGCCTGGCACAAAGGCCCACTGTACTCCCACAGCAGGCACCAGCAGCGCCACCGCACCTGCCCTTGCCAGAGCTGGAGTGGCTCCATTGAGGGAACAGGCCACCTGGGGCTAGGGGCCTAGAGGCTTCAGATCACCTGCCACCCATCCTTGGACCAGTTCCACGCCTTCTAAGGACTTGGCTTGTCCGCTTGTAAAATGGGTGCAGCACTCTTCTGAAGAATCAGTCAAGTCTTGTTCTCCCTGGAGAACATTCTTGAGAGGACAGAGAGTTGCCGGGTGTCGCTGGAAAAAAATTAGCACAATCCTAATCTCTTGGCCACAAGGACAGCCACCCACCCATCCACATTCCTGACTCCCCCTCCACAGCCTGCAGCCCCCAGGTCCACTGTTACCCCCACCGTAAAGAGGAAGAAACTGAGACTGGGGAAAGGGATCTCACCGGGAGCTATTTCCTTGCCCTGTCCCTCTCCCAGTATTGATGCAGGGCCCTCCAGAGGCAGCAGAAGGGAAGATACTAGAGAACCCTTTCCAAGGAGTTCATCAAACCCTGACCTTCCTGGGGACTCAGCTCACCCATCTGGAAACACATGTCTAAACCGCAAGCCAGGGCTCAGAACAGAGATGACCAAGAGAGGAGGCATGACTTGCCCAAGGTCATATAGTAAGCCAGCAGCAGAGCTGGCCCTGCAGCCCATGCCAGGGTTCAGAGGGAGGGTTGTGGGGTATTCTCAGGGGCTGGCTCTAGAGGCTGCAGAGCAGCCAAAAGTGGCTGTTCCCAAAGAGGGGGGCCTTGCTCTGATGGGGAGGTGCAGGGAGGAGGAGGACTAAAGAAACCCTGCCAGGACTCTGGTCTGCCTCAGGCCCTCCCTGCCCACTGCTAGACAACCACCCACTGCCTAAATGTAAGCATCCTGTTCCTTTGCACTCAATGCTTCAGAGGTCTGCCTCCCCTCCTTCCGTATCAGCACCTGTTCTTCCCACTGAAGCTACAGACAAAGAATCATTATTTGGACAGCATCCCCACAGGTCTTCCCCATTTCCCCCACACATCCCCCAGGACTGCAAACTATATAAGGCTATGTCCTGGGGCCAGTATAATGCCTGCCCAAAGGAGGCAGGAATTCTTACGAGGAACCTGAAAGCAGGGGCTCTCTGCTGTGGATGCCTCCCAAGACTTAGAGCTCAGCTGTCAGCTGCAGCTTGAAGCAACTCGCCTTTTGCCTGTGTTCATTCATTCCTGCATTCAGCCAAGTTTTTTCACCTGGATGTATCCCAGGAAGAGTCCCTGCCCTTAGGAAGCTTCTGTTCTAGTCTGGAAGTGAACCCACCCACAGGAAAAGTCCAGCCCTGAACCCAGGTGCAGGTGCAGGAGCCAGACCATGCCAAGTTCTGAAAGTACAAGGCGTAGAAAGTGAAGCGAGCAGGAGAGAGAACTGGAAGTACTAAAGGACTTCAAAGGAGGGACAGAGCCATTCTTTGATCTTTTAGGAGAGCCAAACGTAAATGGGAAAAGAAAGGAAAGGATGGTGCCCAGGTAGAGGTCAGAAAATGCATCTATTCATTCATTCATTTATTCTTACAACAAAAGAGAAGCTTCTATGTGCCAGATCATATGTACCGACCCTGGAATACGCTATGAAAAGACTCACACAGCTCTTGCCCTCACAGAGCTTCCTGACCAATGACAGAGATAGATCAGTATCAAAGATGAGACAACTACCTGTGAAATTACCATTGTGACATATGCTTTGAAGGAGAAATACTAATACCCCAAATGCCTACCAAGGAATTTGACCTGGGGATAAGATGAGGTTAGAATAAGATCTGTGAAAGCTCTGGTTTGAGCAGGGACCTGAAAGAAAAGGAGGAATAGGCCAAGTAAGGTGGGATTGAGGGACATTCCAGGAGATGACAAGCATGAGGAGTAGGGAAGGGGTTACAATATTTAGGGAGGGACTAGCTGGGGCTACAAATAAACATATATAAAAAGCATGTCACCTGTAAGAAACTCCCTACCACAGTCATTCCCCAGGCTGCCTGAGGCCCTTTTGCCATCTCTCTTCCTCATTTGTCTCTTCTGAAGGGACACTTCAAACCCGATTGCCCCTGAATGGATGCTTCTAGGAGAACACAGTGTGATGCCCACCTGCTCCCATGCAGCTGGCCTGAGCTACTGGGTCACTGCTCACTGGTAGGATCCTGTTGGACTCTCTCTTGCCCTCATTGGTGCCAATCGAAACCAGGATCTGGTCACTAAAGGGGACCTTGTTAGCAGAACGCCTGAGAAAGAAAAAAGCCAGTCAGACACTCGGGCCATAGGAAAGATGAGGCTGATAAGGAAAGACAGAGCTGAGAGCAGGAAGCAGCCCCCTCCCTATCCAAGTATACATAGGTTTACAGTGGTCAGACGAGGGTTCCACATTTAAA
The DNA here is from genome assembly GCF_006542625.1 of Nomascus leucogenys. Classification (NCBI taxonomy): domain Eukaryota; kingdom Metazoa; phylum Chordata; class Mammalia; order Primates; family Hylobatidae; genus Nomascus; species Nomascus leucogenys. The sequence goes on along the minus strand of NC_044387.1, from coordinate 59,295,224 downwards.
AAGAGATGCCCACAGAGCCACAGCCATACCTGACTGTCAGAAGGAGAACAGATATTCAAATGACTCTGAGGTCACTAGTGTCTACAGATGGCAGGGAGAACCCAGCATTATGCAGGGTAAGGACTCATCACTAAGTAGGAATTGTCCTGACTCCTCTTCCTCCCTCCACACTCATCTGTCCAGGACCCTTGGGGGTTCCACCTCTCCTACCAGCCTGGGAGCTTCTCCCCAGAAGACCCAATGGTACAATGTCCACTTCTCACTGGCTAAACTGTGCTTCTTAGCAAAGGACCCCATGGTGGAATGGCCAGCTCCTGAACTCTTGTCACACAAAGAAATCAACAGCCTAGGTGCAGAGTCTGTGAGTTTTGGGAAGTAAGGGGCTGAAGAGAGAACCTACTTGGCTAGTTTGATTCTCAGCTCAGCTACGAACAAGCAGTAGACCATTGACAGCTCACTTGGCATTTGCAACCCTCCTTTTGAATATCTGTAATACAGCATTGACAGCAATGACTCTCTCAAATGATGGGTGTAAAGGGGCCTCATTGACAATGAGACACCAGCAAAGATGAGGGATGAAGAGAGCTGCTATAATTTTTTCTTCTTTCCCTTTTTTTTTTTTTTTTTTTTTGCTGTTGTGCCAGATTTATTGAAAATAATACAGCACTGCAGAAAAAATTCAAACAGGTCCCTGAGGCGTTTTGAAATTCATCCCAACTGTAGGCTGAGTGACCTGCAGGTTGGACAGACTGCCGAAGTCCAAAAGCTTCAGCATTTCCTTAGTGTCAGGATCTACTTCAATTATCTCCTGATCCAAGGCTGAGACCTCAGGAACATAATTGTCTCTCCTTTCTCTCTCCTCCTCCTGCAGCTTGATGGAGATACCTCTTACTGAGCCTCTCTGAATCCGCTTCATCAGATGCGTGACATAGCCTGCTATCTTGTTGCGGAGCTTCTTGCTGGGGATAATGGCGATCTCCTTGCACACGCGTTTGTTTGTGTGGAAGTCGCTGCCCAGGCGTGTGTAGTACTTTTCTATGATGACCCAGGCCGCCTTCTTCACGGTTTTGGTGCGAACGCGGCGCATGTTGGCGGGTCCTTGGTAAAAGAGCTCTTTCCCTTTTTCTCATTGGGAGTTCAGTTGTGGAAAGCCCAGAGAAGCAGGCTATCGATTAGCATACAGTCATGTGTCACTTAACAACAGGATATGTTCTGAGAAATGCGTCATAGGAAGTTTCATCCTTGTGGGAACATCATAGAGTGTCTTTACACAAACTAGATGGGATAGCCTACACACCTAGGCTGTATGGTCTAGCCTGTTGCTCCTGGGCTACAAACCTGTACAGCATGTTACTGTAGTGAATACTGCAGGCAACTATAACACAATGGTAATGATTTGTGTATGTAAACACAGAAAAGTTACAGTAAAAATACAGTATAAAAGATAATAAATGGAGCCAGGAGCAGTGCCTCATGCCTGCAATCCCAACAGTTTGGGAGGCCAAGGTGGGAGGATTGTTTGAGCCCAGGAGTTTAAGACTAGCCTGGGCAACATGGTGAAACCCCGTTTCTGAGAAAGAAAAAGAAAAAAAAAAGAGAGAAAGAGAGAGAGAGAAAGAAAAGAAAGAGAGAGAGAGAAAGAAAAAGGAAAGGAGGAAAGGAAGGAAGGAAGGAAGGAAGGAAGGAAGGAAGGAAGGAAGGAAGGAAGGAAGGAAAGAAAACTAGCTAGGCATGGTGGTGTGAAGGAAGGGAGGGAGGGAGGGAGCCTGGGAGGTTGTGGCTGCCATGAGCCATGATCACACCACTGCACTTCAGCCTGGGCAACAGAGCAAGACCCTGTATAAAAAAAAAAAAGATAAAAATGGTACACTTGTATAGGGCTCTGACCATGAATGGAGCTTGTAGGACTGGAAGCTGCTCTGGGTGAGTCAGTAAGCGAATGGTGAGTGAATGTGGTCTAAGACATTACTGTGCACTGCTGTAGACTTTATAAATACTGGACACCTGGGTTCACTAAATTTATTTTTTAAATACTTTTCCTTCTTGAATAATAAACTTAATTTACTATAACTTTTTAACTGTACAAATCTTTTGTTTTACTTTTTGACTCTTCTGTAATAAGTTAGCTTAAAACACAAACACATTGTACCACTGTAGAAAAATATTTTCTTTCTTTATATCCTTATTCTATAAGCTTTCTTCTATCAAAAAATTTTTTTTACATTTTCAACTTTTTGTTAAAAACGAAGACACAAACACACACATTATCCTTGGTCTACACAAAGTCAGAATCACCTCCACATCTTGCCCCACTGAAAGGTCTTCAGGGGCAATAACACACAATGAGCTGTCATCGCCTGTGGTAACAATGCCTTCTTCTGAAATACCTTCTGAAGGACCTACCTGAGGGTGTTTTACAGTTAACTGTTTTTTTATAAGTGGAGTATACTATAAAACAATGAAAAAAGCATAGTAAATACATAAACCAGTAACATAGTCATTGGTTATCATTATCAAGTGTTATATACTATAGATAATTGTATGTGTTATACTTTTTTAATGTGCAAATGCACTTTTTTATTTTTTAGTTCCATAGTTTTTTGAAGAACAGGTGGTATTTGGTTACATGAGTATCTTCTTTATTAGTGATTTGTGAGATTTTGGTACACCCATCACCTGAGCAGTACACACTGAACCCAATTTGTAGTATTTTATTGCTCACCCCTCTCCCTGTCTTTCCCCTGTGTCCCCAAAGTCCATTGTATCTTTCTTATGCCTTTGCATTCTCATAGCTTAGCTCCCACTTATGAGTGAGAACATATGATGTTTGGTTTTCCATTCCTGAGTTACTTCACTTAGAATAATAGTCTCCAATTCCATCCAGGTTGCTGTGAATGCCATTAATTTGTTCCTTTTCATGGCTGAGTAGTATTCCATCATATATATATACCACAATTTCTTTATACACTCATTGGTTGATGGGCATTTGGGCTGGTTCCACAATTTTCTAATACTTTTATACTACTGGCAGTACAATAGGTTTGTTTACACCAGCATCATCACTACAAACATGTGAGAAATGTGTCATGCTGCCATACTACAACAGCTACAATGTCAGGAATTTTTCAGCTCCATTATAATCTTATGAGATCACTGTTGCATGTATGGTCCATCATTGATGGAAATGCTGTTAGATAGTACACGGCTATATTTGTTTCCTGTGGCTGCTATAACGCATTACCATCAACTCAGTGGCATAAAACAATAGAAATTTATTCTCTCATAGTTCTGGAAGGCAAAAGTATGAAATCAGTTTCACTGGGCTGAAAGCAAGGTGTTAGCAGAACCACACTACTGAGGTTCTAGGGGACAATCCCTCCTTGCCAGCTTCTAGTGGCTGCCAGCATGCCTTGGCTTGTACCATATCACTCTGATCTTTGCCTCTGTGGGGGCTGGTGGGTAAACATAACATAAAGTTTACCATAATAACCATTTTTAAGTGTACAGTTCAGTAGCATTAAGTACACTCATAATGTTGAGCAACCACCACCATCATCCATCTCCAAAACTTCCCCAACTGAAACTCTGTACCTGTTAAACGCTTACTTCCCATTCCCCCTCCTCCCAGTCCCTGGAAACCACTGTTCTACTTTCTGCCTCTCTGAATTTGACCATTCCAGGTACCTCATACGAGTGGAGTCACAATCTGCCTTTATCTTCACATCACCGTCTTCTCTGTGTCTGTCTGTCTCCCTCTGCCTCTCCTTTATAAAGCCAGTTTTGATGGCATTTAGGGCCCATCTAGATAATCCAGGATGATCTCTCCTCATCTCAAGATTCTTAGTTTAGGCCGGGCACGGTGGCTCACACCTGTAATCCCAGCATTTTGGGAGGCAGGCAGATCACCTGAGGTCAGGAGTTTGAGACTAGCCTGGCCAGCATGGCGAAACCCCGTCTCTAACAAAAATACAAAAGTTAGCCGGGCATGGTGGCAGGTGCCTGGAATCCAGGTACTCTGGAAGCTGAGGCAGGAGAATCACTTGAACCCGGGAGGTGGTGGTTGCAGTCAGTTGAGATCGCACCATTGCACTCCAGCCTGGGCAACAGAATGAGACTCCATGTGACCAAAAAAAAAAAGATTCTTAGTTTAACCATATTTGCAAAGATTCTTTTTCAAAATACAGTAGCATTTACAGGTACCAGGGATTAGGACTTGATATCCTTGAGTGGCCATTATTCAGGCTATTACAATCAGACATCTGAATGGGGAAGGATTTGCTGGAGAAAGCAGAATTGGAGATGCTTTGAAATGGGGGAAGGAGCTGCTGGAGGGGGTGAATCCAGGCCCAGGGGTAACAGCCGAAAAGTTACCAGGTAAAGAGAGGGGCCAGAAAATGAAACTATTGAGCTGGCCTCAGGCTACCCTTGGGAGCTGATGTCTAGGCATGCGGGCAGTGAAGACGGAAGATGGAAAGCTGAAAGAGACAAAGCGCTCCTGACCCTTCCTCTAAAGTTGAAGTCAATAAGAGGTTGACCTCTGGTGGATCTGAGCCCCAGCTCAATCCGTGACATGCTGAGTGACCTTAGGCAAGTCCTTTATGTTCTCTGAGTTATTACCTCTACGGTGGAGATCAAATTTGATCTAACAGAGGCTTGCTTAGTGCCTGCCATGCATGTCAGCTTTGGACTGGAACCAGAACCCAGGTTACTGGAACTGCCTCATCCTCTAGACCTCAAATCCCAGACTGGCTTCAAAGAGGAGCCATGGGGTAAGAAGCTGCAAGACACCCAGCCTACCTTCCCCAGAGCCCTTCACAGGGAACTGCCTCAACACTGTCCTCAATCTGAGGCAACAGGAAGAATGTGTTGGCTGGAAGTCGGAGGCCTGGGTTCAAGAGCCAGTTCCTCTGGCCTTAGGCAAGTCATTTCCCTCTCTGAAACTGTCTCCACACCTGTCAAATTTGGCAGAATTTGACCAGCTGGTCTCTTAAGAAGGATCCTCGTGCCAATTCTGACTCTAACCAGGCTCCTGAAGCTCTCCGGGCCTCCATCTATTGTCTGTTTCACTGGGGACAATAAGCCCTGGATAGTTGCATGTCAACCTTACTTCATCCTAAGTTTCATCCTCTGCTATATCTGTCAGGCCTAGGGATGACATTTTCTATTGCTCACCACCATTTCTAAAAGCACAAAGTGGGAACACGACCATTGCTGGTAGAGCAGCAAGCTTCTTCCTGGACACTGATCACCCAGTAGACTCAGCAGGGGCTTTACAGTTGGGCACACTTGGCTGCAATTCTGGTTCACCCTCTCATTATCTAAGTAACCTCACAATACATTATCTAACTTCTGGGGACCTCATTTGCAAAATGGAGATAATAACATCCAAGATAAATGAGAGAGCATATGGAAAACGTTTCAGCACACTGACAAGCACATATTTAATGCTCAATAAAATGATTCACTTTTATCTTTCTTATTATTGTCACCTTATCTAGACTCAAAGATGGAGTCTTGAGCTGGGGCCCTGACCTCACAGAGCAGGAGACAGACACAAAAAAGAATATATGAACTATGTCTTGTGACAAGTGGTACAGCTTCAATCTTCACAATGACCCTATTGCTATCCCCATTTTACCGACAAGAGCACTGAGACTCAAAAGGGTTAAGTTACTTGACCGAAATCCCTCGGCTGGTAAAAGGCCAAGCTGGCACTCAACTCCCTGTACCAAAGCCTGTACCACTAGTGCAGAGAGGAGGAAGAGGAGGGAATACAGCAAAGAGAAGTGAAGCCTTAGTCCCGATTCTGAGGCTACTCCAAAGCCAGCATCCCTCTAGCCCTTCTCCCACTTCACCTCCAGTTTGACACTTGGACCCAGCTGTATGAAAGTGAAAGGCATTTCAGTGAGTCATTAATTATAACAAATGCAGGCAAAAGTCAGCAGTGTAATGTAGGCATCATCGTCTGCCAAACACCTTGGTTTTCTGAAAACTCAGAGCCCAGGATGAGAGCAGGTGGAGTGGGAAGGTTAGATGTCACTCAGCACCTGCAGAAGTCGTCTCTCTGAGAGCCATGTCTCAGTGTGACTGTTACCCCATGGACCTCAGCTCCCTCTGCAATGTAAGATGAGGCAGAGAAGAAGCTCCTGAGAGGACGTGGCCCACAGGCCTGCAGGCACTGCTGAGGACCTTACCACGGCACTCACCTGTGAGCCTCATCCCCCACACTGCCAGCTGACCATCCTTCAGTCAACCTGCCAGTGAGGCTGGGATTCCAGGAACACAAAAACCAGGCCAGGCACAGTGGCTCACACTTGTAATCCCAGCACTCAGGGGGCTGAGACAGAAGGATCACTTGAGCCCAGGAGTTAGAAGCTGCAGTGAGTTATGATGGCATCACTGTACTCCAGCCTGGATGAAAGGGCAGGACCTTGTGGAGTGATTAGTGTTTCTTGCTTCAGAGACAGGTGTGACCTCTTCAGAGGGTGGTACCAGCCTCTGTAAGCCAAACTCCTGAATTGAGCCGGTAAAAACATGCTCCTGCCTGAGTTGAAGGAATGAAGGAACATCATCCAAAGGCCCAGTGTTACTTCCCATATCTTGGAATTATGGAACTGGGGCAGATGAGTGGATCATCTGAGGACACTGAGCCCAGGAAAGAGGTGAGGCTTACTCAAGGTCACAGGTCATGACAGTGGCAGAGACTCCCGGGGCTCTGCTTTCCACCACAGGTTCCCTCTCATTTGGCAAATAACTTATCAAGCACCAGCTGTTTTCAGGGTGCAATGGTGCTCCAACTTGCCTCTGTGCTCCTTATGTTGTGCCTTCTGTTTGGCTCTTCCAGTTTGCCCCTTCAAAATTCCAGGCACATAGTAGGAGCATGATTATTTATTAGTAATATTGGCTTATTAATTGGATTGTTATGTTATCCAATTAATAAGCCAATATGTAATAGTTAATACTATTAATACTATTACATGCTAATGAGATAATTATATTATCCAATTAATAAGCCAATATTAGTAGTTAATACTATTCATACTATTACATACTAATGAGATAACATGGTATATGCTTAGCACAATGCATATGTTATATCATTAGTTATTACAATAAATTTGTGAAATAGATATTGTGACCCCTGTTTTACAGAAGAGAAAACTAAGTCTTAGAATGGTTAATTTTTTCAAGGTTATACTACTAGCAAGTGATAGAGCTTAGACTCATACTTAGGTCTATTGGACTCCAAAACTCTCTTCAATAATTATTATTTTTATTTTTTAGAGACAGCGTCTTGCTCTGTTGCCCAGGCTAAAGTGCAGTAGCATGATCATAGCTCACTGTGGTCTTGAATTACTGGGCTCAAGTGATCCTCCTGCCTCAGCCTCCCAAGTAGCTAAGACTGCAAGTGTGCACCACCATGTCTGGCTAATTTTTAAAAGTTTTTGGAGAGATGAGGTCTTGCTATCTTGCTCAGACTGCTCTTAAACTCCTGTCCTCAGGCAATTCTGCTGCCGTGGCCTCCCAAAACTCTGAGATTACAGGTGTGAGGCAACACATCCAGCCTCTGTTCAAGAAATTGTTGCTGAAAGAATGAATCAGTGAGCAAAAGGCACCATACTGGGCCTATGGGAAGCATACAGACCAATCGTTTATATATTTTGCTAATGCATCCTGCTAGGTGAGGAAACAGGTACATAAATACTAAGGCCTAATATAGATCCACCCATAATAGGGTCAGAATAGTGCTTTGAGGATCCAGAGAAGGGAGCAATTTCTTCCATTGGGAGTGGAGTGTGAGGAAGTTTAATGGGGTGAGAGGGCATTTGAACCAAGCCAAGTAGGATTTGGACAGGTAAAGGTGGCAGATGGGGCAGTGGACAAGGTAGTCCTGCAAACTCATTGGAAGAAACAGCACTGATGAAATTCAGGAGAAGGGAGATCCTGGGAACAGCAACCAGTCCAGCTGAGCTGGACTAAGGATGTGTGAGGAGAGGAGGTGGGGGGATGGGAAGCCAGAAACAGGTTGGCACCAGGTGGTGGAGGACCTTGAATGTCGGGCTGGGGCCTTTGGGTTTTCTTCAGTGGATGTGGGAAGCCCCTGACAATTTTGGGTCAGAGAGTGACATGGCTCATTATGCCGGATGGAGTGAAGGAAGGGGAGACTTGGAGGAGGGAGACCAGAAGAGACTGTTGCAGTAATCCAGGGAGGGATGATGTGGCCTGGCCTAGAAGAAGCATTCCAAAGGAAGACTCCATGGGGTCCAGAAATTGGCTAAGGGATGAAATGCGTGCAAGAGTCAAAGAAACAGCATGGGATCAGAAGGCCTGAGTTCTGATTCCAGCTGAGTCACATGGCCTCCCTGGGCCTCCCTGTCCCACTTGTGAAAGGTAAGGGATGAGTTATGCTATGTTTAGCGGCTTTCGCAGGGGTTATGTTCAAAGTACTCTCTTAATTTCCTGGTCTTCAAAAGATGCTGAGCGAGTTGTGACTGAGGCAAGCAGATTTTGGAGGTGCAGACCAGCTGGCTTCCTTGGGGTGGTGAGCTGATTCTGAGCTCCTCTGTGATGTAGCTGAGTATCCGTGTATATTGTTACACATGGATAGTCAGGAAACTGCAATAACCATGTTAGCTACTCTGCTCCCTTAAGCATTTGTTGCAGCAGAGGTATGTTGGCATGACTTAGGTTATTGCCTAAATTGTGTACCTCCAGAGAGGGGAGTGTGTGGCTTCTTGACTTCTCAAAGTACCAACCCACTAGTCGATAAGGCTCAAGTTATGGGACTTGCAAAGGGTCACAGAGAAAGATCTAAAGTGTCAGAAATCTAGAGAACTCCCTGGAGTCTCCTCTCAGTTCCTCCACCCACAGGCCGTCAGGGCTTCAGGTTCCATCCAGAACCTGAGTCTGACACAGCTGGAGATCTGGCAAGAGGCCCCAGTAGCATGATGCAGGAACCCCAGAAGCTTAAAGGCAAATGGGCTGAGGAATTAGGAAAATGGTGGAGGCAAGTTGCTGAGAAGCAGAGAGGGGAAGGGACTTGTTGGGGTGACACAGTGAGTCAGGTGAAACAAGGACTGGAAGCCAGAGTTTTGAGTTCTTTCTCAGATGTTTCTTTATTCTTTCTTTCCCCAAAGACACCCTCTCTGGGCATATATATACACATATGTGTGTATATGTATATGTATATATATATATATGTATGTATATGTACAGAGTGACACCCTGTCTCAAAAAATATATGTAAATATATACACATATGTAAATAAATATATATGTATATATGTAAAAAATATACACATATACATATATATATATACACACACACACACATATATGTCTCACTTTGTAGCCCAGGCTGGAGTGTGAACACCACTCACTGCTGCCTCAACCTCCTAACCTCAAGTGATCCACCCACCTCAGCCTCCTAAAGTGCTGGGATTATAGGCATGAGCCACCACACCTGGCCAACACATATTTTTAATGCGCATTTATGAGCAATGGGTTCAAAATCTAGTTATGTCCTTCATTAGCTGTGCAATCTTGGGCGAGTAACTTAATCTCTCTAAATCTCAGTTTCCTTATCAACAAACTGAGGATGATAGCACCTATGTCATAGGGGTATTGTGAGGATTAAAGGAGATAATGTGTGCAAAGCACTTCCTGCAATGCTCTATAAATGCTAGCAAGGAATTGATTAATGATAGCTCTTTTATTCTTCTTCTAACAATGGTCTCTCAGAGAACCATTGCTTTGGTCTAAGGGAGAGAAGGTTTGGTGCAAAGTCCTGAACGTCAACCTCTTACCTGGACCTGCTCCACTGTCCTGTATACTTTGTTTCCTTCCCTCACCACTTTGGGCTTGTCCTGGCTCTGAATGTCCCTTAACACACACACACCCACACCCACACACACACGCACAAACACACTCACAAACACAAAGTGGCAAATTGAGAGAGCTTCAAGCCACCTTCAGGTCATGTAGGCATTTTTTTTGGAAGGAGGTTTCCAAAGACAGTCCCTCTCATACTGCCTGACCTTGGGAGGGGGCTCCAAAGTGATTTTCAAGTTACCCAAGATACCTCTTTTTTTTCCCAGTTTTAGGATAGCCAACTCCCTTGTTTAATATCTTCCTTTTAGGGTGCTTCCTTCCACACGGTGAGGGCCCCTTGTTCTCCCAGCCCTTCTATGGGCATAACAGTCATATTCCTTCCCCCTTGAAGAGAACGGCACACATTCTAAACTCTTCCACATCTTCCACCTTCCTTTGAGCCTCACCTGAAGATAGATAAGTAAAGATGATTGCTGGCACTTGATGCATGGGGAAACTGAGTCCCAGGGACTTGAAGTGACCCGTCCAAGGACACAAAGCAAGTTAGTAGCAGACTCAGGCCTTAATTCCAGAAATCTTGATTCCTAGTCCAGTGTTCTGGCCTTTATATTCCTGGAAGAATTCCTATGGCTAGATTAATTGGCATCCAAGGACTTTAATCACACAGTCCTAGGTCTGTCTCTCCAACCTTCATTCATTCCCTTCATGCTTCCCCCTCAGGGGCCTTTGTACTTGCTCTTTTGTCTAGGAGGCCTTTCTCCCAGAAATCCATGTGGCTCAACTAATTCCTCTTTCCTTTGACACCATCAGGAAAGACCCTCCTTGGTCACCTTTCTTCTTCCTGGCCCTCTTTATCTCCTTATTCTGCTTTGTTTTCCTTCCTAACACTTACTATTGCCGGACATATCATGTTCTTATTTGCTTGCTTTTTAAAACCTATCTTTCAGGATTAGAATCAGAATAGGGACTGTTTTCTTCACTGCTGTACCTCTAGTGCCTAGAGGAGCATGTGTGACACTTAGATGTCCAATAACTGTTTATTGAATTGTATGAATATATAGTAAATATCCATCCAAACTGGACCATTCAGGTTCCCCTGCCTTTGCCCATGCATTCATTCTGTCATGTCAGAAAGGCTTTATATATTAAATGGGCATTTTACTGTTGCTTCCTCTGTAAAGCCTTTCTTGGTTCTTCAAAGATAATGCTGGGAGCGGTGTACACACCTGTAATCCCAGCTACTCAGGAGGCTGAGACAGGAGGATTGCTTGAGCAACCCTCAAGTAGCTGGGATTACAGGTGAGCTCGAGGCTGCAGTGAGCTACTATCCTGCCACTGCACTCCAACCTGGGTGACAGAGTGAGACCCCATCTCTCTCTAAAAAAAAAAATGAAGATGATACTGCTAAATGCGTTAAACTCAGAATACAAAATCACCTGCTACTGTCATCTCCCACCTACACCTGTACTATGGAGGTGTACATCTCTGTATAATGCATTATAAAAACTGCAGCCTTGAACTGGTAAGCCAAATGTCGATACCCTCTTGTTAAATGAAAAAAAAAAAAAAAAAAAAAAAAAGAACAAAAAGAAAAAAACAAACCAAAGCAAAACTTGCCAGTAGAGTCACCTCTTATTTCACAGATAGCCTCTTTGACATCCAGCCTTATAAAGAATGGTTAGATATGAGTTCTGCCCAAATTCACTTGTTTTTTTCTAATTATGCCTGAAATATATTATTTTATTTGGAAAAAAACCCAAGAAGGCAATACAGATAAGCCAAAAATAAAAAAGTTTTATTCTTTTAAAAAACTTTATGGGGTCTTGCTATGTTCCAGGCTGGTCTTGAACAACTGGCCTCAAACAATTCTCCTGCCTTGGCCTCCCAAAGTGCTAGGATTACAGGTGTGAGCCACCATGCCTGGCTGAAAGTCTTATTGTTAAAATCATATTTTAGAAATTGTCACTGTTAACATTTGGAATATATGTTCTTTCAGACTTCAAAATATATAAAATAAAAGCCCGGGCACGGTAGCTCATGCTTGTAATCCCAGCACTTTGGGAGGCCGAGGCAAGTGGATCACCTGAGGTCAGGAGTTCGAGACCAACCTGACCAACATGGCAAAACCCCGTCTCTCTATTAAAAATACAAAAATTAGCTGGGCGCGGTGGTGGGTGCCTGTAATCCCAGCTACTCGGGGGCTGAGACATAAGAATAGCTTGAACCCAGGAGGCAGAGGTTGCCGTGAGCCGAGATCACGCCATTGCACTCCAGCCTGGGCAACAGAGCAAGACTCAGTCTCAAAAAACAAAGAAAGAAACAAATATATAAAATATAATATAGCTATGTATTACATACATTAATAAGAATCACATATTTGCAAAATTGGATTGCATTGTGCATTGAATTTTGTAGATCTACAACATATTTTAAATGACCACAAATTATTCTAGCATATTGATATATTTATATTTACTTAATAAATTCTGTCTTTTTGGGACATTTAGGGCAGCTAGAGGTATTATTGTAGATATTGCTGAGATGAATGTCCCTCTAACACTCATCTATTTTCTTATGAGCAATTCTTAGTATAGAATGTTAATCAAAGGGCTTGATTATTTTTAAGACTGATACATGTCATCAAACTGCCCTGTGGGGTGACTGCCCCAGATGACACTCATTTTGATGGAATTTTTTTTATTGTGGTAGAATATATATAAGATAAAATTTACTATTCTAATCATTTTAAAATTCAGTGGTATTAAGTACATTCACATTGTTGTGCAATCATCATCAGTATCTATCTACAGAACTTTTCCATCATTCCAAATTGAGACTCTGTACCCATTAAACAATAACTCTCTGTTCTCTCCTCCCCTCAGTCCCTGCTAACCACTATTTGACTTTCTGTCTCTATGAATTTGCCTGTTCTAGGTCTCTTGTATAAGTGCAACCATACAAATTTGTCTTTTTTTTTTTTTAGGCTGGGTGCAGTGGCTCATGCCTGTAATCCCAGCACTTTGGGAGGCTGAGGCAGGCAGATCACCAGGTCAGGAGTTTGAGACCAGCCTGGCCAACATGTTGAAACTCCATCTCCACTAAAAATACAAAAAATTAGCTGGGTGTGGTGGTAGATGCCTGTAATCTCAGCTGCTGGGGAGGCTGAGGCAGGAGAATCACTTGAACCCAGGAAGTGGAGGTTGCAGTGAGCCAAGACTGTGCCACTGCACTCCAGCCTGGGCAACAGAGTGAGACTCTGTCTCAAAAAAAAAAAATCGTCTTTTCGTGTCTGGCTTATTTCACTGGGCCTAATATCCTTAAGGTTCATCCATGTTGTAGTATGCATCTGAATTTCCTTCCTTTTTAAGGCTAATATTCCATTGTATGTATATACCACATTTGTTTAGCCGTTCACCTGTCAATGGACATTTGGATTATTTCCACCTCTTGGCTATTGTGAATAATGCTGTCATGAACATGGGTATACAAATATCCGTTTGAGTTCCTGCTTTCAATTCTTTTGAGTATATATACCCAGAAGTAGAATTGCCAGATACTATAACAGTTCTATTTTTAATTTTTCAAGGAACTGCCACACTGTTTTCCAGAGTGGTTGCACCATTTTACAATCTCACCAGCAGCATACAAGAGTTCTAACTTTTCCACATGCTCACTAACACTTGTTGTTTTCTGTTTGTTTTTTTTTAAATAGCCATCCTAGTGGGTGTAAAAAGGTATCTAATTGTGGTTATGATTCACATTTCCCTAATGATTAGTGATGCTAGCATCTTTTTGTGTGATTTTTAAAGAATTATTTTAAATATTTGCCAACCTGGTACTGTCCATGTTTCAGTTTGGTTCAGTTCAGTTCACTGCAATTTAGTTCACATGTATTTTCACCAACAGAGTTGTCATTCTTCTCAAAGAACACCCGGGGAGGACGAGTTAGAGGATCGCTTGAGCCGAGGAGTTTAAGACCAGCCTGGGCAACATAGACATGGGCAACATAGACTCATCTCTACCAAAAATTAAAAAATTAGCTGGACCTGGTGGCATGTGCCTGTAGTCTTAGCTACTGGAGAGGCAGAGGTGGGAGAATCATTTGAGCCCAGGAGGTCCAGGCTGCAGTGAGCCTTGGTCATGCTACTGCACTCCAGCCTGGGCAACAGAGGGAGACTCTGTCTCAAACAAAACAAAACAAAACAAAACAAAATACCTGGAGACAGCCTGAATGCCCATATGTAGGTAAATGTCACAATCAATTATTGCACATATATACCATAGAATACCAGTGGCCACTGGGAAAAAAAAATGAGGCAGTTATCAGTATACAAGAATGTTTTCCTCAATATATAGTTTTGTGGGTTTTGTTGTTGTTGTTGTTGTTGTTTGAGACAGGTTCTCCCTCTGTCACCCAGGTTGGAGTGCAGTGGCGTGATCATGGCTCACTGCAGCCTTGATCTCCCAGGCTCAATCAATTCTCCCACCTCAGCCTCCCAAATAGCTGGGACCAAAGGCTCACACCACCACACCTGGCAACTTTTTTGTATTTTTTTGTAGAGCTGGGGTTTCTCCATGTTGTCCAGGCTGGTCTTGAACTCCTGAGCTCAGGTGATCCGCCTGCCTCAACGTCCCAAAGTACTGGGATTACAGACATGAAACACCACACCCAGTTTGGTGAGTTTTGACAAATATAGCCACATAACCACCATCTCAGTCAAGATATAGAACGTTGACAGAACCCTAGAAAGTTCTCTCATACCCCTTTGCAGCCAATCAACCCTCTCCTGCCTCCCATGACTACTCTGTTTTCTATCACCATAGACTAATTAGTTTTGCCTGTTATAGAGCTGCATATAAATGGAATAATACAGTGTGTACTCTTTTATGTTTGACTTATTTTCTCGATTCAGTATCTATGAGATTCATCCACATTGTATGCATCAGTAGCTTGTTCTGTTTTTTAATTGATGAGTAGTATTCCATCGAGTTGATACACTACATTTTGTTTGTCTGCTTACCTGCTAATGAACATTTGGGTTGTATGTAGTTTCTGGATACTTTGAATAAAACTGCTATGAACATTTGTGTACAAGTCTTTTGTGGATATATGTTTTCATTTTTCCTGAGTAAATACTTAGGAGTGGAAAGGCTGAGTCATAGGGTAGATGTAGGTTAAGATTTAGAAGAAATTGTAGGAGTTTTTTTTTAACAATGTTTTCTTTTATTTTTATTTTTGATAAAATAGAGGTGAGGTCTCACTATGTTGCCCAGGCTGGTCTCGAACTCCTGGGCTCAAGTGATCTGCCCAGCTCGGCCTCCCAAAGTGCTAGGATTACAGGCGTGATGAACAATGTTTTTAGAGATGGCAGAGCATTGGATTAGGAACTCAGAGACCAGGGCATAAACGTGGACAAGTCACTTTTACTCCTTGGGTCTCAGTTTCCTCACTGCAGCAGAATGAGGGGATTGTTTGAATGCTCTTAACTCTTTTAAGTGTGAAGAGTCTGTTATTCTTGGAGGTTGTGGAAATCCAAAACCTGATGTATGCCTGACTCAGGTATTAAAGGAACTGGCCCTCAAGGCCCCTCACCAGCAGCTACCTGTGCTCAAGAAGTACAAGCAGTTCTCCCATATCAGGCATGTATGGGGGTAATCACAATGTTAATAACAGTTGCAGTTTAAAGAGGCCTTTGCCCCACAGAACCCACAGCCTTTTCACATGGAACAATGACTTTGGAGTATACTTTGCACTGAAGGAAGCCATTGCAGACCAGGTGCTTTCTCAAGGACTAGGAGTGGGAAGCAAGCAGTGAGTGACTCAGGATGAGTCAAAACAAGAGATTAAACTGGGACCCAGGATGACTTCTGTTTGGAAAGCAGAGAAAATGGGCCTTGCAAGTGGTCTTCCATTAAAAATGAGGCTTGGCTGAGCGCAGTGGCTCATGCCTGTAATCCCAGCACGTTGGGAGGCCAAGGCAGGAGGATTGCTTGAGGCCATGAGTTTAAGACCAGACTGGGCAACATAGCAAGACTGTCTCTACAAAAAGTAAAAAATAAAAAAATTAGGTGGGCATGGTGGCACACACCTGCAGTCCCAGCTACTTGGGGGGCTGAGGTGGGAGGATCACTTGAACCTGGGAGTTTGAGCCTGCAGTGAGCTATGATTGTGCCACTGCACTCCAGCCTGGGTAACAGAGCCATACCCTATCTCTAAGAAAAAGGGGGAAAAAAAAGGCCCTGTGCTGGGACTCACAGCCTAAGCCCATATAAAAAAATCTCAATTTGACTTCTTTGCTCTTTTCAAGCACAACCCTGAACAATCTTCTCTCCCATCAGCAACTGATATCTCAGCAAGGATCTATTCCTCTTTACCCCTACCCATCAGAGCCAAACTGAACCTGGAGTTCAATCGGCAGCCCCTTTTCTGATAATAGAATCACTCCAAAGACAGAGATTTTACGATTTCATATTTGGATAATCATGGCTTTAGAACTGATGGCTTTTCATCTCAGACTTTTATTCTGTGTTTTGGAGTTAATATTTGTGTACGTGTCTAAGTGGGCATATATTTTATAGGGGTGTTTATATATGTTTGTGTGTATATGATTCCATTTTCATGTGTGTTATGTAATACTGAAATCAAAGTTAATTGGATACATTAGGCTACGCCCCAGGCTGTTGATTGTTGCTCTTTGTCATTCAAGGTAATGAGAATGACACTCCTCTTTTCTTTTCTTACTTCCTGGTAAGATTTCCCAAACTTGGAAAAACCCTGTTGAGGGAGTTTGACTAAGACCCTTAGAAAATCCCAGGGATCAGGGACAGGTGACAGTGGATTCGGTTCTTTTCCCTATTCCCAAACAGAAGATCATTTTCTGAGTATCTGCCTTAATGCTTTGTCTTACCATTTTTCGTGTCTCAGCAGGGACAGATGAACCATCATTCAGAAAGGTGTGTGTGCATGCGTATTTATTTATAATGACTCCTAAATAATAGTTTCTGTAGGTAGAGGATGAAATAGTGTTAATTAGTACTGAAAGGTCTTTCCATTGGCTGTGACTATGATGATTAGAAAGTAGATGTAGGAGAGGAAAGCCAGTTTTGTGGTTCAGTTATCATTATGCTCATAAACATTGACTGCATTATGAAGTCCATTTCCTTTGCTGTACTTTAAGCCCAGAATAGGTAATAAAACCAAACAGAGACTGCAGACCTGGGTTTCAGCCCTAGCTCTCCCACCAAGTCTCTGGTTATCTTGGCCAAGGCCTATTCTTTCTCTGGGCTTCAGTTTCTTACTGATAAACTGTAAGGTCTTTCTGCATTAGATTGTTTACCCCTATACATTTGCATCTTGCTATCTATAGCATCTGGAAGTGTCTGGCATATACGAGTCACTCAAGATGTATTTGTGGAGTCAGTGAATGTATTATGGAGTCAAGCTAGAAGATTGCTAAGGTCCCTTACTGCTTGGATAGCCAGTGATTCTAGAGTCGTG
Organism: Nomascus leucogenys; assembly: GCF_006542625.1. Lineage (NCBI taxonomy): Eukaryota > Metazoa > Chordata > Mammalia > Primates > Hylobatidae > Nomascus > Nomascus leucogenys. The sequence continues at coordinate 59,277,895 of NC_044387.1, read as the reverse complement.
TTTGTTCTTCTTCTTTTCCTTTTTGTCATTTTTCCCCTCCGTTCCTCCTACCATCTATTGATGCAGTAAATAATACATTCACATGGTTCATAAGGTACATAGGCATATATAGAGAGAAAGCCTCTTAGTCATCCAAATTTTTTCCCTGAAGGCAATCAATTTTGTCAATTTCTTGTGTATTCAAGAGATTTTTAAATGTACATATAAGCAAATATGTACCTATATTCTTCCTCTACTTCCTCATGTTCTACACTAATGTTAGCATACTATATGTTGCTTTGCACACTTAACTTTTTTTTTTTTTTGAGACAGAGTCATGCTTTGTTGCCGAGGCTGGAGTGCAGTGGCGCAATCTCAGCTCACTGCAACCTCTGCCTCCTGGGTTCAAGCGATTCTCCTGCCTCAGCCTCTCAAGTAGCTGGGACTACAGGTGCATACCACCACGCCTGGCTAATTTTTCTATTTTTAGTAGAGATGGGGTTTTGCCATATTAGCCAGGCTGGTCTCGAGCTCCTGTCCTCAGGTGATTGGCCCGCCTCAGCCTCCCAAAGTGCTGGGATTGCAGGCGTGAGCCACTGCGCCTGGCCACACTTTACTTTTTGAATCCAACAAACTATCTTTGAGATCAATCCATATCAATACACAAGGGTTTTCCTTTTTAAAAATAGCTGGATAGTATTATTCAATTAAAAGGATATATTATAATATATACTAGTGCTTTATGGATGGATACTTATATTGTTTCTAATCTTTTTCAATTACAAATAGTGCCATAATAAATAACTGAGTGTAGGTCATTTTGCCCTTACATGAGCCAATCTGTAGCATAAATTCCTTTTTTTTTTTTTTTTTTTGAGATGGAGTTTTGCTCTTGTCGCCCAGGCTAGAGTGCAGTGGCGCAATCTTGGCTCAAGGCAACCTCCACCTCCCAGGTTCAAGTGATTCTCCTGCCTCAGCCTCCAACATAGCTGGGACTACAGTCACACACCACCGCACCAGGCTAATTTTTGTATTTTTAGTAGAGATGGGGTTTCACCATGTTGGCCAGGCTGATCTCAAACTCCTGACCTCCTGAGATCCACCCACCTTGGCTTCCCAAAGTGCTGGGTTTACAGGCATGAGCCACCATGTCCAGCCTGTAGCATACATTCTTAGAAGTAAAATAGTTACGTCAAAGGATATGTGAATGTATAATTTTTAAAAAATGAACTTTATTCTTTTAGAACGGTTTTAGGTTCAGAGCAAGATTGAGTGGAAAGTAAAAAGAGTTTCCATATACTCCTGCCGACCCCATGCCCTGCCTCTCCCACTATCATCCAACACTAGCATGGTACCTTTGACAATTGATAAATCTACATTTACACTTCGTTATCACTCAAAGTCCATAGTTTAGATTAGGGTTCACTCTTGCTGTTGTACATTTTATGAGTTTTGACAAATGTACAATGACATGTATTCATCATTATAGAATCATACACAATGCAGCTTTTCCTCCCTAAAAATCCTCTGTGTTCTGTCTATTCACCCCATCCTCCCCACTGAGCCCCTAGCAACCACTGATCTTTTTACTGCCTCTGTAGTTTTGTATTTTCCAGAATGTCATATAGTTGGAATGATGTAGTATGTAGCCTTTTCCAGTTGGCTTTTTCCACCTAGTAATATACATTTAAGGTTCTTCCATGCTTTTTCGTGGCTTGATAGACTATTTCTTTTTAGCACTGAATGATATTCTGTTGTATGGATATACCATAGTATATTTATCCACTCACCTGCTGAAGGACATTTTGCATTTTGGTTGCTTCAAGTTTTGGCAATTATGAATAATGCTGCTATAAATATTTATGTGCAGGTTTTTGTGTGGACATAAGTTTTTAACTCATTTACTAAGGAGCACGATTGCTGGATTGTATGCATAGAAAGACTGTGTTTAGCTTTGTAAGGAACTGCCACACTTTTATTCAAAGTAGCTGTACCATCTTGCACTCTCACAGTGAATGAGAGTTCCTGTTGTTCTACATCCTTGCCAACATTTGGCATAGATTTGGGCCATTCTAATAGGTGTATAGTGGCATCTCATTTTTGTTTTAATTTGTAATTCTCTAATTACATAACATCGAGCATCTCCCCGTATGTTTATTTGCCATCTATATATCTTCTTTGGTGAGGTGTCTAGACATTCAGATTTTTGCTCATTTTTAAATTAGGTTGTTAATTTTCTTATTGTTAAGTTTTAAGAGGATTTTTGCATATTTTGGATAACAGTTATTTGTCAGGTACATATTTTGCAAATATTTTCTCCCACTTTGTGGCTTATCTTCTCATTCTCTTGATATAATTTTGATAGATGTTCTCAAATTACTGTTATAAGTGGTACCAACTGATGCTCCCCACAGTGATGTGTGACAGTACATGTTTCCTCTCACAACGTAATGTGTCATCAATTTGTTTATGATCTTTTCCAGTCTAGTAAGTAAAAAATAGTATCTCACTGTAGTTTTGATTGCATTTATCGTATTAGAGAGAGATTTGGTATATTTCAATATGTTTGTGTGCCATTTGTATTTCCTTTGACATGAGCTTTATGTTTTCTTTCCTTTTTCTGTTGAGATTGGTTCTTATAGTTGCCATGATGGTGAGACTATGTTTGAGCAAATCCTGTGGGCCAGTTCAGCACAGAGCTCAATATCCTCAAGATCTCCTCTCTGCACTCTTCATTTATACAAGCTTCTTTGGCATTTGTACTCATTCACTGCCAGTATCCTCTGTGGCACAAGCTCCTGAATTTTCGTTGATACTGTTTATGTTCTTTTGACTAATGTTCCAGTTGTTCTGTATTTGGTACTCAATGTGGTTTTACCCAACATGAGTCACTCTCTTCTTTCCCAGGGTTATTACACAGGGAAACCCCATTCTCCTTAGTCAGCAATACCTTAAGTTCTAGTACACAATCCTTTTACTGACACATGACAACTGTGATCATGAATTATCACTGAGTTACTCATCTTTATAAATATTTTGAAACTCCTTTTAACTCACTACTACTGCCATTGTTACAATGGGATCACTGTTACCTCACAGTATCTCTGATGCCTGGTGTGTCATACATGTGAAAAGTATCACAACCAGGACAGGAAACAGCTCTCCTAATTCTCGGTTTGGAGTGCTTTCATTTATCTATCCATCTATTATTCATCTACCTATCCATCCATCCATCCATCCATCTACCTATTCATCCATTCATTTATCATCCATCCATGTAACCATGTATCTGTCCATCCACCCACCAATTCTGTGATTACCTTGCTTTCAAAAAGGACTAAAAATCCCTATGCACCCATGTTCATAGCAGCATTATTCACAATAGCCAAAAGGTGAAAGCAACCCAATTGTCCATCAACAGGTGAATAGATAAGCAAAATGTGGTATATACATACAGTGGAATATTATTCAGCCTTAAAAAGGAAGGAAATTTAGACACATGCTTTAACGTGGATGCCAGACGCAGTGGCTCATGCCTGTAATCCCAGCACTTTGGGAGGCCGAGGCAGGTGGATCACTTGAGGCCAGGAGTTCGAGACCAGCCTGGCCAACATGGTGAAACCCTGTCTCTACTAAAAATAAAAAAATTAGCTGGGCGTGGTGGCAGGTGCCTGTAATCCCAGCCACTCGGGAGGCTGAGGCAGGAGAACTGCTTGAACCCGGGAGGCAGACGTTGCAGTGAGCTGAGATCACGCCACTGCACTCCAGCCTGGGCGACAGAGCAAGACTCCGGTTCAAAAAAAAAAAAAGAACTTTGTCAGCTTTAAAATAAACTGCTTATAACTACATTTTATGCAAGCTTCAGGGTAAACACAAAAAACCTACAATAGATACACAAAATATTGAGAGAAAATAATCAAAGCATATTGTTACCAAAAAAAATCATCAAATCACAAAGAAAGTAAGAGAGAAGAAACAAAGAATCTACAAAATGGAAAACAAGAAAATGACAGCAGTAAGTCCTTATCTATCAATAATTACTTTTAAATGTAAATGAATTAAACTCACCAATCAAAAGACATATAGTGGCTGAATAGACTTAAAAAAACAAAACAAGATTCAACTATACACTATCTACAAGAGTTTCATTGTAGATATAAGAGCATACGGGTTAAAATTGAGGCGATGGAAAAAGACCCGTGCAAATGGTAGCCAAAAGAGAGCAACTGTGGGAACTGATATTAGGCACAATAGACTTTTAAGTCAAAAACTGTCACAAGCGGTTTGGGTTAGGGTTAGGGTTAGGGTTAGGGTTAGGGTTAGGGTTAGGGTTAGGTACACCTCACGCCTGTAATCCCAGCACTTTGTGACACTGAGGTAGGAGGGATCGCCTGAGGTCAGGAGTTTGTGCCAGCCTGGCCAAGATGGTGAAACCCCATCTCTACTAAAAATACGAAATTTGGCCAAGCATGGTAGCAGGCACCCATAATCCCAGCTACTCGGGAGGATGAGGCAGGAGAATCACTTGAACCCAGGAGGCAGAGGTTACAGTGAGCTGAGATCACACCAGTGCACTCCAGCCTGGGTGAGGGAGAGAGACTCCATCTAAAAAGCAAATAAACTGTCACAAGTGACAAAGTAGGTCATTATACAATGACAACAGTATCAACTCAATAGGAAGATACAGCAATTATAAATATATATGTGCCCAACATCACAGTACCTAGATAGAAGCATTAAGGGATCTGAAGGGAAAAATAGACAGCAATGCAACAATATGTAGGAGACTTCAGTACCTCACCTTCAATAATGGATAGGTTACCCAGACAGAAAATCAATAAGGAAACACTAGACTTGAACAACACTATATACATAAAGTACCTAATAGAGATGTACACAACATTCCACCCAACTGCAATAGAATACACATTCTTCTGAAGTGCACATGGAACATTCTCCAGGATAGAGCACATGCTAGGTCATAAGAAAAGTTTTAACAAATTTAAGAAGATTGAAATCATATCAAATATGTATCGTTTCTGGCCAGAGAGGTATGAAACTAGAAATCAATAACAATTTCAGAAAATTCACAAATACATGCAAATTAAATAACATGTTTCTGAACAACCAATGGCTCAAAAAAAGGGGAAACTGAGGCAAATGCAAATGGAAACACAGCATACCAAAATTTATAGGATATGACAAAAGCAGTTCTTTTTTTTTTTTGAGATGGAGTTTCACTCTTGTTGCCCAGGCTGGAGTGCAATAGTGCAACAGCACAATCTCGACTCACTGCAACCTCCATCTCCCAGGTTCAAGTGATTCTCCTGCCTCAGTCTACCGAGTAGCTGGGATTATAGGCATACACCACCATGCCCAGCTAATTTTGTATTTTTTTTTTTTTAGTAGAGACGGGGTTTCTCCATGCTGGTCAGGATGGTCTCGAACCCCCGACCTCAGGTGATCCACCCACCTCAGCCTCCCAAAGTGCTGGGATTACAGGTATGAACCACCACACCCAGGCTTCGTTTTCTTTTTAGTTTTTGTTTGTTGGTTGGTTGGTTGGTTGGTTGGAGACAGGGTCTAACTCCGCTAACCAGGCTGTGCAGTGGCATCATTTTGGCTCACTGTAGCCTCAACCTCCCTAGCTCGTGATCCTCCCACCTCAGCCTCCCGAATAGCTAGGACTGCAGGTGTGTGCCACCACACCTGGCTCATTTTTTTAAATTGTTTGTAGAGATGAGTTCTCACTATGTTGCTCAGGCTGGCCTTGAACTCCTGGGTTCAAAACAATCCTCCCGCTTCAGCCTCCCAAGGTGCTGGGAGGCTTGGGCCCGGCCCACAATTTTAATAGGTGATGTAACTGACTATCCTATTTTAAGTTCTATGAGATTTCAAACAGTTACAAATAATTTTGTTTCCTTGCAGTGCTTCAAAGATCATGGCAGTGTGTTACACTAGAAAGCGCAGGGCTCAAAATCCTAACCCTAACTTCATAGGTATGGACTTTCCACAACTTTCTGCTACACCCGAGGTTCCCTCTTATAAGTTCTTTGTAAAAGAGGCACAATAAAGGCAATAATCTGGTTATTGCAATCAGACTCTATTACAAGACTCTAGGAATCCTAAACTCCTCTTTCCCCTTATATGACATTGCTTTCATTCAATCCTTTTATGATGTTTGGTATATGTGTATGTAAAGTACTGTCATATGTGCAGTGGGGTCATGAAAAGTTGAGTCTTGACCTTCAGGTTGCTCATAATACCTTCTGGGAAGCCTTCCAGCAAAAAAGAGTGTAACATTCCTCTTACCCATGGGAGGACCCCTTCACTCCCTTTTCTTCCCACCTTCACCTTAGCTGGTATGACCTGGTGTTCTCCAATTGCCTCTGATCACATCTCTATGCCGTTGCTCATCTCTCCCTCATTCAATTTCAGCCTTCAGAAATCCTACCCACCCTTCAAGGCTCAGTTCCAAGCTGCCCCCTCCAAGAAATCTTCCTGGAGCTTCCCAGGTCCATTATTCCCTCTCTTTGTCTCTGTTTTCATCTGTTCTGACATTATCACACTCCTTGTATTGTACTTATTTGTGTGCGCCTTTTAGTTTAGATCTCTGACCTTTTTAACAATTCCACTGTATAGCTTTAATTAACATTCTGCTTTTGAACCTTTCTTTCTCCCTCTCTGGAGGTAACTATTATCTTGAAGTTACCAGTTATCATCCCTATGGTCATTTTATACTTCATTTCCACATATGTTTGCACCCATGAACCTTCTATTTCTGTCTTTGTCTATCCATAAAACACATATACACATTGATAAAGTTTTTGGTGCTTTATTTATGTATTTATGGAGATAGAGTCTCACTCTGTTGCCCAGGTTGGAGTGCAGTGGCACTATCTCGGCTCACTCCAACCTCCGCCTCCTGGGTTCAAGAGATTCTCATGCCTCAGCCTCCCTAGTAGCTGGGACTACAGGTGCACGACCGTGCCCAGCTAGTTTTTGTATTTTTAATAGAGACAGAGTTTCACCACATTGGCCAGGCTGGTCTTGAACTCCTGGCCTCAAGTGATCTGCCTGCCTCGGCCTCCCAAAGTGCTGGGATTACAGGCATGAGCCACTGTGTTCACCCAGTTTTTGGTGCTTTAAAAATGCATATAAGCGGAAGCACATGACACTATACTGTTTTGTTTACTATGGCTTTATAGCGTCAGTCCTCTTCATCTTCAATATTATGTTGGCTATTCTAGGTTTTTTGTCTACATATAAAAATTAAAATCAGTTTGTTGATAGCCCAAAATAACTTGCTGGGGTTTTTATTGAGATTGCATTGAATCTATAGATCAAGCTTAGAAGAATTGGACAACTTGACAATATTGGGTCTTTCTATTTATTTAGTTCTTCTTTCTTCAGAGTTTTGTCCTTTTCCTCGTACAGTTCTTGGTACATAATTTGTTAGATTTATACCTGAGTATTTCATTTTGGGGTGCTAATATAAATTGGTATTATGTGTTTAATTTTAAATTTTACTTGTTTTCTGGTATATAAGAAAGTGACTGACTTTTGTATATTAACCTCGTATTCTGTAACCTTGTTGTAATAGCTTATTATTTCCTCCAGCACCATCTGTTGAAGAGGTGTAAAAGGCTATCTTTCCTCCTTTTGCACCATTGTCAAAAATCAACTGGGCATATTTATGTGGGCCCATTTTCAGGTTGTCTGTTATGTTCCACTAATCTCTACACTATACCTCTGCCAGTACCACACTCCCTTGATTACTTAGCTATATAGTTAGGCCTTCATATCAGGTAGAGTGTTTCTTCCCACTTTGTTCTCTTTTAAGACTGGTTTTTTGTTTGGTTTGGTTTTAGCTATTCTAGGGTCTGTGTCTATAAATTTTTGAATGAGGTTATTTTTGTCTATATAAAATGTTGAAGGAAGTACATTAAATCTATAGGTAATGTTGAATTTGGGAGAACTGACATCTTTTTTTATGTTGAATTTTCTAGATATTATAATATACATACCATACTTTTCACAGTCTGTTTTATTTTAGTAAAGGATAGAAAACTTAACACCATGTAGATTCATCTACTCTCTTTCCTTTATGTTATAGGTATAATCTGTATTAAATATATATACATTGCAACTCCCTAGACAATTTATAATTTTACATATACATATATATTTTATATATATACAAAAGTCATATATACAAATTTTTTTGAGACGAAGTCTTGCTCTGTTGTGCAGGTGTTATGCCTGTAATCCCAGCAATATGGCAAAACCCCGTTTCTACTAAAAATACAAAAAATTATCCAAGTGTGGTGGCACACATCTGTAATCCCAGCTACTCAGAGTCTGAGACAGAAGAATCACTTGAACCCAGGAGACGGAACGCACTTGAACCCAGGAGGTTGCAGCGAGCCAAGCATCTGTGTGCTGGCAAATTTCTGTAACTTTTCCATAGCTTGAGCATATATTTATTTCACCTTCTTCCTGAATAATATTTTTACTGGGGTGCTGGCAAATTTCTGTAACTTTTCCGTAGCTTGAGCATATATTTATTTCACCTTCTTCCTGAATAATATTTTTACTGGATATAAAAGTGTGGGTTGGCTGGGCATGGTGGCTTATGCCTGTAATCTCAGCACTTTGGAAAGCTGAGGCAGGAGGATCGCTTGAGACCAGGAGTTTGAGACCAGCCTGGGCAACATAGTGAGACCCCATCTTTATTTTAAAAAATCTGAGTTGGTGGTTCCTTTTTTTCATCCATTTAAAATGTTATTCCAGCTGGGTGCGGTGGCTCATGCCTGTAATCCCAGCACTTTGGGAGGCCAAGGCGGGCAGATCATTGAGGACAGGAGTTTGAGACAGCCTGGCCAACATGGTGAAACCCTGTCTCTACTAGTGGTGTGCACCTGTAATCCCAGCTACTTGGGAGGCTGAGACAGGAGAATCACTTGAAACTGAGAGGTGGAGGTTGCAGTGAGCTGAGATAGCGCCACTGCACTCCAGCTTGGGACACAGAGGAAGACTACATCTCTAAAAAAGGAAAATGTTATTCCAATATCTTCTGGTCTTTATGATTATTTATTCATTTATTGATTTAATTGACAATCGAAATTGTATATATTTATGGTGTATAACATGTTGTTTGATATATATATACACACCCAATGTGGAACGGCTAAATCAGGTTAATCAACATATCCATTATCTTATATATTTATTTTTTTGTGGTGAGAACACTTAAATGTTATAGTTTTTAGTGTACAGATATTTCACCTCGGTTAAATTTATTACTGTTTTATTTTTTGTAGCAATTGTGAATGGGATAGTTTTCTCAATTTTTCATATAGTTCATTGTTAGTGTATAGAAATGCTACTAAGTTTTATATGTTGATTTTACATCCTGCAACTTACTAAATTTATTAGTTCTAATAGTTTTTTGGTGGAGTCATTAGGATTTTATATATGTAAGATCATGTTACCTGTAAACAGTGAATTTAATTCCTACCTTTCTGAATTGGATAGCTTTTATTTCTTTTTCTTGCCTAAGTGCTCTGGCCAACACTTCCACAGGACTTCCAGTATTCTGTTGAATAGAAGTGGTGAGAGTGGGCATCCTTGTATTGTTCCTGATCTTATAAGAACACCATTAAGTATCATGTTAGCATGACCGGGCATGGTGGCTCACGCCTGTAATCCCAGCACTTTGGGAGGCAGAGGTGGGCAGATCATGAGGTCAAGCATTTGAGACTTCTAGGTCTACCTCACAATAAGACGAACACAGATTTGAAGAATTTTGAAATGTTTAAGAATATATAAGTGTGAAGGCTGAGTGTAGTGGCTCACACATATAATCCCAACACTTTGGGAGTCCAAGGTGGGAGGATTGTTAAGCTAGGAGTTCAAGACCAGCCTGAGCAACATAGCAAGACCCCATCTCCCCATCTCTACAAAAAAAAAAAAAAAATTAGCGAGGCATAGTAGCATACACCTGTAGTCCCAGCTACTCAGGAGGCTGAGGTGAGAGAATTGTTTGAGCCCAGGAGTTCAAGGTTGCAGTGAGCTATGATTATGCCACTGCACTCCAGCCTGGGCAACAGAGTGAGATAGATACTGTCTCACAAGAAAAAAAAAGATACTACATTGTATATTATATGTATTTACTACAATAGAAAATAATTTTTAAGTACTTGAATAGCTTCAGTGGAATATAGTCTCCAGTTTTCCACAGTCCCCACCATTCCACATTTTATTCCACTCAATACTCTCTCACATGGAGGTAGCCTGGACCTGAAGGACATGCCATGAAGGAGTGAATCAGGTGAGTTGGGTAGGAGATGGAGTTGAGGGAGTGTTCCAGGTGAACAAATGCCCAGAACATGAAAAGGCCATATGTGTCTGAGGAACTGGAAGGTTCAGGTAGCCAAAGTGTGGAGGGAGGCCATAGCGTCCAACTCCTTTTGGAGAAACTGATGCCCAGAGAGAAAAGACTTGTTCAAACCACACAACTGGCAAGTGACAGACTCAGGACTAAACCCCAATTCTCCTGCCTCTCCAATGACCAACTTACCCAAAAGGCCTACTAATTCCTAATGAAGTCACAGGGAGTGTCCAGGACCAGACCCATTCATACCAGCTGCCCACAGGGATTCACACCAATCAGGCAAAAGGCCCTGCTCCCAGGAATTGCTCCACAGTGTCCTCTGCTACTTCCTTGAGTGTGAGTCAGTGCTGAATTTACCATTTGACAGGTTTCAGGGGCTGGGATAAGGATCTGCCTTACCTCTACTTTCCTAGGGTGCATGATGACAGGAAAATACCTCTCCCAGCCACATGAGGATGCCTAGAAATTCACCATTCTCCCTTTCTTCCTCTGTCCTGTGTTTCAGTGCAAAATACCCTTGGAAGAAATAATCCTGTTATCTTAGTCTGAGTGTAGCCTGAAATCTGCAAAGCCAGAACTGGAAAGAAACCTAAAGATTAGCCAAGCAAACCCTCTTCTGTTACTCATGGGGAGATTAATCCCTGAGAGAAGAATTTAGGATTATCCAGTGACAAAGCCAGTGTGAAACCCTGGTATCCTGATTCTGGCCCAGGGTTCTTTCTACTGCTCCACTCATTAGGTCCTGTCCTAAGAATGTTTTCTTGGAGAAACAGAGGAGGGAAAGAAAAGAGGGCATCACAGAGGTGGGGAAAGGCATTAGGAAAAAAAACAGAAGGAAACTTGCCTTGACTTTATAAATTTTCAAGTCTGGTTTAGTTCCTTCTTTGATTCAACATGTACTTTTTGGGATGTAGCTGCCCTGGACCAATCTGATTCAACTTTTTTTTCCTTTTTTTTTCCCAATCTGGTTCAACTTTTATGTAACAAAGTTGTGAGTTGTTTTTCAGTTGTCAAGGACCCTCAGGTCACATAACCTGAGCATGTCCAGATGAACCAAGTGTGTAACTATAGAGGGAATCTAATTGCTCAGACCCAAGAGCAGGGACTCAATTGAGAAGCAGACGCTGGCTGGGCACAGTGGTGCATGCCTGAACTTTGAGAGGCCAAGGCAAGAGGATCACTTGAGCCCAAGAGTTTGAAACCATCCTTGATAACATCGTGAGACACCCCTCTCTACAACTTTTTTTAAATTTGCTGGGTGTGGTAGCATGCACCTGTAGTCCTAGCTACTTGGGAGAATGAGGTAGGAGGACTGCTCGAGCCTAGGAGTTCAAGGTTATGAAGAGCTATGATCACATTATTGCACTCCAGCCTGGGTGACAGAGTGAAACCCTGTCTTTAAAAAAATATAAATAAATAAAAGTGGATACCGCATAGCAGGATCCAGGACCCAATCAGATGGAAGCTCTGATATCACCCCAGAGCAGGATCCAGTCAGATAATGCCTCTCAGGATGACCTCAATGCAAGATCCAATCATATTACACCTCATTACATGCTACTACATGGATGAATCTTGAAAATATTCAACATTATATGAAGTACCTACAACAGGCAAATTCACAGAGACAGAAAATAGGCTAGTGGTTACCAGGAGCTGGGGGAAGGGGAAGTAATGGGAAGTTGAATTGTTTAATGGATACAGAGTTTCTGTTTGGGATGATTTAAAAGTTCTGGAAATAGTAATGATGGTTGTACAACCTCATGAAAGTACTTAATACCATTCAAAAGATCTGAATAGACATTTCTCAATAGAAGACACACATATTCAGGAGGCTACGGTGGGAGGATGGTTTGAGCCCAGGAGTTCAACTCCAGCACGGGCAACATAGCAATACTCTGTCTTTAAAAAAAAAAAAAAAAGGAGAAAAGAAGACATACAGATGACCAACAGATGTGAAAAAATGCTCAATACTCAACAGTATTAATCACCAGGAAAATACAAATTAAAACCACAATGAGATATCATCTCACCCCAGTTAAAATGGCTTATTATCAAAAGGACAAAAAAATAGCAGATGCTGGTCAGGATGCAAAGAAAGGGAAAGCTAGTGGGAATGGAAATTAGTATTGTCACCATGGAAAACAGTGTGGAGGTTCCTCAAAAAACTAAAAATAGATCTACCATCCCATTACTGGGTATATACCCAAAGGATTATAAATCATGCTGCTATAAAGACACATGCACACGTATGTTTATTGCGGCACTATTCACAATAGCAAAGACTTGGAACCAACCCAAATATCCATCAATGATAGACTGGATTAAGAAAATGTGGCACATAGGCCAGGCACGGTGGCTCACGCTTGTAATCCCAGCACTTTGGGAGGCCGAGGCAGGCGGATCACGAGGTCAGGAGATCAAGACCACGGAGAAACCCCATCTCTACTGAAAATAAGAAAATTAGCCAGGCGTGGTGGCAGGCGCCTGTAGTCTCAGCTACTCGGAGAGGCTGAGGCAGGAGAATGGCGTGAACCCGGGAGGCGGAGCTTGCAGTGAGCCGAGATTGCACCACTGCACTCCAGGCTGGGTGACAGAGTAAGACTCCGTCTCAAAAAAAAAAAAAAAAGAAAATGTGGCACATATACATCATGGAATACTATGCAGCCATATAAAAGGATGAGTTCATGTCCTTTGTAGGGACCTGGATGAAGCTGGAAACCACAATTATGAGCAAACTATCGCAAGGACAGAAAACCAAACACTGCATGTTCTCACTCATAGGTGGGAAATGAACAATGAGAACACTTGGACACAGAGTGGGGAACATCAAACACCAGGGCCTGTCATGGGGTGGGGGGAGGGATAGCATTAGGAGATATACCTAATGTAAATGACTAGTTAATGGGTGCAGCACACCAACATGGCACATGTATACACATGTAACAAACCTGCACGTTGTGCACATGTACCCTAGAACTTCAAGTATAATTAAAAAAATAGGTCTACTATATGAACCAGCAATCCCACTGCTTGGTGTATACCCAAAAGAAAGGAAATTGTGTATTAAAGACATATCTGCACACCCATGTTTATTGCAGCAGTACTCACAAAAGGCAAGATAGGGAGGAACCTAAGTGCCCATCAACTGATAAAAGAGAAAAGAAAATGTAGTATATATACACAATGAAATACTATTCAGCCACAGAAAAGAATAAAGTCCTGTCATTTGCACCAACATAGATGGAACAGGAGGCCATTATGTTAAACGACAAAAGCCAGGCACAGACGACAAATATATGTTCTCCCTCATATGCAGGAAAAGTGTATCTCATGGAGGTGGAAACTAGAATGGTAGATACCAGAGGCCAGGAAGGGTAGCAGGGGGAATAAAGAGAGGTTGATTAATGGGTACAGACAATTAAATGGAAGGAATAATTTCTAGTGTTCAATAGCACAATATGGTGATTATAGTTAACAATAACTTATTGTAGTCTGCAAAATAGTTAGAAGATTTGAAATGTTCCTAACACAAAGAAACGATAAATGTTTGAGGTGAGGCTGTACACAGTGGCTTACACCTATAATTCCAGCATTTTGGGAGGCCAAGACGGCAGATTGCTTGAGCCCAGAAGTTCAAGACCAGCCTGGGCAACAAGGCAAAACCCCATCCCCATAAAAAATACAAAAAATTAGCCATGGGTGGGCGCGGTGGCTTATGGCTCATGCCTGTAATCCTAGCACTTTGGGAGGCCGAGGTGGGCAGATCACTTGAGGTCAGGAGTTCAAGACCAGCCTGGCCAACATGGTGAAACCCCGTCTCTAGTAAAAATAAAATTAGCCAGAAATCACTTGAACCCAGGAGCCAAAGGGTGCAGTGAGCCAAGATCATGCCACTCCACTCCAGCCTGGGCAACAGACCGAGACTCAGTTTCAAAAAAAAAAAAAAATTAGCAGAGCGTGGTGGTGAGCATCTGTAGTTCCAGGAACTCGGGAGGCTGAGGTAGGAGAATCACCTGAGCCTGGGAGGTTGAGGCTGCAATGAGCCGTGATCATGCCACTGCATTCCAGCCCCTGGGTGTTGGGGTAAGACTGTCTCAAAAAAAATTTGAGGTGATGAATATCCTAATTACCCTGAATTAATCATTTCAGATTGTATGCCTGTATCAAAATATCACATGAACCCTTTAATATGTATAATTTTTTTTTTGAGCAGAATCTCACTCTGTTGCCCAGGCTGGAGTACAGTGGCAGGATCTCAGCTCACTGCAAGCTCCGCCTCCCGGGTTCACACCATTCTCCTGCCTCAGCCTCCCAAGTAGCTGGGACTACAGGCGCCTGCCACTACGCTGGCTAATTTTTTTGTATTTTCAGTAGAGATGGGGTTTTACCATGTTAGCCAGGATGGTCTCTATCTCCTGACCTTGTGATCCACCCACCTCGGCCTCCCAAAGTGCTGGGATTACAAGCGTGAGCCACCGCACCCGGCTTTAATATGTATAATTATTATGTATCAATGAAAATAATTTTTAAAAAGAAAATACTTCATGCCACTGAGTTGTTTACTTAAAAAATGGTTTACTAGGTAAATTTAATATTGTGTATATTTTGCTACAATTTTTGTTAAAATAGCTAGCCACTCCTTCTAAATTGAGGATGATGGCTATGGAAGATGTCTCATGCTGCTGTTCAGTAAAAATTAAATTCACACCAGGTGCAGTGGCTCATGTCTGTAAACCCAGCACTTTGGGAGGCCAAGGCAGGCTGATTACTTGAGGTCAGGAGTTCAAGACCAGCCTGGCCAACATAGTAAAACCTCCTCTCTCCTAAAAGTACAAAAAATTAGCCGGGCATGGTGATGTGCACCTGTAATCCCAGCTACTCGGGATGCTGAATCACTTGAACCCAGGAGGCAGAGGTTGCAGTGAGCTGAGATGGCACCACTGCACTCCAGCCTGGGTGACGGAGTGTGACTCTGACTCAAAAAATAACAAGAAAAGTAAAAATAAATTTGTTTATTCTCTCTAACCCTGACATAAAAATTGACAAAGATGGTTTGCTTGACCAAACTTTTTTTTTTTTTTTTTGAGACGGAGTTTCGCTCTTGTTGCCCAGGCTGGAGTGCAATGGCACGATCTCGGCTCACCGCAGCCTCTGCCTCCTGGGTTCAAGCGATTCTCCTGCCTCAGCCTCCCGAGTAGCCGGGATTACAGGCATGTGCCACCACGCTCAGCTAATTTTGTATTTTTAGTAGAGATGAGGTTTCTCCATCTTGGTCAGGCTGCTCTCGAACTCCTGACCTCAGGTGATCTGCCTGCCTTGGCTTCCCAAAGTGCTGGGATTACAGGCAGGAGCCACCACGCCCAACCTCGGCCAAACTTTAATCAGGCTCCTGAACCTTCTCCTAGGCCGATATATGTGTACTTCCTCATAAAATACAGTTTTAGCAAAGAATCCTACTAAGTCAGTTTTACAAAAACACTCCTACCGTTGATATCTGATCACCCTAAATATCTGATCAGGTTCCTCATCCTCTACCATCTGTCAGGTAATGACTGATCACCCTGGCCTATCTTCAGCAGGAATCCTGTTAGGTCGGTTTAGCCAGAATCCCTCTTCCGCCAATACCTCCTCTTAGTAATTTTCCATTCACTGGCCCCCCACCCTGCCCCTTAGCTACTAATTCCCACTTGTTCATGCTATATTCAGAGTTAAACACAATTTCTCTCTCTCCCACTACAATATCCCATTGTTCCTATATCTATCGTGATGGTCTTGAAAAAAGTCTTCATTACAGTGCTTTAACCAGTGTCATTGGATTTTTTTTTCTTAACAAAACACAAATGGTTAAGATCCTAGTGGTTAAGAACAAAGGTTTTGTAGTCAGAACACACCTGCGCATCAAAGTTTGCTTCGGTGAATTGCCAAGTGACCTTGGCAAGCTATATCAAAAATGACTGATGTGTCGGAAGGTAGGGGGAAAGGGGAGGGACAAATACCTAATGCATGTGGGGCTTAAAACCTAGATGACGGGTTGATGGGGCAGAAAACCACCATGGCACATGTATACCTATGTAACAAACCTGCATGTTCAGCATATGTATCCCAGAACTTAAAGTAAAATTAAAAAAAAAAAAAAACACTGATGTGCATATAATCCCTTCGGGTACTGGGACTTTACCACGGCCTCAGTCTTCCTGCAAGAAACAATTGGAGTGCTAATATCTGATTCATGGGTTGTTACGAAGACCAGGTGAGACAGTATATGTAAAGTGCTTAATACAGTTTTGAGCATTTAGTGAGCACTCAATGAATAGAAACTAATATTCTTCTTTTTTTTTTTTTTTGAGATAGAGTCTCCCTTTGTTGCCCAGGCTGGAGTGTAGTGGTGTGATCTCGGCTCACTGCAACCTCCGCCTCCCAGGTTCTAAGCAAGTCTCCTCGCTCAGCCTTCAGAGTAGCTGGGATTACAGGTGTGCACCACTATGCCCAGCTAATTTTGTATTTTTAGTGGAGACAGGGTTTCACCATGTTGGCCAGGCTGGTCTTGAACTCATGACCTCAGGTGATCCACCCACCTCAGCCTCCCAAAGTGCTGGGATTACAGTCATGAGCCACCGCCCCCGGCCAGAAACTAATATTCTTAATTTTTTGCTTAGTCTGCCCTTCCAAACTTAAGAGTCATCTGAGGATTTGATGGGTTTGGGGTTTGGCTTTGGATTTTGGTTTTGTTTTGTGGGTGTGTGGTTGCATTAGTTTTTTTTGTTTGTTTTTGCTATGTATGCACAATTGGGTAGATAAGAACCCTGGCACATGTGGCAAGTTCTTTGCAAGGTTATTTGTGTTCTAAGGAATATGTAGACCTATGTAGATACACACTCCATGGCAGGCACGTGTTTGCACATGGGCAGCTGAGCAGGTGTGTGCACGTGTATCTATGGATATATATAAAACACTGTTTCCTTAGAAGACTTTGTCACCAATGAACTAATTCAAAAGTCATTTTCTCTTAGTTATCATGGTATTGGCGGAGGTTAGTGAGTGGGAAGATAATTAAAGAGTAATTTGGTCAAAGGGGAAGATTGCGTTTTAATTGAAGTCTCTTATCCTACCCAAAGGTTCTAGATATTGGAAAGAAATGTGATGACTGGTCATAAAAATTCTGGTCTGTAGGTTGGTGTGGATCACCAGGCTGTACATTTCACAAGGTCTCCCGGGTCCACTCTTCCCAGTCAGAGGTAGGAAGACTGATCTCAGGGTGCACCTCATCTTGGGATACCCTTTGTGCTGCTGATACCCTTTCTGGAGAGGGTCTCCACAGAATTAGGGAAGCTAAGGCTCTAGGAGGCAGGACCTCTGAGTTCTGACAGGCCTCTGCAGCCGATTCACTTTACCATGCCAGGACTCCAAGGTCACATCTACAGAGGAGTGCAGTGTGCAATGGTTAGGAGCACAGGCATTAAAGTCAGACAAACTCGGGCTTAACTTCCAGTACCTCTACCTCTCAACTGGTAAATGTGTGATTCCGTGACTTCCTCTTTCTGAGCCTCTGTTTCTTCAACTATAAAACATGGATTTTTAAAATTCCTATCTCAACAGGTTATTGTGAGAATTAAAATTTTGCATTGAAAGTCCCTTGCATATTATCTGGTATAAGGTGGTATTTAATTAATAATAATGACTAACACTTATTGAACATACCATGAGAGGTCTCATTTAGTCCTTACAACAACCCAGAGTGGTAGATACCATTATTATCCCCATTTTACAGATGAAGAAACTGAGGCACTGGTCCCAGTTAACACAGCTAGTAAGAGGGGAATTTGA
Source organism: Nomascus leucogenys (assembly GCF_006542625.1). Classification (NCBI taxonomy): domain Eukaryota; kingdom Metazoa; phylum Chordata; class Mammalia; order Primates; family Hylobatidae; genus Nomascus; species Nomascus leucogenys. Next base: position 59,259,693 of record NC_044387.1, on the reverse strand, counting down.
GTTCAGGCACTCTCACTCTCTTACACTATCTCCCAGGCTGGAGTGATCAGAGCTCACTGCAGCCTCAAACTTCTAGGCTCAAGTGATCCCCCTGCCTCAGCCTCCCAAGTAGCTGGGACTATAGGTGAATGCTACCACACCTGGTTAATTTTCTTACTTTTTTTGGTAGAGATGGGGTCTCACTGTGTTGCCCAGGCTGGACTCGAACCCCTGGTCTCAAGTGGTCCTCCAGCCTCAGCCTCCCAAAGTGCTAGGATTATAGGCATGAGCCATTGCACCTGGCCAGATCCCTCTAATGTTAATGTGCATCCTCTCCCCCTGCTTCACTCCTAGGCTTTAGCCACCAATCACTTATTCATCCAACAGACATGCACTGAATTCCTGGCACATAGTAGATGCTCAGTGACCTTGAGGATAGAGCACCAAATAAAATAAAGTCTCTACCCTTCCACTGCTGAGAACTAAACAACGAGCCTGGGTGCAGTGGCTCACACCTGTAATCCCAGCACTTTGGGAAGCCAAGATGGGTGGATCACCTAAGATCAGAAATTCTAGACCAGCCTGGCCAACATGATGAAACCCTGCCTCTACTAAAAATACAAAAATTGGCCAGGTGCAGTGGCTCATGCCCTTAATCCCAGCACTTTGGGAGGCTGAGGTGGGCAGATCACGAGGTCAGAAGTTCAAGACCAGCCTGGCCAACATGGTGAAACCCCGTGGCTACTAAAAATACACAAATTAGCCAGGTGTGATGGAGCACACCTGTAATCCCAGCTACTAGGGAGGCTGAGGCAGGAGAATCACTTGAACCCAGGAGGTGGAGGTTGCAGCGAGTCAAGATCATATCACTGCACTCTAGCCTGGGCGACACAGCAAGACTCTGAAATAAATAAACAAACAAACAAATATTAGCTGGATGTGGTGGCAGGCACCTATAATCACAGTTACTCGGGAGGCTGAGATGGGAGAATCGCTTGAACCTGGGAGGCAGAGGCTGAAGTGAGCCAAGATGGTACCACTGCACTCCAGCCTGGGTGACAGAACGAGACTCCATCTCAACAAAAAAAAAAAAAAAAAAGAGAGGAGCAGCCATGTGGAAAACCAGAGGAAGAGTCATATCAGAGGCCCTAAGGTGGGAATAAACTTGGCTGGAGTGATCTAAGAAGGGACAGAAAGGCAGCGTGGCTGGAGCAATGAGCAGGAGGAGATGCCTGAGATGAGCCCTTTCCCTCTCTGGAGCTCCAGACTTATAGTTCACAAGCTTACTGAAGGCACCTCCCTGGGTGGTGCCCAGACCCCTTGAATGTCGTATGTCCAAAACAGGAGACATTACTCTCTCCACCCAAACCTCCTTCCTCCTCTTCCCTGGCCAGCACAACCAAACACACAGTTGCCCAAGCTAAAGACCTTAAACATCTTCTTGAATTTGTCCTCTCCTCTCTACCACCATGACCCCTGCCTTGGTTAAGACTTCATCTTGAGTCACTTGAGCCATAGGACTGACCCCCTAACTGCCCTCCCTGCCTCTAGACTCTTCAGCTCCAACACCTCCCTCAGGCCAGACAGAGCTTCTCAAAACAACCAAGTGACCATATAACTCCCCCAGTGTAAAAACCCTCACGGTTCCTTTTTGGCTCAGGATGAAGTCTAACCTCCTTGGCCTGGCATATAACATCCATCCTTGTCCTGAAACCATATTTTCAGCCTCATCTCCCACTAGTCGTCCACATGTCTTGGAGCACCAAACATACCCAGTTACTCTTCATACCTGCCAGGAACAGCACAAGCGGTTCCTTCTTCTTAGAATTCCTCCTCTTCTTAGAATTCCTCTCTTGGCCCTCTGTCCCCACAGAACTACGATTCAACCTTTAAGATGCATTCCAGCCAGGGCAGCAAAGCAAGACCATCTCTATGAAAAATTTTTAAAATTAGCTTGGCACAGTGGCACATGCCTGTAGTCCCAGCTACTTGGGAGGCTGAGGCAGGAGGATCACTTGAGCCCAGGAGTTTGAGGCTGCAGTGAGCTATGATCATGCCACTGCACTCCAGCCTGGATGACAGAGTGAGATTCTATTCTCTTAAAAAAAAATACATCTCATCTCTTCATTAAATTCTTTTCTGACACCCCCAGGCAGAACTACCCACCCTACCATCCTAGTTCCCATAGCACATTATATTTATCACATAACGTTAAAAGATAAACTTAGGCACATTACAATGTTAAAGAGTTTCTTTTAGCAGACAGTGATTCATAAATCAGGTAGCACCAGACCACAAGCAATTTTGCACTGCACTGGGGGATGGGGGTGAGAAACTTTCATAAGGTGTTTGTGGAAGAAAGACAAAGAAAACATATTTGATTGGTTAGAGTAAAAAGTCTCTATTTAGAAGTTAGTTAGAAGTTTCTGATTGATGAAGTCTCTAATTCTGTTTTACTGTTTACATTGGGACTTAATATGCTGGAGCCATGTCAGCCTAGTGGCTTCCCAATTAAAAATTTTGTCTGGGTGCAGTGGCTCACACTTGTAATCCCAGCACTTTGGGAGGCCAATGTAGGCAGACTGACTGAGCCTAGGAGTTCAAGACCAGCCTGGGCAACATGGCAAAAGCCCATCTCTTAAAAAAATATAAGAATTAGTCAGATGTGGTGACACGTACCTATAGTCCCAGCTACTAGGGAAGCTGAGGTGGCAGGATCACTAGACCCCAGGAGGTCAAGGCTGCAGTGAACCATGATCGCATGACTACACTCCAGCCCAGGTGACAGAGTGAGACCCTGTCTCAAAAAAAAGAAAAAAAAAAAAATTAACAGTAGCCATAACACTCATCAAATGTGTTTCTCAGGCTGGGTACAGTGGCTGATGCCTGTAATCCCAGTACTCTGGGAGGCCAAGACAGATGGATTGCTTAAGCCCAGGAGTTCAAGACCAGCCTGGGCAACACAGGGAGACCCTGTCTCTTCAAGGAAAAAAAAGAAAAAAAGTATTTCTGATTATCTGGTTATATGTCTGTCACCACCAGGCTGAGCTAAGAAGAGCCGAGACCCTGTCCTGTTGAGCACAATGCCTACTACACAAGAGATGCTCAATAAGTGTTTGTTTAATGAATGAGTAAAATATTGAGTAAAGAGAGCATAGAAAAAATCAATGAGCCCGAAAGGATCAGATTCCCAACCTTGGTCTCATTAGCACAAATTGAGGGTCTACAAGACAGAATAGAGGCCGAGAACAAACCAAAAACTAACCTTGTCTTGTCACCTGTGAATCACAGATTGTCAGAGCTCACCAAAGACCAAGGAGATACTAAGACCTTGAGACAAGTTATTTGTCCAAGTCGCCAGTCAGGTGTCAACAGAGCAGAACTGGAAGCCAAGACTCCTGCCTCCTAGTCCTAGAAACTTTCATCTAGGCCAGCTTCTATCCAGAGTTTAAAGATAAGAGAAGCACGGTTATCTTGTACACAGGAGCTCCAAGAAGGTATCCCTCAGCTCAAGGTGCCAAAAGCATAGTCAAGCTCTTGTTATGGGTTGAATTGTGTCTTATCCCTCAAAAAAATTCACGTTGAAGTCTTAACTCCCAGTAGTTCAAAATGGGACCTTATTTGGAGATAGGGTCTTTAAAGAGGTCATCAAATTAAAATAAGGTAATTATGGTGGGCCCTAATCCAATGTGACTGTTGTCCTAATAAAAAGGGGAAACTTGGACACAGAGACACGCATACAGTGAAAATGCCATGCGAATAAGAAGACTGCCATCTAAGCCAAGGAGAGAGGCCTGGCATAGATCTTCCCTCAAGGTCCTCAGAAGGAACCAACCCCACCAACACCTTGATTTCAGACTTCTACCCTCCAGAACTGTGAGACAATAACTTTCTATTGTTTAAGCCACCAGGTTTGTGGGACTTTGTTATGGTAACCCTAGCAAATGAATGCAATAGTACTATAGCAACGGTTCCCAAAGTGTGGTCCCTGAACCAACAGCATCAAAACTCATGGGATTTGTTAGACAAACAAGACCTATCAATCAGAAGGTCTAGGGATAAGGCTTAGCAAGCTACGGTTCAGCAGGTCCTCCAGGTGATTCTGATGCATACTAAATTTAAGAACCACTGCTTTAGAGCTACTCTATCGATACTGGGTTGATTGGTGTCTTCCCAAAATTCATGTCCACCCAGAACCTCAGAAAGTGACTTCATTTGGAAATAGGGTCTTTGCAGTTGTAATTAGTAAAGATGAGGTCATACTGGATTAGGATGGGCCCTAAATCCAATGGCTGGTGTGCTTATAAAGATAGCAAGATTTGGAGACATACACACACACACACACACACACACACACACACACACACACGGAGAATGCCATGTGACAATGGAGGCAGAGACTGAAGTGATGCATTGACAAGCTAAAGAACACCAAGGGTGTCAGAAGCCCTCAGAAGCTGGAGGAGAGGCAAGGAAGGATTCTTCCCTAGAGCCTTCAGAAGCAGTATGGCTCTGCTAACACCTTGTTTATTCGCTCAGACTCTCTGGAACTATGAAAAAATTAATTTCCATTGTTTTAAGCCACCCAATTTGTGGTAATTTGTTACAGCAGCCCTCAGAAAATAATACCCTATTGAATAGAGGAGTCACAGGCACAAATAACTATTTAAATTTACATTCATTAAGATGAAATAAAACCGAAAATTGAGTTCCTCAAGTTATCCTGGGCACATTTCAAGTGCTCAATAGCCACATATGGCTCATGGCTACTGTATTTGACAGCACAAATATAGAACATTTCCATCAGAACAGAAAGTTATATCAGACATCACTACTACAGAGCAGGGTCAGCAAGGTATGGCCCATGGGCTAAACTTAGCCTACTATGGTTTTTTGTGTTGTCTATAAACTAATAATGGCTTTTACTTTCTTTTTTTTTTTTTTAAGAGATGGGGTCTCACTCTGTCACACAGGCTGGAGTGCCATGGTGCCATCATAGTTCACTGCAGCCTCCAACTCCTGGGCTCAAGCAATTTTCTTGCCTCAGCCTCCTGAGTAGCTGGGACTACAAGCACACACCACCTACGCCCAGCTTGATTTTCACTTTTTTTTTTTTTTGAGGCAGGGTTTCACTCTGTCACTCAGGCTGGAGTGCAATGGCGCACTCTCTGCTCACCGCAGCTTCCGACTCCCCGGCTCAAGCAATCCTTTCACCTCAGCCTCCCCAGTAGCTAGGACTACAAGCAGTCGCCACCATTTCCAGCTAATTTTTATATATTTTTTTGGAGGGACGGAGTTTCACCATGTTGCCCAGGCTGGTCTTGAACTCCTGGGCTCATGCGATCCCCCCTCCCGGTCAGCCTCCCAAAGTGCTGGGATTACAGTTGCATGCCACCACTCCCAGCCAATTTTTACATTTTTTAATGGTTGAAAAAATTATAAGAAGAAGACTATTTCAAGACATATGAAAATCACACAAAATTCAAATTTCGTTGCCTGTAAATGGTTACTGGAACATGTTCACGATCATCCACTTACGTCTTATCTATGACTGCTTTTGTGCTACAATGGCAGTCAAGTCATTGTGACAGAGACCATATGGCCCACAAAACAAGGTATTTACTAGCTGGCCTATTACAGAAAAAGTTTACTTTTAAGTCCACTTTTTGTTTTTTTTTTTTGTTTTTTTTTGTTTTTTGATACGGAGTCTCGCTCTTTTACCCAGGCTGGAGTGCAGTGGTGTGATCTCGGCTCACTGCAAGCTCTCCGCCTCCCGGGTTCACGCCATTCTCCTACCTCAGCCTCTCCGAGTAGCTGGGACTACAGGCGCCCGCCACCACGCCCGGCTAATTTTTTGTATTTTTAGTAGAGATGGGGTTTCACCGTGGTCTCGATCTCCTGACCTCGTGATCCGCCCGCCTCGGCCTCCCAAAGTGCTGGGATTACAAGCGTAAGCCACCGCACCCAGCCTTAAGTCCACTTTTAAGTCCTAGAAAAGGTACTAGACTCTGTCTCTGGAGACCTGAGCTCAAATCCCCGCATTGCCAACCAACTCCCTGTGAAACCTCAGTCCCTCTATCTGTCTTCTGTTTTGCTTCTGGAATCGGGTCAGGCTTGAGCAGGGTGACCTCCAAGTTCCCCCTCAGGTCTGCTCTGGGCTACTCTGGATCCCCAGGTTGTGTGTATGTATGCCTGGGACAGGGGCCAAGGGGCCAAAAAGTTTAACCATTGGGCTGGGTCAGTTCCAGGAAGGACTCAAAAATTAACCTCGTCACTCTGGTTTTCCCTTTTAATCTTTACCTGTAACTCTGATGTGGCATCATTCCTCTCCTGCCTCTGTGGACCAAGGGCCATCCTGACTCTTCCACTCAGAATACTCCGTTACCCCCAACCTCCGCCATCTACCCAACCAAATTCAGCCAATCCTCACTACCTCCATGAAACCTTCTCTGACTTCCTAAAGCTCCAAGACCACAGCAGCCTTAGCACCTCTCTATACTATACTCTATTCCAGTATACGGCTGACTGCTTGGGGTCATAATGACCAGCCTCTGTGGGTATTCTTGGTTGGCCTACCCCCTAGAGAGTAGAAAGTATGCTGTGTTTAGCCCTTTATTGAATGAACTTCACAGAGCTCGGCACAGATTCATTTTTGAGGATGCCAGACTATTTGAAATGCTTTTCACCCAACTGAAAAGTAAGTCCTGGCTGCTAGGAAAAGTTCTTAATGTTCTTAACTCTTCAAAGCACCTGTAGCTCCCTTAGCTCCTTGGATCCTTTACAGGAACCCCATGAAACAAGCAACCATGTAAATGATAATCCAGAGTCCATGAAAGTGAAGTAATTTGCTTAAGTCCATGCAGCAAGTTGGTGGTAGAACCCAAAACTCACGCCAGAGTTCTTGCCTCCTAGTCCTGGACTTTGAAATGTACAGCACACAGTGAAATCATAGCATCACCCTCTTTTTAAGAAAAAGAAAACTGCAGGCTAGGGCTGCCTCCATACCAACATGTGAACACACAAACACTTCATAAACATCTTCACACTGGCTCCAGCCTGCTTGGGATTCACCCCTTTAGAATCTAAGACTGTTTTCCTCCACCTGTTATCATGGTTCTTAACTTTTTTTTTTTTTTCAGACAAGAGTCTCACTATGTCTCCAAGGCTGGAGTGCAGTGATGTGATCATGGCACATAGTAACCTCCTATTTCTTGGCTCAGGTGATTCTCCCATCTCAGCCTCCCAAATATCTGGGACTACAAGCGTGCACCAACCACCCCTCCTGGCTAAGCTGGCTTTTTTTTTTTTTTTTGGTAGAGATGAGATCTCGCTATGTTACCCAGGCTGGCAGCAAACTCCTGGCCTCAGGCAATCATCCTGCCTTGGCCTCCCGAAGTGCTGAGATTACAGGCATGAGCCACCATGCTGGCCCTATCATGATTCTTTAAGGAAACAACAGCCAAGGGCAGCTCCCAGCTAGCCCAGTACATTTTCTCCAAGAGATTGCAAGAAGCCAAGAGACACTGAACTTGGTCCTACTTGTAGTGGTGAGGTCTCCTCAGCCCCTTCCCTCCTCCTGCTGTGCAAAATCTAGAGAAGAGAGAGATGAAAGTTCTGGAGTGTGTATTACTTTGCTAGGGCTGCCATAACTAAATATCACAGCTGGATGGCTTAAATAAGAGAAATGTATGTTCTCACAGTTCTGGAAGCTAGAAGCCCAAAATTAAAGGCAGCAGGTTTGCAATCTCCTTCAGCCTCTCTCCTTGGCTTGCAGATGGCCATCTCTTCACTTGTCCTCACACGATCTTTGTGTGCATGCATCCTTGATGTCTCTTCGTATGTTCAAATTTCCTCTTCTTTTTTTTTTTTTTTCTTTTTTTTTTGAGATGCCATTTCACTCTTGTTGCCCAAGCTGGAGTGCAATGGTGCGATCTCAGCTCACTGCATCCCTGCCTCCCAGGTTCAAGCAATTCTCCTGCCTCAGCCTCCTGAGTAGCTGGGATTACAGGCACGCACCACCAAGCCCGGCTAATTTTTTGTATTTTTAGTAGAAACGGGGTTTCACCATGTTAACCAGGCCTGTCTCGAACTCCTGACCTCAGATGATCCACCCGCCTTGGCCTCCCAAAGTTCTGGGATTATAGGTGAGAGCCACCACGCCTGGCCCAAATTTCCTTTTATAAATGTCAGTCAGATTGGATCAGGGCCCACCCATATGACCTCATTTAACCTTAATTATCTCTTTAAAAGACCTCTCCCCAAAACTAGTCACATTCTGAGTCATTGTGGGTTAGGACTTCAACATATAAATTTTAGTAGGGGACACAATTCAGTTCATAACAGGGTGTGTGCAGGCATCCTAGCATACAACTGAGAGGTTGTCTTTCCAGTCGAGAAACGATGTTCTGAACATCATGGCGACCCTCATTTGCATATTAAAGGACTAAGGTGGGAGGGCCAGGTTTTTGTCAGGCTACATAAATGACACACCTGGTCAAACCAATCCCCTGGGCCCTATGCAAACCAGACACCGCCTCCTCCAGCATCCCAATATAAGCAACCACTTTTTCCGCCACACACGGGGTTCCTCTTTATTCCGAGCTCCCACCTCTGTCTCTGTACAGGGGAGCTGTTTTCTTAATTTTTTCTTCTTTCTTGCCTATTAAACTTTTTGCTCCTTAAAACTACTCCATGTGTGTCCATGTCACTTACCTACATCGGCACAAGACCAAAAGACCCTGGTGTTCCTAGTAGCCACCACCTCTGCCCTGCTGCCGGGTCATTCAGGAATCTGTAAATTTACATATATATTCATATGCATGTGACTATTCCATGCTGGTGCGTATGGACAGGTATATTTATGCTATTGTGTTTGGTATGAATGTGTGTGTGTTGTGTAGGTATAATGTGAACATGCATATGTATCTACAGGTACCCTCCTGCAAATATCTACATGTGTGGACGAGTGTGTGGGTGGGCACAAATATTTGTTCATTCACTGTTCACTCATCAGTTCAACAAAGATGTATTGGTGTTGCAGGCACTGTGCCAAGTTCTGAAGATGAGTAAGACACAGTATACAGATGAGTGTATACCAGGGTACATGAGTGGTAGATGCGTATTCCAGTACTATGTAGGTGCCTGTGAAAACTTTGCACAAAGTAAGAGAGTTCCTGATTGCACCTTTAGCATCTGTTGATGCTAAAAGATGCTGCAGTGGTCTCTCCCCAGGCCCCAAGGATCAGATTCCAACAATCCCCATGGAAGCCTCAGGCAACAGAGGAACCCTCTGCCCACCGCTCCACTTGGGTGGAAGGCTAAAGTTCTGGGTCCCTCATCATCATCCCAGCCACTCCACCCTCCCCACCCATTGAGAGGTGAGACAGCATTTCTAGATAACAGGGAACCAAGAGTCCAGGCCACTGGAAGCCACCTGACCTTCACATGGTTTTATGATTTCACAGTTAATATTTGGCCTTGGGTTATTTCTGCTCTAAGAGGTAAGCCAGAAAAGGCAGGAGGAGAGATGGGGGCAGGAGAGATAAGGTGCTAGGTCACCTGCACGAGGCACCTGCCCTGGTAGCTGCCTCAGGCACCATTATATATGTGCAGAGTTCCAGGTCCTGCCAAAGGAGGGAGGTATCCAAAGAGGGAGAGAGAAAAGCCTTCAGGAGCATGGCTGGGAAAGAGAGCCCTTTGCAAAATGCTCCCCAGGAGCCTAGAATCCCCTCTACAACCTCCTAAGGAATCCAGGAAGCCTCTCTACCAATAGCCAGCCTGTGCTTGGTCACCTTCCAGGACATGAGGAGCTCACTACCTTCAGAATGCTCTCTTTTTGTTTTTTCTTTCTTTCTTTTTTTTTTTTTTGAGATGGAGTTTCCCTCTTGTCGCCCAGGCTGGAGTGCAATGGCACAATCTCAGCTCACCGCAACCTCCGCTTCCCAGGTTCAGGTGGTTCTCCTGCCTCAGCCTCCTGAATAGCTGGGATTACACGCACCCGCCACCACGCCCAGCTAATTCTTTTTATTTTTAGTAGAGATGGGGTTTCACCATGTTGGCCAGGCTGGTCTCGAACTCCTGACCTCAGATGATCCGCCCGCCTCGGCCTCCCAAAGTGTTGGGATTACAAACGTGAGCCACCGCGCCCGGCGAGATGCTCTCTTAAAAATGTCACCTTTATACTGAGACAAAAGTCTACCTCCTTCCATTCATCAATCCTAATTTCTCTCAAAAAACAAAAAGTATCTCCCTAAGAATAACTGTCCTTTGATTAATGACTCCAGAAGGTCCCTGTTTCAAATGCTAATACATCACCTGGGAAAAATACATTATTATTTTTTGGTTATTTGAGTGGTTTTCTTTCCCATTTGAAGTCTTTAAATTCCCTAAGAATAGAAATGGATATATACATATATATATGTGTGTATATATATACACACATATATATAGATGTCATACACTACCTAGTAATATATGTATGTATATGTATATATGTATACTACATATACATATATATACATGTGTATGATATGTATTTATACTTTGTATGTAAATTCTATATGTGTATCATATATTTATATATGTGTGTGCGTGTGTATATATACACACAGACATACATACTATACTGTATATACCACCATTAATTAATATTTACTATACTGGGCACCATGCTGAGTTCACATGTGCGCTCTCTTATTCAATCTCCACAACACTATAGAGCATTATTATTCCTATTTTATAGAGGAGAACAGTGAGGGGTTAAGTACCTTGAATGAGACCTCCCAGCTAATTAGTAGGATTCAAATCTAGTCATTCTGATTTTAAGCCTGTCCCTTTAAGCATCACACTATAATCTTTTCTATGCCTTGCACATACTAAGCCTAAATTAATGCTAGGTGAATGAATTATTTATTGAATTAATTAAATATCCCAGGCCGGGCTTGGTGGCTCACATCTGTAATCCTAGCACTTAGGGAGGCCAAGACAGGCAGATCACCTGAGCTCAATAGTTCGAGACCACCCTGGCCAATATGGCAAAACTCCATCTCTACCAAAAATACAAAAATTAGCCAGGTGTAGTGGTACACAACTGTAGTGCCAGTTACTCAGGGGCAGAGGTTGCAGTGAGCCAAGATTGCGCCACTGCACCCCAGCCTGGGTGATACAGCAAGACTCCATCTCAAAAAAACAAAAATATAGGCCGGGCGCAGTGGCTCACACCTGTAATCCCAACACTTTGGGAGGCTGAGGTGGACGGATCACCTGAGGTCGGGAGTTTGAGACCAGCCTGACCAACATGGAGGAACCCGTCTCTACTAAAAATGAAAAAATTAGTCAGGCGTGATGGTGCATGCCTGTAATCCCAGCTACTTGGGAGGCTGAGGCAGGAGAATCGCTTGAACCGGGGAGGCAGAGGTTGTGGTGAGCCGAGATCGCACTGTTGCACTCCAGCCTGGGCAACAAGAGTGAAACTCCATCTCAAATAAATAAATAAATAAATAATAAAAATAAATAACCCATCCGTTCCCAGCAACACAAAACATGAGTTAATTTATCACATCAGTCATTTGCATCTGGAAACATAGAACAGACAAACTTACATGGAGGACAAGAGACAGTCTGGGGCCCAGGCCAGAGAAGAGAGGGTCTCACTCACTCTGCCACCCAGGCTAGAGTGCAGTGGCATGATCTTGGCTCACTGCAGCCTCAACATCCAGAGCTCATGTGATCCTCCCAGCTCACCCTCCTGAGTAGCTGGGACTAAGGTGTGCACCACCACGGATGGCTAATTTTTTTTTTTTTTTTTTTTGGAGAGATGGAGTTTCACCATGTTGCCCAAACTGGTCCCAAACTCCTGGGGTCAAGTGATCCGCCCACTTCGGCCTCCTGAAGTGCTGGGATTATAGGCGTGAGCCACCACACCTGGCCTTAGACTGGGTCTTTCGACTTCAAGATGTTCCAGTGTAGTTGGGGAGAAAGACGAAAGGAAATGCATTGGGCTTCTGAGTTTCCCCCTAAATCACTCTTGAGCCGAGTCCATTCAAAGAACCCGAGTCCTTTACCTAGAATGCCTTTCTCCCCTGTGTCAGTCTCTCCTCCATCAAGACCCAGCTCAAATGTCACCTTTTCCTTGCAGCTCAAGCTACCCATTTTTTTCTCTCAAGGCAGAATGATTCCTACTTCAGCTGGGTTCCCACTGCCTTCATACATACCCTGTTATCACACACATCACATCATATTGCATTTGTGCGTTTATCTGTCTATACACCATGAGGGGCTCAAATGCTGAGCTTTTAGTCTCGGGGCCCAGCACAGGGCTTTGCAGAGTCAGCACTCAGTAAATGTATGTTGTCAGTGGGTCAGCGAGTGAGCAAGAGATGGAATAAAGAGAGAGCCATCTTGCAGAAAGGAAAAACCCCTGGGCCCAAACTACACCAGGACTTTGTACCTCACAAATGACATGCAGGTTTTTATCACTGTTATGCTCCTGCTACAAGGGTTGGTATGGCAACCCCCTCCTTCTCCAGAGCCAGGGTCCTGCAGAGACCTCCCCACCACTCCAGTGAGAAGTGAAGCGTGAATCATCTGCCACCCCAACACCCTCAGAGAGGCCAGCCAGCCTCCTGCCCTTCTCCCTAGCTGTGCCAGAACAGCAGGGCTCCCCACACTGGAAAGTTTGCCAACTGAGTCCACTAGGGAGAGTCCACCAGGACCAAGGGGGAGAGTCTAGAAAACGTTAGAGGCTAAGGAATCTAAGATAACCAGGAATGAGTAGGAGGTGGAGAGAAGAATTCAGTGAGGCCCAAGTGGGCAGATGCTACAATGAACAAGTTCCAGATAAACAATAAGGAATTTGTCAGGGCAAAAGAGAAGAGCTCCCAAAGACACAACTCTTACCCCTTTGGGAACGTTATGGCCAGCAGGAAAGGCCCAAGACCCAAGGCAAGATCTGGGATGATGCCAGGTAGAGAAGGAGTCTGCAGGACACATGAGGCCAAGAGGGCACTTAGACTGTATATTTAACATCTAAGGCTAGCTATTCCCAGAGAAGGGGACTCCTACAGGGCAAGGTTTTCTCTTTTTTTTTTTTTTTTTTTTTCTGACACAGAGTCTCGCTCTGTCACCCAGGCTAGAGTGCAGTGGTGCGAGTTTGGCTCACTGCAACCTCCATCTCTCGGGGCAAGGTTTTCTTATAGGGACTGGTGGAGAATTCACCAGGCTTAGATCCAAAAAAAAAAGAAAGGAAAAAAAAGAACAAATGGTAACAAGCACATGAAAAGAAGCTCAACGCCATTAGTCATTAGGGAAATATAAAAAAAATTTTTTTTGAGACAGAGTCTCTCTCTGTCACCCAGGTTGGAAGGCGTGATATTGGCTCACCGCAACCTTAGCCTCTCAGGTTCAACCCATTCTCCTGCCTCAGCCTCCCAAGTAGCTGGGATTACAGGCACCCGCCATCATGCCTGGCTAATTTTAGTATTTTTAGTAGAGACGAGGTTTCGCTATATTGGCCAGGCTGGTCTTGAACTCCTGACGTCAGGTGATCTGCCCTTCTCAGCCTCCCAAAGTGCTGGAATTACAGGCATGAGCCACCACGCCCAGCCGGGAAATACAAATTTAAACCACAAATCAAAACCACAATGAGATACCAATGCCCACCCACCTACTAGGATGGCTATAATTAAAAAAACAAACAATGGCTGGGTGCAGGGGCTCACACCTGTAATCTCAGCACTTTGGGAGGCTGAGGTGGGAGGATTACCTGAGCTCAGGCGTTCAAGATCAGCCTTGGCAACATAGCAAGACTCCATCTCTACAAAAAATCAAAAAATTACCCAGGCATGATGGTGCATGCCATGTTGGGGTGGAACAGTCCCAGCTGCTCAGGAGGCTAAGGTGGGAGGATTGCTTGAGCCCAGGAGATCAAGGCTGCAGTGAGCCATGATTGTGCCACTGCACTCTAGCCTGGGCGACAGAGCAAGACCCTGTCTCAAAATAATAATAATAATAATAATAATAATAATAATAATAATAATGTGTTTATGATAATATGGAGAAACTTTATACATTGCTGGTGGGAATGTAAAATGGTACAGCTGCTTTAGAGAACAGTCTGGAGGTTCCTCAACATGCGAAATAGAGAATAATCCTATGACCCAGCAATTCCACTCCTACCCAAAAGAATTGAAAACAGGTATTTAAACAAAACCTGACATACAAATGTTCATATACCCAAAAGAATTGAAAACAGGTATTTAAACAAAACCTGACATACAAATGTTCATATACCCAAAAGAATTGAAAACAGGTATTTAAACAAAACTTGACATACAAATCTTCATAGCAGCACTATTCACAATCACCAAAGGGTGGAAACAACTCAAAGGCCATCAACAAAGGAATGGATAAACCAAACGTGGTATATTCCACACAATGGACTATTATTCAACTTATGAAAAGAATGAAGTGCTGATACATGCTACAGCATGAATGAGCCTCAAAAACATTATTCTGGGCCAGACACGGTGGCTCACGCCTGTAATCCCAGCACTTCTGGAGACTCAGGCAGGAGGATTGCCTGAGCCTGGTCAACATGGTGAAACCCCTTCTCTGCTAAAAATACAAACAAGGCCAAGCCCAGTGGGTCACACCTGTCATCCCAGCACTTTGGGAGGCCAAGGCGGGCAGATCACCTGAGGTCAGGAGTTCGAGACCAGCCTAGCCAACATGGTGAAACTCCATCTCTACTAAAGATACAAAAAAATTAGCCAGGTATGGTGGCACATGCCTGCAGTCCCAGGCTACTCGGGAGGCTGAGACAGGAGAATCACTTGAACCTGGGAGGCAGAGGTTGCAGTGAGCCAAGATCGCGCCAGTGCGCTCCAGCCTGGGCAACAGAGTGAGACTCTGTCTCAAAAAAAAAAAAAAATACAAACAAAAAAAATTAGCTGGGCATAGTGAACAAATGGTAACCAGCACATGAAACACATGTACAGGCACATGCCTGTAATCCCAGCTACTCGGGAGGCTGAGGCATGAGAATCGCTTGAACCCAGGAGGCAGAGGTTGCAGTGAGCCGAGATCATGCCACTGCTCTCTAGCCTGGGCAACAGAGAAAGACTCTGTCTCAAAATAAATAAATAAAATTTAAAAATAAAAAAAAATTATGCTGAGTTAAAGAAGCCAGACACAATAGGTCACCTATTGTATGATTCAATTTATATTCAATGTCCAGAGTAGGCAAATTCATAGGGACAGAAAGCAGATGAGTGGTTGCCAGGGCCTAAGGCAAGGAAGGAATGGTAAGTGACTGTTTAAGGAGTATAAGGTTTCTTTTCGGGATGATAAACATATTTTGGAACTGCATAGAGGTAACGGTTGCATAATATCATAAATGTACTAAATGCCATTGAATCATACACTTTAAAATGGTTAATTTTGGTGCATACCTGTAGTCCTAGGGACTTGGGAGGCTGACTTGAGTCCATGAGTTCTGGGCTCTAGTGCACTCTGCCAATTGGGCATCCATGCTGAGTTTGACATCAATATGGTGACCTTCCAGGGGCAAGGGACAACCAGCGGCCTAAGGAGGGGTGAACAGCTCAGGTCAGAAACTGAACAGGTCAAAACTCCTGTGCTGATCAGTAGAGGTATCACACCTGTAAATAGTCACTGTACTCCAGCCTGGACAACATAGCAAGATCCCGTCTCTATTAAATAAATAAAATGGTTAATTTTATGTTGTGTGAATTTCATCTTATTTTTTTAAAAAGAACATTGGTTGCAGTGAGCCAAGACTGCGCCACTGTGCTGCAGCCTGGGTGACAGAGTGAGACCCTGTCTCAAAAAAAAAAAAAGAATATTGGCTGTCAGAGCCATTTAAGTCACTCATGGTCATTGCCTTCTCCACCCAGGTGGACACCAGGTCTCTCTGCCTAACAAAGGCAGGGAATTACAGCTAGGGAGCTTTACCAACCCCACCAGGCGCTGAGGCACAGAACCCCTCCATTGCCTGCCTCCTCTCCAACTTGGCAACTCTCTCTCTGCCTGGTGAGGCCACAGGTGCCCCTGAACCCTCAGAGGTGTCAGGACGGGCAACTGGGGCAGAGGACCAGCTCCTTAGCACTGCCCTTCCCTCAAGCTCACTAAGTGGTTCCTTCATAGGTTTGCACAGTCAATAATTCATCAGCCTGCCAAGGTGCTAGCGGGACAGAAAAGTCCCCCCACTGCTCCTGCTAAAGGGGCCCAGGCTGATGAGGGAGATTCTGTCTGCTACTCCATAAACACTGACCACGTACTGATGGCCTACTATGGGCCAGCACAGCACATGAGATTTGACATGTATCACATTGCATCCTCATGATAACCCTGTGAGACAAACAGTGTCAAGGCCACAGTAGGATTTTCGTGGGTCTGAGACACCTTTGCTTTTGTGGGCCCCTTCCTCTATAAAAATAATACTAAAAATTATATTTTACAGCTGCATTGATAAAAGAATATTTAATAATGTCTTAATATGTCAAGACGTTTTCTTTGACCTAAATTTTCGTTTCTTTCTTCAGATGTGAAAAGTAACCAAAACTTTTTTTTTTTTTTTTTTTTTTGTGAGACGGAGTCTTGCTCTGTCACCCAGGCTGGAGTGCAATGGCGCCATCTCGGCTCACTGCTACCTCACCCTCCCGGGTTCAAGCAGTTTTCCTGCCTCAGCCTCCTGAGTAGCTGGGACTACAGGCATGCACCACCACACCCGGCTAATTTTTGTAATTTTAGTAGAGACGGGGTTTCATCATGTTTGTCAGGCTGGTCTCAAACCCCTGACCTCGTGATCCACCCCCCTGAGCCTCCCAAAGTGCTGGGATTACAGGCATGAGCCACCGCATCCGGCCCTTTTTTTATTTTTTTTCCTAGAGGGAGTCTTACTCTTGTCACCCAGGCTGGAGAACAGTGGCGCAATCTTGGCTCACTGCAACCTCCACCCCCTGGGTTCAAGCAATTCTACTGCTTCAGCCTCCCAAGTAGCTGGGACTACAGGCGCCCGCCACCATGTCAGCTAAATTTTGTATTTTTAGTAAGACAAGAGTTTTACTTTGTTGGCCAAGCTGGTCTCAAACTCCTGACCTCAGGTGACCTGCCTGCCTTGGCCTCCCAAAGTGCTGGGATTACAGGCATGAGCCACCGCGCCTGGCCAAAAAATAACTAAAACATTTTTATGGACCCTTAAAAGTACGATGGGAGCCGGGCGCGGTGGCTCACGCTTGTAATCCCAGCACTTTGGGAGGCCGAGGCGGGCGGATCATGAGGTCAGGAGATTGAGACCACGGTGAAACCCCGTCTCTACTAAAAATACAAAAAAAATTAGCCGGGCGTGGTGGCGGGCGCCTGTAGTCCCAGCTACTCGGAGAGGCTGAGGCAGGAGAATGGCGTGAACCCGGGAGGCGGAGCTTGCAGTGAGCCGAGATTGTGCCACTGCACTCCAGCCTGGGCGACAGAGCGAGACTCCGTCTCAAAAAAAAAAAAAAAAGTACAATGGGACCTAGAATATTGAGCCTCTTGTGCCTGATGGATGAGTCAGTCCTGGATATTACTGTTATTTCACAGATGAGAAAACTGAGGCTTAAGTTACAGAGCTAAAAAGTGGTAGGTTATAGAAGGAGAAGGATTGCAAAAAAAAAAAAAAGTGGCAGGGATACATTTGTGGGCAACTGATTTTAGAAAAGGGTGCCAAGAAAATTCAATGGGGAAAGAATAGTGTTTTCTACAAATGGTACTGGTACAGCTGAATATCCACAAACAAAAGAATAAAGTAGACCCCTACTTCATACCATACACAAAAATTAATTAGGCTCAGCACAGTGGCTCACGCCTGTAATCCCAGCACTTTGGGAGGCCGAGGCAGGCGGATCACCTGAGGTCGGGAGTTTGAGACCAGCCTGACCAACATGGAGAAACCCCCTCTCTACTAAAAATACAAAAAAAATAGCCGGGCGTGGTGGCGGGTGCCTGTAGTCCCAGCTACTTGGGAGGCTGAGGCAGGAGAATGTCGTGAATCCGGGAGGCAGAGCTTGCAGTGAGCCGAGATCATGCCACTGCACTCCAGCCTGAGCGACAGAGCAAGACTCGGTCTCAAAAAAAAAAGAAAAAAGAAAGAAAATAGTCTGGAATGAGATAGTGGTGCTGGTTGTGCAACCTTATCAATATACCAAAAACCACTGAATTGTACACTTTAAAATGGTGAGTTTTATGGTATGTGAGTTGAATCTCTATTTTTAAAAAGTAAAATTGTTGTGGTAATGGTTGTGTAATTATAAACATACTAAATATCGAATTGTACACTTTAAAGGGTGAATTGTATGGCATATGAATTACATCTCAAGAAAGCCATTACCAAAA
Organism: Nomascus leucogenys; assembly: GCF_006542625.1. NCBI lineage: Eukaryota > Metazoa > Chordata > Mammalia > Primates > Hylobatidae > Nomascus > Nomascus leucogenys. The sequence goes on along the minus strand of NC_044387.1, from coordinate 59,241,324 downwards.
AAAATTATAGGATTAGTGATCAAATCCAGGTCTTTCCATTCACAGAACAAATACTCCTAACTGCTCTCCCACTCTGCCTTATTTGCCAACTGACTAGTCCCAAAGGGGCTCTTTACCTCCCTGCTTTCAACACACAAGCTCCTTTTCCTCTCCTACCCTACCCTGCCCTCTGAGCACCAAAAAGGCAAATGGTTTCTTCTTTTTTCATATTTTATTTTATTTCCACAAAAACTGAAGCACTGTATGGTTTCTTCTTTCTAAGCACAGTGTTGTTCAGCTCAGGCCCTCCTCAAAAGCTCTTAAGTACCTACAATCCAAAGTCCATTCTCTTTCTCTGAATTATGGAAAGAGGGAAAATAAAATAATAAAGTCGTCCAATCTCCTTAACCTGGAAACCAAGGCCTCTCAAGATCTGGCACCATCTTTGTTTTCCTAGGACCCTGCTCCACAAGGCCAAACAAATCTCCTTGTCCTTCCTTGAGTCATGTCCTTTCCTGCTGTCCCAGTGCCTGCAAACCCACTCTCCACCCCTCCACTGCACGGCTAAATCCTGACTGTCTGCTCTGATGCTACCAGGCACTTTCTGAGTTCACAGTTTCATGCACCCATGCACAAGCATTAACTGCACTTCCTCTGAGCTCTCATGGGTCTCTATTTATCCCTCTACACATTTCTCCCTATATTAAATCACTGATACATATATTCCTTGAGTACTGCACACTCAACAACACAACTGGTTGTTGGCACACTGTGACACTTACAAAAGTCACACTATGACACTCACAAAAGTCTGGCACACTGCGACACTCACCAAAGTCACACCAAACCCACTGAAGTGAATTCAATCTCGCCCCCAATCATCCTACTGCTCTTTTTTCCCTAATGGCAGTTTTCCTGCCAACTAAAAACACTACAGGCAACTTGAACATGATGTTTAGAATTATAATGGATGAAAACCAGTTACAGCCACATTTATTTCATATAAATTAACCTCTGTGAGCTTTATTGCCTTGGTTGCCTTGACTACCCAGCTGTTGGTTGGCATACCCTGCTCAGCCCAAGAGGTGGAAATGTTCCCCTAGCACAGTGATGTCAGCTGGAGTTAAAGGAAGAGAGTGAGATCAGAGCCTGAAGTACCAACAACTTCTTGAGTGATTCACACCACTATCTCATGGGGACCCCTCCTACCCGTTCCTCAACTCCAACTGAGACAGCCACGGGGTTGGGAAGTCCAAGGGGGTGTGCCACGGTTGTGCTCTGACCAGGCGTCAGGAAGGGAGCCAGAGAGAGCCAGGCCAACCCCTACTCTGGGTTTCCCTTAGGTTGCCTTCATCGGAAATGCCTCTCGATTTCCTAACCACTGCTGCCCCCTGGTGCCCTGATCTGCCACACCCTACAACACAGCACCAGCCCTACCCTATGGAACATTAGAAATACATCCCAATGGCTGGGCACAGTGGCTCACACCTGTAATTCCAGCACTTTAAGAGGTTGAGGCAGGCAGATCACCTGAGGTCGGAGTTCGAGACCAGCCTGAGCAACTGGAGAAACGCCATGGCTCACACCTGTAATTCCAGCACTTTAAGAGTCTGAGGCAGGCAGATCACCTGAGGTCTGAGTTCAAGACCAGCCTGAGCAACTGGAGAAACACCATCTCTACTAAAAAAAAAAAAAAAAAAAAAAAAAAAAAAAAAATTAGCCAGGCGTGGTGGTGCATGCCTGTAATCCCAGCTACTCGGGAGGCTGAGGCAGGAGAATCGCTTGAACCCAGGGGCGGAGGTTGTGGTGAGCCAAGATCGCACCATTGCACTCCAGCCTAGGCAACAAGAGCGAAACTCCCTCTCAAAAAAAAAGAGAAAGAAAGAAAAGAAATACATCTCAGCACTTTGGGAGGCCAAAACGGGTGGATCACTTAAGGTCAAGAGTTCGAGACCAGACTGGCCAACATGGGGAAGCCCCTTCTCTAATAAAAATACAAAAATTATCTGGTTGTGGTGACATAACTGTCCCAGCTACTCAGGAGGCTGAGGCAGGGGAATTGCTTGCACCCGGGAGGCAGAGGTTGCAGTGAGCTGAGATTGCGCCACTGCACTCAAGCCTGAACGACAGAGTAAGATCCTGTCTCAGAAAACAAAAACAAACAAAAAAATGTGATATACATTTTCTAGTAGCCACATTTTAAAAGGTAAAAATAAACAGGTGAAATTAATTTTAATAATACATTTATTTTATGACCAGGCACAATGGCCTACACCTGTAATCTCAGCACTTTCAGAGGCCAAGGCAGGAGGACCTCCTTGCTGGTTTCAAGAGTTTGAAACCAGCCTAGGTAACATAGTAAGGCGACGTCTCTACAAAATAAGATTAATACTAATGTATTCTATGTAGCCCAGTATATACAAACTATTAGCAGTTCAATGTATAATCAGTGTTAAGAAAAAAAAATTTTTTTTGAGACGGCGTCCCTCCTGTCGCCATACTGGAGTGCAGTGGCGCAGTCTTGGCTCACTGCAACCTCCACTTCTCAGATTTAAGTGATTCTCCTGCCTCAGCCTCCCTAGTAGCTGGGACCACAGGCATGCACCACCACACCCAGCTAATTTTTTTTATATTTTTTAGTAGAGACGGGGTTTCAGCATGTTGGCCAGGATGGTCTTGATCTCCTGGCCTCATGATCCACCTGCCTCGGTCTCCCAAAGTGCTGGGATCACAGTCATAAGCCACCATTCCTGGCCCAGTATAAAAATTATTAATGAGATATTCTACGTTCTTTCTTCCATGCTAACTCTTCACAATCTAGTGTGTCCTTTTTTTACTTCCAGCACACCTGAAATGAGACAAGCCACATGTCAAGTGCCCAACAGCCACATGTGGTTCATAGCTACTGTGCTGGAGAGCCTAGTGTCTGTGCTGGACAACTTAGTGCTTGTCCCTTGAACAGTACTGTCTCTGTGGGCCTAACCAGAGCTGCCTGTGCCCTGAACCAAATTTATCTCTAGGCCAGTCCTGTTCCCTGTGCTCCAAGCTCAGAGACCCAGCATCCTGCTTGTCATCTCCACCTTCCTGTCTTACAGAAATCTCTGTAAGTTCATCAAAACTGCATTTGCATTTTCCTCCCCAAAATGTATCTCCCACAACCCACTCCAACTCAGTAAATGGCAGCATAATCCACCCAGTTGCTAGAAGTCAAATCCAAGGAGTCTCACTTTTCCTTCATCCAAATGGTTATAAAGTCCTGTCAATTCTGTCCATAGATATATCTGTTCACCTGCATCCATCTCCACTGCTACTGACCTAGTCCAGGCCACCATCATTTTGCCTGGACTACAAAATGATTCCTTTTCATTTATTTATTTATTTATTTATTTTTGAGACAGAGTCTTGCTCTGTCACCAGGATGGAGTACAGTGACGTGATCTCAGCTCACTGCAACCTCCGCCTCCTGGGTTCAAGTGATTCTCCTGCCTCAGCCTCCCGAGTAGCTGGAACTACAGGTGCACGCCACCACGCCTGGCTAATTTTTGTATTTTTAGTAGACACAGGGCTTCACCATGTTGGCCAGGATTGTCTCGATCTCTTGACCTCATGATCCGCCTGCCTCAGCCTTCCAAAGTGCTGGGATTACAGGTGTGAGTCACTGCGCCCGGCCTCAATGATTTCTAACTAGTTTAACTCCTACTTTCCCACCTTCTCATTCCATACCCACACAGAGCAGCCTGAGGGACTGGACCACTCCCCTACCCACATCCCTCCACCAGCCTCCCGATGCCTTCTACTAAAATCCAAACTTCTGGCCTAGCTTTGCCACACCCTCCACAACTTGCTCCCTGCACCTCACTGCCCATCACTCTCCCACTGGCCATATGCCTCAAATCTGCTAAACTCGTTTCCACTTCCTGGTCCCTCTCTCTGGAATGTTCTTCCTCCAGACCCTTCCATGCCTGGCTCCTCCTCATCATTCGGGTCTCCGGAGTGGCCTTCCCCCTCCACCTTATCTGCAATAGTCCCTTCATCCTTAGTCATTTGCTAGCCCATCATCTTTTTTATGTTCTCCAGAGCATTCATCATTTCCTGATATTATTTGTCTAATTGGTTATTTACCTTCTGTCTTCTTCCAGTACAACATAAGCTCCATGACAGAAAGCATTTCTCCTGTATTGTTCATCACTGTTTTTGGAGCAAATAGAACAGCGTCCAGCACAGAGTAACACATGCATGAGTGAGTGAGTGGATGAATGCTATTCCCTCTGTCTGGAACACTCTTTCCATCCCATGGCTCCTCCTCTTTCAGGTCTTAAGTGTCATCTGCTCAGAAAGTCCTCCTAGAATGGCCTGCTTTGTTCTCTATCTTAGCACTCTCCTTGCTACCCTCATAGCACATATCACAATTTTAACTTTTTTTTTTTTTGAGACAGAGTTTCACTCTTGTTGCCCAGGCTGGAGTGCAATGGCGCAACCCCGTTCACCACAACCTCCGCCTCCCGGATTCAAGCGATTCTCCTGCCTCAGCCTCCCAAGTAGCTGGGATTAGAGGCATGCGCCAGCACGCCCAGCTAATTTTGTATTTTTAGTAGAGACAGGGTTTCTCCATGTTGGTCAGGCTGGTCTCCAACTCCCAACCTCAGGTGATCCGCCGGGTGCTGGGATTACAGACGTGAGCCACCGCGCCTGGTCTCAGAATTTTGACTTTAACCAATTCGTTTACTTTCATTTTTGTCTTCTCCCACTGCCCTTATCACCACTTCTAGACTCTGCACTCCATAAACAGGGTCAATGTCTGTACAGTTCACTCCTGTCACTCATTGCCTAGTGCAAAGCCTGGCATGTGGTGGATGTCCAATAAACACTGGTTGTGAATGAATAACCAACTCTTCCTGGGACTTCCCAGGCCTGCCCAGGAGAACAATCCCCTGGGAGTATCCCACCAGGTCCCTACAAAAAACTTGCCTCGCCCAGGTCACCTCTGATTTCCAGGAGCTGTAGCTCCCGCCTCACTGGAACACTGAGGCTGCCTGGGCATGATGTGAGCTGGGAAGCAGGACTGGGGCAGAAAGAGAGAGGATCGTTGTCCCCAGAGTATACATCTGAGTCTTGCCAATTCCCGTCCCTCCCCGCCCCAGGGTCATCAGACCCTTCCTCCCACCAAGGGTCCCAGGAGTCCACCCAGGTTGGGCTGAGGAAGGGTTTCTGACCCAGCTCCCACCTTGCCCAGTACCTATCCCAACCCCACTGGGCTGAACACACAGCCAGGGACTTCGGTATTCCCACTTACCAAGCCAGAAAGCAACAGAGTCTGTCGGCGGGAGCTCCCCATCCCCACGCTGTGGCTAGACAGAGTTCTACAACATCCTTGGGCACACCTGAAATTAGACAAGCCACATGTCAAGTGCCCAGCAGCAACACGTGGTTAGTGGCTATTGTACCAGACAGCTTAGCTCTTGCTCCCCGAACACCATGGCCCCAGGATTTCTGTTAGAAATCCTTCCACTCAAGTCTCAAGCCTTAGAGATCATAGCTCTTCACTGCTGCAAAGGCCCAGAGAGGAGCAGGGACAGGCCCAGGGTCACACAGCCAAGGCCAGAACCCCAGGCTCCTATGGGTGGGGGTAACAGACAGTGTCCCCTGGAGCCCAGGAGTTCAGGCCACCCCTGCCTTTTCTCATTTCTTTCTTCCATTCTTCCTCCCCTGCATCAGGAAAACCACGAGAGGTCAGGCTGTAACTTCCTCACACCTGGGCTTTCACCTCCATGGTTATATTTCCAAACCCACAGTAACAGGCAGGGCAGGGAAGTAGGTGGCAGGTCTTGGTTTGGGGAGATTTTGTTTGTTTGAGAGGGGTCTCCTCACTGTCACCCAGCCTGGAGTGCAGTAGTGCAATCGAATGCTCCACTGGAGTGCAGTTGAGGATCACAGCAGCCTCGACGTCCTGGGCTCAAGCCCCATCTTCCCACCTCGGCCTCCCATGTCCAGCTAATTTTTTTTTCTTTAGAGATGGGGTTACTTACTACATTGCCCAGGCTGGTCTTGAACCCCTGGCCTCAAGTGATCCTCCCACCTTGGCCTCACAAAGTGCTGAGGTCATGGGTGTAAGCCACCATGTCCAGGCTGTCTCCCCTTTCTGAAAGCTGTCCATGGTGACACCGAGGCCTGGGTGAAGTGACCTGCACAAGCACACACAGTGAGGTGGAAGCACTGCCACGACCAGCCCAGGAATGCTCTCTCCAGCTCAGGGCCGGGTCCCACAGCCCTGGCACCTCCTGGAAGGGCCCGGGTCTGGGCCCCCATGCTGCCAGCTCTGACATAGAAGGCAGTCAGTGGATCAGGCCCAGCCCACAGCTGCTCCGGGTTGGGGAAGGATCAGGGCCAGCCCACAGCCAATCCGGGTCGGGCGGGAAGGGCTGAACGTGGAGTAACTCTCAGTAGAGCCGCTGAAAGTCAGGGTTCTGGCCCCTCCACTGCCACTCTTCTGCTCCATGGACAGCTGTGCTGGCCGAGCGCCACCTCAGGAGCGGGTCAGCATCATTGTTCCCTCTGCCCCGCAAGGGCCTGGGAGATCCTGAGGGGAAAAAACCAAGGCCCTTTGGCAAGTAACTCTGACCAAAAACATAAAAAAATGGCCGGGCACAGTGGCTCACACCTGTAATCCCAGCACTTTGGGAGGCCGAGGCGGGTGGACTCCTGAGGCCAGGAGTTCAAGACCAGCCTGGCCAACATAGTGAAACCTCACCTCTACTAAAAATACAAAAATTAGCCAGGTGTGGTGGTGAGTGCCTGTAATCCCAGCTACTCAGAAGGCTGAGGCAAGAGAATCATTTGGACCCGGAAGGGAGATGTTGCAGTGAGCAGAGATCGCACCACTGCACTTCAACCTGGGCAACACAGCAAGACTCAAAAAAAAAAAAAAAAAAAAAAGGCCGGGCACAGTGGCTCACGCCTGTAATCCCAGCACTGGGAGGCTGAGGTGGGCGGATCACGAGTTCAGGAGATCGAGACCATGCTGGCTAAGACGGTGAAACCGCGTTTCTACTAAAAATACAAAAATTAGCTGGGCGAGGGTGGGCGCGGTGGCTCACGCTTGTAATCCCAGCACTTTGGGAGGCCGAGGCAGGCGGATCACGAGGTCAGGAGATCGAGACCACGATGAAACCCCGTCTCTACTAAAAAATACAAAAAATTAGCCAGGCGTGGTGGCGGGCGCCTGTAGTCCCAGCTACTCGGAGAGGATGAGGCAGGAGAATGGCGTGAACCCGGGAGGCGGAGCTTGCAGTGAGCAGAGATTGCGCCACTGCACTCCAGCCTGGGTGAAAGAGCAAGACTCCGTCTCAAAAAAAAAAAAAAAAAAAAAAATTAGCCGGGCGTGGTGGCGGGCGCCTGTAGTCCCAGCTACTCGGGAGGCTGAGGCAGGAGAATGGCGTGAACCTGGGAGGCGGAGCTTGCAGTGAGGCGAGATTGAGCCACTGCACTCCAGCCTGGGCGACAGAGCGAGACTCCGTCTAAAAAAAAACCAAACAAACAAAACAGAAAAATCAAGGCCTAGGCTCCACATATTTCCTCCCCTCACCATCCTCCATGTAATCTGCTCGCCCTCACAGTGTGCAGGGCTCGGGGACACAGGTGACAAGGGCCGACCTGCCAGCCGACCACCTGACAGGAACCGCAATGGTTGGGCGGATACGGTGGCTCTGCCTGTGATCCCGGAGCTCCGGGAGGCCGAGGCGGGAGGATGGCTTGAGCCCAGGATGTCGAAGCTGAGTGAGCCGAGATGACGCCACTGCACTCCAGCCTGGGTGAGGTGACCCCTCTCAAAAAAAGAAAAAGGAAAGAAAGTGAGAGAAAGAGAGACAGAGAAAGAAGGAAAAGAAAGAAAGAAAACACAAGAAAAAAGAGATTAAAAAAAGGCAAGAGAAAGAAAGGAAACGCAGGGACTGACTGAGGGACTGATGGAGGAGGCGTGTGAGCCGGGCTGGGGTCCTGACTGACTGAGCAGCTGACAGGATGACCAGCTGCACTGGGGTTGCTGCGGGGTGGCAGCGACAGCCAGCCTCTCAGCCTCGGTTTCCGCCTGCCTCCTGCCTCAAGCCAACTCACTGCGTGGCCTCCCCCGACACTAACCGGCGCCTGAACCAAAACCCACGGAGCCTGGCGGCCGCGGCCCCTTCAAAGTCGTCCTACACCCTGCGCGGCTCCACGGCGCCACCTCTAGGCTACGCCTGGAAGGGAGGGGCGGGGAAGTGGGCGGAGTCAAGGCCGGGGCTACAGGTGGAGCGTTGGCGGGAACTCGCGCATACACTTTCCCGGGACGCAGCTCCTCTTCCCCGCCTCCTTGGCTCTCCCCCGGAGCCTCTTCCTCCTCCCCCGTTCGAGTGGGCGGGTCCCCGCGGGAGCCTGAGTCGCACTGCAGACCTATCCTGCGGCCTGATGAGGTGAAAGAAACCCCCAGTTTCCCATTAGACCCCCTGGCAGCCTGGGCATCCCGACGGTTCCAGGGACCCCCTGGGGCGGGTGACGGCCGAACCTTTGGGCGCCAGGCTGGCAGCAGACGTGATAGAGGTGAAAACCCCACCACCCTCTTAATCCCCAGAAATGCTAGAGGATTCTGGGGGGCCTGAGCGAGCAGCTGAGGACAAGAGCCGGTGATATTTGCTTTATTTGTTACTAGGCTTGCTCCCTCCCCCGCATCCCGCTGCTCTTCACACATGCAAGCTCACCTGCCTGCCAGGTGGCGGGTCTGGAGCGTGGCGAGCACCTTCCGGCCCCATAGATGGCAGCACAGGCCTGAGAAAGTCGTACCAGAATGGTGCCTCCCTTCCAAACTCAGAAAGGCCAGGAGAGATAGAACCACTTAGGGGAGAAAACTAAGGTCCGGAGTGGAAGAAACATCCTCACATCCTGAGGGGTCTTGAACCCTAACTTACTGCCCCAGGACAAGGAGACAAGGCAGAGTAAAGAGAGGCTCACAGGGAGAGGCCATAGCAAGTGACAGTTCAGAACACAGGTGCACCACACCATGCGACTGTGGGCGTCTCCTCACCTCTCTGAGGCCGTTTCCTGACGTGTAAAATCAGGGACGAGAAGGATACCTTCGTCATGGGATGTTCTGAGACTCACTGAGATGCTGCATGCAAATCACTTAACCACAGGGCGTGTGGTAAGTGCTCTAATATATGTAAAGCAACGTTCCACTGTTTTTTGTTTGTTTGTTTTTGAGACACGGTCTCGCTCTGTCACCCAGGCTGGAGTACAGTGGCATGATCATAGCTTACTGCAGCCTCGAACTCCTGGGCATAAGTGATTCTCCCACCTTAGCCTCCTGAGTAGCTGGGACTATAGGCATAGTTATTGAGCCCAGCTAATTTATCTTTTTTTATGTTTTGCAGAGATGGTGTCTTTCTACATTGCCCAGGCTGGTCTGGAACTCTTGGCCTCAAGCAATCCTCCCACCTCGGCCTGCCAAAGTGCTAGGATTACAGGAGTGAGCCACCATGCCCAGCTGAGTGTGATATCCTTTTTACTGTGTCAACTTGGCTAGACTAAAGGCCCCAATTATTCCAACACTAAACTGGATGTTTTGGTGAAGTTATTTTGTAGATGCAAATAAAGTCCATTGTCAGTTGACTTTACATAAAGGGAGGATATCCTAGATAATTTAGGTAGGCTTGATAGACTCAGTTGAAAGGTCTTAAAATCAGACTTGAGGTTTTCCTGAAGAAGAAATTCTGCCTGTGGATAGCAGCTTCAGCCCTTGACAAGAGTTCCAGCCTGCACTTACTGCACTTGCCTAGCCAGCCCCACAATCACGCAAATCACCTCCTTGCAACAAATCTCTTAATCTGTATCCCCTTACTGGTACAGTTTCTCTGATTGAACCCTGACTAATACATTAAGGAAGCAGTGTGGCCAGGTGCAGGGTCTCACACCTGTAAACCCAGCACTTTGGGAGGCCGAGGCAGGCGGATCACTTGAGGTCAGGAGTTCGAGACCAGCCTGGCCAACATGGTGAAATTGTCGCTACTAAAAATACAAAAATTAGCCTGGTGTGGTGGTACATGCCTGTAATCCCAGCTACTCAGGAGGCTGAGGCACAAGAATAGCTTGAACCCAGGAGGCGGAGGTTGTAGTGAGCTGAGATTGCACCACTGCACTCCAGCCTGGGCAACAGAGTGAGACTCTATCTCAAAAAAAAAAAAGGAAGGAGCGTGTGTGTGTGTGTGTGTGTGTGTGCGTGTGTGTGTGTTGGGGGTCACAGGGCCCAATCTTCATGTTTATTCACTCCTTTTTTTTTTTTTTTTTTTTTGAGACAGTCTGACTCTGTTGCCCATGGTGAACTGCAGTGACACGATCTTGGCACGCTGCAGCCTCGACCTCCCAGGCTCAAGCAATCTTCCCACCTCAGCCTCCTGAGTAGCTGGAACTACCAGGCCTGGCTAATTTTTGTATTTATTGTTTTGCCATGTTACCCAGCCTACTTTCAAACTCCTGAACTCAAGCAGTCCACCTGCCTCAGCCTCCAAAAGTGCTGGGATTACAGGTGTGAGTCACAGCACCCAGCCTATTCACTTCTTTTTAAGCTCCGGGTAGTTGTGACTTTTGAGGTCCAGTACTTGGAGGCATTAGCAAAACCATGGTTATTTATTGGTAGGGCTGGGCTATGAGGTGGCTAGAGGCAGAGGGCCCCTTCCACCAGTCCTGCCCCCAGAGGCCTCAGCTTCATGGATGTGCCTGCTCATTCCCCTCTTCTCCCTGCCTCAGGTGTAGGCCTGGAAATGAGAGCTACAAAGCATGCTGTCCCTGGGAACCAGCTGGTGAGGAGGAGGCTTCTCCCCCAGGAACCATCTGTCCCACATGTCCCTGTACCCCGCCTCTCCCGCCTCTACCCCACAGGCTCATGTGTCATGCACAAACACCTTTTGCCCGCCTGCCCTAATTCTTTTTTTTTTTTTGAGAAGGAGTCTCGCTGTGTCCCCCAGGCTGGAGTGCAGTGGTGCGATCTCGGCTCACTGCAACCTCCCCGTCTCTACTAAAAATACAAAAACATTAGCCAGGCGTTGTGCCACTCGCCTGTAATCCCAGCCACTCGGGAGGCTGAGGCAGGAGAATCACTTGAACCCTGGAGGCAGAGGTTGCTGTGAGCCAAGATTGCGCCACTGCACTCCAGCCTGGATGACAGAGTGAGACTCCATCTCAAACAACAACAAAACAACAACAAAATATACATATATAATATAATATATAGCTAGATAATAGATACATGTTGTGCCCTAGGCACCTCTCTTGCTAACCTTTTTTTTTGAGACGGAGTCTCGCTCTCGCCCAGGCTGGAGTGCAGTGGCGCGATCTTGGCTCACCGCAAGCTCCGCCTACAGGCGCCCGCCACCGCGCCTGGCTAATTTTTTTTCTTTCTTTTTTTTTTTTTTTTTTTTTTTTTTTTTTGTATTTTTTAGTAGAGACGTGGTTTCACCGTGGTCTCAATCTCCTGACCTCGTGATTCGCCCGCCTCGGCCTCCCAAAGTGCTGGGAGTACAGGCGTGAGCCACCGCGCCCGGCTTTTTTATTGTTTTGAGATGGAGTCTCGCCCTGTCGCCCAGACTGAGCGCAGTGGCGCGCTCTGGAGTGCAGAGGGAGCACGCAAAGTATCAGGAGTGGAAAGGAGGCTGGAGGCCCAGCGGAAAGCAGGCCGGAGAGGAATTCAAGATGAAGGTAACATGGGCAAGGCAGCAGGGACCTTGGAGGCCTCCATCTTCTGAGCACTTGGGAAGCCCTGTGGACGTGTTTTGAGCAGTGGGAGAAACAATCCTGTTTGCATTTAAAAAAATCAGCCAGGCGTAGTACCTCACGCCTGTAATCCTAGCACTTTGGGAGACTGAGGCAGGTGGATCACCTGAGGTCAGGAGTTCAAGACCAGCCTGGCCAACAGGGTGAAACCCCTTCTCTACAAAAATACAAAAATTAGCCGGGCGTATGGTGGGTGCCTGTAGTCTCAGCTACCTGGGAGGCTGAGGCAGGAGAATCACTGGAACTTGGGAGGCAGAGGCTGCACTGAGCCGAGATCGTGCCACTGCCCCTCCAGCCTGGGCAACAGAGAGAGACTCCATCTAAAACAAAACAAAACAAAACAAAAAATATGTCCCTCAAGTGCCTTCCGTTTTGAGCACCATGCCCAGTCCATACCATAGTGTGCATTTGGGTGACTGTGGGGTCACCCTCACCCCACCACATATACATGACCCTGAGCACCATTAGGACAGTGATCTGGGCTGTTTTGCTCCCTGTGGTATCCCCAGTGGCCATACACAGGAAGAGCTGAATCAAAGCATGCTGGATGAGCCATAGCTGAGGAAAGAAGGCCGCCCTGATTACGGCAGTGGGCCACATCCCCTGGTTTGCTTGGGGAGGCCATGTTCACTTGTCTTTCCCACATAATAATAATGGTGCCCTGTTCATTCTCAAATGTCCCAATTTGGTGACATATGATCACCATAGTTATTGAAAAGGAGAAGGGGTTCGCCCCGAGCTTCTGCTCTTTCCCAGCCCCACACTGGTTTCCCACTTGCCCCCAACAAACACAACGTTCAAAGCTTTTTCTTCTAACTCCTGAGATTTTGTTGTTACTGTTAATAAATATTTCCCTACATTGCCCTCAATCTCCAGAAAAAACATAAAATTCTGTCTGCCCATTTCACTGCAGAAGTGGCCTCCTGGAGGGTTACTATGGTGATCAGATGATGTCACTGTCCTGGAAACAGTTGCCTAGGAAATATGTGATGTCACTTCCAGGAGATGATTCCCATGGTAACCATCTCAGTGGGATTGGGGGGTGGCCAGGAAATGGGGGCTGAGGGCGGATACAAAAGGGACAAATGTGAAGAGCGGAAGGAAAAGGGGAGGGGGAGGAATGCAGGAAAAAACCAGGAAGAGGAAGGGGACCATCCCAGAGCAGTTGAAAATAATATACAGAATCTCAGAAATGGAAAGGTACCCAGAGACCACTAAATGCAACAACCTCATTTTTACAGAGGCTGCTGAGAGGCCAGGACTTGCTTAAGGTCACACCACCAGTTGACAGCTTAGAACCAAGCCCAAGGCTGCATGACTATCAGGTTTGGGTGGGGGAATAAAGGATTCCTTTCAGCCATTTCTCTTTGTTTTGTTTTGCTCTTTTCCCCGAGACAGTCTTGCTCTGTCGCCCAAGCTGGAGTGGCGCGATCTCGGCTCACTGCAACCTCCACCTCTCGAGTTCAAGCGATTCTCCTGCCTCAGCCTCCTGAATAGCTGGGATTACACGTATGCACCACCACACCCGGCTAATTTTTGTATTTTTAGTAGAGATGGGGTTTTACCATGTTGGCCAGGCTGGTCTTGAACTCCTGACCTTGTGATCCGCCCGCCTCAGCCTCCCAAAGTGCTGGGATTACAGGCGTGAGCCACCACGCCCAGCCTCAGTCATTTCTTTTTAAAAATTCTGACCTGTAATCAATGAGTTATTCATGAATTCATTACTGTGAGTTTGTGTGCTAGACCTGGAGAGGACCGTGAGTGACATTTTCCTAGTTCCTTTTATCTTTTTAATGTATCTTCCCCACTTTTTTGTATCTCCCCACTCTAACACTAGAGTTAGCCCCCTGGTCTATGTCCACGTCTGTGTAATTCACTAAGGTCTCTCCAGCCACCTGCCCAGTGTCTACCCCATAATGGCAGCTCTTCGGTGTGTTTGTCGAATGAAGACAGATAAATGCCATTGTGTGGTATAGACCCACAGTACTGGATCCCAAAGAAGGGATCGCAGTAGCTGACAGGGAGGAGGTAAGATTTCATAGATAGAATTCGAATAGGGCAAGAGAAGAAAGCCAGACAGGAGAGTAACAGCTTGAGCAAAAGTAAGAGCAGGCTGAACAAACTGGGTGCAGCTGGAGAGATTCCAGTTGGTGCTTTGATCCACCTCTTGAGTTATACTGTAATGGCAGTGCCTAATGTAACTGCAGTACCTCACTTTTTGAAGTGAAGGAGCTCCAAGGTTTAGGAGTAAGAAGCACATTAAGGTCCAGATTGCCTGGAGATGTGGGTGGGGCAGCAAAAAAGACCAATCTGGCTTAAAAGGCGAATGTAAAGAAGGTGATTGAGCAAAGGCTGGCTGGCAAGGAAGAAAGAGGTCTTATCAAGGAAGACCTGGAGTGGCAGGCTTTCAGCCCCTGTCTGAAGACAACATCGCATCATGAAAAGGATCTTGAAGCTCTGCACAAAGACATGCTCTGCCACTCCTCAGCTATGTGACCATAGAAAGACTTTTCCTCTCTGAGCTGCTAAATTGGAGCTATGACCTAATTCACAAGATTATTAGCTTGAACTTTAAAATGTAGGCTGGGCGTTGGCCAGGTGCGGTGGCTCAGGCCTATAATCCCAGTACTTTGGTAGGCCGAGGCGGGCGGATCACCTGAGGTCAGGAGTTCGAGACCAGCCTGACCAACATGGAGAAACCCTGTCTCTACTAAAAATACAAAATTAGCTGGGCGTGGTGGCGCATGCCTGTAATCCCAGCTACTTGGGAGGCTGAGGCAGGAGAGTCGCTCAAACCGGGGAGGCAGTTTGCAGTGAGCCAAGATTGCGCCACTGCCCTCCAGCCCAGGCAACAGACAGAGACTCCGTCTCAAAAAAAAAAAAAATGTAGGCTGGGCGCAATGGCTTATGCCTGTAATCCCAGCACTTTGGGAGGCTGAGGCAGGAGGATCACTTGAGGTGAGGAGTTGGAGACCAGCCTGGCCAACATGGTGAAACCCTGTCTCTACTAAAAATACAAAAATTAGCCAAGTGTTGCGCCATGCACCTGTAGTCTCAGCTACTCAGGAGGCTGAGGCAGGAGAATCGCTTGAACGTGGGAGGTGGACATTGCAGTAAGCTGAGAGTGTGCCACTGCACTCTAGCCTGGGCAACAGAGTGAAACTCTGGTCTCAAAAATAATAATAATAATAAAAATGTATATAAAGCTTCACTTAGCAGGATGACTGACTAGCTCACAAAAGACAGCAAATGTTATTTCCCCTCCCCTTCCTAGTACAGAATGGCATGGGAGTAGAACTTTGGGAAATGAACTTGACAATAGATTCCTTCAGGTTGGTTTGTTTGCTTGAGACAGGGTCTCCCTCTGTCACCCAGGCTGGAGTGCAGTGGTGCAGTCAGGGCTCACTGCAGCCTCAACCTCCCAGGACCAAGCAATCCTCCCACCTCAGCCTCCCAGATAGGTGGGACTACAGGCATGCAACAACACAGCTGGCTAAATTTTTGTACTTTTAGTAGAGATGGGGTTTTACTGTGTTGCTCAGGCTGGTCTCAAACTCCTGGACTCAAGCAATCCTCCTCCCACCTTGGCCTCCTAAAGTGCTGGGACTACAGGTGTGAACCACCGTGCCAGGCCTGTTATAACATTTCTAGGACTCCTTTTCTCTAATAGGGGATCAAAATATCCATGGCGTAGTGGAAAGAACCTTAAAGTAAGACAGCCCATTTCAATCTCAACCTTGCCTCTTACTAGCTATGTACGTTATATCACCTAATACCTGGTTTCCTCATGTGTTAAAAATACTAACATTCCTCACTACTAAGGCTGCTGTAAAGATTCAGAGACCATGCATTTAAAGTACCCAGGACACAGTAAGTATTTGAGATGGTAATTTTTATTAGCCAGTCTAATGACTGGGTTTTACAATGAAAGAAGACCTGTTAAGTCACACCCAGCTCTGAATCATAGTGTTTGTGCTTGCCTGATAGTTACATCTCCTAAGATGAGGACCCTCTCAGTCTCTGGATGGCAGACAGACTCTAAGCGTGTATGGGAGGAAGGTATGGAGGGCCTGATGGCCAATGCACAGCCTATTTAATCTTACAGAGCCAAGAGGAATCCTAGCTCCCTGATCCCGAAGGATTTAAGGACGGCCAAGAATTTACCCAACAATAGCTTCATTATCAAGAATCCTACTCCTTCCCCCAACTCAAAGAAATGGACTTTTGAGCAGGATTTGAGGAGCTACTGGAAATCTGAAGCAATAGCAACAATAATTTTTTTCTGGGGGCGGGGGGGACGGAGTTTTTGCTCTTGTTGCCCAGGTTGGAGTGCAATGGCGCGATCTCGGCTCACCGCAACCTCTGCCTCGCAGGTTCAAGTGATTCTCCTGCCTCAGGCTCCTGAGTAGCTGGAATTACAGGCATGCGCCTCCATGCCTGGCTAGTTTTGTATTTTTACTAGAGATGGGGTTTCTCCATGTTGGTCAGGCTGGTCTCGAACTCCTGACCTCAGGTGATCCGCCCACCTCGGCCTCCCAAACTGCTAGGATTACAGGCGTGAGCCACCGTGCCCAGCCAACATCAATAAATTTAAACATCCCTTTTCAAGTATAATTTCTTCATTCTAAGTGAAAACAAAAACACTGAAAGTCTCCTAAGGGTGAAATGTGTTGTATCCATTTTCTTTCTAGTCTCAACCCAAAGAGCATGGCAGTTAAGAGAACCAGGGACAAGGATTCAGGGGATCTGAATGCTACTCCAGATACACCAATTTTGCCATGACCTAGAAAGCTATTTCATTTCTCTGGACTTTAATTTCTCGTGCCGTAACATTGAGATGACCCCTTCTTAACTATTTGAGAAAGTTATCTTGACAAGATTTAAAATGTTTTGAGTAGAATTGGGGAAAAAATATGCAGCAGTGAAGACTTCCAGGCTTACATCACATGTAATTTATAGCACCCTCTTAGGTCCTTTCAAAGAGCCTCATCTATTATTTATGTGGCTAACCTCCTTTTCTTTTTTTTGAAACCAAGTCTCACTATGTTGCCCAGGCTGGAGTGCAGTGGGACAATCTCGGCTCCCTGCAACCTCCACCTCCTGGGTTCAAGTGATTCTCCTGCCTCAGCCTCCATCATAGCTGGGATTACAGGCACCAGCCACCACGCCCAGCTAATTTTTGTATTTTTAGTAGAGGCAGGGTTTCACCATGTTGGTCAGACTGGTCTTGAACTCCTAACCTCAAGTGATCCACCCACCTCAGCCTCCCAAAGTACTGGGATTACAGGCATGAGCCACTGCACCCGACCTATGTGGCTAATATTAATCATGCATGTCCATACTTCCCCCTATCTCATTCCCAAAGAAGGTGCCTTACACACCATGAGCTTAAGAGTTAAATTAAAACATAACCCAAATCCTACGCTTAAAAAATGAGGGACCTGAACCTCAAAGGTGGCACAGCTTGCCAAGGTTCCCCAGGCCCCCCAGAGGGCTGTTAAAATTCTGAATAAATCTTGGGTGGAAGCTGTCCTCTAGCTTTTTTTTTTTTTTTTTTTTTTGAGACGGAGTCTTGCTCTGTCGCCCAGGCTGGAGTGCAGTGGCACAATCTCGGCTCACTGGAAGCTCCGCCTCCCGGGTTCACGCCATTCTCCTGCCTTGGCCTCTCCGAGTAGCTGGGACTACAGGCGCCCACCACCACGCCGGGCTAATTTTTTGTATTTTTAGTAGAGACGGGGTTTCACCGTGGTCTCGATCTCCTGACCTCGTGATCCGCCCGCCTCGGCCTCCCAAAGTGCTGGGATTACAAGCGTGAGCCACCACGCCCGGCGTAGCTGTCCTCTAGCTTACCAGCTGTATCAATTCTAGAGATCCACAACCTTTGCACTTTAGCTTCCTTATCTGTAAAGTGGGACAAAACCTTTCACAAGACAGCTGTGAAATGTAAATGTGAATGCTTTAGCAACTGCAAAGGACATTTCAAATGTAAAAGTGACTGGGCACAGTGGCTCATGCCTGTAATCCCAGCACTTTGAGAGGCTGAGGTGGGAGGATCACTTGAGGTCAGGAGTTCAAGACCAGCCTGGCCAACATGGTGAAACCTCATCTCCACAAAAATACCAAAATTAGCCGGGCATGACAGCGGGTGCCTGTAATCCCAGCTACTCAGGAGGCTGAGGCATTGCACTCCAGCCTGGGTGACAAGAGTGAGACTCCCATCTCAAACAAAAAAAGAAAATGTAAGAGCCTTTTGTGTGTGTGTGAGAGAGACAGAGAGAAAGGTCTTCCTATCTCCCAGGCTGGGGTACAGTGGCGCAATCACGGCTCACTGCAGCCTCGACCTCCCGGGCTCCATCCTTCCACCTCATCCTCCCAAGCAGCTGGGACTACAGGCGCACGCCACCACGGCCCAGCAACCTTTTGTCTCCATGTTTATCAAAACCAAGTGTCTTAGCCATATAAAGCTTGTTGACTTTCAAATAGCTGACCTACTAACTGAAGTGAAACTCAATAACCACTTTATCTTAAAATTAGGTCAACTTGAAACAGGCTTCCTGAGCCGTATTCATCAGCACGTGGGGGGTTGGGGGGCGGGGCTCATACTCTACTTCAGAATAAGGAACAGGTTAAACTTACATGCCTACAAGTTATGTGCTCCACAATATAAATTCAAGGACAGAGATGGTGTCATGGCCATTTCCATCAGTCTAATGCCAAACTTTAGTCAAGGTGTTTAAGGCTGGGCACGGTGGCTCACGCTTGTAATCCCAGCCCTTTGGGAGGCCAAGGTGGGTGGATCACATGAAGTCAGGAGTTTGAAAGCAGCCTGGCCAACATTCAAAACCTCATCTCTACTAAAAATACAAAAACTAGCCTGGTGTGGTGGTGGGCGCCTGTAATCCCACCTACTCAGGAGGCTGAGGCATGAGAATGGCTGGAACCTGGGAGGCGGAGGCTGCAGTGAGCCGAGATCATGCCACTGCCCTCCAGCCTGGATGACACACCGAGACTCCGTCTCAAAAAAACAAACAGAAAAAGGTGTTTAAAGGTTCTGTGTAACTGAACCACCTCACCTAACAAAGGTTCGTTCCTAGGTGCCACTCTGGAGGTGATAAAAATCGTGAGGAGCTGGAAACCACCTCACTCAACAACAGTCAGCCAGTGATGCCGAGGCTCAAGAGAGACACCTTGGGATCAAGCAAGTGTTTAAGGGGTAGGTTAGGCTTTTTAACTCAATGAGGTTTGCTTTTCTATCTTAAAGAATACTAAATGCTTAACAATAATCACTAAAGATTTCAGGGGTGCAAGTTGTGCCCCTAATATTTTATTACATTAAGAAAACTTGAGGACATGTATAAGCTCAGTATTTACCTTCAGTGTTAAATACACTCTCAGGTTAAACACAGCCCACAACGTTTCAGAGGTGCTATACTGTGGAAGACTGCATTTTGTTCTGCAAGGCTCATTAAAAAGCACCAGTTATCAGGAAAATTGATCAGAGAGGCTATGTTAGCTGGGTTCACAGAAAACTATTTAAAATCTATGAATCCTATGTGTGTGCTGCAAAATATGTAATGAAATCAGGGCAGGAAAACTTGGATAATGTACTACAAATGCTTCCATGTTTGAGAGATTCAAACCGCAATTTGTGACTGGTTAAACAGTTCCTTGAGAGGGGAAAAATCAAGACCAAACAGAGATAATATCCCCAAAGCAGCATTTATTTACCCACTGAATTCCAAAACATTTATTTTAGAAGTCTGGCATTTCATAATCACCCATCTTGATTGACATGGGCTGACACACATGGTGCTGTCAGGATACACAAGGACAATAGCCAAAGAGTTACAAAAAATAAATCCATGATTCTTAAACAATTGCAACCAAAAAAAAAAAAGTTACAAGTATCAAAACTTTTAGATGCATTGCATTGAAAAGAAGGTTTGTGCACGTCATAATTTAAAGAGGCAAAAACAAGGAGCTATTGAAACCTCACGTTAAACAGTTTATTATAAAGCTGATGGAAAGGAGCAAGTTGTCTCTCTGTATCAGCTTCCCTTAACAGTTTTCCATTAGTTGAAGAAAGAGGTGGGAGGGGTGAATTCATTTTTGCATGCACAAGATGTACTGCTTAACACTATCAGCTTGTTTTAAATGGATCTTTTAAATATCAACTGTAGCCTGTGTTGGCTAATTCTTTCTAATCTCCCCCATTACTTTCGCCTAGATTTCCCATAGATCAACAGGCATAGTAAAATGCCTCATCAGAACACACTTCTCCACACAATTCAAAAAGGGAGCTCCTGTGGGCTCAAAGCAACCATCAGTCCAGCAATGCCCATGATTTATCTGAAACTGCTTCCCAAGAGACAGGAGTGCAGATCTGAGTAGCTGTGCTGCCAATACAGATAGGTTTAGCACTAGATATTTAGTGATTGTGGCAAGGAAGAATCAGTGATGACGGGGGTGGTGGGTGAAGGAAGGGCCAGGGGACCTGAAGGATCTTCAGTTGCCTTCTCCTGCTTCTTCATCCTGCTGGTCGCTCGTCCAGAGGGTGAGGTTGTCTCGCAGCAACTGCATGATGAGCGTGGAGTCCTTATAGGAATCCTCGTTTAGTGTGTCCAGCTCAGCTATGGCATCATCGAAGGCTTGTTTGGCTAAGAGGCAGGCTTGCTCGGGTGCATTCTGGATCTCATAGTAGAACACGGAGAAGTTGAGGGCCAGGCCCAGCCGGATGGGATGCGTGGGTTGCATCTGCTCTTTGCTGATTTCAAAGGCTTCCTTGTAGGCAGCTTCAGAAGCTTCGACCACACTGTTTTTCTTCTCCCCAGAAGCGACCTCTGCTAAGTAGCGGTAGTAATCACCTTTCATTTTCAGGTAAAACACCTTGCTCTCATACTGGAAATCATTGCAGTTCTTGATCAGGAACTTATCAAGCAGAGACAGGACATCATTGCAAACTGTCTCCAGCTCCTTCTCAATCTTCTCCCGGTAAGCTTTAACTTTCTCCAATTTCTTTTCGTTTCCATCAGCCATGGTTTTCTGCTCAATGCTGCTAATGACCCTCCAGGAAGATCGCCTGGCACCAACCACATTCTTGTAGGCCACAGAGAGGAGATTTCGATCTTCATTGGAGAGAGGTTCATTCAGCTCTGTCACCTGCAAAACCCCAAAAAGATAAACATTGAAAGCAAAATCTGAAAATCTTGGTAAGAAGCCTTCCCTTCAGCATAATCAATAATTCTTCTCAAGAACGGGATTATGAACAAGTCAGTCACTCTGGAGAATAAAAACCACCCATGGACAAAACCAATATAGATATGAATCCTATGTGAAGAAAGACTGTAGTCTAATAGAAGAGATAAATACTTCGCACCCAAAACAGAAAATCATAGGGGCTTGAGAAATTCATAATTCGGGTCTGATAAGATGTTGCTTTCACCTTGGTAGAGGAATAGGACTAAGGATAATTATGAAAAGGTTGTACAGCAGCAGTACACAATGGTGAAGAAGAAAAGCTCGATCTTCAGCTATTCTGCAAAAGATACTCTGAACAGGCCAGGTGCGGTGGCTTATGCCTGTAATCCCAGCACTTCAGGAGGCCAAGGCGGGCGGATCACGAGGTCAAGAGATCGATACCATCCTGGCCAACATGGTGAAACCCCATCTCTACTAAAAATACAAAAATTAGCTGGGCGTGGTGGCACGCGCTTGTAGTCCCAGCTACTTAGGAGGCTGAGGCAAGAGAAACTCTTGAATCTCGAGGTTGCAGTGAGCCAAGATCACACCACTGCACTCCAGCCTAGCGACAGAGTGAGCCTCCGTCTCAAAAAAAAAAAAAAAAAAAAGATACTCTGAACAGTAAGATCGTGCGGTCCCTTTGTCAAATGTTCAAAGACAACAGACTGGAAGTGTTCCAGACTCTGCTTCCAGCTTTATACTCTGGAAAGAACCGACCACTCCTCAAATACACATTAACAGATGGTGGGGCTTCACAGATCAGATGAACATCACACAGGTCCAGTGGCCAGAGCTTCGCCCTGTGTGGCTACACATGGAACCCTAACTGACACTCCCAGCCCTCTCTCAAACCAAAATGGAGACTAATTCATTAGTGACATGAAAGTGCCCCCAGCTCCTGGTGAAAGGAAGCACAGCTACTCAGCAGCAAGTTGTACTGTGACCTACCTCACAGGAAACTCTGGTCCATCAAGGATGGAAGCATCAGTTATTTTAAGTGGAAGAGTTAAATTTCACAAGCTTTAACTTCCCTTAGTTCTCCATGATGCCAACTCCAAGTGAACTAGCTATGCAGTTGGTAGGAAGAGCATTATTAGACTTTGCAGTGGGTTGAACTGTGTCCCCCGCCAAAAGATATGCTGAAGTTCTGACCCCAGGTACCTGTGAATGTGACCTTATTTGGAAATAGGGTCTTTGCAGATGTAATTAGTTAAGATGAACTCATACTGGACATTAGGGTGTGCCCTAAGTGCAATTAATTACAGGTGTCCTTATAAGGATAGTGAGATTTGGACACACAGAGGAAGAACGCCATGTGACAGTGGAGGCAAAGACTGGAGTGATGCATCTACAAGCCAAGGAACACCAAGGGTTGCCAGAAGCCACCAGAAGCTGGGAGAGTGCCTAGGAAGGATTCTTCCCTACAGCCTTCAGAGGGAGCGTGGTCTGCCTACACCTCACTTTCAAACTTCTAGCGTCCAGAACTACGAGAGAATACATTTATTATTTTAAGCTATCCAGTTTGTCGTACTAGGTTCAGCAACCCCTAGGAAACTAACAAGAGTTTCCTAACAGAGTTCCTAACAGAGTTGGTCTGGGCCCAAGCAAAGAAAATGACTTCCTAAATTGACCCAGGACATTTCACAAGCTCTTAAAAGATGGTGTGTCATCTAAAGTAGAGGGATTCCTTAATATGACCTACTGGTAAAGGTCTTTAATTTTATTAAATCAGTCTCTGCTTATCCAAAAGGTCTTTAATTTTAACAATGAAAAAAAAGAAAGCAAAGCACTTAGGAAACCATAAAACACTAAACAAAAAAGGTATTACTTAAACCAATCTATAAGGACAGAACCTCCAATAGAGGGAAAAGGCCAAGTTCAATGGGGAAAGTTATCAATAGCATATTCAAATAGACACACTTCAAATGGATTGAGAAGACTAAGCAGTGGAGTATCAGAAATCCTGAACAATGATGGTTTATTTGAGGAATTAGTGGTTCAAGGACATAAGCAGCACGTGTAATCATTATTACAGATAAAAATCAGAAAACTTGTGCCAAGTTCTCACAAAGTAAAACAAGCAATTGTCTGAGTCCTCCCTACCCCCAAGCCCCAGACAAAATAAAAATACAAGCTCACTCTTAATTTCTCCATCTCCCTGTCCCCAGGACCCCTACTCTTCTGCTACAAACCCTTAACACAGGATTAAGTTTCTCCTTTGCCTACCCATCAACCAAACCCCACTTCTTTTCAGTGTGGTCTTTGGCTAACAGCTATCCTGACCATTCCCCAGGGGTGCTGCCTCCACTCCAGTCAAGCCAGGGTTCTCATTATTCATCCTCACATATTCATTAGTAGTCTCCATACCTCTCACTGTGATCTGCCCCAGTCTACCATGAATCTACAATCCATGCTCCCCTTAAATCCAGTTGAACAGCTATAACCCCACCAGTTTCCTCCTCCAGTAAGTGCCTTTAAACACTTACATACATTTTCTTATGGAAAATAGAGACTTTGTAAATATTTAATAACTTAGTCTTTTTTCCCCCACATCAGAGGGTCATGTGTCTACGTTGTAACAAGGTTTGAGGGTGGCACATCTCACACATGCACGTCAAAACCCAATCATCACGCTTATGAACTACAAAAAGATGAGTAACTACTTAGTCTTTTAAGGGAACAACACTTCTTTTTTTTTTTTTTTTTTTTTGAGACGGAGTCTCGCTCTGTCGCCCAGGCTGGAGTGCAGTGGTGCAATCTCGGCTCACTGCAAGCTCCGCCTCCCGGGTTCACGCCATTCTCCTGCCTCAGCCTCTCCGAGTAGCTGGAACTACAGGCGCCCGCCACCACCCAGCTAATTTTTTGTATTTTTAGTAGAGACGGGGTTTCACTGTGGTCTCGATCCCCTGACCTCGTGATCCGCCCGCCTTGGCCTCCCAAAGTGCTGGGATTACAAGCGTGAGCCACCGCGCCCGGCGCGGAACAACACTTCTAAATCAAAATTCCATCCCAAATATTCTGATAAATTTCAGAATGCTTGAGTCTTCTAGAACGACTTGCATTTCTAGAGCAATATTCAATAAAACAAAGCATAAGGCAACAACAGAATTTGGAGAGCTCCTTTGATCTTGTAGTAATTAAATCCAACTAAGGCCATTTGGCATTAAAATACAAATAATATCCATAAGGAGTCACAATATACTTCCTCCTGTGACTAACAAAGCTGCTTCTGTGAAACTGGCAAAGATACAACAAGGTAACTTCCCAGAGTGTATCATTTAAAGTGAGTGCATATCTGAAATACATGTATGTATAATACAGAATGCTTGCATAACACAAAAGGCGGTATAATTATTAAACCCAAGACATGTGAAGTTTAGTCTGAGCTAGCTATGTGACCTTAAACAAATCACAACCTTTTTGGACATCCAAGGTAAAATGAGCAGGATTAGCCCAAACGATCTCCAAGGCCTCCTTCAGCTCCAACATGCCATGATTTCGTTTTTCCTGTGCACCAATAAAAGGTGTGGCAGGGCGTGATGGAGCTGATCCTACTAACGTGAAGTTTGCGTGTATCTGTAAGCATATTCTTTCTCCATCAGGAATACACTGCCAAAAAAGGCTACTGGGCAGTATTTATGATGACACCTTCACAAGAAAAATCATTTACTGGGAGTATTAGTGTTTATATAACAATCATCTGGTTGCCTGCCAGTCTGAATGAATCACTATCAGCATTAGCTGAGGGTGACTAAAATATCTCAGCAAGCAAATATTGTTCCTAATACGCCAGCCAGAGCCTAACTAGGAAATAACTGGATACATTTAAATACAGTATTTTTTAATACTCCTGGGTTACAATTCAGTTAACAAAAGGAAACATGAAATGAAGATGGCTTACTACTTGACCAGATAACTAAAGAAAACTGAGTTTTTCCCAGACTGGAAGTTTATAGACCCATGTAAAATCAGACGGTCCATTAAAACAAAAAGATGTATAGCCAATCTTGATGGATGATACTTAGCACCAGTTCCCAACACTTCAAATACCAAAATACAGGAGCCAGGAGAACTAATGAAAAGTTCAGTCATAAACTGTACTAAGAGAGGCAAACACTGGGTGGCAACACACAGTAATGGATGCTCTCCAGGCCCCAACCATGCTACCTAAGATAATCTGCAAAATCTAATGAAATCAGATTTGCTGCATCTCCACAAATTAGGAACATGAATCAAAAACAAGACAGAATTTTAGAGACAGGCCTAGACAGTAGTTTTCTGCCTCTTTCCGCTCTAACACCAAGATTACAACAGTCATTTCTGCCACACGGCACCTTCCCTCAGTGTAGCCACACGGCACCGAGTCTTCACCTGGCCACAAACCAGGGGTTTCGCCACCTCTGCTCATAGCCTCTCTGCTTTCTAGGTGTCCTGCCTGCCTTCCCACCCTCTGTAATCCTACTTACACCCTTCCTGAAGGACAACCTTAAACTGATGGGCTCTTCCCATGCACAAAGGCCCTCCTCTCCATTTCTTTTAAGGACTGGACTCCCTGTTAGCCAGTTTTACTAACATCCTGACCAAACAGCCTTTGGCTACACCTAGTCCCCACCCCAGGGCACTCATTTCACAGATTTTCTCTGCTCCAGGACTACCCAACATTACTAAATGTCTGCTGATTACTAAATGGCCTGCTGATCATTCACTTATCTTCCTATGACACTATTCATTTATCCAAAAACCCCTAAGGGCCTCCTCCCACTACTCACAGGGCAAAAAACTATGTGTGTGAGTAAAAATAGATCACTGCCAAAAACAGTGCAGGGACTATTTAGGAAAATTTAAAGTTCTTAATCTGGGAAACATCCAACATCAAAAGTAACACTGAGCAAACAAAAATGCTACCCCTGAGCTGCCAGGCCATAGCTGCCTAAGTTAGGGGTAATGTTACCTCACTCGAATATGCTGCCATCCTTCACAGCTCCACACATGCTATGGGCTCATCCTTTATAGTTACCCACACCTACATGCTATCAACCAGCTTGCTTTTGAGTAAATGATTCTCACGATTAAGTAAACATAACCACATCATAAAACCTTTAAGCTTCTTTGGCAGAAGTGTGTGTGTGTGTGTGTGTGTGTGTGTGTGTGTGTGTGTGTGTGTATTGAAAGTGAGTTTGAGGGTTTGAGGGGCCAGGTGTGATGGCTCACACCTGTAATCCCAGCACTTTGGGAGGCCAAGGCAGGCGGATCACTTGAGGCCAGGGAGTACGACACCAACTCACTCAATATAGAGAAACCCCGTCTCTACTAAAAATACAACAATTAGCCGGGCATGGTGGCGTGCGCCTGTAATCCCAGCTACTTGGGTGGGACATGACAATCGCTTGAACCCGGGAGGTGGAAGTTGCAGTGAGCCAGGATTGTGCCACTGCACTCCAGCTTGGGTGACAGAGCAAGACTGTCTCAAAAAAACAAAAAGTGAGCTAGAGGGATGAAAGCTTGCTGAGCTCTTTCTCAAGTTAATGCTTAGGAAGTGAGGATCTTGCCTGGCCTGGCCCCAAGCTGGAAAGATACCCACCAACAGACCAAGTCCTACGGGCCACTGTGCAAGAACATCACCAGCCAGGGTCAGGCTGAGCCCCTTATCCTCACCAGGATGAGGCTGCAATTCTGTAAGACCACAAATAGGCTAAACCTCAAGCTCAGAGCAGGCAAGTTCAGGTAAGTAACATCCACTCTAAGCTAAATTTTAGTCAAATAAAACAGCTACCCTTGTATAGTCAAGAGACTGCTTTTGCCTTGCTTTTGACATAACTGAACATTTTCATGGGGATTGGCAAGGATTAAATACAACACCATCTGAATGGCATTACTGCATGCTACTGTCCCTAGAGGCATCCGAATTGAAGGCTTCAGAAGCTGTGCCAGGTTCGGATCATTGGAAGTGCCAACACTCACCACCGCAGAAGGGAATGCCACTGCAGCCAGGAGTAGGGGTGGGAGGAGCACCAAAATGCTGGGACAGAAGACAAGCTGCCTCCACTTGGACACTAGGAGGAATTTTACCAGCAACCTAGAGACAGAAATTTTGAGGCCTGCATAAAAATATACTAAAGGGTGGCCGGGCGCGATGGCTCACGATTGTAATCCCAGCACTTTGGGAGGCCGAGGCAGGCGGATCACGAGGTCAGGAGATCGAGACCACGATGAAATCCCGTCTCTACTAAAAAATACAAAAAAATTAGCCGGGCGTGGTGGTGGGCGCCTGTACTCCCAGCTACTCGGAGAGGATGAGGCAGGAGAATGGCATGAACCCGGGAGGCGGAGCTTGCAGTGAGCCAAGATTGCACCGCTGCACTCCAGCCTGGGCGACAGAGCGAGACTCCGTCTCAAAAAAAAAAAAAAAAAAAAAAAAAAAAAAATATATATATATATATATATATATATATATATATACACACACTAAAGGGTGCAAGGAGAAAAATACATTAAAGGCAATATGGAGAAACAACTGGTGCCAAGAATATGAAATAATTTCTTAAAATACCCCAAATAAAATGTAACATAGTCCTGTACTTCTTAACTCAGGAGAAACTCAAATTCAATACTTTGTTAAGCCAAAAAAAAAAAAAAAAAAAAAAGCCTCCAAGCCTTCAGAACAAGCAAAATCCAGATATGTGAGTTTCCTTCTTATGTTTCTCTGTTGTAGCTAAAACCTGTAAGTAGCAAATTGTTCTTAATCATATTTGGAAAAAAAAAAAAACGACTTGCACTCAACAGATGAAATTATTTGTTTAGTAAGCCCACTTATGAAGAGTTCTTGGATTTTAGTCACCAATGCTGACAATGGTTAATATACCAGAATGTATACTAGACATATTATCCCTTTGCCTCGTGGGGCATTGTTACACAGTGGTTAAAATGAGAGCTCTAAATTTGAGTTTGAATCTTGGATTCACAACTTACTAGCTGTTTGACCATGAGAAAATCAACCTCTGAAAGTCTCATTTGTTAAAGGGAGTAACAGTACCTATCTTGAATTGTTAAACAAGAATGTACACATGGAAGGTGGCAGGCGCCTGTAGTCCCAGCTACTCGGGAGGCTGATACAGGAGAATGGCATGAACCCAGGAGGCGGAGCTTGCAGTGAACCAAGATCGTGCCACTGCACTCCAGCCTGGATGACAGAGCAGACTCCTCAAAAAAAAAAAAAAAAAGTACACATGGACTAACAGCTACTGTTTACCAAGTGCCTAAAAAGTTACATAAGTTCTAACCAAGCACCGTGGCTCATGCCTGTAATCCCAGCACTTTGGGAGGCCAAGGCAGGTGGATAACCTGAGGTCGGGTGTTCAAGACCAGCCTGACCAACATGGAGAAACCCCATCTCTACTAAAAATACAAACTTAGCTGGGCATGGCATGGTGGCGCATGCCTGTAATCCCAGCTACTTGGGAGGCTGAAGCAGGAGAATTGCTTGAACTCGGAAAGCAGAGGTTGCGGTAAGCCGAGATCGCGCCACTGCACTCCAGCCTGGGCAACAAGAGCGAAACTATCTCAAAAAAAAAAAAAAAAAAGTAAAATGTTATATAAACTTGCTGAATGTCACACACACACACACACACAAAACATTAGGGGTACCCTCTCCGAAACCGTATTTCTGGAAAAGTGTGATGCTACAGTCTGTCACTAATATAAAATCCCAAAGACCAACTAAAGAAAATCCCCACCAAAGAAAACACATTTTTGGTTTCTTTAAGGGAGTCAGTTCTGGACTGTGGAAGTTCTTCTGGGGATAATTCAGGGACCCAAACCCACATGGGGACCACAGTTTCTATTTCAGTGCAAGAAAGCCACATAAGCTGTTTGCCCACCTGAAAGGACCTTTTAAATTCAAACTATTACAAGAATAATCCAGGGCCTTCTTCCTTCCTCAAAGACAATTACATTTTAAATGCCCAGTTAGTGGGAAACATAGCTCCCTAGTTTTTACATATTTCAAACTATAGTATCAATGTGGCTTTAAGATTTCATACTGGTTGGGTGTGGTAGCTCACTCCTATAATCCCAGCACTTTAATAGGCTGAGGCAGGATTGCTTGAGGCCAGGAGTTTGAGACCAACTTGGGCACCATATAGAGATCCTGTCTATACAATTTAATAATTAGCTGGGCATGGTGGCATGCATCTGTAGTCCCAGCTGCTCAGGAGGATCACTTGAGCCCAGGAGCTCAAGGCTACAGTGAATTACGATCCCACCACGACTGTGCTCCAGCCTGGGTGACAGAGCAAGACCATCTCTTTAAAAAAATAATAAAAAAAAAATACTAATCACACCTCAAAATCCTCCTACTCTCTGTGACACTGATCTGTCTCACCTGGGGCAGTCAGCTGTGCACTTTTACACAGCACCTGCTCATTTCCCCACTTCCCAGAATCTCACAGCTGTTGCAACAACAGCCTTTTGCCAGTGGTTGGGCCAAGTGCCCCTCCTCTCCGACTCCTGTTTCCTTAAACTGTAGTTTTGTTTCCTGCACTTAAGATTTCTAGGGAGCCACTGTGGCTCAGGCCGGTTGCCCTGGCACTCGGGGAGGCGAGGCTACACGTTCCAGGTCAACCTGGTCAACACTGATTAAAAAAAAAGATTTCAGGCTGGGCGCGGTGGCCCACGCCTGTAATCCCAGCACTTTGGGAGGCCCAGGTGGGCGAATCACGAGGTCAGGAGATCGAGACCATCCTGGCTAACAGGGTGAAACCCCATCTCTACTAAAAATACAAAAAAAAATTAGCCGGGCGTGGTGGCAGGCGCCTGTAGTCCCAGCTACTCGGGAGGCTGAGGCAGGAGAATGGCGTGAACCCAGGAGGCAGAGCTTGCAGTGAGCCGAGATTGCGCCACTGCACTCCAGCCTGGGCGACAGAGCGAGACTCCGTCTCAAAAAAAAAAAAAAAAAAAAAAAGATTTCTATATATCTATTCTGCAGGTACTTTAAACGTGTTTCTGCCCGTTTTCTGTCAACACTGTAATCAACTGGTGTATCAGTGTTAAAACACCATGCTAGCCCAGTAATTTTTACATTTGATAACTTCACAGTTACCGTCTATGTTTTAATATAAAATAGATGACTTAGGGCCATAATACATGATGAAATTATGTCTATCTATGAATATCCACCAGAAATCGATCTGGTTATTTTCCCTCTTTCCTTAAATCACGTAGTCTTCTGGACTAACATTTAATCCCACTTTATAGGTTTATTTCAGTTATCAAATGGTACTTACAGAGACTACGAATTGTGTAGCCTAGAATTGCCTAGCCTAGAAAGAACTTAGGTTCTAGAATCTTTCACAATATTTCTTCCCACTACTATACTCTATGCAAGCTGGCAGGTATGAGATAGAGAGAGCCTGAAGATACTCCTTTATGCTTCACTTCAGAAACATTTCTTTCTTCTTCAAATTATGGAGGGAAGCAGGTAAGAGAAGTTCTCAACAGGTTTGAGGCAAGACCACTGTTTCCCATATGCATGATTTTTCTTCAAGCTTACCAACACTGTCCTCCAGGTGATGCTGGTAGAATAAGGAACATCAATCATTACAGGAAGGCAGTATTATCAAGTGAGCATTTTAATTATGAAGGAAACAGAAAACAAGTTAGAAGACTGAAGGCAAAACTGACTTGTTAATAACAGCAACATCACTAGTTTTATACTTCAAAGGACCTAAAGCCAAGATGTAAGTTTCAGGTTACAGAGTGGTGGCATCAGAATATATCCTCAACACAGGTGTCCTGCTCCGTCCTCCCTACAGCAGGCTACTTACCTGCCCTTCCACAGCCCTGAAGAAAGCCCAGGTAAACCCAGAGGGTTACTGAAACTTACACCCTTTCCAAAAGCCTTAGTTAAGGCTAATGAGATTAATAACATAGAGACTGAGTCATCCCAGTAACATTAAGAATTTAATCTACAAGCTGGGCGCGGTGGCTCAAGCCTGTAATCCCAGCACTTTGGGAGGCCGAGGCGGGCGGATCACGAGTTCAGGAGATCGAGACCATCCTGGCTAACGCGGTGAAACCCCATCTCTACTAAAAATACAAAAAATTAGCCGGGCGTGTTGGCGGGCACCTGTAGTCTCAGCTACTCGGGAGGCTGAGGCAGGAGAATGGCGTGAACCCGGGAGGCGGAGCTTGCAGTGAGCCGAGATCGCGCCACTGCACTCCAGCCTGGGGGACAGAGCGAGACTCCGTCTCAAAAAAAAAAAAAAAAAAAGGAATTTAATCTACAAACACCAATTTAGCAGGGAAAGTGACCCCTGCCAGTCCCTTCCAATATATTCTTTTTTTTCTTTTAAAGAAAGTATCTGTAAGCACAATATATTCCATTTAGATGGTGGCGGAGAAACGGTTTATCACCATTCTGAGATGGCAGAATTAAAGCTTGGATTGACTCTTCCATGCTGGGTGGCTTTTCCAACTCAATTATTTCAAATATAGATATTATAGATTCCTTTGGTTTACAAAAGGCTACCTTAACCCTCCAGAGAAAATCTATGGACACGAATAGCTTGCTGCAGGAAAGCATTTTACAAGCCTACTAGAAAGCCAGTCTTTTTCTCTGCTCAAACTAGATTTCGTTCTGGTAACATCTCTCCATTCTTGCCTTTTTCCCCCATTTCAAGTTGCCTCAGGTTTCTGACTGTTCCAGAACACACCTTCTAGCCATTTTTCCTTAACCTCCATTTCCCCTTCCTTTAAACCTTGTCCCGCCCTTCTTTTCACCACATTTATTTCCCAAAGGGCTCCTAACACTGCAGTCTTTACGTCTCACTTAGAGGGTGAGCAACCACTTCATGAAAATGTGTGGAGAGGCCTCAGCCTGCATAATCCCAGCACCACTCAGTTACTGGGGAGGAAGGGCTTAAGTGTGACCTGCTGTGGATAGAGGCAGCTTTATCCCAAAGAAAATTAAGGTTCAGGGTCCCTTCCAAGGAAATGCATTCGTCAGTCCCATTT
This sequence comes from Nomascus leucogenys, assembly GCF_006542625.1. NCBI lineage: Eukaryota > Metazoa > Chordata > Mammalia > Primates > Hylobatidae > Nomascus > Nomascus leucogenys. The sequence continues at coordinate 59,209,302 of NC_044387.1, read as the reverse complement.
CTGTAAAATATGCAAAATTATATTTTAAATTTTCTTTTAAAGGACCCCCTGAATTATATAAAGTTCAGCCTCCAGACCTAGACCGTCCCCCGGTTTAGAAGAAAACCTGCCTCACCACAACAGCATGCTAATAGTGCTCAAGTCAAGATCACCAACAAATCAACATACGGGCAACGGTGTTGCTGGTTTCCAAACACACCCAGTTATGTGTGTAACAAGGACACCAGAGGAAAGGCAACTCTTCAAGTACCTTTCTTACCTGAACGATCCTAAATATTGGCCCCAACTACATATTTCATCTGATATTAACATCAAAAGCCTTCAAATGAGCTTTCCAAATGACTTAAGATTTTAGGGAGCCTTTGTATTGGCAGCTTTTTCGGAACTCCCTCCAAAAAGCCAGCAAAGGATACATTTACTATAATCATGGGCAGTAATTCTCAGACTTAAGCCAGCTAAAAATTGCCTGTGACAGCTGGTTACAATGCAGATGTCTGAGTCTCACCGCCCGAATTTCTGAATCTATACGTCCAAGGCGGAGTTCAAGGGGATCCTCCCAGGTCTCAGGAGGTCGTACACTGAACATAGCAGGTTGGTGGCCGCAGTTGTAGTTCTACCACTGTGTGACCTTGACGCAGGGAGAGGAAATATTCATTTACAGAAAACGTAAAATAACGTGGAGAGTGAGAGATGGTAACCGGAACTCAGAAATGCAGGTGGTGTGTGACCCACGGTATTTTGCTAGGGTGTGGCTGGGCACGACTCCTCCACCGGAGAAGCTGCAGAATCGATTTATGAGGGTCTCAGGAATGCAAAGGCACACAGATTCGTCTCACCTAGAAGTCACGTTTCATTTTAATCTCCAAGCAGACAGCGCAGCAGCAAACCTGAGGCTGTGGAGTGGGGCCCCACATCCTCCGCCCACTCTCCCGCCCCCGTCCACGCCTAAACTGCAGGAAAGGGGTCTTTCGCACACAAAGCCAGACCCCCAGGCGTGGGAATATGGAACCAGAACAATTCGAAAGAGCAGAGCAAAACAGATCGGAATTACAGACTTGAGGTCGTGGCAGAGAAAACCAGCTGAGACAGGGCGCCACTCACTAGGTGATTCTTTATTCCAAGTTGGGGAACGGAGGAAGACGAGAGGGGGAGCCCTTGGGTCCGGTGAAACGCTCTAGGAAGAATGCGGCTCCTTCGAGTCCCCCAGGGCACCCTCTGCCCCCGCCCGGGCTCCGAACTAAGATGTGGCGAATCCGACCGCCCCGCCCCTCTCCCGGGGCTGCCTCCGCGACCCAGAGCTGCACCCTCCCGGATCCCCCACCCCGGGCCCAGCCTCAGGAAGTGGCGGGGCACCCAGCGGGAGAGGGAAACGCCGGCTAAGGGCGGGCGGGCTGGCGGGCGGCCACGCCCAGCCGGGTCGCCGGGTCGCCCATGGCCGGGAGCGGAACGCCGCCCGCGGCCATCCCCGTCCCTCCCCAACGCCAGGACTCCCCGGCCAGCCGCCCAGACTCCCGGCGCGCTCACCGCCTTCATGGCGGAGGCCATGTCGTCGTAGCGCTCCGCCTGCTCGGCCAGCCGCGCCCGCTGCAGCAGCTGCTCCCGGTCCCCCATGTCGCTCGCGGCTCGGCCTCGCCTCGTGCCTCACACCGCTGGCTCGCTAGCCCGCCCGCCGCCAGTCAGTCGGCTCCCGGGTCGCTGCGGAGGCCGCCGCCGCGCACGCGCACTGGCTCGCCGGCCGGCCGGAGTCTGCAGGCTGCAGGCAGCGCCGCCGCTCGCGCCCTCTCGCTGGCTCGCCCCGCGCGCTGTGGCTCGCGCCGCCGACACCGCCGAAGGAGGAGAGGCTGCCGCGCTGGGGGATGGGAGGACGGGACGACGCCTGCGCAGTGAGAGTGGCCAGGCCGGGCGGCGGGGAGCGGCGGGAGTGGGAGGGGGGAAGGGCGGGCCGGCCCTAACGGTCTATTTCAAGGTGACGTCACCTACTATAAATAGACACTGCCGCCGCCGCCGCCCGGCCTGAAAGCCGCGCAGGCGCTCTGCGAGTGCTGCATTTTACCGCCGCAGAGATGGAGGTGGAGAAGGGAAAGCCGGGCAAGAGACTGCGGAGCCGGAGGAGGGGGCGCGGTAATGGCGGCTGCACAGGCAGTGCATTGTCATAGCCCCACCCTGAAACGCGCCACTCCATCCACGTTAGAGATCTGGCTTGAGAAGGGCCCCAAAAGCAAGCAAACCTACCGGCGGAGAAGCCGGGAGGCCGCGTGCCCCGAGGGGCGGGTCACCCCAGCCCCGCCCCAGCCGTCCCGCCCTCCCCGAGCCCTGCCTGTCCATGGGTTCTGCTGGGCCACACCTTGTGCGTGGGTCTGTACTGGTCCGGGCAGGATCGAGTCCGACCCTCGGGGACAGCCCCGCCACACAGACACACACAATCGAACCCAACCTGAGACGTAGCCTTGGGCAGGCTGTGCCTTCCACCAGAGGAGGGGACTGGGTGGCCAGGCCCGGACAAGTAATATTCAGGACACATTAGGAGCCAGCCCAGTGCTAGTCCCGCACAAGCATTCTCCTCTTTAATCCTCACTACCCAGCCCGCAGTGGGCACAGCTGGTCTCCCCATATTTAAAATGTGGAACCTATGGCCGGGCGCGGTGGCTCACGCTTGTAATCCCAGCACTTTGGGAGGCCGAGGCGGGCGGATCACGAGGTCAGGAGATCGAGACCACGGTGAAACCCCGTCTCTACTAAAAATACAAAAAAAATTAGCCGGGCGTGGTGGCGGGCGCCTGTAGTCCCAGCTACTCGGAGAGGCTGAGGCAGGAGAATGGCGTGAACCCGGGAGGCGGAGCTTGCAGTGAGCCGAGATCGCGCCACTGCACTCCAGCCTGGGCGACAGAGCGAGACTCCGTCTCAAAAATAAAAATAAAAAAAATAAAATAAAATGTGGAACCTGAGGAAAATCGAGGTTAGTGACTTGCTCAGGGTTACACAGCCTGTAAGTGGTGAGGCCAGGACTGAGTCCAAACCCAAGCTGGACTTTCTCTTGTGGCAAAGAGCTGGAGTGGCCCAACTGGCTGGTCACTGAGCCCCTCCCAATCCTGGCTGGTATTGGATGCTGAGGGTCCCTTGTGCCAGGCCCTGGGCTGGGCTACTCAACAAGCTAGGAAAATGATGATTAAAACAAGGACCCGACTTGACTTCAACATGCCAAGGGCAGTGCAGGAGAAGGGGTCTTGGGATCGCTGAGAATTTTATTGAGCATCTACTGCATGCTCAGCCCACAGGGATAAGCTGGATCTTGAAGGAGAGTCAGGAAAAAGATTAAGACGTGGGGTACAGCATGGGCAAAGGCTTGGCAGTGACCTGGGAGATGGTGAGAAGAGAGGCCTAAGAATGGGAAGTGAGGTTGGGTAAAACAAGATTACGAAGTGTTTTAAATGCCAGGCCGGAGATTTGAGGCTTCATCCTTAGGTAATTGGGAAGCCATATTTCAGGCCTGGAATCTTGCTCTAGAGAGTAAGACGTGTTCGAAGGGAGAAGGGAGGGAACTGGAGACTAGGCCTTTTCTGGACCTGTTTTCCATCTGGAGAATTGGACTTAACTGTTTCAAGGACTTTAGAATAGATATCCACATGCTGAAATGTCAGAGCTGGCAAGACCCTTAGAATTGCCCCTGTCTAACCCCTTATCCTGAATAAGGGGAAACTGAGGTCTGAGGGAAAGGAGGGGCTGGCCCTAGTTTGCACAGCGAGTGAGCAGAGCTGGGGCCTCCATACCAGGTTTCCTGCCTCCCAGGCCTTCCTCTTCCTGCTGTGATGCTGAAACGATCATACTTTTGGGGGCCCATGAAACAGAATTTGAATGTGGGTCTGGGAGGAGGCCCCTACCCCAGGCTTCACCATGCTTTGAAGAGTCACCTTTGCTGTTGGAATCGAGGTTAACAAACCAGGCTGATCTTTCCCCTAGTGAATATATTTAAAGAGCATGCTAGATAGTAATGAATCATCCACTCCACCCCGCATAACGATGGGGTCCCAGTGAGAGATGGGAGGAGGGCCAGCCCTGGATGGGGGGAACTCCTCAGTTCCTTCTAGCTCTTAGAGGGCTTAGAGCCCTTCCAGCTTTTCTGATGAGGTTGGACTAAGATTGATTTCAAAACACTGAAAATTAGGTAGAGCTGGAGCATTCTAAATAATTGACTTCTGACATGTGTAAAGGACACTCTGGTTCTCCCATGAAGCCTTTCTTCTCACCAAACTTCCCCATCTCCTCTTCCTCACCTCCTACCCACCCATCAGCTCAGTGTGGTCTGGCCCTGTCCCCACTCCTCCACCGTGGTCACCAGAGCCCTGCTTGTTGTCAAAGCCAAAGACGCTTCATAGTGCCCACCTCCCTGGCCCTCTTGGCTGGACTGGGCACGACTGCTCACCCTTCCTTGACTGAGTCTCCCAGCTTCCCTTCTGCTGCTCCAGCCGTTGCTCTTCTATTTGCTGTATAGGCTTGTCTTCTAGCCTACCCCAAAATACTAGGGTTCCTCAGGGCTTTGTCCCGAGCCCTCTTCACACACTGCCCTATCCTTGGTGACCCCATCCTCATGCACTCTAAGGAACCATCTACCATGTTCCTAGCACCAGGCAAGGTGCTTTGCAGAAATGGGCATTTTTTTTTTCCCTCAAGATACCCCTGTAAGGCTGGTCCGATTTCCTTTCCTGTTTTTTTGTTTGTTGGCTTTTGTTTTGTTTTGAGATAGAGCCTCACCCAGTCACCCAGGCTGGAGTGCAATAGTGCTCTCTTAGCTCACTGCAACCTCTGCCTCCCAGGTTCAAGCGATCCTCTTGCCTCAGCCTCCCAAGTAGCTGGGGCTACAAGGCAAACATCACCACACCCAGCTAATTTTTTCAGAGAAAATCATTTAAACTCTTGTGCCTCATCTGTTAAATGGATTTTTTTTTTTTTTTTTTTTTTTTTGAGACGGAGTCTCGCTCTGTCACCCAGGCTGGAGTGCAGTGGCGCAATCTCGGCTCACTGCAAGCTCCGCCTCCTGGGTTCATGCCATTCTCCCGCCTCAGCCTCTCTGAGTAGCTGGGACTACAGGCGCCCACCACCGCGCCCGGCTAATTTTTTGTATTTTTTTAGTAGAGACGGGGTTTCACCGTGGTCTCGATCTCCTGACCTCGTGATCCGCCCACCTCGGCCTCCCAAAGTGCTGGGATTACAAGCGTGAGCCACCGCGCCCGGCCATCTGTTAAATGGATTTTTTAGTCTTTTTTGTTTGTTTTTTTCTCTGAGAGATGGAGTCTCGCTCTGTTGCCCAGACTGGAGTGCAGTGGCACAATCTTGGCTCACTGCAATCTCTGCCTCCCAGGTTCGAGCTATTCTGCTGCCTCAGCCTCCCGAGTAGCTAGAACTGCAGGCATGCACCACCACGCCCAGCTAATTTTTTTGTGTGTATTTTTTTTTTTTTGAGACGGAGTCTTGCTCTGTCACCCAGGCTGGAGTGCAGTGGCACGATCTCGGCTCACTGCAAGCTCCGCCTCCAGGGTTCACGCCATTCTCCTGCCTCAGCCTCTCCGAGTAGCTGGGACTACAGGCGCCCGCCACCACGCCCGGCTAATTTTTTGTATTTTTGGTAGAGACGGGGTTTCACCGTGGTCTCGATCTCCTGACCTCATTATCTGCCCGCCTTGGCCTCCCAAAGTGCTGGGATTACAAGCGTGAGCCACCGCGCCCGGCCATCTGTTAAATGGATTTTTTAGTCTTTTTTGTTTGTTTTTTTCTCTGAGAGATGGAGTCTCGCTCTGTTGCCCAGACTGGAGTGCAGTGGCACAATCTTGGCTCACTGCACTCTCCGCCTCCCAGGTTCGAGCTATTCTGCTGCCTCAGCCTCCCGAGTAGCTAGGACTGCAGGTATGCACCACCACGCCCAGCTAATTTTTTTGTGTGTATTTTTAATAGAAATGAGATTTCACCAGGTTGGCCAGGCTGGTCTTGAACTCCTGACCTCAAATGTTCCTCCTGCCTCAGCCTCCCAGTGTGCTGGGATTACAGGCATGAGCCACTGCGTCCAGCCAGTTTTTAAAATTTGTTTGTTTAATAGAGCTAGGGTTTCGCCATGTTGCCCAGGCTGGTCTTGAACTCCTGTACTCAAGCTATCCACCCTCCTCGGCCTCCCAAGTACTAGCACTACCGGTGTGAGCCACTGAGCCCGGCCTCCTTCCCATTTTACAGATAAGGAAACTGACACAGAGCTGTTCCGTGGCTTAAACAAAGTCATGCAACTGGGAATGGGCAAAGCAAGGATTCAAACTCAGGTCCATCAGACACCCAAGTCTGAGGGCCTCACACTACCCCGTGGTGTCAGCTGAGAAGAGCTCAAAGTGTGACTCGCCTGTTGGGGTCACTCAGATTATACAAAGCATACATAAGCCTCCCACCGTGTGGCCTACACACTCTTACCAGCACCCATCTTCTTTGCCCTTGGGAGAGAGTTGCTAACGCCCAAGAGCCTCATCAGTAAAAATCAGGGTCACCAGCTGGGACAGGTCACCTACTCCCAAGGCACTACGTCCTATCGATAAACAGGGCCTTTGAACAACTTCAAAGACAGCACCTGAGTGAGGTGAGGGAGGTCAATGGTTAATGTCAAACACACTTTGTTGCCTCAGGGCTCAGAGCAGGTCCCCAGTAGAGGAGCCAAGTCTGGGGCTTCACCTGGTGCAGGGTCTCACTCGGGGAACAGAACAAACGCCCTCCCGGGTTCCTGAACACACGTGTGTGGTGTGATTTGAGAAAGAACATGGTTCTTGTCTTGGGTTCAAATCCTACTCTGCCAGTGCACCAGCTGAGTACCCTCCGGCAAGTCACTTGCAAAAAGGGACCAATAGCCTGGCACAGTGGCTTATGCCTGTAATCCCAGAGCTTTGGGAGGCCGAGGTGGAAGGATCACATGAGGCCAAGAGTTCAAAACCAGCCTGGGCACCATGGCAAAACCCCAGTTCTACAAAAAACAAAATACACACATACACACACACACACACACACATTATATTTTTTTTTTCTTTTTTTTTTAATGAAGTCTCTCTCTGTCACCGAGGCTGGAGTGCAGTGGCATGATCTCAGTTCACTGCAACCTCCGCCTCCAAGGTTCATCAGGCAATTCTCCTGCCTTGGCCTCCCGAGTAGTTGGGACTACAAAAAATATTTTTAAAAAAGAAAAACTGGCCAGCCGTAGTGGCTCATGCCTGTAATCCCAACCCTTTGGGAGGCCAAGGCAGGCGGATCACCTGAGGTCAGGAGTTCGAGACCACCTTGGCCAACTTGGCAAAACCCTGTCTCTACTAAAAATACAAAAATTAGCGTGGTGTGTTGGTGTGTGCCTGTAATCCCAGCTACTCAGGAGGCTGAGACAGGAGAATCGCTTAAACCCGGGAGGCACAGGTTGCAGTGAGCTGAGATCGCACCATTGCACTCCATCCAGCCTGGGCGTCAGAGTGAGGCTCCATCTCAAAAAAAAAAAAAAAAAAAAAAGGCCAAGCACGTTGGCTCATGCCTGTAATCCCAGCACTTAGGGAGGCCAAGGTGGGTGGATCACCTGAGGTCAGGAGTTTGAAACCAGCCTGACCAACATGGTGAAACCCCGTCTCTACTAAAAATACAAAAAATTAGCTGGGTGTGGTGGCAGGCACCTGTACTCCCAGCTACTCAGGAGGCTGAGGCAGGAGAATCGCTTGAATCCCGGAGGCAGAGGTTGCAGTGAGCTGAGATCACACCATTGCACTGAACCTGGACAACAAGGCTCAAAACAAACAAAAAAATTCCTCACTTGCATCCCACCCTGAGCTAGTGGTCACAACTGCTCCTCACATGGGACTGCATTTCTAAAGCATTGCCAGAACCCTCCACTAGAGCCCAGTGAACAGATGACCCAGAAAAGGCACATCCTGTTTTTTTTTGTCTTTTGTTTTTCTACTCATGGATACTGTGAGACACTCACTCTGAGCTGGTGAGAAGTCTGGACAACAAGGGACATATTACAAAGGAAACGTGATGATGTTCTGGAGAGATGGCGTTTGCAATGTTGGCATGGTTACCATCTTGAGCTGGAGCAGCCACCTGTCCACAAATTATCGATAATGTCACCCAGATAGGATTTTAACTTTTTCTCCCACTGTAGGCCACCTGCAGCCAAGGTGACCTTGCCGACCCAGCCAATGATAATAAAACCACCAGCAATAACATCGACAGCGGCTCTTGTTTTTTTGTTGTTTTTTTATTTTGTTTTGTTTTGTTTTGTTTTAAGACGGAGTTTTGCTCTTGTTGCCCAGGCTGGAGTGCAATGGCACAATCTCAGCTCCCCGCAACCTCCGCCTCCCAGGTTCAAGCAATTCTCCTGCCTCAGCCTCCAGAGTAGCTGAGATTACAGGCATGCACCACCATGCTCGGCTAATTTTGTATTTTTAGTAGAGACGGGGTTTCTCCATGTTGAGGCTGGTCTCAAACTCCTGACCTCAGGTGATCCGCCCGCCTCAGCCTCCCAAAGTGCTAGGATTACAGGCGTGAGCCACTGCGCCCGGCTCGACTCTTGTTTTTTAATCACTTACCCTCTGCCTGATTTGAGGATGAACACTTTACTCTCATATTATCTCCCCACATCCTCACTTGGAAGGAGGCTGTTAGCCCCACTATATGTATGAGGAAACTGAGGCCTAGAAGAGTCAGATTCTTGCAGTCATCTGAAGCCTTCCCCACTCACCCTAACTTTGCACCATCTACTTTGACCCCAGTATCCTTTTGCTGATATCAAATCTCACCCCGTGTCTTAACTAAGAGCATCTTGAGTGCAGAGATTTCAGGATCATCTAGAGCCTTCCACCCTTCTTTCAAAGTGCGCCTTGGAAGCAAACCAGCACCCAAGGCAGCTTTTGGCATTAAGAAGTGCAAAAATGTCCTGTTAGCTGCAATCTGTGAGCTCGTGGAGCTCATAGCCCCAGTCCCAGCACCCGCCCCCCTCCAGCTTGTTCAGAGGAGCTCAGCTCCGGGGGAGAAGGCAAAGCCGAAACCTATTGAGTTGCAGTTAAAATGAGGGCGAAAAAGGCTTTTGTTTCAGTTCTGCAGATGGTTGGGGAGCTTGTGTTTTTTAGCAAGAATTTTCTAGATCTTTTGGCTTGAACCATCTGAATAACGGCCTCAAGCTTTTGCATGGTTCCCACTGGGTGGGCTGGGGTGGGAGGGGCTGTCGTGCGTGGTCCGGGAAAGCTGGAGAAGGCTGTTCCTTTGCCTCGAGCCTTGGATTTCTTATCTGTGAAATGGGAGGCTGCAATGATGAAGGGCAAAGTACCTTTTTTTTTCCAGCTCTGAAAGTCTAGGATATTTCACCACTGGAAGACCAGCAGACAATGTCATGACAACTCAAGAGGATACAACAGGGTTTCTTCAAAAGACAAGTCTTTGGACCATGTCAAGACCTGGAGCGAAGAAGGTAATGAACTCCTACTTCATAGCAGGCCATGGGCCAGCAGTTTGCTACTACTCTGTCTCTTGGTTAAGGCAAGGTCAGTATTATTGTTTTGATTTTACAGATGAGGAAACTGAGTCCCAGTGAGGTTAAGTGTCTTGCCCAGCCACAGCACAGAGAGCAGGGGCTCTGCTCCATCTTCACCATTCTTCCCACCACTGCCCCTGACCTTCAGAGAGTCTGAGAACATTCTTGTAGCTGTTGAGCTATGAGCATAACTGTCATCAGCTGCTGCTGAAACTGTACCCTGAGAAGCAAGGGAGAGGGTCGCTGAATTTTCACCATGGTTCTTTGCCAGGCAACTATGCTAAAAAACATCTTTTCCTCCCCAGTATGTTAGTAGGAGGCAAGCAGATTGTTATAGCCTTCTGTCTTCTTGTAGATAATGGTGGCAGGCTGGCCCTGACTCAGGAGATAAAGGGATCTGAGAGGACCACAGCCACATGAGAAGGCCAGCTCCTGTAGGAGGCTGGCTGGCCTCTGCAGAGACAGCACTGAGCTGCCCCTGGGGTCATGGGTAGGACCCATTCCCTCGTTAAAGATATAAACTCCTCTACCTGGCCCTTCATAACCTGCCTGTGGCCCATCTTCTCAAGGTCATCACCCCCTCCCTGGACCCATTAGGCCCACCAGGTTCCCAGATTCTGCCCATGAGTTTCCAGAATGTCCTTTCCCATCCCTCCACCCCATTCTCTGCTTCTTACATTCCTTTAATACCCAGCTGAAATCTTACCTCCTCTAAAGAGTCTTCCCAGTTTCTCCAACAAGAAGTACTCTCGCCTTCCACCTACTCCCACTGTGACTCTGGTATCCACTCTCTGCCTAGAGTGACATTGGTAGGAATGTCTGTGGCTTGCTATTGGGCATCAAGCACTATGTTATGTCATTTAATGCAGTATAAGATCTCATTTAATATGGGAGCTATTCTTCTTAGACCCATTAAACAGATGGAAAAATTAAAGCTCAGGAAGGCATCCTCTCACCCAAAGTCATGCTGCTATTAGATGAAGAATTAGGATTTGAACCCAGGTCTTTCTGACTATAAGGTTCATACTCTTTGTTACTTACACCTTCTGCTTCCCACTTCCTTAGGAAGCAGCCATTTCCTTTGTAATCGACTGTAAGCACTGGAGGACGGGGCCTGTGTTTCGTTCACCATCTGAGCCCCTGGGATGCCTGGCTGAGTGTCCTGGATCCAGGCACTGCTCCATGAATGCTGAATTGAATTCGGTTACACCTTCTGCATATTACAAAACTCCCATCACCAGAGCCCCCTTTGTGAGTGGCCAAGATCTTTTGTCCTCTCCCCTTCCACCCCAGGAAGGGGAACACCTGAAATCAGGTGACAGCTAACATTAAGTGACAGCTGAGTGAAAGGCAAGAAAAGGGAGGGAGCAAGGGGGAAGGCAGGCAGGATTGCAGGAGCCAGGAGGGAGCTCAGAGAAGGAGGAGGGCTGTCCTGTTGAATCTGGCCAGCTTGCAGTTACTTAGAGTACAAGATCTGGAGTTACCAGACCCAGCCTCAAATCCTAGCTCTTCCACAGTAGCTGGGGAAACCTGGGCAAGTTGTTGGACCTGAGTTTCAGTTTTCTTTTCCATAAAATGGGCATGTCAGGGTCGGGGGGCGGTGTGGTGGGGGGAGAATAAAAAGGGCATGTCACTGTCCTCACTAGACCTCTTCATTCAGGAGGAATGAGGTTGTGTCTGAGGGAGAGAGGGAGTGCTGCCTATGGGGCTGTTACCTACTTGAAATGGGGACAGTTGGAGGACCAGCACAACCTGAAATGGCTTCCCCATGAAGTCATTGAGCCCTGAAGGCCTGTGGCAGCAGGAAACTCACAGAATCACAGGCCCATAATAAAGACCTTGGAGACAATTCAGTTTGGCTTTCTTACTCCAAGAGGCAGCACAGCATGGTGGACTGATGGGAAGCTCTGCCAGCAACGGGTTGTTCCCAAATCCTGGCCCCCACTTGCTAATTGTGTAGCCTTATGCATGCCACTTTGTCTGTCTCAGACCGCTGGTTCCTTATCTTTTTTTTTTTAGAGACAGTGTCTCGCATGTTGCCCAGGCTGGAGTACAGTGGCGTGATTTCGGCTGACTGCAAACTCCGCCTCCCAGATTCAAGCAATTCTCTTGCCCCAGCCTCCTGAGTAGCTGGGATTACAGGCTTGCATCACCATGCCCGGCTAATTTTTGTATTTTTTGTATGGACGTGGTCTCACCATGTTGGCTAGGCTGGTCTCAAACTCCTGACCTCAAGTGATCCGCCTACCTCAGCCTCCCAAAGTGCTGGGATTACAGGCATGAGACATCGCGCCTGTCCTGGTTCTTCATCTTTAATATGAAATTCAAAGTAGTTCCTTTGCCACAGCACTACTGGGAGGATCAGAGACCCAGACAATAACAGCTGGTCATTCGCTGGCCCTGTGGGAACTGAGGCTCAGAGAGGGAAAGTAATTCACCCATGGTCACACAGCAGGTTAGCGAAATCAAGCCTGTGCCCAGGCCTCCCGAAGCCCAACCCTGGGCTAATCATCAGATAGCTGTGGCCTTATCGCAAAGAAGGCTGAGACTACCCTTGGACATGCAGCCAAGGAACTCATACTGGGAATCACTGGTGGGATTCTGTGTCTCACTGAGCTGAAATAATTGCTTGGGTTGCCTGTGGATGGAGTATGGCAAAAAGCCCAAGTCAGAGCCTAGGGTCACATGTCCAACCTGGGGTCTAATCCACAGTATAACCCTGGCCATGTCGGGTCACCTCTCTGAGCCTCAGTAGTTTCTCCACTTACAAAATGGGGACAAGAATTCCTGGCAGTGCAAAGGAATCATATAAGACACAGACTATTTCTTTTCTTTTCTTTTTTTCTCTTTCTCTCTCTTTCTTTTTCTTTTTCTTTCCTTCCTTCCATCTCTTTTCTTTCCTTTCCTCTTTCCTTCCTTTTTTTTTTTTTTAGACAAGGTCTTCCTGTGTCACCCAGGCTGAGCGCAGTGGCGCAATGCTGGCTCACTGCAGCCTTGACCTCCTGGACTCAAGTGATCCTCCCACTTCAGCCTCCCAAGTAGTTGGGACTGACTACACGCCTGGCTAATTTTCTATTTTTTGTAGAGACGGGGTCTCAATGTGTTGCCCTGGCTGGTATTGAACTCCTGGATGCAAGTGATCCTCTTGCCTCAGCCTCCCAAAGTGCTAGGATTACAGGTGTGAGCCACCATGCATGGCCCAGAGCTATTTTCCCAGCAGCTACCCGTGAGCTCCCACTGGGCACCTCACTATGCATCCAGCCTGTGTTGTCACTAGCAATGGCTTCATTTAGTTCTCACAACAACCCTGCGTGGTGGGAACCTAATTTGTAGATAAATGGCTAGGAACAGGTAGAACCAGGATCTGACCTCGAAAGGTATTCTCTATGTGCATTCTCTTGCCCCTCCTCTTTCCCTACCTAACTTGGGCTCCTTCTTCAGGTTTCAGTATCACCCTGACTTCTTTTGGAAGGATCCCTTGGCCTCAGGCTGGAGTGGGCACCTGCCCTAGCCCACAGAGCTGGGTTTCTCTCTTTCTTCAACCACACAGGGAGCACCACTATGCAAAGACCTCATCGCATTCACAGCCATCTCCCCAGAGCCTTGCACTGTACTTGGCATATAGCAGGTGCTCAATAAATATCTGCCAAATGACTGAATGCATCTCGCCAGCCTCAGGATGCCACCAGGCCCTGAGGGAGCCAGGAAGATCAGAGGAAAGCTTTTGGATTCCTGCCACGCCTTACATTAGCAACATCTTCTCTGAGTCCTGACAGCCAGCCTCCTGGGACACCATTCGAGCCAGCTGAATTCCGGTCACCGCTTCACCTTGGAAAGGCATCCGCAGCCCTCACCAAGCGGCCCCGTAATTGACGTCACAGCGGGGCCAGGAGCTGCCCTGTTAATATTTAATGTGGCCTTCACTGCGGCAAAATACAGCCTCCAAGAGCTGGAGGGGCCACGCAGAATCTCCATAGGGTTGTGAGGAGGGCACAGATGGGAAAGGGCTTTATAAACCATAAAGCGCCCAACAGATGAGCATTCTGCCGACCCATTTCAGTCCCTGGCTTAACTCAGAAAGAGCCGGGGCTGCACATGCCTGCAGTGGGACAAGAAGACTGCTGACCGAGCCCGAACACTAAATCAGTGGGGGATTAGGGGCTCCTGGGTACATTCCATGGAGACAGCGGGAGGGCAGAGCACTGGCGCCAGCCAGACTTGGACTCCACTCCAGGTTTGCCCCCTGCACAGCTGTGTGACTGGGTCATCAAGTGGACTGCTGAGCCTCAGTCCCCTGTATCTGTGAAATGGGAATGATGCTTTCCTTGTAGCACTGCTGTGAGGATTCAGTGAAACGAGTGATGCCGAAGACCTAGCTTCACTCATTGCAGGCTGTCAACACAGGCTGAGACCCTTCTCCAAAACCAGGCCTGGGACCTGAGGTTGGAGAGAGGATACACGGGGCCCCTTCAGGCATTCATCGGGCAGAGTGATGGTGGGAGGGAAGGAGGAGCAAGGAGGCACAGGAAGGATGACCTGGGAGCCAAGCATCTCAGGTTTGGACTTTGCACCTGGTGGGTGAAAAGGATGGATGGAGGGCCCCAGGATGGCAGAAGCAGAAGGGCCCTCATGGACAATCTCTCTGATCATCTGACCCCTTTGTTTGGCAGATGAGCATCTGGGAGGGAGTAAACCGTGCCAGGGGCTCACACAGCACAGCTGGGGTCTGACTGGCCTGCAGCCCTCTGGGGCTTCATCAGCTGGGGTTTATCCAAGGCCACATGCCTAGTCAGGGAGGCAGATGTGTTGGAAGACATGATGCAATGGCCCCATTCCTGGTAGTGACCTCCACTTCTTTGGCCTGGACAATAGGAGGAACCTCATCCCCCGCCCCTTCCTGGTCTCCCTCCAGTCTATTTTCCCACGAATCCTGGGAGCTTCCCAAAATGTAAATCTGACATTGTCCTCGCCCTGCTTAAAACCTTTCCATGATCCCACACTTAAGGTCTCCAGAGAAAATAACAGGAGGCTCAGTTAAAACTGAATTTCAAGCTGGGTATGGTGGCACACACCCGCAGTGCTACTCAGCAGGCTGAGGCAGGAAGATCGCTTGAGGCCAGGAGTTTGAGGCCAGCCTGGGCAACATAGTGTGACCCTGTCTTAAAAACAAACAAACAAACAAACAAAAGCTGAATTTCAGATAAACAATGAATAATATTTTAGTATAAGAACGTCCCAGAAATTGCACACACATACTACAGAAATTATTTGTTGTTCACATGAAATCTAAATTTAACAGGACAACCTGTATTTTAATTTGCTAAATCTGGTGTTCCGACATACATTGCCCTCAGGAAAAAGGATAAAGCCTTTTTTTTTCTTTCTTTCTCTTTGAGACGGAGTCTCAAAAGCCTGTCACCCAGGCTGGAGTGCAGTGGCGCCATCTCGGCTCACTGCAAGTTCCGCCTCCCAGGTTTAAGCGTTTCTCCTGCCTCAGCCTCCTGAGTAGCTGAGACTACAGGCGTGCACCACCATGCCCAGCTAATGCTTGTATTTATAGTAGAGACAGAATTTCACCATGTTGGCCAGGTTGGTCTCGAACTCCTGGCCTCAAGTGATCTGCTTGCCTTGGCCTCCCAAAGTGCTGGGATTACAGGTGTGAGCCACCGCACCTGGCCAGGAAAAAGGATGAAGTCTTTAGTTAGCCCATGAGACCAGTTTCTCCCTGAGCTCATCCCTCCACTCTCTTCCACATGGACCCTCTGCTTCAGACACAGCTTATTGCCTCTACTTGAGAAACTCAAGCCCTCCCTCCCCTCTGTCCTTTGCAGATGTCCTTTCATTGGAACCCTCTTGGTATCATCTCCTCCTCCCAGTGCCCCACAGTGCTTAACCTGACTCATCCTCAGGCCTCTGAAGCATCATCACTTCCTTTCAAGGCCTGTGTTGTGTCTCCTCTGGATCCTCACAGTGCCTCTCTCTGTCTGTCCCGTTCACGTGGCATATGGTAAGGGTTCAGCAAACATTTGTTGCAGTGAATTACTAAATTCCACAGCCCCTTACACTTTTCCTATCAACAGTTTCCCCTCCTTCAGCCAAATCCTATGTGCCCCTCAAAGCCCTGTTGGAACCCTATCTCCTCCAGGCCTTCCCTGAGCCCCACAATCCTCCCAGCTCTTTTCTTCTGAGATGCATCTGGTATGTCTCAGTCACATCCGGGGCAGCAAGCAATCTTTTTATCCCATAAGCTTGGCAAGATCGGCAACCCTCAGACTTCCCAGCTATGACCTGTGGTGCTGAGCACTGTGCCTTCCTGCCAGACAGTGCTCAACAAACGCTGGTGAGCCTGGGGGAAGCCAAGCTGAGCTCCTGTGTTGGCCTCTCCTCCCTGCCACTGGCCGATAACCAAAATGCTAACCCAGCCTTGAAGCAAAGCATCTTACATCCTGTATTCCTAATGGAGCCAGGGAGACATCCTTAGTTCCCACTTTACAGGACAGGAAACTAAGGGAGTAGAGGAACCCATTTGTATTAGTCAGGGTTCTCTAGAGGGACATAATCAATGGCATATATATATGTGTGTATATATATATATGTGTATATATGTATGTGTGTATATATGTGCATATATATATAAAGGGGAGTTTATTACATATTAACTCACATGATCACAAGGTCCCACGATAGGCCATCTGCAGGCTGAGGAGCAAGGAGAGCCAGTCCGAGTTTCAAAACTGAAGAACTTGGAGTCCAATGTTCGAGGGCAGGAAGCATCCAGCACAGGAGAAAGATGTAGGCTGGGAGGCTAGACCAGTCTCTCTTTTACATTTTTTCTGCCTGTTTACATTCTAGCAGCACTGGCAGCTGATTAGATGGTGCCCACCCAGGTTAAAGGTGGGTCGGCCTTCCCAGTCCACTGAGTCAAATGTTAATATCCTTTAGCAACACTCTCACAGACACACCCAGGATCAATACTTTGTATCCTTCAGTCCAGTCAAGTTGACACTCAGTATCAACCATCACACCATTGTTCAAGGCTCAGGTCTCTGGATGCCATCCTACCCCAGGGTCTTTGCACCTGCTCTTCCTCTGCCGTGAACACTCTTCCCAGAGATCTTGACATGGATGATGTCGCAGATTAAAGATGGCCACATAGGCCAGGCATGGTGGCTGACACCTGTAATCCCAGCACTTTGGGAGGCCAAGGCAGGAAGACAGCCCCAGGCATAAGTTCAAGACCAGTCTGGGCAGCATAGTGAGACCCCATTGCTACAAAAAATAAGAAAAAAACAGCCAGGCAGGGTGGCACACTCCTGTAGTCCCAGCTACTCAGGAGGCTCAGGTGGGAGGATCACTTGAGATTAGGAGTTTGAGGATGCAGTGAACTATGATTGTGTTGCTACAGTCCTGCCAGGGCAACAGAGCAAGACCTTATCTCTACGAAAACAGTTTTTTAATTAACTAGGTGTTGTGGTGCATGCCTACGCAGGAGGCCAAGGCAGGAGGATTGTTTGAGCCTGGGAGCTTGAGGATGCAGTGAGCTATGATTGTGCCACTGTACTCTAGCGTGGGCAATGGAGTGAGACCCTGTCTCAAAAAATTAAAAAAAAAAAGATTTCATACGAATCACAACTTTGGTACACCTCAAAATCATTTTTGTTACTATCTGCAATGTGGATTGTGTCTCTTTTTATATAAAATATAATATTTATCAATTTATAAACTTATAAAATACAAAGATGGAGTTTCACCATGTTGGCCAGGCTGGTCTTGAACTCCTGGCCTCAAATGATCTGCCCACCCTGGCCTCCCAAAGTTCTGGGATTACAGGTGTGAGCCACTACACCTGGCTGATCATGTCTCATAAATAAGGCCACAAATACTTTGCTGCTCCCCCCACATCAAGAAGTGGCATCCCTTTCCCTGCCCTTTGAATCTGGGCTGGGCTTGTGACTTGCTCTGACAACAGAATGTGGCAGAAGTGACCCTTTATGAGTTCAGGAGCTTAGGCCTCAAGAGACCTTGCAAGCTTGTGCCTTCCCCCTCTTGGAATGCTGCTCCTAGACCACCACATAAGGCAGCTGGTCTACCAGCGGGAGGATGGGAGGCCATGTGATAGGGATCTGAGACACCCCAGTCAACAGCCAGCACCAACCACCAGATGTGTGAGAGAGGCCTTCTTGGACCTTCCAGCTCAGCTGTGACTCCAGCTGAATGCAGCTGCATGTGTGACCAGGAGAAACAGGCAGAGGAACTCAGGCCAACCAGACTCATGAAAAATAATAAATGGTTGTTGTAAGCCACTAAGTTTGGGGGTTTGTTAGGCGGCTATAGATAACCAAGACAACTGCCTCCTCCTCATTCAGGTGCCTGCTCCCTTCCCCTTCAGTCCTTTCCCTCCCCGCTCAAACCCCTACCAATTGCTGTTTATGCCATTATCCTGTTTCATCCTGTCCAAGGCATTTATCGCTGTCTGAAACCATGATGTATTCACTTATGGACCTGCAGTGCATTTCCGCCACAAGGCTGCAGTTTCCATGAAGGCAGGGGCCAGAATGGTTTGTTCCCTACCATCTCCCTTGAGCCTGTGTGTGTGGTGTCTGGCACAGAGAAGCTGTGTAATTGTTGATGGAGAGATTGTGTGCCTGCCCCTTGCTGCTGTGGCACTTGGGGGAGCAGCGTGGCAGGTGGGAGCTCCTGCCTGGTTGTGTCTTCCAAAACTGATGCCCTTGGGAGGGCAGGAGGGCAGGCCAGGTGGCTGGGCTCTGTTTCAGGGGCAAGAGCTTCAGGGAGCCCAAGTTGAGTAGGAAGAAAAGGAAACTGCCAAAATGTTCATTTTCAGCAGGGGCTTAGATTCAGGCCAAGGAAGTTACTGGGGCTTCTCTCCTCCAGGTTAGCTGCAAATTACCAGCAGCCCAGCCACGCCCTTCTGTAAGATCACCAAGCTGAGAAACTGGGCAATGGGAGAGAGTGTTGGGGACACTGAGTCACTTCCCAGGGGCCAACTATTTCCAAGTCCCTCAGAGTCCTCAGAGTCTGCTTTTTCCAGTGCCAAGGAATTGGTCCAGTAGCCACAGCTTCAGTTGAGGAAAAAATGCATACCCAAGAGAAAAAGAATCAGCTCCAGGGTGCCTTTCTCTTTTTTTTTTTTTTTTTTTTTTTGAGACAGAGTCTCGCTCTGTCACCCAAGCTTGAGTGCAGAGGCGCGATCTCAGCTCACTGCAACCTCCGCCTTCCGGGTTCAAGTGATTCTCCTGCCTCAGCCTCCTGAGTAGCTGGGATTACAGGCATGTGCCACCACTCCTGGCTAATTTTTGTATTTTTACTACAGACAGGATTTCACCATGTTGGTCAAGCTTGTCTCGAGCTCCTGACCTTGTGATCCACCTGCCTCGGCCTCCCAAAGTGCTGGGATTACAGGGGTGATCCCAGGTGCCACTTTAAGCTATCATTCTACATTCTGTAGGAACAGAGACAGCATCACCATAGTTCAAGCCAGGCTACTTTCAAGTTAGGTGGACTTGTGTTGGTATTATCTCTCCATGACTGTGTGACCTTGGGGATGCTGCTTGACCTTCCTGAGCACCGGTTTCTGCATCTATTAGGAGTGGACAGTGAAGACCGAACTCCTAAGGTTGTGATGAGAATTCAGTGAGAACATGCATGCCCAGCACAGCTTCAAGCACACAGCAACAGTAAAACCAACTGCAGGTAAGCTTATGAGTACTTCTTCACCTGTTGGCACATAGGGGTTGAGGGGAAAAGCAAGGTTTGCAATTAAAAGCAGACCCTTCCTGGAGACCAGAGCCACATTGAGGGGTTGCCTGGCCAAGACTAGGGCTATGGTATGACCCCTTGGTCCACAATGGACTGCCTGATTCTAACTGGCTTCTGTAACAAATGAGAAGACCACTCAGAGAAGCCCTTAGAGGGCCTCCAACCCTCCTGGAAGCCCCCTGGTATAGATAGGTCAGTGGTTTGGAGGTAGAGCTCTGACAAGGATTCAGAAGGCCTGGGTTAAAAGCCCAGCTCTGGCACTAATGTGCTGTGTGACATGGAACAAATCATTTGCCTTCTCTGGGCTCTAGTGTCCTCATCTATAAAATGGGTCATTAATCTCTGACTTACTGAACTCATAGGGTTGTTGAGGTGATGAGATAATTTAGATGAAATAGTGCTTTGAAATGCATTTGCTGTTTGGTGAATAAAAAGGGGAGAGATATTAAAACTGAAAGGACCCCTGGCAAAGCCCCTCTAAAGCCTTTAAACCAGGCAATATAAAAACGAGTTCAAACCCTGGCTTTTATTAGTAACTTGCAAGACTTTGGGCAAATGAGTTAACCCCTGGCACTGCTAGTGGTGTGATTTTTCTTCTGAGGGAGACAGGACCCATGGAGCAAGAAAAGGCTGGAAGAAGCTGCAAGATACAGGGTAGACAAGATGAGGAGGAGAAGCCCACCAGCCTCCAAAACCCCTGAGCAACCGGTGGCGGGGAGGTCCCCACCTGACTGTGAGCTTAGGTGGGGCTACCTGTTCCCCTTTCCATCCCCCACAGGCAGTCCTCTGGATCTCAGCCCACCCCAGGTAGATGGTGACTCAAGTTGTTCTGCAGGGACTGGTCCCCCTGCTTCTGTTGCCATGGCACTGCAGCACGGCCTGGCCAATCAGGAAGGAGATGAGTATCTGAGTCTCTGTTGCTAAAGCTGGAGCAGGACACCTAGCCAATGGGAAGGGCAGCAGAGTGGAGCCACCATGGAAACCAAAGCAGTGAGGTTCAAACCATGTTTTTTGTCTCTATGTCTCATTTTCAGGGGGTGGGCTGGGTTTTCTGCATTCCTTTTTTTTTTTGCAAAGAGCATCTTGCAACCCCAGGAGGATATTCAGGAGTCACGACGGGGTGCATAACAAGAGGCATCTTTAAAGAGTCAGAAAGGACTCCAACTCAGCAGGGCACAGCTTCAGATGAATTATTCCCCCAGATGCTCAGCATCACCTGTGTCTATGATCTTAGCTCATCCCCACAGTTCTACCTAGCCCCATCTGTCCTAGGAAATAACTGCAGGCTGCAGAAAAATCCCCACCCCCAAAGTAAGAAAAGGAATGTGGGGTCACCTCCTTATGCCCAATAGCTTTGTGGCTTTGGACAAACTCCTTAACCTCTCTTTCTGTAGGCAAAGTAGTGGAGTAGCATAGAGACATGGGTCAGACACGGGGGCTGCCCCAGTGTAAAATTAGAAGATTGGGAAAATGGGTTCTGTGATTCCTTTCAGATCTCACATTCTAGACTTGATGCTTTTTCACCTTCAGGCTCTGGATAAAGTGGATCTACAAGAAATAACTTCCCAAGGAGTAGTCCTGTAAATAGCATGAGTGGACAAATAAGACTCAGGCTGCTTTTTGCCATGAAATTGCCAGACAAGGGGGGATGTCTGTTTCAGAGTCCCGGGCCAGGGGAGTGAAGTCACACAGCCACCTGCATGCAGAGCCCAGAATAGAATACCTAGCTCCCTTTACCCTGCAACATGCAATCTTCTTAAACCAGTCTTCTTATCCTTGGGTGGGCAATCAGGGAGCTGTGCACGCCCACACCTCCAACACCCTTTATTTTGCAAACATAGGCATAAAAACAACTGCAAGGGAAAATGTGTCCCACCCCTTCCCCACTCCCTTCTGGCTTTCTCTCTGTTGCCTGGCAACAGTTTTATCCAGAAACCTGGGTGTCATCCTAGATAACTCCCTCACCCTTATCCTTCCCACAAAACCCATGGCCCAATCATGTCCATTTTATCTCCTAAATGGCCCTCAAGTCCATCCACTCCTCCCCTCCCCCCATCACCTCCCCAGTCCAAGGTTCCATCATGAATTTCCTGGACATCTACATTAGCTTCCCACAGGCCTCTGGCTTTCACACTTGCTCATCCCATCCTCTGCTTCCATCTTCTATAACCACAGCCAAAATAATCGTTTAAAAATACAAATCTGATCCTGTCACCTGCTCCTTGCTTAGAACCTCTAAGAATAAAAATCAAAATCTTCAGCATGCCCAAGAGAACTGCATGGTCAGGCCTACTTCCCAACTTTATCTTGCCCTGTGCGTGCCCTTTCCTCTCTTCCCGAACATTTTTTCCTCCCCAATTCTTCTACTTAATCCTGCTCACTCTGTAGTTCTCAGTTCTATGGTCACTTGGGGAGCCTTTGCTGACCTTCATGACTAGGTCAGATTGCCCTGTGATGGACTCTCCTAGCACCATGTGCCCTTTATGTCTGTAGCACTTATCATTGTCACAATTTTACCCTTATTTACCATTATTTGATTTATATCTGCAAGCCCTGCCTCACTCAATTTAAGCTTCATGAATGCAGTGATTTTGTCTTGTTCTCTGCTTGAAACATGGATGGATGGATGGATGGATGGATGGATGGATGGATGTTTGGATGAACACGAGTTGGATGAGTAGGTGTATGGATGGAGGGGTATATGGATGAATGAATGTTTGGATGTACAGGAATTAGATAGATACATGGATGGATGGGTGTATAGATGGATGAGTAAGTGTATGTATGTATGGATGGATGGATAGATACATGGATGGATGGGTGTATAGATGGATGAGTAAGTTTATGTATGTATGTGTGGATGGATGGATATATGGATGGATGGATGCATGCATGAATGGATGGATGGGTAGATAGATGGATGGGTGGATGTTTGGATGAATAGAAGTTGGACAAATAGGTGGATGGATGGATGGACAAGAATTTGATGAATAGGTATATGTATAGATGCATGAATGAATAGATGGATGTATATATGGATGGATGGATGGATGTTTGGATGAACACGAGTTGGATCAGCAGGTGTATGGATGGATGGGTATATGGATGAATGAATGTTTGGATGAACAGGAGTTAGATAAATTGGTGGATGAATGGATGGATGGATGCATGGATGTACAGGAATTAGATAGATATATGGATGGATGGGTGTATAGACGGATGAATGAGTGTATGTATGTATGTATGTATGGATGCATGCATGCATGAATGGATGGATGGGTAGATAGACAGATGGGTGGATGTGTGAATGAACAGGAGTTGGATAAATAGGTGGATGGATGATGGATGGATGGACAAGAATTTGATGAATAGGTATATGTATAGATGCATGAATGGATAGGTGGATGTATATATGGATGGATGGATGGATGGATGTTTGGATGAAAAGGAGTTGGATATATAGGTGGATGGATGAATGTGTGGGTGGATGGAGATAGATGGATATATGGATGGATGGGTGTACAGAGAGATGGATGCTCCCATTTTTCCTAGCTTACTTAGATCTAATCATATCTCCCTCTAGTCTGTGGCCAACTAATCTTCCCCCTGTTCATTCAGCATACACCAAGCATATCTGATGTGCCAGGAATATGCCCACAGTGCTGTGGGAACCCAAAGAAAGAGGTACTTCCATGCCCTTGAAACACCCTTGAAACTTAGGTAATAATAACAGCTACTTCCAATTAACATTTACTATTTGGCCAGGCACAGTGGCTCATGCCTGTAATCCCAGCACTTTGGGAGGCCAAGTCGGATTGCTTGAGCTCAGGAGTTTGAGACCAGCCTTGTCAACATGGCAAAACCTCATCTATAAAAAAAAAATACAAAAATTAACTGGGCATGGTGGTGCATACCTGTAGTCCCAGCTACCTGGGGGGGCTGAGGCAGGAGGATATCTTGAACCTGGGAGGTCGAGGCTTCAAGTGAGCTGAGATCATGCCACTGCACTCCAGCCTGGGTGACAAAGTGAGATCCTGTCTAAAAAAAAATTTTTTTTTTTACTACTCTGTGCCAGAGACCACTGTAGGCTCTCCTGAGAAGCTCTCACTCCTTTCTGTCTACTAACCTAGTAGTAGAAACCAGAAGTCTGATGGTATCTCAGAGTTCAGCTTAGGTGGGGCCTCCTCCAAGGATTCCTCCCTGGTCAGTCAGCCCTTGGCTGATCTCCTATCCTAAGAACTGCCCCAGCATGTGAGTCTGTGGTGCTCTTGCTGGTCTTTGCTCATAAACTGCTTTTCTTTTTCTTTTATTGAGATGGAGTCTTGCTCTATCACCCAGGCTGGAGTGCAGTGGCACGATCTCGGCTCACTGTAGCCTCTGCCTCCTGGGTTCAAGCGATTCTCATGCCTCAGCCTCCCGAGTAGCTGGGATTACAGGAATGAGCCACCACACCTGGCTAATTTTTGTATTCTTAGTAGAGACGGGGTTTCACCATGTTGGCCAGGCTGGTCTCAAACTCCTGACCTCAGGTGATCCTCCTGCCTCGGCCTCCCAAAGTGCTGGGATTACAGGCGTGAGCCACCACACACCACTTCATAAACTGTTTTTCTCTGTGAGTCCCTTCCTCTCCACCAGAGAGTGGCATTCCTTATTTCCCAGGAATTAGTAAACTCCCTGGAGACAGATGTGCCAGTAATGTGCCCACATCTCACAAAATGCCCTTTTGTGGCCTGGGCACCCCTTCTTTCTTTTCTTTATTTTTGAAACAGGCTCTCACTCTGTCACCCAGGCTGGGGTGCAGTGGCGCGATCTTGGCTCACTGCAGCTGACTTCCTGAACTCAAGCAGTTCTCCCACCTCAGCCTTCCAAGTAGCTGAGATTTCAGGCACATGCCACTATGCCCAGCTAGTTTATTATTAATAGTAGTAGTAGAGACGAGGTCTCACTATGTTACCAAGGCTGGTCTCAAACTCCTGAGCTCAAGCAATCCTCACATCTTGGCCTCCCAAAGCACTGGGATTACAGGTGTGAGCTGCTGTGCCCGGCTGGCACCCCTTCTTTCAATCTTCACAGGACTCTGAGGGAGGCGTGATTTACCCCCATTTTAAACAGCAGGAAACTGATTTGCCCCGGGTCACACAGATAAAAAGTGGTAAAACTAGTGCTGAAACCCAGGTCGATTTGAATCTAAGGCCAAAATCCTTAACCAGTACCCCCAGGCTGGGATAGTCCCTCCAACAGCCCAAATATGGCTGCTATACCTGTGCCTGACCACCATGGGTGGGGTAGCCCATTCTATTGTTGAATTCCTGCCTGTCAAAGAGTTTATTCTAACCCAGTTGAAATATGCCCCTCTGAAACTGCGACCCGGTGACCCTGACCCTGCTCCCTGGTTACAGAACCAGTGCTTCCCCTCTTCCACATGGCAGCCTGTTAATAATTTACAGCCAGCCCTCCTGTCTCCCCTGCATCTGATCCTCTCCAGGGAGGGGCGACAGAGGGGAGAGACTGCAAACCTGGAACTACAAAACCCAAGTTCTCCTCCTGGCTCAGCCACTGTCCACAGACCAGTAAGTTTCAAAAGAAGATTAAATAGGTGATTTTGACAAACAAGGACACTGAAAAAAATGGCCAATGCCTGGCACCCTTGTTTCATAAAAGAAAGGGCATCCTGACACAGAAAAAAGTAGGGCAGACAATTTCAGAATTAATTTATCTTTATGAAAACTCCCGACTTTGTCCCTGTTTCTCTCGTTTCACCATGTCCTGGTGCTGACTCTGTGGGGGACTGGCCCAGGTCTGTAGGCCTTTGAGAACCTTTGCGCCAACCCATTAAAGAAAACACTGCTGGCCAGAAAAACCAAAGTAGAGGATTCCACCATCAGGACACGGTAAGTGACCCTGTTTGAAGAGGGAAGGAAGAGCTGAAAGTGCCTGGCACTGAGAAATGGCTGAGCTCAGGAAGTGAGACAGACTTCTCCATTGCATTGTGGTTTCATATCCAGTTTCTATCTCAGCTTAGAGGGACAAAGACTTTTCCTACTCCACGGGTACCCTGTGACCACCCAAGGTCACATCTCTAGCCAGCAGAACTCACTGGAAGTCAAGAAGGCTGTTTATGTCCCATGGCAGGAAGCCAGTGAGAAAGGCTGGTTTTATTCAAAGGCAGCAGATTTTCTCTTGGGGAAGTTTTGGGCTTGGTCTGCAGGATGACTGTCTAACCCAAAGGCTTTCTCATCACTCATTCATTCATTTATTTAATATTTACTAGATATCTTCTATGTGCAAGGCACTGTTCTAATGTTAGGAGTACCAAGGTGAGCAAAGAATGATTTGGTCTCTGTTCCCGTGGAGCTTAGCGTTGATTAGAAAAGGCTGACATTAATTCAAGTTGAAGGAATAAGTGTAAACTGACGGCTGTGATGAAGGCTACAGCAGAGGCACATGTTACTCTGAGAGTGTGATATAAGGAGGGTTCCCCTAGTCGGTGGTCATGGAAGGCTGAGATAGTAATGGCCAAGCTGAGATCGAAAGAAGGAAGAGTAGGCATTCACCAGGTGAAGAAGGAGGGAAAGCATATTCCAGGGAGAGTGCTTGGTGTGGGATGAACATAAATCACATGAAGAACTGCAGTGTGGCTGGTACGACAGCAAGGCGGTAAGCAACAGGAAAGAGCATGCAAGCTGAGGCTGGAGAGGTAGGTGGAGGCTCACATGTTGCTGGATAGGTAGGTGGGGTTTTCTCCTTAAGTGAAACAGGAAGCCACTGAAGGGCACTGAATGTGAAAAGTGGCATAAGTATTATTACTTGAAGGCAGAGAGGAATCAACAGCTGCCTCTTTCAGAAGTCAAACTGATGATGATAGTGGTGGTAATAAAAATAATGATTGGCTGAGCTTGGTGGCTCACGCCTGTGATCCCAGCACTTTGGGAGGCTGAGGTAGGTGGATCACTTAAGGTCAGGAGTTTGAGACCAGCCTGGGCAATATGGCAAAACCCCGTCTCTACTAAAATACAAAAATTATCCAGGCATGGTGGTGCGTGCCTGTAATCCCAGCTACTCACGAGGCTGAGGCAGGAGAATTGCTTGAGCCCTGGAGGCAGAGCTAGCAGTGAGCCGAGATCGCACCACTGCACTCCAGCCTGCGACAGAGCGAGACTCTGTCTCAAAAACAAAACAATAATGCCTGGGTGACAGAGAGAGACCTTCTCTCTAAAATTACTAACAGTAATAATAGTAGTAATAATAATAAGAGAGCTCATGTTACTAGGCCGGGCGCCTGTAATCCCAGCACTTTGGGAGGTCGAGGTGGGCAGATCACAAGGTCAGGAGATCCATACCATCCTGGCTAACACAGTGAAACCCAGTCTCTACAAAAAATTAGCCGGGCATGGTGGTAGGCGCCTGTGGTCCCAGCTACTTGGGAGGCTGAGGCAGGAGAAATGCTTGAACCCTGGAGGTGGAAGTTGCAGTGAGCCGAGATCGCACCACTGCACTCCAGTCTGGGCAACAGAGCAACACTCCGTCTCAAAAAAAAAAAAAAGAGTTTGAGAGACAACTTGGAAGAAACTTGGTTTGTAACTTAGACCCTTAATCCATGTGGTGTGTTCTGTCAATAAGCATGCATGCATGCATGGAGTGCCTGCTACATGCTAGGCACACTGAGGCTACAGCAGGGACCAAAAACAGTCCCAGTGCTTACATTCCACTGAGCAGAAAAGACAATGCAGAAGCAGGCAGATAATGCAGAAAATTTTAGATGATGTTAAGGGCTATGGGGAAGAGACAGGAGGACACAGAGGTGCTGCTTTCTAGACAGGGTGGTCAGGGAAGGCCTTTCTGAGAAGGCAGTGAGTGACACCCACAATAAGGAACCAACCAAGCCACAGTCTTGGGAAGAGGGTTCCAAGAAGAGGGGAGACGTGCAAAGGCCCTGAAGCAAGGGCAACCTTGGGGTGTCCATGGAACAAAAAACAGGAAAAGCTGCATCATTCTGAGTAGGAGGAGATGAGACTGGAGAATGGAAACTTCCAGAAGCTCAGGCAGGCCTCACAGGGCCTTATGGGTCCTGGCAAGGAGTTGAGGTTTCATCCTGAATTGATGGGAAGTTGCCGAAGGATCCTCAAGCAGGGGAATGATACAACCTGTTCTATGTTTGTTTGAGACAGTCTCACTCTGTCCCCCAGGCTGGAGTATAGTGGTGTGATCTTGGCTCACTGCAACCTCCACTTCCTGGGTTCCAGTGATTCTCCTGCCTCAGCCTCCTGAGTAGCTGGGACTACAGGCATGTGACACCATGCCTGGCTAATTTTTGTATTTTAGGTAGAGATGGAGTTTTGCCATGTTGGCCAGGCTGGTCTTGAACTCCTGACCTCAGGGGATCTACCTGCCTTGCCTTCCCAAAGTGTTGGGATTACAGGCATGAGCCACCACACCCGGCCTGTTCTATATTTTAAAGAGGGCATGCTGTTGCTGTGAGAATACATTCCTGAAGGCGAAGGAGGGTGCAAGAGGACAGTTAACGTTGTGTCGCATCAGATGAAAGTGGAGATGAGGAGAGGGGTCAGATTACAATATATTTTTGCTAATGGGTTAGATGTGGGGGATGAGGGAAGGGGAAATATAGGATAATTCTAAGGCTTTCTGCCTGAATAACTGGGGAGATGATGGTACAGTTACTAAATCCAGGAAGACTGTGGGTGGAACAGGTTTGGGTGAGAGCTGGGGGTTGGGTGCAGAGCTAACTCAAGAGTTGTGTTTTAGACACATCAAGTTCACTGTTCTCTTAAATCTCTAATGAGAGGCCAAGAAGGCAACTGGACTGATAGGTTGGAATTCAGAGGTGGGATGGGCTAGAGATCTTGAGACTTGTGGGCATGTGGATGGTAATTAGGATCTCAGGATTGGGTCACTGGCGGAATGCAATGAAGAAAAGAGGTCCAGGAGCCACAGACTGGGGTCTTCCAATGCGTGGAGACTGCACAGAGGCCAGCGAGGGAGGGAAGGACAGAAAGCCAATGGAGGAGGGCCCCGGGAGAGCCCCAGCTCCACTGACCAACCTTGTAACCTCAGGCAAGTTGCTTGCCTTCTCTGTGCCTCAGTTTCCGCTATGTGGACAAGGGGGTGGCCATATTCATCACTGAGGTGGCTCCAGCTTGATCATCCTGGGACACTCCTGAGAAAGAGCAGCAGCAGTTCTTGCAGCCACTTGCCACAGGAAGAGATCAAAGCTCAGGCTCCCCCATCTCGTTTCCAGGACTCCTACAATGAAACTGAATGAAATCCCAAATACAGCAAAACATAGCCCAAAGGTCCGCCACTCAGAGTTGGGGGCTGGGTAAGGTCATGGTGACCTGGAATAGAATCCAGCCTTTTTGTCACTTGCCAGCAGTGTGACCCCCAAGCCTCAGGTACTTATCTGTAAAATGCAGCCAACAGGACCCACAGCAAGGGTCTGTTGTTAGAACTAAGCCAAGTATGGCTGGACACAGTAGCTCACATCTGTAATCCCAGCACTTTGGGAGGTCAAGGCAGGCAGATCACCTGAGGTCAGGAGCTCAAGACCAGCCTGGCCAACATGGTGAAACCCCATCTCTATTAAAAATACAAAAATTAGCTGGGCATGGTGGCGTGTGCCTGTAGTCCCAGCTACTTGGGAGGCTGAGGTGGGAGGATCACTTGAATCCGGGAGGCAGATTTTGCAGGGAACCGAGATCGCACCACTGCACTTCAGCCTGGGCGACAGAGTGAGACTCTGTCTCAAAAAAAAAAAAGAACTAAGCCAGGTAACAAGCAAAGCATCCTGCATGGCTCCAGGCATGCATGCAGTCAATGATCAGCTCTTTCCTGCTTTAGGAAGACTCCTTCCCTGAATCAGGAGAGAGGGAGTCCAAGCTGGCTTCACTCTCAGAATAATGTAGTCCTGCTGCTGGTCAAGCCTGGGGCTGCCAGCTCTGTGCCACCGTGCATCTCACTTGCAGGGTACATGGTTACCCAGCTAATCACAAGAATTAGGGATCTGTAAAGACTGACTCGGTCATCTGCTGGAGCCTGGGGCACTGTGGAAGGTGGGAGGAGGGAGGGAGGACAACAGCTTCTAAGGCTGACTGTAGCTGTAGACTCACCCCAGCCTTTTCCCAGGCCGCGTTAGCCTGGCTGGCAAAGGGCAGTGATATGACAGCAGGGGAACACTATAGCAGAGAGTGAACTGGAACTCGAGCCAATGTGTTCAGCCCAGTGACAGCTCCTGGCTCAGTGTCTCCTAGAAGCAGCCCTGGAAGAAGGCAGGGACTGCAGGAGCAGCTGCTAGAAGGCGAGCTGGGCAGGCAGCTTGGATTTCTGTCCCGCCTCTGTCACAACCATTAGGCCAATGGCTCCACTTACTGGGCACCTCCAAGGTGGCAGGTGCCGTGCTAGGTGCTTAACTGAAGGGCTCTTCAACAACCTTGCAAGGAGGGCAAACATGTCCCTGTTGAAAAGATGAGGAAACTGAGGCTAACAGAAGAGGAAGCCTTGCCCAAGGTCACCCACCCTTCTAGACGTTCCTTCTTTTCAAGACATAGACAAGACACCCTTCCGCAGCACACACAGTCCTGCACAATTGGTTCTGCTTCCTTCTCCTGCTGCACCTGCCCCTTCCTCTCCCTTGGCCTTCCATCAGGTCTCCATGGAAACATTCAGAAGCCTTCCCTGGGCCCCAGAATAGGTCAGGCTCCCCCCACACCTTTTTTTTGAGACAGTCTCACTCTGTCGCCCAGGCTGGAGTGCAGTGGTGTGATCTCAGCTCACTGAAGCCTCCACCTCCAGGGATCAAGCGATTCTCTGCCTCAGCCTCTCCAGTAGCTGGATTATAATATAGGCACCTGCCACCACGCCGGCTTTTTTTTTTTTTTTCTTTTGAGACGGAGTCTTGCTCTCTGTCTCGCCAGGCTGGAGTGCGGTGGTGCAATCTCGGCTCACTGCAACCTCTGCCTTCTGAGTTCAAGTGATTCTCCTGCCTCAGCCTCCTGAGTAGCTGGGATTACAGGCACATGCCACCACACCCAGCTAATTTTTCTATTTTTAGTAGAGACGGGGTTTCACTATGTTGGCCAGGATGGTCTCGATCTCCTAACCTCATGATCCACCCACCTCAGCCTCCCAAAGTGCTGGGATTACAGGTGTGAGCCACTGCACCCAGCCATCGGCTAATTTTTTTTGTATTTTTAGTAGAGACGAAGTTTCACCATCTTGGCCAGTCTGCTCTTGAACTCCTGACCCCGTGATCCACCCACCTCAGCCTCCCAAAGTGCTGGGATTACAGGCGTGAGCCGCCGCGCCCGGCTCCCCTCACACCTTTCACAGTGGCCTCTCCTTTGTCTTTTGAGCACTTTTCACAACTATACTTATTACTTCACAACCCTAAAAATCGTTATTTGTGTAATTTTTTGTTTAATATCCTTCTCCCTGCACCTACGCGATGCCTGGCACATGGGTGACTGTTAATACATATGTGTGGAAAGCATGGTGACTAAACCTGTGAACAACAAATGAGCGAATAAACCACAAACAAATCTCCCTCCCGTGGCAATGGGCTGGCTGTGATTCCACTGGGACACAGGGACTTGTATAAAGGGGCAGCTCCCTTAGAGTCTACATCATAAAACCTAATAGGAACAGTATCTTGTGATCACTGTGACACGCAGCCCAAGGGGGCATGCATCAAGCAATCCCAAGATGTGTGCAGTGGGGGGTGAACACCCAGCTCCCTGCATGGGTCAGACCCCAGAGCTGGTCAGTTTCTCTGTTGTCCTCCAATCTGGCTTCCAGTGGTGGCAGCCACTGTCCTGGTTCCTGCAGAAGAGAGACGAAGGTGGCGAGGGGGTGTCTCACAAGGAGAACTGTGCTGGTTTCACTTCTGCTTTGAGGCGAGACACATCCTGTGTGTCAGACTACCCAGGGAGTGCTCCTGTTCTCCCAGCGCCAACCACCAACAGTGCAGTGACCAGGAGCAGGAGACCCTGGGGAGTCGGGACCAGGGACATGGCTCTCATGGCTGTGCAGGCTCTCATGGCTGTGCAGGGAGCTTGGCCCCAGGCCCCACCCTGCCTCCTTCCCTGCACGGCTGCCCCTCCACAGAGGCCACTCTCACTGGGTTTCTGTCTCCCATGCCCCATCTCATTGTGAGGAAAAGCCCAGCCTGGCTGGGGGGGGGATTAGGAGGGGGTGGGAGAATGCAGACGGGTTCAATCCCTCCTCTGCTCTGTGTGCTCAGTAACCCCAGGCAAGTCGCTGAACTTCCCTGAGACTCAGTTTCTCCTCTGAGAAGTGGGGGTCCCCACTCACCTCCATCAGGGCTGTCCCCAGGCCCTAGCAGGTTGGTGGACACACACTTGTTTGGGGTTCAATATACAAGTAAGCTCTTGCTGTTATCTTTTTTCTGCTTTCTTTTCCCAAGCTTCAGACTAGCTAGTGGTATATCATGTTCCTTGTTCACCTGCTGGGCTTGTTCAAAGCAAAATGTTTAAGCCGAGCATGGTGGCTCCTGCCTGTAATTCCAGCACTTTGGCAGGCCCAAGTTGGGTGGATCACTTGAGCCCAAGAGTTTGAGACAGCCTGGAAAACAAAATGAGACCCTGTCTCTACAAAAAATTAGTGGGGTGTGGTGGCATGTGCCTGTAGTCCCAGCTACTCGGGAAGCTGTGGTGGGAGGATCAACTGAGCCTGGGAGGCAGAGGTTGTAGTGAGCTGCGATCACGCCACTGCACTCCAGCCTGGGTGACAGAGCAAGACCCTGTCTGAAAATAAAATAAAATAGAAAACCAGAATGGCCTCCGTTACGGGAGCATTTACAGCACTGCCTTAAAATGAGGGAGCACCCTGCACCACTCAGACACCTTTGCAAAGCTGACTGCGTCAGGTCCTCACCATGATCCCTCGAAGAAAGCTGGAGAAACGCCGTCATCACTGCACCCTCAAACTTGAGGTCGAGTGAGGTGAATGGACTTACTTAGGATCACACGTAGTTGGCACTACTGTCAGACCAGAGTAACAGTGACTCTTCCTCAGACTCAGTTCTCAAAATGCTGTCACAACCCCCCCCCTTTTTTTTTTTGAGACACAGTCTCCCTCTGTCACCCAGGCTGGAGTGCAGTGGTGCGATCTAGGCTCACTGCAACCTCCGCCTCCCGGGTTCAAGTGATTCTCAGCCTCAGCCTCCTGAGGAGCCAGGATTACAGGCATGCGCCACCACACCTGGCTAATTTTTGTATTTTGAGACGAGACGGGTTTTTGCCATGATGGCCAGGCTAGTCTCGAATTCCTGGCCTCAAGTGATCTGCCTGCTTTGGCCTCCCAAAGTGCTGGAATTACAAGCATGAGCCATCGCGCCCAGCCCAACAACCTTTATCTCCCACGTTCTCACACCGACTTCTCGAGTTGTGTAATGAAGTCTTGATGATTCCCATCTTGTCGCTAGATGGATGACAGTCAGGGTGGTTTCGAAAGCCTATGCAGGGTCACCTGGTGGAGAAACAGCAGGTTGAACCTGGGCACAGGGTTTCTGATTCCCTGAGGAGAAAGGGAACATGAAAGAGATCATTTCCCTACTTGTCCTGTCAGACACCGGCCACCACCGTGGAGCTTGGGTGTGTTCAGAGGCCATTGTTCTACCTATATCTGGGGCCAGGAAGAGCAAAGGCTGACAGGTGAGCAAGGCCTCGCATGGCATGACCCCAGGGGACAGGCTGGCTCAGGGCTTCCAGACAATGGGCCATTTGTTGGCTCCAATGTGCACCCAGGGACTTGCCAGCACTCATCTCTAGTTGTTGAAAGGGCAGGCTGGGTGAGGCAGGTCGGGGAACTCTCTCTGTAGTTCTTCCTTTCAGTTTTTAGTCGTCTTGACTGTTCTGTTGCCAAAGCCCCCAGCCCTCCAGCATCACCTTCCCCACCCCATCCTCCTCACCTGCTAGGAGAACTCTTATGTAGCTGTCAAGTCCCAGCCCAAATGCCCCTTTCTCCAGTCTTCCCCAGCTCCCCTACACAGACTGAAGCCCCTTCTATTTCTTTTTTTCTTGAGATCAAGTCTCGCTCTGTTGCCCAGGCTGGAGTGCGGAGGTACGATCTCGGCTCACTGCAAACTCCACCTCCCGAGTTCAAGTGATTCTCCTGCCTCAGCCTCTTGAGTAGCTGGGATTACAGGTATCCACCACTATGCTTGGCTAATTTTTTTTTTTTTTGTATTTTTAGTAGAGATGGGATTTCACCATGTTGGCCAGGCTGGTCTCAAACTCCTGACCTCAAGTGATCCACCTGCCGCAGCCTCCCAAAGTGTTGGGATTACAGGCGTGAGCCACTGCACCTGGCCAATTTCTTTTTTTCTTTTTTTTTCTTTGAGACGGAGTCTTGCTCTGTCACCCAGGCTGGAGTGCAGTGGCGCGATCTCGGCTCACTGCAAGCTCCGCCTCCCAGGTTCATGCCATTCTCCTGCCTCAGCCTCCTGAGAAGCTGGGACTACAGGTGCCCCCCACCATGCCTGGCTGATTTTTTTTGTATTGTTAGTAGAGACGGGGTTTCACAATGTTAGCCAGGATGATCTTGATCTCCTGACTTCGTGATCCGCCTACCTCAGGCTCCCAAAGTGCTGGGATTACAGGTGTGAGCCACTGTGCTCGGCCAGTACCCGGCCAGTTTCTGTACTGCATCACAGATAGCCAATCTGAGACCTCTTCTAGAGGGCTATGGTGGCTGCTTTGCATGTCTGCTTCTCTCCACCAGGAGGGCAAGGCCCACATTGGTTCAACCTTACATAAATGTTGGCTGAATGAATTAATTCAATAAATTCTAAATAAGCACCAATGTGTGATGGGCGCTTGCCGTGGAGGATACAAGGATGAGCAAGATGTGTTCTCTGCCTCCAAAGAGCTTACATTAGATGGGAGAGGCAAGGTACATGAACAAGGAAAGTGGAAGAGAAACACAGATGCCACGTCCCAGCAAGTGAGCACTCAATATGGCCAGCATTCTAATCTGGTGCTGTCCGTAACTTGCTGTATGCCTCTAAGCAGGCCTCTTAGCCACTCTGGCCTTGGAACCCAGCAAGAGTAATTGCTATAGATTGACGATGGGGCTGCCATTGGATTCAGATCACAGGAAGGGGCAAGTGACAGGTGCCTCTTCTTCCAAAGTCACAGGAGGGAGTCCCCGTCTAAACCTCTTACCTGACCACAGTCTAGTTCATGGTGTCTGAAGCTGACACGATTGACACTGGAGGCTGGATAATTCTTTGCTGTAATGTCTATCCTGAGCATTGTAGGTTTTTTAGAAGTACTCACTAGAGGCTGGGCACAGTGGCTCACACCTGTAATCCCAGCAGTTTGAGAGGCCGAGGATCACTTGAGGCCAGGAGTTCAAGAACAGCCTGGCTAACATGGCAATATTCTGTCTCCACAAAAAAATACAAAAATTAGCCAGGCATGGTGGCACATGCCTGTAATTCCAGGTACTCAGGAGGCCAAGGCACAAGAATCACTTGAACCTGGGAGGTGGTGGTTGCAGTCAGCCAAGGTTGTGTGCTCCAGCCTGGGTGACAGTGAGACCCTGTCTCAAAAAAAAAAAAAAAAAAAAAAAAAAAGCATAGAGCAGAGAGACAGCCAGGCATGGTGGCTCAGGCCTGTAATCCCGGTGCTTCAGTGCTTTGGGAGGCCGAGGCAGGAGGATCTCTCTTTTTTTTTTTTTTTTTTTTTTTTTCTCAGATGGAGTCTTGCTCTGTCGCCCAGGCTAGAGTGCAGTGGCGTGATCTCGGCTCACTGCAAGCTCCGCTTCCTGGGTTCACACCATTCTCCTGGCTCTGCCTCCAGAGTAGCTGGGACTACAGGCACCCACGAGCACGCCTGGCTAATTTTTTTTGTATTTTTAGTAGAGATGGGGTTTCATCCTGTTAGCCAGGATGGTCTTGATCGGCAGGAGGATCTCTTGAGGCCAGAATTTTGAGACTACCTGGGCAACATAGCAAGAATCCCATCTCCCTATATTTTTTTTTTTGAGACGGAGTTTCGCTCTTTTTGCCCAGGCTGGAGTGCAATGGCGTGATCTCGGCTCACTGTGACCTCCGCCTCTCAGGTTCAAGTGATTCTCCTGTCTCAGCCTCCCAAATAGCTGGGATTACAGGTGCCTGCCACCACGCCAGGCTAATTTTTGTATTTTTAGTAGAGACGGGGTTTCACCATGTTGGCCAGGATGGTCTCGATCTCTTGACCTCGTGATCCGCCCAACTCGGCCTCCCAAAGTGTTGGGGTTACAGGCGTGAGCCACCGTGCCCGGCCTTTTTTTTTTTTTTTTTTTTTTTAATTAGCTGGATGTGGTGGTGCACGCCTGTAGTCCCAGCTACTCAGGGGGCTGAATTGAGAGGATTGCTTGAGACTGAGTTCAGGGCTACAGTGAGCTGTGATAGTGCCACTGCACTCCAGCCTGGGCAATAGAGGGAGGCCCTGTATCTCTGAGAGAGAAAAAAAAAAAAAGAGCACAGAGAGGAGGAAAGAAATTGCGTTCCAGTGGCAACTGTGGGACTGAAACAGACTGGAATCTCCCCCTCGGCACTCATCCATCCTGTTGGTTGAGAAGGGAAAAAGTCTATATATAACCTTATGGTCCCCAGTGTTTCTCCCAGATGAGTTCAGATGAAAATTCTGGGGCTCAGAGAGAAAAGACTTTGGAGATTGCATAGCAATTCCCCATCTCCCCTCATCCCCATGAGAAAAGAGATTTTCTTGTTGGAAGGACTATGTGCTGATTCACTGAGGAAACAGAGGAATCTTGCTGCAGCCGGAGAAGCAGATGGAGGTCAAATCTGAAGGCTGGTAGGACCGAGTACTTGGCACCAGCTTTTGCTACATGCAAATGCTACATCCTGGGCATTTCAGGCCAGGTTTAGGCAAGTGTGTGGCACAGTCTGAAGGCCAGGAGCTGCCTGAAGCACTTGCAGGCTGAAGCCACAGCTGCAGACCAGAAGAGAGGGCACACACAGTGCCTTCCAGATAGAAGCCTGGCAGGGAGGAGTCCACTGGTCCTGTCTCAGAGTCACTGAGTCACTGCCCATTCCCTACCAGAGAACCTGTATATGAGGCCATGTCTACATGTTACACCGCATCTGTACCCATGCAGAGATTCACCATACATGTAAGGCAGTCAGTTGAAAGGAACGAAGGGGTTCCCAGGCAGGAACCCAGGATGGAGCAGTAGGTGGCATCTCGTCGACACAGCACAAAGAGGTGAAGAGGGCAGCACAGTTGGTGGTGACTGGGCTGATTCCCATGAACCTGATTCGCAGTCCAGCTGTTAGCGTATGGGCGTGGACCCTCCTTCCTGGGGCCTTCCACCCCTCAGCTGGTATGCAATGAGCCAGGTGCAGTGGCTCACCTGTAATCCCAGCACTTTGAGAGGCCAAGGTGGGTGGATCATTTGAGGTCAGAAGTTCGAGATCAGGCTGACCAATATGGTGAAACCCTGTCTCTACTAAAATTACAAAAATTAGCTGGATGTGGTGGCATGCACCTGTAGTCCCAGCTACTGGGGAGGCTGAGGCAGGAGAATTGCTTGAACTTGGGAGGCAGAGGTTGCAGTGAGCCAAGATTCTGCCACTGCATTCCAGCCTGGGCAACAGAGCAAGATCCCATCTCAACAACAACAAAAAAATAGATCATGCAATGAAAAAGTGTATGACACATTGCCCAGGACACAAGAAACACTCAGTGGAGTGACCATTGTTATTCTGTGTTTTTCTGAAGTTTTCTGGGTAACTGAAGAAGGCTGTAAATTGGCTTCTATTCAGCATTCCCTCCCAATATTTGCTATCTGCTTCAGTAAGGCCTCACAGATTTGCAGTGTCTCTGGCATACATCATGTACTCCTTCCTTTTTTTTTTTTTTTTTTTTTGAGATGGGGTCTCCCTGTCACCCAGGCTGGAGTGCAGTGGTGTGATCTCGGCTCACTGCAACCTCTGCCTCCCAGGTTCAAGTGATTCTCCTGCCTCAGCCTCCCGAGTAGCTGGGACTACAGGCGCCCGCCACCATGCCCAGCCAACTTTTTTTTTTTTAAGACGGAGTTTCACTCTTGTTGCCCAGGCTGGAGTGCAATGGCATGATCTCAGCTCACTGCAACCTCTGCCTCCCCGGTCCAAGTGATTCTCCTGCCTCAGCCTCCTGAGTAGCTCAGATTACAGGCGCCCGCCACCATGCCTGGCTAGTTTTTTTTTTTTTTTTTTTTTTTTGAGACAGAGTCTCGCTCTGTCACCCAGGCTGGAGTGCAGTGGTGTGATCTCGGCTCACTGCAACCTCTGCCTCCCAAGTTCAAGCGATTCTCCTGCCTCAGCTTCCCGAGTAGCTGAGGCTACAGGCACGCATCACCACGCCCAGCTAATTTTTATATTTTTGGTAGAGACAGGGTTTCACCATGTTGGCTAGGATGGTCTTGATCTCTTGACCTCTTGATCCGCCCGCCCTGGCCTCCCAAAGTGTTGGAATTACAGGTGCGAGCCACTGCACCCAGCCCTTTTATATTTTTAGTAGAGACAGCGTTTTACCATGTTGGCTAGGTTGGTCTCGAACTCCTGACCTCAGGTGATCCACCCACCTTGGCCTCCCAAAGTGCTAAGATTACAGGTGTAAGCCACCGCGCCCCACCCTAACTTTTGTATTTGTAGTAGAGACGGGGTTTCACCATGTTCACCAGGCTGGTCTCGAACTCCTGACTTCAGATGATCTTGGCCTTCCAAAGTGCTGGGATTACAGTCGTGAGCCACCGCATCTGGCCTGTATAATCTGGTGACAGGCTTCTGATCGGCATGCACATGTCCTCCACGTCTGACCAAACCACAGATTCCCTGTGGGCTGAGCTTTGTACCTATAAAAAGGTGGATGGGTCTGAGAGACAGGATGAATGGATAGGAGGACTGGAGGATGATGGAGGAGGAAGGCATCGAGTTTGACTACCAGATTCTGGCTTGGACAAGTGGGTGGAAGGAGGTGCCCACCAGAGAGGAGGAATCAGGAAAGTAGGCAGCAAGGAGACTAGGGCTCATGGGCAGGAGAGTTTCAGGTCCCGCTCTGATGGGGGAGTGACCCAGCATCCTAACTCACCAGCTGCCCCTTCTTCCACCAAATCATTCTCTGGGCCTTCTTCTGCTGGGCAATTGCAGGGGCAATTGTTGGCCTCACACACGGGACACTGAGGATCATTAAGTGATTGTTCAGTTCGTATGTGATCTGAACAGGCCAGCGTTTGCTGTGTCCAGCACCATCACTCAATGGCTTGAGAGCACAATGGAGACTCCCATCCAGGAATGTGAGAGCAGCTGTTCAACTGTTTGAGAGCAGACATTTGCTTATTGTCTTTTTGTAAGACCTTTCATATACGTGGCCTTTTTTTTTTTTTGAGATAAGGTCTTGCTCTGTCACCCAGGCTGGAGTGCAGTGGTACAATCACAGCTCATTGCAGACCTCCTGGGTTCAAGTGATCTTCCCACCTCAGCCTCTCAAGTAGCTGGGATGACAGGTGCGAGCCACCATGTCCAGCTAACTTTTGTTTTTTCTTAGACGGAGTCTTGCTCTGTCGCCCAGGCTGGAGTGCAGTAGCACTCTCTTGGCTCACTGCAACCTCCATCTCCCAGGTTCAAATGGTTCTCCTGCCTCAGCCTCCTGAGTAGCTGGGATTATAGGTGCACACCACCACGCCCGGCTAATTTTTGTATTTTTCATAGAGATGGGGTTTCATCATGTTGGCCAGGCTAGTATCAAATTCCTGACCTCACATGATCCGCCCACCTCGGCGTCACAAAGTGTTAGGATTACAGGCGTGAGTCACTGCACCCGGCCCCAAGCTAATTTTTTATTTTATTTATTTATTTTTTTTGTAGCGATGGGGTCTTCCTATGTTGCTCAGGCTGATCTCAAACTCTTGGGCTCAAGCGATCCTCCCATCTCAGTCTCCCAAAGTGTTGGGATTACAGGTGTGGGCCAACCGTGCCCAGCTACATGTGTCTTCTGATTCTCCAACCACCCGGGGAGATAGCTTCCCATTTCACAGATGAGGGGATTGGCATATCTGAGAAAAGGGAAGGTGAAAAAGGAAAACAGTTTTTATCAAAGGCCTGCTCCATTTCCAGGAATT
This sequence comes from Nomascus leucogenys, assembly GCF_006542625.1. NCBI lineage: Eukaryota > Metazoa > Chordata > Mammalia > Primates > Hylobatidae > Nomascus > Nomascus leucogenys. The sequence goes on along the minus strand of NC_044387.1, from coordinate 59,169,851 downwards.
ATCCAGGGCTCTTTCACATATATTAACAAACCTATTCTCTCAAAATCATTACATGCAGCATCCATAGCTGCATTTTAAGTTCTAAATAAGTTCAAGTTCTGTGAAGTAACTAAGGAGTCCAGCTAGGAAGGTGGAGATTCAGATGTAAAATCCAGTGCCCAGGCCAGGCGCAGTGGCTCACGCCTGTAATCCCAGCACCTTGGGAGGCTGAGGAGGATGGATCATGAGGTCAGTAGATCGAGACCATCCTGGCCAACATGGTGAAACCCCGTCTCTACTAAAAATACAAAATTTTTTTTTTTTTTTTGAGATGGAGTCTCGCTCTGTTGCCCAGGCTGGAGTGCAGTGGCGCGATCTGGGCTCACTGCAAGCTCTGCCTCCTGGGTTCCTGCCATTCTCCTGCCTCAGCCTCTCCGAGTAGCTGGGACTACAGGTGCCCACCACCACGCCCGGCTAATTTTTTTGTATTTTTAGTAGAGACAGGGTTTCACCGTGGACTCAGTCTGCTGACCTCATGATCCGCCTGCCTCGGCCTCCCAAAGTGCTGGGATTACAAGCGTGAGCCACCGTACCCGGCCTAAAAATACAAAAATTAACCAGGCATGGTGATGTGCGCCTGTAGTCCCAGTTACTCAGCAGGCTGAGGCAGGAGAATCGCTTGAACCTTGAACCAGAGGCGAAGGCTGCAGTGAGCCAAGATCGCGCCACTGCACTCCAGCCTGGGTGACAGAGGAAGACTCCTTCTCTAAAAAAAAAAAAAAATCCAGTTCCCAGCCCTGGAATCCAAAGTTCATTCACTTACTGTACATTCAGTCAACAACCATTTCTCCAACATCTACTATTATCATGCACACTTGGGAAGAAAAAGATGAACAAAATAGAGAAACTTTGGCTGGGCACAGTGGCTCACACCTGTAATCCCAGCACTTTGGAAGGCTGAGGCAGGTGGATCACTTGAGGTCAGGTGTTCGAGACCAGCCTGGCCAACATGGTGAAACCCTGTCTCTACTAAAAATACAAAAATGAGCTGGTTGTGGTGGCATGCACCTGTAATCCCAGCTACTCGCAGGCTGAGACAGAAGAATCACTTGAACCTGGGAGCCAGAGGTTGCAGTAAGCCGAGACTGCGCCATTGCACTCCAGCCTGGGACACAGCAAGACTCCATCTCAAAAAAAAAAAAAAAAAAAAGGCTGGGCGTGGTGGCTCACGCCTGTCATCCCAGCACTTTGGGAGGCCAAGGCAGGTGGATCACCTGAGTTCAGGAGTTTGAGATCAGCCTGACAAACATGGCGAAACCCTGTGTCTACTAAAAATAGGAAAATCAGAGTCGGGTGCAGTGGCAGGCCTCTGTAATCCCAGCTACTAGCGGGCTGAGACAGGAGAATCACTTGAACCTGGGAGGTGGAGATTGCAGTGAGCTGAGATCGCACCACTGCATTCCAGCCTGGGTGACAGAGCCAGACTCTGACTCAAAAAAAAAAAAAAAAAAAAAGAGAAGCTTCTGCCATGGTAGAGTGTAAACATGTTGAGCACCATGCTGGAGAAGTACAAAGTGCTGTGGGTGGATGTAACAGGGCCACCAACTCTGCTTCTCTGGAGAAGTGACAGTTGAGCTAAGAGCTGATGGCTGACCACCAGGAGTCAGTGAGACAGAACGGGCATGAAGGGAGGCATGTTCCAGGCAGATAGAACAGAGGGAACAGCATGTGCAAAGCATCTGAGCTGGTACAGAGTTTGTGATGTTCCAGGGACTGTGTGATGGCCAGGGTGGCTGTACAAACAGCCCACTAGACCAGATTGTGCAGGACCATGTGGGCTGCATCTAAGATTTTTGAAGTTCAAGTCACCAAAAAGTTCTAGTTAAGTGGTGGGCAAAATCACAGTGGTTTTATAAAAAGACTGACTGACAAGTGGAGTGAAAGCAGAGACAAATTAGGTTTTCCTGGGGATCTAAGAGAAAAACAAGGGCAGGCTGGACTGAGTGGCAGCTCAGGGCCTGGGAAGAAAAGAATGAATAGGCCGGGCGCGGTGGCTCACGCTTGTAATCCCAGCACTTTGGGAGGCCGAGGCGGGCGGATCACGAGGTCAGGAGATCGAGACCACGGTGAAACCCCGTCTCTACTAAAAATACAAAAAAATTAGCCGGGTGTGGTGGCGGGCGCCTGTAGTCCCAGCTACTCAGAGAGGCTGAGGCAGGAGAATGGCAGGAACCCGGGAGGCGGAGCTTGCAGTGAGCCGAGATCGCGCCACTGCACTCCAGCCTGGGTGACAGAGCAAGACTCCGTCCCAAAAAAAAAAAAAAAAAGAAAGAAAAGAATGGATGCAAAGCCATTGAGGAGGCAAATCAACAGGGCTTGTGATGAACTCCACGTGGTGAGATGGCACAGCAAGAAGTGGCAGTTACTGTTGGATTCTCCCCTCTGACCCACAGCCCCCGAACTGCCCTGAGTAGCTTAAGGCAGGATGCTGAGGTGAAGCACCATGCTGAGTCTTATCTCAGCAAACCTAAGTTAGGCCGGGCATGGTGGCTCACACCTGTAATCCCAGCACTTTGGGAGGCTGAGGTGGGTGGATCGCCTGAGGTAAGGAGTTCAAGACCAGCCTGGCCAACATGGTGAAACCCCATCTCTACTTAAAATACAAAAAATTAGCCTGGTATGGTGGCAGGTGCCTGTAATCCCAGCTACTCGGGAGGCCGAGGCAGGAGAATCACTTGAACCCAGGAGGCAGAGGTTGTAGTGAGCTGAGATCACACCATTGCACTCCAGCCTGGGCAACAAGAGTGAAAACTCTGTCTCAAAAAACAAAAACAAAAACAAACCTAAATTAGAGTCTACAAAATTTTTCCTTTGATTTTTTTCAGAATGCCATCATATCTGCGCCCCAGAGCTGAGCTCACCCACTTAGCAAGATTCATTCTGACAGCATGAGCCTGCAGTTACTCATAAGTTATCCTGCCTGCTTACTATCCTCACTGGAACCATCCTTGCTCCTGCCCAGTGGCCTATGAAAGAAATCTCTCAATAAACTCCCAGCCAGACTCTCTAAGCCAGTGAATTCTGAAGCCCTTTCACCATCTGTGACCACTTCATTGACTGCCATGACCCCGGCCACCTGGCACAACTGCCTAGCCCAGGATGGGACTGCTTCTGTGGGGAACTGGGTGGGGAAAGAGATGATGCACGTGGAGCTTTTTATTTGCTTCTGATATGTACAGGTATACACAGTTGGTGAGTCTATGGTACATTATTTCACAAAATTATCTTACATCTGTGCACACTCCTGGGCAAGAAGTGGCAGATTCTGCCCCTAATATCCCATAGATGGTGAAGGAAAAGGATGCTACCAGGAGCCACCCCCTTCTGAGGACATTCATGGGGGCTGCCTGCCCTCTTCCCAGACACTGGAGCCCTCCCACGGACAATCTGTGCCTCCCACCTGCTCTGAGCACTTCCTGACAGGAGTGGTGGCAGCAGCAGCAGCTGCTTCCAAAGTCTTTCTTCTAGAGTAGAAGACTTGTTGCGGGGGCCAAAAAAAAAAAAAAAAAAATGGCCCCCACTCACTGATAGCAGCAAACAGACACCTGACTCCTAGAGCCTGCCTGGAATCCTCTGCCCCGGGTTTGAGGGCAGCGGCTCACCCACCTTCCCCCAGCACAGGCACAGCCTTCTAACCCTGGTGCAGCCTGGCCTCACGGGGCACTGGCATGCATCTTCTCCAGGCAACTTGTCCAGAACGTGACCAGTCGGTTGTCACGGTTGATGCAGAAGTCCGTGAAGTCCTTCAGCAGCCGATCAGCAAACTTTTCATCCCCTGTGGCGCTGGAGCGCCATGTTTTGGTGAGCATGGTGTTGTAAGCCCAGTTGTAGCCGACCCGCTCCTCGCAGAACATGTTCTGGTTGGTGGAGCTGGTGGAGTTCCGCCGCCGCCGCTGCTGCCCTGAGAACTTGCGCTTGGAGTAGGGCAGCTGCAGAAACACTGTTCCTGAAGAGAAACGGGAGCGCCTGTGTGGCAGCTACCAATAGGGCTCCTGGAGCCTGCTGAGGTGGTTCTGCAGCCACAGGCTTGGTGCAAGGAAAGGGATGTGGACCCACCTGCCCAACTCTGCCCGTAGCTCCTCACCTGTAACGTGGATATACTGAGGCTTGTTCTCAGCAGGGAAGTTAAAAGCAGAGGCAGAATATTTATCTTGTACAAACCCAAACCTGGGGAAGGACAGGAAGACATGCTAATCAGCGCCTCCTTAGTTAAAGGGGCAAGGGAAGAGAATGTAGCTGGTAGGACTCTCGGACAGCCTGAGACAAAGAGATCTGGAAAGATCTCTTTCCAGATTGCACATGCAGGCTGCTTATTTTTGTCCTCACCCTCACCACTTTCTGACCTCTACCTCTTCCAACACCATGGCTCACCAGACCTCCTCACACCCAGCTGCCCGTCATCTCCGAGGTTCACCATGTCACCACCACCATAGTGAATGAAAGCCTTCCCACCGGCTGCACTCTGCATCCAGCCTTCATCTCTGCTCAGACAGCCCGTCCCTCCTACCATGTTTCCTAACCATCCCAGCAGACCTTCCCACTGAGCATTCTCCCCCATCCCATCCTGGGCCTCTCACTGGAATCTACCTCATGTCCTGACAGGCCACACATACCTACCCGTATACTTGAGGCTATCCATTCCTCCAGGGAAGGTCCTTATCTTTTTTTTTGGTGAGAGGGAGTCTCGCACTGTTGCCCAGACTGGAGTGCAATGGCATGATCTCAGCTCACTGCAACCTCCACCTCCTGGGTTCAAGTGATTCTCCTGCCTCAGTCTCCTAAGTAGCTGGGATTACAGGCATGTGCCACCACGCCTGGCTAATTTTTGTATTAGCTAGGATTGTTCTGGGATTAGCCAGGAGAATCACTTGAACCCGGGAGGCGGAAGCCGCAGTGAGCTAAGATCATGCCATTGCACTTCAGCCTGGGCGACAGGGCGAGACTCCATCTCAAAAAGAAAAAAAAAAGAGGAATGCCAAGCTGGGGCTCTCTGCTTCACTGTGCTCTGGAAATGGGCAGGAGGAGCCATTTTTCATCTATGGCTTGTTCTATTCCTGGTTTTTCTATTTCCATAAGGCACATTTATTACAGTTCTACCTGCTAAGAGCTGTAAAGGACGTGGTAACAGATGTGGCTCCTGCCCTCTAAGTCTGACGGGTTTATATAATGGAGACAATGATGTAGGCAGAACCAAAGAAGGGAAAATGCCTGTCTTCTTCCCCGGACTGAGTTCCTTGGGGAGGTGCTGTGTTGTATCCTCTACATAATCTGCATTCCATAATTTTTTACCAAAGAATACATGAAGTCAAATATGCAAACTAAATGGGTAGGCTACTATGCACTGTAAGCTCCCTGTCTGCAGGCTGATTATATGATGAGGAGTGGCTCTGGATTTTGCCTTTGCAAAATCCTGTCTACTCTTGCTCTGTCATCCAGGCTGGAGTGCAGTGATACAATCTTGGCTCACCGCAACCTCCACCTCCTGGGTTCAAGCAATTCTCGTGCTTCCAGCCTCCCAAGTAGCTAGGATTACAGGCACACGCCACCACAACCAGCTAATTTTTGTATTTTTAGTAGAGATGGGGTTTCACCATTTTGGCCAGGCTGGTCTTGAACTGCTGACCTCAGGTGATCCGCCTGCCTCAGCCTCCCAAAGTGCTGGGATTACAGGCGTGAGCCACCACACCCAGCCTGCTTTCTCTCTACTTTCTAATTAAGGCTATTGATTTCCTCAGCATGGATCAGCCTGACCAGAGTAATTTTTTTACCTCATTTCTTCCTTAGGTCACCAGGAAAGAACTCTATTTTTTATTATAAAAAGGCAATTTAACCACATGGTTCCTGGCCACCTGACTGTCCACTCAGGAAGAATGCAAGACAGAAAGGCAGTAAGGGCGGGGGAAGGGATATAATCATCTCCACCTGCCCCAAGGAAGATGAAGGAGGAGCTGCAGGTCACAGCCTAGGGGCTGAGGAAGATGAAGGAAGAGCTGTAGGTCACAGCCTAGGGGTTGAGGAAGATGAAGGAGGAGCTGTAGGTCACAGCCTAGGGGCTGAGGAAGATGAAGGAGGAGCTGTAGGTCACAGCCTAGGGGCTGAGGAAGATGGACACTTTTTTAGCTCTTTCTGAGATGGACCTTATGGGTGGGCTGATGTGTCGTTTAGAGCCACAGTTGCACTTAAAGCTCCACCCTATGCAAAAGCTACATATGAAACTACTCTAAGGAGGCACCTTGCTAGGCATTATAGAAGGAAACACAAATAGGAAAAAGCATACCCCTGCCCTCCAAGGGCCCCCAAATCACTGGAATACATTCAGAGTGTTTTGAAAGAAAGGGAAAGAGGAATTCAGAGAGGAAACATTTGGGAATCCCTGGAGGAAGATTCTGACAGGTGTAGAAGCGGGGAGAGGTATAAGTGTGGAAGGTGGGAGAGGTTAGGTGTGGAAGGTGGGGGGGGGGGGTGTTTAGGTGTGGAAGGTGGGGGGGTTTAGGTGTGGAAAGTGGAGGGGTTTAGGTGTGGAAGGTGGGGGGTTTAGGTGTGGAGATGGGGGTTTAGGTGTGGAAGGTGAGGGGGTTTAGGTGTGGAAGGTGGGGGTTTAGGTGTGGAAGGTGGGGGGAGGGTAGGTGTGGAAGGTGGAGGGGTTTAAGTGAGGGGGTTTAGATGAGGAAGGTGGGAAGGTTTAGGTGTGGAAGGTGGGGGTTTTAGGTGTGGAAGGTGGGGGGTTTAGGTGTGGAAGGTGGGGGGTTTAGGTGTGGAAGTTGGGGTTTTAGGTGTGGAAGGTGGGGGGAGGGTAGGTGTGGAAGGTGGAGGGGTTTAGGTGTGGAAGGTGGGGGGTTTAGGTGTGGAAGGTGGGGAAGGGTAGGTGTGGAAGGTCGGGGGTTTAGGTGTGGAAGGTGGGGGGAGGGTGGTGGCTCACACCATGGAGAAACCCCATCTCTACTAAATATACAAAAAATTAGCCGGGTGTAGTGGTGCATGCCTGTAATCCTAGCTACGCGGGAGGCTGAGGTAGGAGAATCGCTTGAACCTGGGAGGCGGAGGTTGCGGTGAGCCGAGATCGTGCCATTGCACTCCAGCCTGGACAACAAGAGCGAAACTCCATCTCAAAAAAAAAAAAAAAAAAGGAGGGGGTTTAGGTGTGGAAGGTGGGGGGAGGTTAGGTGTGGAAGGTGGAGGTAGAGAAGGTGGGGGTTTAGGTGTGGAAGGTGGAGGTACAGAAGGTGGGGGTTTAGGTGTAGAAGGTGGGGGATTTAGGTGTGGAAGGTGGGGGGGTTTAGGTGTGGAAGGCGGAGGTATAGAAGGTGGGGGTTTAGGTATAGAAGGTGGAGGTACAGAAGGTGGGGGTTTAGGTGTGGAAGGTGAAGGGGTTTGGGGGGGTTAGGTGTGGAAGACAGAGGTACAGAAGGTGGGGGCTTAGGTGTGGAAGGTGGAGAGGTTTACGTGTGGAAAGTGGAGGGGTTTAGGTGTGGAAGGTGGGGGGGTTTAGGTGTGGAAGGCGGAGGTATAGAAGGTGGGGGTTTAGGTGTGGAAGGTGGGAGGTTAGGTGTGGAAGGTGGAGGTACAGAGGTGGGGGTTTAGGTATAGAAGGTAGGGGGTTTAGGTGTGGAAGGTGGAGGGGTTTAGGTGTGGAAGGCGGAGGTATAGAAGGTGGGGGTTTAGGTGTGGAAGGTAGAGGTACAGGAGGTGGGGGTTTAGGTGTGGAGGGTGGAGGGGTTTAGGTGTGGAAGGTGGGGGGGTTTAGGTGTGGAAGGTAGGGGGGTTTAGGCGTGGAAAGTGGGGGGTTTAAGCGTGGAAGGTGGGGGAGTTAGTTGTGGAAGGTGGGGGGTTTAGGTGTGGAAGGTGGGGGGGGTTAGGTGTGGAAGGTAGGGGGATTTAGGTGTGGAAGGTGGAGAGGGGGTTAGGTGTGGAAGGTGGGGGGTTTAGGTGTGGAAGGTGGGGGGGTTTAGGTGTGGAAGGTGGAGGTATAGAAGGTGGGGTTTAGGTATGGAAGGTAGCGGGGTTTAGGTGTGGAAGGTGGGGGGGTTTAGGTGTGGAGATGGGGGGTTTAGGTGTGGAAGGTGGGGGTTTAGGTGTGGAAGGTGGGGGCATTTAGGTGTGGAAGGTAGGGGAGTTTAGGTGTGGAAGGTGGAGGGGTTTAGGTGTGGAAGGTGGAGGTACAGAAGGTGAGGGTTTAGGTGTGGAAGGTGGGGGGTTTAGGCGTGGAAGGTGGGGGGTTTAGGTGTGGAAGGTGGGGGTTTAGGTGTGGAAGGTGGGGGGGTTTAGGTGTGGAGATGGGTTTAGGTGTGGAAGGTGGGGGGGTTTAGGGGTGGAAGGTGGGGGTTTAGGTGTGGAAGGTAGGGGGGTTTAGGTGTGGAAGGTGGGGGCATTTAGGTGTGGAAGGTAGGGGAGTTTAGGTGTGGAAGGTGGAGGGGTTTAGGTGTGGAAGGTGGAGGTACAGAAGGTGAGGGTTTAGGTGTGGAAGGTGGGGGGTTTAGGTGTGGAAGGTGGGGGGTTTAGGCATGGAAGGTGGGGGGTTTAGGTGTGGAAGGTGGGGGGTTTAGGTGTAGAAGGTAGGGGGTTTAGGTGTGGAAGGTGGAGGTACAGAAGGTCGGGGTTTAGGTGTGGAAGGTAGTGGGGTTTAGGTGTGGAAAGTGGGGGAGTTTAGGTGTGGAAGGTAGGGGGGTTTAGGTGTGGAAGGTGGGGGTTTACGTGTGGAAGGTGGAGGGGGGTTATGTGTGGAAGGTGGGGGGTTTACGTGTGGAAGGTTGGGGGAGTTAGGTGTGGAAGGTAGGGGGGTTTAGGTGTGGAAGGTGGAGGGGGGTTAGGTGTGGAAGGTAGAGGTATAGAAGGTGGGGGTTTAGGTGTGGAAGGTGTGGGGTTTAGGTGTGGAAGGTGGAGGGGGGTTATGTGTGGAAGGTGGAGGGGGTTTATGTGTGGAAGGTTGGGGGAGTTAGGTGTGGATGGTAGGGGGGTTTAGGTGTGGAAGGTAGAGGTATAGAAGGTGGGGGTTTAGGTGTGGAAGGTGGGGGGTTTAGGTAAGGAGCACACTGCAGCACACTGGTACAATGATGCAGAGGACTGGTCAGAAAACAGGTGAGGGTATCTGTGGCAGAAAAATCTGGCTGAGGAGGAAAGTACAATAGTTCCTGGGAAGATATGACGAGGATCTGGACTGAGGGGGATCAGGAGGAGGATTCGGTGAAGGAAAAAAGCACATTTAACAAATAAAGGCAACGTTCTGAGTGATATCCCGCAAGCAGGGCAAGCAGGGTAAGAGCTACTTAGAAACTCGTGAGTTAGCAGGGTCCCCCCTGGTGATTGCTGTCTACTGAGAGCTCACTAGGTGCATCACCAGGCTCTCCAGAACATCAGAGAACCCTCCCAGCTTCCCCATGAGGGGTAAGAAAATGGAGGCTCACCAGTTCCAGAATTGCTCATGGTTCCCCCTGGCAGGTGATATCCCGCCAGCAGGGCAAGCAGGGTAAGAGCTACTTAGAAACTCGTGAGTTAGCAGGGTCCCCTCTGGTGATTCCTGTCTACTGAGGGCTCACTAGAACATCAGAGAACCCTCCCAGCTTCCCCGTGAGGGGTAAGAAAATGGAGGCTCACCAGTTCCAGAATTGCTCATGGTTCCTCAGCCAGATGCTGGTGGAGGTGGGAGTGGATAAAGCCTGTCTGTTTCCCATATCAAGGCCCTTTCCCACTGACTGCTGCACTCTCTACCTTCTGCCCTGAATCCGCATCACCCACCATTAGCGGAAGGAGGAAATCAGCCACCCTTGCCTTCATTCCACAGTCTTTGCTAAGCACCTGAGCTAGGTCTGTGAAGGGGTAGACCTTAGACGAAGGTCTAAGGTAAGCTGGGGCCATGGTGGGTGTGAGAGGCTAAATAGTGTGTGGTTGTGAGTATGAGTATATATAGGGGGGTAAGGAGTGTAACAGCTGAAGACGTTTGAATAAGGAGATGACAGGATACTGGAAAAGGTGTAATGAGAGGATTACTGAAGCAAGAACAAGGGGCTTTGTTTTTACCATGACTAACATGAAGTGGCCATCAGATACCAGGCTGGTGATGTCTGGAGACAACACAGTCGGCTAGACTGGTCTAGGGGGAGACAGTAAAGTCTAGGACAGGCTTTCCCTGGCACACATATTAGATGCCAAGAAATATCTATTGACTCATCTATTGCTTTTTAACCATTCATTGTCTTTTCAACCTGTGTTGGGCTCTTGACACATTTTTTGATTTTTCATTTTATATTATTTCCTGAATAGCTTGGCCTAGGGTCTTGTTGGAGGCTAAGGAGAGAGTTCTATGTTCTCCACTCAACTGGAAGAAGAAAATAATGAGGTCTGAAAAACAACAGCTACAGGAAGCAGGGAGGCAGCGCTTATCTCAAAAACCAATGTAAAGAATCCTGTTGGAGATAAGCAGTGAATTTGCCATTGGTGGAATAGATCCCTTTCTCTAGGAATAAAAAAATGGGTTTCACTTTGGTAACGGCTATTCAAGATAAACACTGATTTCCTTCCCACTCTTCATACTTGCTAAGGGACAAACCTGTATGCAATGGCTTCCTGGAAGAGGTGCATTCGATCCCAGTACGTTTCCGGTTCAAAGCCTGAAAGGAAAATAAGAATAAATATTGGGTTGTGATCACAAGGTTCGTAATTCTCTCTGGGCCAGTCTTCCATACCCTTTACTACTCTTGGCAATCAGTCCTCTTGAGCCTAACCTCTGCTTCTCCATACTACGCCCTTTGGGAAAGACTGGCCTCTATCCCAAGGGTCAAAGAAAGAACAGCTGTGTGTTCACACCATCCCTTCCCCCAAGCTATAGCTGGGTCTGGGAAGGTGGAGTCCTTAGCAGTCAGTGTGAGCTACCAGAACTCAATATAAGGCTCATTTGAATGACTTCTTATACCCAAAGCTGAAAGGAGCATGACATTAAAGTACAAACAGAATATAAACTGTAAATGCATGTTAGTTGCCATGGTCATAGCTCACTGCAGCCTTGAACTCCTGGGCTCAAGTGATCCTCCTACCTTAGTCTCCAAAGTAGCTAGGACCACAGGCATGCAGCACTATGGCCAACTAATTTTTTTTTTTTTTTTTTGAGGGAGAGTCTTGCTTGGTCACCCAGGCTGGAATGCAGTGGTGAGATCTTGGCTCACTGCAACCTCGGCCTGCCGGGTTCAAGTGATTCTCATGCCTCAGCCTCCCGAGTAGCTGGGATTAGAGGCATATGCCACCACACCCGGCTAATTTTTGTATTTTTAGTAGAGACGGGGTTTTACCATGTTGGCCAGGCTGGTCTTGAACTCCTGACCTCAAGTGATCCGCCTGCCTCGGCCTCCCAAAGTGCTGGGATTACAGGCATGAGCCACCGTGCCCGGCCCCAACAATTTCTACATTTTTAAATTGTTTTAATTTTTAAATCTTTTTGTAGAGATGGCATCGCACTATGTTGTCCAAGCTGGTCTCAAACTCCTGGCCTCAAGTGATCCTCCCGCCTCTGCCTCTCAAAGTGCTGGGATTACAGGCATGAGCCACTGTGCCCGGACCATGTAAGCTGCTTCTAAGGAACAACAACCACCCCCCCCTTTTTTTTTTTTTTTTTGAGACGAAGTTTTGCTCTTGTTGCCCAGGCTGGAGAGCAATGGCACGATCTCAGCTCACCACAACCTCCGCCTCCCAGGCTCAAGCGATTCTCCTGCCTCAGCCTCCCGAGTAGCTGGGATTACAGGCATGTGCCACCGTGCCCAGCTAATTTTTGTGTTTTTGGTAAAGACGGGGTTTCAACATGTTGGCCAGGCTGGTCTTGAACTGCTCACCTCAGGTGATCCACCTGCCCTGGCCTCCCAAAGTGCTGGGATTATAGGCATGAGGCACCACACTCGGCCCACCCCCACTTTTTATATTACCAATCTTCCCACAAGAAAGGGCAAATATTATAAGCTCCATTTTGGGGGTAGGAAAATTGAAGCAAATAAATATAAAAATAAAAATTTGGGCCAGGTGTGCTGGCTCACACCTGTAATCCCAGCACTTTGGGAGGCTGAGGTGGGCGGATCACCTGAGGTCAGGAGTTTGAGACCAGCCTGGCCAACATGGTGAAACCCCGTCTCTACTAAAAGTACAAAAATTAGCTGGGCATGGTGGTGCATGCCTGTAATCCCAGGTAATCAGGAGGCTGCGGCAGGAGACTCACTTGAACCCAGGAGGTGGAGGTTGCAGTGAGCTGAGATTGCGCCACTGCACTCTAGCCTGGGTGACAGAGCAAGACTCCATCGCAAAAAAACTAAAATAAAGTAAAATAAAATAAAAGTTTGAAGAGTAATCAGTTGCGGGAGGAGAGCAGAAAAGACAAGTCCCCTCCTCCATAACCCACTTTGTTACTCCAGCCTCATGCCTTCTGCAAGGCTGTTGCTGAGGACCAAGAGCGGAGGGGGAAGGGTGCAGGGCTGGGGAAGACTGTTGCACAGCTCCAGAGGACAGAGCTCGGGCTGCTCTCAGGGAGGAGGTGCTGAGGCCTGGGGTGGTAATTGCACAGCCATCCCAAAGACAACAGTGCCTGCGGTGGTTTTGCTAATCTTTCCACATTTGGAATTTTCTACCTGGGATGGATTTGAGGATTCAGGGCAACTAACGAGCAAAAAGCCAGGCACAGTGGCTTACGCCTATAATCCCAGAACTTTGGGAAGCCGAGGCGGGCAGATCACCTGAGGTCAGGAATTCAAGACCTTCCTGGCCAACATGGTGAAATCCCATCTCTACAAAAATACAAAAAAAATTACCCAGGCATGAATGGCGTGTGCCTGTAATCCCAGCTACTCAGGAGGCTGAGGCAGGAGAATCACTTTAACCCGGGAGGCGGAGGTTGCAGTGAGAGGACATCACACCACTGCATTCCAGCCTGGGTGACAGAGCCAGACTCCGTCACAAAAAAAAAAAAAAAAAAAAAAAAAAGGGCAAAAAGCAAAACAGACTTTGGCTTTAAACAGAGAAAATCCACACACACAGCACATTCTTGTCAGATTTTTAAGATTTTGAATTTGCTGCTATCGGAAATGGCAAGAACAAAAAGAGAAGAGGCACAGAAGCAAGAAAATAGATTTTTAGATTCAAATCCTTATTCCTTTAAACTGGGACCCTTTCTGCAGCTGTAACCATGGCAACCAACAGAGGCTGCTGGTCTTGAAGACTGAGTTACAACTGGCAGGGAAAAACAACTTGCACAAAAATGTCCTCCAACGCCAGCCCTGTGGGCAATCCTGTGCTGTTACAGCAAAGGTGGAAAACCCCCAAAGAGTCTTTGGACAGTGTCGGGGGAAGATCTCTCTGTTCCCTCAACATAATAAAAACAATAGTACCAGGAGCTGCTTGGCTTAAAACTGTCCCATATGAACACAATCATCCCGCATTTCAGGACTGCATAAATGGTCCTCTCTCAGCCACACCACTGTGAAGTTAAACAAGAACATGTGTGTTTCAAGGGGGCTTTGTAAGCTCTGTGTGTCCCACAGTCTATAGCCTCCAGCAGGTAGGGCCTCTGTCGGGCTGGCTTTGGGACCCCGATTATCACTTAGAACATTGTGTCTATAAAAAAAATCTTCCAAACTGTAAACAAAAAATACACGGATGGGCTTTTGGAAGAAAAGCTGTTTGCACCATGAGGGCAGCCTGTCACATGGAAATTGCAGGAATACTTAGCTTGACCTAATCCACTTGGGGAGATCTCCTTATCTTTTGGACCGGTTCTCTGCTGCTGATCACGACACAGACTTACAAGGGCACAAGAAGAAAGCATCTCTTTTACGTCAAACGTTATTTCCTTCACAGTTCTAATCTTTATACCTGAGAAACCTCAGGGCTCCTGATGTATCAGCATCAACCCTAGCTTTGCGTTTTAAAAAAGATCATCTGTGAACTCATCGAAAGCTTTGTAGGAGCTATTTATATGTGCATCCGCAACGAGCACTTGGTAATAAAAAGCTATATGCTGTGTCAAGTACAGCTCGTCTTTGATCTGTCCTAAATCTGCCCTCAGGGTTCTGGGCTCTGGGGTGGAGCAGCAGGTCCAGGCTGACCCTGGGTACTCCTTCTGATTGAAAACCTTTCCCAGACAGAAGGGCTCTGATTTGGGTCCTGCCATCATCCTCTGATCCTGCTTTGTCTTCCCTGAGATGCATGACTCGAGTCACACGCACCATTCCAGAGGCTGACACGCCACAGCTTTGCACAAAAGGATGCTGTTTCCTGTTTTGCTTTTCATGACCTCCCTTTCCTGGCCTTTTTGCACGAAATAGCATATGTAAGTCTCCCGTGAGGTTTAAATCCCTGCAGCCCAAACCAGTTAGGCTGGAGCATATGAAAGGACAGCGTGGGAGAACACCAGTGCTGCCTGTGATTTATAGAGTTTAGCGTCCTCTCCCACCCACCACTTTGCTCCAGGCAGCTCTAGACACTCTCATTTTAGGAATAAGGAATTCGAGACTCAGAGACATGAAATGTCCAGGGTTATCCAGCCACTAAGTCAAGAACCAGGACCCTTTAGAACCTTGATCCTTTTGGCCCCTTGTTGAAAGGCTATCCCTTTTCCCTAGTCCGTGTTGACTGGATACCCAGAGTGGTGTCCTTATTAGGGACGGGGTCTTACTGGTTGAGACAGAACCTCCAGAAGGGAGCATTTCTTACTATCAAACAGGTGCTCGCTGCCCTCCTTGAGCAAGCAGTTGATGTTGAGTGGGATGAAGAGCTGGGCACGAAGGGGGTCGCCATACAGGTAACTGGGCAGTGCAAAAGGCCCCTCCAAAACTGGAACCAACAAGAAGCCACAGGAGGTGGCTTTCCGATGCCAACCTTGGACCTGGCGGAAAGTACAGAAACAAACATATCATCTCCAAGTTCTTTCAAACAAGAGAAAATACTTCTCAAGGAGGAAACCCACCAGAAAGGCAGCATGCATATTGATTTGCGTGCTCATTTATTCATGTTTGCTGGCTGTGAATTGGTCCTGGACAGGCAAAAATGCAGTTTAACATCCTGACAAATACTAGACAAACTGTGAGCTAAGCACACAGCTCCTCTTTACGGCCCAAACTTCTGTACCTTCGGTGTTTCTTTTAGAAAGAACGGTCTGCAGGGAGTTGAAATCCTTCCCATTCTAGGGGATGTTGGAGAAAGGTCACAGGATAGAGGTTAAGTCCTTCTAATTTTGTCCTTTTCTTTTTTTTTTTGACACAGTCTTGCTCTGTTGCCCAGGCTGGAGTACAGTGGCCGGATCTCAGCTCACTGCAACCTCCGCCTCCCGGGTTCAAGCAATTCTCCCGCCTGAGACTCCCAAGTAGCTGGGACTACAGGCGTGCACTACCACGTCCAGTTAATTTTTGTATTTTTAGTAGGGACAGGGTTTTGCCAGTTGGCCAGTATGGTCTCGAACTCCTGACTCAGGTGATCCGCTGGCCTCAGCCTCCCAAATGCTAGGATTATAGGTATGAGCCGCTGCACCCAGCCTAATTTTGTACTTTACCAGGAATTTAATAAGTTCAAGGTATCAAATAGGAAAACAACTCACTCAGGCTGGCTGAGAGAAATGTGACAGAGGGTGGGAAACGACCACGGTGGCTTCTGATAATGGTAAGCCCTGACCTGACAGAGTGAGAGCCACTTTCTGGCAGACTCCCGAATCCTATCTGTCCAAAGATAAGAATAAAAGTTACTGGGGCAAAAAGATAAACCTACCATCAATAACATTTTCTTAGGGAACAGTGGCAATTTTCTAGATCTTGAGATACTCTTTTTAACCATAAAAATGATGTATGTTAAAAAAAAAAAAAGGTTGATCGATGTGGCTCTGGCATACAGATTGATTTTTGTGTCAAGTATTATTTCCAAAAAAACACAGTTGGGACATAGCTTGACTTAAACAAATGATTATGTAAAAAATTAAAGGGTACCACCCTTATCTTTTCTCTCAGGGAAAGTTCATAACAAAAATAACAACAAAAAGCCAAGATCTCTGTTTGACCGAAATAATTCCTAAGGTTTGGTCAAAAACCTTTTTATTTTATGTAGTATTTGTCCCAATAAAATCTGATTTTTAACAAATGTGGACATTGCCTTAAAATAATAATTAGCTTACATACACTGAAGTTTTAAAAGCTTAATAAAATAATGATAAACAGATTAGCAGCTTTCAGTGGGTTTTACATGAACAGATGTGAAAAGCGTACTTTATGGAGACAGTTGCTAAATTCCTCTAAGGAAATGAACACTGTCTTTCCTGCCCAACTGTAACTATATGTGTGTGTCTATGAACGCTGTGGTCATGCTGTTTTGGGATATACTTATCTAGTAGGGCCAGCAAGCCTACTGGGTCAGAGAGTTAGTTTTACCTGAAAGAAGTGGTCATGCTGGTATCAGTGAGCTGGGGAAGGGCTGGTGTCCTCTGTGAGCTGAGCAGAATGAGCAGCAGGCTGTCTTTTTTTATTTGGACCTTACGGATGTTCCCCAGATGAGAGTCTTTCCAAGGGAGGGGCCCTTGAAGATGCTAATGCCATGTGGAGGCAGACAGAGACCCGGAAAAATTGCTTTCCCAGGATACCATGTTTTGTGGGACAAAACTTAGCCTATGAGCTCTGGACAAAAAAAAAAAAAAAAACCTGCTGGCTCATGCTGTACTCATTTCTCTTTGCTTATCTCCTAGCTTTTAGTAAACTCTTTTTGAACTTCCCAGCTGTTCTCTGTTGTATGAAGAGATGGCTGGGCTGGTGTTGAGAGAAGCGAGATTCAGTAGAAGCCACAGAAGAATATTCTTTTTGGCTATATTGGAGAGTGTATAAAAAGGAGTGGCGGACTATAAAGATGGTTAAGGGGCTCTCCTGGAAGGTACTGACAACTTGGCTAAGGAGTGAGCACTGCGATGGGGGATGGTCAGGTATGGCTTCTTAGTGTAGGAGCAGTGAATGGCCTGATTAGAGATGCAGGCCAGGATGAACTAGAAGGAGAAAGGACAGTCAGGAAGACCAGTTAAAACAGGGCTTCTCAACCTTGGCACTTGTGACATCTTGGGCTGGTTGTTCTTTGTTGTGGGGGCTGCCCTGTGCATTATAGGATGATGAGCAGCTTTGCTGGTCTCTACCCACTAGATGCCAGTAGCACCCACCCTGCCTTCACCCCTTTCTTTCTTTTTTTTTTGAGACAGATTCTCGCTCTGTTGCCCAGGCTGGAGTGCAATGGCGCGATCTCGGCTCAGTGCAACCTCCGCCTCCCAGGTTCAAGTGATTCTCCTGCCTCAGCCTCCCGAGTAGCTGGGATTATAGGCAGTGCGCCACCACGCCTGGCTAATTTTTTGTATTTTTAGTAGAGAAGGGGTTTCTCCATGTTGGTCAGGCTGGTCTCGAACCCCCAACCTTAGGTGATCCTCCCACCTCGGCCTGGGATTACAGGCGTGAGCCACTGCGCCCAGCCTTCTTTTTTTCTTAAGATGAAGTCTCACTCTCACCCAGGCTGGAGTGCAGTAGCATGATCTCGGCTCACTACAACCTCCATCTCCCAGGTTCAAGTGATTCTCATGCCTCAGTTTCCCGAGTAGCTGGGACTACAGGCGTGCACCACCATGCCTGGGTAATTTTTGTATTTTCAGTAGAAACAGGGTTTCACCATGTTGGCCAGGCTGGTCTTGAACTCCTGACCTTGAGTGATCTGCCTGCCTCGGCCTCCCAAGGCATGAGCCACCGTGCCCAGCCACCCCTTTCTGTCTTCAGATATTGCCAAATGATCCCGGGTGGCAAAATCGGCCCAGGTAAAGAACCACTGAGTTCAAAGCAGTGATGTTTATTAACAGGGGACTGGCTAACTATGGTGTAAACAAATAATAGAAAACTCTCCAGCCCTTAAAAACAACGAGGCAAAACAAAAACAAACAAAAATCCCAATAACAATAATAATAAAAAAAACCCCAAGGCAGATTTATTTGTACTGACATGGAACACATAGGTGATAGAAAAAATGCAATGTAAGTAGTATGTATCCAATGCTACCATCTCTGTTGAAAAAAAAAAAAGTAACATGATTTTGTCCATGCTTAGAACCTCTCTGGAAGTTTACTCAACAAAGCGGAAGTAGATCCCAGGGAATGAGAGTGGGAAACAGACTTACTTTTCACTCTAAACCAGTGATTCTCAACAGGGAACAATACTCCCCCTTCCTAGGGACATGTGGCAATATCTGGAGACATTTTGATTACCACACCTGGGGCTGTGCTACTAGCATTTAGTGGGTAGAGGCTAGGGTTGTTGCTCAATTTCCTAAAAGGTGCAGGACTCCCCCACAGAGAATTATCTGGCCTCAGATGTCAATAGTGCTAAGGCTAAGAAACCCTGATTCTACCCTTTTTGATTGCTTGAAATTTTTACTATGTTTAAATTTTTTAAAAAGGTTACTCCAATAGTCCCGATGAATGGTAATAAAAGCCTGAACTAAAAAATTAAAGTGACATGAATCTCCATCAAGCATCTCCATGCCCCACTGTGAGGTGAGCCAAAGGCCTGACAACATGCATGAAGGTTCTCACCATCTCAAAGAGTACTGCTGCGGTCACTGCCATCCAGTGCAGCTTGATCTCAAAGGCTGCATTCAGAGAAAAGTTGCCATGGTAATAACAGCTGCACCACTCCAGCCGGTCTGTGCGGTTGTTCACGTCAACATCCAGGGTCACGGTCCTCTGCTCTGGGACAGTGGCAGCTATGTCAGCACACAGGAGGGGCCCCAAGAGAGTGAGAAAAGGAGTGGGATGAAGAAGAACAAATAACTAAGTATCCAGATATGAAACTACATACAAGTGCCTAAAAGAAAACTGCAGATTCTAGAAGTTTCCTGGAAATCATCTAGAGATTGGAAAACTTTCTGTAAAAGGCCTCATTATAAATATTTTACATTTTGTGAGACATATGGTTTCTGTTGCAACTACTCAACTCTGCTATTGTAGTGCAAAAGCAGCCACGAACGTTACATAATGAATGTGCCTGGCTGTATTCCAATAAAACTTTATAAAAGCAGACTGAGTTTTAGGGTGGTTAAACTATGCTGTAGGATATCATGTTAGATATGTGTCACTGTACATTTGTCCAAACCTATAGAATATACAACACCAGCCGGGCACAGTGGCTCACGCCTGTAATCCCAGCACTTCGGGAGGCCGAAGCGAGCGGATCACCAGGTCAAGAGATCGAGACCATCCTGGCCAACATGGCGAAACCCCATCTCTACCAAAAATACAAAAATTAGCTGGGCATGGTGGCGCGCACATGTAGTCTCAACTACTCGGGAGGCTGAGGCAGAAGAATCGCTCGAACCTGGGAAGCAGAGGTTGCAGTGAGCTGAGATCGCGCCATTGCACTCCAGCCTGGCGACAGAGCGAGACTCTGTCTCAAAAAAAAAAAAAAAAAATACAACACCAAGAGTGAACCCTAAAATGTAAACCACGGATATTCTGGGTGACAATGATGTCAATGTAGGTTTCTGGATTGTACCTTGTAAAAAATGGACTACTCCATCTGGGGATATTGATAGTGGGGGCAGCAGGTTGCGGGGGTGGAGGTCAAAGAATGCATAGTAATTTTCTTTCTTTCTTTTTTAGAGATGGAGTCTCACTCTGTCACCCAGGCTGGAGTGTAGTAGCGTGATCTTGGCTCACTGCAACCTCTGCCTCCCAGGCTCAAGTGATTCTCTTGCCTCAGTCTCCCAAGTAGCTGGGATTACGGGCATGCGCCACCACACCCGGCTAATTTTTGTACTTTTAGTAGAGACGGGGTTTTGCCATGTTGGCCAGGTTGGTCTCAAACTCCTGACCTCAGGTGATCCACCTGCCTCAGCCTCTCAAAGTGCTGGGATTACAGGCTTGAGCCACCATGCCCGGCCAGATGTACAGGAACTTTCTATTAGATTCTGCTATGAACTGAAAACTGCTCTAAAAGAAACAGTCAATTATAAACGAACAAATGGCGAGCCAGATTTGGCTGCTTAAGCCATAGTTTACTTCTCCCTAAGTAATCCAACCCCTTCATTTACAGATGAGGAAATGGCAGCCCAGGGAGGGAAGATGCCTTGGTCAAGATCATGGAATCAGAACCTCAGCCAGGCTAAACCCCAGATCTTTTTATTTCAGTGACCTATGAAGAAACACAATGGGCAAACAGCGCAGACCACCAGTGACAAGTCTTGGTTTTCAGGTTTCAACCCAGGAAGACAGTAGTTCTATAATCTTTTCTCAAGAAATGAAATCTTATAATGAAGCTTAACACCCTGTCCTTTCATTGACATGTTGCTCAAGGATGCTGGGCGAGTACCAAGCTTACTCATCCTATCTGGGACTTCTGCTCAGAAATCCTACTCAACTCAAGATAGGATGTTTTAGAGACATGTCAGACAATCAAGTTCCTGACCAGGCTAAGGCCCTAAAATACGCTCAGAAGCAAAGAAAAGGTCAGGCTTCTGTTCTGTCTGGCTGGGCACTGCCAGACCTAGGGTTTCTTGTTGTTTTTTTCCTCCCTGAGGCACAGTCTTAAGAGATCCTGAGAACATGTGCCTCCAGACCTAGGGTTTCTATAAACTATAATCTGCCCCTCATTCTCCCTTACCCCCATGAATTCAACAGTTTTCTTCAGCTGAAGTGGTCAGTTTAGTTCTGGGTTCTGCAGATAGAACCCCTGAGTGGGTTTTTCTCACTGACAAGGATAAACAGCTCTTGAGTCAGCAACTTTAATGAGCTTCTGTTGTAAGGCAGGAGAGCTCCAGCTAGGTCACTAATGGCATTCAGGCAAACTGAATGACATTCAGGCATTCGGCTGCCAGAGGTACCACTCACCATTCTCTCAAAAGACTAAGTCCAGGGAGTGTGGTTAGCAAGATGAATATGAGAGCAGGGATTAACTAAAAGTTGACAGAAACTGGAGAAAGAGAACGCCTGAAAGAGCTGCTGAGAGCTAAATTAGTTGAATGTGGCTGAAAGGATGAGTTGATAAAGATAATGTAAAGATAACGATTTTAAGTGATATGCTCTTTGCTTTTGCATTAAGAGGTAATTAAAGAGAAAGGACTAGAACACGTTACTGTCGATGACTTGGTGGCTGAAATCACTCCAAAAGGCAGAGCCCTAGTACTTGACAGTTTAAAGGAGCTCCTACAAAAACTAAAAGCATTCCCTGCTCAGCCTGTCAGTCTTTAAGATTGACCTAGATTGTGTTGTTCTGTGGTATTATTTTTGAAAGTAATACCTGCCATAAATTAGAAAATGATTCCCAAAATAAAACTCATTTTTTAGCCGGGCATGGTGGCTCATGCCAGTAATCCCAGCACTTTGGGAGGCCAAGGCGGGCGGATCACCTGAGGTCAGGAGTTCAAGACCAACATGGAGAAACCCCGTCTCTAACAAAAATATAAAAAATTAGCCAGGCGTGGTGGTGCATGCCTGTAATCCCAGCTACTCGGGAGGCTGAGGCAGGAGAATCGCTTGAACCTGGGAGGCAAAGGTTGCAGTGAGCCGAGATCGCACCATTGCACTCTAGCCTGGGCAACAAGAGTGAAACTCCGTCTCAAAATAAAATAAAAATTTAAAAAATCTTTTTTTTTTGAGACAGAATCTCACTTTGTTGCCCAGGCTGGAGTGCAGTGGCGTGATCTCAGCTCACTGCAACCTGGGCCTCCCCAGGTTCAGGAGATTCTTGTGTCTCAGGCTCCCAAGTAGCTGGGCCTACAGGTGCACGTCACCACGCCCAGCTAATTTTTGTGTTTTAATAGAGTTGGGGTTTCCCCATGTTGGCCAGGCTTGTCTCGAACTCCTGGCCTTAACTGATCTGCCCACCTCGGCCCCTGAAAGTGCTGGGATAATAATGAGCCACGACGCCTGGCCAAAATCCCTTTTTGTATGATGATATATGGTTTTCAGTAGTGTTGTCTACATTGTATTGATTTTTTCCCCCAAATGTGTTATTTTAATAAATAGCTCATGAATGGAAAAACAAACAAACAAAAACCTAGAACATGCAAATGGGAAAAGTTCTTGATTTGGAGCTGGAAGATCTAAGCTCTGCCATTTAGTAACCACTGTCTCAGAGAGCATTGCTTCACCTCTCCTGGTTTAGTTCCTGAACTAAAATCTACAAACTGAGATGTGCCAGCCCAGCTGCTTCATAGAGACAGGATGAGAATCAGGTGAAGCATGGATGAGAAAGGAGTGTGGACCTCCTCTCTTGCCTTCTCCAGCCACCTAACTTGTAACTCTCCTCTTTTCCTTCTGTTCCTGCTGGTCTTTTCTCCCAGTTTAGGCCATGAGTTCACCAATGTTCAATCTGAGGCCTGTCTGTGCCGCCCATGGACACTGCTTGGCTGTCTGTGACATTTAAGGCTAAAGAACTTGGTCATTCCAATGCCAAAAGGCTCATCAAAACTAGATTCTGTCTCTACTTCATGTTCTGGATTCCTGATATTGCCAGAATAATCCTTTACTCAGCCAAAACCAAAAGAAGTTTTGGCCAGGTGCGGTGGCTCACGCCTGTAATCCCAACACTTTGGGAGGCCAAAGTGGGTGGATCATGAGGCCAGAAGATCAAGACCATCCTGGCTAACAAGGTGAAACCCCATCTCTACTAAAAATACAAAAATTAGACGGGCATGGTGGCGGGCACCTGTAGTCCCAGCTACTTGGGAGGCTGAGGCAGGAGAATGGCGTGAACCTGGGAGGTGGAGCTTGCAGTGAGCTGAGATTGCGCCACTGCACTCCAGCCTGGGCAACAGAGCAAGACTCTGTCTAAAAAAAAAAAAAAAAAGTTTTGCCCTCTGGTCTTGGACACTGTGTGTTTCTTCCCAAGTGAAAAGTCTGTGTCACAAAGACAAGGATACTCAATAAATACCAGCAGTGGCCTCATGCATCTCTTCTCTCCCATCTGGCATGTTAAGTTCAGAACATACTGGCCTGGGTCAGGAAGTACGCTGCTCAACCAAGTGGTTACAGGCTGAAGATAATACTGGCCCTGTACTTTGGGGTTAGATTTGGCAGTACATGTTTCTAGCAGGATTATGATGTTGATAAAGATATGAGCCTAGCTGAGTTCAGCTTTTGGTAAGTTCATTGAATCATTACGTGAGTTCCATGACCAACAACTTATTCACACATGACCATTAAATATATGCAAGCCCCCAGAGGAGGAATAGGCTGAACATCCTTCACCCAGGTCAGAGCTAGGGGGTTAACAGTAACCTGGGGAAGGGGACAGTGTCAGCAGAGGAGAAAAATGCAACCCCAGGTAGGGGAGTGATACTCTACGTAACAGTCAGAGGTTCCCAGGTACAGAACAAGCAGTCTTGGGAGTGAGTTCCATGTTGAGGGGGGTTTTCAAAGAGAAGATTGCTCCCCACTTATCAGGAGTGCTGCAGAAAATATTTAAGTGTCAGGGTTTGGACAGAGGTATTCTAAATTCCCTTCTGATCCCAAAATCCAGTGGGCCATCAAGAAAAGGCTGGGGCTGAGCGCAGTGGCTCACACCTGTAATCTTAGCACTTTGGGAGGCCGAGGTGGGAGGATTGCTTGAGCCCAGGAGTTCAAGACCAGCCTGGGCAACAAAGACCCTGTCTCCACAAAATATCAAAAAATTAACCAGGCATGCTGGCACATGCCTGTGTTCCCAGCCACTTGGGAGGCTGAGGCCAGAGGGTTACTTGAACCCAGGAGGCTGAGGTTGCAGCAAGCTAGGATCATGCCACCGCACTCCAGCCTGGGCAACAGAGCAAGACTCTGTGTCAAAAATACAAACAAAGAGCCGGGCGTGGTGGTTCACTACTGTAATCCCAGCACTTTGGGAGGCCAAGGCAGGTGGATCACCTGAGGTCATGAGTTTGAGACCAGCCTGACCAACATGGTGAAACCATATCTCTACTAAAAATACAAAAAAATTAGCCAGGCGTGGTGGTGCACGCCTGTGATCACAGCTACTCGGGAGGCTGAGGCAGGGGACTTGCTTGAAACCGGGAAGCGGAGGTTGCAGTGAGCTGAGATCACACCACTGCACTCCAGCCTGGGCAACAAACAAAACAAGACTCCGTCTCCAAAAAAAAAACAAAACAAAACCCACAAACAAAACAAGACAAGGAGGCTGAGAAAGACAGGCATGTGAGTGGGCTTAAGGGCTACAGGGCTGCTGCTTCTAGAGTCTCAGATGCTCCTGCTGCTTTCCAGGTGAGCAGCCCAGGGTGACCACGATGAGAAAGTGGGAGCCCCCATGAGCCAAGCCAGAGAAGGTCATGTGTCAACGTCAGGCATTTCAAAACAGACTTGCATTGCTAACTTCCAACTTAGTATCCTAAGTGTTTAAAAAGGAACATGTCGAAACAAAAAAAGGGACAGGTCACAAATGATACACAGGCCTTCTTCCACCTATAAATCATGTTATTTTTTTTCTGAAGAAAAACCCAAACACTGAAGACAGCTCAATTTAAAGAAAACAGATCTTCCCCACGTAAGTAAATGACACAGTAAAAGACTATATTCTAACCTGAAAAAATGCTGGGAAGAAACCTCTCATATCCTAACACAAAGGGCTGAGAGCTGTTATTGGATAGAATTAGCTGTAATATGGCCATATCAGGTTTAAAAGGAAAAGAAACCCATTTCTTTTGGGAAGATGGATGGGCAAGAGGCTGATGGAATGAAATTCCTTGTAACAACTATGGAAACCACTGGAAAGCTAATAAAAGGATGTTTTCCCAGGAAACATGCACACACACAAAACTCTGCCTAGTTTCTGATTCACTGACCCCCTAAAGCCCACACACAGACCCCAGGAGAAGAACACCTGTTTAATAAACTACCTGCTATGGACATAAATCCTCTCTTCTTCCCGAATCTCCCTATTTTTTGGACATATGACTTTTTCTTTTTTTTTTTTTTTTTGAGACGGAGTTTCGCTTTTTTTTTTATTAATTTTTTTTGCACACAAAAACAATAAACATTTTCTAAAAATACATACAAACAAAAAGATGCGTATCAAACATATTAGGAAGGTTACACGTGGGAAGTCGGGGAATAGAAATGGGGGGTGGGAGTTAAAATAAATGAGAGAGGGACTTTATATGGATCAGTGATAATAACTCAATCCTCTATTTGACAAAGAAGAGGGAGAAGGAAGAGGAAGAAAAAGAATGTGGGATAAAGGATCAGAAAGGGAGGAAAATAGAAAAAATTAGAGTATGACTCCAGGGTAGACCTGTTTTGTTGTCACTGAGTTGGTTGGTTGGTTTGTCTGTTGTATTTTTGTTGCCCAGGCTGGAGTGCAATGGCGCAATCTCGGCACACTGTAACCTCTGCTTCCTGGGTTCAAGCAATTCTCCTGCTTCAGCTCCTGAGCAGCTGGGATTACAGGTGCCTGACACCACACCCGGCTAATTTTTTGTATTTTTAGTAGAGACGGGGATTCACCGTGTTGGCCAGGCTGGTCTCAAAATCCTGACCTTAGGTGATCCACCCACCTCGGCCTCCCAAAGTGTTGGGACTACAGGCGTGAGCCAACACGCCTGGCCTATGTCTTACTTTTCTATATACTGCCTCTCTCTCTCTCTTTTTTTTTTTTTTTGAGATGGAATCTTGCCCTGTCGCCCAGGCTGGAGTGTAATGGCACGATCTCGGTTGCTCACAACCTCCACCTCCCAGGTTCAAGCAATTCTCCTGCTTCAGCCTTCCGAGTAGCTGGGATTACAGGCACACGCCACCACGCCACGCTGATTTTTTGTATCTTTAGTAGAGATCTTCAGTAGAGACAGGGTTTCACCATGTTGGCCAGGCTGGTCTCAAACTCCTGACCTTGTGATCCGCCCACCTCGGCCTCCCAAAGTGCTGGGATTACAGGCATGAGCCACTGTGCCTGGCCTCTGTCTCTCTCTCTCTCTCTCTTTTTTTTTTCTTTGAAATGGAGACATATTTTTTCAGGCTGGAGTGCAGTGGTGCAATCTTGGCTCACTGCAACCTCCGCTTCCCAGGTTCAAGCAATTCTCATGCCTCAGCCTCACGAATAGCTGGGATTACAGGCGCATGCCACCACACCTCACTAATTTTTGTGTTTTTAGTAGAGACGAGGTTTCACCATGTTGGCCAGGCTAGTCTCAAACTCCTGACCTCAAGTGATCTGCCTGCCTCAGCCTTCCAAAGTGCTGGGATTACAGCCGTGAGCCACCATGCCTGGCCTATACACTGCTTTTCTTTAAGCACTAAGAATTATCAAAGCTAAACTGAGATGATCTGAATCTCATCTTGAGCTGAAGACCAGAAGTCAGGAGAGGGTTTTACCAGCCTGCAGAAGGAGGCTTTGGAAACGAGGATATTCCTATAGAAACTGTCAACAGAGGGTTTTACCAGCCTGCAGAAGGTGAAGGCTTTGGAAATGAGGATATTCCTATAGAAACTGTCAAGAGAGAGAATCAGCTTATGCCTTAGTCCCAGCACTTTTGGAGGCCAAGTGGGAGGATTGCTTGAGCCGAGGAGTTCATGACCAGCCTGGGCAACACAGAGAGAGACTGTCTCTACAAAACCAACTAAAAAATTAGCCGGGCATGATGGCGTGCACCTGCAATCCCAGCTACTTGGGAAGCTCAGGGGGGAAAGACTGCTTGAGCCCAGGAGTTTGAGGTTGTGGTGAGCTAGGATCACACCACTGCACTCCGGCCTGGGCAATCAATAGAGCAACAGAGTAAGACCCTGTCTCTCTCTCTCTTTTTTTTTTTTGAGAGGGAGTCTCGCTCTGTCACCCAGGCTGGAGTGCAATGGAGTGATCTCGGCTCACTGCAACCTCCGCGTCCAGGTTCAAGCGATTCTCCTGCCTCAGCCTCCTGAGTAGCTGGGGTTACACGTGCCTGCCACCATGCCCAGCTAATTTTTGCATTTTTAGTAGAGATGGGGTTTCACCATGTTGGTCAGGCTGGTCTCGAACTCCTGACCTCATGATCCACCCGCCTCAGCCTCCCAAAGTGTTGGGATTACAGGTGTGAGCCACTGTGCCTGGCCAACCCTGTCTCTTTTTTTTTTTTTTTTTTGAGATGGAGTCTCGCTCTGTTGCCCAGGCTGGAGTGCAGTGGTGCGATCTCAGCTCACTGCAAGCTCCACCTCCTGGGTTCACACCATTCTCCTGCCTCAACCTCCTGAGTAGCTGGGACTATAGGCACCCACCACTATGCCCGGCTAATTTTTTGTATTTTTAGTAGAGACAGGGTTTTGCTGTGTTAGCCAGGATGGTCTCAATCTCCTGACCTTGTGATCCGCCCGCCTTGGCCTCCCAAAGTGCTGGGATTACAGGCGTGAGCCACCGCGCCCAGCCCCGTCTCTTAAAAAAAAAAAAAACAACTGATTTAAAAAGCAGGATTCTGATTAGAGGTTCCATGATGGCCGAATAGGAACAGCTCCAGTCTGCAGCTCCCAGCGTGAGCAATGCAGAAGACAGGTGATTTCTGCATTTCCAACTGAGGAACCGGGTTGATCTCACTGGGGCTTGTCAGACAATAGGTGCAGCCCACGGAGCAGGGTGGGGCATCGCCTCACCCGGGAAGCGCAAGGGGTCAGGGAATTCCCTTTCCTAGCAAAGGGAAGCCATGACAGACGGTACCTGGAAAATTGGGACATTCCCACCCTAATACTGCGCTTTTCCAATGGCCTTAGCAAATGGCACATCAGGAGATTATATCCCGCGCCTGGCTTGGAGGGTCCCACGCCCACAGAGCCTCGCTCATTGCTAGCACAGCAGTCTGAGATCGAACTGCAAGGTGATCCACTGTCAACATTAGACGGATCAACGAGGCAGAAAGTTAACAAGGATATCCAGGAATTGAATTCAGCTCTGCACCAAGCGGACCTAATAGACATCTACAGAACTCTCCACCCCAAATCAACAGAATATACATTCTTCACAGCACCATATCATATTATTCCAAAATTGACCGCATAGTTGGAAGTAAAGCACTCCTCAGCAAATGTAAAAGAACAGAAATTATAACAAACTGTCTCTCAGACCACAGTGCAATCAAATTAGAACTCAGGATTAAGAAACTCACTCAAAACTGCTCAACTACATGGAAACTGAACAACCTGTTCCTGAATGACTACTGGGTACATAACGAAATGAAGGCAGAAATAAAGATGTTCTTGGGGGGGGGGGTCGTGTTCAGGGGGGCGAGGGGGGTCACGGGTAGGGATCGAGACACGGTGAAACCGTCTCTACTAAAAAAAAAATTAGCAGGCGTGGGGGGCCTGTAGTCCAGCTATGGAGAGGCTGAGGAAATGGTGAACCAGGAGGCGAGCTGAGTGAGCGAGATTGGCACTGCACTCCAGCCTGGGACAGAGCGAGACTCTTCTCAAAAAAAAAAAAAAAAAAAAAAAAAAAAAAAAAAAAAGTTTTTGAAACCAAAGAGAACAAAGACACAACATACCAGAATCTCTGGGACACATTTAAAGCAGTGTGTAGAGGGAAATTTATAGCACTAAATGCCCACAGGAGAAAGCAGCAAAGATCTAAAATTGACACCCTAACATCACAATTAAAAGAACTAGAGAAGCAAGAGCAAACGCATTCAAAAACTAGCAGAAGGCAAGAAATAACTAAGATCAGAGCAGAACTGAAGGAGATAGAGACACAAAAAACCCTTCGAAAAATCAATGAATCCAGGAGCTGGTTTTTTGAAAAGATCAACAAAATTGATAGACCGCTGGCAAGACTAATAAAGAAGAGAGAAGAATCAAATAGATACAATAAAAAATGATAAAGGGGATACCACCACTGATCCCACAGAAATACAAACTACTATCAGAGAATACTACAAATACCCCTACGCAAATAAACTAGAAAATCTAGAAGAAATGGATAAATTCCTGGACACATACACCCTCACAAGACTAAACCAGGAAGAAGTTGAATCCCTGAATAGACAGGTTCTGAAATTGAGGCAATAATTAATAGCCTACCAACCAAAAAAAGTCCAGAACCAGACGGATTCACAGCTGAATTCTACCAGAGATACAAAGAGGAGCTGGTATCATTCCTTCTGAAACTATTCCAAAAAATAGAAAAAAAGGGAATCCTCCCTAATTCATTTTATGAGGCCAACATCATTGTGATATCAAAGCCTGGCAGAGACACTACAAAAAAAGAGAATTTTAGACCAATATCCCTGATGAACATCGATGCAAAAATCCTCAATAAAATACTGGCAAACCGAATCCAGCAGCACATCAAAAAGCTTATCCACCACAATCAAGTTAGCTTCATCCCTGGGATGCAAGGCTGGTTCCACATACGCAAATCAACAAACGTAATCTATCATATAAACAGAACCAAAGGCAAAAACCACATGATTATCTCAATACATGCAGAAAAGGCCTTCGAAAAAATTCAACAGCCCTTCATGCTAAAAACTCTCAATAAACTAGGTATTGATGGGATGTATCTCAAAATAGTAAGAGCTATTTATGACAAACCCATAGTCAATATCATACTGAACAGGCAAAAACTGGAAGCATTCCCTTTGAAAACTGGCACAAGACAGGGACGCCCTCTCTCACCACTCCTATTCAACATAGTGTTGGAAGTTCTGGCCAGGGCAATCAGGCAAGAGAAGGAAATAAAGGGTATTCAATTAGGAAAAGAGGAAGTCAAATTGTCCCTGTTTGCAGATGACACGATTGTATATTTAGAAAACCCCATCGTCTCAGCCCCAAATCTCCTTAAGCTGATAAGCAACTTCAGCAAAGTCTCAAGATACAAAATCAATGTGCAAAAATCACAAGCATTCCTATACACCAGTAACAGACAAACAGAGAGCCAAATCATAACTGAACTCCTATTCACAACTGCTTCAAAAAGAATAAAATACCTAGGAATCCAACTTACTAGGGATGTGAAGGACCTCTTCAAGGAGAACTACAAACCACTGCTCAACAAAAGAGGACACAAATAGAAGAACATTCCATGCTCATGGATAGGAAGAATCAGTATTGTGAAAATGGCCATACTGCCCAAGGTAATTTATAAATTCAATGCCATCCCCATCAAGCTACCAATGACTTTCTTCACAGAATTGGAAAAAACTACTTTAAAGTTCATATGGAACCAAAAAAGAGCCTGCATTGCCAAGACAATCCTAAGCAAAAAGAACAAAGCTGGAGGCATCACGCTACCTGACTTCAAACTATACTACAAGGCTACAGTAACCAAAACAGCATGGTACTGGTACCAAAACAGAGATATAGACCAATGGAACAGAACAGAGCCCTCAGAAATAATACCACACATCTACAACCATCTGATCTTTGACAAACCTGACAAAAACAAGAAATGGGGAAAGGATTCCCTATTTAATAAATGGTGCTGGGAAAACTGGCTAGCCATATGTAGAAAGCTGAAACTGGATCCCTTCCTTACACCTTATACAAAAATTAATTCAAGATGGATTAAAGACCTAAATGTTAGACCTAAAACCTTAAAAACCCTAGAAGAAAACCTAGGCAATACCATTCAGGACATAGGCATGGGCAAGGACTTCATGACTAAAACACCAAAAGCAATGGCAACAAAAGCCAAAATTGACAAATGGGATCTAATTTTTTTTTTTTTTTTTTTTTTTGAGACGGAGTCTTGCTCTGTCCCCCAGGGTGGAGTGCAGTGGCGCGATCTCGGCTCACTGCAAGCTCCACCTCCCGGGTTCACGCCATTCTCCTGCCTCAGCCTCCCGAGTAGCTGGGACTACAGGCGCCCACCAACACGCCCGGCTAATTTTTTGTATTTTTAGTAGAGACGGGGTTTCACCGTGTTAGCCTGGATGGTCTCGATCTCCTGACCTCATGATCCGCCCGCCTCGGCCTCCCAAAGTGCTGGGACTACAGGCTTGAGCCACCGCGCCCGGCCTGACAAATGGGATCTAATTAAACTGAAGAGCTTCTGCACAGCAAAAGAAACTACCATCAGAGTAAACAGGCAACCTACTGAATGGGAGAAAATTTTTACAATCTACCCATCTGACAAAGTGCTAATATCCAGAATCTACAAAGAACTCAAACAAATTTACAAGAAAAAATCAAACAACCCCATCAAAAAGTGGGCAAAGGATATGAACAGACATGTCTCAAAAGAAGACATTTATGAAGCCAACAGACACATGAAAAAATGCTCATCATCACTGGCCATCAGAGAAATGCAAATCAAAACCACAATGAGATACCATCTCACACCAGTTAGAATAGCGATCATTAAAAAGTCAGGAAACAACAGGTGCTGGAGAGGATGTGGAAAATAGGAACACTTTTACACTGTTGGTGGGACTGTAAACTAGTTCAACCATTGTGGAAGACAGTGTGGCGATTCTTCAAGGATCTAGAACTAGAAATACCATTTGACCCAGCCATCCCATTACTGGGTATATACCCAAAGGATTATAAATCATGCTGCTATAAAGGCACATGCACACACATATGTTTATTGCGGCACTATTCACAATAGCAAAGACTTGGAACCAACCCAAATGTCCATCAATGATAGGCTGGATTAAGAAAATGTGACACATATACACCATGGAATACTATGCAGCCATAAAAAAGGATGAGTTCATGTCCCTTGTAAGGACATGAATGAAGCTAGAAACCATCATTCTGAGCAAACTATAGCAAGGACAGTAAACCAAACACCGCAGATTCTCACTCATAGGTGGGAATTGAACAATGAGAACACTTGGAGACATGGTGGGGAACATCAGACACCGGGGCCTGTCGTGGTGTGGAGGGAGTGGGGAGGGATAGCATTAGAAGATATACCTAGTGTAAATGACGAGTTAACGGGTGCAGCACACCAACATGGTACATGTATACATACGTAAGAAACCTGCACGTTATGCACATGTACCCTAGAACTTAAAGTATAATAAAAAAAATTTATATTAAAAAACAAACAACCTATCAAGAGAGCCTCCAAAACTAAAATAATGATGCAAAGGTGACAATACCTGAGGCATTTTCCATAGGCAATAACTCTAACCAAGGAGTAAGTGCAGCAAACAGGCTGAGACTGTGCATGTGCCTACATGACATACGGCGTGTCCATTCACTTGGTGGGGACTAAGCACAAGCCTAGGTGAGAGGCAGTTTGTCTGTTCCTGGGCTGGTAGCATTTTCTTTGTTTTTCTTTTATTTGCTTGACCACCAGAGAAGAGTAGCATTTTCAATAGAATAAATGGCAGAACTACTATCTTTCTGACACCTGGACAATTAATTGCTTAGTGTCAGAAGGTTTGTTGACTGCAAATGTTCCAAATTCAATTTTCCCCAATTCTGCCAAACTATATTCATTCATATTTTCCCAGACATTCAACAAATATTTATTGCAGGTGACTATGCATTAAGTACCATTCTAGGTGCTGGGATAGCCAGTGAATTAAACTAAATTCATCACACAGCTTAAGTTTTTGTGGAGGTAGAAAAACACAGGCTGGGCGGGGTGGCTCATGCCTGTAATCTCAAAATTTTGGGAGGCCCAGACAGGTGGATCACTTGAGGTCAGGAGTTTGAGACCAGCCTGGCCAACATAGTGAAATCCCATCTCTACTAAAAATACAAAAATTAGCTGGGCGTAGTGGCAGGTGCCTGTAGTCCCAGGTACTTGGGAGGCTGAGGCAGAACTGCTTGAACTCCAGAGACAGAGGCTGCAGTGAATCCGGGAGATGGAGGTTGCAGTGAGCCAAGATCATGCCACTGCACTCCAGCCTGGGTGACACAATGAGACTGTCTCAAAACACACTAATTGTACAAACACACACACAATGTCAGGTGGTGGCAAGAGCAAAGGAGATGAAGAAGTAGGAAAAGGGGCCCCCGAGAGTGTGGTGTGGGGTCAGGGAAGGGCTCACTCACACATGATTTTTATTTATTTTTTTTGAGACGGAGTCTTGCTCTGTTGCCCAGGCTGGAGTGCAGTGGCGCGATCTCTGCTCACTGCAAGCTCGGCCTCCCGGGTTCACGCCATTCTCCTGCCTCAGCCTCCCAAGTAGCTGGGACTACAGGCACCCGCCACCACGCCCGGTTAATTTTTATTTTTTATTTTTAGTAGAGACGGGGTTTCACCATGTTAGCCAGGATGGTCTCGATCTCCTGATCTTGTGATCTGCCTACCTCGGCCTCCCAAAGTGTTGGGATTACAGGCTTGAGCCGCCGCGCCCGGCCCACACGATTTTTGGACAAGAGACTTGAAGCAAGTGAGGGAGGGAGACCCAAGGGCATCTTGGGGGAACAGTGTCCCAGGCAGAAGGAAAGCACTGGAAGCAGAGACGTACGTGGCGTGTTCACAGACACCAGACACGGAAGCCAGCATGGTGCAGCAGAGTGCACAGGAGGCGGACAGGCAACGAGGCAGAGAATGAGGGGACTACATCCTGGGGGCCTGTGGGCTGCTGAAAACTCTGGCTTTGGTTTCGAGTGAGCTGGGAGCTACAAGAGGATCCTGCCCAGAAGGGGAACATGACCTGACTTCCATTTGAAGAGGTCTTTCTGGCTCCTGTGTGCAAAGCAGTTTATAAGGAGCAGGGGAGGAAGCCAGGAGGCCAGTGCAGAGGTGACAGCAGCAATGCAGACAGGAGATGAAGGTGGCTTGAACCACGATCATAGAGGAGACAGTAAAGAATAGTTAATCCTGAATCAATATTGAAGGTAACTAAAAGGAAAACTGAATTTGCTGACGGGCTGGATGTAGAGCAGGAAAGAAAGACATAAGAAGGCAACTGAGTTTTTCTACCTAAGTGACTAAAATGAGAAGGCAAGATGAAGGTGTTGCAGGGAAACAGCAGGGCTGGCTAGTTCTGAACACTATACATCCAGTCCTCTAAGTGACCATGTCAAGTAGGTAGCTGGAGGGATGAGTCTCAAATTGGAGACATCGTCTGGGATGGAGATAGAAATTTGGGAATGACCAGATCTTGGGGTAATAAAGGCCACTGGACTGATGAGACACCTTAGGGTATGAGATGAAGGCAGGCTGAGGCCTGTATGCTATAATATTAAAATATTAGGTTGCTGAAGAGAAACCAGCAAAGGAAACTGATTTTAAAACGAAGAAGGAGAGCCAAGGGAGCAGTGCCTCGAGAGCCAAGCAAGGTAAGGGTTTAAAGGAGGAGTCAGAGATCATTTGACAAATGCTGTTGCAGGGCAAGGAGGACCAGGACTGAGGACTGGCCGCCAGGCTAAACAACGTGGGCTCCCTGCATTGGGAAGGCTGTTCCAGCGGAGGGAATGGACAGAAACCCGACTTGAGTTTTGCTTTGCCAGCAGGAGAGAGTGTGTGCCTGTCACAGATTGACGGGGATGCTTTAGCAGAGAGGGAGAATTCAGGGAGAGGGGATGACTGCCAAAGTGCTACACTGAGTACTGCAAGGGCTGGGGTCTTGTGTGCAGGTGGAGATGCTGCGTCAGGGGGAGGCAGAGGAGTAGGGACAGACACAGCTACTGGGCGAGGGCAGATGGCAGGTGGGAGTTTTCTTCTGACCGCTTCAGTTTTCACAGTGACACAAGATGCTGATGATGAGGGTGGGGCGCAGGGCTCAAAGCTGTGTAATGAGGATTGGCGGCTCAAAGCTATAATTACATAAAGTGAGATGTGAGGTGGGAGAGGGAGAATGATAGCAAGATCAATTGGTTAGAGGTCCTGGTGGGGGTCAAAGAACTGTTGAAGGCAGGACTGGAGGGAGTGCATTGGGAACACCAGCAGGGATGAAATAGAGGGGAAGAAAGGACACACCCAGAGAGCTGTGGTTCTGTAGCAAGGGCCTGGGACCTGAGTGTCCCTAATCACAGGGCAGAAGCCACTCCTGGAACTGGGCTATTGTGCAAATCATCCAAAGTCTTGACAGGCTTTGACTTTTGTCTCCTTGGGCTGAAATGCAGTATGCTTGGAGCTCAGGCTTCAGGGCCAGGCAGTCCTGAGAATAATCTCCAGCTCTAGCACTTAGTGGCTGCAGAGCCTTGGGCAAATTACTTCATCTCTCTGGGCCTCACAGTTTCCTAAACTCTAAAGCATAAATTGTAGTACCCATCAGGAGAACGATGTAAAGATTAATGAGAAGATTTTCTGCTCTGTACAGGGCCTGACACATCAATTTTCTACAAATCATGGCATTAATGTTGTTATTACCACCGCACCACAGCAGGCAAGACTGAAGCAACCACCACTGGCACCAGTGAAAGCGCAAGAGGTGCCCAGGGGCCAGAGCAGAGCGGAGGACAGTGCTTCCCTCTGACATCTCAGTTCCAGCTCTGACCATTCATTCTACCCCAAAGCTCTGAAAGCACGCCCTTATCACGCATCAACTTGACACCTGCTTAGGGAAGTTACTGATGGGCTTCAAAGCCTCTCAGGTTTTGCTCTAATCTTGCTCCTGACTGGAATCCTTCAATTCCCCCTACGACAGCGGTTCTCAACTGGGGGTAATTTTACAACCCTCAGGGGACATTTGGCAATGTCAGGAGACATTTTATCACACTGGGTGGGGCTGGGATGCTGCTCAACATCCTCCAGTGCACAGAATGCTTCCCCACAAGAAAGAATGATCTGGTCCAAAATGTCAGTAGTGCTGAAGTTGAGAAACCCTGCTCTTGGGTTTTGTATGATCTACTGGAGAAGATTCACATTAGAATAATCCCTTTTGTTGAACACTTTCAAGAAAAGGAAGAACAGGCTGCGTGTAATGGCTCCCACCTGTAATCCTAGCACTTTGGGAGGCTGAGGCAGGAAGATTCCTTGCACCCAGGAGTTTGAGAACGGCTTGGGCAACATAGGGACACCCTGTCTTTATTTTTAAAAAGAAAAAGAGGAGAGGAGAGGGGAGGAGAAGAGAGGAGAGAAGAAGAGAGGAGAAAGAAGAGAAGGAAAAAGAAAAGAAAAAAAAGGGAAAGAACGAACAAATGATAGTTACTTCCCACCTTAAAAAACCAAAATTTAACAGATTTATTTTGCAAAACATTTTGCTAAAATGTGTTATACACTTGCTGCCATTAGCTGCCCCCAATTTTCTGCTTCTCATCTGGGGTCTTACCAAGAGATCTGTAAACACACTTGCAAGAAATCAGTGGAGTAAATACGCTCTATGTGCTGGTTTGGGGGCCTCTCACTACAAGGAGGTGTCACTTGGATTTGTGGCATTTATTTGAAATTTATTTGAAAGGAAGAAATCTTTTTGCTTTCTTCAGCTCTCACATAAATTGCCTACATGCATGATCCAATATTTACTTATTGTAATGCATTGTGTCTTTTTCTCAGAAAGTAACCCTGAGGGGAGTGGGAAGTTGACTTTTCAACTGTCTTTGGTACATATCTGAAAGCTAGCTTTCAGGCTTAGTTCCTTGTTCTGCAGAGATGAAAATTCTTAATTTTTATCTATGAGGAAAAAGTAGACTTTAAAACTTGGCTAAAAATAAACTTGATTTCATAAGAAAAATGGTGTAAAGTTGTTTCTTGAGAAGCTTCTTGTATGCAATCTAGTGTTATAAGTGAATGATTAACACTGTACTTATCAAGTTCTTGTGTTTGTTATATTTGTAACAGGTTTTCCCCACTCCACCTTTGTTGCTGGACTATTGGCTTCTGCTTCCCACTGACATCAGGGTACGTACCTGCCCTTTTCTTTGCTATTCTTTTTTTTTTTTTTTTGAGATGGAGTCTCACTCCAACACTTTTGAGATGGAGTCGCCCAGGCTGGAGTGCAGTGGTGCCATCTAGGCTCACTGCAACCTCTGCCTCTCAGGTTCAAGCGATTCTCCTGCCTCAGCCTCCTGAGCAGCTGGGATTGCAGGTACCCGCCACCACACCCAGGTAATTTTTGTATTTTTAGTAGAGATGGGGTTTCATCATGTTGGCCAGGCTGGTCTCAAACTCCTGCCCTCAAGTGATCCTCCTGCCTCAGCCTCCCAAAGTGCTGGGATTACAGGCATGAGCCACACGCCTGGCCTTATTTGCTATTTCTAATAGGTCCTCCCATGACATAAAATCACAAGGTCGCTGCTTGCTCTCCAAAGGCCTTAGGTCTCAAGCCCTGGTAGTGCTCTAGGTGGTTTAGGTTGCTGGAAGTGAGCACCCCAGGGTAACAGGGGTATATGGCTTCTTTAATCCCAAAAAAAAACCGTCAAGGAAGTAGACAGAAATGCAACGAAGGGAGAAGAGCAAGTCATGACTGCCTAAGGGAAAGGAGGAGGAGCTGCTCAAGGTTCTGCCCTATCCTCCCCACCCCTTCACTTCTCACACACAGCACTAGGCAATGCTGGGGTGAGCCACACCCAGATCCAAGTGAATCTGAGGATCTGAAAACTTTTTTTTTTTTTTTGAGAGACAAGTCTGGCTCTGTCGCCCAGCCTAGAGTACAATGGGGCGATCTCAGCTCACTGCAGCCTCCACCTCCCAGGTTTAAGCAATTCTCCTGCCTCAGCCTCCGGAGTAGCTGGGATTACAGGCATCTGCCACCACACCTGGCTAATTTTGGTAGAGACAGGATTTCATCATGTTGCCCAGGCTGGTATAGAACTCTTGACCTCCGGTGATCCACCCACCTCGGCCTCCCAAAGTGCTGGGACTACAGGCATGAGCCACAGTACCTGGCCCTTTTTCTTCTTCTCTTTTTGAAACAGAGTCTCATTCTGTCGCCCAGGCTGGCATACAGTGGCGCGATCTCGGCTCACTGCAGGCTCCGCCTCCTGGGTTCATGCCATTCTCCTGCCTCAGCCTCCCGAGTACCTGGGACTACAGGTGCACACTGCCACGCCCGGCTAATTGTTTGTATTTTTAGTAGAGATGGGGTTTCTCCGTATTAGCCAGGATGGTCTCGATCTCCTGACCTCGTGATGTGCCTGCCTTGGCCTCCCAAAGTGCTGGGATTACAGGCGTGAGCCACCTAATTTTGTATTTTTAATATAGAGAGGGTTTCACTATGTTGGTCAGGCTGGTCTTGAACTCCTGACCTCAAGTGATCTACCCACCTCAGACTCCCAAAGTGCTGGGATTACAGGCGTGGGCCACCATGCCCAGCCTGGATCTAGAAACTTTGATGACGATTAACATCTCTGTTTTACCAGCTAGAAAAGGATTCCAATTAGCTGGGCGTTTACAGGCAAACAAAGCAGAACATGGCATTTCCCTGGAGTTTGGTCTATGTTCTATTTGCTTTCTTCCTTTCAGAGGGCTTTCAGGATCCTCCAACTTGCCCTTAAGATAAATCCCATGGTCTTTGCCCAGAGCAGATATTTTCTAAAGATGTTCACATTTCAACCCATCAGTCAGGTCCTATAGGGTAGAGTTCCCCATTTCCTATCAGAGGTCATTGCCTTTCAGTAAGCAGGTGTTCACCCCCATCTTAGAGCTGCAGGAATGGTGGAAAGGAGGGAAGTGTTTCAGTTTACATCCTTCAATACAGTAAGCACATTTGGGGAGGAAAGGAAGAGGAGACAGAGAGAGACTTTTGCTCTGCATGAGTGTCTGGAATGGATGACCTTTTAGGTTCCTTCCTCTTCTGAGATCATAGGATGCTATGGTTGTAGGGAAGGCCTCTGGCAGGAACTAGCTGGTGCAGTGAGCACTATCTCACATCTCCTATATCCTACAGAACTCTCGGGAAAATTGACCACATATTTCTTCTCTCCTATCCGAGCAGGTCTGGCACTATGTTCTGATTTGAGAGGCGCTAAATACTGTCTGTTGGTTGGGACA
This sequence comes from Nomascus leucogenys, assembly GCF_006542625.1. Classification (NCBI taxonomy): domain Eukaryota; kingdom Metazoa; phylum Chordata; class Mammalia; order Primates; family Hylobatidae; genus Nomascus; species Nomascus leucogenys. Next base: position 59,131,068 of record NC_044387.1, on the reverse strand, counting down.
ATCATAAAACCACGCAGCAAGTGGAAGTCAGCAAGGGAGCCAACAGTGCCGACAGACACAGTGGCCAGTGTGACGGCCTCAGCGACTCTAATCCTGGTTCATGTGGCATCGTTCCCTTGGCTGGCCACTACTTTCCCGCAGCCACCCACTGGCACACCCCAAGACCTTGTCTGGGTTGAGCATGTACCTAAAAGTGCCGCTGCCTGGCTCCGTCCTCCAAAACTTCGGCTAAAGGAGCTGTGCCTACTTGCATAGGAGGCTGGCCGGCTGGGCAGCCAGGGCAGGAGAAAGGCAGGAATCTCAGAGTGCACGAGCTCTTCTGCCACAAAGGCCACCTCAAACCACTTGCGCTGGAAGCTGGCGAAGTCGTCCACTCCTGCTGTGTGCCAGGTGGTGGCGGGTTGCTGCATGGCCACTGGGAAAAGTGGAGGGGAGAGAAGGAGTACTCAACACAAATGCTTATTTTCTTAATGATGCATGCTACAACTTGATAAACCTTAAAAACACGCCAAGTAAAAGAAGCCAGACACACAAGGCCACATACTGTATAGTTCCATTTATGTGAAACGTAGCGAATAGGCAATCTTTGAGAAAGAAAGCAGATTACTGGTTGACAGGGGTGGGAGGAGGAGTTGGAAGGTGACTGCTCAAGGGGATGGGGTTTCATTTCAGGGTGATGAAAACCGTCAGGAACTAGATGGACGTGATAGTTGTACAACACTGTGGATGTACTGAATGCCCTGAGCTGTTTATTTTTAAATGGTTAATTTTATATCATGTGAACTTCGCTTCAATTTTAAATATATATATATATATATATATATATATAATATATATATATATTATTTTTTTTTTTTGAGAAGGAGTCTCGCTCTGTCACCCAGGCTGGAGTGCAGTGGCGCGCGATCTCGGTTCACTGCAAGCTCCGCCTCCCGGGTTCACGCCATTCTCCTGACTCAGCCTTCCGAGTAGCTGGGACTACAGGCACGCCCACCACCAGGCTGGCTAATTTTTTGTATTTTTAATAGAGACGGGGTTTCACTGTGTTAGCCAGGATGGTCTCGATCTCCTGACCTTGTGATCCACCCCTCTCGGCCTCCCAAAGTGCTGGGATTACAGGCGTGAGCCACCGTGCCTGGCCTTTTTTCTTTTTTTTTGAGACTGAGTCTTGTTCTGTCGCCCAGGCTGGAGTGCAATGGCACGATCTCAGCTCACTGCAACCTCCGCCTCCCAGGTTCAAGCGATTCTCCTACCTCAGCCTCCTGAGTAGCGACATGCGCCACCACGCCTGGCTAATTTTTGTATTTTTAGTAGACGGGATTTCACCATGTTGGCCAGACTGGTCTCAAACTCCTGACTTCAGGTGATCCACCCACCTTGGCCTCCCAAAGTGCTGGGATTACAGGCATGTGTTACCGTACCTGGCCCTAAAAAATATTTTATGCTCAGTTTATTTCTTTTTTTCTCTTAGAGACAGGGTCTGCACTGCTTTGTCAAGTCTTTGGTGCAGTGGTACAATAATGGCTCACTATAGCCTCAACCTCCTGGGCTCAAGCAATCCTCCCATTTCAGCTTCTTGAGTAGCTGTGAAGACCAGCACGTACAACTACACCCAGACAATTTTTTTTTTTTTTTTTTTCCTGTAGAGATGGGGTTTCGCTATGTTTCTTGCCCAGGCTGATCTTAAACTTCTGGCCTCAAGAGATCCTCATACCTTGGCCTTCCAAAGCGCTGGGATTATAGGCATGAGTCAGCACCACACTTGACCTTATGATCAATTTCATACCTCAAATTTCAGAATATATAACAGTAACCTGGTATGTTTTCAACTTGAAGGTAAGATAGGTATCTACTGGTCAAATGTATAATTTAAAGGGAAAAGTGTCAATGGATATACAAAAAAAAAAATCCCACACATGTCCACTTCTGCCATATTCTTGGACAAGAGAGCACGGGGAGTGGCACTAGCTGCTTCATCTCATGTTAAGATTCTTTTTTTTTTTTTTTTTTTTTGAGATGGAGTCTCTCTCTGTCACGAAGCTGGAGTGCAGTGGCATGATCTAGGCTCAATGCAACCTCCACCTCCCGGGTTCAAGCGATTCTCCTGCCTCAGCTTCCCAAGTAGCTGGGACTACAGGCGTGCGCCACCATGCCCAGCTAATTTTTGTATTTTTTAGTAGAGATGGGGTTTCACCATGTTGACCAGGATGGTCTCGATTTCTTGACCTCGTGATCCACCCGCCTCAGCCTCCCAAAGTGCTGAGATTACAAGTGTGAGCCACCGCGCCCGGCCATGTTTGATTCTTTAAACCCAGAGGCAGAGAAGCCATTTGTCTGCAGGATAGGAGTCACTTCCAGAACAGGCAAGGTCCCCTTTTGCTATAGGTATACTGGAGATGCTGGTCTGGTTTTCTGTTGTTGCTGTTTTTTTTTTGAGACGGAGTCTTGCTCTGTCGCCAGACTGGAGTGCAGTGGTGCAATCTCAGCTCACTGCAACCTCCACCTCCCGGGTTCAAGTGATTCTCCTGCCTCAGCCTCCCGAGTAGCTGGGATTACAGGTGGCCCCCACCACACCCAGCTATTTTTTGTATTTTTAGTAGAGATGGGGTTTCACTGTGTTGGCCAGGCTAGTCTCCAACTCCTGACCTCGTGATCCGCCGGCCTTGGCATCCCAAAGTGTTGGGATTACAAGCATGAGCCACTGTGCCTGGCCTGTTTTTTTTTTTGTTTGTTTGTTAGTTTGTTTGAGATGGAGTCTCACTCTGTAGCCCAGGCTAGAGTGCAGTGGCGTGATCTCAGCTCACTGCAACCTCTGCCTCCCGGGTTCAAGCGATTCTCCTATCTCAGCCTCCTGAGTAGCTGGGATTACAGGTGCCTGCCGCCACGCCCAGCTAATTTTTTTGTATTTTAGTAGAGGCGGGGTTTCATCGTGTTCCCCAGGCTGGTCTCGAACTCCTGAGCTCAGGCAATCCACCTGCTTCAGCCTCCCAAAGTGCTAGGACTATAGGCATGAGCCACAGTGCCTGGCCAGCTGTTGTTTTTGAGATGGAGTTTCACTCTGTCAACCAGGCTGCAGTGCTGCAGCACAATCTCGGCTCACTACAACCTCCGCCTCCCGGATTCAAGCGATTCTCCTGCCTCAGCCTCCCAAGTAGCTGGGATTACATGCATACACCACCACACCCGGCTAATTTTGTATTTTTAGTAGAGACAGGGTTTCCCAATGTTGGTCTTGAGCTCTTGACATCAAGTGATCTGCCAGCCTCGGCCTCCCAAAGTGCTGGGATTACAGGCGTGAGCCACCGTGCCCGGCAAGATGCTGGTCTGAATCTGGGGTGCCTCCAGTTATGCGAGTCAGCTCTGACCACGCTAAAAAAGTTTTCCCTCTGGGGAATTACTTTTTCTCATTATTTAAAAAACCAAACAAAAGAAAAAACACCCCACAGATACTTAAAATATTACTTGGAAAACTTGCTAGGACTTGATAGTCTTCCTGGGGGTAGAAATGGAGTCTGAACTGGAGATCTAGCAAGTGAAAAGTGCTATAAATCACAGACTGGAGCCCATGATAATATAATCAGAACTACCTGGGCTGGGTGGGCAAGGGGGTGGGGCGCTCTAATTAAAAACAGCTACCAAAAACTGATGTGTGGGAATTTCCTCACACTAGGTCCCTTGGCCTCTTTTAGCTTTATCTTTCACCCACATTGTTCTCACCAAGAACACACTGTAGCTTAAGAAACCCTTGTCACTCTGGGTATGCTTAAATTAAGTACAAAGGCTCAAGGAAGTTGACAGATCTGTCATCTGTCAACTTATAACACAAAGTCACACATGCAGCTCAGGAAGCACCATCATGTGAAAGAGAAAGTCACCAGGAAAAACACTTGCCCCTGTGGGCAACCGCATTCATCTCGGCTCTGACCTCGGTCGGGATCTTTGTCCGTTACTATCTTGTAGAAATAGAAGCCGTAGATGAAGGTCCTCCAGGCCTCGCCAGATGCGTGTGTGATGAGCTGCTCTTCCAGCATTTTCTAGGAGAGACATTGAAACTCTGAAATTCCTGCAGAGAGGCATCTTGAAGGGGCAGCCCTCAGTCATGCTCTGGAGACAAGGGAGTGACAGGAGCACTGAGGAGACCCTACCCTCCACCCCCAGATTAGACATGTTGTACTTGATATAAATTATATTTTAAAATGTAAACTCATATCATCATCAAATATTTCAAACATGCAGAAGGGCATAAAGAAATTCAGATGGCCGGGAGCAGTGGCTCACGCCTGTAACCCCAGCACTTTGGGAGGCTGAGGGGGGTGGATCACTTGAGGCCAGGAGTTCAAGACCAGTCTGACCAACATGGTGAAATCCCGTCTCTACCAAAAATACAAAAATTAGCTGGTGTGGTGGTGCATGCCTGTAATCCCAGCTACTCGGGAGGCTGAGGCAGGAGAATCACTTGAACCTAGGAGGTGGAGGTTGCAATGAGCTGAGATTAGCACTACTGCACTCCAGCCTAGGCGACAAAGTGAGACTCTGTCTCAAAAAAAAACCTAAATCCACATATACCACTATTCTACTTTCACAAATTTAACATTTCTCTATACTGATTTCAGATATTTTTATTAAAAAAAAATCTCCATAGACTCTCCCACTCCCATTACTCTTCCTCTCTCCCCAGAAATAAATGGTTAGTGTAATATTATTCTTAAATAATTTTATTATATAAACACGTATGATAGAGAATATATGGTATTCTTTTGGGATTTTAAGTTTTTAAATAAAGGGCATAATATTATATCATTTTGTAAGTTGGTTTTCCAGTCCACATCGTGCTTCTGACATTTATCCATGTTGATACATGTACCTTCAGCTCATTCATTTTAACCGCTGTAGTAGCATTTCATTATTTGAATAAGGAAATCGTATTCTCAGGAAGATGAGAGTGTATACGGCAAACGCTATGCAAAACAGCACATCAAGACCCTCAAAGAGAGAACTGAGAATCACATGCTTATTCAAATCAGTTATTGATTTTAACATTTCCACGATGACAACTCAGCTGGTGAGGAAACAGTACTGACTTCCAGTTGGGGGCCTCTGTATAGACAGGATGGCATGAACTGGCTCAGTCAACTGGCCCTTTCCCATTTCCTTGTTGTTCCAGTTCTGCCATATTCCAGAGTTCCAGTTCCGAGCAGTGTAATTAAATCCCGCAAGTATGGTGCTAAGTGCCTACCAGGTGCCAAGCAACATGCCTGGCACTGGTGATACAGAAATGGAAAATAAGAGGTGATCCTGCCTTCAAGGAGCTGGTTGAGGCAGGAGACAAATGAGAGAAAGATAGATCTTCATTCTGTTGTGCTAAGAGCTCTGACAGAGTAAGTACAAGGTGACAGAAGGCCCTTGGGTCAGAGCCTTGAATCCAGCATTGAGTCTTGAATAAGCATGCATTGACCAGGGGAAACTGGGGGCTTGAGGTCAGAGGGAGGGCATTCCCCCAAAAATCATAGAGATTTTTCTGAGGTTTATAAGTGCACAGATTCTGTCCAAAACATTTCAGTTCAGACAATAAATTCTGCACGGTTTTTAAGTCAAGATACAGTGTATTTCAAAGCAAGACTTGTTCTTTCATCAATTCCAGAAAGGCCTCCCACTTATTAAAAAAATCCTCACCCCAACCTGCAGATCTCATTACTGGAAAGGGTGATGGCTTCTAAGGCAGGCCCTGATTTTTCAGGACCTAAGCAAACAGCTCTACGGGCCCCTCTTGCTGTCTCACCTGCATGATGTCGATGGCCATCGCCTGTGTCTGGATTCCCTCCACATGGTTCACCAGCCAGTGCACCACCTCCGCGCTGATGAAGCAGTACGGTGAGAGGCCCTTCTGTTCAGAGAGCAGCTGGACTCCTGTCCTGGGTTCCAACGCGGTGAGCGGGGAGCAGGGGATGTGTGTGCCCCATGGCAACAAGTGGAAAGAAAGATGAAAAAGAAGGGACTCCTACTAGAGCATTTAATACCACAAAGCAATGTCCCTATGCTATTCCTAGACTCAGAGAAATACCCATGAGAGGACAAAAGAAACTGTTACAGGGGGCTGGGCGAGGTCGCTCATGCCTGTAATCCCAGCACTTTGGGAGGCTGAGGCGGGTGGATTACCTGAGGTCAGGAGTTTGAGACCAGCCTGGCCAACATGGTGAAACCCCGTATCTACTAAAAATACAAAAATTAGCTGGGCGTGGTGGCGGGTGCCTGTAATCCCAGCTAGTCAGGAGGCTGAGGTGGAAGAATCACTTGAACCTGGGAGGTGGAGGTTGCAGTGAGCCAAGATCACGCCACTGTCCTCCAGCCTGGGCAACAGAGTGAGACTCTGTCTCAAAAAAAAAAAAAAAAAAAGGAAGTTGTTACGGGGGGAAAAGGAGAAGGGGGAGAGAGGAAAATATGGGAACTCACATTCAGAGAATACCTATACTTGTTAGGCATTATACTAGGTACCTCATATAATTATTTCATTTAATCTTTACATCAACCCTGTGGCTTAACTACTTTTTTAAAAATCCCTTTTAAAAAAATCCCATCTTGAGGTGGAGGTTGGGTGAGCCAAGATGGCGCCACTGCACTCTAGCCTGGGTGACAGAGTGAGACTGCCTCAAAAAAAAAAAAAAAAAAAAAAATCAATCCCATCTTACAGACAAGGAAACAGAGGCTCAGAGAGGTCAAGTGACTTGCTCAAGGTCTCAAAACTGGTGAGAAGTAGAGTCATGTATGAATCTACCAAACCACACTGCCTGAACATGGCTGTGGCACAGGCCTCTGGGAACCTTCCAACCCTACACTGTGATGAGCCACTTACGAGGGGTGCTTCATGGCTTCCAGGATCTCTGCCAGGGTGGAGGATGAGGTCAAGGAGCTTGCCACCAGCTGCTGAGAGCTGTAACACAAGGTGTCAGGTCAGCAAAGCAAGATGGCACGTATGCAGTCAAGAGCACAAATATTAGGAACAGTCTCCACTTCTTACAGAGCCAGAAACTAGGACAATGTTGACACTAAAGGCATTTTAGTAAATTCCAAACAGCTATATCAGAGGGTTATCTCATGGGGGGTTTCCTATTTTAAAATGTACACATTTAGGGCCGGGTTTGGTGGCTCACGTCTGTAATCCCAGCACTTTGGGAGGCTGAGGCAGGTGGATCATTTGAGGTCAGGAGGTCAAGACCAACCTGGCCAACATAGTGAAATCCCGTCTCTCCTAAAAATACAAAAATTAGCCAGGCATGGTGACGTGCGCCTGTTGTCCCAGCTACTTGGAAGGCTGAGACAGGAGAATCGCTTGAAACTGGGAGGTGGAAGGTGCAGTGAGCTGAGGTCGTGCCACTCACTGCACTCCAGCCTAGGTGACAGGGCGAGACTCTGTCTCAAATAAATAAATAAAATAAAATGAAATAAAAAATAAAATGTCCACATTTAGAATTCAAAGTACTTTTGTGTCCAAACTTGCCCTTAGTAAGCATCTCTCCTTTTAATAATATTCCTCAGGCCCAAGGCTCAACCACTTCCAAGAAACCCCCTGGACTGCTCTGGGTTTGCCCCAAGAGCCTTTCACAGGTAGCTTCATTTAATCCTGACCAGAGTACTAGGTAACACCGTAAGAGCATGGGGAACGGAATCCCAGTATCATCACTAACCTGCTATATAGCTTTTCTTGGCCTCAGCTCCCCCATGTGAAAAATGGGGTTAATGCTGTTCCTGTCTTTGAGGGCTGATGTGAGGCGAATGTTTGTACGATGCTGAGCACATATACAGGGCTGACACACAGGAAGCCCAAAGTGGTAAACAATACTAAAATAATTAACACCAACCCTTTGAAACTGACTAAAGGAACTGCTGAAGGTCAAAGAGCCAGGAAGTAACAGGATGTGGATCTGAATCCAGGTCAGTCTCTCTCCAAAGCCTTTTCCACCACCTTCTGCCCACATTCTTGCTCAAAGGTGTGATGGTTCCTTAAAACGTGCTTAATACTCAGCAGCTGAGTGGCTACCCACTATACCAAACTGGGCCAGCTGTGGGGCTTATCCAGCAGCTCCTCAAGTTCTTTGAACTTCTCCCTTTCCTCAGTCCCAGACTACTCTTCATGACTATTCAGAGGGTCTAGAAATCACTGGAAGCGTTTCAGAATTTCAGGGTTAGAAAAAGTTTTCAAAGACCCTTGAAATGAACTTCCTTCTAATGCCTGAGTCTCTGCTGAGACCATGAGTCTGGGCAAGAGGCTGTCCTATCTGTGTGAACATCTTCAATGGCAAAGAACTCGGCTCCTCTAAGTGCAGCCCATTTCCATGCAGCAGGACCCATTGCTAGTAAGTTCTTCATCATGAAATAGAATCTGTTCTCTGTATTTTTCAGTCATTGGTCCTGATTCTACCTGCCATGTCATTTTTGGTCTTTTCACCTCCAGCCTAAATATCCCCGATTCCTCATTTCTTCTGAAAGCAGAAGAAAACCTACTGTTCTACCCTTGTAAGCAATGAGGAAGCAGATAAATGCACTCATTTTCTATGCATTGGGCAGCCTCTCCAATCTCCTCCACGCCTACAGCCAAAAAGCCAGGTAGGCTTGATGGGGATATGGGCATGAGCGAAGGCAGGGAGCAGAGAAGTTCAGACCTGCTCCTGCTTCTGAAATGACCATCACCTCTACTGGCCAGAATGAACAGGCTGTAGTAGATAAGACACAGATTAAACCAGCACAGAATTTATGACATAAGGGAAATGGAGTGCCTCCTGACAGAGGCCAGCCAGGTGAGCAGCCCCAGAGAACTTTCTGCTCTCAGGGACAGGGGTACAAAAGTTAAGTCTCTTAGATCATTTTGCCAAGGACTGCTTCGTCAATACAGTGAGACAGTAAGAAAAGACTGGGGCATAATTATTATAAAGCAAACACAGCTGGGAAGAAAATAAAACGGTTTCTCAGAATTGACAACAGTATTAAAAGCTGGTGCACTTGCTTGAGCAAATGAAGTACACACAGCTTCCTTTTCCTCCGGATACTAAGGAATAGAAGAAGAACAGTCATGTTTGGCCACAATTAGTGATTCATCCACTGTTTGTTCTTTTCCTTACTGACAGCATGCTATGACGTGCAAGGCATCGTGCCTGTGGCACCACAGTGAACAAGACAGACTGGACAGGGCCCCCTTCCAGAAGCCCTGTACTCCTGCCTGGTGCTTGACACTTTCCTACGTCTCTGTGGGAACCTCTTAGCTATCCTGTGAGGATGGCAGGAAACAGATCATTAGTCCCATCACACAGATGTGGTTAAGGACTAACTTGCCCAGGGTTCCATATGACTTGTGGTACAGTCAGAACTCGGCCCAGAGCTTTGGACTTCAGCCTCTGCAGCCTTTGAGATCAGACTGTCCCCACTCCTCAGGAACACGAGTTTGGCCACTCTGAATCTCACCTGCTGTCACTGGAGTTTGTGGAGGAGTAGCCCTGTTCTATGTTCTGGGAGTTCCCAAAGGTCTGGCTGTTGCCTCTGTCCACGGATTGGCCTGTGCATATGCCCAAACTGGTGCCGTCCAACATAGGAGTGGCTGTTTGGTCCACAGATACCTGCAGGAGATTTAAAAATGAATACTTGAATCCAAAAATAACTGACAGGAAAACACAGTAAATAAGCTGTACTGGCTTATTCACTCAATAAGCACTCAAAAAAATAAAAATTAATGCAATGCTTTCCATTCCACTCATTCCCACTTCCCCTTGGTCCTTAGTGGCAGAGCTAAAGTTGTCTAGAGACTCTACCCAGTCTTGTGTGCACTGCCTTCTATCAGAGCAGCTGGGAACTCCCACCCTCCAACCAGGGCAGACGAGAGGCCACTCTTCACAGTAAATCCCCAGGACCAAAGAAATTGCTTCAGCACCTGCCTCAAACCACACGATTTACACTAAAGAAAAATCTCCATAGAAAGAGTGGAGAAGTCAGAATCACTCCTTATGAGGACAGCAGGACTGAAAGACCACATTTAGAGACAAGTAGGTGAACATCACAATGTACATCCTCTGCCCACCGTGACTCACCCTTTCGCCCCCCAAACCTCCTTTCCTCTACCTTTCAGTTGCTCAGGTTCAACTCTCAGAGCCATCTTTGCTTCTCCAGCTTTACATCTAAAGACAGGCCTAGTTCTGCGGCCTGCCCTCTGCAGATTCACATGCATCTCTAAATCATGCCTGTACTTCCTCTGGCCAGGGAGGGCTGTAACATTCTCCTAACTGGCCCCTGATTGCAGCCTCTCCCTCAAAACCCTCCGTGTGAGCCAGCTCCATTTGCATCGTCTGTCAAGAACAGTTCCAATCCCATCATTCTGTTACTCTGAAAACTTTCAGTCTCCCCATGAACCACCACACTGAAAACCGACTCACAGGACATCAAAGGTCCTGCACAACATTGGCTTGACCTAAGATCTTAACCACACTGCCTACCATTCACCCATGTGTATGTTTTTAGCCAAATGACACCATGTGTGTATAAATCCTGTCTATGTGCCCCATATCACCCTGGGGTGCTCTTCCCCACAACTAGTGGCTAAAAAATCAGTCTTTTTTTTTTTTTTTAAAGCCAGACTCTTGCTCTGTCACCCAGGCTGGAGTGCAGTGGTGCGATCTTGGCTCACTGCAACCTCTGCCTCCTGGGTTCAAGAGATTCTTCTGCCTCAGACTCTCCAGTAGCTGGGATTACAGGTGGGAGCCACCACACCTGGCTAATCCCATCAGTCTTTAGGGCCATTTTAAATGCTGTTCCCTTAGCAAACTGTTCGATTCAGTCCGCCCCAGGCCCCAAGGAGATCCATCTCCCTCTCCACTCTGGACTTCTATGAGCTTCTGGTAGCTGCCGAGCTGTGCCTCATGTAATGGTGCTGTATCTTTTTTTTTTTTTTTTCCAGGGACAGGGTTGCCCTCTTTCGCTCAGGCTGGAGTGCAATGGTGCCATCACATCTCACTGTAACCTCAAACTCTTGGGCTCAAGCAATCCTCCTATCTCAGCCTTCCAAGTAACTACCAAGTGCACCACCACACGTGGCTCTTTTTTGTGTGTAGAGACAGAGTCTAGTTATGTTGCCTCGGCTTATCTCAAACTCCTGGGTTCAACTGATCCTTCCGCCTCAGCCTCCCAAAGTGCTGGGATTACAGGTATGAACCACTGTGACCAGCCTGTAATGTTGTTTTATCTCCTTTAAGGGTCCTGGAGGCAGGATTATAACCTGTTCACCTGGAAGCCCAGCAGCATGCATCAAAGATTATACCCAGAACAAGTATATGAAAATGACTAAGCCTTTCAGAGCAATTCTGGAAAAGTGTAAGGCTCTTAGAACCCCCTAACTTGAGGTTTTTAGGTACTTCCAGAAGGGATCTTTCTATCAGATATTTTGTTAGCAAAAATTGCTTTCTAAAACAAGGCTTCTCAGCTGGGTGCGGTGGCTCACGCCTGTAATCTCGGCACTTTGGGAGGCGAAGGCGAGTGGATCACTTGAGTCCAGGAGTTAGATGCCAGCCTAGGCAACACGGTGAAACTCCATTTCTACAAAAAATGCAAAAATTAGCCAGGCGTGGTGGCACACGCCTGTAGTCCCAGCTACTTGGGAGAATGAGGTAAGAAGACAGCTTGAGGCCAGGAAGCAGAGGTTGCTGTGAGCTGGGATCCTGCTACCGCACTCCAGCCTGAGCGAGAGAGAGAGACCCTGTCTCAAAAAAAATAAAATAAAATGAAGAAAATAAAACAAGGCTTCTCAGTCTCAGCACTATTGCCCTCTGGGGTCAGAAAACTGTTTGCTGTGGGGGGCTGTCCTGTGCATTGTTGGATGTTCAGAAGCATCCCTGGCTTCCACCCACTTGATGCCAGTAATACTACCAGCCCCAACCCCCAATTATGACAAATAAAAATGTCTCCAGATATTACCAAATGTCCCTTGAGGGGTAAAGTTCCTCCTGGTTCTCACAGAACCATTTTGCTGTTCTACAGCAGGCTCAATGATTTGTTAAAATAAATAAATAAATAAAAAGGACCACACAGGTTTTGCTAGCACCATAAACACACAGAGAAATGCAGCAAGTGACAGCTGGCAATTACCACCTGCCTCTAACCAGTAAGGTTTACTATGCTGTAAATTTAAATGAGAATAAGCTAACTAAAGGGGACTAGACCCAGCTCTTATGGATATAAGACTGGCTCTTAGGCATTGCCTTCTGGGCTCCTGTAGTGGGGTTCTCTCATGTACTATAACAAGAATTGCTCTACCAGCCTAACCTGAAGGCCATTACCAGAAATGCACATTAGTCCTGCAGTCCTATTTTGGTGGGAGTGGGGGTAGGGGGTGGTTAAGGAGTTGTCCTCTAGATCAGGTATTAGGAAACATTTTTTGCAAGAGACCAGATAGTAAATATTTCAGGCTTTGTGGGCCATATGGCTCTGTCACAACTACTCAACTTTGAATAACAAAGTGAGAAAGCAGTCATAGGCAATATGTAAATGAATGGGCGTGGCTCTATTACAATAAAACTTTATTTACAAAAGCAGATGGTAGACCAGATCTGCCCCCATAGTTTCCTGACCTCTGCTCTATCTATGTATCACACAATGTCTGTCTTAAGAGGCTGCACGGAAAAGGCATTTTGTTTAGCTCTTAATACCAGGAAAAGGTATGTTTCTCCCAAGGAATCTGGTTGTCTTTATTTTGTAACCACTATGAGTCTTGGAACAGAGGTTTCTCACTTTTCTTTGGCTACCAGGAGGTTCAGAGCTGAATTTGGCACAAAATTCTATCTACTTTACAAGGCCTTATATTACATCCTGTCTTATTTTTTTTCTTTACCTGAATTTCCCCCATCTAGTCATGTTTTTATTTTAGGGGTTGCATTTACTTCTATGATCCACATGAAATACCTTTTTGGAATAAGATCAGTGGTGAACAAAGATAAATGGCAGGTGGGATGGACAGAATGGCAGATGTCGCACGTAGATGCCTGGCAAAGAGCCAAGTAAAGAGAGATGCCTTTCATCTTAAGAATCTTATGAACCTTGTCCAAAAAAAGGGCTCCATTGAACATATGTAGATACTCCCCGCTCCGCTTTAGAGTGGGCTAGACTTAGTGACGTGCCTCCAAAAAATGGAGTATAAAAAAGGAAAAAATAGTAACTTCATAGTAGAGATGGCTAACAAATATGACATTAACCAAGTGATGAAGGTTGTCGTCACCAGTGATGTTGTGTGGATCTCAGGTACCTACTGATGTGATGTGATGAGAAGGGCACTTCCCCTCTGGGGTATTCATTTTGAGTATCTGTAACTCCAGTCTAACCATGAAAAAAAACCTCGGACAAACCCAGATTTGGGGACATTCTACAGGACACCTGGTCAGGACTCCTCAAGGCTGTGAAGGTCATTTTAAAAAGTAAGGAAAGGGCCGGGTGCGGTGGCTCACGCCTGTAATCCTGGCACTTTGGGAGGCCGAGGTGGGCGGATCACAAGGTCAGGAGATGGAGACCTTCCTGGCCAACATGGTGAAATCCTGTCTCTACTAAAAATACAAAGATTAGCTGGGCCTGGCAGCGTGTGCCTGTAATCCCAGCTACTTGGGAGGCTGAGGCAGGAGAATCGCTTGAACTCGGGACGTGGAGGTTGCAGTGAGCTGAGATTGCGCCACTCTACTCCAGCCTGGCAACAGAGCGAGACTCTGTCTCAAAAAAGAAAGAAAAATATAAGGAAAGCCTGAGAAAGTCACAGATTAGAAGAGACTGGGAAGCCAGGCAATGTGGTACCCGAGATTGGATCCTAGAATAGAAAGAAGACATTAATTGAAAAAAATGGCAAAATCCAAGTCTGGCATTTGATTAAAAAAAACCCAAACATCTCAGCAGCAGCACCAATCCCCAATTTCCCCCTACTTTCTGGCACTCCCAAGCTACAGGAGAAAGTAAGGGAGGGAGCCCTGTTAGAGATGCCTCTGAGATTAGCACCACCCACCACAGGTGCCCCCCACGGGTCTTCTACCTTCCACCTCGTGGGCTTGTCGCAGCCCCACTTTCTCATGCTGGTGGGTCATCAGCTACAAGGAAACAGCTGGATCTGCCAGCCCAGCTCTCCACTGTGCCTGGAGGCTGGTAGAGATGACACTCTGCTTTGTCTTACCCGGAGACAAATGGGCTAAGTGGGCTCCTGCTTTCCAGTCACTCAGCTCCTGCCAGGCAGACAGAGGCATTGCAAAGGGATCCACGACAGAATCCCATATGCCTTGCAGAGAGGGAAAGCTTGGGGAATACCCCGCAGACCCACAGCTCAGATGTTCTCCAAGGTTAAGATTAGGGAAGGGGAATATTATCCCAAATTAAAACCTTCTCTCTGCCCTCATGAAGCTTGCCATCTAAGGGTGAGCAAAGACAGGCATTAATATTCATAAAGGATTTTATTCATCCCTGGTATTTCCCACAACACTTGGCACAGCCCTACACCCAGCAGGTACTTGGAATTTGCTATCTCAATTGATCTGAATTTTGTCACAGAGGCAGCCTCCTTCCTCTATGTGTCCATCCTAACCCCTCCTCCAAATGGTTTTATATATATATATATTTTTTTTTTTTTTGAGACAGGTCTTGCTCTGTTGCCTGGGCTGGAGTGCAGTAGCACAATCATGGTCACTGGCCCCCCTCTCAACCTCCTGGACTCAAGCACTCCTCCCTCTTCAGTCTCTCAAATAACTGAGACCACAGGCATGCACCACGACACCCAGCTAATTTATTTTTATTTTTATTTTTTGTAAAGACGAAGTCTCACTGTGTTGCCCAGGCTGATTTCAAACTCCTGGACTAATAGGAATCTTCCTGCCTCCACCTTTCAAAGTGCTGGGATTACATGTGTGGGCTGCTGCGCCTGGCGTTACTTATATTTTTACATCTTACATCATTCCAAAAAAGGTGAGGCTACTAATAAACAGACACACAATAAGATAAAAAAAAATACAGCTGGGTGCGGTGGCTCACGCCTGTAATCCCAGCACTTTGGGAGGCCAAGGAGGGTGGATCACCTGAGGTCAGGAGTTCGAGACCAGCATGGCCAACATGGCAAAACCCCGTCTCTACTAAAACTACAAAATTAGGCCAAGCACAATGGCTCACTTCTGTAATCCCAGCACTTTCAGCACTTTGGGAGGCCAAGGCGGGCGGATCACTTGAGGTCAGGAGTTGGAGACCAGCCTGGCCAGCATGGTCTCTACTAAAAATACATCTCTACTAAAAACACAAAAAAATTACCTGGCTGTGGTGGCACATGCCTGTGGTCCTAGCTACCTGGGAGGCTGAGGCAGAAGAATCACTTGAACCCAGGAAGCAGAGGTTACAGTGGGCTGAGATCATACCACTGCATTTGAGCCTGGGCAACAGAGCAAGACTCCATCTCAAAAAAAAGTGAGATCCCAGTACTTTGGCCTCCCAAAGTGCTGGGATTATAGGCGTGAGCCACCACGCACGACTGAGAAATGGATATTATTTCTAATCCTTGGAACAACCCTACAAAGAAATTTTTTATTTCCTTTTACAAATGAAGAAACACACACAGTAAATATATATATATATATATATATATATATATATATATATATATATATATATATATTTTAATGAAGAAACAGGTTCAGAAGGTTAATTCATGTACCTAACACAGCTCCCTGACATTGCACAGAGGTCGATTTGAAAGCAGCCATCTGGGCCAGGTGTGGTGGTGGCTCCTGCCTGTAATCCCAGCACTTTGGGAGGCTGAGGCAGGTGGATCACCTGAGGTTAGGAGTTCGAGAGCAGCCTAACATGGTGAAACCCCATTTCTAGTAAAAATACAAAAAATTAGCTGGGCCTGGTGGTGCGTGCCTGTAATCCCAACTACTTGGGAGGCTGGGGCAGGACAATCACTTGAACCCGGGAGGCTGAGGTTGCAGTGAACAGAGATTGCGCCATTGCACTCCAGCCTGGGCAACAAGGGTGAAATTCCGTCTCAAAGAAAAAAAAAAAAAAAGAAAGCATCCATCTGACTCCATTGGCCTCCCTCCTCCATTCTATGCTGCACATCAAAATATACAAAGCAAGTTTTATGTTGTGTATTTTACCACAGTAAATAATAAACATAAAGTACAATTTAATTTTGTATATGTATAGAGAGCTCTTACTACTTCTGATATAATTTTTTTTTGTTTTTTTTCAGATGGAGTCTCACTCTGTTGCCCAGGCTGGAGTGCAGTGGCATGATCTCGGCTCACTGCAACCTCTGCTTCCTAGGTTCAAGCAATTCTCCTCCCTCACCCTCCCGAGTAACTGGGACTACAGGTGCATGCCACCATCCCAGTCTAATTTTTGTATTTTTATTAGAGACGGGGTTTCACCATATTGACCAGGCTGGTCTCAAACCCCTGACCTCAAGTGATCCGTCTGCCTTGGCCTCCTAATATATATATATATATTTTTTTGAGACAGAGTCTCACACTGTTGCCCGGGCTGGAGTGCAGTGGCGCAATCTCTGCTCACTGCAAGCTCCGCCTCCCGGGTTCACGCCATTCTCCCGCCTCAGCCTCCCGAGTAGCTGGGACCACAGGCACCCGCCACCATGCCCGGCTAATTTTTTTTTTTGTATTTTTAGTAGAGACGGGGTTTCACCGTGTTAGCCAGGATGGTCTCGATCTCCTGACCTTGTGATCCGCCCGCCTCGGCTTCCCAAAGTGCTGGGATTACAGGCGTGAGCCACTGCGCCCAGCCATATAATTTTTTTAATGCATATATTTTTAAAAAATTAGAGACAGGGTTTTACGATATTGTCCAGGCTGGTCTCATTCTCCTGGGCTCAAGTGATCTTCCCACCTCACTTTCCGCCTTTTCAACAAAACACCTGGTGGGTAATATAATCGTTATTTGTGTGCCTCTCCTGAGTCTAAAACTCTCCATAACAGTCTCCTATAAGAATGTAAAAGGTGGCCGGGCACAATGGCTCACGCCTGTAATCCTAGCACTTTCGGAGGCCAAGGTGGGCCTATCACCTGAGGTCAGGAGTTCAAGACCAGCCTGGCCAACATGGTGAAACCCCTTCTCTACTAATAATATAAAAGTTAGCCGGGCGTGGTGGTGCACACCTGTAATCCTAGCTACCGGGGAGGCTGAGGCAGGAGAAATGCTTGAACCTTCGAGGTGGAGGTGGCAGTGAGCTGACATTGCACCACTGCACTCCAGCCTAGGCAACTAGAGTGAAACTCTGTCTCAAAACAAAAACAAAAAACCACAAAGTAAAAGGTTAATGGCCAGGCACAGTGGCTCATGCCTGTAACCCCAGTGCTTTGGGAGGCCAAGGCAGGAGAATCACTCGACACCAGGAGTTGACCAGCCTGGGCAACATAGCAAGACCCTACCTCTAAAAAAATAAAAAATTAGCTGGGTATGGTGGTTCATACCTATACTTCCAGCTACTTGGGAGGCTGAGGCTGGACTCCAGCCTGGACAACAGAGTAAGATACTACCTCTAAAAAAAAGAAAGTAAAAGGTGAAAAGGATCAACCAATGTTTGTTTTAAACCAAAAACACAGTGCGCTACCCACACTCAGATTTTAGAGATGCTTAGATTAGGACTCAAAGGTCCTTACAGGGATTTGCCTATGGTTACACAGCTGACTGGGAAGAGGCAGGTGGGGATATCTGAAGACCTACACAGAAAGGCATGGTACCTCTGACCTGTTCCAATGTTAACTAAACCCTTACCCTCCCAGTGCAGTGGGCAGAATGATAAAACAGCTCGGTCACTCAGTAGCTGTATGCCCACTAACCAGCTAACAACTTTTTCTTTTCTCATTTTAAAAAATTCTATTTTGGCTGGGAGCGGTGGCTCATGCTTGTAATCCCAGCACTTTGGGAGGCCGAGGCGGGTGGATCACGAGGTCAGGAGATCAAGACTACGGTAAAACCCCGTCTCTACTAAAAATACAAAAAAAAAAAATTAGCCAGGAGTGGTGGCGGGTGCCTGTAGTCCCAGCTGCTCGGAGAGGCTGAGGCGGGAGAATGGCGTGAACCTGGGAGGCGGAGCTTGCAGTGAGCTGAGATTGCGCCACTGCACTCCAGCCTGGGCGACAGAGCGAGACTCCGTCTCAAAAAAAAAAAAAAAAAATTCTATTTTATTATATATATATTTTTGAGACAGACTCTGGCTCGCCAGGCTGGAGTGCAGTGGTGCAATTTTGGCTCACTGCAACCTCTGCCTCCTGGGTTCAAGCGATTCTCCTGCCTCAGCCTCCTGAGTAGCTGGGATTACCGGCATGTGCCACCATGCCCGACTACTTTTTGTAATTTTAGTAGAGATGGGGTTTCGCCATGTTGGCCCAGCTGGTCTCAAACTCCTGACCTCAAGTGATCTGCCTGTCTTGGCCTCCCAAAGTGCTAGGATTACAGGCGTGAGCCACTGTGCCTGGCCTCGTCCACATCTTTTATTTTTATTTATTTATTTATTTTTTGAGACAGAGTTTTGCTCTTGTTGCCCAGGCTAGAGTGCAATAGCACGATCTCGGCTCACTGCAACCTCCACCTCCCAAGTTTAAGCAATTCTCCTGCCTCAGCCTCCCGAGTAGCTGGGATTACAGGCATGCATCACCACACCCGGCTAATTTTTTGTATTTTTAGTAGAGATGGGGTTTCTCCATGTTGAGGCTGGTCTCGAACTCCTGACCTCAGGTGATCCACCCGCCTCGGCCTCCCAAAGTGCTGGGATTACAGGTGTGAGCCACCGCGCCTGGCTCGTCCAAATCTTTTAACTGACAAATAATTTAAGTGAAATCCAGAAGCTAGGTGAGCTACACCTTCGGCCTATGAAGTAGCACATGCCTATTAATAAATATTGCTGTGTTTTTTCACCACTTCCTGCCACACTGTTATAAATTTATCTGGTTGTATTGGGAGGGGAAAAAAAATAAGTGTTCAGCCCTCAACTAAGCATATTTCATGTTGCTCATAAAACCTAAAAGTGAAGATGCTGCAAAGTGGCAGAGAATCAGTGGCAACTATGTGAAACAGACAGTGATGAGAAACACTTGAGTCATCACTGGTACAATCGTATGTTCTTCTACATTAATCTCTTCCATCCCTCCCTTCACCGCCACAAACAACATGGAAGGGAATGTACAATTCTGAGACCAAATTCAAGTTCAACTGCCCCTCAAACTTAGTTGCAGCCCAATTCCATGTGTTCAGAGCCTAACAGAAGGCCAGCTCATGGCGTTTGCCAGTGGGACAGGCATGCGAAGCCCTGGAGTTGGACTAACCTGAGGGTAGAAGGCGG
Source organism: Nomascus leucogenys (assembly GCF_006542625.1). NCBI lineage: Eukaryota > Metazoa > Chordata > Mammalia > Primates > Hylobatidae > Nomascus > Nomascus leucogenys. Next base: position 59,111,726 of record NC_044387.1, on the reverse strand, counting down.
ACGATGCTGTGCGTGGGCTGCGGACAAACTCCATAAAGAAGGCCCCGTCCTGAAGTCAGAGGAGGAGGAAGCAGCAGCAGCAGTTGCAAGGAAGCGAAGAAACGGAATGTGTACCAGTGGTTAACCATCAGGGGAAGGAGACAGGTATGAAAAACAAAAAATAAAAATAAAAACAAGGAGGGAAGGAGAGAAACAAGGACATATGAAGAGGATGGGGAAAATTAAAAAAAAGAGAGAGAGAGAGAGAGAGAGCTCCACCCAGAAAGACGATATCCAAATGCAAAGCATTAGCAGAAACTCACACCTTCCTGGGCAGAATATCCCATCTCTGTGGGAGAAAGCACCCAGGTTGGAAGGTGTGTCCAAGCTCTCTCAGGTCTCATCAGAGTGTGGCTTGGATGCTCTCACCCTCCCACATAGCTCTGAAATTCCTTCAGACCTATGCCAAGGAAGATGAAAAGGCCACAGAGCAGCTTGGTGGGGCTGCAGGGTAAGGGCTTTGGTGGCAACATCCTGGCCTCCCACCTGGCTGGGTGACCAGTCGCCCTCTTGGAGAGATACATTGAGCCAGGAGGTTTTTTCTGCCTGTTACTAAACATGGCAGCCAGATGGGAGGAGAGGATTCAAGGCAGGATAAGTTCTTGCTTAGTTTTTTCAGCAAACAGGGGATACAGAAGCAGCCATACCTTCTCCTCCACTGGTTGTGTGACAAAATCATCAGCAAGCTAAGACATATATAATGTCAGATACACAAGCACTCACATTGTGAGGGGCTTTCTAAAGCTGTCATTCCCTCCCTACCCTACCCTTGTGGAATTCAAGCAGCCATGTCTGTGAAACAAAAATGACACAGAGGACTTTTTCAATGACCCCTCCTTCTATCATTCTTAAGTAGTACCCGCTTTCCTTTTGGAATCTTTTTACTTTTTATGTCTAGTTATCATAGAAATTCAGGAATGGCACTTGACACATCTCAAGTTGTCTGCTTTTCTGGAACTTTTCCTCAATTCCAAAGGTAGAATAACTGAAATATTTGGGTGCCCATTTTATTGATACTGCTGCCACTTCCCGTAAGTGACTGCAAATTCAAATACGAAACCTTGGAAACTTGTGGCTACGGAGATGCTGATGCAGATATCCCCAACACATTCTAACATGAAGTGTTCCTTGGGGAAACAGTTGGGCATTTCTGAGCATGTCAGCAGGGCTCTTTGCTTTGGCCATCTCATAGCATTTTGTTTCCCCTTGACTATTCAGGAGTTTACTTCCAGACCTACTGATGGCTCATGCATGTGGATTTTAGTGTTCACCTGGACAATCAGAAGAGGGTTCTAAACAGCAATCTAATATATTTGCGACTATAATTTCTCTGCTTTTCAATCATGTCCTCAGCATTGTTTCTGACCCTCAAATATGGCAATGAGTAGAGGCAAAACCTGGTGGGCAGCACACAGGATAATTTGTATCTCATTGTTCCACCGTGTCCCTTGTAACTGCCAGAACATATAGAAGCAGAGGTGCTGATGGTGTTGAGGTTTATGTACATGTGAAGGAGTTCAGGTGAAAAGACTCATGGTCAGCAGATCATTCCTTACACAAAGACTATCCTTGGTACCTTAAGCCACTCCCTAGAGCAGGGGTTGGTAAACTACAGCTTGCAGGCCAAATCTGGCCAGCCCTCTGATTTTTTTACAGCCAGTGAGCTAAGAATGGTTTTTACGGCTGGGCATGGTGGCTCACACCTGTAATCGCAGCACTTTGGGAGGCTGAGGCGGGTGGATCACTTGAGGTCAGGAGTTCGGGACCAACCTGGCCAACATGGTGAAACCCTGTCTCTACTAAAAATAAAAAAAATTAGCTGGCCATGGTGGTGCACGCCTGTAATCCCAGCTACTGGGGAGGCTGAGGCAGGAGAATTGCTTGAACCCGGGAGGCTAAGGTTGCAGTTGCAGTGAGCCAAGATTGTACCACTGCACTTCAGCCTGGGTGACAGAGCAAGACTGTCTGGAAAAAAAAAAAAAAAAAAAAAAGCCAGGTGCAGTGGCTCACACCTGTAATCCCAACACTTTGGGAGACTGAGGCAGGCGGATCACGAGGTCAGGAGATTGAGACCACCCTGGCTAACAGAGTGAAACCTTGTTTCTACTAAAAAATACAAAAAATTAGCCGGGCGTGGTGACGGGTGCCTGTAGTCCCAGCTACTTGGGAGGCTGAGGCAGGAGGATGGCGTGAACCTGGGAGGCAGAGCTTGCAGTGAGCCGAGATTGTGCCACTGCACTCCAGCCTGGGCGACAGAGCGAGACTCCGTCTCAAAAAAAAAAAAAAAAAAAAAATATATATATATATATATATATAATAAATATATATATATATATATAATATATATATTTAAAAAAACAAACAAAGGAATGGTTTTTACAACTTTAAATGGTTATGGAAATACTATACTTACACAATAGCTTTGTTTTGCCTCTTGGCCACAAAGTCTAAAATATGTATTTAGGTTTGCCAACGTTTGGTTTACAAGTTGCCCACGGCCTTGGCTGATACTTTTTCTCAGATTTTAATCCCTTTACCCATGTAGTGTAATTATAGTATTTATGCTAAGGAATTAATCAGTGGTGTGGTCAAATGATTATTGCAAGCATATTCACTGCAACATTATAACTGTGGTATACTGTAGAATAATTTTTAAAGTTTATAGAAAAATACCAAAAATCATTTAAAAATCACCATCGACAATTTTAACCAAAAGAAGTTATAAATTAAGGCATATTCATATGATAAAATGATATATAGCTATTTTTTTCTTTGGGGTTGCTTAGGGGAAAAAAAGAAAGAAAAAAGTATATAATTATTTTTAAAAATCATGCTTTTGTAAAACATTTAATGACATGGGAAATTTTCATGATACGGAGGTAAAATAAACACAGATATATCATTTGACCACAATTTTGAAAAATAACATATATGTATTGAATCTCTTTCATCTCCCAGTGATAGGGACAAGAGAGTGGTAAGTACAGTCAACTTGTCCTATCACAACAGAATGATCTCAGAGTCTGAATTTCCCAGAAGGAGCTGACAGAGCCAACTCTATTGGTCTTAAAGGACCCATGGAGTTTTTGGCCCCTTTACTGTACTTGCTCCTGATAGAGGCCTAAAGTCTCAGGTTTTCTGTATTTTCCCCCCATCCCAGGATGCTCCCATTTGACTGTATTTCTCAGCAGTCTGAGAAAACTGATGGGAATTTCATTATCAAAGAAGAGCGAGCTCTGGTGGAAGCTACTTCAGTAGCTTTCTATTCCTCTCTGGGAAAGCTAAAGATGAGGGAGAAGGAAAACCAGACGGCCAAATACAAAGCTCAGGCCAGATCTTGGGCATTGAACCAAAGAGGTTTAGCTTAACTGTTGTATTTTATTTTTTTGAGGCAGGGTCTCACTGCGTCACCCAGGCTGGAGTGCAGTGGTATGATCATGGCTCACTTCAACCTCAACCTCCTGGGCTCTAGGGATCCCCTCACCTCAGCCTTCTGAGTAGCTGAGACTACAGGTACATGCCACCACATCTAGCTAATTTTATTTTTAATTTTTTAAAGAAATGGGGTCTCCTTATGTTGTGTATGCTGGTCTCAAACTCCTGGGCTCAAGTGATCCTCCAGCCTTGGCCTCCTAAAGTGCTGGGATTACAAGCATGACTGACTGTTTTATATCCGGATTTAACTAGAACAAGTTAAACTTACAACTGTGAACAAGAAAGTTTCTATATAAAAATAGTAACAGTAATAGAACCTTTAAAGGGTTCAGGATAGAATTCATCCAAAGCCTTAGCACATGCAATCCTGGATCTGAAGGGCGATCTGTTTTACCCTCCACACTGAGTCTCTGAGAGCACAGGACAGCTCCCTGCTACAGCGGCTTCCTTTACCTTTCGTGGGCTGTCCATGTAGGTGGGAGTCATGGCAACGCTGCTGCTCTCGGCTGACTGGGCGGAGCTCTTCCCACCATGCACAGCTGCCTGCTGTTCTCCCAGGCACCTGAAAGGAGGAAAAGCACATGACAGCAGCTTGCTCAGAGCTCCCTGGTGAAGGATCCATGTCGGCCAAGATGCAGACAGCTCTGTTGCTATCATCTTTGAAACACACACTTCTGCCTTGTTTCCCTTTCCAGACCTTCATGATACCCTTAATTTCATTCATTGTGCTGAACAATCACCAGTCCTCCACAGTAAATCAGAAAATAGCCCAATTTTAAAAGCATTCTGGCAGCACTTGGTGCTTATATATGACCTTAAAAAGGGGACTGACATGGTTTGAGTGACTGTCTGTGAACACCATTTTTAAAATTCTTGTAAAAATACTTTTTTCTCAATTTTTATTTAATATACCAGCAAAAGCACATTCTGAATGTTAAGACTGCGTGGTGGCTCATGCCTCTAAACCCCGCACTTTGGGAAGCCAAGGTGGGAGGACCACCTGAGGTCAGGAGTTTGAGACCAGCCTGGCCAACATGGTGAAACCCCATCTCTACTAAAAATACAAAAAATTAGCCAGGCATGGCAGTGCACGCTTACAGTCGCAGCTACTCGGGAGGCTGAGGCACGAGAATCACTTGAACCCAGGAGGCAGAGGTTGCAGTGAGCTGAGATCGTGCCACTGCACTCCAGCCCGTGCGACAAAAAAAAAAAAAAAAAAAAAAAAAACTGCATTAACATGCAGCATAAACAGGAGAAGATGTGTTAATTCTCTACATATTTTGAAGGGATTTATATGTTAATCTTTCAAATGTACATAGCTACGTCACCCTCCAAACCAAACTAACAAACATTATCTCATAACGCAAGACAAATACAGTTTCCTTACATGTCATCCCATCTCGGTTCTGATGTACATGAATGAATATTTTCATGTTTATTTTCCTAATTTTTTTCTGTTCTAAAATTAACCACACTTTACTTTAGATTAAATTACGTTGTTTTAATATATCACTGTTTTATCGTTAGGTTTCAGAAGGCTCACATTAAAGTCTTAAGTCCTTCATTATTACTATAATATATATTACTTCTTGTGATGGGCAGTGTGAGGCAGGGCCCAGCCCCCTCCACCATGGCCTTGTTGTTGTCCCAGCACTGGGAGGGCTGTCTAGGAGGCTCTGTCTCAGTTGTCAGCCCCTTCAGGGACAGCCCCAGCTGCATGGGCTGCCATAGGCAATGAATGGTGTGTGTGTGTGTGTGTGTGTTTGTGTGCATTCACACGTGTGTTTGTTGGCCCAACTCATCACATCTCTGAAGGCTGTTCTAGGCTGATCCAGTGGGATCTCCTGAGGCTGTCACTGGGTCTGGGCTGTAGTCCAGCTTCTCTCGGCACCCACTCCGGTTTCTTCACCATCCCTCCCACAGGTGTTGTGCCCAAGGGCTCTCTTTAATAAGCATCCTATATGCTACACCCCATCTCAGTCCGATTCCCTGAGAACCCAATTTGCAACACTTTTCTTATCTTAAATTCTGACACTTTTGTTACTCAATGCGAAGTAATCACATACCAGGGATGCTAAAATCTGTTTCCATAGTAACCTGCTGCACTCTCCCTTAAAATTTTTTTACATTCTGAAAAAATACAAACATATACAAAAGTAAAGAGGACAATATAATGAACCCCTACATATCCCTTACCAAAATTATATCATTAGAGCCATTCTGGTTTCATCCATACACCCTGCCTACCCATATGAAATATTTTGAAGCAAAACTCACGCATTGTTTCATCCTTAAACATTTCAGTATCTCTCTTTTTTTTTTTTTTTTTTGAGGTGGAGTCTCGCTCTGTCACCCAGGCTGGAGTGCAGTGGTGCAATCTTGGCTTACTGCAAGCTCCGCCTCCCGGGTTCAAGCCATTCTCCTGCCTCAGCCTCTCCGAGTAGCTGGGACAACAGGCGCCCACCACCACGCCCGGCTAATTTTTTGTATTTTTAGTAGAGATGGGGTTTCACTGTGGTCTCGATCTCCTGACCTCGTGATCTGCCCGCCTCGGCCTCCCAAAGTGCTGGGATTACAAGCGTGAGCCACCGCGCCCGGCAACCAAACATTTCGGTATCTCTAAAAGATAACAATTTTTCGAATGTCAAATATTTCCTCAATTGTCTCAAAAAAATTTTTTTAGCCAGGCGCGGTGGCTCACACCTGTAATCCCAGCACTTTGGGAGGCCAAGGTGGGTGGATCACGAGGTCAGAAGATTAAGACCATCCTGGCCAACATGGTGAAACTCTGTCTCTACTAAAAATACAAAAATTAGCCAGGCGTGGTGGTGCACGTCTGTAGTCCCAGCTACTCAGGAGGCTGAGGCAGGAAGAATCGCTTGAACCTGGGAGACAGAGGATGCAGTGAGCTGAGATTGTGCCACAGCACTGCAGCCTGGGCGACAGAGGGAGACTCAGTCTTAAAAAAAAAAAAAAAAAAACCCAACAACAAGACTCAATTAAGTCCCTACATTGTCATACGTTATATCTCTTAAGTCCTTTTTAAGGTATAAGCTCCTCTTCACCTCTCCTTATCCTTGAAATTTATTTGTTAAAGAAAGTAGCTCTTTAGCCCTGTAACCTTACACAGTCTGGATGTGCTGATTACATCCCTTTATTATATAACATGTTCTTCTGTGCCCTGTACTTCCTGAGAAGCGAAAGTTACATCAAGGGATTTGGGCAGATTTTGGTCAAATTTTGGGCCACTATTCTTCCTAAGTGGTACTATGCACTTCTGCCTGGAGGCCCAGAATGGCTGCCTCTCTCTTATGATGTGAGCTGCCACTGATAATCTTTGCTAGATCCATTCATTCATCAGAGACTACACACAGTGACAGTCCATCATTCCTTCTGTATTTATTAGCTGGGATATTTTAAAAAGAGAAACTTCCCTACACCAATTACTTGGATGCTCTAAGGTGTAATTCACAGGACAAAAGACTAGGTGCTAGATTATTTTCCTTGTCCACCGACACCACAGTCTCTCTTTCTATCACAACGCAGTGTGTTTTCCCCTAAGCCTCATCCACAAATGCATGCTGTGAGATTCTTGCATCCCCAGTGACCACTCGGATTTGTCATCTGATGCACACGACAATCCACATGTACTGAGTCACCTGCTATATGCTGATGCGCTGACTAGGAGTCAGGGATTCTGAGAAGAAGACTGACCCTGTCCTTGCCCTTAGAAGCTCCTCTTCTAATGGCTCAGGAAGAGGGGACTACCACAAAACGACCAGGTACAATGCATATGCGTATACATGAGAACATACATGAGGGCATGCTCAGGTATGTTCAGCCAGGAGGGGGTCACTAGCCATACCTCCGTGGAGGTAGTGACATATATGCACTAGGTGGGCCTTGAAGGGTGGGCAGGAGGAAGACACAGCCTACACAGAAGCAGGAAGGGTAAAAGCACGCAGACACCCTTCACATGCTTCTGCAGGCAGATGGCACACTGTGGCTCATTGCTGGCATGCTTTCCCCAGAAAAGCCTGAGTAACATGCACATACTAGAGCCACCTTGGACAGAACATGAATGTCCATCTGCTTTGGTGGGGTCTCTCTCTCTCTGCCTTGACTTGGCTGTCACTGGGGTCAATGGGTCATCCTCATCTAATAGGAAGAGAAAAGCCCACTGGCCAGCACCTGCTGGCCAGCACCTGCTGCCCAGACTGGTCCCACTGCTATTAATCAGCACAAAGCTAAGATTCCAGGGTTTCTGTCTTTCACAAGAGCCTGACTAAATGTATATGCCTACAGATAAAGATGGGAAGAAAACTGGAAGAAATACACACGGTTAAGGTAAGATGGTGGGACTACACGTGAAATTTTGTAAGCGCTTTCATGCTGCTGTATGTTGTTTCGCATAATAAACAAAACGGAATCTGGGGCAGTGAAAGAAAAAGAAAAACACATAAATAAAAAATTCTGTGCAAGCAAATGTTATACAAATGTTATATAAATGTCTGGCTCCCTCTACTCTACCTCTGTTGAGAAAATGTAGCACGTCTCCCGGGAGCAGTCATCCATGGCAAGGGGGAAGTCTTGGGTGTCTTTGTCCCGCCTCCTGCCTTGGGGTTGGCTGAGAATCTCACCCTTCATACTGGGGGTACCACTACCCCCAAGATATGCTTCTTCAGTGTGAGCAGAAACAGGCTCTTTGGTGCATACTAAACAATGACTCACTGACAGAATAAGATCCCTTCACCTCACCCTCAGCTTGACACCCCTTCCAGCAACATATGTTCCTTGTTCTCTTTTCCAGTGGGAAAAGTCTGTGATTAGTTACAGGAAGAAATTGCTACACAGAGTCCTGGCATCTTCCTTTGGTCTGATAAAGACATTTTCAAAAGAAGACCAAGCACCCTCAGTAACAAACCCAACCTATCCCAGTTTTCCTTCTCTCATCTGTCCCCTCACCATAGGCACCCTGCCGTGTTCTTCATCCCTTCCTTTCCATCTCATCATCACCCTCCATCCAGCTTCAGCTGCCTCTTGCCTGGACTAGCGGGAGCCTCCTGATGGGACTCTGCCTCCTGGCCCCCACCCACCAAGCCTTCCCACACAGGGAGCTCATCTCCGAAAAAACCACTTCTGATAAAAACCCCAACTGGCTATTTCATGATATTAAGGAATTGTTATAATTTTAAAGGTAAATTATAATACCATGGTTTTGTTTTTTTTTTTAAAAAGAGTACTTGTCTTTCCAAGGTACATACTGAAATATTACAGATGAAGGGAAATGACATCAGGAATTTGATTTAAAAAAATAAAAGAAGCCGGGCACGGTGGCTCACGCCTGTAATCCCAATACTTTGGGAGGCCGAGGCAGGTGGATCACCTGAGGTCGAGAGTTCAAGACCAGCCTGACCACCATGGAGAAAACCCATCTCTACTAAAAATACAAAATTAGCTGGGGTGGTGGCACATGCCTGTAATCCCAGCTACTTGGGAGGCTGAGGCACGAGAATTGCTTGAACCCAGAAGATGGAGGCTGCGGTGAGCCAAGACCGTGCCATTGCACTCCAGCCTAGGCAACAAGAGCGAAACTCCATCTCAAAAAAAAATAATAAATAAATAAATCAATAAAAGGAAAACATAAGTTGGATAGAAATGAAATAAGGTCAGCCATGAGATGATTCTCATTGAAGCCGGGTGATGATGGGTAAGCAGGAATTTATTATACCAGTCTATTATTCGTATCCCTTTGAAATTTTCTAATAAAATTTTTATTTTCATTTTGTATTGAGACAGGGTCTTGCTGTCGCCCAGACTGGAGTGCAGTGGCGCAATTGGGGCTAATTGCAGCCTAGCCTCAACCTCCCAGGATCAAGCAATCCTCCCACCTCGGCATTCACCACCACACTAGGCTAATTTTTTGTACAGACGGGGTCTCACTATGTTACCTACCCTGATCTTGAACTCCTGGGCTCAAGTAACCCTGGCCTCTCAGTCTCCCAGTGTGCTGGGATTACAGGCGTGAGCCACCATGCCTGGCCTGTAATAGAATTTTTAAAACTTTCAAAGGATTCCTCTTGCCATGAGAATGTGTAAGGACAGCCTAGCATCCAAATTCCCACACTGTTTTTCCAATTCCATGTCCCCACCATACCTCATGCTTGCTTGTTCAATGTTACTTCTTGAAAGCCTAATGTGTGCAGGTTCCTGTGGGCATGACAGACCCTCATACCAGACAGTCAAGGTCTATCCTCCCCTAACATGCTCACCTCACATCTCTACAGGGGGACCCTCAGCATCCCCCACCCCATCATTCAATAAATATCCATTACACACCTACTATGTGCCAGGCACGGCACACAGCCTCTGGCCTCAGAGCACACAGTCAAGTCAGGGAGAAGTCAACTGACAACTGGCTCCCAGCAGAATACTGGTAAGTGCTCTGATGGACGTAGGCCCAGGATGCTGGCAAGCACAGGGAGGAACCTGATCTAGCTGTGAGGTGGAGAGGGGCAGGGAAGGTGGTACAAGGCAATGTTTTCTCTTCCTCAAGTCTCGCCCACCCCCATGTAAACGCTTTGCTTCCTACCACATCAGCTTGAATCCCACCTCCCATGACCCCACACTCTCCCTGCCCTCCCAACCAAGTGTGGTCCCAACAGTGTCTTATCAACTGTTAACACTTACTGTTTATAAAGGGGCCACATACCGAAAGGCCTAGAGAAGCCAGCCAGGTAGCATGACTGAGTATGTAAGACAAGTTTAAGACCAGAGTGTGAACCCAAGGCATATGCTCCTTCTGAAGTGCCAGCTCACTGTGGCTGGGTGCAGATGTGGACCCTGTGTAAGTAAAACTGGATTTTTTTTTTTTTTTGAGATGGAGTCTCGCTCTGTCACCAGGCTGGAGTGTAGTGGCGTGATCTCGGCACACTGCAACCTCCGCCTCCCAGGTTCAAGCAATTCTCCTGCCTCAGCCTCCCGAGTAGCTGGGACTACAGGTGCGTGCCACCACGCCAGCTAATTTTTGTATTTTTAGTAGAAATGAGGTTTCACCATGTTGGCCAGGATGGTCTAATCTCTTGACCTTGTGATCCGCCTGCCTTGGCCTCCTTAAGTGCTGGGATTACAGGCATGAGCCACTGCGCCCAGCCTCAAGCAAAACTGGATTTTATATATTAACTATACTTTTTTTTTGAGATAGGGTCTCACTATGTTGCCCAGGCTGGTCTCGAACTCCTGAGCTCAAGCGATCTGCCCAACTTGGCCTCTCAAAGTGCTAGGATTACAAGCATGGGCCACTGCACCTGGCCAACTTTGCATTACTATAGTCCTCATTTATTTCAGGGGAATATGTTCCAAGATCCCCAGTGGATGTCTGAAACCTAGGGTAGTACCAAGCCCTGTATGTAGTATGTTTTTTTCCTATAAATACATACTTATGCTAAAGTTTCATTTATAAATTAGGCACGGTAACAGATTATCAACAATAACTAGTAATAAATAGAACAATTATACCATATACTGTAAGAAAAGTTACATGAATGTGGACTCTCTCTTTTTCTTTCTCAAAATATCTTATTGCACTGTACTCGTCTATTTTTGGACCACAGTTGACCTTGGGTAACTGAAATTGCGGATTGAGAGTACTACAGTATATTATCTACAATATGTTGCTTTACATATTACATAATATCATGTATCATGTCATATATATAATGTATATTTTTAATATAAAAATTCATATACAATCTATACAATACAGATTTTTATATGGAATCTTCAAATTTAAAACTTGGCTCAAATTTTGTTGTTGTTGTTGAGACAGAGTCTCACTCTATCGCCCAGGCTGGAGTTTAGCAGCACAATCTCGGCTCACTGCAACCTCCGCTTCCTGAATTCAAGCTATTCTCATGCCTCAGCCTCCAAAGTAGCTGTGATTAATGCACTGCCATGCCCAGTGATATGGTTTGGCTGTGTCCCCACCCAAATCTCATCTCAAATTGTAGTTCCCATAATCTCCATGTGTCTTGGGAGGGACCCTGTGGGAGGTAACTGAATAATGGCGGCGGTTTCCTCCAAGCTATTCTTGTGATAGTGAGTGAGTTCTCATGAGATCTGACGGTTTTATTTTATTTACTTATTTTTTTTTTTTTAGATGGAGTCTTGCTCTGTCACCCAGGCTGGAGTGCAGTGGCGCAATCTTAGCTCATTGCAACCTCCGCCTCCCAGGTTCCAGCAATTCTCCTGCCTCATCCTCTTGAGTCACTGGGATTACAGGTATCCTCCACCATGCCCGGCTAATTTTTGTATTATTAGTAGAGACGGGATTTCACTATGTTGGCTAGGCTGGTCTTGAACTCCTGGTCTCAGGTGATTCACCCACCTAGGCCTCCCAAAGTGCTGGGATTACAGGCGTGAGCCACTATGCCCGCCAAGATCTGATGATTTTACAAGGGGCTTCCCTTCCCCTCCACTCTGCACTTCTCTTTGCTGCTGCCATGTGAAGAAGCACGTGTTTGCTTCCCCTTCCACCATGATTTTAAGTTTCCTGAGGTCTCCCCAGCCATGCTGAACTGTGAGTCAATTAAACCTCTTTCCTTTATAAATTACCCAGTCTCCGGTATGTCTTTATTAGTAACATAAGAATGGAATAATACAGTAAATTTGTACTAGGGAGTGGGGCACTGCTGTAAAGATACCCAAAAATGTGGAAGCAACTTTGGAACTGGGTAACAGGCAAAGGCTGGAACAGTCTGGGGGGACTCAGAAGAAGACAGGAAAATGTAGGAAAGTTTGGAACTTCCCAGCGACTTGCAGGGCTCAAAAGACAGGAAGATGTGGGAAAGTTTGGCACTTCCTAGAGACTTGTTGAATGGCTTTGACCAAAATGCTGACAGTGATATGGACAATGAAGTCTAGGCTGAGGTGGTCTCAGATGGAGATGGGGAACTTGTTGGGAACTGGAGTAAAGGTCTCTCTTGCTATGCAAAGAGACTGGTGGCATTTTGCCCCTGCCCTAGAGATCTATGAAACTCTGAACTTGAGAAGATGATTTAGGATATCTGGTGGAAGAAATTTCTAAGTGGCAAAGTGTTCAAGACGAAGCAGAACATAAGTTTGGAAACTTGGCAGCCTGATGATGTGACAGAAAAGAAAAACCCATTTTCTGGGAGGAAATTCAAGCCTACTGCAGAAATTTGCCTAAGTAAGGAGGAGCTTAATGTTAATCACCAAGACAATGGGGAAAATGTCTCCAGGGCATGTCAGAGACCTTCATGCAGCCCCTCCCATTATAGGGCTGGAGGCCTAGAAGGAAAAATTGGTTTCCTGGGCCTGACCTAGGGCCTCCTGCTATGTGCTGCCTAGGGACTCCGTGCACTGCATCCCAGCCACTCCGGCCATGGCTAAAAGGGGCCGATGTACAGCTCAGGCTGGCTTCGGAGGGTGTAAGCCCCAAGCCTTGGCAGCTTCTATGTGGTGCTGAGCCTGCAGGTGCCCAGTCAAGAATTGAGGTTTGGGAATTTCTGCCTAGATTTCAGGGGAGGCAGAAGTTTGCTTCAGGGGCAGGGCCCTCATGGAGAACCTCTGCTAGGGCAGTGCAGAAGGAAAAAGAAGTCTCTGCTGGGGCACTGCCTAGTGGAGCTGTGAGAAGAGGGCCACCATCCACCAGATCCCAGAATGGTAGATCCACCAACGGCTTGCACCATGCACCTGGAAAAGTGGCAGACACTCAACGCCAGGCCGTAAAAGCAGCCGGAAATGGGGCGGTACCCTGCAGAGCCACAGGGCTGGAGCTACCCAAGGGCCTGGGAGCCTACCTCTTGTATCAGCATGCCCTGAATGTGAGACATTGAGTCAAAGGAGATCATTTTGGAACTTTAAAGTTTAATGGTTGCCCTATTGGATTTCAGACTTGCATGGGGCCTGTAGCCCCTTTGTTTTGGCCAATTTCTCCCATTTGGAACGGGTGTATTTACCCAATGCCTATACCCCATTGCATCAAGGAAGTAACTAACTTGCTTTTGACTTTACAAGCTCATAGGCAAAAGGGATTTGCCTTGTCTCAGATGAGACATTGGACTTGAGTTAATGCTTGAATGAATTAAGACTTTGGGGGACTGTTGAGAAGGCATGACTGTGTTTTGAAATGCAAGGACATGAGAACTGGGAGGGGCCAGGGGCGAAATGATATGGTTTGGCTGTGTCCCCACCCAAATCTTATCTTGAGTTATGGTTCCCATAATCCCCACGTGTCATGGGAGGGTCCAGGTGGGACGTAATTTAATCATGGGGGAGGTTACCTCCATGCTGTTCTCATGATAGTGAGTTCTCACGAGATGTGATGGTTTTATAAGGGGCTTTTCCCCTACCTTCACTCTGCACTTTTTGCTGCTGCCATGTGAAGAAGGATGTGTTTGCTTCCCCTTCTGCCATGATTGTAAGTTTCCTGAGGCCTCCCCAGCCCTGCAGAACTGCGAGTTGATTAAACTTCTTTCCTTTATAAATTACTCAGTCTCAGGTATGTCTTTATTAGTAGTGTGAGAATGGACTAATACACCTGGCTTTTTTTTTTTCCCCCCCAGTAAAGAGGGGGTTTTGCCATGTTGGCCAGGCTGGTCTCAAACTCCTGGCCTCCAGTGATCTGCCCACCTTGGCCTTCCAAAGTGGTGGGATTACAGGCCTGAGCCACCACACCTGGCCCTGGCTCAAATATGTTGAAATACTTTGTGGGCCAAATCAAATGAGTCTGTAATTCAAATTAAGTCCCGATCTAAAAGTTTATAACTTCTGGCCTATTTCATGTTATCCAACACCTGCCAGGTATTCGCCTACCTTTCTTTTCACGTAAATGCCTTCTTCCTAATTACAAGCTCCTTGTAAAGGAAATATTTCACCCCCTCAGGGAAACAGGGCACTGAAAACCCTTGGGGCTGTCAAGGTGGCGACAAGTCACTCTTCCACCAAGCACTTACTTCTGACTGGCCTCCATCTCCAAAAGGGCAGAGAGAGCTGAGGTTCCCTTCTTCCCCACCGGGGGTGCGGTTGACTCCAGAGAATGCGTGGAAATGGGCCCGGTCATCTGCAAGCCTTTCATGGCGGTCCCTTTCTAATGCAGAGAAGAGGAAACAAGGCCATCAGCCGAGTGGGCTCTCAGTGGAAGCCACTCATGCCCCAGGGCATGCTGCAGCATTCCCAGGCCCTGGGAATCCCATGGACAGGGTCAAGGAACACTGGTTCTCAGTGTTCAGCAAGTGACAGAAAACCACCTTTCACTCAAATGCCTGGTGAACTAAAAATAAACTGCCCCTTTATTTGCACATCCTCATTTCACCCTCACCACAGATCTATGAAGTAAATAATGTTAGCCCTATTTTACAGAAGAATAAACTGAAGCTCAGAGAGGTTAAGGAACTTACCCCACATCCTACTGGAGCTGGAATCCAAACTCCAGTGACCTCATTTCAAAACCAAAGTTCTTCCCACTATCCAAGCTCTCCCAGACACGTTTCTAATCATAAGTGATGTTGTGTACACAAGGCAGCTGGTGTGAGAGGAAGAATACTGAACTTGAGGTTAAAAACAAAAAAAACATGGCTGATGATGGAACATTCCCTGGTGGTTAAAAAGAGTGAACTACTCACACACACAACTTGGATGAATCAGAAGGCATTATGCTAAGAGAAAGAAGGCAGCCTCAAAAGGTCACATATTATGGATTCTCTTTTCTGTGATGTTTGGAAAAGACAAAAGTACAGTGATATGGAACACACCAGTGGTTGCCAGGGATTAGAGATGGGGGAGAACGTGACTATAAAGACTAGCGTAAGTCCGGGCACGGTGGCTCATGCCTGTAATCCCAGCACTTTCGGAGGCCATGGCGGGAGGATTGCTTGAGTCCAGGAATTTGAGAACAACCTGGGCAAAATGGGGAAACTCCATCTCTAGAAAAAATACAAAAAATTAGCTGGACATGATGCACACCTTTAGTCCCAGCTACTTGGAAGGTTAAGGTGGGAGGTCAAGGCTGCAGTGAGCCATGATCATGCTACCACACTCCTGCTTGGGCAACAGAGTGACATCTTTTCTCAAAAAAAAAAAGACTAGCATGAGAGAATTTTTTTGAAGTGATGGTGATGGTTACATGAATCTATATATTTGTTAAAATTCATAGACCTGTGTACACACACACACACATACACACACATACACGTCAATTATACTATATGTTAGTTTAAAAAAAATGCTGAATCCCAGTTCTGACCCTTATAGCTGGCATATTCCATAACCCCCAGAAGCCTGAGTCTCCGCACTGGGTGGTGTGTGACTGAAATGACGCACAGGGTGCTGGGAACTCTGGAGCAAGATGAGTGAGGAAGGACTGCTGCTGTTCACCTCCTGAGAGTTTCTACTCAGAGGTTCAGCACCCAGTCACACAAGCAGCTGTGCTCAACATAGGGTCCCACTTGGGGAGCACCTCAAGGCACCGTGTCCTCAGGTGGAAGGGAGTGGCTCTATGCCACGGAACACCACCCAGTCACTGCCTGCACTCTATCCCTTCCTCCTTTACCCCACAGTGAAGGAGAAAACACTGTTTTGGATTTAAGGTAAACAGTGGGTAGTTGAGGAGTAAATAAATAGGCTGATGATGAGAGGCCCCTAATAGAGGAGGTGGCAGGCCCTGCATCTCACACCAGGTGCACTCTCTGAGTCCAAGGAGCCCTTACCCGCATCATGCGATCCGAGCGATGCCGCCTGCGAATGCGATTCAAGCCCTCCACAAAGCGGATAAAACCATCCAGGAGTTGCCACTCGTCCTCGTCTGCACGGGGCCTGTCCCCATAGATGTCGCAGTGGGCCTCCCCCTCTGTGATGCGCTTGGTGGCGGTGACACAGGCTGGCAGCAGCAGGAAGCGGGTCCTCCAGAACTTCAGGGACTCAATTAAGCTACAAGGGGCAAGGAAAACACAGGGTGGTGGTGAGAAAGAGGAGATAATGAAAGCACTCTCAGTAAACTCTCTGTGGAGTCGGTGTGTGAAGGTCCATCTCCCCATGAGTATGTGCTCATTTGATGCTACAGCTCATGGCTTTGTTGAAAATACAAGTTCTGAGGATGGGCATGGTGGCTCACACCTATAATCCCAGCACTTCTATAATCCCACACACCTATAATCCCAGGCCGAGGCAGGAGGACTGATTGAACTCAAGAGTTGAGACCAGCTTGGGGAACATGGTGAGACCCCATCTCTACCCTGTCTCAAAAAAAAAAAAAAAAAAAAAAGAGCTCTGAAGGAAGACCACAAAGGCAGTTTTTGCTTTGATCCCAGAGATATGAGAATGCTTCTGCACACCCAGGCCCAGTGAATTTGTGGCTATCATCACAATCACAAATCATGCATAGAAATCAAAAATTAAAAATGAGACGCCACAAAGCTACCAGCCAACTAATGAAGAAAGCGTTAAGAACACAATCTGCACTGCCACTTGCATCAAAGGGCACATCATCACTGAGCTTCGTGAGGTTTGTTTTTTCAATTGTGGTAAAATATACATAACAAAAAATTTATCACATTAACCTATTTTATTTTTTTGAGACAAGGTCTTGTTGTGTTGCCCAGGCTAGAGTGCAGTGGCACTGTCAAGGCTCACTGTAGCTACGACCTCCTGGGCTCAAGCACTTCGGCCTCCTGAGTAGCTAGGACTATAGGGGTATGCCACCATACCCAGTTAATTTTATTTTTATTTATTTATTTTTTGAGACAGAGTTTCACTCTTGTTGCCCAGGCTGGAGTGCAATGGCTTGATCTTGGCTCACTGCAACCTCCACCTCCTGGGTTCAAGCAATTCTCTAGCCTCAGTCTCCCGAGTAGTTGGGATTACAGGCACGCATCACCACACCCAGCTAATCTTTGTATTTTCAGTAGAGACAGGATTTTGCCATGCTGGCCAGGCTGGTCTCGAACTCCTGACCTCAGGTGATCTGCCAACCTCGGCCTCCCAAATTGCTGGGATTACAGGCGTGAGCCACCGCGCCCAGCCAACCCTGTCTCTTTACAAAGAAAAAAAAGAAAAAGAAAAAAGGAGAGAGAGAGAAAGGGCAGAAAGTGTTAAAATACACATATACATCCTTGCCCAAGGCTGTAAAGATGGAAATTCAAAGCCCACTCTCTGACCTGAAGTCTTCAGAGCCGGCAGAACAGATATACTGATCTAAGTAATTCCACTTGTACTCCTCCAGCCGTTCGTGGGAGAATTCCACCCAGCAGGAGACGAACTCTGAGTCTGAGTGGGAAGGACAGAGGCTGTAGGTGTAGTGGATCTGGGCAGATTCATAAGGATACCTGCAAAATAAAGGGCAGGCCCCCAAATTCAAAAGAGTTAGAGACAAATTCCTGCCAATTCTTCTCTATATTTTCTATCTCTATACACTTAGAACCATCCTTGACATTTACTCCTCAACTGTAGTAACCAACTTATCCCAGGGAACGGTACTAGAAATTTCTCAGATCTTCTTAAACTCTTTCCTTCTTCTCTCCTCACAATCTTTATTTGAAATAGGCTTTTATGAATCGTGTTAAACATTATAAGATGAATCAAATCCCTTTTGGAAGTAGGTAAGCTATAACCCTAAAATAACCCTAGAAACAAACAAACAAAACTCCAAAAGAAAAACCGACCACTGAACTTCCTCAGTTTGAATTATGTACTATACACATAATTTAGTATGTGGCGATAATTCAGGACAATAATTGAAGACTTTAAATATCCAAATACTCACTTGGGAAGGTATCGTGTCACTGTGATCATCTTATCCTTCAGCGTCACTTTGTGGAACGTTCTGCCCATACTCAGCCAATACTGGTCCTCCTCCTCGGGGCGGTTTCGGGACACAAGGCCTAACAGAAAAATAATAATTTCCTCCAACTGTTTGAAGCTCATTCCTATAACAGACAATTGTTTCTCATCCATATAGATTCAGAAAATGATGTAACACTTTCTCTTGAGGGGCAGTTTCACGGAAGAAGGTTATTCTTGGTTAAAAAAAACAAACAAAAAACTCCTGAGGTTGGCAGATTTTTCTGTCATTAAACCACCCAGGAGCAGATTAGAGTCTGAAGGTGCTAGCTGATAGCACCTAGATGGCACACTCAAAGCTGAACGACCTGATACCTCATCCTCTGGGGAGAAAAGTTCTGTAAGAGATGACTGTGTTACTAAAATGGAACTCTACAACACCAGCATAAGCTGCCCACCTTGGCATTCGAGGTTCTCACTCCAAGGCGGCAGCCAACCTAGCTTTCTGATCCTAGCTCTCACTACTCCAAAACTGTTATACCAAGTTTCAGTCTAAAAGGACCATTTATTGATTTGCTGCGAATATTTGCTCATGTTGTTTCTTTTTCTTTTTTTTTTTTTTGAGATGGAGTTTCGCTCTTGTTGCCCAGGCTAGAGCGCAATGGCATGATCTCGGCTCACTGCAACCTCCGCCTCCTGGGTTCAAGCAATTCTGTCTCAGCCTCCCAAGTAGCTGGGATTACGGGCATGCTCCACCATGCCTGGCTAATTTTGTATTTTTAGTAGAGATGGGGTTTCTCCATGTTGGTCAGGCTGCTCTTGAACTCCCAACCTCAGGTGATCCGCTCGCCTCGGCCTCCTGAAGTGCTGGGATTACAGGCATGAGCCTCTGCACCCGGCCTGCTCGTGTTGTTTCTTTTGCATTCTCTTCCTGGGCCACCACTGAAATCCCAGATTATTTAAAGTCACCATCAAATGCTACTTCTTCCAGAAAGCCAACAGACCCCATCAGCAGTCTGAATCCTACCTTGTATATAGCTCCTTGTGTGTATGTCTCTCACCCCTTACAAATTAAAAGTTCCAGGAGGCCAGGGCTCAAACGTTGTTCCTCCTTACATTTTTAGAAGCACCTGATAAAGTGCCATGTCCAGTATTAGCTGAACTGAACTGAACGCAGGAAAGAGGAAAATAATCAGGAATCAAGAAAATGACAAGTGTTCAAGAGGGTAAAAATCATGCCTCAAAGAACAACCAAGCCAAGCCAAGATTCCTTTGATCTAGAAATGAAAGGCAGTCCTCTTGAGGCAGGAGAACAGGGTCTGGAGGCAGGGAACCTAAGGCCAATTCAGGCTGCCTTCCTAGAACTAAATCAAAAGGAAAACCCCAACTTTCCACACCTAAGTAACAAAAGGACCGGAAGTTACTCCCTTCACAAACCACTCCCCACTTTTTCTGTGAGGAAGATGGAAAACTGAAAGTGTCTCTGATTGGTTTGATTTTTACAACCAAATAGACGTTTGCATACGAGTGTAACTTTATAACTTCACTTCAGCCTCTGCTTGCGAGCCACCACTTCATTTACATAGGGTGTACACCAAGTAACCAACAGGAAACTTCTAAAGGTATTTAAACCCCAAAAAATTCTGTAAAGGAGCCCTTGAGCCCCATGATCCAGCCTACTCCCACACTTGGAGTGTACTTTCATTTTCAATAAATCTCTCCTTTTGCTGCTTCATTTTTTCCTTGCTTTGTTTGTGCATTTTGTCCAATTCTTTGTTCGAGGTGCCAAGAACCTGGACACCCTCCATTGGCAACACTCATTTAGCTCTGAGACAGTCACACAGTGACAGGCAGCATGTGAGCAGTCAAGAGGAGAGAGGACAGCAAAGGCTGAAATAATATTCACTGTGAATGTGGAAATTTCCCAGATGGTGCCAAGGGAGCAGCAGGCCAGCTGCATACAAAACGGAAGCTACTCGGGGGACCCCAGGTCCAACCGCAGCACTTACACTTGCCAGCTTCTGTGATCTTGGGCACCAAATCTCACTTCTACAGCAAGAAAGAGGGCAAGCCCTCATCCAAGCATTCCTTCATTCATGCAACAAACACTCTGCTGGCTGTTGGGAAGACAATGTCATGGGACAAGGTTCATGAGCATCTGACATCGTACCTGACACCCCCATTCTAAATTAGGTGCACTCCAGTTATTCCTGTGTTTATCCTGCATGGTATTTATTCTTCACAATCTGTGATCAAATATATACTCATGGTTTATTAGTTTAACAACTGACTCTGCTGTAGACTGTAGACTCTGAGGGGAGGGCTGATGCTGTTCTGTTCCCTGCTGGAACACGACCTGGCTCACACTTAGTATTCAATAAATCTCTGATGAATAAGCAGTACAGGCCTGGTTGTGACGGCAACTTTTCCAGTAATTAGGATAACAATGGTACCCTTTCTGTTACTATAGAAATTAGGGAGATTAAATTTATCACAGCAAAAAAATAACCAGAAAGGATACAGTCAGGCAAGTAGCCTCTGGCCAACTAACCATCACATGAGGCTCATGGATCAGCCAGGAACAGAACTGGACACAGAAGAACTCAGACCACTGAGGGACATCCACCAGCTATTCCAGAGAACAACAGGTGGGCAGCCTGGAAGGCGCCAGTGACATGAAAGGTGAATTCATCTCATTACTCTTGGGATAAAGGACAAAATCCTTCAGACAGGCTTGGGTCTCCTGACATCTCTGGCTGCACCTCCGGCTTATTCCTTGTGCTCCATCCTATCAGCCTTCTTTTTGGTGCCCAGAAAGTATCTCAATGCTTTCTGACACAGAGCCTTTGCACAAACTGGCCTCTGCCTGGCATGCCCTTCCCTTCTACTCCTGCCCTCCATTCCCAACCTGCTGCTCCTGGTAACTCCTACATGTACTTCGGGTCTAATCTCAAACCTCATCTCCTCAGGGAAGCTGTCCATGACCCACGAGATTAGATAGCGCCCCATATTAAATGTTCTGACAGCCCCATGACTTCTCCCTCAGCCTTTATCACAACATATAATTATATTTCACATTTTGACTAATGTTATTTTCCCTGACTGGGCTATAAATCCTCTCCCCAGCCATGCAGAGTAAGTGCTTCAAAGACACTGTTGAATCAATGTGTGAATAATGGATTCATATATTTATTTTTCTTTTCTTTTCTTTTTAGAGACAGGATCTCCCTACATTGCCTAGGCCAGTCTTGAACTCCTGGGCTCAAGGGATCCTCCTGCCTCAGCCACTCAACGTGCTAGGATTACGCCCAGCCAAATTCATATACTTATTGACCCATACTGTTGCATATTATTGTATGCCAGGCATGTAGTTTCCATTGTGGAGGACAAAAAGATGAACAGAAATAGTCTTGGCACTCAAAAAGGTTAACATTCGGTAGGGTCTGGAAGATGAATACAAGGCAACATGTGATAAACATCACAAGGGACTTTCAAAGAAAATCCAGGGGGAGTCCAAAGCTTCATACATAAACAACAGGGCCTGGACTGGATGACGGCATGCTTCCTCTAACAGGGCCACAGTTCTCTGATCCTCTGGCCCAAGAAGCTTTCATGGGGACAAAGATGATCCAAGGTTATCACTAAGTGATCAGGGGATGGGGTGGTCTTGTTGGCAATAATGAAGACACAGGAGACTAAGACAGCTCATTGATTGTTCCAGGAAGTGATTACTGCTTTCTGATTCCAGGCACCTGCACTTAATTCCCTCCGTTAGACTTATTTTAGAGGAGCTCTCCACTGCCTGGCTCTGATTCAATTAGCAACACCGATTCTCTGTCACTTACTAGCCTAATCTGCCACTCATGGATGACCCATTCTTGCTTCAAGCCACCAAGCTTCAGCGATAAAGAAGAGACAGATGAATCCAGAATAAGAAAATAAGAACAAATGTAAACTTCAGGTTTAGGTAACATCTGACAATCTGCTGTGTGCCAGGTACTGTACTAGAAACAATTAAATATAGGTTTATGGGTTTAGAAACTTTGACAGCTCAGTAGTGACTCAGCTGCTTACTATTCCCAGGTGTCTGTCCAAGTCAGGCTGTCCCATTCCTGAACTTGGTCACATCCACTGCCTTAAAGGGAGAGTTGTAAATTAAAGAGAGCATTTAAAATAAATTCATACCTAAAGGAGACTTTATTCCTCACTTAAGTAGAATTTATAAAGAAAACTTTTGTGTCGAAAACAATTACTACTAAATTTATCTACTGTCTACCATCTTGAAAACCCACTTCCACATATACAGTAGAAGAGAAAAAAATATAAATCCAAGGAGAAAAACTCACCTCGGCTATAGAGTGGGCTACTGCTCAGCGGGGGTGGGACGGCAGGATTGGGTTTCTGTGCCTTGGGCTGCACTATGATTTGGTAGCCCTGCATGAGACGTTGGCAAATAAACTCTTCAAACACCTGCTGGGCTGTCATCTGCACACCATCTTCGTCCCTCCTGAAAAAAACAGATGATTGCTCATACAGAAGCTTGGCCTGAGACGGTGACACTTAAGAGTGCACAGTCTCATCATCTCCTTTGCTTCATCCCCTTATAACCATTCTATGGTAGTTCATAAAACTAACAGTTTGAGCCGGGCACGGTGGCTCATGTCTGTAATCCTAGCACTCTGGAAGGCTGAGATGGGCAGACTGCATATGCATAAGCCCAGGAATTCAAGACCAGCCTGGGCAACATGGCAAAACGCTGTCTCTAACAAAAAAAATACAAAAATTAGCCAAGTATGGTGGCACGCACTTGTAGTCCCAGCAGAGGTTGCAGTGAGCCAAGATTGCATCGCTGCACTTCAGCCTGGCTGACAGTATATATAAGAGATATAGAAAAGAAAATATAATAGAAAATATGAAAAAAAAACTACTAACAATTTGTAAATCAGTGTTTTGGGGAAAATTAACAGTTCAAAGAGGTGAAAAGAGGCAGGTAACTCAATGCCCAAATGAGTAATTTTAGAAAAGAAGATCGGATTTAGTGTGCCCAAAATAATTGCATTAGAAAATATGAGAATAATCATCGAAGCCAGAACCAACTGGAGTTAAAAATAAATCAATCAACGAGGAGAAATAGTTGATGTCAATAGAACTCTGGAGAAATGAACAGTTCTTACATCATAAAATTACCCACGGCCAGTGCAGCAGCTCACACCTGTAATCCCAGCACTTTGGGAGGCCGAGGCGGGTGGATCACCTGAGGTCATGAGTTCGAGACCAGCCTGGCCAACATGGTGAAACCCCGTCTCTACTAAAAATACAAAAAATTAGCCATGCGTGGTGGCACACGCCTGTAGTCCCAGCTACTCAGGAGGCTGAGGCATGAGAATCGTTTGAATCTGGGAGGCAGAGGTTGCAGTGAGGCGAGACTACACCACTGCACTCCAGCCTGGGTCGCAGAGTGAGACTCTGTCTCAAAAAAAAAAAAAAAAAAAAGTTACCCAAATATAAAAAGAGGACATAGGCTTGAAAATTCAGTGTTCAGCCAGACACAGTGGCTCAAGGTGGTAATCCCAGCACTTTGGGATGCAACAGATGGGCAGATGACTTGAGCCCAGGAGTTTGAGACCAACCTGGGCAATATGGCGAAACAGCATCTTTATAAAATACATAAAAATTAGCTGGATGTGGTGCTGCCACTCCCAGCTACTCCTAGCTACTTAGGAGGCTGAGGTGGAAAGACTGTTTGAACTCAGGAGATCAAGGCTGCAGTGAGTTGTGATCGTACCACTGTACTCCAACCTGAGCGACAGAGTGAGACCCTGTCTCAGTTAAAAAAAAAAAAAGGAAAAAAAAAGAAAGAGAAAATACAATTCAATGTTTTTTTTTTAAATTTTTTATTTAACGGCCATGTTAATCTTCTCTATATTGTTCCAATTTTAATATATGTGTTGCTGAAGCGAGCACAAATCCAGTGTTCTGATGCATGTGTGGGATATATCCGAAACCCTCACAAACCAAGCCAAGTGCCTTTTTCTCTGACACTGACCTGTCGATGTCTGCTTCTGGAAGGAGATCATAACAGCCCTCTGTGTAGTCATTCTGCAGGCCCTGGCGGTCAGGGAAGTAGTCGGTGGTGAGGGGGAGGCACGCCGGAGTAGTGAGAGACTTCCAGTCCACTCCAACTGTGCAACAGAAGCCTGGCACTACAGGGGGAGCAGACAGTGTCAGAACTGCCTCACGTAATAGGGGGAAAAGGTACATGTGGTCACCATGGCAAGTGTGGGATGGGGGGCCAGGGGAGGGAAGAGGAGGGAAGAGTGGGGAAAAAAGTTCATGGTGAAAGATGGTAAAATTGCCAGGATTGGGAAGAAAGGGGGTAGGGGAGGGAGAAAGAGAGAGAAACAGAGTTTGTTAGACAATGCAGTGCACATGCTTATCCAATCCCATCATGCAAATGGGATTCACAGCTGATATTTTTCATTTTCTGCTGATTGTGAGCTGCAGCCGCAATGCAGGTGAGATTACTGCAGGGCAGGCAGAATTACATGTCGAAGCACATCAACGTTCCAAGAGCAGGGAGGCCCAAGCACGAGCCTCTCCCAAGAACTGCAGAGTGGCTAGGTGGGGAAAGGAGGGGAGCTCAGCCTCATTTGGGAGTAAACAGCATACAGTAGCAGAAATAAGGAATACTTCTAGCACTGCAAAAATAAGTAACAGATTCAAAAGGGTGGGAGGAAAAATCAAGTAAGGATATCTGGGAAAGTTAGGAGGCTGGAACTTTAAGAGACAGTGTTTAACAATCCAAAAATGAAAGCTGCAGTTAGCAGAGCAGGCCTGACCACATGGGTCTCTCCCGAATTGCCTGCTCCTCAGTTAAAGCAGGGTTTCTCAGCCTCGGCAACAACAGAGACTTTGGACAAGATAATTCTTTGTTGTGGGGGCTGTCCTGGGTACTGCAGCAGCATCCTTGGACTCTACTCACTAGATGCCAGTGGCATCCCCTAGCTGTGAAAACCAGAAATGTCTGCAGGCATTGACGTGTTCCCCTGGGGAGGGAAATCCTCCCTGGTTAGGAAAATCCTCCATGGTTGAGCTTCACTGAGTTAAAATAATAGGGCAGTTACCTCTTTAAGTAATTTAAGTGAAGACTATCTTTTAACTCTCCAAAGAAGGGAGCAATATGAAGCCGAAAAACTCTAAGCCTTTGTCTCTAAGTTCTGAATGGGATACTCATACACTTTATTTTTGTACCATGCTAACAGCTTACAATGTGTTGTAGCCCCTGCTGCCTCATCAGCCCTCCTGTCAATGAAGAACAAAATTTGTGTGCTAAGTCACAGCAGAAAGATGCCCCACGTGGCACCACTAACTTGGGGAAGATGATTTAGCCTCCAACAGATCTAACTCATGCTCTACACAGGCCATATTAACTAATTAATAATTCAGGGATCCAAAACATAGCCCCGAATAGCCTAATTAATCATCTCCATTTTTCTATATGGCAGCCGAGAAGGTGAGCTTGTTTCTACTTCCTGGCTAAAACAGAAGATGAGGACCTGATCAAAGCCCCAGTGGGGAAGCCAGAAACAGAAGACATTTCTATCTTTATGTCCTCTTAGATCATCCTGGCCATCATCAGCCTTCTGACCCTCAGGATTATAAAAATCTTGTAGAAATGCTTTCTGCTGGGCACACAACAAGACACAGACTGTTCAAATGCTTAGTTCGAGATCTCATGATGAGAAAGGATCCTGATTGTAAGTTTAAGGGTGTTCTGTCTCTAGGAAAAGAGTGCAGCCTCTTTTCTAACCCCAGTATCTTCTGGTCCTGAAAAGAGGGACTCTGAGGAAGTTCCACACCTCAGAACCACTAAAATAACAATGATGAACAAAGGTAACAAACTCCGGTGACAGGGTTGTAAAGAAATAGGATCATCTATTCATTGCTGGCAGCTTTCTGGAAAACAGTCAATCTGCCAACCATACTTTGGGGAATGTAATCCAAAGATATTAACCAAAAGAAAAAATACACCTGCTGCACCATATATTATGTATTATTATTAACTTTTAATTTAATAGAGACAGGGTCTCATGATATTGCCTGGGCTGGTCTCAAACTCCTGGGCTCAAGTGATCCACCCACCTCAGCCTCCCAAAGTTCTGTGATTACTGGCATGAGCCACCGTGCTCAGCCCACCAGGTATTATCATACCTGCATTATATGCTATGGCTAAAAAGCAGAAAGCCATCCAAATGGTCACGAATAAGAAATGATTACTCAAACCAAGATACAGTAATATGCTTAATGCTGCCATTACAAATGACTACTAGGAGGGACCTGAACAAATAGTAAAAGGATTATTAAGTGAGGACAAAGGCTGGGCAAGGTGGCTCATGGCTGTAATCACAGCACTTTGGGAGGCCAAAGCGGGCGGATCACGAGGTCAGGAGTTTGAGACCAGCCTAACAAACATGGTGAAACCCCATCTCTTGAGACCAGCCTAACAAACATGGTGAAACCCCGTCTCTACTAAAAATACAAAAATTAGCCAGGCGTGGTGGCGTGCACCTGTAATCCCAGCTACTCAAGAGGCTGAGGCAGAAGAATCACTTGAACCTGGGAGGCAGAGTTGGCAGTGAGCCGAGATCGCATCACTGCACTCCAGCCTGGGTGACAGAGCAAGACACTGTCTCAAAAAAAAAAAAAAAGTGGGGACAAGAAGACTCAGTGATATACATCCATTGGTCACAGCTAAGTAGTTTATCAAGTGGTAGGATTTTCTCTGCTCTTTTATTATTATAGATATTTAGACATTCTCTTACTGCATAGCTATTCAAAAAGACGATCAAAAGGAATGCAATTCAGCCAAATATTCCAACTACAGGCAGGTAAATGATTCCAGTTAACAGCCTATTATGTCTTTCCAACTTTTTCCTGGAGATATCATTAGGCAGTTAAGGGTGAAGGCCAGCTCTGGACCAGCATGGGGGCCTTATAGGGAATCTGCTACCTTTCCCAGATGCCCCTGAATCACCTTCCAAAATAGGTCATTCAGTCACACCCCCCCCTCACTTTCCATCACAGAGTCCAGAGAGTCCTCCCTCACCACATCGCCTTCCCATATCCCAGAGATATGTGTACCTCAGGACCATTCACTTCCCACAGGGCTTCCTCTTGTTTCCTCAGGCTCTGACCACCCCACACTCCCTGTCTACCCCTTTCCCTAGTCAGCTGCCCCCTCTTACTTGGGTCTGGAGAGGTAGAAACACTGTCCTCTAGGGAATCCTTATTCTGGGTCCTAGGATTCATACCTATGGAAAGATAAAAACACCTTGTCTTAAGAAGGCTCACTCTGCAAAAGAGTTCTGACCAGTTATGGTTGAAAAAGGCAAATTGGAGATAAAATTAAAAAATGTAAACCAAGTGCAAATTCTGTGCGAGTTATTTCAAACAGTACAAAAGAATCGATCAAAGAAAAATGATCAATCTAAAATTGGGAATGAGCCAGAACTTTACTCTGAGGTTACTGGTATCATTCTTTGCTAAAAGAGATAACACAAACACAAGCAACCTGCCACTTATTTTAAGAAAACGGACACATTTCAAAGTCATTTCAACTAATTAGAGCAATCTTTGGTGAATATAAATGACCTATTTTTGACAGTGAGCTTTGATTGTGCCACTGAACTCCAACCTGGGCAACGACAGAGTGAGAGAGACCCTATCTCTAAAAAACATATAAAATAAAACAAAATGACCTATTTAAATTTAATCCACTCATCAGCCATCCTTATCTTTTAGAATTTTCTTCCCCAAATCATGGCTTTCTAAAATATGACACAGGACATCAAAACTCACTACTTTAACATAAAAACAATGATTTTACCTATAACTGGGCTGAAAGGAAAAACCAGAAGATTCTTTGAAATGCAATTTATTGATTGTCGAGTAACACAATTAATTTTAAAGCACACTTATCAGTACTTACACGCCCCTTTCAAAACATATATTTACTAGAAAATTATGATGCCATAAAAAGAATTGAGGTTGAGCATGGTGGCTCACAAGGCCAGGAGTTCAAGGCTGTGGCAAGCTATAATCACTGTACTGCTCTCCAGCCTGGGTGATAGAGTGAGACCCCATCTCTATGTAAATATACATAAATATATTTTTTTAAAAAGGACTGGAAAGATGCTCACTAAACGTTCAACGGTGGCTAACTCTGAGAAGAAAGCTGGAGGAAGGGATAGGAGGTAAAAGAGAATTTGTACTTTTTACTCTAAATACTTCTGGGTCATTTGAATATTTTATAACAAGAACAAGTATTTATAAATTTCTTGTAAAAGCTTTGAAAAAACAATCTACAACATGAGAGAAAGCACTTGCAAATCATGCACCTGGCAAAGGACTTGCATCCAGAAGATACAGGGAACTCTTAAATTCAAAAGCAAGAAAACGAACAACCCAATGAGAAAAGGACAAATGACATATGCAAAAGGAACATAAGTATATTAAAAGATGCTTAACATCAGTAGTCATTAAGGAAATAGCAAATTAAAAGCACAGTGATTAGCCAGGCATGGTGGCATGCACCTGTGTTCACAGCCACTCAGGAGGCTAAGGCAGGAGGACTGCTTGTGCCCAGAAGTCCAAGGTTGCAGTGAGCTATGACTGTGCCACTGCACTCCTGCCTGGGTTTCTGAAAGAGCAAGACCCCATCTCAAAAGAAAAAAAAAAAAAGTGCAGTAAGATACCACTACATGCTTATTTGATTTGAATGATGAAATAATGAAAATGACTGGATATACCAAGTGTTGACAAGGATATGGAACAACTGGAAGCCTTACACATTGTTGATAGCAATGCAAAATGGCACACCACTTTGGAAAACAGATTTACCATTTGACCCAGCAATCTACTCATAGAAATTAATACAAGAAAAATGAAAACTTAACTTCATACAAAAACTTTGTTCATATAAAATCATGGAAACATTTATAGAAGTCTTATTCATAGTCGCCAAAATCTGGAAACAGCCCAATTATCTTTCAACTGGGGGAAGGATGAACAAATTGTAGTTCATCCATACAATGGAATACTAGTCAGCAATAAAAAGGCAACTATCAACACGTGACAACGTGGATGAATCTCTCAAATGCAATATGGTGAGTGAAATAAGCCAGACTCAAAAAATTACATACTGTATGATTCTATGTATGTTATGTGCTGGGAAAGGTAAAACCAGAGGGACAGAGAACAGATCAGTGGTTGCCAGAGAACATGTGGACGGACTGAGGACAAAGCAACAGCACAAGGGAATTTTGGGTGTGATGGAAATTTTCTCATCTTGATGTGTTTGTTGGTGGGTATACAACTTTATGCATTTGTCAAAACTCAGAGAACTGTACACTAAATATAGTACATTTTACTGGACATACATTTTTAAATAAATAATTTTTTTTTTTTACTTAAAAAGATGGGTTCACGCCTGTAATCCCAGCACTTTGGGAGGCCGAGGCGGGGGGGATCACTGAAGGTCAGAAGTTCGAGACCAGCCTGGCCAACATGGTGAAACCTCGTCTCTACTAAAAATACAAAAATTAGCCGGGCATGGTGGTGGGCGCCTATAATCCCAGCTACTCGGGAGGCTGAGGCAGGAGAAGCACTTGAACCCGGGAGGCTGAGGTTGCAGTGAGCCAAGATCACACCACTGCACTCCAGCCTGGGCCACAGAGCAAGACTCTGTCTGAAAAAAATAAATAAATAAAAATAAAAATAAAGATGACATCACCTGGCCAAAACAATTTTAGGACTTTTCTTTTGGAACTGCTTGGAGCAGATTTTTAAAAATTACTAGTCATTATACTAGAAGATACATGTATTAAGCCAGACAAATACAGTATTTCATTTCATTCAAACCCACACCAGTAGATATGAGGTAGGTATGATCCTTTTCCACAGATAACGAAACTGAGGCTCAGAGAAGTTAAGCAACTTACTGAAGATCTCACAGTAAGTAGGAGGAACCTGAATTTAGATTCTTTCTGCTCAACTTTACAGATGCTCTATTTCTTGACTATCCATCTGGGGCACCAATTTTTAGCTGTTGAAATGTTATCCGTTCTTTGTCAATAGCCAAAAGCCACTTGGAGCTAAATTTTCTTGGAAAAAAAAAAAACAAAAAAAACTTGGCTGACAACTTTCATTTTCATGCAAATATAAAGCATGATTATAAAGAAGCAACGAGGTGGATTTTCTTATTTAGCTTGAGAACTGGTATGAAAGCAAACTGGCATTTGCAAAACAGTCTGAGCAATAACAGAATTGTTACCATATCACCTCCCAGGTTTGGCTGCCAAGTTTGCTCATTTGATCACCTGTTTTTGTTTTTAAAGAAAACCTGTTCTAGACTTGGTCTGTAAGACAACTCACATTCTTACACTAATAAAGAGTTCAAAAAAAGAAAAGAAAAAAAAAAGAGATAGTTCAACTTAACAGAGCAGCTTTGAATCCTAGGCCAAAAGTAGATCTGTGCCATCTCTAGTGGACACACCTACCTACACACACACACACACACACACACATACACACACACACACACACACACGTACACGCATACCCCGAAAAAGCAAATATTTTAAGGACTTCCAGGAAGCTATTATGCTTATAAGCAAATATTTTAAGGACTTCCAGGAAGCTATTATGCTTATAAGCAAATATTTTAAGGACTTCCAGGAAGTTATTATGCATATAAGCAAATATTTTAAGGACTTCCAGGAAGCTATTATGCTTATAAGCAAATATTTTAAGGACTTCCAGGAAGCTACTCACACACAGTTTCCTTGTAATTCAAGCCCAACACACTGCCTTTCCCACTGGCTCTTTGAGGTCTTATTTTCAGTCATACAGACTTGCTGTTGGCATATGAAGAGTCCCATCAGCCTGCAATGATGGAGGTGAAACCTCATGGTCGGCCAGTTCTGCTCCAACCCAACATTTGGGAATGAAGTCTCACACTCAAAGTTCAAAGCCAGATACAGACTTCGGAAGCCAATGCTGGTAAAAGTCATCTCAGCTCTGTCTCTTTTGACATCTGTTCAGAACTGTGAATGTGTTCTCTGGCTGAAAACCTCAAGGTCAAAAAGGTTACTCAGTGTGGAGCCTCTAGGGCTAGTTCCAAGGCCACATCTAGAAGCCTGTGCCTGGGGCAAGTGGTTTCTCTTCTCTGGGCTACAGAGGCGGCACTTACCCATAAAAAAACTGACCTGGCCTGGAGAAATGACGGAGGTCCTTCCATCCAGTCTCAGTGTGCTATGAGTTACTTTTACTTTGGCTCTCAGGCCAAATATACGGCATGCACCTAATATTCAACACAAATATCAAGTTGCAGATTCTAAGTCTCAACACTAAAGAGAAAGAAAACATGGCATCCACTTACTTTCTTTTTCAAAATGATCTACCTCCAGTAAAGGAAGACATTTACTAGCAAGCCTTCTAAAATGGTGCCCAGTTAAAGATACAGAGGGATAAAAACTATCTGCCCAGTCACACCAACTGCCCTGT
This sequence comes from Nomascus leucogenys, assembly GCF_006542625.1. Lineage (NCBI taxonomy): Eukaryota > Metazoa > Chordata > Mammalia > Primates > Hylobatidae > Nomascus > Nomascus leucogenys. The sequence goes on along the minus strand of NC_044387.1, from coordinate 59,079,893 downwards.
CTCTGCTGGGCAGCAGGGTGAAAAACAAGCGAAGACTGCAGCTACCAGGTCCCCACCAACAACGCTCCAAATGAAATTCTATGGGGCTGGGAGGGAAACCCACAGAGATGCTACTCCTGTGAATCATGATTCACATATGAATCATGTCCAAATGCAGGAGAAAGACTGAGTCACGCTTGAGTGCCTGCAGATGGTGCAAAGAGGTGAAGGTAGGGTCACAGATAAGGTTTCTCTGTTTGGATTTTTCTCTGATTTTTTTTTTTCCCCTGGGATGGAGTTTCACTCTTGTCACCCTGGCTGGAGTGCAATGGCATGATCTTGGCTCACTGCAACCTCCACCTCCTGGGTTCCAGCGATTCTCCTGCCTCAGCCTCCCAAGTAGCTGGGATCACAGGCACCCGCCACCACGCCCAGCTAGTATTTGTATTTTTAGTAGAGGCGGGGTTTCACCATGTTGGTCAGGCTGGTCTCGAACTCCTGACTTCAAGTGATCCACCTGCCTTGACCTCCCAAAGTGCTGGGATTACAGGGGTCTGCCACCGTGCCAGTCTTCTCTGATTTTTTAATGGATGAAATGTTAACCAGTTGTGAATTCAGACCCCACCTTGTCCCAAAACAAGGATTCAATGTGGTAATCTAGCCCATAATGTACCCAACCTACTTTTGATCCGGACAACTGCCCTGTGAGACAGGCAGTCAGGAAGGGGAGGATCTTTATGCCCATTACACAGATGAAGAACCTGAGACTCAGCTTGAAAGTCCAGTGAGGGGCAGGGAGAATTCTGATCCTGGTTGTTTTCATCACAGCACACTCCTTCATCTAGCACATCCTCATTTAGCAGAGATCACATGTTCAAACCACACTGAAACCATTCACAGTCCAATCCCCCACAAGAGGGCTTTCCTTTCATCGTCATTACCCCACATGGGAATTGCTTGAAAGAGAATCCCAAGTGCATGAGGAAGCAGAGCTCCTTGAGGTCGGGAGAGTTAGTGTCTTCGTAGTTTTTGTTTCTTCTCAGGCCTTAGCACAGTGCCTAGAGTTCAACATACTTTTCTGGAATGGGTAAGAGTTTAGTGAGTTTGAAGAAGGCAAAACATATTCCATGAAAATTAAGGATGGCTTGAAAGGAAAGTCACTTACAAACCAAGCAAGGAGAAAAAGACTACCCAAGTCTTTGAAAAAAAGGAATCTAGTTAATTGTTTAAGAAGGTTAAAAGAAAGAAAAGCATTAGAGAAAAATTAAATCATGCTTCAGTAGAGAGAAAGTTAACCTCAGAAGATTTTTAGCATTCGTTCAACTACCTATTATGTGCCAGGAACTGGGTTTTTTTTTTTTTTTTTTTTTTTTTTTGAGACGGAGTTTTGCTCTCGTTGCCTAGGCTGGAGTGCAAAGGCATGACCTTGGCTCACCGCAACCTCCGCCTCCCGGGTTCAAAGCAATTCTCCTGCCTCAGCCTCCCAAGTAGCTGGGATTACAGGCATGAGCCACTACGCCTGGCTAATTTTGTATCTTCAGTAGAGATGGGGGTTTCTCCATGTTGGTCAGGCTGGTCTTGAACTCCTGACCTCAGGTGATCTGCCCGCCTCGGCCTCCCAAAGTGCTGGGATTACAGGCGTGAGCCACTGCGCCCAGCCACCAGGAACTGTTTTACACTCTGGGAACACAGCCATGAGCAAAACAAAAATCCTGACAGTCATGGAACTTACAATAAAAAAATTACAAAATTTAAAAATCTAGTATGCCAGGTGGCACAATGGAGAAATATTACGTAGAGAGGATAGGCGGGGAGTGCTGAGGTAAAATATGGCAATTCAGGCAAGAACTGAAGGAAGCGAGAGAGCGAGCTGTGGGTAAGGTGGCCATATCATTTATCATCCAATACAGGACACCTCTGAGACTGGAGGGGGACACTATTAATAGTCATATGGGTCCACAAATTCAAACCAGGCCTGTCTTGGGCAAATGCAGACACCTGGATCTTAGCCATGATGCTCTCTGGAGTAAGGGCACAGTAGAGGGGTGAAGAAGAGGAAGGACCTGCAATTCAGAGTGAGCCTAATCTATCTGTGGAACCTCCAGAGTGAAATGAGAGGGAGAAAGCAGGAGACGAGGACTGAGCGTAACAAGCAGCCATATGACATGAGGGGTCTATCTGCCACCATAATGCCTTGGCTTTTACTCCAAGTGAATTGGGAAGCCCTTGGAAAATTTTGTGCAGAGAAGTTCATAATCCAAATTCTATTTTATAAAGGTCGTGTTGAAAATAAACGATATGGAAGGGCAAGGGAGGAGGCCAAGACCAGGTAACACGCTACTGCATCCAGGCAAAAGATGATGGCACCTTAGGCCAGGCTAAGACTGATGGAAGTAAGACTATGGATATATCCTGAAGATCTGACATTAATTGGTTTTGCATATGGTTATAACCAATTAATGTCCGATATACGATTATAAAAATTTGAATAATTTTATCTAATTTCTTTCAGTGGCTCATTAACATAATTGATCAGGTAGCATAAGGTCAAAGATTGGAGTTCAGTTCCCATGTGGCTATAGATCACCTCTTGATGGCCACTAACCCCTTTGAAAACACAAGCTATAGGTTATATAAAGGGACTGGAAAAGGGAAAAGATGACCCCACTTAACAATATCACCCTGACTAGAAAAACAACCTCAGGATCCCACACCATCTATGAGAAGCTAAACATTCAGAGAATATGTATATAATTAAGTCAGGTGTGGTGGTATGTGCCTGTAGTCCCAACTATTCGGGATGCTGAGGTGAAAGGATCATATCATCCCAAAAGGTTGAGGCTGCAGTGAGATCATGCTACCGTACTCTATCCTGGACAACAGAGCAAGACCCTGTCTCTTAAAAAAAAAAAAAAAAAGGACTGTGTATAATTAAATACTTGCACACCAATTAAGCAATAATATTGTGCGTTATTCAAATTCTTCTCACATTTGGCAGCTTGGTCTTGGAAATATAAATTCATTTGTCCATAAATGTGTTAAACATTGAGTGGAGAAAATGAATAAAGATAAGCTCTTTCAGTCTAGTGAGGAGACAGACATGGAAACAAGCACTGAGATCATGACATGCCAAGTTGTACAATTGGGTTATGCATATGGAGCTGTGCGGAAACATGCCTAACACATCCCGGGAGGGCATGGGAAGGAGGGGGAACCACCGGGGCAGGCTTCAAAGAAGAGGTATTGTTGGAACTGAATAATAAAGACTGAGTTCATGCCTGCCAGTCAGAATCAGGGGTTAAAGACAGGGAAGAAGCATATTCTATAGAGAGGAACTTATCTATGCAAAGGAACACGAGGACACAGTTCTTTTGAGGAGTCACAAGAAATGCCTGGAATACAAAATATGTTATTGTAATGACAACAACAGCTCCTATTTGTTGAGTGCTCACCATGGATGTCCAGCACTGTCCTAAGAATTTATGTGGATTATCACATTTAATAGTCAATCTCCAGCCAGGTGTGGTGGCTCATGCCTGTAATCCCAGCACTTTGGGAGGCTGAGATGGGCAGATCACAGGAGGCCAGTAGTTTGAGACCAGCCTGGCCAACATGGCAAGACCCCATCTCTACTAAAAATACAAAAATTAGCTGGGGGTGGTAGTACACACCTGTAATCCCAGCTACTTGGGAGGCTGAGGCAGGGGAATCGCTTGAACCCAGGAGGCAGAGGTTGCAGAGAGCTGAGATCGCACCACTGCACTCCAGCCTGGGCGACAGAGTGAGTCTCTTTCTCAAAAAAAAAAAAAAAAAAAGTCAATCTGCTCATGATAAAGACACTGAGATACCCAGAAATTAGTGTAGTAACTGGCCTGAGGGCTTCAGTGCTCATGAGGTGGAGTCAGGCCTCATGTCCTAAGATCCTGGAGCCTGCACTCTTTCCACCTGCAGTACCATGTGGAAGAGGAGGCAGGTGAAGATACAAGCACAGGCAGGAGCTGGGTGATGATCAGCACTATAGCCATGAAGAGCCATGGAAGGGTTACATGTGAGAAGGAGTGGCTGATCAGATCTGCATCTGGAATCATCAGTGACAGTATGGACTATGAATTAGAAGGGATGAGAACAGAGCAAGAAGATCATTTTGAAGGCTACTGCAATAATCCTGGCCACAAATGACAGGAGTCTCAACAATGCAGTGAGAACGGAGGTAAGGAGTCAGTCAGAAGAAGGAGCGGAAGAGGAAGCATGGGCTGAGGAACAGGGAGACATGAGTTTGGCTGTCAATGCATTAAGAATGAGGTACTTGGGGGCCATCTGAGCAGAGAGGTCCATCAGGTGGACACACCTACAGCTCAGAAGCCTAAGAGAAGGCTGAGCCAGAGCTTCAGGTTGCAGCAAATGCTTTTCCAATTTGAGTGCGCCAGGGAACCCTTAGCTCAGAGGACTCCACAATGGTGTCATGTTAAAATCTTCCACAACCATCCCCAAATAAAGATTCTTTGAAACTTCTTTTCCCCAAAATGATTTTAAAATTCTAAAACAAATTTTCTGGGGAATTAACTGGTCCACCTGAGCTATCCCAGGCCCCAAACAACTTCCAAGACTACCTGGGTACATTCTGGTGCTGCTACCATCAGAACCTATAATTCCCCCTGCTTCAGTTAACCAGTGAAACTAGTTTAAGCATAGTCCAATGAGTCCCGGACTAGCCCTCCTTGGCGCAACTCTACCCCAAACAGCCTGGAAGGCTCAAACTCTGGGTTCCTAAAAATGGCTCCTTGGCATAGCAAAGCAATAGCCTCTCTAAAGGTACTTTCTTTTCTTTTCTTTTTTTTTTTTTTTTTTGAGACGCAGTCTTGCTCTGTCGCCCAGGCTGGAGTGCAAGTGGCACGATCTTGGCTCACTGCAAGTTCCGCCTCCCAGGTTCACACTATTCTCCTGCCTCAGCCTCCCAAGTAGCTGGGACTACAGGTGCCCGCCACCACGCCCAATTATTTTTTTTTATTTTTTATTTTTTTAGTAGAGACAGGTTTCACTGTGTTAGCCAGGATGGTCTCGATCTCCTGACCTCGTGATCCACCCGCCTTGGTCTCCCAACGTGCTGAGATTACAGGCGTGAGCCACAGTGCCCAGCTAGGTATTTTCAAATAATCTGGCAGCCAGAGGTAACATTTTCAGCCCTCTGAGTACAGAGGGACACAGTGTCTTTCTATCCCTACATTTGTATTCAATGTGTTTTCTCGTCTAAAATAAATGAATGCTGGTGAGTAGGTTAACCAAAAAATAAGTGAATGAATTAATAAATGAAATAATAATCATTTAAGGATTCTCTTACTGCCAACCCAGTTTCCTAGCCTTAGACATAGGCCTCTAGGAATATTGTTGGATGAACCTACCAATGAATAAAGGAAAATATCATCAACCAATTTGATATAACTTCATTTTCATGACACCTTTCTTTTTTTTTCTTCTTGAGACGAAGTCTCGCTCTGTCGCCCAGGCTGGAATGCAGTGGCACAATCTCGGCTCACTGCAACCTCCGCCTCCCAGGTTCAAGCAATCCTCCTGCCTCAACCTCCCGAGTAGCTTGGATTACAGGCGTATGCCACCACACCTGGCTAATTTTTGTATTTTTAGTAGAGACGGGGTTTCACCACGTTGGCCAGGCTGGTCTCGAACTCCTGACCTCAAGTAATCCACCAGGCCTCCCAAAGTGCGAGGATTAAAGCATGAGACACCGTGCCCAGCAATGACACCTTTCTTAAGCTAGGTTTTAGAAATTCAAGTTAGCTTACAGAACACTAAAGCACAACGTAGTAGCCCAAATGTTGAAAGTTTTAATGTTTTCCACACTCATTTTGTACAATATCTCTGTCCTCTGAGGCTCCACAAATGCTGCCCCTACTGATCCAAGCTCATGTTACTCTATCCCTTAAAGGTACTCTGAACAATGTTATGAAAAGAGGACAGCAGCCTGAGTCAGGATACGTGGCTATTGGTTTGAGAGGTTACGTTAATATTTCTACCTCTCTGGACATTAAGTTGCCCAATTATAAACTATATTTATTAACTTAAATATATTTTGATCACCCACTGGGGTGATCAGATAAGACAATAGATATAAAAGTATTTCCAAAAAGCATAAAACCAAAGTATCATACCAAACCAAGTTCATACTGCTTCCCCCACCCGCCCTGAAACTTCACCTTCTAACTGTCTACCTAACCAAATTCTACCCTTCAAGTCTTTGGTGCATGCTCACTTCTCTTTTTTTTTTTTGAGATGGAGTCTCGCTGTGTAGCCCAGGCTGGAGTACAATGGCACAACCTCAGCTCACTGCAACCTCTGCCTCCCAGGTTCAATAGATTCTTCTGCTTCAGCCTTTCCAGTAGTTGGGACTACAGGTGTGCGCCACCACGCCTGGCTAATCTTTTTGTGTTTTTGGTAGAGACGGGGTTTTTACCATGTTGGCCAGGCTGGTCTCGAACTCCTGACCTCAAGTGATCCACCCACCTCAGGCTCCCAAAGTGCTAGGATTACAGACATGAGCCACTGTGCCCAGCCCTGGTGCATGCTCACTTCTCTAAGCAATTATGTAGTCCTTCTCTTTTCTGGTCTTAAAACTGGACACATACGTCTCCCCTCTGGGTCTCTCCTGTTATGGAGGTGGGTTTGCTCCCCACTGCCCCTGACAACCAAAAGTCCCTCTAGAGCACAGACCACTCCAGCTCTGTCCGTGGTGTTGCCCTCAACACTATGCTCCTAAGTAGCCCTCAATCACAACTCTGTGACAGAATGATGATAAATGTGGCTTGACCAACATGTTCTGAGCTAAAAATGTTAACGTGCAGCCCATTTTATAATTTCATGCATTATAGAGCACTGTTTCTAAATAGGTCACCTAAAAGTGTGGCTGAAATGATCTCAAAACAGACATGGCCCTGCTTTTCTGGCCCTTGTGTCATTTCTAGATGTGAGCCTGATCTAAACATCCCAACTCTATTACCTCTTGGATTGGTTACCTGCACCACTGTTGCTAAGCAGGCCGACAGAAAGCTCTTCTGTTCCACTGAAGTTCAAGAAGGACATGCCGTCACCAGGCTGGCGGGAATTGCTGTGCCTGCAGAGAACAGAGCCCAGCCACCTGGCTTAATGTAGATCATCACCTCTTTTTCCTGCTCACCTATATCCCGGGGGTGAGAGGTGGGTTCATAAAATTCAGGCCTGAATATTCAGCCACTCAAGCTGGCAGCCACTGGAATCCTCATCTTAAGCCACCAGGCCACAGTGCTTGGTTTGTGTGTCAGTGCTGGCTCCTTGTGACCCTGGAACCCCGTGTGCTTTCCCACCACCAAGCTAGACCGCCCACCCTGTCTGCCCTATGCCTCCCTTTTACAAACAAGGATGGGTGTGAGGTGCTTGAATATACGGACCTGAGTTCATCTGGTTAAGAAGGTCACGCCCTCCCCATATTCCTTATCTATCTCCTAGGGTGTCAAGGTGACTGAAAGAGGGGCCAAAGACTGCATTTTGCAAAGTGTTTTCTAAAGCAATAGGAATATTGAGTCCAGGTGTAACCCGTGCTCACGCCTGTCAAAGCTTAAATGACTTTCCTCCTACACTGACTCTCACTGGATGCTCGTTAACACATTCAGAGCATTGGTTCAAAAAGAGTTGTTTCTATAAACATAAGCCTTCATTTCCATTGCTCTTAGCATTAACTTATTCTAAACTCAACAGTGGGATTTATTTCTGAATGACCAAAATGACAAAAGTCATAGAGAGGTTGCCCAAAACACACAGCAAGAATCTCCTGTCTCAGCATTCCAAATCCAAAGAATTTCCTCTCTTGGATTCATCTTTGACTGAGGTTTAGAAAACCCACGTTTGAGGTTTACAAAGTGTGTTTTGGATTCAAGATAAACCTAAAACAGGGCCTAGGTAACATCTCAGGCAAAAATGTCAGGCTGTTTGCTTTGCCCTTCACCAACTGAAGAGAATGCCACTGGCCAACAAAGGAAGGCCCTGACCTCATACTGTCTTTTCAAGTCTTCTAAACAACATTTTATCAATAGTCTGTTCTGCACATTGTCCTGGGTGCCAGAGAGTGTTCTCAGGTTACCTTCCAGAGCCCTGTGCACATCCTCACCTTCCAGCAGCTTCATGATATGCTAACTCCAGCAGCTCTGCAGAGGAGTGAGTTGGGTCCCTCTGCCCGCTGCCTTGCAGCTCCGCCATATTCTGTCGGGTCTGGTGGTGGATCTGGATGGCTTCTCCGGATGGTCCTACCCAGATAAAGAACCACTGAGCATCATTCCCACCTGATAGCTAGCACTGTGCACTTAACTATACTCTCCCTTCTTTCCAGCTACTGGGATACAGATGTTGGTGAGACTGAAAGAAGAACACACCACAGAGGAACGTTATACAAGGGACCCTCTGGCTCCCAGAAGAAACCTGCTCTTCCAAGCAGGACCCATCCTACCAAGGGGCCTCACCTTTATCATCCTCTCTAATCTGTTAAGAATATTTTAGGATATTCTGCCTCATGTGTGTCAATCAAGTGGCCACAGTGAAATATACAAGTATAGGAGGCATGGACTCTTGCCAGGAGGGCTAACACAAACTCAGTAAGAGGGAAATACAAGTGAAACACCAAATGATTCTCTTAATACCTAAGAGAGTAACAACTGTGACTCTAAGAAGCAGAACATGTTTAAGTGCAAAAAAGGCAGAGTAGGAAACAAATTAGAATTAGTCAAGTCTACAAAATGAGGCTTCCTGGGGAAGGAGAAGTTGTAAAGCTAAGTGTTCAACAAAGTTAACAGCGGTTGAAGGAAGAGGGCATCTGGGTAGATGAAATGATACCTGTGAAATCCAAACCTGAAAGAGGCAAAATGTGCAGAAGACCACAAGATTAGCCAAGAAGGAAGAGAGCCTCCGAGGATAGGAATGAGGAAGACAGGGAAGCCTGATGAAGGAGGGCCTTGGCTACTGAAAGGCCAGCTAAACAGGAGGAAGAAGCAAAGCCAACTATTTGCAGAATATGGTTCCAATAAAGTGTACATGAAGAGTAGGAGGAGGAGAAGCACAGAAGCATGAAAAGCTGAAGGTCACTGAAGAAACACCAAGAGTTCTAAATGACCTGGAAGGGAACCAGTGGAGATAATAATGGAGGGGAAAGGACACAGAAAGAAACAAGTAGTGTGACTGATTATAGCAGAGATAACGGGACAGAACGGGGTTTAGGCATGACCCCCAATTACAGCCAAATGATTCAGATCTATTTCTCACTTATTTAACTTTTAAATATTAAAGGCAAGAACAAAAGAAAATAGGCATTTCCAGGTATTCAGCAGGATGGTTTCCATGAAAAAAAAAAAATAAAAATTTGGCCAGGCACGGAGACTCACGCCTGTAATGCCAGCACATTGGGAAGGGGGGCGGGTGGACTGCTTGAGATCAGGAGTTTGAGACCAGCTTGACCAACATGGTGAAACCCCGTCTCTACCAGAAATACAAAAATTAGCCAGGCGTGGTGGTGTATGCCTGTAATCCCAGCTATTTGGGAGGCTGAGGCAGGAGAATCGCTTGAACCCGAAAGGCAGAGGTTGCAGTTATCTGAGATCACACCACTGTACTCCAGCCTGGGTAACAGTGAGACACTGTCTCTCTCACACACACACATAAAATCCTGGAGTTTAATGCATTTGTTCCTTTCCAGCTCAATAAGAGCCCATCAAGCTAAAGTTTAATTTTAGCCACAGCTTGAGAAAAGCTTACTCTCATCTTCCTGAGAACAGAATATAGATAAAGAAGAATGGACTAGGAAAAAGTGAATTCAGGGGAAAAATTTTTTTTTCAGTTGTCAGAGACACCTAAGAGAAAAACAAAATAACGTAACTCCTTGTAACCAAGACAGGATATCAATATCCAAGAGAGCTAAGAGAAGAAGGAATGAACAAGAATGAGGGACATCCGACTTAGGAAAGAAAGCAGGTGGCAATGCATAGTTCCTCTCAAATAGAAACAAAGGGCCGGATGCGGTGGCTCACACCTATAATCCCAGCACTCTGGGAGGTTAAGGCAAGCAGACTGCTTGTGTCCAGAAGTTCAAGACCAGCCTAGGCAACATGGTGAAACCCTGTCTCTACTAAAAATACAAAAAACTAGCCAGGCGTAGTGGCATGCACCTACAGTCCCAGCTACTTGGGAGGCTGAGGTGGGAGAATCAGCTGAGCCCCGAAGGTTGAGGCTGCAGTGAGCTGAGATCGCACCACCACACTCCAGCCTGGGCAACTAGAGTGAGACCCTGTCTCAAAAGAAAAAAAAAAAAAGCAGAAACAAACAAACAAAAAAGCCCTCAGGTTTATACAGCTAATTAGTTACAAAGCCTATTCCCAAGTGCATCTTCAAGGATCTTTACAAGAACCCCTGGGATGGCCAAAGTGGGCATGGTTATCCCATCTTACAGGTGGAGCAACAGAGGCACCTGATCAAGGACACATGGGTGACCGACACTGAGAACCAGGGCTAGGAGCTCCTAGTCCAAGGCTCTCTCTTAAGCAACCAACTTACCCACAGGAAAAGTGTGCATCCAGCGCCTTCTGTTGGACGTAAGCTTCATGGGCATCCGAGAGGGAGCGAAGGGGTTAATCAGTGCTCTCTGGGGCGTGTATCCACCAGGTCGAACATGCAGCATGGATTCTGCGCTGCCAACATGAAACCTCCCTGGTGCACTGGAGTCTCGCTGTGGTGGCTCCATCATGTTCTCCAGGACATCTGCCAGTTATCATGGAGTTGAGTCACAAAGAGACACCACAGAACCACAGTGAAACCAGAACTAGGTAGACTGATAAGCCAAGGCTGACAAGAATCTTGGGCATCATAAATGTCAGGGAGTGAGAGAAATGAGCAAAATTGTCAAACTATAAAGAAATGAAATATGTTTGCATTTGTTTCTTTTAAATACTCGGGAGAAGGGAGTTTTGGTTCTAAATTACTGGCACAATGAAGTCACAACCAAATCTGATGGAAAGGACACTGCCTGGAGATCCTGAACTTTGAGCTGGAAGCAATGACTGAATGATGGGACTTGAGTTGTCACCCTTGGGAAAAGAATGCGTATATTCTCTAGGAGGGAAGAACAATAAAAATAGCTATGTGGTCACCAGAAGGGCAGATCTTGGCAGAGCTAGTCAATGTCTTCACTATAAACCCATTTGATTTTCCTACTGGACACAAGATTATAGTTCCCAGACCTTTTGCAATAACGCCAAATGACTTAGTTCCGGCCAGGTAGAAATTATATGCTTCAAATCCAGGCCTGGACCACAATGATCTCCATGAATGATCTGCATTCTTTTTCCCTTTGTGGCAACCTAGGAGACCAATGTTGATAATCATGGCATCCCAGGATGGAAGGAACCTGAGTTCCTGAATGATTGAGTGGATCAGTAGCCCCTCCATTGACTTAGTGGGCTGGGACATGAGTAAGCAATAAAATGTTATTATGCTAAAAAAATTACTGAGAAAAAAAGAATGAAGAAATGGATGCCTCCAGCCTTGACCAGGCAAGGAGATGGTACGATATTTAGACACCACCTGTCTGGCGCAATGGTAGACAGGTCCCATTATGGAGACAGAGACAGCATGCCTGAGTGGATCAAAGAACTGAAATCCACAACCAACTCTTCTTGTGTGTACTCCATGTTCATTAAACAACCACCCAGATGAAAAAGTGGGTCCAGCAGATGCAAACTCCAAGGAATTTGTCTTGGCCATCATTATCTACCTAATGCCTAGCACAGAACCTCATACACTGTAATACTGTATTTCATTCCTCAAGTTGCTTTGCAGGAAAGAAGAGAATGTTCAGATTTCCATGAAAGTTTTACTGTTCATTGTAAATTAATGAATTGATGCTCTAACTTACAAAATAAAAGAGAACATAGTCTAGTTAGTTATTAAGGAAATAAAAGAGAAAAACCTAATTAAAAAAAAAAGATGAGTACAGGCCAGATATAGTAGCTTATTCCCGTAATCCCAGCACTTTGGGAGACCAAGGTGGAAGGATCACTTGAGCCCAGGAGTTCAAGACCAGCCTGGGCAACAGATTGAGACCGTCCCTACAAAAGCTTTAAAAACTAGCCGGGTGTGGTGGTGCACACCTGTAGTCCCAGCAATTTGGGAGGCTGAAGTGGGAGGATCACGTGAGCCCAGGAGGTTGAGGCTGTAGTGAGCCCATATTGTACCACTGCACTACAGCCTGGGCAACAGAGTGAGACCCTGTCTCAAAACAAACAAATAAAAGAAACCACCCATGAAACTGCTCAGCTCATCAAGGGTATGCATATATAAAAAGCCACCAAGTACATGAAAGATGTCACTTTGGCCGGGCAAGGTGGCTCACGCCCGTAATCCCAGCACTTTGGGAGGCTGAGGTGGGCAAATCACCTGAGGTCAGGAGTTCGAGACCAGCCTGACCAACATGCTGAAACCCCATCTCTACTAAAAATACAAAAATTAGCCAGGCATGGTGGCAGGCACCTGTAATCACAGCTACTCGGGAGGATGAGGCAAGAGAATTGCTTGAACCCGGGAGGCAGAGGTTGCAGTGAGCCAAGATCGCGCCACTGCACTCCAGCCTGGGGTACAAGAGTGAAACTCCACTCAAAAAAAAAAAAAAAGAAAGAAAGAAAGAAAGATGTCACTTTACAGAAACAATGTGTACCATTTCCACATTACAATGATGGAGCTAGTAGGTGGTCCCAGGCCAAACAGCATGGCTGCACACAGGGTCAGTGGCCAAAAAAGAGTACTGAATTATTGCTACATATGCTTAAAAATGCACAGTCATGCCAAACTTAAAGGTTCAGGTGCAGATTCTCTGGTCATTGAGCATGTCCAGGTGAACAAAGCACCCAAGATGTGCTGCCTGATGTAAAGGGCTCATGGTCATACTAACCCATACATGAGCTCCCCCAGCCACACCAAGATGATCCTCATGGAAAAGGAACAAATTATTCCTAAACCAGAGGAGGACATTGCACAGAAGAAAAAGATATCTCAAGGCCAGGCACGGTGGCTCATGCCTGTAATCCCAGCACTTTGGGAGGCCGAGGTGGGTGGATCATTGGAGGCCAGGAGTTCGAGACCAGCCTGGCCAACATGGCAAAACCCCATCTCTACTAAAAAAACAAAAATTAGCTGGTGTGGTGGCGTGTGCCTATAATCCCAGCTACTTGGGAGGCTGAGGCACGAGAATCACTTGAACCCAGGAAGCAGAGGTTGCAGTGAGCTGAGATCATGCCACTGCACCCTAGCATGGGCAACAGAGCGAGACTCTGTCTCAGAAAAAAAGAAAAGAAAGAAACTGAAGAAACAAAAACTGATAGTATGGGAATAAATTCAGTACAAAACAAATGCAAATAAAAGTTAATTAAAAAAAAAACAGGTAAGTGAAAAGAAAAATTTTTTTTTTGAGATGGAGTCTCCCTCTGTCACCCAAGCTGGAGTGCAGTGGTGCAATCTTGGCTCACTGCAACCTACGCCTCCCAGGTTCAAGTGATTCTCCTGCCTCAGCCTCCTGAGTACCTGGGTTTACAGGCACCTGCCACCACGCCTAGCTAATTTTTGTATTTTGAGTAGAGACAGTGTTTCACCATGTTGACCAGGCTGGTCTCAAACTTCTGGCCTCAAATGATCCACCCGCCTTGGCCTCCCAAAGTGCTGGAATTACAGGTGTGAGACACTGCGCCCGAACGGTAAGTGAGAAACTAAAATGCAACGTTAAGACAGAGGTTGTTTTATATATGGCACAAATGGAAATCATAAGGAAATAAACCCTTTTGACCCTAGGCCTAAGAAAAGCTTTCCATTGACATATGGAAAGGCATATAGTTAAATGATGGATAAAGAAAGGCTAAACAAAAAATAGTATAATAGAGGCAGGGTGCGGTAACATTGGTTCATGCCTGTAATCTCAGCACTTTTGGAGGCCAATGGGTGGATCCCTGGAGCCCAGGAGTTCAAGACCAGCCTGGGAATGGTAAAACCCCATCTCTACAAAAAAAATTATAATAATCAGCTGGGTGTGGTGGCATGCTATAGTCCCAGTTACTTGGGAGGCAGAGGTGGGAGGATTGATTGAGTCCAGGAGTTCAAGGCCACACTGAGGTGAGCTGTGATTGCACCACTGCACTTTAGCCTGGGTACTCTGTCACCAAAAAAAAAAAAAAGTATAATATATACATTGTTAACAGCTAAAGTGATTTGTACCTACTGCACTGGCAAAGAAATCATTAACATGTGGGATTTACACCCCACCTCTGACCAATCCTCCCACCTCCAGTCACCCACTATATTAAGAAAGATGTCCCTGGCTCTGTCTGTGCTTCAGCACTCTTACCTCGAGTGCTGGTGTAACCCAAGGAGCTGCTGACTTCATACTGGTGCAGGTGGGGGTGTGGGATCATCAGGATGTTGGCGCTCTTGCCTAGGGAGCTGTCGTCAGAAGCCTGGCTCCTCACTTCCTCAGTGGGCAGTGTGCGGCTTGGTAGGGAAGGACTGGATGAAACATCACAGGAGCTGGCACTTTTTCGACTGTGACTTTCTCGCTCTCGCACAGACCTGCCAGGCAAGAGACAAAAAGTTACCATCAAGTGAGGGATGCTGTCCTACCTTGAGTTAAAACTCTAAAACCCATCACCAGCCCAAGCCACATGGGAACCCAATAACAAAAATCCCCAGTGTGATCTACAAGTGGGAAACCTGTATGCGGTACTTCACCCTTAACAGCTTGATATGGTATATAAGAGAGGGAGGAAATGACAGACATTATGCAGCCAAAGTCCTAGGATCATAGTTGTAAAGAAAGGACTGCTCCAGGCTGACCCCACCTGATCCCTCTGATTAATCTCACATCACTAAAAACAGAATGAGAAGAGAGGTATGATGTGATGTGGGAGAAAGTACACAGTGCCCGAGAAGTCTACTTGCCCTCAAATTTGAATCTAAATCTAATCAAGCTTCCAGAGATAATTGCCAGTTTACAGGGAATTTGCAGAATAGAGGAAAACTGAAACACTACAAGGCAACAATCAGCCAAATGTAGAAAGCAAGACATTCTGTCACACACACACACACAAAAGGCATTATAACCAAATGCAAAAAGTGGATCTTGTTTAGATCCCATTTCAAACTAACTGCAAAAGCACATTTTTGAGGCAATTCAGAAAACTAAGTATGCACTGGCTATTAGAGGGCATTTAGGAATTAGTGTTAATTTTGTTGCCAATGATAATGGTACTGTGATGGTTTTTTTTTTAATTCTTATTTGTTGAAACGTATATACTAATCAGCTTTGTGCCAGGCTGGGTGACACTAAATAAATAAATAACATGTAAAAAAAGAAAGAAACTCACGCTGAAGTATGTACTATTGAAAAAAAAATAGAGGCTGCCTGGGATTTGTTTTGTTTGTTTGTTTTTGTGAGACGGAGTCTCACTCTGTCACCCAGACTGGAGTGCAGTGGCGCAATCTCAGCTCACTGCAGCCTCCACATCGTGGGTTCAAGTGATTTTCCTGCCTCAGCCTCCCAAGTAGCTGAGATTACAGGTGCCCGCCACCATGCCTGGGTACTTTTTTTGTATTTTTAGTAGAGACGGGGTTTCACCATGTTGGCCAGGCTGGTCTCAAACTCCTGAACTCAAGTTATCCACCTGCCTTGGCCTCCCAAAGTGCTGGGATTAACAGGCGTGAGCCACGGTGCCCGGCCAATCCTGGAATTTGTTTTTAAAATATTCCATCCAAAATTTAAATGTGGGAGCGGTCATGAAACAAGGCTGACAACATGGTGATAACTGTTTATGATACTATTCTCTATTTGAGCATGTCTGAACATTTCCTAATAAAAGTTTATATATATATGTATCTTTATTAAAACATAAAATGCCCTAAGGGGAAAACCTCTAAAAGCAACAGGAAGAAGGATCAAAAAGAAAGAAGCCCTATAGAGAAGCAAAAGCTCAGAACAAAAGAGTAAGCCCATCAACAGGGCTGCCCTTCTGGCATCAGAGCTGCTCCCTTTCCTCCTATAAGGATTTTTTTAGTAAGAGCTTAAACAGAGCCTGAAAACAGATTCCAAGTGCTGACTACATGTTTGTTCTTTCACAGTAAATATAACATCAGTATATGCTTAGCCATGTGTGAAGGTAGAACCAATTAAGACACAATTGGTGCCTTCAGAGACCACACAACCTGGGTACCACCAGGTCTTGTCATCTTTGATTAGAAAAAGAAATCCAATCTTGAACTATGACAGCATTTTTAAAGACTACAAAGAAAAGCCCTTAAGTAGCTCTTACTGAGCCCCTAAGCAGCATCCACACATAGGAGAGAGGCTGCTGACAGCACTTAGTTCTGAGCTCTAAGCATTCTCAGGTAGGACTGGATGAGAGAAAAGGACAGAAAAAAAACAATCATGTGGTCACTCTAAGTTCATTTGCCACAAAATTAAGAGACATAATATTCTTCCACTCATTTGCGCTTAAAGCTACAGAGTTAAGAAATCTGGCAAGGCACAGTGGCTCACACCTATAATCCCAGCACTTTTGGAGGCCAAGGTGGGTGGATAACCTGGGGTCGGGAGTTCAAGACCAGCCTGACCAACACTGAGAAACCCCATCTCTACTAAAAATACAAAATCAGCCAGGCATGGTGGCACATGCCTGTAATCCCAGCTACTCGGGAGGCTGAGGCACAAGAATCGCTTGAACCTGGGAGGCAGAGGTTGTGGTGAGCTGAGATTACGCCATTGCACTCCAGCCTGGGCAACAAGAGCAAAACTCCATCTCAAATTAAAAAAAAAAAAAAAAAAAAAAAAGAAAGAAATCTGGAAAATTGGCCGGGCACGGTGGCTCACGCCTATAATCCCAGCACTTTGGGAGGCCGAGGTGTGCGGATCATGAGATCAGGAGATCGAGACCATCCTGGCTAACACGGTGAAACCCTGTCTCTACTAAAAATACAAAAAATTAGCCGGGCGTGGTGGTGGGCGCCTGTAGTTCCAGCTATTCGGGAGGCTGAGGCAGGAGAATGGCATGAAGCCTGGAGGCAGAGCTTGCAGTGAGCCGAGATCACGCCACTACACTCCAGCCTGGGCAACAGAGCGAGACTCTGTCTCAAAAAAAAAAAGAAATATTGAAAATTGATTCACAGTACGTGGTACACAGGGAAAAAAATATAAGCTACAGCTGTTTCGCACATTCACAAAAAAAGAAAGTCAACATAAATAATATAAACATAAGCATAAAATCCAAGATGAGGCCGGGTGCAGTGGCTCATTCTGTAATCCCAGCACTTTGGGAGGCCAAGGCGGGTGGATACTTGAAGTCAGGAGTTTGAGACCAGCCTGGCCAACACAGTGAAATCCTGTCTCTACTAAAAAATATAAAAATTAGCCTAGTGTGGTGGTGCATGCCTGCAGTCCCAGTTACTTGGGAGGCTGAGGCATGAGAATCGCTTGAACCCAGGAGGCAGAGGCTGCAGTGAGCCGAGACTGCACCACTGCACTCCAGCCTAGGAGACAGGGCAAGACGCCATCTCAAAAAAAAAAAAAAAAAAAAAAAAAAAAAAAAAAAAAAAAATTCCGCCAAAGACTATAAAGTATTTGAAGAAAATATGAAATACACATCTGTAACTCTGGGGTAGAGAGTGTTCTCTTACACAAGACCCAGAAATGAATAGATGAGTAAATCTAACTACATCACAATTAAAAACTACTACATGGCTGAGTGCAGTGGCTCATGCCTATAATCTCAGCACTTTCGGAGACTAAGGCGGGAGGATGGCTTCAGCCAGGAGTTTGAGACCAGCCTGGCAATATCTTGAGACCTCATCTCTACAAAAAATTAAAAACTAGCTGGACATGATGGTGCATGCCTGTAGTCTCAGCTACTTGGGAGGCAGAGGCAAGAGGATCGCTTGAGCCCAGGAGGCAGAGGTTACAATGAGCTGTCATCATGACACGCACTACAGCCTGGGTGACAGGAGATCCTGTCTCAAAAAAAAAAAAAAAACAACTACCATATGACCAAAACGCCACAGAGCAAATTTTTAAAAGCAGGACTTAAAGAAAGAGAAGTTCATGCCCACTCAGAATAATAAACTTAAAAGAAACGCTGTGTCCAAGGATAGAGCCAGCCCAATGAGAGGAAGATTCTAGAATTTGTGAATTGTTTCCCTTGGCTCAGAAAAGCATAAGAACCAGCCAGGCACGGTGGCTCACACCTGTAATCCCAGCACTTTGGGAGGCCGAGGCAGGAGGATCACTTGGGGCCAGAAGTTCAAGACCAGCCTGGCCACCATGGCAAAACCCCATCTCTACAAAAAATACAAATATTAGCCGGGCGTGGTGGCACGTGCCTTTAATCCCAGCTACTCAGGAGGCTGAGGCAAGAGAATCACTTGAACCCAGGAGGCAGAAGTTGCAGTGAGCCGAGACTGTGTCATTGCACTCCAGCCTGGGTGACAGAGTGAGACTCTGTCTCAAAAAACAAAATAAGCCAGGCACAGTGGCTCACGCCTCTAATCCTAGCACTTTGGGAGGTCGAGGCGGGCAGATCACCTGAGGTCAGGAGTTCGAGACCAGCCTGACCAACATGGAAAAACCCCATCTCTGCTAAAAATACAAAATTAGCCAGGCGTGATGGCGCATGCCTGTAATCCCAGCAACTTGGGAGGCTGAGGCAGGAGAATCGCTTGAACCCGGGAGGTGAAGGTTGTGGTGAGCCGAGATCGCACCATTGCACTCAGGCCTGGGCAACAGGAGCGAAACTCCGTCTCAAAAAAATAAGACAAAACAAACAAAAAAACCAAACCAAAACAAAACAAGATTTTCAAGGTTGCTCTCTTAGAGGTCACTACTGAACTTCAGGTTTTCCTACACAATTTTTATATGCACCCCCAAGTGAATCTGGCAGAAAACCTGCAGGTGGCGAGGCACTGGGCCCGGGACGGGCCGGGTAGCCTGAACACTTGAGCGTCGTAGGCGTCATAATCTACTTGGATGGGAAGGGCGTTCTCAGATTCTTTTGGACTCCCGAGAGCTGAAATACACAAATAATATAAATTGTCATCAAATACATTTCAAACAGATGCCTGAGGGCTGAAATACACAAATAATATAAAATGTCATCCAAATACATTTCAAACAGAGGCCTTCAGATAATCTTCACCAAAATCTGCAAGGCACAGGTGATCACCCTCTCCCCTTGAAAAAATGGGAAAACAATCTATTCATCAAATTGAGACTAAATGACATATATGTCAAAGCAATATAAAAATAGTATAGCACTAAATAAAGGCAAGGTGTGGGTAGCATTTCATCCTTTTGTGACCCTTTTTAAAATAAATCATCTTAATATGTTTAGTAGCTTAAAACTCTCTACCTGATCCCTACAAATGGCCTATGGAAAAGAAAAACAAGGTTTTTTCAATTTGCAGATGACGGGAAAAAATATAAGGTAATTAAGGGATCCTGCAAACATGACACAAAGGGAACTCAGGTCTCCTGACTTTTCCATAAAATTTTTACGGGACTTCACAAAGTTTTGTTGTCATGGGTTAGCTGACACTCTTTTTTTTTTTTTTTTTTGAGACAGAGTCTTGCTCTGTCACCCAGGCTGGAGTGCAATGGCGTGATCTCGGCTCACTGCAACCTCTGCCTCCCGGGTTCAAGTGATTCTCCTGTCTCAGCCTCTCAAGTAGCTGGGATTACAGGCACCTGCCATCATGCCCGGCTAATTTTTTTTGTATTTTTGTAGAGACGGGGTTTCACCATGTTGGCAAGGCTGGTCTTGAACTCCTGACCTCAGGTGATCCACCTACCTTGGCCTCCCAAAGTGCTGGGATTATAGGTGTGAGCCACCGCACCCGGCCAGCTGACTCTCTTTTTAAAAGCAAGAAAAAAAATCTCAAAAAATACTCACATGTATCACGGCCATTTTTTGCTTTCTCAGAGGCAGGCTGAAAAATTAAATAGATAATTAATCACTCCTTCCTTCACTAGAAAAGAACTTATCACAAGGCACAGTATATATGTGCTGCTCCCAGGGAAGAGAGCCTGTAACTGACAGAAAGGCAGGAGCTAACATCTGACATCTACCTACCACGGTCCTTTATTCCCATATCACATCTTGTTGACTCTCACAACCCTGTCCAGTGGGAGAATGGACTCCCCCTTACAAGTGAGGATATTTAATTGCAGAGAGAATAAGGGACTTTACCCAAAGCCACACATTCAGCAGGTGGCAGAGCCAAAATTCAAGACCAGATCTTTAGATTCTTGGTCAATCCACTTTTGTGTTTGTCCCACCTGACCCAAATGCTGCATGCTTCCCCCTTCACTATGGTGCTGTCACCTGTCTGCCTACACCTACCAGAGCTGAGCACTCTGTATATCACCCAATTTGCTGAAATCAAGTACAAGGGTAGAGGAAAAAAACTAATAGCGCTATCACTTTTTATATTTTCTTAAAAATCTTTTTCAGATTAAATAAATAAATAAAGGCCAGGCATAGTGGTTCACGCCTGTAATCCCAGCACCTTGGGAGCCCAAGGCGGGAGGATTGCTTGGGCCCAGGAGTTTGAGACTAGCCTGAGCAATACAGTGAGAACCCATCTCTATTTATATATATATATATATATAAATATATATATATATTTTAATCTTTCAGCTTTCCTGAAAGCTTTCACAACAATACTAACTCTTGCTTCTTTAAAATGATCATGGTAGCCGAGTACAATGGCTCATGCCTGTAATTCCAGCACTTTGGGAAGCTGAGACAGGTAGATCACCTGAGGTTGTTAGGAGTACCAGCCTGGCCAACATGGTGAAACCCCATCTCTACTAAAAATATAAAAATTAGCTGGGCGTGGTGGCCAAGATGGATCACCTGAGGTCAGGAGTTCACGACCAGCCTGGCCAACATGGTGAAACCTCGTCCCTACTAAAAATACAAAAAATTAGCTGGGCGTGGTGGTGGGCACCTGTAATCTCAGCTTCTCTGGAGGCTGAGGCAGGAGAATCATGTGAACCCAGGAGGTAGAGGTTGCAGTGAGCCAAGATCGTGCCATTGCACTCCAGCCTGGGAGACAGAATGAAACTCTATCTCAAAAAAAAAAAATAATAGGCCGGGCATGGTGGCTCAAGCCTGTAATCCCAGCACTTTGGGAGGCCGAGGCAGGCGGATCACGAGGTCAGGAGATCGAGACCATCCTGGCTAACACGGTGAAACCCCGTCTCTACTGAAAATACAAAAAATTAGCCAGGCGTGTTGGCGGGCGCCTGTAGTCCCAGCTACTCGGGAGGCTGAGGCAGGAGAATAGCGTGAACCCGGGAGGCGGAGCTTGCAGTGAGCCGAGATCGCGCCACTGCACTCCAGCCTGGGGGACAGAGAAAGACTCCGTCTCAGAAAAAAAAAAAATTAATAATAATAATAATAATAAATAATACAAAAATTAGCTGGACATGGTGGCACACACCTGTAATCCCAGCTACTTGGGAGACTGAGACAGGAGAATCACTTGAACCCTGGAGGCAGAGGTTGCAGTGAGCCAAGATCGCACCACTGCACTCCAGCCCGGAGTGCACAGAGAGAGACTCCATCTCAAAAAAAAAAAAAAAAAAAAAAAAAAAAAATAGACAGGCATGGTGGCATGCACCTGTAGTCATAGCTACTGGGGAGACTGGGGCACGAAAACTGATTGAACCCAGAAGGCAGAGGTTGCAGTGAGCCGAGATCTCACCACTACACTGGGCATGACAGAGCGAGACTCTCTCTTAAAAAAATAAAATAAAATAATCACTGTGCAGAGAAGTTTTTCCATGTTCTACTTTGCTGAGAATGCTTGTGGTGAAGGCAAGAGAGGCCCTTTCTAGACAGAATTACATCTCCTAGCACTCCACTATCTGACATGGCTTATGTCAGGAGTCCTCAGATTGCTCCAAATTAGTATTTCCCCTATTAGAAGAGTAACATTAACAGGCCTCCCCCCTAAAAAAAAGAAAAGGGAAGAAGTGGCCCTGACACACAGCCACAAATGGAGCAACCCTCAGTGAATTCAGCTCTACTAGGAAAGGGCAGAGGGGTGAGAGCACTCAGGTGTGGGGCCTGCAAACATAACAGCCTGCTTTTCTTCTCACAGTACATCAAAACCACTTGTTCAAGTTCTGGCTGGGTGCAGTGGCTCACGCCTATAATCCCAGGACTTTGGAAGGCTGAGGCGGGTGGGTCACTTGAAATTAAGAGTTTCAGACAACCCTGGCCAACATGTGAAACCCTGTCTCCACTAAAAATAAAAAAATTAGGCTGGGTGTGGTGGCGGGTGCCTGTAATCCCAGCTACTCAGGAGGCTAGGGCACGAGAATTGCTTGAATCTGGGAGGCAGAGGTTGCAGTAAGCCAAGATCGCACCACTGCACTCCAGCTTGGGAGACAGAGCAAGATTCCATCTCAAAAAAACAAACAACAACAACAACAACAAACACTTATTAAAATTCTTAAAACTTGCATTTTTATCAGTTGCAAATATATTCCATCAAGTGGATATTTCGTAGTTCAGCCATTGATCTATTGTTTTCAATTTCTCACAATTATAAATAAAACTAAACCCAGATGTATTTACATATTATCACTTCAATTATTTCCTTACACCGCATGCCCCCAAATGGAAGTGCCTGGTCAAATAGCATAAACATTTGCTCTCAATACACATGGCTGAAATGCTCTGCAAAAGTATGGTACACCAACCAGGTACTCAAGTGTCAATTTCACCACACTTTTTGTAGCATGTGATATAATTATTAATATATTTTAAACCTCTTTGGAAAGAAGAAAACAAGAATTCCCATTCTTGTTAAAATTTTCATTTATTTTCTTGGTTTGTTTGTTTCCAGAGACAAGATCTCACTTAGTCACCCAGGTTAGCGTGCGATGGCGCAATCATAGCTCACCACAGCGATGGATTCCTGGGCTCGGGCAATCTTCCTGTTTTAGCCACCCAAGTAGCTGGGACTACGGGTATGCGCCACCACACCTGGCTAATTCTTTTTTAGTTTTTGTAGAAATGGGGTCTCACTATATTTGTTGCCCAGATTGGTCTCAAATTCCTGGCTTCAAATAATCCTCCTTCCTCAGCCACCCAAAGCACTGGGGTTACAGGCAAGAGCCATTGTGCTCAGCCAGAATTTTCATTTCTTTATACTAAAATCTGACCTTTTTATCATATTTCCCCTTTGCTGCAATGCATATCTGCATCTTTGTCTTTATCCCCACTGGTATCTGAGTGGCTTCAACATCTGAATAAAACAGTCAGGTCACAATAAAATGAACTCTTGAAACAAACAAACAAAAAATGAACTCTTAGTCTTGGCCATATTTTTGTCAAAGGTATTTCACGCAGTCTGGCCTTGGCCTTGTTATTTATTTATCTAATGTATAAAGTTATAAAGTTTGGGGATGAATTTCTTAACCCTATTCATGGCCATGGGGAAAGATGAGGGTACCTCAGGACTAAAATAACCCTATCAATGTGTGACAGTCCACAAAGTCTCTCTGCTGATTAATGAAATCTACCTCCTTGGCTGGGCAGAATGGCTCATGTCTGTAATCCTAACACTTTGGGAGGCTGAAACAGGAGGATTGCTTGAGTTCAGGAGCTCAAGATAAGACTGAACCACATAGTAAGACCCTGTCTTAACAAAAATAAAAACCTACCTTCTTTCCTGCCAGTTTTATTCGTGGGGTGAAACTATTACAAAAGAGCTGGCTTTTGGATGTGTAGAAACTGTAAAAGAAACAAACAGAGTCATTAATCTAAATTCCCTTTATTTTAAAACTCAAAACACAGTTAAAATACTAGGCATGGATCAGCCCTCCTGACATGGGCTTTGTTCTCAGCTTCACTGATCTTCCCAATTTTAACTTCTTTTACAAGAATTCACTACAAAATATTAGTTATGTTTTGTTTTTTGGTAGAGACAGAGTCTGGTTACACTGACCAAAATGGTTTCAAACTCCTGGCCTCAAGTGTTCCTCCCACCTCAGCATCCCAAAGTGCTGGGATTACAGGCATGAGCCACTGTGCCCGGCCTGAAATTGCTACTTTTGTAGGTCAAAAACAGTCTAATACCATGATATCAAATAGTATAAACTAATAGCTGCAGCTTTACCATGAACTTGCTGTTTTAAGACCAGGTTGGCCAACACAGTGAAACCCTGTTTCTACTAAAAATACAAAAATTAGCTGGGCGTGGTGGCAGGCACCTGTAATCCCAACTATTCAGGAGGCTGAGGCAAGAGAATCACTTGAACCCAGGTGGTGGAGGTTACAGTGAGCCAAGATGGTGCCACTGCACTCCAGCCTGGGAGACAGAGCGAGACTCCGTCTTAAAAAAAAAAAAAAAAAGAAAGAAAGAAAGACAACCCAGAGAAGGACAGAATGCTCTGGAAGCACTGAAGAAAAAGTGGCTATTAGCTATCAGGGCAACACAGGAGGAATTCATAAAAGAGAGATGCTGGAGTTGGATCTTGGAAGAAAATAGGCATTTTCAGGAGAAGGGTAGGTGGAATAAGATTAGTGTCATAGTTCAAAAAGATGAGGCACTGGCACTGGCAGAGGGATGAGAAAAGCCATCCCTGAGCTGCAATCAGCAGGATTCCATGTAAAGAGGCACAGGGACTTCTCTAGAGCTGAACGAGGTCAGGCACAAATGTTGTTCTTCTACGGTCTGTGGGAGTTGGGAATAGAAGGACATGGGAACAGCAGTGGAAGTAAGTCCTTCAAATTTTGTTTTTATTCTTTTTTACCATAGACTGTTCCTATGATACTGCTACTGCTTTGTGTGTACAGAGCTTTGAGCACACGTTAGAACTTGCTTTCCACATTTTCTTAACAAAAGGTTTAGTGCCGTAATAAGAACTTAACAGATTTAAATAAAAATGGCAAGGAAGCTGTTCAAAACGCTTATCACCTACTACTGATCGAGATCGCACCCACCTGTGGTTTATCCAGTGAGGGATATTATAGTCATCGCCCAGACGAGAATCCCGGGGAGCACTCCGATTATGGAGCTGCAAGGAGAAAAATGAGAGCACAGATAAGCTACAGAACAAGTAGGTTGTGGAATTGCTCTAACTTTTCTGTTTTTCAGGTTTTTAAGAAAAACTTTTTAGGGCTGGGCACTATGGGTCATGCCTGTAATCCCAGCACTTTGGGAGGCCAAGGCGGGCAGATCACCTGTGGTCAGGTGTTCAAGACCAGCCTGGCCAACATGGTGAAACCCCGTCTCTACTAAAAATACAAAAATTAGCCAGGCATGGTGGCAGGTGCCTGTAATCACAGCTACTCGGGCGGCTGAGACAGGAGAATTGATTGAACCCGGGAGGCAGAGGTTGCAGTGAGCCAAGATCGCACCATTGCACTCCAGCCTGGGGGACAAGAACAAGACATCGTCTCAAAAATAATAATAATAATTCTTTTAGAGATAGAGTCTTGCTTTGCTGCCCAGGCTGGAGTGCAGTGGTTATTCATAGGCATGTTCATAGCAAACTATACTGAAACTCCTAGGCTCAAGGGATCTTCCCACTTCAGCCTCTTGAGTAAGTGGGACTATAAGCGCATGCCACAGCGCCTGGAATTTTTCTCTTTCTAACTATACTCCAACTGGCCTTTAGTAAACAAATCCGAGGCCGGGCACGGTGGCTCAAGCTTGTAATTCCAGCACTTTGGGAGGCCAAGGCGGGCGGATCACGAGGTCAGGAGATCGAGACCACGGTGAAACCCCGTCTCTACTAAAAATACAAAAAATTAGCCGGGCGTGGTGGTGGGCGCCTGTAGTCTCAGCTACTCGGAGAGGCTGAGGCAGGAGAATGGCATGAACCCGGGAGGCGGAGCTTGCAGTGAGCCGAGATTGCGCCACTGCACTCCAGCCTGGGTGACAGCGCGAGACTCCGCCTCAAAAAAAAAAAAAAAAAGTAAACAAATCTGAAATCTAATTACCTTGAACAATGGGACAGCATGTAACGGTTGCTCTCCCATGCACACCAAGTCCACACCAATTCCTAAAAAAAGAAAAGACAAAAAGAGTTGTGGGGAGGGAATGGCAGAGACAAGCGTCGCTATCTATAAATCATGTTATTTAACTGGGTAGTAGGCAAAGCTAACTTACCATTGTATGATTTATAACCTCATAGTGCTGCCTATGCAACAAAGAAGTAAATACATGCATTTTGTCTGTTTCCTCTTTTCCAAGTGCCCTACTAACGTGTCACTATTCGGTGCTTGACAATTAGCCTTTGACTGTCCTTTGTTTAAAAAAAGACAACCAAGCTTCCATGTCAAAATTTTTAAGGCCAGAAAGGAATAGTAACTTTGTAATATCTCAGTAAAACAATCCACATCACTTAACAGAGCATCTTTAGTGGCATCAGGATTTACTTTCCAAACTCCTTATTTTTTTTTGTTTTTGACAGTCTTGCTCTGCTGCCCAAGCTGACATGCAGTGGCACGAGATCACGGCTCACTGCAGCCTCCAACTCCCGGGTTCAAGCAATTCTACTGCCTCAGCGTCCCAACTCCATCTTGTTGATGAAACAAATCAAATTGGGGGTTGTGGGGCTGAGTTGGGGATACGAGGCACATCATGGAGGAAGAACTGGACTAGATTATCTGATAGTGCATCTGAAAATGGGCTGACAGCAGCTGGGTGCGGTGGCTCATGTCTGTAATCCTAGCACTTTGGGAGGCCAAGAAGGGCGGATCACGAGGTCAGGAGATTGAGACCATCCTAGCTAACACGGAGAAGCCCCATCTCTACTAAAAATACAAAAAAATTAGCCGGGCGTGGTGGCGGATGCCCGTAGTCCCAGCTAGTTGGGAGGCTGATGCAGGAGAATAGCGTGAGCCCAGGAGGCGGAGCTTGCAGTGAGCCGAAATCATGCCACTGCACTCCAGCCTGGGAGACAGAGTGAGACTCTGTCTAAAAAAAAAAAAAAGAAAGAAAGAAAATGGGCTGACAGCACATGGGTCCCTTGAAATCATCCCTCCAGGAAGGCTTCTCTAGTGCCAAATATGTTTAGGGAACTCAGAGTACCCTGATACAACCTTTAGAGAAAAACAACCTACACTAACGTATTAAAAACTGAGGAAGACCCGTCATTATGGAACCTGCTTATCTTTGCGTGACCCAGCATTTCCCAAACTGATTTGATCAGGAAACTTTAGCACCTGACACCTGTTGACATCCACAGACGTTGTGACACACAGAACACTATGTAGAGCTCCTCATACTCTAAGAAGTCAGTGAAGCTCACAGTTCTAAGGGGAAATCAGGCTAGGAACATGTGGAGACAGGGCACAAACCAGAGAGCATTACCATTATCTATCATCCGCTGCTTGGTCAGGATCATGAGTAGGCGGTCCACTTCAAAGACACCCACCCCGGGCGTGATCACCACTGACATCTGCCCAGTTCGGTCAAAGTTGCGGTTGATGTAGTGCTTATCAAACACTAGAAATAAAACAAAAATTCCACAATAATGATGTTACAGCTTTTCAGAACCCTGTCACAGACAAGCATCTCTACACTCTCAGAGCATTCTGCCCATATTTTTATTATAGCAACTGCCACATTCTAGTTAAATGTATACGCATCTGTCTTTTCTCTTCCATATTAAGAACTACTTAACCACAGGAATAAGTTGCTGTCACCTTTGTTAATACCCCTCATTGACGCCTCATACTTGCCCTGTGCAGCCTTAAATGCTCAAATTTCATGCTGTGAGGGCTGGGTACGGGGGCTCATGCCTGTAACCCCAGCACTTTGGGAGGCCAAGGCAGGTGGATCACTTGAAATCAGGAGTTTGAGACCAGTCTGGCCAACATGGTGAAACTCCATCTCTACCAAAAAATACAAAAATTAGCCAGGCATGGTGGTGTGCACCTGTAATCCCAGCTATGTGGGAGGCTGAGATGGGAGAATCACTTGAACCCAGGAGGCAGAGGCATAGTGAGCCAAGATCGTGCCACTGCATTCCAGCCTGGGCAACAGGGCAAGACTCTGTCTCAAAAAAAAAAAAAAAATCATGCTGTTAATTTAAACCATTCATAAATGAGTCTGTAGTAAAACTTTGATTATATTATATTATTTTATATATTATATATTATTTTAATATTATATATATTAATTATATAATTAGATTATATTAGTATTAATTTAAGACACTATTTAAAAGGGTAGACCAAAATCTTGGGATGACTTTGTAAATCTGGCAAGTCACTTTTTATTTCTAGCCTCTACGATTCTTACTATGAAAAATCAGTGATATTCCAATATGACAAGAAGATTTACTAATAGAAGACATTATGCTCTGGAATTCCCCCAGCATCTGGGTACAGACATGTGGGAAGATGACATACATAGTGATGTGTATGCATATCATCACTTCCACCTCTGGCCAGTGGCAGATGGACACCTAACTGGAGCTGGGCAGATCAGATCCTCTCTACCAGGAATGTAAATTCCGAACAGAGAGCAGAGACAGGGTTGCTGGAAGCTGAAATATGGCTCTCATCCTGTTGCTATGGTTCCCAGAGCCACTAAGGTTCTTCAACATGGTGTTTGAGCCTTTCCTGGCTGCTCCATTTAAGCCTCTGTATCCTTAAAGTAAATTTCGCTTTTTGTTTAAACTAAATCAGTACATCTCTGTTATTTGCAAACAATATATTTTGGCTAACACATAAATGTCGGGATAATCATACCACACTGCTAACAATGGTTCCCCTTAAAAGAGGACTGACACTGGGGAGCAGGAGCAGGGTATCGTTTTTTACTTGATACACCTCTCCATATTCGAATTCTAGTAACATGGTTACTTTTATAATTTTATTTATTTATTATTTATTTATTCATTTATTTGAAACAGTCTAACTCCATCACCCAGGCTGGAATGCACGATCTCAGCTCACTGCAACCTCCACCTCCCAGGTTAAGTGATTTTCCTGCCTCAGCCTCCCGAGTAGCTGGTATGACAGGCATGCACCACCATACCTGGCAAGTTTTTTATGTATTTTTAGTAAAGATTGGGTTTCGCCATGTTGGCCAGGCTGCTCTTGAGCTCCTGACCTCAGGTGATCCCCCTGCCTAAGCCTCTGAAAGTGCTGGTATTACAGGTGTCAGCCACTGCAGCCAGCCTATTTATTAAAAAAAAATTTTTTTTTTTGACATAGTGTCTTTTTCTATCACCCAGGCCGGAGTGCAATGGCGTGATCTCTGCTCGCCACAACCTCCACCTCCCAGGTTCAAGTGATTCTCCTGTCTCAGCCTCCTGAGTAGCTGAGATTACAGGTGTGCGCCACCATGCTGGCTAATTTTTGTATTTTTAGTAGAGACAGGGTTTCACCATGTTGCCCAGGCTGGTCTCGAACTCCTGACCTCAAGTGATCTGCCTCAACCTCCCAAAGTGCTGGGATTACAGATGTGAGCCACCATACCTGGCCACTTTTGTAATTTTTTTTTAAAGTAGATTTTAATTTTTATTTTTTAAGTAGATTTTAAAAATATTACCCAGAAGCCGTTGAGGGATGGGGTGGAAAATAATAACACAGTTTGAGTAAGTCAAAGAACCCAAGGAGGATCCTTCCAGTTCCTGACCATGAGAAGCAAATGAGACTACCAAATTAACTGGCCAACAGAAGACCCAAGAGCTAAATGTTGGTCATTACAACCATCCAATGAGAAGCTATTGCTTTAAATTAACTTTGGGGGTAGGTGAGTGGGGGCATCATCACCTAGGTCTGCGTCTGCAGGCATTCATAAAGAGACATGCATAGCTGTCTTCAAACCAGAGCAACTCCATCTTGAATAGGGGCTGGGTAAAATGAGGCTCACACCTGCTAGTCTGCATTCCTAGGAGGTTAGACATTCTTAGGCACAGGATGTTTACAGTTAAGGGAACAGGTTAATAATGTTTATCCAATAGACTCAGGACTTAATAGACCCAGGAAATGCCCTGATGTCCCAATATCTTAACAACGAAAGCATTCTTAGTTTAGGAGTAAGTTTTGCAGCCAGGCGCAGTGGGTCACACCAGAAATCCCAGAACTTTGGGAGGCCAAGGTGGGCGGATCACGAGGTCAGGAGATCGACACCATCCTGACCAACATGGTACAACCCTGTCTCTACTAAAAACACAAAAATTAGCTAGGTGTGGTGGCACGTGCCTGTGATCCCAGCTACTTGGGAGGCTGAGGCAGGAGAATCGCTTGAACCTGGGAGCTGGAGGTTGCACTGAGTAGGGAGAACGTGCCACTGCTCTCTAGCCTAGCGACAGAGTAAGACTCTGTCTCAAAAAAAAAAAAAAAAAAAAAAAGGCTGGGTGTGGTGGCTCATGCCTGTAATCCCAACACTTTGGGAGGCCAAGGTAGGTGGATCACGAGGTCAGGAGCTCGAGACCAGCCTGGCCAATACAGTGAATCCTCATCTCTACTAAAAACACAAAAATTAGCCGGGTATGGTGGTGCACACCTGTAGTCCCAGCTGCTCAGGAGGCTGAGGGCTACTCAGGAGGCTGAGGCAGGAGAATCGCTTGAACCTGGGAGGCGGAGGTTGCAGTGAGCCAAGATTGCACCACTACATTCCAGCCTGGATGACAAAGCGACACTCTACCCCCCCCAAAAAAAAAATAGCATTAAGAGAAATACCTAATGTAGATGATGGGTTGACAGGTGCAGCAAACGACCATGGCACATGTATATCTATGTAACAAACCTGCACATTCTGCACATGTATCCCAGAACTTAAGTATATTAAAAAAAAAAAAAAGGAAAGCCAGGTGTGGTGCCTCATGCCTATAATCCCAACACTTTGGGAGGCTGAGGCAGGTGGAACACGAGGTCAGGAGATCAATGTCATTCTGGCCAACATGGTGAAACCCCGTGTCTCCTAAAAATACAAAAATTAGCTGGGCGTGGTGATGCGCACCTGTAATCCCAGCTACTCAGGAGGCTGAGGCAGGAGAATCGCTTGAACCCAGGAGTGGGAGGTTTCAGTGAGCTGAGATCGCGTCACTGCACTCCAGCCTGGCGACAGAGCAAGACTCCATCTCAAAAAAAAAAAAAAAGTAAGTTTTGCTTTAAAGATAATAATACAGATTCTTGAGAAAGACAGCAGTTACACAAAGAGGAACAATCCTTTGTCATGAGTGCTTGCAGCAAAGCACCTCTCCCCCATGACTTTTTGCTTTGTTATATATAAACAACCATTGTACCTAAAGTGGACGTGTTCCTCCTCTTGCTTTCGGGAATGCCCTGCTCTTTCTATGGAGTAGCCATTCTTTTATTCCTTTACTTTCTTAATATACTTGCTTTCACTTTATTCTGTGGACTCGTCCTGCATTCTTTCTTCTGCAAGATTTAAGAACCTTCTCTTAGGATCTGGATCAGGACACCTTTCTGATAACATAGCCATGTGGTATGCAAGATGCTGGCTCATGGCCAGCATCCTTACTCACCATTGAATGACAGATTGATGGCCTCCAGGTAGTTTCCTTGTGCTGAGGTAGAATTGTCTCCTTGAGGAAAGCCCTCTGAAGCAAATTATGCAAGAGAAAGAAAAACATCTCATGAAACACGAATTTTTTTTTTTTTTTTTTAAACGAAGTCTTGCTCTGTAACCCAGGCTGGAGTGGAGCGGCGTGATCTTGGCTCACTGCAACCTCCACCTCCCAGGTTCAAGTGATTCTTCTGCCTCAGCCTCCCGAGTAGCTGGGACTACAGGGGCACGCCACCACACAAGGCTAATTTTTTATTTTTAGTAGAGACAGGGTTTCACCATATTGGTCAGGCTGGTCTTGAACTCCTGACCTCATGATCCGCCTGCCTTGTGCTGGGATCACAGGCATGAGACATCGCACCCGGCTGAAAGATGAACTCTTAAGTGGTGGCTGAGCATGGTGGCTCGCGCCTGTAATCCCAGCACTTTGGAAGGCGGAGGCAGGAAGATCGCTTAAGACGAGGACTTTGAAACAAGCCTCGTCAACACAGCGAGACTCTTGTCTCTACAAAAAAAATGAAAAATTATCTGGGCATGGTAGTGCGTGCCTGTCATCCTAGCTACCCAGGAGGCTGAGGCAGGAGGATTGCTTGAGCCCCAGGGGTTTATAGTATAATTACTCCACTCCAGTCCAGCCTGGGTGACAGAGTGAGACTCTGTCTCAAAAAAAAAAAAAGAAGGCATCTGGCTCCACAAGGCCTCACTCCCTGAATTAGGGACACTGTTGAACTTACGGCATACGAAATGTACAGTTGGATCCAACTGGAAACAGAAATCTGACCAAAAGCAGAAACTACACACAGCAATGGGAGAGAAACAAGCACAAATCTCTTCTCTGTCTCCCAGACCCCTCCTACACTTCTTTTCCCCGCCACACCATCTATTACATGAATGCAGTACCTGCCTGTTCCAGTCGCACCAACACTGGATACTGGATGAAGAGTTTTTTAATGGTTACGAGAAGTGAAGTCCATTCTTCTCTTCTCTCATTCTGCACCACCACTCTGAAAAGAGTATTATCATAAAATGGATACTGAGTAGCTGATATGGTTTGGCTCTGTGTCCCCTCCCAAATTTCATCTCAAATTGTAATACCCATGTGTCAAGGGAGGAACCTGGTGGGAGGTGACTGGATCATGGGGATGGTTTCCTCCATGCTCTTCTTGTGATAGTGAGGGAGTTCTCACGATATCTGATGGTTTAAAAGGGGCAGTTTCCCCTGAGCTCACTCTTTCTCCTGCTTCACCATGGTAAGACATGCCTTGCTTCCCCTTCGCCTTCCACCAGGATTTAAGTTTCCAGAGGCCTCCTGAGCCATGCAGAACCATGAGTCAATTAAACCTTTTTTCTTTATAAATTACCCAGTCTTGGGTATGTCTTTACAGCCGTGAGAAAATGGACTAATACAGCAACTTTACATACAGAACATCAGGCTCCTTACAAGGTTTCAAAAAGAGTGTAATTGGAGTACAGTGAGCCGAGATCACGCCACTGCACTCCAGCCTTGGTGACAGAGCAAGACTCAAAAAAAAAAAAAAAAAAGACTCAGTGAGCTTATTTTTCTTCCAATCCAATTGGGAAAGAAGCATTAAAAAAAAAGAGGCTGGGCACGGTAGCTCATACTTGTAATTCCAGTACTTTGGGAGGCCAAGGCAGGTGGATAAGGTGGTCAGGAGTTCAAGACCAGCCTGGCCAACACAGTGAAACCCCATCTCTACTAAAAATACAAAAATTAGCTGGGTGTGGTGGCAGGCACCTCTAATCCCAGCTACTTGGAAGGCTGAGGCAGGAGAATTGCTTGAACCCAGGAGGCGGAGGTTTCAGTGAGCCGAGATCAAGCCACTGCACTGCAGCCTGGGAGACAGGGCAAGACTCCATCTCAAAAAAAAAGAGCATTCACTGTTGGTGACAACACAGAAATTGCTGCTAGGAAAACAAGATCTTCTACTTTAATGGTTTTGGAGGATACACTGGCTGTACAAATAGAAAGCCTTTAAAACACAGACTATCCTTTGACCTAATGGCTCCATTTCTGGCAATTTATCATAAAAACTAAGGATATGCTTAAAAACCTATCTGTAAGAATATTCACTGGCAATACTGTTGAGAATAGTGAAAAGCTGGAAGTCACCTCAATTTTCAACAATAGTAACCCAATGTAATTTCTATGTAGAAATAAAAAATGATAGTGGGCCAGGCGCAGTGGCTAACGCCTGTAATCCCAGCACTTTGGGAGGCCTAGGCAGGCAGATCATGAGGTCAGGAGATAGAGACCATTCTGGCTAACACGGTGAAACCCTGTCTCTACTAAAAAATACAAAAAAAATTAGCCAGGTGTGGTGGTGGGCACCTGTAGTCCCAGCTACTCGGGAGGCTGAGGCAGAAGAATGGGGTGAACCCGGGAGGCGGAGCTTGCAGTGAGCTGAGATCTCACCACTGCACTCCACCCTGGCCGACAGAGCGAGACTTCGCCTCAAAAAAAAAAAAAAGATACTGTGGAGCAGTGTGTTTAACATGGATTGGCATTTGTGATACAGTAAGCAGAAAATGAACGTTTATGGCTGGGCACGGTGGCTCACGCCTGTAATCCCAGCACCTGGAGAGGCCGAGGTTGGGGGATCACCTGAGGTTGGGAGTTCGAGATCAGCCTGACCAACATGGAGAAATCCCGTCTCTACTAAAAATACAAAATTAGCCAGGTGTGGTGGCACATGCCTGTAATCCCAGCTACTCGAGAGGCTGAGGCAAGAGAATCGCTTGAATCCGGGAGGCGGAGGTTGCAGTGAGTTGAGATCGTGTCACTGCACTCCACACTGGGCAACAAGAGCGAAACTCCGTCTCAAAAAAAAAAAGGAAATTAAAGAAAACGAAGGTTTAAAACATATAAAAAGAGAACCACATGGGCCAGGCATGGTGGCTCACGCCTGTAATCCCAGCACTTTGGGAGGCCGAGGCAGGTGGATCACCTGAGGTCAGGAGTTCAAGACCAGCCTGGCCAACATGGTGAAACCCTGTCTCTACTAAAAATACAAAAATTAACCAGGCATGGTGGCGGGTGCCTGTCACACCAGCTACTCAGGAGGCTGAGGCAGAAGAACTGCTTGAACCTGGAAGGCGGAGTTTGCAATGAGTTGAGATTGCACCACTGCACTCCAGCGCCTGGGTGACAGTGAGACACTGTCTCAAAAAGAAATAAAAACAATAAAACATGTAAAAAAAATCACATGGAGGCCCGGCGCAGTGGCTGATGCCTGTAACCCCAGCACTTTAGGTGGCCAAGGGCGGTGGATCACCTGAGGTCAGGAGTTCAAGACCAGCCTGGCCAAGATGGTGAAACCCCATCTCTATAAAAATACAAAAATTAGCCAGGCATGATGGCAGACACCTGCAATCCCAGCTACTCCAGAGGCTGAGGCAGGGTATTGCTTATACCAGGGAGGCGGAGATTGCAGTGAGCCAAGATCACGCCATTGCACTCCAGCCTGGGCGACAGAGCGAGACTCCATCTCAAAAAAAAAAAAAAAAAAAAAAAAATCACATGGAATGTGTGACCACATCTCTGTGAAAACTAATTTTTCCCCTAAATACAGATAATAGGGGTTGATTCACCAAAGTAATGAAGACTATATTCGGGAGATGGAATTGAGTGTGCTTTGAATTCCTCTCTACTAAACTATACTGGTGTGCTTTTGTTGTTGTTGTTTTGTTTTTTTTGAGACAGGGT
The DNA here is from genome assembly GCF_006542625.1 of Nomascus leucogenys. NCBI lineage: Eukaryota > Metazoa > Chordata > Mammalia > Primates > Hylobatidae > Nomascus > Nomascus leucogenys. The sequence goes on along the minus strand of NC_044387.1, from coordinate 59,044,573 downwards.
CTCACTATGTCACCCAGGCTACAGTGCAGTGGCACGATCTTGGCTCATTGCAGCCTCGACTTCCCAGGCTCAAGTGATCCTCCCACCTCAGCCTCCCAAGTAGCTGAAACTACAGGCGCACACCACCGCACCCAGCTAAGTTTTTGTATTTTTTTGTAGAGACAGGGTTTTCCTTGGTGCCCTGGCTGGTTTCAAACTCCTGAGCTCAGGCAATGTGCCTGGCTCGGCCTCTCAAAGTGCTGAGATTATAGGTATCAGCCACCACACCTGGCCTATTTTGTGATTTTCCTAAAATGAACCTGTACTGTTTTTGCAGTAAGAAAAAGATAACCAGTTTCTCTCAATCTAAAAAATGTTGAGGATGACTTTTTAATGACGTAAACTTTCATATATTAAAAATATAGTCATATACACCTATAAATCTACATTCATAACTCATATATTCATATTCATGCCTTATATAGTATTTTGTATAACTGATTATGCTCAAATTAATTCATATTAATTATACAGATAAAACTGCATATACTGCCAAGTCAAAAGAGCTCTCATGGTTCCTGGAATTCACTGAATTAGAGGTATGCAGAATTCATCTGCATAAGGGGATGAGTAGAGGTATCAGTACAACAGATGGCCCATCACTTTCATAAAATTCTCCTAGGGGTACAGGATCCCCCAACAAAAGATCAACAAATAATTTAAAGTATAATCCGTTTGAGGCTGAGGAATACAGTGGTCAAAAAGCATCGACTCTGAACTAGATTGACTGTGTCAGGTCCATGCTCCACCACTTAACATTTCGTGGACTTTGAATAAGTTACTGAAACTCTGTGTCCAAATTTCCACATCTGTAAAATGGGGTAATGGTATCTATCCCACAGGGATGCTGTGATATTTAAATAAATCAAGGCATGTAAAGTGCTTAGAAGAGTAACCCATTCATGTTAAGTCCCGTAAAAACAGTAACTATTACTATCTGATAATCATCTCAATTAGATAGTGGTGTCAGCTGGGCAAGGTGGCTCCCGCCTGTAATCCCAGCATTTTCAGAGGCCGAGGTGGGTGGATCACCTGAGGTCAGGATTTGAGACCAGGCTGGCCAACGTGGCGAAACCCCATCTCTACTAAAAATACAAAAAAATTAGCCAGGCGTGGTCACGGGCACCTGTAGTCCCAGCTACTCGGGAGGCTGAGAAACGAGAATCCCTTGAACCTGGGAGGCAGAGTTTGCAGTCAGCTTACATGACCACTGCACTCCAGCCTGGGCGAGAAAGTGAAATTGTGTCTCAAAAAATAATAATAATAATAACATTAAACATGATAATGATATTGTGGTCAGATATAAAAATGCCTTTTTTGAATATGTATAGGAATAAAATATTACAATATTGATAATTTACTTAGTGGCACTGAAAAAAACAGATGAATCAAATATGACAAAATAACTGTTAAATTCAGGTATTGGGTATATGGGCTCATTATATTATTTGCTCTTCTGAATGTTGAAATTTTTCACAATAAAACATTTAGAAGGTCTAAATGCAATGTGATATCTTGGAGACGGCAAGTACACGAGTGCTAAAATCTAAAAAACATCTGAATTTCCTTAATAGTAATGTACCAATGTTAACCTAGTTTTGACAAATGTAACTTGGTTATGAAATGTTAATATTAGAGGAAACAGAGCAAACAGCATGCAGGAACTGTATTATCTTTGAAACTTCTCTGTAAATCTAAAATCATTTCAAAATTAAAAGATTTATCTATTTATTTTTTTATTTTTTTTTTGGAGACAGGGTCTCACTTTCTCCCAGGTTGGTGTGCAGTGGTGTGATCTCAGCTCACTGCAACCTCCATCTCCCAGGCTCAAGTGATCCTCCCACCTCAGCCTCCCAAGTAGCTGGGACCACAAGGGGCTAATTTTTTGTATTTTTTGGTAGAGACAGGGTTTCACCATGTTGCCCAGGCTGACTTTTTTTGAAGTTAGGAAAGAAAAAACTAATAAATAAATAAAAAGTATAGCAAAGCACCCAAACATACTTGTAAAAGTCTTCATAGAATCTCCCCTTGTGATCCTGTCGAATTGAGGCTCGGTTTATTTCAGGAAATTCATCTGAAATAGAGAAAACGGAGTATGCAGTTCAGATTGAGAAGAGAAATTCAGTTTTGTCAGCTTCCTCCTCTGGGTTAAAGATTTGCATCACAAAAAAATAAAGATGGCCGGGCGCGGTGGCTCACGCTTGTAAGGCCAGCACTTTGGGAGGCCGAGGCGGACAGATCACGAGGTCAGGAGATCGAGACCACAGTGAAACCCCGTCTCTACTAAAAATACAAAAAATTAGCCGGGCGTGGTGGCGGGCGCCTGTAGTCCCAGCTACTCGGAGAGGCTGAGGCAGGAGAATGGCGTGAACCCAGGAGGCAGAGCTTGCAGTGAGCCGAGATTGCGTCACAGCACTCCAGCCTGGGCGACAGAGCGAGACTCCGTCTCAAAAAAAAAATTAAAAAATAAAATAAAATAAAATAAAATAAAGATAACTGTCTTTTTTTTTTTTTTTTGAGACAAGGTCTCACTCTGTCACCCAGACTGGAGTACAGTGGCAAGATCTCAGCTCACTGCAACCTCCACCTCCTGAGTTCAAGCGATTCTCCTTTCTCAGCCTCCTGGGTAGCTGGGACTACAGGTGCATGCCACCACACCCGGCTAATTTTTTGTATTTTTAGTAGAGATGGGGTTTCACCATGCTGGCCAGGCTGGTTTTCAACTCCTGACCTCAGGTGATCCGCCCACCTCAGCCTCCCAAAGTTGTGGGATTACAGGCGTGAGTCACTGCACCCAGCCAACTCTGTATCTATTAAGTTGGTTTTAAGATGAATCACAGCCTACAGACCTCTTGCATCCACTAATGGACTGTGCTACTTTCCCTTTTACACTGTCCCCGTAACAGAAAAGATGGGAAGGGTGGAAAAGTGCAACGAGGAAAAAAACGAAAGGAAATAGCTGGGGTGGGGTTGGGGGAAGCTTAACAAAAAAACAACTGTAGGAGAGAAAGAGTTACTCACCAACAGATTTTGCATCATAGAAAGTTCTAGAAAACAGGACCACTGTCACTTCATGACTACAGTTCTTCTCCTAAGCATGAGTAGAGAACAACAGCGTTGAAGTTTGTTTCATTTACTTCACTATGAAGCAGACTACATGCACATAATATTCTTTTTTTGAGATGGAGTCTTACTCTGCCACCAGGCTGGAGTGCAGTGGCGCGATCTTGGCTCACTGCAACCTCTGCCTCCTGGGTTCAAGCAATTCTCCTGCCTCAGCCTCCCGAGTAGCTGGGACTACAGATGCACGCCACCATGCCCAGCCAATTTTTGTATTTTTAGTAGAGATGCAGTTTCACCATGCTGGCCAAGATGGTCTCGATCTCCTGATCTCCCTGCCTTGGCCTCCCAAAGTGCTGGGATTACAGGTGTGAGCCCCCGTGCCCGGCCCTTTTTTTTTTTTGAGGCAGAGTTTCACTCAGTTGCCCAGGCTGGAGTGCAGTGGCACAATATCGGCTCATTGTAGCCTCCACCTCCCAGGTTCAAGCAATTCTCCTGCCTCAGCCTCCCAAGTAGCTAGGATTACAGGCGGGCCACCCAGGTAATTTTTGTATTTTTAGTAGAGACAGGGTTTCACCATGTTGGCCACGCTGGTCTCGAACTCATGGCCTCAAGTGATCTGCCTGCCTCGGCCTCCCAAAGTGCTGGGATTACATACAGGTGTGACGCCCAGCTGCACATAATATTCTTAATCCAGGCAGCTCAGCAGCAGTGCACAGTATTGAATAGCTTCATGTAATTATAGGCTACAGTGCAGGGGACAGAGCACTGCCAAGAGTCAGAAGACCTAGATGGAGTCCTGGCCCTGAAACTTGCCACTATGTGACCTTGGAAAAGTTATCTAAAGTGCCAGGAATGTGGAAAGTCATTGGAAAACTGCAAATCAGCAGTAAGTAATGGTGACTGTCTCCCAGTTCCCCAGTAGCTGGGACTACAGACATGCGTCACCAGGCCCAGATAATTTTTGCATTTTTTGTAAAGATAGGGTTTCGGCTGGGCGTGGTGGCTCACGCCTGTAATCCCAGTGCTTTGGGAGGCTGAGGCGGGTGGATCACCTGAGGTCAGGAGTTCGAGACCAGCCTGGCCAACATGGCGAAACTCCGTCTCTACTAAAAGTAGGAAAATTACCCAGGCAATGTGGCTCACGCCTGAAATCGCAGCTACTCGGGAGGCTGAGGTAGGATAATCACTTGAACCCAGGGGGTGGAGACTGCAGTGAGCCAAGATTGTGCCATTGCACTCCAGCCTGGGCGACAGAGCGAGACTCTGTCTCAAAAAAAAAAAAAAAAAAAGAGAGACAGGGTTTCATCATAATCCCCAGGCTGGGCTCAAGTGATCCACTTGCCTTGGCAAAGTGCTGGGATTACAGACATGAGCCACAATGCCAGGCCTACAGTATTTTTTAATTTCTGCAGAATTGTGGTCTAGGGAACAAGAACAGCACCCATGGTGGTGGATTTAAGAATCAAAGGCACTCCCACACCCTATTAGTCTCATAGGATGAGGGTGGGGGTTTGCTCCAGACTCAGCGGTATAAGCCAAGGCAAAGAACTACCTTTGGACAGGGAAAGGGACTAATGAGAATAAACATTTCCATGGAGTCTGGAGATCAATATCCTGGAAGTAGGGTGTTTACAGATGAATATAAAAAGTGGCTCGTACCAGTTAGCTAGCAAGCGCAGTTTCAGTTCCTCCTGGGTCTCTGAAGACAACAGCCTATACTGACCAACCCCATCTTTATCCTAAGTATGCTTAGTGACTACAGAATTCAGCGCTCACTATATAAGGCACATAATATAATGCACATTTCATGGATGTATCTCAAGTGCACAGAAATTCCTAAATACAAGCCACAGTACCCAGAGCAGAGTGCTAGGAAACAGCAGACCTTCACTGACTACCAATTAATTCACTGGACTCCAAGAGCTCCAAACTCAGCACCCTTACCTAATTTTAGTGCAAGTGATATACAGGAAAACACAACGGGCTCACAATGGGCTGATATGGGCATGGAGTGTCTCAACTCATAAGTGATGTGGTGAGAGGGTCTATTATTATCTCCATTTTGCAGTTGAAGAAATGGAGCCTCAGAGACTAATCCTTGGAGATCAAAAAGCTAAGCAGCCAGGCATGGTGGCCTGCGCTTGTAGTCCCAACTACTGAGGAGGACGAAGTGAGAGGATCCCTGGAGCCCAGGAGTTCAAGACCAGCCTAAGCAGCATAGCAAGACCCTCTTAATTAAAAAAAAAAAAAAAAAAAAGCAAGCTGATGAGATCATTTAAAACCCAGTCTGCCTTAATCCAAACTCTACTTTTACACTACATAATGTGACTTCAAATACTTTTTCATCAAAACGTTTTCATGTGAAATCAAGGTGAGATAATTGAATGAAATAATTTTTTAATTGTGGCAAATACATATAAATATTGCCATCGTGACATTTAATACATTCACGATGTTGTATAACTATCACCATTATTTGGATCCAAAACATTTTCATCACCCCAACAGGAAATCCCAGACTGATTAAACAGTCACTCCCCACTCTCAATCCCTGGCAACCACTAATCTCTATATTATATATTTACCTATTCTGGACATTTCATATAAATAAGATTTTATGATTTGTATTTGACCCACTATGTCTGGCTTCTCTCACTTAACATGTGTTCAAGATTCATCTATGCTGTAGCATGTGTTAATATTTCATTCTTCTTTATGGCAGAATAATACTACATTGTATGGATATACATTTTATTTATACTTTAGCTGACAGACATTTGTTATTTGTGTTATCCTACTTTTTAGCTAATATGAATAATGCTGTCAAGAATATGGGGTAGGCCTGTAATCAGCACTTTGGGAGGCCAAGGTGGGCAGATCACTTAAGGCCAGGAGATCGAGACCAGCCTGGCCAACATGGTGAAACTGCATCGCTACTAAAAATACAAAAATTAGCAGGGTAAGGTGGCGCACACCTATAATCCCAGCTACTCGTCAGGCTGAGGGACGAGAATCGCTTGAACCTGGGAGGTGGAGGTTGCAGCGAGCCATGTTCGAGATCACAGCACTGCACTCCAGTCTGGGCGACAGAGCAAGACTCTGTCTCAAAAAATACATAAATAAATAAAGAATATGGAACCAGTTGCGGTGGCTCACGCCTGTAATCCCAGCACTTTGGGAGGCCAAGGCGGGCGGATCACCTGAGGTCAGAAGTTCGAGACCAGCCTGGCCAACATGGTGAAACCCTGTCTCTACTAAAAACACAAAAAAATTAGCTGGGCGTGGTAGTGGGCACCTGTAATCTCAGCTACTTGGGAGGCTGAGGAAGGAGAATTGCTTGAACCCAGGAGGCAGAGGTTGCAGTGGGCCAAGATCGCACCATTATACTCCAGCCTGGGCAACAAGAACAAAACTCTGTCTCAAAAAAAAAAAAAAAAAAAATAGGCTAGGCACTGTAGCTCATGTCTGTAATCTCAGCACATTGGGAGGCCAAGGTGGGAAGATCTCTTAAGCTCAGGAGTTCAAGATCAGCCTGGATAACATAGTGAGACCTCATTTCCACCAAAAAAAAAAAAAAAAAATTGGCCAGGCATAGTGGCACATGCCTGTAGTCCTAGCTACTACAGGAGGCTGAGGAGGGAGGATGGCTTGAGCCCAGGTGATCAAGGCTGCAGTGAGCTATGATTGTGCCACTACACTCTAGCCTGGGCAACATATCGAGACTGTCTCAAAAAAAAAAAAAAAAAAAAAAAAAACAGTCATCCTAGTGGGTGTGAAGTGGCATTTCACTGTGGTATTAGTTTGCATTTTCCTAATGACTAATGATCTTGAGCATCTTTTCATGTACTTGTTGGACATTCATATATATTCTTTAGAGAAATGTCTATTCAAGTCCTTTGTCCATTTGTTTTTTTTAATTTAATTATTTTTTAATTTTTATGGGTACATAGTAGGTGTTTATATCTGAGGGGTACATGAGATGTTTTGACACAGGCATGTAATGTGAAATAATCACATCATGGAGAATGGGGCAGCCTTTGCCCATTTGTCAATTAGGGTTTTTTTCTTTTCGTTCTTGAGTTATAGAAGTTCCACATATTTTCTGGATAACAGACTTTTATCAGAGGATAATTTGCAAATATTTTCTCCCATTCTGTGGGTTGTCTTCTTTTTTTTTTTTTAAGAGACAGGGTCTTGCTCTGTCACCCAGGTTGGAGTGCAGTGGTACAATCATACTGTAGCCTCAAATTCCTGTGATCAAGGGATCCTCTCGCCTCAGCCTCTTGAGTAGCTGAGACTACAGGCATTTGCTAATGCAGCCAGCTAATTTTTTTCTATTTTTATTTTTGTAGAGACAGGGTCTCGTTTTGTTGTCTGGGTTACTCGAACTTTTGGCTTCACATGATTCTCCCACCTCAGCCTCCCAAAGTGCTGGGATTAAAGGTGTGAGCCAGCATGTCTGGCCTCTTCACTTTCTTGATAATGTCCGTCGATGCACAGAAGTTTTTTTGTTTTTTTTTTGAGGCGGAGTTGCGCTCTGTCACCCAGGCTGGAATGCAGTGGCGCGACCTCGGCTCACCGCAAGGTCCGCCTCCTGGGTTCACACCATTCTCCTGCCCCAGCCTCCTGAGTAGCTGGGACTACAGGCGCCCGCCACCACGCCCGGCTAAATGTTTTGTATTTTTAGTAGAGATGGGGTTTCACTATGTTAGCCAGGATGGTCTCGATCTCCTGACCTCGTGATCCCGTCCACCTCGGCCTCCCAAAGTGCTGGGATTACAGGCGTGAGTGAGCCACCGCGTCCAGCCAAAAGTTTTTAATTTTGAAGTCTGATTCAACTGCTTTTAATTTGGATGTTGTGCTTTTGGTGTTATATCTAAGAAACCACTGCCAAATTCAAGGTTATATGAATTTCCCAGCCAGGCATGGTGGTTCTATCTGTAATCCTAGCAATTTGGGAGACCAAGGTGGGTGACCGCTTGAGCTCAGGGGTTTGAGACCAGCCTGGGCAACATGGCAAAACCCCGTCTCTACAAAAAAATACAAAAAATTAGCTAGGTGTGGTAGCAAATGCCTGTAGTCTCAGCTACTAAGGCTAAGGCAGGAGAATCACTTGAGCCCAGGAGGCCAAAGCTGCAGTGAGCCATGATCTCTCCATTGTACCCTAGCCTGGGTGACAGTGAGACCCTGCCACAAAAAAAAAAAAAAAAAAAATTATGAAACTTTTTAGGCTGGGCATGGTGGCTCACATCTGTAATCCCAACACTTTGGGAGGCCGAGGCAGGCGGATCACCAGAGGTTAGGAGTTCAAGACCAGCCTGGCCAACATGGTGAAACTCTGTCTCTAGTAAAAATTCAAAAAAATTAGCCAGGCATGGTAGTGAGCACCTGTAATCCCAGCTACTCAGGAGGGTGAGGCAGGGGAACTGAACAGGTGGAGAACTGAGGCAGGTGGGAGAATCACTTGAAAACAAAAGTTAAAGATTAGCCCGGGCAACAAAACGAGACCCTGTCTCTACAAAAATAAAAACAAAAATTTTAGCTGACTGTGTTGGCAAATGCCTGTCGTCCCAACCACTCAAGAAGCTGAGGCAAGAGGATCCCTTGAGCACAGGAATTTGAGGTTACAGTATGATTGTACCAGTGCACTCCAACCTGGGTGACAGGACAGAGCAAAACCCTGTCTCTTAAAAAAAAAATTCAACTCTTTTTTTCAGGTTGTTTGAACCTGGAAGGCGGAGGTTGCAGTGAGCTGAGATCACACCACTGCACTCCAGCCTGGGCAACAGTGTGAGACTCCGTCTCAAAAAGAATAAATAAAACAAATAAAAATAAAACTTTTAAAAAGAAGGAAAATCCTTTTTTTTTTTTTTTTTAGCCACCACACCCAGCTAACTTTTTGTATTTTTTGTGGAAAGAAAGTTTTGCCATATTGCCAGGGCTGGTCTGGAATTCCTGGGCTCATGCAATCTGCCCACTTCCGCCGCCCATGAGCCACCACATCTGGCTCAGTTTTATAATTTAAGCTCTTTATTTATTTACTTATGAGATGGAGTCTCACTCTGTTGCTCAGGCTGGAGTACAGTGGCATAATCTCGGCTCACTGCAACCTCCACCTCCCAGGTTCAAGCGATTCTCCTGTCTCAGCCTCCTGAGTAGTGGGATTACAGGCACCAACCACCATGGCTGGCTAATTTTTGTATTTTTAGTAGAGACAGGGTTTCATCACGTTGGCCAGACTGGTCTCAAACTCCTGATCCGCCCACCTGGGCCTCCCAAAGTGCTGAGATTACAGGTATGAGCCACCGCACCCAGCCGACTTTAGCTCTTATATTTAAGTCTTTGATTCATTTTGGTTACATTTCATATATAATTTGAGGTGAGGGTCCAAATTCATTCTTTTCCATATGGACATTCAGTTGTTCCAGAATAATTTGTTGAAGAGAATATTCTTTCTCTCATTAAATGAACTTGATGCCCTTGTCTAAAATCAACTGACCATAGATGTACGGGTTGGTTTCAATTCAATTCCATTGATCTATATATCTATCCTTATGCCAATATCACACTATTCTGATGATTGAGGGTTTTAGTTAAGTTTTGAAGTTAGGAAGTGAGAGTCCTCCAACTTCATTCCCCTTTTTCAAGATTGTTTTGGCTATTCAGGATCCCTTGCAATTCCACATGAATTTTAGGATCAGCAAAAAAAAAAAAAAAAAAAAAAAAAAAAAAAAAAAAAAAAAAAAAAAAAGGCACTGGTATTTTGATAGGAACTGCATTAACCTGTAAACTGCTCTGGGTAGTATTGCCAAATTCACAATATTAAGTCTTTCAACCTGTGAACACAGGTTATCTTATTATTTACTTAGGTCTTCATTAACTCCTTTCATATTGTTTTACAGATTTTAGTAGACCAGTCTTACAGCTCCCAGGGTAAAGTATTCTAAGTATTAGTATTCTAAGTATTTTATTCTTTCATATTGCTTATCGCTGGTATATAGAACTATAATCGATTTTGTGTGTTGACTGGGTATCCTGAAACTTTGCTGAATGCATTAGCTCTAATACTTTGTGGATTTTGAGGATTTTCTACATATAGGATCACATCTGTGAATAGAAATAGTTTTACTTATTTTTCGATTTGGATGCCTTTTATTTCTTTTGCTTGCCTAGGTGGTCTGTCTAGAACTTCTGGTTAGTATAATGCTGAATACCAGTGGCAAAAGTAAGCATACTTACCTTGTTACTGATCTTGGGGTAAAGTTTTCAGTCTTTTACCATTGAGTGTGATGTTAGCTTTGTGTCTTTCATAAATTCTCATAAATTGAGATTATTAGGGTAATTTAAATCTGGAGTCTGGGTTTTAGCTAAAATAGCTCAATTTAGGGCAATTTAATAAAAACAGTGCATTTTAAAAATCTGTATTGAGTAATGTTTACATAATAAGACTTAGTGTGTAAGAAGAAATGTACCTTCCACTTGGTAAATAGATCAGCAAGGAAACCATTCACAGCTTTCTCAAAATACAAATCCCCTGAAAAGAAACAATGAAAAGAGGATGAGAACATGAGAACAATCTTTATTTCTTGCTTGCAATTTCTTCTCTAAGTAAATTCTTCTCTAAGCAATTCCCTAAGTAAATTGCTTGCAATTTCTTCTATAAGAAAGGGGACCAAAAAGAAGGTGTATTTTGTACATCCTTTTTTTTTTTTTTTTTTTGAGATGGAGTCTCGCTTTGTCTCCCAGGCTGGAATGCAGTAGCATGATACTGGCTCACTGCAACCTCTGCCGCCCGGGTTCAAGTGATTCTCCTGCCTCAGCCTCCCGAGTAGCTGGGATTACAGGCGCCCGCCACCATGCCTAGCTAATTTTTGTATTTTTAGTGGTACAGGGTTTCCCGATGTTGGTCAGGCTGGTCTCCAACTCCTGACCTCAGGTGATCCGCCCACCTCAGCCTCCCAAAGTGCTAGGATTACAGGCATGAACCACTGTGCCCGGTCTGTTTTGTACATCTTAAAACAAGATCATAAAAGCCAGATGTACAAAGTGGTTTCATTCTCAACTTTCTAAGAAGCCAAGTTTATTTATTTATTTATTTTTTGAAGCCAAATTTAATATCTGCCTCACTACTAAGAGGCTATGGCTTCAATATAAAACGCAGTTTGAAAAAAATTTGATTATTGAAAAAAGCAGTGTATCTTCAGAATGAGAAAACACTCTACCCTCCAAATATGATTATTCTCACAATGATATTTAAAGTTTGTTAGAAGATGATGTGGGGGACCCTGGGCATTCATGAATTAGCATTTGCAGTTTCAGAAAATTCTCCCCTTAGCAGTTACGATCAGCACTCAGACACAGTACCATAAATATCAAAATCCCACATTTCACAGCTCATCTGAATAAATATGTAAACCATAGCCGACGTAGAACGAAACACCACCTGAAATAAAAACACAATTGTATTAAAAAGCAATGCCATATAGAGTTTCAGTTCTATAAGATGAAAAAGTTCTGAAGATCTGCTTCACAACAGTATAAATGTTCTTAACACTACTGAACTATACACTTAAAAATGGTTGAGATGGTAAATTTCATGATAGGCTTTTTAACCACAATTTTTTTTTTAAAGCGATGATAAAAGAATCTTGCAATGTTAGACTTCTTTTTCTCCTTTGTTTTGAGACAGGATCTCACTCTTGCCGCCCAGGCTGGAGTGCAGTGACACAATCACAGCTCACTGCAGCCTCAAGCTCCCAGGATGAAACGATTCTCCCACTTCAGCCTCTCAAGTAGCTGAGACTATGGGAGTGTACCACCAGGCCACAAAATTTTTGTCATTTTTTGTAGAGAGGGGGTGTCCCTATGTTGCCCGAAGTAGTTTCAAACTCCTGGGCTCAAGCAATCCTCACACTGTGTCCGGAGGTGGTTCCTTCCGGTGGGTTCTTGGTCTCACTGACTTCAAGAATGAATCTGCAGACCTTCGTGGTGAGTGTTACAGCTCTTAAAGGTGGCATGGACCACCTTTGCTCACCAACAGTGAGCAGCAGCAAGATATATTACGAAGAGCAAAAGAACAAGGCTTCCATGTGGAAGGGGACCCGGGTTGCCGCTGCTGGCTGGGGTGGCCAGCTTTTATTCCCTTATTTGTCCCCACCTATGTCCTGCTGATTGGTCCATTTTACAGAGCGCTGATTGGTCCATTTTACAGAGTGCTGATTGGTGCATTTACAACCCTTTAGCTAGACACAGAGTGCTGATTGGTGCATTTACAATCCTCTAGCTAGACAGAAAAGTTTTCCAAGTCCCCACTCGACCCAGGAAGTCCAGCTGGCTTCACCTCTCACCACCTTTGCCTCCTAAGTGTTGGGATTATAAGCATGAGCCACAGCTCGGGGCCATGACTTGGGACTTCTAAAAACAAACTTCATCCAAGCCTTCTTTGTTTCACTTAAATAGTCACTGAGCTTTTACTCTGAGCCCTGTTTCAGAGACAGTGAAAATAAGATCTGGTCCCTACCCTCTAGGAGCTTACAGTACAAGATAAAAACATGCAAAACATTGCAACATATACAAAGGTTCTATGAAGATTTACACATGAAACGCAGGAGAAAGGGCAGTGAATCTACCTGGGAAAGTTATGGAAATCTCATTACGGAGACAGAACTTGGGCTAAGATGTGCCAGGTGATGAGTTGCCAGTCTAATAAATTATAATTCACATTGTACTTCCACTACACTCAGACTGCCTCAAGGAAAAGTGTAAGTGGTTTTCTAGCCCTGTATGCTATACCACAGAGCCTTTCCTCCACAAGCCTCTAATGAAGTTTAGAGGGAACGTAAAATGTAAATCTCTAACACTCCTTTAGTTCATTAGAGACCTGCTCCCTAAAGACTGAAGCTCCTGGCCGGGCACGATGGCTGACGCCTGTAATTCCAGCACTTTGGGGGGCTGAGGTGGGTGGATCACCTGAGGTCAGGAGTTGGAGACCAGCCTAGCCAACATGGCGAAACCCCATCTCTACTGAAATACAAAAATTAGCCAGGCATGGTGGTGAGCGCCTGTAATCCCAGCTACTGGGGAGGCTGAGGCAGGACAATCGCTTCAATCCAGGAGGCTGAGGTTGTAGTGAGCCAAGATCACACCACTGCACTCCAGCCTGGGCAACAGAGTAAGACTCTGTCTCAAAAAAAAAAAAATTTTTTCAGAGAAATGAACAGAAATATAGGCTATATTGTCTAAATGTTATAATAATAAATATGCAAGGTTCTTAATAATTAAAGTTGTTTTTGTCTGTTTGTAGAGACAAGGTCTCACTCTGTCTCCCAGGTAGGAGTGCAGTGGCACCATCATAGCTCACTGCAATATCAAACACCTGGGCTCAAGTGATCATCCTGCCTCAGCCTCCCAAGTAGCTGAGATTACAGGTGTGGGCCACTACCCCTGGCTAAATTTTTCTTTTTAGAAATGGGGTCTCCCTCTGTTGCCCAGGCTGGTCTCAATCTCCTGGGCTCAAGCAATCCCCCCACCTTGGCCTCCCAAAGTCCTGGGATTACAGGCATGAGCCACCATGTCCAGCCCCATCTTACTTAATATTTCTTTGGCCAGGCGTGGTGGCTCACGCCTGTGACCCCAACATTTTGGGAGGCTGATGTGGGCGGATCACTTGAAGTCAGGAGTTTGAGACCAGCCTGGCCAACATGGTGGAACCCCGTCTCTACTAAAAATATAAAAAGCCAGGTGTGGTGGCAAGTGCCTGTAGTCCCAGCTACTCAGGAGGCTGAGGCAAGAGAATCACTTCAACCCGTGAGGTGGAGGTTGTAATGAACCGAGATCGTGCCACTGCCCTCCAGCCTGGGCAACACTGAGAGACTCCATCTCAATAAATAATAATAATAATAATAATAATAAATAAAATAAATAAAAATAAACTCATGTTTTTCTGATGGGTGCAGTGGCAGGTGCCTGTAATCCCAGATACTGAAACAGGACTGCTGGAGCCCAGGAAGGACTCCTGAATAACACAAGACCCCCATCTCAAAAATAATTAATTAAATGGAAAACCTGAAAGTCTTGTTTCTCTAATCAGATAATAAGTTCTTTGTTTTTGTTTTTGTTTCTGTTTTTTTGAGACGGAGTTTCGCTCTTGTTGCCCAGGCTGGAGTGCAATGGCGTGATCTTGGCTCACCCAACCTCCGCCTCCGGGGTTCAAGCGATTCTCTTGCCTCAGCCTCCCAAGTAGCTGAGATTACAGGCATGCACCACCAAGCCTGGTTAATTTTGTATTTTTAGTAGAGACGGGGTTTCTCCATGTTGGTCAGGTTGGTCTCAAACTCCCGACATCAGGTGAACCGCCCACCTCGGCCTTCCAAAGTGCTGGGATTATAGGCGTGAGCCACCGCGCCCGGCCCAGATGACGAATACTTGAGGCAGGGGAGCCTATCTAATATTTCACTCCACCAACATTTGTGAGACTACTAGGTGCCAGTAGATATGCCAGAGAACTTTGGCATATAAAGGTTAAAGATGCAGTCCTTGCTCTGAGGGCACACACAGTCCAGTGACAAGGCACACAAGCAAGCGTGCCTACTGCAGTGTGGGAACTGCTAATGAGTGCACGGATCCAGGGTGCCATGGAGGTACTTCCAGCCTGATGGACCAGGAAGGCTCTCCAGAAGCAGGGAATCCTGAGACTAGAGCTGAGACCTGGATGAGTGGCTTGGGAAGGGGAAAGGCAGGGTCTAGGCACCCCAGTCTACAGAGGGCAGCATGTGCAAGGTGGCAAAAGAGAAGGTGGCATGTTGGGGAACAATGAGTGGTTTGCATGGCGAGGACACTGGGGGGCAGTGGGGAACAACACATGGGAGAAGTGATGAAGAGAACTCCAGACTCAATTGCTTCCAGTGATTCCTCCACTCAGGCATCCAAAAGACTTCTCCCAAACGGCGCTTCCTAATCTCCCCAGTCTGCTTGTTCCCCGTCTTCCCCATCTCATAAATGGCACCACCATCTATCTAGCTCTTCAGTCCTTCTCTTTCCTTCACTCCTCACATCCAATCTATGAGCAAGTTCTGTGGACCGTATCCAGAAATGTGTCTCATACCTGCCCACATCCTTCCATTGCTATAGCTCTCACCTTAGTCCACACCATTTTCTTGCTAGACTACAGCGGGCCTCCTAACTCACTTATCTGCTTTTACTCTTGACCCTGGAAATAACTCTCTATACCAGAGCCAGAAGGGCTGCAGCACTTAATGCTAAATGCCTATCCATTCTTCCCTTCTTCTGATTCTATTCTGGAAGGCAAGAGACCTAACCAAAAGACAAAACTTCCCAGCCTCCTCAGCAGCTACAAGTGACTAAAATCTGGCCATTAAGATTTAAATGGAAGTGTTGTGTCCATAAAGGAAGCTGACTTGGTGGGAAGGTACACCTCTCTTGTCTCTCTTCCCTTCCTCTCTCCTCTGCCTGGAATATGGAGGTGATTATATCAGCTCTAGGTGGATCATGGAAGCCCTACCCTGAGGATAGCAGAACAATAAGACACAAGGACACCAATAATAGTGACACTATTGTACCAACCATGAATTACATACCCATGATTTCTTTTACATGACAGGGAAAAGTTGACCTTTGGCCATTAGAGCTGGTGATTTGGAGGGTTTTATTCAACAAAACACAACTGAATGAGTAGTGAGCTCTTAAAAGCATAATTCAAGTATCACTCTCCCACTTAAAACCCATCAATGGATTCTAATTCTCCTTAGAAAAACTCTAAACTGTTTCTAACCACCTTGAAGGCCCTGCATGAACTGGCTGGAACCTGCCTATCTCCTCACCAACGTCATTCTCCCTACCTGTCTGCAATACTTCCACCACGCTGACTTCTGAAAATTGTTTCCTCTGCCTGGAATACTCTTCACCCCAGCATTTATAAACTAGGTAAGTCTCACTTTTCAGATACCTTTGCAGGAAAGCAAAGGCACGATTATGGTGAGTACTCTGGCAATTAATTGGGTCATGTGTATACACACACGCACAAACATATATGTATTTACAAACAATGTAAATACATCCAATATAAACAACAGGAAATTATAAAAATGAAGTTCATGGAATGGTTCCCTCTAAGGATACACTGGGTGTCAACCAAGGGTGATTTTACCTTTCAGGGGACATTTGGCATGTCTGGAGAAATTTCTGGCTGTCATAACTTGTAGATTTGTAGGGTGAAGGGTGGTAGGTGATACTGGCATCTAGTGAGTAGAGGCCAGGGATGCTGCTAAACATCCCACAATGCACAAGACAACCCCCACAATATATTAACATTTTGTGCCAGATAACTCTTCGCTCTGGAGGCCTGCTCTGGACGTGTAGCATGTTTAGCAGGATTCTCACTAGATGCCAATGGCAGGACTCCTCAGTGTGACAACCAAATATGTCTTTAGACATTGTCAAAAGACCCCTGAAGGGAGCAAAATCACCCCTGGTTGAAAACCACTGCTCTCAGAGAAGGCACGGAGATGGGAACGAGAAAAGGTAGACATATAGTTTTACCAGCATGGGTAACATTCATTGGCAAAGGTCTCCCTTCATGTTTATGACATGATCTTCCATGGGGCTTAACTTTTGCTATATATGAGTGGGCATGGCATTCTGCAGGCCAGATACTCTAGCTCTCTCTTTGACATTAAACAGACCCTTCAGAAGAAAATGAAGATCAACTCCAAACTGGAGAAATCCAACTGTAAAACAGTTTCAGGAGAACTTGATATTACTAGTTCCATGTGGGCAAACAGTAGCAGTCAAGAGCTTAGCAGATTTTTGTTTGTTTGTGTTTTTTGTTTGTTTTTGAGATGGGGTCTTGCTCTGTTGCCCAGGCTGGAGTGCAGTGATGCAATCATGACCCACTGCAGCTTCGAACTCCTGGGATCCGGTAATTCTCCCACCTCAGCTTCCTGAATAGCTGGGACCAGAGGCACCCATCACCATGCCTGGCTAATTTTTGTACAGGTGGGTCTCTCCATGTTGCCCAGGCTTGTCTTGACCTCCTGGGATAAAGCAATCTGCCCACCTTGGTGTCCTGCCCCGCCTTTGTTTTATTTTTGATTTTAGGACTTAGCCATAATGGGATGGAGAAATAAAACCGAAAAAGCATTTTATAAATCTTACCCTGGTATCTTCACTGATGTAACCACACATGACCTTCTCATTCTTAACCCACAGCTCACCAGCCTGTGCTCTGAAAGAATACACACACAAGTTATTACAAGTCTTACATGAAACCAATACATGCCTGGTGCGGTAGCTCGCGCCTGTAATCCCAGCACTTTGGGAAGCAGAGGCGGGCGAATTAGCTCAGGTCAGGACTTCGAGACCAGCCTGGACAACATGGTGAAACCCCATCTATACTAAAAATCTAAAATTTAGCTGGGCATGGTGACACATGCCTGTAGTCCCAGCTACTCAGGAGGCTAAGGCAGGAGAATCGCTTGAAGTCACGAGGCGGAGGTTGTAGTGAGCCAACATCATGCCACTACACTCCATCCTGGGCAACAGAGTGAGACGCTGTCTCAAAAAATAAAAATAAGACAAACCAAGAAGAATTAGGGGCAACTTCAGGTGGCTCTGCTATTTATACTCAAATGGCCTAACTGGTTACAGATTTCCAGAGAACTCCATGAGCAGATTATCCAATATAAGGAACTCTCATACTATACTGAACATGAACAGGAGCTCTTAATCTGGGAGTCCACATATAGGTCTAAAGAAGGGCTTCTTGGCCGGGCGTGGTGGCTGGTGGCTCACACCTGTAATCCCAGCACTTTGGGAGGCCACAGAGGGCAGATCACGAGGTCCGGAGTTCGAGACTAGCCTGACCAACATGGTGAAACCATGTCTCTACTAAAAAAAAAAAAAAAAATTAGCTGGGTATGGTGGCAAGCGCCTGTAATCTCAGCTACTCAGGACGCTGAGGCAAGAGAATCACTTGAACCCAGGAGGTGGAAGTTGCAGTGAGCCGAGATTGCGCCACTGCACTCCAGCCTGGGTAACAGAGCAAGACTCTGTCTCAAAAAAAAAAAAAAAAAAAAAAAAAAAATTAGGGCCAGGTGCAGTGGCTCATGCCTGTAATCCCAACACACTGAGAGGCTGAGGTGGGTGAATCACCTGAGGTCAGGAGTTCAAGACCACCCTGGCCAACACGGCGAAACCCCGTCCCTGCTAAAAATACAAAAATTAGCCAGGCATGGTGGCACCTGTAGTCCCAGCTACTTAGGGAGGCTTAGGCAGAAGAATCGTTTGAACCAAGGAGGCGGAGGTTTCAGTGAGCCGAGATCGCACCACTGCACTCCAGCCTGGGCAACAGAGCAAGACTCTGTCTCAAAAAATAATAATAATAATAATAAATTAATTAATAGCAACTTGGTATTACATTTTTGGGATTGATGTTTTTTCCTCCATGCATTTTTGAGGGCAAGAAGTACAAGAATGAGTGCAGTGGCTCATGCCTGTAATCCCAGCACTTTGGGAGGCCAAGGCAGGTGGATCACCTGAGGTCAGGAGTTCAAGACCAGCCTGGCCAATATGGTGAAACCCCATCTCTACTAAAAATACAAAAAAATTAAACGGGTGTGGTAGTGGGTACCTATAATCTCAGCTTCTCAGGAAGCTGAGGCAGAATCACTTGAACCCGGGAGGCGAAGTTGCAGTGAGCCGAGATCGTGCCATTGCACTCCAGCCTGGACAACAAGAGCAAAACTCAGTCTCAAAAAAAAAAAAAAAAGTTAATAGTACAGTAGAAAAAGCAAAGCGTGGCTTTCAGACCTGACCAGCCTGAAGAGAAACTGGTCTAGAAAAGAATCCCAACTGAGTGTCACTTACTAGGTGAATGGCCATAGTAAATTCATGAGGTTCAGTGGCATTATCTTTAAAAATGAGACAATGGGCCGGGCGTGGTAACTCACACCTATAATCGCAACACTTTAGAAGGCCAAGGTTGGCAGATCACTTGAGCCCAGGAGCTTGAGACCAGCCTAGGTAGCACAGTGAGACCCTGTCGCTACAAAAAATACAAAAAACTAGGCAGGTGTGGTGGCACATGCTGTAGTCCCAGCTACCTAGGAGGCTGAGGTAGGAGGATCACTTAGGCCTCAGAGGTCAAGGCTGTAGTGAGCTGTGATCGCACCACTGCACTCCAGTCTGGGCAACAGAGTGAGACTGTTGCAAAAAAACAAAACAAAAAAACAAACTAAACAAAAGAGACAATGAAGCCTACGCCTTACAGAACTGTTTATACTTTTTTTTTTTATTTTTGAGAGACGTAGGCTTGCTCTGTCACCCAGTCTGGAGTGCAGTGGCGCGATCTCGGCTCACTGCAACCTCTGACTCCCTGGTTCAAGCAATTCTCCTGCCTCAGCCTCCCGAGTAGCTGGGATTACAGGCACGCGCCACCATGCCCAGCTAATTTTTTATATTTTTAGTAGAGACAAGGTTTCACCATGTTGGCCAGGATGGTCTCAATCTCCTGACCTCGTCATCTGCCCGCCTCAGCCTCCCAAACTGCTGGGTTTACAGGCGTGAGCCACTGCGCCCAACCTTCTACAGAGCTGTTTTCAAATTAAACCAGATAATGTGCAGAAACCGTTCAGGATACTATGAGGATAGGAGGTGCTCAATTAGTTTACTATCAAGAACTAGAACTACAGCAGGTATTAACACAAAATGCTATCCTGGAGAGATAGTGGTAGCTGTTAGCTGAGAACCGTGTAATCAATCATCCCTCCACCAACCACCTCAAGCCCTTATCTTCTACCACTTTCACTCTTTCTCCCAACCTGCCTCACCTAAGCAATCAGTCCTCATAAAAAAGGAAGACAAAGGCTAGGTGCAGTGGCTCACACCTGTAATCCCAACACTTTGGGAGGCCGAGGTGGGTAGATCACGAAGTCAGGAGTTTGAGACCAGTCTGGCCAACATGGTGAAACTCTGTCTCTACTAAAAATACAAAATTTAGCCAGGCGTGGTGGTGGGCGCCTGTAATCCCAGCTACTCGGGAGGCTGAGGCAGGAGAATTGCTTGAACCTGGGAGGCAGAGGTTGCAGTGAGCTCAGATCGTGCCACTGCACTTCAGCCTGGGCAACAAGAGTAAAACTCTGTCTCAAAAAACAAACAAACAAACAAAAAAACAAAAGAAAGGAAGACAAAATCAGATAAAAGCCAGGAAAATGCTGTGTACCATGAGTCATAGCTCAGGCTACCTAGGAAATGCTGGACAATCAATCAATCCCTCTGGGTCTACCCCATGCCAAAATGAAGAAGGCTGGACCAGACCCATGGCTTATACCAAGTGGGATGCTTTTTCATACTCCTTTGCCCAGTTACGTCTGTGAATGAACAAGTGTAACAAGCCTGACCTGAGAAGAGACTTATATTTCTTTAATATTATAATAAGGAGGTCAGGCACGGTGGCTCATGCCTGTAATCCTAGCACCTCGGGGAGGCCGAGGTGGGTGGATCACAAGGTCAAGATATCGAGACCATCCTGGCCAACGTGGTGAAACCCCGTATCTACTATCTTGCTATGTTGCCCAGGGTGGCCTCAAGTTCTTGGGCTTGAGTGATTCTCCCACCTCAGACTCCCAAGTAGGTGAAACTACAGGCATAAGCAGCCACACTCAGCTAATTTTTTTTGTATTTTTAGTAAAGACGGGGTTTCACCATGTTGTCTAGACTGGTCTTGAACTCCCAGACTCAAGCAATCTGCCCACTTAAGCCTCCCAAAGTGCTGGGATTACAGGCATGAGCCACCGCACCCAGCCAGCTCTGCTTATAATCGTCAGAACCCCACATTCACAGGACCTCTAAAACAAGCTTGGTGTGGCCGGAGGTGGTGGCTCACGCCTGTAATCCCATCACTTTGGGAGGCCGAGGAAGGCAGATTACCTGAGGTCGGGAGTTCGAAACCAGCCTGAAAAACATGGTGAAACCCCACCTCTACTAAAAACACAAAATTAGCCAGGCATGGTGGCAGGTGCCTGTGATCCCAGCTACTTGAGAAGCTGAGGCAGGAGAATTGCTTGAGCCTGGGAGGCAGAGGTTGCAGAGCCGAGATCACACCACTGCACTCCAGCCTAGGTGACAGAGTGAGACTCGTCTCCAAAAAAAAAAAAAAAAGTTACAATGTGATCCAACAGGCTAGGGTTTAAGGTCATTATTTTTTAAAAGCAAAATGTCAGTCAATAGGAGATAAGATTTTGCTACTATATATATACATATTTTAATGTTGTTGTTGTTGTTTTGTTTTGTTTTTTTGAGATGGGGTTTCGTTCTTGTTGCCCAGGGTGGAGTGCAATGGCACGATCTCGGCTCACCACAACCTCTGCCTCCTAGGTTCAAGCAATTCTCCTGACTCAGCCTCCCAAGTAGCTAGGATTACAGGAGCCTGCCATCATGCCTGGCTAATTTTGTATTTTTAGTAGAGACGGGGTTTCACCGTGTTCACCAGGCTGGTCACGAACTCCTGACCTCAGGTAATCTGCCTGCCTCGGCCTCCCAAAGTGCTGGGATTACAGGCGTGAGCCACCACACCCAGCTCATGTGTTCTTAACTATGTAACTATTACCAGATTGAAAGTTAAATTGCAGGGAAATTATCTGACCATTTATAATGACTTTAACTATACAAATGACTATACTTTATTTTTCTCATAGGAGGCCCAAAGCATCTTTTTTCTCAAGCATTCACAAACTCAGCAAAAGAAAGTAACCTTTGATCCAGTGTAGAAATACTGTAAGTCTTCTGGAGAAAAGACAGAAGACTGTAGTTTACATTTAACCATGCCTGAGCCAAATATCAGGACAGAGCTTTAAAAGTCTAAAAGAGGCCAGCTGCGGTGGTTCATGCCTGTAATCTCAGCACTCTAGGGGGCTGAGCCAAGAGGATTGTTTGAGCCCAGGAGTTGGAAACCAGCCTGAGCAAGCATAGTGAGACCCTGTCTCTACCAAAACGAAAAAAAAAAACAAAGAGCCAGGCGTGCTGGTGCACACTTGTAGTCCTAGCTACTCAGGAGGCTGAGGTGGGAGTATTGCTTGGGCCTAGGAAGTTGAGGCTGTAGTGAGGCATGATGGCACAACCGCATTCTAGCCTGGGCGACAGAGGAAGCCCATCTCAGAAATAAATAAATAAAAATAAAGTTAAAAACTGACAATCTGTCAGGGTTTTCTTTTCTCCATCTAGAACTGTGTGTATGAGGGTATTTACATAGAGAAACAAAGAACTTAAAAAAGAAAGAGATCAGCCGGTCCTGGTGGCTCACATCTGTAATCTCATCACTTTCGGAAGCCAAGGTGTGCAGATCACTTGAGGCCGGGAGTTTGACACCAGCCTGGCCAACATGGCGAGACTCCGTGTCTACGAAAAAAAACAAAAATTAGCTGGGCATGGTGTTGCTTGCCAGTAGTCCCAGCTATTCAGGTGGCTGAGGTAGGAGAATCACTTGAACCCTGGAGGCAGAGGTTGCAGTGGGGAGACATCATGCTACTACACTCCAGCCTAGGCAACAGAGCAAGACTCTGTCTCAAAAATAATACATATATCATATATATATATAATTTAAAAATAAAAGAGGAAGCAATAGAAAAAAAAAATGAGAGAGATCTGAATAGGTCTCCAAACCGAGGCTGGCAAACTACATAAAGCCTTCAAGCCAATTCTCGCCTATCTCCTGTTTTCGTATGGCTCACAACAAACAATGGCTGTTACATTTTTAAATGGTCGAAACACACAAACACACAGAATATGCAATAGACCTGAGATCTATTGTTACTCACAAAGTCTAAAACACTTATTAACTAGTCCTTGACAGAATATTCTAAACCAACTACTCCATTTTGCAGATGTGAAGACTAAGGGTTTACTGGAGTTACCCAGCATCACTCGAACCACTAATCACAGTGATGGCTAAACACTGGCTCTGCAGATACAGATCCAGGCTTCCTGACCCTGGATACCCATCCAGTAGAGATCTGCTGATATTGGAGGCATACCTAGGTTGCATTTTTTGTGCTGCTTGAGATTTAGTCACTTCTTCGGTTGTGCTTTAGTTGCTTGGATTTTTTAAAGAACACTGACTCGCTAACAAATTTGTTTGTTTTCAAAGATGGGGTCTTACTCTGTTGCCCAGGCTGGAGTGCAATAATGCAATAATAGCTCACTGCAGCCTCGACCTGTGCTTCAGGGCTCCTCCCACCTGTTTTCCAGGTACCTCAAACTAGAGGAGCCCTGACACCAACCCCCGTTCTTTATTTTATTGTTATTTTAGACAGAGTCTGACTCTGTCACCCAGGCTACAGGGCAGCAGAACGATCAAGGCTCACTACAGCCTTGAACCTCCCTGGATTTAGGTGATCCTTCCAATTCAGCCTCCCAAGTAACTGGGACTACAGGCGCCACCATGCCCAGCTAATTTTTGTATTTTTTTCTAGGGATGGGGTTTCAGCATATTGCCAGGTTGGTCTTCAACTCCCAGGCTCAACCAAACTACCCACCTCAGCCTCCCAAAGTGCTGGGATTACAGGCATGAGCCACTGCACCTAGCCATAATTTTGTGTGTGTGTGTGTGTGTGTGTGGTGTGTGTGTGTGTGTGTGTGTGGTGTGTGTGGTGTGTGTGTATGTGTGTGTGTGTGACGGAGTCTTGCTGTCACCAGGCTAGAGTGCAGTGGTGTGAGCTGGGCTCACTGCAACCTCTGACTCCCTGGTTCAAGCAATTCTCCTGCCTCAGCCTCCCAAGTAGCCGGGATTACAGGCATGGGCCACCACACCCAGCTGATTTTTGTATTTTTAGTAGAGACAGGGTTTCACCACGTTACTCAGGATGGTCTCAATCTCCTGATCTCATGATCTGCCTGCCTCAGCCTCCCAAAGTGCTGGGATTACAGGCGTGAGCCACCACATCCAGCAATTTTTTTAAAATTATTATTTCTGCAGAGATGAGGTCTTGCTTTGTTGTCCAGGCTGGTCTTGAATTCCTGGCCGCAAGTGATCCTCACGCCATAGCCATTTTACTTGGCTCCCCTCCAGCAATTTTCAAAACATCCTTTTTGGGGGGAAAGAATGAGCCTTTATCCTTTCTTTCTTTTTAGGATCAGTATTTCATTCTGGTCAAATAGCCCTAGTTGATGATGAAAAATTATTTACAAAAGGATTCTGGCTAATAAATGTAGAAGGGATGACTGAATTAAAAAATCACCAAAAAAAGGAAAGAAAATCACCATCTTACAACAATCCTCAATGGATGAAACCATTAGGAGAAAAGTTAATGGGGGCCAGGCGCAGTGGCTCACTCCTATAATCCCAGCACTTTGGGAGGCCGAGGCAGGGGGATCACCTGAGATCAGGAGTTTGAGACCAGCCTGGCCAACATGGTGAAACCCCATCTCCACTAAAAATACAAAAATTAGCCGGGCATGGTGGTGCGCGCCTGTAGTTCAGCAGGCCAAGGCAGAATAATTGCTTGAACCCGGGAGGCAGAGGTTGCAGTGAGCCAAGATCGCACCACTGCACTCCAGACTGGGTGACAGAGTGAGACTCCATCTCAAAAAAAAAAAAAAAAAAAAGTAGATGGGGATCTTTATAATGAGGGACTACACTGCACCCTGTGACCCCACTGATCAATCTTAGAATCACCGCAAGTCAGTTAACAAGACATAAATATGCTGGGTGCGGTAGCTCACACCTGTAATCCCAGCACTTTGGGAGTCCAAGGTGGGCAGATCACGAGGTCAGGAGTTCAAGACCAGGCTGACCAACATGGTGAAACTCCGTCTCTAATAAAAATACAAAAAAAAAAAAAAAAAATTAGCTAGGTGTGGTGGCGGGTGCCTATAATTCCAGCAACTCATGATGCTGAGGCAGGATAACTGCTTGAAACCAGGAGGTGGAGGTTGCAGTCAGCCAGGGTCCCGCCACTGCACTCTAGCCTGGGTGACAGAGCAAGACTCTGTCTCAGAAAAAAAAAAAAAAAAAAAAGACATAAATATGATTCTGTATACTCAGTAAATTTCAGGAAAGACACAAGTTGTTTCGGGGGGGTGGGGAATGTATGTTTCATGAGATACCTTTCTGAATTATTTGAATGCTTAATTATGTGCATGTTGTACTTTTTTTTTTTTTTTGAGACAGTCTTACTCTGTCACCCAGGCGGCAGTGCGGTGGCATGATAATGTCTCACTGCAGCCTCAACCTCCCAGGGCTCAGGAGATCCTCCCACCTCAGCCTCCTGAGTAGTTGGGACTACAGTCACACACCACCATGCCTGGCTGTTTTTTTGTTTTGTTTTGTTTAGAGACTATTTGTCATGTGGCCCAGGCTGGTCTTGAACTCCTGGGGCTCAAGCACACTCAGCCCACCTTGGCCTCTCAAAGTGCTGAGACTACAGGTGTGAGCCACCACACCTAAAATACTTTCTGAATTTTTTTTTTTTTTTTTTTTTTTTTGAGGCAGTCTTGCTCTGTCACCCAGGGAGTGTAGTGGTGTGATCCCAGCTCACTGCAGCCTCTACCTCCCGGGCTCAAGCAATCCTCCCACCTCTCAGCCTCCCAGGTAGCTGGACTACAGGCGCAAGTCACCAGGCCCAGCTAATTTTTATATTTTTCTGTAGAGACGGGGTCTCACTATGTTGCCCAGGCTAGTCTTCAACTCCTGGGCTCAAGCAACAATCTACTCACCTCGGCATCCTAAAGTGTTGGGATTACAAGTGTGAGCCACCACACCTAGCCACTTTTTGAATTTAAAGGGGGTTTCAAAAAGTCTCTTTTTTCTTCACAAACTAAAATATAGAAATAGTTTTAATAAATCAAGAGTACAGCAATATAGTTAAAAAGGTAACAAATCAGGAACCAATGTGCCAGTCATTTTATGTTTCTAAACCTGTTTCCTAATTTGTAAAATGAGAAGGTATGATTCAATACATTCATCTAGGGTTTTTCCAGTTGTAAAATTGAGTCTCTATCTCCTTTTTCTTTCCTACTTCCTTTTTTACAGAATGCCAGGGGGCTTCATCAACTTTTTCCATTAAGCCTCAAACTACTATAGTGCATTTTGTGGTTTGTTTGAGCTGCAACAATCTTTTTTTTTTTTTTTGAGACAGTTTCACTCTGTCACCCAGGCTGGAGTGCAGTGATGCGATCTCTGCTCACTGTAAGCTCCACCTCCTGGGTTCATGCCATTCTCCTGCCTCAGCCTCCCAAGTAGCTGGGACTACAGGCGCCCGCCAACACGCCCAGCTGATTTTTTATATTTTTAGTAGAGATGGGGTTTCACCGTGTTAGCCAGGATGGTCTTGATCTCCTGACCTCGTGATCCACCCACCTCGGCCTCCCAAAGTGATGGGATTACAGGCATGAGCCACTGTGGCCAGCCAACAATCTAACATTTTATACTTTGACACATTTTATTATATGGACATCCATATGCCTCCACTACTTTATGTAGCCTAGTTACTGCAAAGATAAGGCAAGAGTGATGTGATATCTACCTGATGCCAGCAAACTCCACCTTCTGGGTGATATAGGCACATGTGCTGACCTAAGAGGAGGGGGAGAGAGGGGTAGAAAGAGGGAGGGAGGGAGGGACAGAGGGTGAGAAAGAGAGAGAGAGAGATTGATTAACATATTAAGGCCATGAAAAATCACAAACAAGAACTCCTAGCTTTCTAATCTCTTCTACCAACCCAAAGTTCAACTAGCTTGTGAGTAATAGATTTACCCTACAGGAAAACCTGTTAGGGTAGGTATGACAGTAGATGCTTAAAGAGTTTGGCAAGTATAGATAATAGGAAAGACCAGGTGGATGATAAATGACCAGCTTTACAAATATCCTGATCTTCACATATGTTTACATATATATCTGCATTTACATATTCATTTAAATATCATGTTGTTTCTCATTTTATCTCTCACTTTAGAAAATGGAACCCTCAACAAATAAAAATTAAGCAGATTTTTCCTGAAAATATACCCTGTATGGAAATTCTACCTATAATTTGTGGTTACATAGTATACAAAAACTTCATTTCTTTTGATTAGTGTCAAAATGGAAAAAAAAAACTCAAATGAGAATTTTCAGAACCAGTTCACAATTCTAATGAACTAATATTTTCATGTTGAAATGTTCATTAAAAAATTAATAAATGTGGGTGTGGTGTATACTGTTTGGGTAATGGGTGCACCAAAATCTCACGAATCACCATTAAAGAACTTACTCATATAACCAAACACCACCTGTTCCCCAACAACATGGAAATAAAAAAAAATTTAAAAAATAAACAATTAAAATATAATAAAAATATTTTTATTAAAAAAATGGGGCCAGGTGCAGTGGCTCACGCCTGTAATCCCAGCACTTTGGGAGGCCGAGATGGGAAGATTGCGAGGTCAGGAGATTGAGACCATCCTCGCTAACATGGTGAAACCCCGTCTCTACTAAAAATTCAAAAAATTAGCCAGGTGTGGTGGCAGGCACCTGTAATCCCAGCTACTCGGGAGGCTGAGGCAGAAGAATGGCGTGAACCCGGGAGGCGGAGCTTGCAGTGAGCAGAAATCGCACCACTGCACTCCAGCCTGGGTGACAGAGCAAGACTCCATCTCAAAAAAAATAAATAAATGAATAATTAAAAAATGGGCCGGGCACGGTGCCTCGCACCTATAATCCTAGCACTTTGGGAGGCCAAAGCGGGCAGATCACCTGAGGTCAGGAGTTCAAGAACAGCCTGGCCAATATGGTGAAACCCCCACCTCTACTACAAATACAAAACAAAAGGCTGGGCGCGATGGCTCAGGCCTGCAATCCCAGCACTTTGGGAGGCAGAGGCGGGCGGATTGCCTGAGGTCAGGAGTTCGAGACTACCCTGACCAACATGGAGAAACCCCGTCTCTACTAAAAATACAAAATTAGCTGGGCGTGGTGGTGCATGCCTGTAATTCCAGCTACTCCGGAGGCTGAGGCAGGAGAATCGCTTGAACCCAAAAGGCCAAGGTTGTTGTGAGCCGAGATCATGCCATTGCACTCCAGCCTGGGCAACAAGAAACTCTGTCTCAAAAAAAAATTAGCCGGGTGTGGTGGTGGGTGCCTGTAATTCCAGCTACTCTGGAGGCTGAGGCAGGAGAATCGCTTGAACCCAGAGGGCAGAAGTTACAGTAAGCCAAGATCCCACCATTTCACTTCAGCCTGCGAGAAACAGCAAAGCTCTGTTTCAAAAAAAAAAAAAAAAATGAATACATGTGGAAAATGGGAAGAGGGTACAGCAAAAAGCAGTGTGATCTGGAAGCCACAGGATCTGGGTTTTGGCCAAGGGTCAACTTACTATCTAGCCTTGGGCAATTACCTAACTTCTCAATCTCAGTTTCTACCTCTATAAATTAGGGCTAATAAATACCTGTCCATGAAGAGATGTGAGGAGCAAATGGGATCAAGTGAAAACCTGAAAACTACGGTTCTATTCCAATGTAAAATACAGTGTAACTTCCTATCTAAACCAAAAATGCTGAGTAAAAATCTGTAACAGTAAACAAATAAAAGATCAAAAAAAAAATGAAAAGAGAATGGAAGAACAAACAAGATGTTGACAATAATTGTCTATGGATGCTGAAATCAGAAATGATTTTATATTCTTCTCCCATAATAAACAGGGATTATTCACATAATGGAAAAAGTAACAGACTTTCAAAAAAATCACATCTTACCAAACTTTTCTTTAGTCGCCACATATCCCCACGGCCAATATACTGATCCTTAAAAGTTAATTCCACTAGGTCAAGGGTCACATCCTAAAAGGAATAATCAAATAATATCTCTGACATTACTTTGCTACACTTTATAGTCATAAGGTAATGCCCACTTATCACGGAAAAAAACTTATTGCAAAAAAGAAAACTACTGGAAGACCACTCAGTAGCAGAACTCTGATAAACAGAATTACATCCCGGCAAAGCACACTTCTCAGTATAGTTGGTAAATCTACAACTGATCCTACAGCCGCTGTAGCACACTGAGTGTGATGGGTAGTGGGGGACTCATTCTGTATTTTAGTCTGGATTCTGGCACACAAACATGACACTGAGCTATGCACTTTATTTCCCTGTTAATGTTGATAGTACTTTCTGGACAATAATTTTTATCTATTATAACATCACTTCTTGAAGAAAAATGAGAATACATTTTAAAATGTTAGTATTTTAATAGAAAATTTTACATATAGTTTCACCTACAGAAACTGGTTAGAACAAGCTTCAAGAAAAGTGGGGGTGGGTTTTAAATGCAACCTACATACTGTCTGCATCCTAAATGACATGTAGGCTACATATTTATTTATTATTATTTTTTGAGACAGGATATTGCTCTGTTGCCCAGGCTGGAGTGCAGTGGTGCAATCTCAGCTCACTCACTGTAGCCTCTGCCTCCTGGGCTCAAGTGACTCTCATGCCTCAGGCTCCCGAGTAGCTGGGACTACAGGGGTGCGCCACCACACCCAACTAAGTTTTGTATTTTTAGTAGAGACAGGGTTTCACCATGTTTCCCAGGCTGGTCTCAAACTCCTGACCCTAAGACACCCGCCTGCCTTGGCCTCCCAAAGTGCTGGGATTACAGGCATGGGCCACCACCCACGGCCTACATGTTTAGTTTTACAAGACAAGGTCTCGTTCTGTTGCCCAGGCTGAAGTGCAATAGTGCAACCATAAGCTCAATGCAGCCTCAACCTCCTGGGCTCAAGCAATCCTCCTGTTGCAGCCTTTCCAGTAGTTGGGATTACAGGCATATACAATACGCCCAGCTAATATTTTAGAAAAGTTTTAGTAGGCAGGACGTGGTGGCTCCCACCTGTAATCCCAGTACTTTGGGAGGCCGAGGCAGGTAGATCACCTGAGGTCAGGAGTTCAAGACCAGCCTGGCCAATATGGTGAAACCCCGTCTCTACAAAAATACAAAAATCAGCTGGGTGTGGTGGTGCAGGCCTGTAATCCTAGCTACTCAGGAGGCTGAGGCAGGAGAATGGCTTGAACCTGGGAGGCACCAGTTGCAGTGAGCCGAGATCGTGCCACTGCACTCCAGCCTGGGCGACAGTGACACTCCATTTCAAAAAAAAAAAAGAAAAGAAAAGTTTTAATAAAGACAAGGTCTAACTATGCTGCTCAGGCTGCTCATGAACTCCTGGCCTCAAGAGATCCTCCTGTCTCAGCCTCCTGATGTACAGCAATTACCACACCAAGCAGGCCACACATTTAATAGTCTAACACTACACTTCAGTAACCCATTGTTTCCTTACTAACCTAACTTTGAGGAAGGGTGCTTATCATTCCAAAAAGATGATCAAGTCCAAAACAAAGACTTACCTTAGGGTCTACGACATTAACATAGACATCCTGATAAGGTCTTAGCCGGAACACTTGAGTCACAGTCTGGTCCACACTGATAGTTTCTAAAACAGAAACAATATCTGGCTCAGATAACACATTTTGAAAAAGCAGATCCATATATTCTAATCTATAAATACTCAACTCAGTAAGCAACACAATTGATCATCTGACACGGGCAACACACAGTCTCTTCCTTTCAGGAGCTTAGAATTTAAACAATTCTCTGCTTTTTAGGTGAAATAAGACCAGAGCCTAAGCAATCAACAAAAATGGAGAGAAAAAGGGAGAAGGGAGGGAAAATAAAGAATTTAAGAAGGAAGAGGCTAGGTATGGTGGCTAATGCCTGTAATCCCAGCACTTTGGGAGGTCTAGGCAGGAAGGTCACCTGAGGTCAGGAGTTTGAGACCAGCCTGGCCAACATGGTGAAACCCTGTCTCTACCAAAAATACAAAAATTAGCCAGGCATGATGGTGGGCACCTGTAATCCAAGCTACTTGGGAGGCTGAGGCATACAAATCACCTGAACCCCAGAGACTGAGGTTGTAGTGAGCTGAGATCACACCACTGCACTCCAATCTGGGTGACAGAATGAGATTCTGTCTCAATAAAGAAATAAATAGCCGGGCGCGGTGGCTCACGCTTGTAATCCCAGCACTTTGGGAGGCCGAGGCAGGCGGATCACGAGGTCAGGAGATCGAGACCACAGTGAAACCCCGTCTCTACTAAAAATACAAAAAATTAGCCGGGCGTGGTGGCGGGCGCCTGTAGTCCCAGCTACTCGGAGAGGCTGAGGCAGGAGAATGGCGTGAACCCAGGAGGCGGAGCTTGCAGTGAGCCGAGACTGCGCCACTGCACTCCAGCCTGGGCGACAGAGCGAGACTCCGTCTCAAAAAAAAAAAAAAAAAAAAAAAAAAGAAATAAATAAAATAAGAAGGAAGATAAGAAAGTTCAAAGACCTGTACAATTCCAGAAAAGAAAGGAGATCTTCTCTTTGGAATGAAGTTATCAGTGGTAAAGAAGAAACAAACTTTTCAATGAGCCCTTAAGTCTGGTAAGAAACATAACAGAGGGCAGGAGATAAGGGGAAGGTATGAAGGCCATTCTTAGGATTAAGGTTTTATAGAATTCTTTTAAAATCTTTAAATTGGCTGAATGTGGTGGCTCACACCTGTAATCTCAACACTTTGGGAGGCCAAGGCGGGCATATCACGAGGTCAGGAGTTCAAGACCAGCCCGACCAATATGGTGAATACCCGCCTCTACTAAAAATACACACACACACAAAAATTAGCCAGGCGTGGTGGCGTGCACCTGTAGTCCCAGCTACTCAGGAGGCAGAGGCAGGAGAATTGTTTGAACCTGGGAGGTGGAGGTTGCAGTGAGCCAAGATCACACTACTGCACTCCAGCCTGGGCGACAGAGGGATACTCCATCTCAAAATAACATAACAATAAAAATGAAAACTTTAATTTTTTTTTTTTACTGCTCCTTGCAGAGCAGGGCTAACCCATAGGCAGTGTAACCAGAGTAGCCAGGTTTTATAGAATGTTTTCTCCTCAAGTTGAAATATTGAATGGTTAAATATGAGTGGACAACCAGGCATGGTGGCTCATGCCTATAATCCTAGCACTTTCGGAGCCCAAGGCATGAGGACTGCTTGGGCCCAGGAGTTCAAGACCAACTTGAGCAAAAATTAAAAAAAAAAAAAAAATTAGCCAGGCATGATCCTGTGGGCTGGACGTCTGGG
Organism: Nomascus leucogenys; assembly: GCF_006542625.1. NCBI lineage: Eukaryota > Metazoa > Chordata > Mammalia > Primates > Hylobatidae > Nomascus > Nomascus leucogenys. Next base: position 59,012,313 of record NC_044387.1, on the reverse strand, counting down.
GTCTTAGCTACTCGGGAGGCGGAGGTGGGAGATGGAGAATCATTTGCACCCAGGGAGGTTGAGGCTGCAGTGAGCCGTGAATGCACCACTGCACTCCAGTCTGGACAAGAGAGAGGCCCTGTCTGAAAGGGAAAAAAAAAAAAAAAAAAAAAAAGGCAGAGGTAATGGTGCAGTGGCTCACGCCTATAATCCCAGGACTTTGGGAGGTTGAGGCAGGCAGATCACCTGGGGTAAGGAGTTTGAGACCAGCCTGGCCTACATGGTGAAACCCCATCTCTACTAAAAATATAAAAATTAGGCCAGGCATGGTGGCTCATGCCTGTAATCCCAGCACTTTGGGAGGCTGAGGTGGGCGGATCACGAGGTCAGCAGTTCGAGACTAGCCTGGCCAACATAGTGAAACCCTGTCTCCACTAAAAATACAAAAATTAGCCGGATGTGGTGGCGCACGCCTGTAGTCCCAGCTACTCAGGAGGCTGAAGCAGGAGAATCCCTTGAATCCAGGAGGCAGAGGGTGCAGTGAGCTGAGACCATGTCATTGCGTTCCAGCCTGGGTGACAGAGTGAGACTCCATCTCAAAAAAATACAAATATAAAAATTAGCCAGGCATGGTGGTGCACGCCTGTAGTCCTAACTACCTGGGAAGCTGAGGCAAGAGAATCACTTGAACCCAGGAGGCGCAGGTTGCAGTGAGCCACGATCGTGACACTGCACTCCAGACTCCAGCCTGGGCAATAGAGTGAGACTCCATCTCTCTAAAAAAAAAAAAAGAAAGAGTGGGTGACATCAAAGCCCTTTATTTTACTTTATTTATTTATTTAGAGACAGAGTTTTGCTTTTGTTGCCCAGGCTGGAGTGCAATGGCGTGATCTCGGCTCACCGCAGCTTCTGCCTCCCAGATTCAAGCAATTCTCCTGCCTCAGCTTCCCAAGTAGCTGGGATTACAGACATGCGCCACAATGCCTAATTTTATATTTTTAGTAGAGACGGGGTTTTACCATGTTGGTCAGGCTGATCTCAAACTCCTGACCTCAGGTGATCCACCTACCTCAGCCTCCCAAAGTGTTGGGATTACAGGCATCAGCCACTGCACCCAGCCATCAAAGCCCTTTAGAGCAACCCAGAATTTTGTTGTTTTTTTCTCTTAAGAACTATTTAAAAGAGTATCTTATTTACTTTCAATTAACATTTTGGTTCCTTGAACAGCATGGCATAGCCATTAGAGGGAAAAAGAAAGGATTTGAATCCAGAATAAGTAAGCAGGAATCACCGCTTCTGGCTACGCCTAGATTGTATAGTCTGACAGAGAATAAACTTCCTCACTCACTCAAGAGTTGTTGGGAAGATAATGCTAGATTACACAAAGCTCCCAGGACAGTGCCTTGCACATGTGGTGGGCAATCATCAATATATATTTCTTCCTCCCCAAACCCCACTCACCCAGAGTAGGCATTTAACAAATAGTTTGTGAAAAAATGGGACAGATGTGGTGGATCACACCTGCAATCCCAGCACTTTGGGAGGTCAAGGTGTGAGGAACTCTACTTGAGGCCAGGAGTTCAAGACCAACCAGGGCAACAGGCAGGTTGTGTATTTTTTTTCTTTTTCTTTTTCTTTTTTTTTTGAGACGGAGTCTCGCTCTGTCACCCAGGCTGGAGTGCAGTGGCGCAATCTCGGCTCACTGCAACCTCCACCTCCCGGGTTCAAGTAATTCTCCTACCTCGGCCTCCAGGGTAGCTAGGACTATAGCTGCATGCCACCACATCCAGCTAATTTTTTGTATTTTAGTAGAGACAGGGTTTCACCATTTGGCCCAGGATGGTCGCAAACTCCTGAGCTCAGGCAATCCGATGCCTGCCTCAGCCTCGGAAAGTCCCAGGATTATAGGCATAAGCCACCACGCCTGGCCTTTTTTTTTTTTTTTTGAGATAGGGTCTTGCTCTGTTGACCAGGCTAGACTGCAGTGGCGCCGTTATAGCTCATTGTAAACTCAAACTCTTGGGATCAAATGATCCTTCCACCTCAGCCTCCAGAGTAGCTGGGACTATAAGTGTCAACTTGACAATTTTTTTTTATCGGGAACGCAATTTGATAAGAAGAGAACTCCACCCATAAAAGAATGAAATCATGTCCACTGCAGCAACATGGATGGAGTTGGAGGCCACCATTATCCTAAGTGAACTAACTCACAAACAGAAAACCAAATACTGCATGTTCTTACCTATAAGTGGGATGGAAATAATAGACACTTGGGACTCCAAAAACAAGGACAGGGAAGAGAATGAGGGTTGAAAAATACAATGTTCAGGCCGGGTGCGGTGGCTCACACCTGTAATCCCAGCACTTTGGAGGGCCGAGGCAGGAGGATCATGAAGTCAGGAGATTGAGACCATCCTGGCTAACATGGTGAAACCTCGTCTCTACTAAAAATACAAAAAATTAGCCGGGCGTGGTGGCAGGTGCCTGTAGTCCCAGCTACTTGGGAGGCTGAGGCAGGAGAATGGCATGAACCCAGGAGGCGGAGCTTGCAGTGAGCCGAGATCCGGCCACTGCACTCCAACCTGGGTGACAGAACAAGACACTGTCTCAAAAAAAAAAAGAAAAAAATAGTGTTAAGACACAGATACAACATTCTGTATCTGTATCTGTTCTGTCAGATACAAGGTTCACTGTGTAATGGATACAATAGAAGCCCAATCCCCACCAGTACACAATATACCCCTGTAACAAACATGCCCATGTACTGCCTGAATTGAAAATTAAGTTAAAATTTGTTTAAAAAAGAAGAGAATTACTTGCCCTCATCCCTTGAAATTATGAAGAGAGGTTTCTTACAGTTTGAGGCAGTAAATAAAAAATTCTAAGAAGAGTGATATAATTCTTACCCTTCTGTAAATCTTCCTTAAGTGATTTGACCTGCAAAAGCAGAGGGCTGAAAAAGAAAGCAACAAGAGAGTCGGGATACCGTGAGCAGTAACTCCCTAGCATCCTTCATCCCCCACAAAAGGCAAATAGGTCACTCTGGCCATTCTGTGACTTACAGCACAACAAAGGAGAAAGCTCCCTTAGAAACAAAGAAACTCGCCAGGCACGGGGGCTCACACCTGTAATCCCAGCACTTTGGGAGGCCGAGGCAGGCGGATCACGAGGTCAGGAGATTGAGACCATCCTGGCTAACACGGTGAAACCCCTTCTCTACTAAAAAATAGAAAAAATTAGGCCGGGTGCGGTGGTTCACGCCTGTAATCCCAGCACTTTGGGAGGCCGGGACGGGTGGATCACGAGGTCAGGAGATCGAGACCATCCTGGCTAACACGGTGAAACCCGTCTCTACTAAAAATACAAAAAAATTAGCCAGGCGTGGTGGTGGGTGCCTGTAGTCTCAGCTACTCGGGAGGCTGAGGCAGGAGAATGGCATGAACCCAGGAGGCAGAGCTTGCAGTAAGCCAAGATTGCACCAGTGCACTCCAGCCTGGGCGAGAGAGCGAGGCTCCGTCTCAAAAAAGAAAAAAAGAAACAAAGAAACTCCATATGCACTAAAGGGAACAGACAAATGCTACAGAACCTTTCAGTTGTCATCTCAGCTTTAAAACCAGAAAGAGGCTGGGCTCGGTGGCTCATGCCTATAATCCCAACACTTTGGGAGGCCAAGGCAGGTGGATCACCTGAGGTCAGGTGTTCAAGACCAGCCTGGCCAACATGACGAAACCCTGTCTCTATTAAAAATACAAAAATTAGCCAGGTGTGGTGGCCCACACCTGCAATCCCAGCTACTCAACAGGCTGAGGCAGAAGAATCACTTGAACTCGGGAGGCAGAGGTTGCAGTGAGCTGAGGTGGCACCACTGCACTCCACCCTGGGTGACAGAGCAAGACTCTGTCTCTTTAAAAAAAAAAAAAAAAAAAAGTGGCCGGCGCGGTGGCTCACGCCTGTAATCCCAGCACCTTGGGAGGCCGAGGCCGGTGGATCACGAGGTCAGGAGATCGAGACCATCCTGGCTAACATAGTGAAACCCCATCTCTACTAAAAATACAAAAAATTAGCCGGGCGAGGTGGCAGGCACCTGTAGTCCCAGCTACTCGGGAGGCTGAGGCAGGAGAATGGCGTGAACCCCGGGGGGTGGAGCCTGCAGTGAGCCGAGATTGTGCCACTGCACTCCAGCCTGGGCGACAGCGAGACTCTGTCTCAAAAAAAAAAAAAAAGGCTGGGCGTGGCAAGGTAGCTCACGCCTGTAATCCCAGCACTTTGAGAGGCCAAGGCAGGTGCATCATGAGGTCAGGAGTTCGAAACCTGCCTGACCAACGTGGTGAAACCCCGCCTCTACTAAAAACACAAAAATTAGACAAGCGTGGTGGCATGCACCTGTAATCCCAGCTACTCAGGAGGCTGAGGCAGGAGAATGGCTTGAACCCGGAAGGCGGAGATTGCGGTGAGCCGAGATCACACGACTGCACTTCAGCCTGGGTGACAGAGCGAGATTTCATCTCAAAAAAAACAAAAAACAAAACAAAACAAAAAATGGCTGGGTATGGTGGCTCATGCCTGTAATCTCAGCACTTTGGGAGGCCTAGCAGGGTAGATCACTTGAGACAAGCCTGGCCAATATGGTGAAATCCCATCTCTACTAAAAAATACAAAAATTAGGCCAAGTGCGATGCCTCACGCCTGTAATCCCAGCACATTGGGAGGCCAAGGCCGGTGGATTACCTGAGGTCAGGAGTTCAAAACCAGCCGGGGCAACATGGTGAAACCCTGTCTCTACTAAAAATGCAAAATTAGCTGGGCATGATGGCGCACGCCTGTAATCTCAGCTACTCGGGAGGCTGAGGCAGGACAATCAGTTGGGGCTGGGAGGCAGAGGTTGCAGTGAGCTGAGATTACGCAACTGCACTCTAGCCTAGGTGACACAGCTAGACTCCATCTCAAAAAAAAAAGGAGGAGGCCAGGCGCGGTGGCTCACGCTTGTAATCCCAGCACTTTGGGAGGCCGAGGCGGGCGGATCACGAGGTCAGGAGATCGAGACCATGGTGAAACCCCGTCCCTACTAAAAATACAAAAAATTAGCCGGGCGTGGTGGCAGGCGCCTGTAGTCCCAGCTACTCGGAGAGGCTGAGGCAGGAGAATGGCGTGAACCCAGGAGGCGGAGCTTGCAGTGAGCCGAGATTGAGCCACTGCACTCCAGCCTGGGCAACAGAGCAAGACTCCGTCTCAAAAAAAAAAAAAAAAAAAGAAGGAATGGACCACTTTTGAAAAATTATTTGTTGGTCAAATCCTAGAAGGCACGAGCATTTTTTTTTTAAGACAGGGTCCCACTATGTTGCCCAGGCTGGTCTCGAACTCCCGGGCTCAAATGACCTACCCACCTCAGCCTCGCAAAGTGCTGGAATTACAGGACTGAGCCACCACAGCATGAGCATTTTGAAAGGCAAAGAGAGCTATCTGCCTTTCAAACCCCTTGGACATCATTTGGAAACAGTGAATTGCCCAGTTCCATGGATCCCATGAGACACTCACCTGTATTCATCGTTGGGGTGTGCAATCTCTACAATGTCTCCAAGCTTGATGTGAGGGAACACTTTGGGGTTCATAACTAGCTCATCATCTGAAAGACAATTCAGCCACTTCAAGTAGAAAAACACTCATTAGGTACACTGTGTATGTTCTCACACTGGTTCCTCACAACCCCATCAGGATGCTATTGCCACCCCATTGACAGATGAGGTTCTATTTTGAAACGAGGCTTACAATGACTAATGGATTCACACAGGAACACCAAGCTACAGAGCAGCAGAGTGGGATGGCACTCAGGTACCTTTGTCTCCATACCCCGTGCTCTTTCTACTATCGCACTTCTTCCAGGGACACAGCAGCCCTCAGTATCTGGGAATTAGGCTTCTGGACAGCCTTTTACCCCCTCAAATATTGTGTATCTGGCATATAACAGGAACAAAACAGGCTGGTTCCCACAGATACACCACAATTCCTTACAGTTATTCAATGTTAAAAGAATTTCCCAAACAGTGTCTTAATGTGACCCTCACAATAAATCTTTAGATCTAACAGGAGTAAGAAAATAACCTCAGAGAGTCCAGGAGCAGCGGCTCATGCCTGTAATCCCAATACTTTGAGAGGCCACGACGGACAGATCACCTGAGGTCAGGAGTTCAAGACCAGCCTGGCGAACATGGCAAAACCCCGTCTCTACTAAAAATACAAAAATTAGCCAGGCATGGTGGTGGGAGCCTGTAATCCCAGCTACTTGGGAGCCTGAGGCAGGAGAATCACTTGAACCCAGGAGGCAGAGGTTACAGTGAGCCAAAATCACACGACTGCACTCCAGCCTGAGGGACAGAGCGAAACTGCATCTCAAAAAAATAAATAAATAAATAAATAAATAAAACAAGAGGGATGTGGTTTCATGTTTATCTACCCCTGCCCCTCTACTAGGGATGGGGAGAACTCTCTCAAATATTGCAAACTCAGAAGCATAAAGACAGAATGACTGTTTTGCTGTTTTAATTTGCGAGGAAAGGCATCACCTTTAATTATGCTAATATCATGACAATTAAGTATATCTAGATTTCAAATATAATCAGACCCAACAAAAATTTAGCCTAGTAAAATGAAACATTGGGTTACTCCCAAATTTTTTTGTTTTCTTTTAGAGACAAGGTCTTGCTGTTGCCTAGGCTGGCGTACAGTGGCTATTTACAGGGACAATCCCACTATTGATCAGCACAGGAGTTCTGACCTGCTCTGTTCCCAACCTGAGGGGGTTCACACTTCCTAAGGCAAGCTGGTGGTCCCCCACTCCTGGGAGGTCACTATATTGATGCAGACACCCAATCAGCATAATGTACTATAGTCTGGAACTCCTGGGCCCAAGTGATCCTCCTGTCCCAGCCTCTCGAGTAGCTGTGACTACAGGCACACACCACTGCACCCAGAAATCCCAAATTTTATTTGCTACGTTTCCACTGACAGTTTCACGACAAATACTCCTTGGAGCTTCCTCCCTAATTTACATAGTCTGAATTAAGGTCCCTGAGAACATATCCCCTTCTGCTTGGTTTTATCATTTCCTTTCTGCATATCTATCTTACCAAACTGAAAACTCTTTAGGGACAAAGAACCTTGTGGTATTCATAATCATTACGTCTGGCACAGGTATACACCTAATAAATATCTGTTGGTTGTTTCTTTTTTTTTTTTTTTTTTTAAAGACAGGGTCTTGCTCTATTGCCCAAGCTGGAGTGCAGTGGCGTGATCTCAGCTCACTGCAACCTTTGCCTCCTGGGTTCAAGCAATTCTCGTGCCTCAGCTGAGATTACAGGCACACACCACCACACCTGGCTAATTTTTGTATTTTTAATAGAGATGGGGTTTCACTATGTTGGCCAGGCTGGTCCCGAACTCCTGACCTCATGTGATCTGCCCACCTTGGCCTTCCAAAATGCCAGGATTACAGTCATGAGCTACCATGTCCAGCTGTTAGTTGTATTTTGACCTACAGTCTTGCAGAAGACTGGATACAGCATCTAACTACCTTTGTATTTTATACATAAAAATATGTATTTGTATACATTGTATATACTGTATCCTTGTATTCTTCTCTCTGCCAAAAGTTGTTTCATTCCACTCCACAAATATTTAGGCAACATCAACAGCATCAAAGTAATAACAATAGACTGTGCATTTTAGCAGAAATTGTAGTTTAAATATAGCAACGCCTGTAGCCTGGTAATTACAATGGCTACGTTTATTGAGTACAGAGTCTAACACTCTGCTAAACGCATTACATATATCACCTTACTTAAGCCTCACAACGCTTTATGATAGAGAAACTATTGTTTTCCCTTTTTGGCCGACCTTCCCCTCTGGAGGCTTATATCTACATAATGCAGAAGTAAATACACCCTAAAATACAATGTTAAAAAGACTCATGCCTGCGCGGTGGCTCACGCCTGTAATCCTAGCACTTTGGGAGGCGGAGATGGGCAGACTGCCTGAGCTCAGGAGTTCGAGACCAGCCTGAAAAACATGGTGAAACCCTGTCTCTACTAAAATACAAAAAAGAAAAAAAAAAAAAATAGCCAGGCATGGCGGCATACACCTGTAGTCCCAGCTACTCGGGAGGCTGAGGCAGGAGAATTGCTTAAACTCGGGAGATGGAGGTTGCAGTGAGCCGAGATCATGCCACTGCACTCCAGTCTGGCGACAGAGCGAGATTCTGTCTCAAAAAAAAAGTCAATAAATAATAAAATAAAATAAAAAGACTCATTATATTGTTAACTCCAATTTCTGAAGTAAATAAGGCTGTTAAGACAGAATGGAAAATTATTCCCTTATAAAAGAAAAAAAAATTATACTAAGTGCCCTTTTATTCTTCAGATTTATGGATTCAATGTGCTAGGGACAGCTGGGTACAGTGGCTCATGCCTGCCATCCCAACTACTAGGGAGGTTGAGGTGGAAGGATCTTTTGAGCTCTGGAGTTCCAGACCAGCCTGGGCAACATGGGGGACCATGTCCCAAAAAAAAAAAGAAAGGAAAAAAAATCGATGTTAAGAGAAACTATTCTAAAGCCCTTCAACTTTTAGATAAAGTACACTAGGAGCTTGTCCAAGGTCACTAGGAAAATTAGAAGCAGAGTAGATACTCAGACTATAGTTCAGTGCAGGATAACATGCTGTATCCTGCTGCTTCTTCCCATGCCTAGAAGCCAGGCAAAGGTTCATGCTTTGATCATACCTGCTCTATGCACGTCTATGCTGTTTCTGTCTCACTCAATGTAAAAACTGATACATGATTTTAGTTTCTCTTATCTGCCAAACCAGTGCAGGCTGGAATTTTATGGAACATGCACGGAAGATTTGTAATAAACAAGGCAATTCAACAAAAGAAGGGTAGTAAACTGGCAGCATTTGCAATGTTCCTTAAAAGTCTGAATGCAAATGCATTAGAAGGGTCCTGCCATCCTCCTTGTTACTGTATGATAGTTGCTGCTTTAGTCTGTTTAGTCACCTGTTTAGCCTCAATTGTCACAAGAGTCAGTGTGTAATTTCAAGGCATTGCACACACAAGAACCTCAGCCAACTTATAAAACCTCTAAAGACCAATCGATACCGACCACTGCCCCCAAAGCCCTTCTTGTGGATGACGAGTTTGTAGACCTTTGTTGTTCTCATCTTGCACTGTTTTTCCCTTTAGCTGTTCCAAGCTTGGGGCAGAGAAGTCATCTTGCCTCCCTGCCATAGAAATACAAACAAAAAGGTTGGAATGTCAGATTTTTCCTTGCAACCACTCTTTGATTTTAGGCCAGTGAAGATACTGGTGTTGCTCTGCTGTGAAGTGGTGCCAAGTGACTCTTGGAAGAAGTCACTCCCCAGGTACAAGGAGCGATGGAGAACAAATAGAACCACAGAATCCAGGAACTAAGGGGAATTCGGGCCAGGGGCTAGTCAAACCTAGGAGAAAATATTCTATCACACCCCTATAGGGGAAGCATTGCGGTGAATGGGTACTCATTACCTTGTCTCCATCTACACCAATAACACCCAAATAGTAAAGAGATCTTAAAAGAGGTTAGCCCACTCCTTTTGTAGATGATAAAAGTGTGACTCCGGGCAAGGGACTTGCTCAAGGTCACTCGAGACTTAAGAGACACTCCCACCATTCTCGTTTTGCTGCTAATGTCCTGAGCAAGGCAACCACAAAGAGGAGGAAGGCAGTAGTTCCTTCCCCAAATCTCGGTCTGTGCGAACTCTCAGCAAACCTTCCCTGACTCCATTTCACAGCTGAGGCCGCTGAGGCTCAGAGGGGGAGAGAGACTTGTCCAAGGTCACACAGCGGATTGGGGATGGAGCCTGGAACTCGAACCTGGGCCAAGGTACCCTATCTCAAGCCCCACCAATCCCCAGTCCGGGGCGGGCAGCTCCACTCACCGAAGCTCTACAGCCCCTTCCCGCCTCTGGCCGGGGCACCGAGGGCTGGACCCTCTCCAGGTTCCCCGCGCCTCCTCCAGATACCCCGCCTACGCCCTCGCGGCCCGCGCTGCTTCCGCCCCAGAGCCTGAAGCGCCTGCAAGGCCCGCCCCGACCGTGTAGCGCTCACCTGAGAACCCGCGCCGCTCCAGTGGCTCCGCCCCGAGGCCCCGCCTCCTTCCCGCCCTCGCGCCCCCGCGCCGCTCTCGCCGGGCCTCCGTCTCGTCTCGGTGGCCGCACCACTTCCTCATCCGGGGCTCGAGCCGGGGGCGGGGCGTCGCGTGCGGCCTCTTCCTTGGGTGACCTCCTGGCGTTTCCTGCCCTCGAGCACTAAAGCCTCCCGCCCCACGGAGGAAATCCATTTCCTCCCAGTCTATCCGAAATAGATCCATGGCCACAGAGCTTCGTTTCCGACTCAGTGATATCCACATAGGGGAAACGAGATCCCTCAGAGCTCCGTTTTCTGTTATATGAACAAGGTTAATGACTTATGTGGCCTCATTGGGCTGCTAAGAGGCGCCAACGAGAGTTTCTGGGAGGACTTATGTAAAATGCAAGGGGCTGAGCACGCGAGAGTTAGTGTGATGGCCTCTGCTGGGAAGTGTCCACTTACGGGGGGCTTTTCAAACCCTTGCAAACTCCAAACGACGTTCTGCGCCCCTCTGGTTGTTAATAAGAATGGCTGCCGTGGCTTCATAGTCCTTATGTAATCATTACATCCCTATTACCTGATGGATGCAGGAGGCAGATACTATCCTATTTCACAAACCGGGAAACAGCCTGAGGACGCAAAACCCTTCAGAAGGAAGCAAGGACGAATCCTGACCCGTTCCCAGAACGGAGCCTTTAACCAACATCCTTTGATCATACCCAGCGCACAGCCTAAACTCGGATCTGTCCGGATATCTTTCTCTCCAAGCAGAAAACCTGAGAGCTGGGTGGGCTAGGTCAGGCTCTGGCCAAGGGCTCCTGACAATTGCCAGCTCCGCCTGCTGCCACTGATACCCCCGCCCCCTAGTCCAGTCCACCGTTTCTGACCTGAGCGGCAGCAACTCGATAGGGCCTCCCTGCTTCCCCTCTTGAAACCAGAGAGATCTTATAACTAGAATCAGTGTCTTGGGTCACGCGTCTCCTCTGCTCCTTCTAATCACACTGCTGCTAAACGACACAGCACTTGTCTTTAATTTCTTTATATCAGCCGGGCGCGGTGGCTCACGCCTGTAATCCCAGCACTTTGGGAGGCCGAGGCGGGCGGATCACGAGGTCAGGAGATCAAGACCATCCTGGCTAACACGGTGAAACCCCGTCTCTACTAAAAATACAAAAAATTAGCCGGGCGTGGTGGCAGGCGCCTGTAGTCCCAGCTACTCGGGAGGCTGAGACACGAGAATGGCGTGAATCCGGGAGGCGGAGCTTGCAGTGAGCCGAGATTGCGCCACTGCACTCCAGCCTGGGCGACAGAGCAAGACTCCGTCTCAAAAAAAAAAAAAAATTCTTTATATCTTTAATACTAACAGTGCCCGTTTCTTACAGATTTGGAAAACTTAAAAATGTTGAAAGAAAAAGCATGGTATAGTGTAGTGAAAGATTCTGCAGTGGACCAAGGGGACCCTGGGACAGGACAAGCAACGTTCTTAAGCATGGATGCCTTTATGTTGGGACTCAGGAGAAGTTAGGTAAATAATGCAAGTATTAAGTAATTGCGATTTTTTTGTTTGTTTTTTTGTTTTTGTTTTGAGATGAGGTCACCTTCACCCAGGCTGGAGTGCAGTGGCACGATCCCAGCTCACTGGCATCTCTGCCTCCCCAGCTCATGCAATCCTCCCACCTCAGCCTCCTAGTAGCTGGGATTACAAGTGTGTGCTCAGCTAATTTTTGTATTTTTTGTAGAGACGGGGTTTTGCCATGTGGCCCAGGCTGGTCTCAAACTCCAGAGCTCAAGTAATCCGCCTGCCTTGGCCTCCCAAAGTTCTGGGATTACAGGCACGAGTCACTGTAGCTGGGCCTTTTTTTTCCCCCCGAGACAGGGTCTAGCTCTGTTGCCCAGGCTGGAGTACAGTGGTGCTATCATAGCTTACTGTAACCTCAATTTCCTGGGCTCAAGTGATTCTTCTGCCTCAGCCTCCCAAGGGACTGGGACTAGGGGCCAAGCCACCACTCGGGGCTGAAATTGTTTATCTTGTAATAAAACATATGTGATACAGTGGATTGCAACAGTTACAAAATTTTTGAAGAATAACAATGTTATGTTAAAAAATGTTTTTATGTTGCCACTTCAGGAGATACACCCAGATCCCCCAAGATAGTTTTTGTCTTTAGCAACAGTGGTTGATGGGACATTCTTCCATCCCAGGGGAAGCTAATAGGATTCTCTCTTCTTAGCCCTCAAGGGAATTTGATTCCTTCTCCTGAGACATGTCCATAATGGGACATCTTAAAAAGGCAAATTTTTTTTTTTTTTTTTGAGATGGAGTCTTGCTCTGTCGCCCAGGCTGGAGTGCAGTGGCCCGATCTCGGCTCACTGCAACCTCCACCTCCCGGGTTCACACCTTCTCCTGTCTCAGCCTCCCCAGTAGCTGGGGTTACAGGAGCCTGCCAGCTCGCCTGGCTAATTTTTTATATTTTTTAGTAGACATGGGGTTTCACCGTGTTAGCCAGGATGGTCTCGATCTCCTGACCTCGTGATCCGCCCGCCTTGGCCTCCCAAAGTGCTGGGATTATAGGCGTGAGCCACTGCGCCCAGCCAAAAGGCAAATATTTTAACTTTTTAATTTGGCAACTCTCATAAACTCTGAAGGCCAGGAGTGGTGGCTCACGCCTGTAATCCCAGCATTTGGGAGGCCAAGGCAGGCGGATCACTTGAGGTCAGGAGTTCAAGACCAGCCTGGCCAACATGGTGAAACCCCATCTCTACTAAAAATACAAAAATTAGCTGGGCATGGTAGCATGTGCCTGTAATCCCAGCTACTCAGGAGGCTGAGGCAGGAGAATCTCTTGAACCCGGGAAGCAGAGGTTGGGAGGCAGAGGTTGCAGTGAGCCAAGATCCCGCCACTGCACTCCAGCCTGGTGTCAGAACGAGGCCCCGTCTCAAAAAACAAAAAAAAAAAAAAAAGAAAAAGTAAAAGAAACGAAACTTTGAAGCGTTCAGATTTTTTTTTTTTTTTTTCAGACAGTGTCTTGTTTTGTTGCCCAGGCTGGAGTGCAGTGGGGGCACCATCATAGCTCAATGCAGCTTCAAACTCCTGGGCTCAAACGATCCTCCTGCTTCAGGCCCCCCAGTAGCTAGGAGCACAGGTGCATCAACACCTGAGCAATTTTTGTTTTGTTTTCAGAAAGAGTCTTCCTGTGTCATCCAGGCTGGAGTGCAGTGGCACAATCACCGCTTACTGCAGCCTCAACCTTCCAGGCTCAAGTGATCCTCCTGCCTCAGCCTCCAGAGCAGCTAGGATTACAGGCACACATCACCAGACCCAGCTGTTTGTTTTTTGACAGAGACGATGTCTCACTATGTTGCCCAGGCTGGTCTCAAACTTCTGGGCTGAAGTGCTTCTCCCGCTTTCGCCTCTCAAAGTGCTGGATTACAGGCGTGAGACACAGCACCTGGTCGATTTCTATTTTTTAACACAAAGCTGTATGATTTGGGGCAAGTCGATTTCATTATCTGGACCTCCATTCTTCCCCTGGATAAACATTTCTTCCTTCCTTCAAATGTCCATTGAGCGTCTAGTTTTGTGCCAGACACTGCTCTTGGTGCTGAGCATTAAGTGATGAACAAAACAGACAAGGTGGAGGAAGATAAATGATAGACGAGTCAATAAAGAGATGAGACATAGAAATTTCAGCTAGTGTTAAAGCTATGAAGAAAATAAAACAAGGTTTTGTAACCAACCGGAGGCAGGGGTGCCATTTATTTAGTGGTCAGTGTGATTAGAAGAAGCAGAGGAGTGTCATGGCCCAAAACACTATTTCCAGTAGAATAAGATCTCTCGGGCTGCCAGAGTGGAAGCAGGCAGGCCCTTAGAATTGTAGCCGTCCAGACTAGAAAAACGGTGGACTGGAACAGGGTGACAGCAGTGGAGGCCGGCACTGGGTCCTGTAGCTCAGCAGGAGCAGAACCAAAAGTTGTGTTTCCCTTTAAGAGTTTGAGCCGCAGGGGCGGGGTTGAGGGAGGCTGGGGCTAGCAGAGGGCGGGAGGTCAGAATCAGGAAGAGCCTCCCCTTGGAGTGCGCGCGCGCGGTGTGGGGGCGGGATTTGGGCGAGTCCGCATGGCTGGCTCGGGCCCCGGATGAGGAAGTGCAGGGGGACCATAGAGACGAAGAGGTTGCGGCGGCCGGAGCGCCCCCGGCCTCTGTCGGCTCTGTAGGCTCAGGTGGACCTGGCGACGACGGGGCTGCAGCTGCAGAGGCTGAGCTGGCTGGGCAAGCGCGGGCTGCGGAGGAGGTCTCAGGGTAAGAGGCCGGGACTGGAAGGCTTCGGGCGTAGCCGCCCCGCCCCACTCCGCCCTAAAGGGACCCTCCGCCGGGTGGTGCTGGCTAAAGGGGAGTCCAGGCCCCCCGCCCTCTCGGGGCGCGGAAAGGAATCAAGGCTGCCCTGTGGGCGGCGGAACGACCCAGGGAGAGGGAGGAGACCAGGCCCCGCGTCGCTAGAGAAAAGCATCTTCTCCAAGTCATGGCTCCGACGCGGGAGAGAGACTCCTCTTCAACCTCGATACAACAGGGATCCCCCAACTTAACTCCTCGGAGAGGACGACGCCCCTTATCGGAGGCGTACGCTCTTTCTTAGCGCTCATCCGTTGGTCAGCAGAGGGAGACCCACTCCCAGGGTTCGAGGGGGATTCTGAACTACCCTGAGGAGGAGAGGAGTAAGAGATAACCCCTAAATGAGACCTTTCCCCCAACTTTGGTCAGCGTCACCCAGGTGAAGAGACCCAACTTGCCTGAAAGTGACAGAGGGGATCTTTCTTCCCAGTAAGAGACTTACCTTCCTCCTTTATTTTTCACCTGTACCCCAAGATACGGAGAGGAAGACCTTGAAAATTTACTTTATGGTATCAGAAATCAGCCTTTCTCCTCTCCCCTCGTGATGTCCACAGAGAGAGCCTCGCTTCTCTTCTTCCCTTTAAGCCTCTTGGTGTGCAGTGAGCTCCTTTCCCTTGCATTATAAAGAGCATGGCTTTTGCAGTGTAATAGTTGCAAACCTGGGTCTCTCACTTAACATCTTTGTGACTTTGACTATTTGTTTAACTTGTCTCAATTTCAGTCCATCTCCAATTTGGGTTCTGTTTTCTTACAATTGTCATGCGGGCTAAGGGAGCATTTGTGTAAATACTAGTTAGATAGTAAGCTTTTGGTAAGCTGTTGCTATTACTATTACTTAATCCATTAAAAAAGAAAACTAATATCTTGCACAGAGAAGCATATTTTTCCATGCATGCCCCTCCCAACCCCCATCACAAGTGTTCAACCATCCTTTCTCACTGAAGTGGAAGACTCCCTCCCACTTAGGGGTTAGAGAAAGAGACACTTCCAGTCCCCTTAGATCCTACTGTACAGTACTCCTCCAAATTAACAAAGAGGGTCTCACTGAAAATAATCAATAAAAAAAAGACTTAGCTTTTGGAAACAGGTCTGTCTTCTTGAGAAAGGGAGACCTGATGCCAGAAGCCAGCCCTTCCTTTGTCCACAGAAGGTATCACTTCTTCCTGACTGGTTAGAGATGCCCTCTCCCACTTCCCTGACTTACTGTAGTGACAAAAAATCTTCCATCTGCACATCCTTCCCACCCCCTAAGTGGGCGATTCCATGTTCTTCCTGTCTTTTGCTCTCCCAAGAAAATGAAGACTCTATACCTTTGAGAAGAGATCTCTTCCCTCTTGTATATCCAGGATGACACAGATTGTTTCTTTTCTCCTTTTCCTTTATAAAACAGATGAAAATCTTTTATACAGGAAGCCTCTGTCAGTAGAAATCAGGAGCATTTTCCAGTTTCACTCCTTACGTGGAGACAGAGGGATCCTTTTTCTGGATGTTATTAAAGGGAGGAAATGGGAAATAGTCCTTGATGCTTTTGAGATTTTTTGCACGCTCCATGTTGAAGCGCTTGCCCTGTTTAGTGTATGAACTTCCCTGCCTCACTTATGTTTGTCTTGGGATTTTATTAAAAGACTCTTCTTTCTCTGTTTCTCAAGAAGAGGCCCATTCTCCAAATTCCCTCATGGAGGGAATGGCTACAAGGTCTGAATCTTTGGAAAAGAAAGCCCCTTTCTCAAGGTGAAAAGAGTGTTGTGAGCTTCTGAGGGCCTGGTCATTATTGTGAGTATTGTTCCCTGAAGCAAGCATGGCAGCGCCTAGTGTTATTAACAGCCCCTTTGCATTGGAATTAAAGGGAGGGGAGACTTTCAGATTCGGGATTATTGGGGCACACGGTTTTATGTTCTGTTTTCTTTGTGTTTTTTTTTTTTTCTTATTTTTTGCTTGTTGCTGTAAATTTTGTACCTCCAGAACTTTCGTTTTGGGGAGTGTTTGAATGACTAAAAGTTGCCACTTTGTCAGGTTTTTAGTGTTATAAAATGTTTTCTGATGAGATTGAGAGCAGAAATGTTAATCTTTCACTAGTAGGTTTTCCTGTTTTTGTTTTTTTTGGTGGGATAGGAAGTAACACTGCCAAATTAGCTGAAAGCACACTGAAGAAAAGCTTACCATCTTTTTTTGTATGTAAAGTGTTCTTAAATTACCTCAAATGCCGTTGAGTAATTGCAGAGGGGATTAGTGGGAGCTCTGTACCATTGTTGGTGTCTGTAGGTGTGCTTTTCTGAAACAAACGGAAATAGAAAAGTTTTTCTTTGGAGTCTTGGGATTTTTATGGGTGACAAGACCCTTTGAGCTTATTTTGATGAACATGTGAAAAACAAGCCCGGGAAAGTTCACTTAACTTTCACTTAACACACTCAAGACTCAGCAGCTAGTATGTGGGAGCAGGATAAGGGACCCTGGCTTCCTGATGAAGAGACCAGCAGTTAAGACTGCTGGGAGAGGCCAGGCGTGGTGGCTCATGCCTCTAATCCCAGCACTTTGGGAGGCCGAGGCGGGTGGATCACCTGAGGTCAGAAGTTCGAGACCAGCCTGACCAACATGGAGAAACTCCGTCTCTACTAAAAGTACAAAACAAATTAGCGGCCGGGCGCGGTGGCTCAAGCCTGTAATCCCAGCACTTTGGGAGGCCGAGGTGGGCGGATCACAAGGTCAGGAGATCGAGACCATCCTGGCTAACACGGTGAAACCCCGTTTCTACTAAAAATACAAAAAAAAAATTAGCCGGGCGTGTTGGCGGGCGCCTGTAGTCCCAGCTACTCGGAGAGGCTGAGGCAGGAAAATGGTGTGAACCCGGGAGGCAGAGCTTTCAATGAGCCGAGATCGCATCACTGCACTCCAGCCTGAGCGACAGAACGAGACTCTGTCTCAAAAAAAAAAAGACTGCTGGTAGAAGTATTTGTGCATTTGCAAAGAAAGAGCATGAAATAATTGTCCTCAACATAAAAGAATTTCTACTTTTACTGGAATAATAATTTTCATACTTCCTGTATTAGTCACTTTTTGGGAATAAATCCATTCCCTACACATTCTAATATAGTACTTATTTGTGTTGTGATAAAGACGACAAGCCAGTAGCAGCTGTCAAAAGTCATTCATAAATCTATGGTTTATTTTTTGCTTATACCTCAAATTAGGTAATTATCTGGTATCATCACCCAATAGGTTGATCATAAGTCATTAGCAAAGATTAAGCTTTAATCCCTGTCCACGTTTTATAAGCATGTGTTACTCACTCTTCCCTTTCACTTCACATTTAACACTTTAATGTAAAAGCATTGATGGTTAAGGCAGAGAGCTGACAGCTGGAAAAATACTGATAAAATATACTGATAAAAAACATACTGATAAAAAATACTGATAATACACTTACCAGCTGTTTTTATTGCTGTGTGTTTAGATCTTAAGAAATAATGGTTAGACAACATTTTAACATCAGTAATATATACTCACTGTTTTGAAAAATAAGTACAAGGCTGGGTGCAGCAGCTCACACTGAGAGGCCGAGGTGGGAGAATCACTTGAGGCCAGGAGCTCAAGACCAGCCTGTGCAATGTAGTGAGACCTTGTCTCTACAAAAAATAAAAATATTTGCTGGGGTCACTGCCTCGCGCCTGTAGTCCTGGCTGCTTAGGAGGCTGAGGCAGGAGGATTGCTTGAGTCCAGAGTTCGAAGTTATAGAGAGCTGTGATCAAGCCACTGCATTCCAGCCTGGGCCACAGAGACCATATCTCCAAAAAAAAAAGTTCAGCATACAGATAAGTCATTGGCGATCCTGTTGTCCAAGGTAACACTGTGATACTTGGCTTATATTCTTTATTTTTTTTAAACTGAGTCTCCCTCTCACCCACGCTGAAGTGCAGTGGCACCGTCTCTGCTCACTGCAACCTCTGCCTCCCAAGTTCAAGTGATTCTTGTGCCTTAGCCTCCCGAGTAGCTGAGATTACAGGCTCCTGCCACCATGCCCGGCTAATTTTTGCATTTTTTAGTAGAGATAGGGTTTCACCATGTTGGCCAGGCTGGTCTTGAACTCCTCACCTCAAGTGATCTACCCGCCTCAGCCTCCCAAAGTGCTGGTATTACAGGCATGAGCCACCACGCCCGGCTGTAGAGATATATTTCTACATCATCCTTTTAGATTGCTCCATTGCATTTGGAAATTTAAAGAACTTGAATGTCTTCTCAAAATCGGATTCTGTCACTGCAGTCTTGTAGCATTACCAGTATTTTGATAGATGGTATGAGCTACTGAGCTGAAAATAAGTTTTGTTTTGTTTTTTGTTTTTTTTTTGAGACGGAGTCTTGCTCTGTTGCCCAGGCTGGAGTGCAGTGGCACGATCTCCGCTCACTGCAAGCTCTGCCTTCCGGGTTCATGCCATTCTCCTGCCTCAGCCTCCTGAGTAGCTGGGACTACAGGCGCCTGCCACCACACCTGGCTAATTTTTTGTATTTTTAGTAGAGATGGGGTTTCACCGTGTTAGCCAGGATGGTCTCGATCTCCTGACCTCGTGATCCGCCCGCCTCGGCCTCCCAATGTGCTGGGATTACAGGCATGAGCCAAAGCTCCCGGCCATGTTTAACCTGCCAGTCTAGGCTTGCATCTAAATATCGCCTCACCTCTTAGGGTTCCAGCTGTTCTTGGTAACGTATCTGCAATTCTGCTCAGAAATTTGAGGACCCAGAATTAGTCCAGGAGAAAAAGGAGGGGGTGTCTGTTTTGCTTCTCTAGCCAATGTGCCTAGTTGTTTTACAGGTTGAAACTCTTAGAATTTGGTCCAAACAAGAGTATCAAGAGGTGAACCATTTTATGTGATTATCAATATTGACTCTTTATGATAAAGATCTGTTTGGTAAACCTGTATTTGTGTATGACCCTATGTGGAGCAACATTTGGAACAAAATTTTGAGCTAAAACTGGGGGGATGGAAATGAGTAGGATTTACTAGAAACACTGTAGGGAGTTGAGTCCACAGGCTGCAAGTGCTGATTGAATGGTGACGGGAGGTCAGTTATGGTTATGCCTGGGAATTCAAATCTAAGCTCTAGAATAATGATGGTGCCTTTTCTGAGAAGCAACAGGATTAAGAATAAGCATGTGGCTAGTCACTTGCCCACGCTTGTAATTCCAGCACTTTTGGGAGGCTGAGGTAGGAGGATTGCTTGAACTCAGGAGTTTGAGACCAGCCTGGGCAACATAACAAGACCTACAAAATTATCTACAAAAATAAAAAAGTAGGCCGGTGCAGTGGCTCACGCCTGTAATCCCACACTTTGGGAGACCAAGGCGGACTCATCACCTGAGGTTGGGAGTTTGAGATCAGCCTGACCAACATAGAGAAACCCCGTTTCTACTAAAAAATACAAAATTAGCTGGGTGTGGTGGCGAATGCCTGTAATCCCAGCTACTCAGGAGGCTGGGGCGGGAGAATCGCTTGAACCTGGGAGGTGGAGATTGTGGTGAGCTGAGATCGCACTGTTGCACTCCAGCCTGGGCAACAAGAGCGAAACTCTGTCTCAAAAAAAAAAATTAGCCAGGCATGCTGAGGCAGAAGGAGTTCAAGGTTATAGTGAGCTATGATCGCACCACCACACTCCAGCCTGGGCGACACAGCAAAACCCTGTCTCTTTTTTTTTTTTTTTAAAAAAGAAGGAATGAGCTTGTAAGTTTGCTGAGGGCGTCTTATTTATCCTTGTTTCTCAAAGCTGTTTGCATGTAGAAAGACTCAATTATTCAATAGATTGAATGAATTCTGTTTTAAACATGGTAAGTTTTGGGGGTGCCATTCTTGCAAGTGAAATGTAGGTTGGGAATTGAAAGAAAGGTTGGGGTCAAAGTCAGGTTCTTTTTTTTTTTTTTTTTTTTTTTTTTTTTTTCAAGACAGGGTCTCACTGTGTCACCCAGTCTGGAGTGCAGTGGCCCCATCTCAGGTCACTGTAACCTCTGCCTTCCAGGTTCAAGCGATTCTCCTGCCTCAGCCTCCCAAGTAGCTGGGATTACAGGTGTTCGCCAACATGCCCAGCTAATTTTTTGGATTTTTAGTAGAGACGGGCTTTCACCATGTTGGCCGTTCTGGTCTGGAACTCCTGACCTCAAGTGATCCGCCCACCTCGGCCTCCCAAAGTGCTGGGATTACAGGCGTGAGCCACTGCTCCTGGCCAGGTTTCTTTTTTAAAAGAAATCGTTTTTTTAAGATTTAATTCATACGCCATACAATTGACTGATTTAAATTGTACCAGTCAGTGATTTTTGGTATAGTCACAGAGTTCTACAGCCATAACCATAATTGACTTTAGAACATTTTTATTACTCAAGAAAGAAACTCTGTGTCCATCAGCTGTCACTCCCAATTTCTCCAAGAATCCTAGCCTATTTTTTGGGGGGGGGATACAGAGTTTCAGTTTTGTCTCCCAGTCTGGAGTGCAGTGGCGCAGTCTCAGCTCACTGCAACCTCTGCCTCCTGGGTTCAAGTGATTCTCCTGCCTCAGCCTCCAGAGCAGCTGGGACTACAGGCACATGCCACCATGCCCAGCTGATTTTTTGTATTTTTAGTAGAGACGGGGTGTCACCGTGTTACCCAGGATGGTCTCGAACTCCTGACCTCGTGATCTGCCCACCTTGGCCTCCCATGGGTGTGATCCTCCCCTCTTAGTAGCTGGGTTCATAGTAAGATTTGCCTATTCTAGAGATTCCTATACAGGGGATCTTGTAATATGTGAGCTTCTGTGACTGGCTTCTTTCACTTAGCATAATGTCTTCAAGGTTCATTCATGTTGTAACATGTTATTTCTCCATTCCTTTCTATGGCTGAATAATATTCCATTGTATGGCTATACCACATTTTGTTTATCCATTCATCAGTTGATGGATATTTGGATTGTTTATACTTTTTGACTATTACGAGTAGTGCTGCTAAAGAGAGTTTTGTACAAATTTTTTTTTTTTTTTTTTTTTTTTTGAGACGGAGTCTCGCCCTGTCACCCAGGCTGGAGTGCAGTGGTGCAATCTAGGCTCACTGCAAGCTCCGCCTCCCGGGTTCATGCCATTCTCCTGCCTCAGCCTCTCCAAGTAGCTGGGACTACAGGCGCCCGCCACCACGCCTGGCTAATTTTTTTTTTTTTTGAGACGGAGTCTCGCTCTGTCGCCCAGGCTGGAGTGCAATGGCGCAATCTCGGCTCACTGCAAGCTCCGCCTCCCGGGTTCACGCCATTCTCCTGCCTCAGCCTCCCGAGTAGCTGGGACTACAGGCGCCCGCCACCACGCCTGGCTAATTTTTTTGTATTTTTAGTAGAGACGGGGTTTCACAGTGGTCTCGATCTCCTGACCTCGTGATCCACCCGCCTCGGCCTCTCAAAGTGCTGGGATTACAAGCGTCAGCCACCGCGCCCGGCCAGTTTTGTACAAATTTTTATGTGGACATGTGTTTTGTGCATGTATACCTATGAGGGGAATTGCCGAATCCTATGGTAACTCTGTGCTTAAAGGAAGAGTTTTAGGCCAGGTGCAGTGGCTCACACCCTTAATCCCAGCACTTTGGGAGGCCGAGGCAGGTGGATTACTTGAGGTCGGGAGTTCAAGACCAGCCTGGCCAACATGGTGAAACCCCGTCTCTACTAAAAATACAAAAATTAGCCAGGCGTGATGGCACGTGCCTGTCATCCCAGCTACTCAGGAGACTGAGGCAGGATAATCCTTGAACCTGGGAGGCAGAGATTGGAGTGAGCTGAGATGGCACCACTGCACTTCATCCAGCCTAGGCGACAGAGCAAGACTCCATCTCAAAAAAAACAAAAAAAACGGGAAGAGTTTTGAATCATCCTCATCACAGAGGCTGCAGAAAAAGATGACGTTATCAAGAAAGTGAAGCCTAAAAAGGGAGGAGTCAAGGATTAAGTTTTAAGAACACCCATATCTCTGTGGTAGGCAGGGTCAGATGCATAAGGTGGCAGAGACCCAAGGAGCCTATCTCCTTCGAAAAATCTGCTCTTTTACAGTATCCTTTCCTGCATTTACTCTTCAAATATGTATGTGCTGTGACAGCTGAAAACTGGACTGTGTATGTTGTTGGGAAAGGAAAACTGAACCAAATTAAAATTGAGCACTTCCCACTTATTTTTGGCATCAAATAGCAACTCCACATTATCTCTACTAACCTCCCCCATCCCCCACCTTACACACACATAAATGGCCTAAAATCTGAAGTGCCCCTAGAAAGATCTTTCTCTATCTGGAAATAAAGGAGAAAGGGGAAGATTCTATATCTAAAAGGGATACATTTCTCTCAGCACTGTTTTTGAGACGGAGTCTCACTCTGTCACCCAGGCTGGAGTGCAGTAGTGTGATCTTGGCTCACTGCAACCTCCGCCTCCCAGGTTCAAGCAGTTCTTCTGCCTCAGGCTCCTGAGTAGCTGGGACTACAGGTGCCTGCCGTCATGCCCAGCTAATTTTTATGTTTTTAGTAGAGACGGGGTTTCACTATGTTGCCCAGGTTGGTCTCTAACTCCTGACCTCAGGTGATCTGCCTGCCTGGGCCTCCCAAAGTGCTGGGATTATAGGCATGAGCCACCGCACCCAGCCTTACAGCATTGTTTATGAAAGCTTTTCACATCCAGAATCTCATTTGATTCTCGCTCTTCCCGTGTACACACAGTTTATCTCTTGGTAATGTTTTGTTTTGTTTTATTGCTTGTTCTTTTTTTTGTTTGAGATGGGAGTCTTGCTTTGTTGCCCAGGCTGGAGTTCAGTAGCGAGATCTCGGCTCACTGCAACCTCTGCCTCCCATGTTCAAACAATTCTTGTGCCTCAGCCTCCTGAGTAGCTGGGATTACAGGAGCCTGCCACCATGCCTAGCTAATTTTGCTATTTTTAGTAGAGACTGGATTTCATGATTTTTTTTTTTTTTTTTTTTTTTTTTGAGACAGAGTCTCGCTCTCACCCAGGCTGGAGTGCAGTGGCACGATCTCGGCTCACTGCAAGCTCCGCCTCCTGGGTTGACGCCATTCTCCTGCCTCAGCCTCCCCAGTAGCTGGGACCACAGGCGCCCGCCATCACGTCCGGCTAATTTTTTGTATTTTTAGTAGAGACGGGGTTTCACCGTGTTAGCCAGGATGGTCTTGATCTCCTGACCTCGTGATCCGCCCGTCTCAGCCTCCCAAAGTGCTGGGATTACAGGCGTGAGCCACTGCGCCCGGCCTTGGATTTCACCATATTGACCAGGCTGTTCTCGAACTCGTGACCTCAAGTGATCCGCCTGCCTCAGCCTCCCAAAGTGCTGGGATTACAGGTGTGAGCCACTGCACCCAGCCTAATGTTTTGGATTTAATTTTTTAAATTTGCCTTTTTGTGTTACCTAAACATCATGGAACAGCAATCTAATTTCTTATCACTTCTGGTATTTAAGTTAGTATTAAAACGTTACTCTCTTTTA
The DNA here is from genome assembly GCF_006542625.1 of Nomascus leucogenys. Taxonomy (NCBI): domain Eukaryota; kingdom Metazoa; phylum Chordata; class Mammalia; order Primates; family Hylobatidae; genus Nomascus; species Nomascus leucogenys. The sequence continues at coordinate 58,988,316 of NC_044387.1, read as the reverse complement.
CCTTTGGGAAGGTTCATTAAAATTCATCTTTTCTCTCCTTGTTTAGGGTTAGGGAAAGCATCAAGAATGAAAGTGTGGGTCAGGCATGGTGACTCGTGCCTGTAACCACAGCACTTTGCGAGGCCAAGGCAGGAGGATTGCTTGAGCTCAGGAGTTGGAGACCAGCCTGGACAACGTATCAAAACTTTGTCTCCACCAAAAAAAAAATTAGCCAGGTGTGGCCTGGCACAGTGGCTCATGCCTGTAATCCCAGCACTTTGGAAGGCTGAGGTGGGCAGATCACGAGGTCAGGAGTTCAAGACCAGCCTGGCCAACGTGGTGAAACTTTGTCTCTACTAAAAATACAAAAATTAGCTGGGCGTGGTGGCACACGCCTGTAGTCCCAGCTACTCGGGAGGCAGAGGCAGAAGAATCACTTGAACCCGGGAGGCAGAGGTTGCAGTGAGCCAAGATTACGCCACTGCACTCCAGCCTGGATGACAGAGCGAGACTCCGTCTCAAAAAAATTAAAAAATTAGCCAGGTGTGGTGATGTGCACCTGTCCCAGCTACAGGAAGCTGAGGCAGGAGGATCACTTGAGTCTGGGAGAGGGAGGCAGCGGTGAGGAACGATTGCACCATGGTACTCTAGCCTGGGTGACAGAGCAAGATCCTGTCTAAAAAAAAAATGAAAGCATGAAGTATCTTATCTGGCTGACCAATTTCTGCTTTGGTCGGGTCAAAGCAGATTTTTTTTTTTACCCTACTTAGGCAAGATTTATTTCAAGGCCTGTAAACATTCAGACTAATCAGAATGGTCAAAGTGGATTTTGTTGTTGTGGAAACTCATGTTTGGTACACTAAACTGGAAAAGTTAGGAGCCAAGAAACCCTGGCCCTGAGTATGTGTGTGTTTTGGCTACTTATATAGTGTAGTATTACAAAGTGCTTAGATATAAGTATTCCAGCAAATAAGCTGTTGCTACCATTCAATGCAAGAAATGAAACATTACGAACACAGTGGAAGCTCTTTCTCTCTTGATATACCTCCACCTCCATCCTCTCAGACAACCATGTAATATTTTAGGCAGGTCATATTTAACCTCCTCAGGTGTGGTGTTATGATCTAAAACAAGATGCTGATAGCTGCCCTGCTTAGCTCGAAGGGTTGTTTTGAGAATCAAATGAGTGATGACTGTGGAAAACACTTGGAAAATCCGAAGATGCAGGATAAAAATCAGGAAGGATTCTGCTAACGAGCTGGTTTAGTAGTGTCTTGTGCTAGCCTGGGTAGAGAGAGCTCAAGTATTTAGTAAGCAGTAAAGGAATGGAATCCCACTTTATCCCTATCCTCCCTCAAAGAGGAAAAGTCAGTGTATGAAATTTGCCAGAGTTCCTCAGTATATATTCATTCAACAAATATTTGCTGAGTACATACTATGGGATAGCATGGGGATATAGCAGTGAACAAAAGAGGTAAGGTTCATGCCCATGAAAGCAAACAGAAAACCATCTTTATTTTCTCATTTACATCAGGTCTATCCTTGGATGCTTTAGGCATGTCTTATTCTCTTCTGCATTGGCAGGCCCTTCACGTTTAAATTGAGAATTGTTCATAGGGCAGTATTTGAATTGAGATTTGATTGAGAGCTGTCTAATCTCAATTAAACGTTATTAAAGGTTAAAGTATTTATTTTTCTACAAACTCATAAAGGAGAAATTTTTGGTGCCACATAATGCTGGCATTTAAAGTAGAACTTATTTTCTTCGTTGTAGCCGGTTTGAACTGAGGCAGCCTTCTAACCTATCAAGGTTTTAAAGTTTTATCCCTTCCTGTGATTTGTGTCAGGGTGAATCGTTTGATGTAAAAGACTTGACTCCATAATCTGCATCTGCCCTAATGCTGTCATCTGGAGTAGAGACTCAGCCAGTTCCACTTGATTCCTCCATGTCTGCCGTGGTACAGGAATTATACTCTGAACTCCCAGTAAGTGTCTCCAGAGAGCTTCATGCTGACCCTGAGCCAAGTGTGATTCCAGATGTAAAACCTGGAGCCTCAAGCTCTCTTTTAAGTCAGAATAGGGCATTGCCCTTGGAGCTGCAGAGGACTCATGTGGAGAGTTGTTGTGAAGAAACCTATGAGACCTTGGATCATGGGAGTGAGCCTGGGCGATGTGGGCTAGTGGACTCCACAGCAGGAGGTTCTGTGGCATCTCGGATCTTGGATAGGGCAAAGAGAAGCAAGAGCATGGAGCCAAAGGTCATCAGAGATCCAGGGGGCCAGGCAGAAATTATAAGAGAACCCTCTGAGGGAGCAAAGGAAGATCCACGTCAACATTCCACAGCTGCTGAAGAAAAGACTAGCCCAAGTCAGGTAAGAAATTAAATATTCTGCCGGGCGTGGTGGCTCACACTTGTAATCCCAGCACTTTGGGAGGCCGAGGCAGGCGGATCACGAGGTCAGGAGATGGAGACCACGGTGAAACCCCGTCTCTACTAAAAATACAAAAAATTAGCCGGGCGTGCTGGCGGGCGCCTGTAGTCCCAGCTACTCGGAGAGGCTGAGGCAGGAGAATGGCATGAACCCGGGAGGCGGAGCTTGCAGTGAGCCGAGATTGCGCCACTGCACTCCAGCCTGGGTGCCTGGGTGACAGAGCGAGACTCCGTCTCAAAAAAAAAAAAATGAAATCTCCATTCAAAAGAGTTGAGTGTGAATGACACTTTTCTCTGGATAAAATACAGATGCCGACGGTTGGCTCATGATTTATTCTTGAAACATTTCCGAAATGTTGATTTTGAAGTTAACTTTGTTTTGATGATCTTTTAAAACATTTGTGTCACATCAGACACTTGAAGAGAGGAAGCGCTTAGTAAAAAAGTATCAGTTCTCTGAAGCAGCGACTGTATATGAAATATTGAGTCTGTGAAAATCATGGTATTTCAGCATTTGATGTTAAGAAATGATATAAATATACTCAGTCCTTATGTTTTGGTAGGTTGGAGTGAGGTATCACAGAAACCTTTAAAGGGAGGGTTTTTTTTTTTTTAAAGAAGGTCTCATTCTGTCACCCAGGCTGGAGTGCAGTGGCACGATCTTGGCTCACTGCAACCTCTGCCTCCTGGGTTCAAGCGATTCTCTTTCCTCAGCCTCCCAAATAGCTGTGATTATGGTATGAGCCACCATACCCAGCTAATTTTTTTGCATTTTTAGTAGAGACCGGGTTTCGTCATGTTGGCCAGGCTGGTCTCGAACTCCTGACTTCAAGTTATCCACCCACCTCAGCCTCCTAAAGTGGTGGGATTACAGGTATGAGCCACCATGACCAGCCGATGTGTGCTTGAAATTATACCCTGAGAGGTTGGTTAGTTGAGACTAATAGTGAGCTATGATAGTGTGATGGTCTCAAATTCTTTTTTCTTCTTTTTTTTTTTTTTTTTTTAATAGAGACAGGGTCTTAGTATGTTACCTAGGCTGCTCTCAAATTCCTGGGCTCAAGCAATCCTCCCACCTCGGCTTCTCAAAGTGTTGGGATTACAGGTGTGAGCCACTGAGCTGGGCCCTCCAAATTCTTTTTTCTTTTTTTTGAGACAGAGTATTGCTCTGTCGCCCAGGCTGGAGTGCAGTGGTTTGATCTCGGCTCACTGCAACCTCTGCCTGCCAGGTTCAAGCGATTCTCCTGCCTCAGCTTCCCGAGTAGCTAGGATTATAGGCACCTACCACCACGCCCGGCTAATTTTTGTAGTTTTAGTAGACATAGGGCTTCACCATGTTGACCAGGCTGGTCTAGAACCCCTGACCTCAGGTGATCCAACCGTTTTGGCCTCCCAAAATGCTGGGATTATAGGCGTGAGCCACCGTACCCTGCCGGGCCCTCCAAATTCTTAAAGGAATGTACCTGCCCAGCGGACTCTCTCCACTGGATGGTTTTCTAAGCCAGGGGTCAACAAACTTTTTCTATCAGGGGCCACATAGTAAATCTTTTAGACTTTGCGGGTCATATGGTCTCTTTTTTTTTTGAGTCTCTCACTATCTCCCAGGCTGGAGTGCAGTGGTGTGATCTTGCCTCACTGCAACCTTCGGGATCAAGCAATTCTCCTAACCTTGTGATCCACCTGCCTCAGCCTCCCAACGTGCTGGGATTACAGGCATGAGCCACCATGCCTGGCCTCATATGGTCTTCTTTTGGAACAACTCAGTTTTGCCATTGTAGCATAAAGTGGGCAGAGGCAATACACAAATGAATGAATGTGGCTGTATTCCAATAAAACTTTATTAGCACAGGCTGCTGGCCTGAGGGCTGTGGCTTCCCAACCCCTGCTCTAGACCCACCAACAAGTTCATATGTTCTTTGGGCTGCCTAGGCTAGGCTCCCATCCCGGTCTTGATACATATATCATTTCTTTACACAGGATAAAGGGCAGTTAATTGTTGTTAGTGGGTTTCATACAGTGAATATGATTAGGAATGAATGAAGCATTAAGTAACATTCGAACATGATATTTGAGTTTATGCTGTGATGCCTTTTTTTTTTTTTTTTTGAGACAGAGTTTCGCTCTTGTTGCCCAGGCTGGAGTGCAATGGCGCAATCTCAGCTCACTGCAAGCTCCGCCTCCCAGGTTCAAGCAATTCTCCTGCTTCAGCCTCCCAAGTAGCTGGGATTACAGGCATGCGCCACCACACCCGGCTAATTTTTTTTTTTTTTTTTGAGATGGAGTCTCGCTCTATCGCCCAGGCTGGAGTGCAGTGGCGCAATCTCAGCTCACTGCAAGCTCCGCCTCCCAGGTTCACGCCATTCTCCTGCCTCAGCCTCCCGAGTAGCTGGGACTACGGGCATGCGCCACCACACCCAGCTAATTTTTTTTTTTTTTTTTTTTTTTTTGAGATGGAGTCTCGCTCTGTTACCCAGGCTGGAGTGCAGTGGCACAATCTCAGCTCACTGCAAGCTCCGCCTTCCGGATTCACACCGTTCTCCTGCCTCAGCCTCCCGAGTAGCTGGGACTACAGGCGCCCGCCACCATGCCTGGCATTTTTTTAGTAGAGACAGGGTTTCACCATGTGGGTCAGGCTGGTCTTGAACTCCTGACCTCAGGTGATCCACCCACCTCAGCTTCCCAAAGTGCTGGGATTACAGAGTGAGCCACTGTGCCCAGCCAATGCCCTGTCTTTTAAAAATACAGTTAAATAGGTAAAAGGCTAAGGATCACAGAGTTCCTATTGTGTTACTTCTTGATGTGGTGGGCTGAGTCTAACAAGAAAAGTTTCTTTTTTTTTTTTTTTTCCAATTTAGAGACCTGCCATTTCAGGAGAGAAAAGTTTTTTAATGTAATATTTGATATAAAAGCATGTGTAATACACATAAAGTATAATGAACACACACGTATTATGTGTTTATATATGCATACGTGTACATACACATGCTTACATAACAACCAACCTAAGAACTAGATTACTATCTCCTTGTTCTTTTTTTTTTTTTTTTTTTTTTTTTTTAAGACAGAGTCTTGCTCTGTCACCCAGGCTGGAGTGCAGTGGCGCGATCTCGGCTCACTGCAAGCTCCACCTCCTAGGTTCATGCCATTCTCCTGCCTCAGCCTCCCTAGTAGCTGGGACTACAGGCGCCCGCCATGACACCTGGCTAATTTTTTGTATTTTTTTAGTAGAGACGGGGTTTCACCATGTTAGCCAGGATGGTCTCGATCTCCTGATCTCGTGATCCACCCACCTCGGCCTCCCAAAGTGCTGGGATTACAGGTGCGAGCCACCGCACCCCATCACCCTGTTCTTTTTTAAAATCATCCCATTTCTCCCTCCCAGCTCCACCAGGTGTATATTCCATTTTGAATTGTATAAAGCAGAATGAAATTTAATTGATATAAATGTTAACCTTTTGTACTCGGGGTCAAAAAGTGATCTCCACAATTGAAAAGAAACAGAAGTACTTACGGGGAAAGGGGAAACGGAAGACCTGCAGGTTTTAGCAGGTCAATTAGAATTGGCTTTGTGCCAGGAAAAGCCAATTTGCTCTTAATATCATTAAGGGAAATGTGTTATCTGGACTGAGAAGTGGTGGTCATGCTCTGTTGTGTGCTGGTTAGGCCACAGCCAGAGTATTATACTCTCCTGTTGTTGTCATGTGTGTGAGAGGTATAGAAAACCAGGAATACATTCATGGATATGTATTCACACTAATGGCACAACCTGAAAATATGCATCTGGAGGCCAGGTCATTGGGTGTCTAACTTGTGAAAGAGAACAGTCAAGAGACGTGAGAGAAGCCTTCAACAACTTAGAGGTCATTCAGCAGGAGTGGTCCTGTGGGGCACAGTTAGGCCAGTGGAAGATGTGGGGCTGCAACAGCAGCTCCTAATCACTCTCAGGCCACAGGACCCTTTGGAAATCTGAACACTGCAGACCTTTCAGAAAAGCAGACATACCACTTGCATACCATTTCAGATTTGCAAACCCCAGGCATCCCCTGATCTCAATTTATAAGAACTCTTGCTAGATTAACAAAATATCCCACAGTCAAAAGACAACTGACAAATTGAGAGAACATATTTGCAATGTATATCAGAGATAAAGGGTCTATATCTGTAATACATGAAGAACTCCTGAATTGAGGAATGAAGAACCAAACCCAGTAGAAAAATGAGAAGACTTAGGCCAGGCGTGGTGGCTCACACCTGTAAATCCGAGCACTTTGGGAGGCTGAGGCGGGAGGATGATGAAGTCAAGAGAGTTGAGACCATCCTGTCCAACATGATGAAACCCCATCTTTACTAAAAATACCAAAATTAGCTGGGTATGGTGGTGCATGTCTTTAGTCCCAGCTATTCGGGAGGCTGAGGCAGGAGAATTGCTTGAAACTGGGAGGCGGAGGTTGCAGTGAGCTGAGATTGTGCCACTGCACTCCAGTCTGGCGACAGAGCGAGACTCCCTTTCAAGAAAAAAAAAAGAAAAAGAAAAATGAGAAGACTTGATAATGAACTGTGCGTGTGTGTGTTTGTGTGGCATGTGTGTGTGTGTGTGTGTGTGTGTGTGTGTGTGGTGGTTAAACTTAAGAGAGGGTCAGCCTCATGTAATTAGAGAATTGCAAAGTTAACCAGAGATACCACTTTTTTTCCTTTGATCTAAGGGTGTCACTTTTTGACTGCCAGATGGGTGAAAATGAAAATGTATGACAACGTATCTGGTTAGCGAGGCTATGAGGAAACAGACATTCTAATACATTGCTGGTGGGAATGCAAACTGATACAACCTTTCTGAGGAAGAGTTTGGCAACATTTAACAAAACTACCGGTGCCTTGACTTGTGGACCGAACACTTCAAGGAAACTTGCCTTAAAAGATACACTTCTAAGCCTGTAATCTCACGACTTTGGGAGGCCAAGGCGGGTGGATCACCTGAGATCAGGAGTTCGAGACCAGCCTGAGCAACATGGTGAAGACCTGTCTCTACTAAAAATACAAAAATTAGCTGGGCACAGTGATGCATGGCTGTAATCCAAACTACTTGGGAGGCTGAGGTGGGAGAATCGCTTGAACCCGAGAGGCGGAAGGTGGAAGGCAGAGGTTGCAGTGAGCCGAGATGGCACCACTGCACTCCAGCCTGGGTGACAAAGCGAGACTCCGTCTCAAAAAAAAACAAAACAGTGGCCAGGCACAGTGGCTCACACCTGTGATCCCAGCACTTTGCAAGGATGAAATGGGTGGATCACCTGAGGTCAGGAGTTCGAGACCAACCTGGCCAACCTGGTGAAACCCCATCGCTACTAAAAATACAAAAAATTAGCCGGGCGTTGTGGCGGGTGCCTGTAATCCCAGCTACTCGGGAGGTTGAAGCAGGAGAATAGTTTGAACCCAGAAGAAAGGGTTGTAGTGAGCCGAGATTGCACCATTGTCACTCTAGCCTGGGTGACAAGAGCAAAACTCTGTGTCAAAAAAAAAAAAAGATACACTTCTAGCAGTATAACAATACATATACACAAGGTTGTTCTTTTCAGCAGTTTATAATTGTAAAATATTGGAAACAACCTAAATGCCCATATATAGGAGAGATATTGAATACATTATGGCATAAGGTATGTCCATACATGGAGTATTATCCAGCTATAATAACGAGGAAGATCTCTATATACTGATATGGAGTGATTTCCAGGTGTGTCAGGGTTCCCCAAAGCCAGCAGGTTTTCAGAGCTGCTGAAACTCACAGGACCCAGCATTTAGTTGTTCTCACAGCTACAGTTAATTACAGTGAAAGGATACAAAGAAAATCAGCAAAAGGGAAGCAGGCATAGACCAAAGTCCAGAGGAAATCCAGTGCAAGCTTCCAAGAGTCCTTTCCTAGTGGAGTCATACACACTTAACCTCCTTCAGGAACAAACTGTGACAACATGTATGAAATATTGTCTACCATGGAAGTTTGTTAGTGGGTCAGTGCTCAGGGATTTTACTGGGGACTGGTTGCATGGACATCCTCTGCCTGGCACATAGCAAAATTTCCGACTCCTAGAAGGAAAGCAGGTGTTTAGCATAAACCACATTATAGTGTAGGCACAGTGAGACACTCTTGTTTAGGGAATGGTGGAAACTCCCAAACTCTAGTTCCCAGATGCTAGCTAAGGCTGACCCTGCAAGTAGACCTTTCTAAGGACAGCAGTCAGGCCTGCTCTGTTGACTTGCTTCTGTAAACTAGGATATACTGTTAAGTAAAAAATGCAAATCAATATCTGTAGTGTTGTCCTTTTCATGCAAGAAAGAAGAGGAAATAAGCATATATAGAAGTATCCGCTCATTTGTATAAAACCTATACACAAGTACACATGGGAAGGATAAACCAGAAACTCATGAATTTGATTACCTATACTGAAAGAATGGGGGAATGGAAATGGAATAGGGTAGGAGAAACTGGCACTTCTGTAAGTACATCTTTTGGTATAGTTCTAACTTCATACTTGAAAAATAACTAACTAGACAACTGGGATGTGAGATGGGCCCAAAGCTGAATAGAAACTATAACAAGTGAGTCTTAACTGTATTACAAATAAATAACAAAACCAGTGGGGAGGGTAGCCCACATTACTTTAGCAAACAGTAATTTGACTATATCCTCTTAAAGAATAAAGTCAAAAAAGCATAGAAAATATTAGTAAATTTGTTTCTAATTTACTAATAGGAACTTAGCCATTTCTAAACAAAATGCCTATATGTGTTCTAGGATTGGGGAAATAAGTAAATACATGTGGATAATGACAGCCAGCTTTCCCTCAGAGAAATAAATTACAAAGGAGGGGTGGCAAACATGAACTCCATGAATTGGAGTTACTTTTTTTTTTTTTTTTTTTTTTTTTTTGAGACAAGAGTCTCACTCTGTCGCCCAGGCTGGAGTGCAGTGGTGCGATCTTGGCTTGCTGCAACCTCCTCCTCCTGGGTTCAAGCAATTCTCCTGCCTCAGCCTTCCAAGTATCTGGGACTACAGGCTCATACCACCAGGCCTGGCTAACTAATTTTTTGTATTTTTAGTAGAGACGGGGTTTCACTGTGTTAGCCAGGATGGTCTCAATCTCCTGACCTCATGATCCGCCCACCTCGGCCTCCCAAAGTGTTAGGATTACAGGCATGAGCCATGCCTCCCAGCCTAACATGGGGTTCTTAATATATACACATAGAGATGGAAATACGTGAGTGTAGAAGATAGGGCCTAGAAGTAGCGACAGACACCTTGTAGCAATAAGCACACCTAGTCTTGGCTCTAAATACTTTTTTCCAATAAAAGAAGCCAAGATTCGTTGGAGAAATGGCTGTTCCAGGACAGGAGAGGGAAAAATGCAAGATGTGCCTGGAACAATTTGTGGCCAAATGCTCAGAAAATTATGGGGATATATCAGAAGGACACAGCCAACTTGAAGGGGCTCCCAGTGGGCAGGTATGGGATGATTTGAGCTTAAAATAAATGATAGTGATGAATTATTCGACACTTACTTTTGCAGCAACCTATAGTACCCATAGAATAAAACAAATACCCATGAGCCCGTTTGCTGATTTTCTTTGTATCCTTTCACTGTAATTGAATTAAAAGTGAGAAAAGAAAGGTCTTACAGATTTCCAATTAATATAGATGGAATGATGGAAATAGAAAAAGCACTGTTTGGCAACCATCACTAATAATAATCTCAAGCAGGAATCATTCATTAATGGATGTTAAAGCTAGTAGCTAAATGTTTGGGAAACAAATATTTACATAGTCTCGAAGTATTTCCCTACAAGATATTTATTAGTTACAAAGGTGGAATAGTAACTTCACAATGGAGAAACCTGGCAGAATCCACCCAAACTAAGTGATGGAAGTTTGCCCCCGGGAATGAGGCACCATAACACCATGATAGGGCAGTGCCTCCTGATAGGACACTGCCCCCAATAGGACACCACGAGGAGAACCAACATCACTTCTGTGGTATTCTTTTTTTTTTTTTATTTGAGACGGAGTCTCGCTCTGTAGCCCAGGCTGCAGTGCAGTGGCGCGATCTCAGCTCACTGCAACCTCCGCCTCCCAGGTCCCGGTTCAAGCAGTTCTTCTGCTTCAGCCTCCTGAGTAGCTGGGTTTATAGGCACGTGCCACCATGGCCAGCTAATTTTTGTATTTTTAGTAGAGACGGGGTTTCACCATGCTGGCCAGGCTGGTCTTGAGTTCCTGACCTTGTGATCCGCCTGCCTCGGCCTCCCAAAGTGCTAGGAATAGAGGCATGAGCCACAGTGCCTGGCGATTTTTTTTTTTTTTTTTTTTTTTTTTTTAGACAGTCTCATCTGTTCTCCCAGTGCAGTGGCACGATCTCAGCTCACTGTAACCTCTGCCTCCTGGGTTTAAGCAGTTCTTTGCCTCAGCCTCCCAAGTAGCTGGGACTACAGGCATGCGACACCATTTCTGCCTAATTTTGTATTTTAGTAGAGATGGGGTTTCACGGTTTCACCATGTTGGTGAGGCTGGTCTCGAACTCTTGACCTCAGGTGATCCACCCACCTCGGCCTCCCAAAGTACTGGGATTACAGGCGTGAGCCACCGTGCTCGGCCCAAAAATATGCAGTTCAGTCACATTAAGCACATTCATAGTGTTGTGTAACCATCACCACCATCCATCTCCAGAACTTTTCTCATCATCCCAAACTGAAACTTAGTACCCACTAAATAGTAACTCACCATTCTCCCCTCACCCCATCTTTGACAACAGCCATTCTACTTTCTATCTCTATGAATTTGACTACTCTAGGTACATCATTCAAGTGGAATCATACGGTATTTGCCCTTTTGTTACTGGTCTTAATATTTTTAAAAGTTAAATATTCCAGTCATGAAAGAAATGTTTCAATCATGAGAAGTTAAACCAGTAAAATAATAATAATTTCCTGTCTTAGGATCGTGTCCTAAAGGTATTAAAAACTTGTAGCTAGGCTGGGCGCGGTGGCTCATGCTGTAATCCCAGCACTTTGGGAGGCAGAGGCAGGCAGATCATGAGGTCAGGAGATCGAGACCATCCTGGCTAACACAGTGAAACTCCGTCTCTCCTAAAAATACACATACACAAAATTAGCCAGGCGGGGTGGCGGGCACCTGTAGTCCCAGCTACTCCGGAGGCTGAGGCAGGAGAATGGCGTGAACCCGGGAGGTAGAGCTTGCAGTGAGCAGAGGTTGTGCCACTGCACTCCAGCCTGGGTGACAGAGCGAGACTTCGTCTCAAAAATAAATAAGTAAATAAGTTTGTAACTAATAATTTTGGGATTTGATCAAGATCACCCTGCTGAGGGTGAACTATCTTAGAACAGGCACAGTGGAAGGGACAGCTGCAAGAACCAAGCTGAACTGTGAAAGAATGTATTCAGTTCTGAACTCCACTCTTGCAGGAGGAAGGTCAAAATCTGTTGCGCATGCAAAGGTTACTAGCCAGGTTGTGGAATAGATTGGTCTTATTTAAGAACTGTGCACCAAAGATATTCAGAGATGGGCATGTGACATCCCACATGGATGATTTAGCATTGAGAACTCTATACCATGCTTGGTTTTTATTGTTTTTTTGGTGCTTACGTATAAGGTATAGAGTGTTAAGCTTTTTACATATTTTTTCCCCATAATGGTAGATACACCTGGGTTGAATATGTTGTAAACGCTTTGGTTCTAGGATACATTAGTTGTATTCAACTCAGACACAGAAAAAGTTCAGAATTGTCTTTTTTTTTTGGAGATGGAGTCTACTCTGTTGCCCAGGCTGGAGTGCAGTGGCACAATCTGATTTGTCTTTTACCTGTAACATACAAAAGCCTAGTATACGTTTTTTTGTATTGTTTTGTTTTTTTTCCCGAGATGAAGTCTGTCTCTGTCACCCAGGCTGGAGTGCAGCGGCGCGATCTCGGCTCACTGCAACCTCCGCCTCCTGGGCTCAAGCCATTCTCCTGCCTCAGCCTCCAGAGTAGCTGGGATTACAGGCATCCGCCACCATGCCCAGCTAATTTTGTATTTTTTTAGTAGAGACGGGTTTCTCCATGTTGGTCAGGCTGGTCTCAAACTCCTGACCTCAGGTGATCCGCCTGCCTCGGCCTCCCAAAGTGCTTGAATTACAGGTGTCAGCCACTGCTCCCGGCCCTAGGACTCTTAACTTTAGGAATCCTGAAAGTTAGAACGTTTAGCTGATAAAATATTGTAGAAAAAGGAAATTGCATCTGATACATTTCTGCTAGTGTTCATCATATGATTGGCTATTTTGGAGGAGGTGGGGGACGTTACAGAGGTTATCATGTTACATGTCCATTGCATCCAAGTAGGTTGTTCTGTTGCCCTCATCCATATTCAAGAGCCCAGACTAGCAGAGCTCCCACTGGATCTGGAGGTTGCCCATCACCATGGTAAGGCTGTTGGGGGAGGTCTCTCACATTTGACCTCAGCCCACACTCTTTTATTGTCGATTGATTCAATTTCTTTTCTTTTTTTTTTTTTTCTGAGACAGTGACTCGCTCTGTTGCCCAGGCTGGAGTGCAGTGGCATGATCTTGGCTCACTGCAGCCTCCTTCTCCTGGGTTCAAGTGATCCTCCTGCCTCAGCCCCCCCAGTAGCTGGGATTACAGGCACGCACCACCATATCCAGCTAATTTTTGTATTTTTATTAGAGATGGGGTTTCATGATGTTGGCCAGGCTGGTCTTGAACTCCTGACCTCAGATGATCCACCCGCCTCAGCTTCCCAAAGTGCTGGGATTAAAGGCGTGAGCCACCGCGCCTGGCCGTGATTCATTCAATTTCTGATTATATTTCAGATTAACACAAACCTTGTAGAGTCTCCAGCCTTCCTGTGAGGGATAACTTGCTTTTCTTAACTCAGAAACTTCTAAGAGAAGTCAGTAAGTCAGGGAGGAAGTCTCTTTCCCTGTTAAGAATTGTGGCTAATCGGCCACGCATGGTGGCTCACGCCTGTAATCCTGGCACTTTGGGAGGCCAAGGTGGGTGAATTGCCTGAGCTCAGGCGTTCGAGACCAGTCTGGGCAACAACAGTGAAACCTTGTCTCTACTAAAATACAAAAAATTAGCCAGGTGTGGCGGCATGCACCTATAGTCCCAGCTACTTGGGAGGCTGAGGCAGGAGAATCGCTTTAACCCAGGAAGCAGAGATTGCAGTGAGCCGAGATCGCACCACTGCACTCCAGCCTGGGCAACAGAGTGAGACTCCATCTCCAAAACAAACAAACAAACAAAAAAGAATTGTGGCTAATCAAGGAAAAGGAACATGGTCGAAACAGTGGGCTTGGCACTCCACCAGGGTATTTTGGGGCCTCCAGCTAGGGGCACCTTAAAGCCACAAGTGGGACAAAGCAAAATCCCACCAACCCCTCTGGGGCTGGATCCAGTAAGATTTCATTGCATTAGCTCACCAGAGACCTTTGGGATCTGCAGGAGCCTGTATATCACTGGCCTGTGCTGTCACTTTACAGAGGCTCCGATAGCCTTGGAAAAGCTTATGGAAGTCATTCCAGAAACATGCCAGAATCTGTCGGTGACAGCTCTATTGGCTTTTCTCACAGAACAGGATGGATAACAGGTGTCTACAGTCTCATGAAGAATGGAAGCTTCTGCTCATGGAGCACCCTGTCCTGACTGGGTGTCTTTGCTGGGTGTTTTATATGGTTTCCATGTATTCTTTCAGCCACTTGTAAGGTTGCTGTCAGCACCATGGAGTTAGTAGGTGAGAGTCCTTGGGTTGGAACAGAACTCAGGCACTCTCCCTTTTCCATGAAGTGTTAACTTGAAAGAATATTTTAAATAGCATCTATTCTCACACCTCAAACATTCAGCCTGAGAACAGGAAAAGCAGAGAATAGTAACATTTGGGAGAAAGGATCAAATATAACTACAGATAAATATTTTCTTGGCCAGGCGCAGTGGCTCATGCCTTTAATCCCGCTCTTTGGAAGGCCGAGGTGGGCAGATCACTTGAGGTCTGGAGTTTGAGACTAGCCTAGCCAACATGGTGAAACCCTGCCTCTATTAAAAATACAAAAATTAGGCCGGGCACGGTGGATCACGCTGGTAGTCCCAGTAATTTGGGAGGCCAAGGCAGGTGGATTACCTGAGGTCAGGAGTTCAAGACCAGCCTGGCCAACATGGTGAAACACTGTCTGTACTAAAAATATAAAAATTATCCAGGCATAGTGGTGGGCGCCTGTAATCCCAGATGCTTGGGAGGCTGAGGCAGGAGAATTGCTTGAACCTGTGATACAGAAGTTGCAGGGAGCTGACAGCGTGCACGGTCTTGGCTAACTGCAACTTCTGCCTCTAAAAAAAATTTTTTTAGACCTCTGTTATTGTCACAACTTTAAAATGTTTTCAGGCTCAAATTCTAGATAAGTAGACATTTTTATTGTTTACCCTTACTTAAATTTGAGGTTTCCTTCAGTGCCCAATCCTTGTCACTGCTAGCTAATTTCCCAAAGTCATAAAGAAGTCTCTCAAAAATAACGAATATTCAGCCAGGTGTGGTGGCTCACGCCTGTAATCCTAGCGCTTTGGGAACGGAGGCGGGTGGATCACTTGAGGTCAGGAGTTTGAGACCAGCCTGGCCAACATGGTGAAACGCTGTCTGTAGTAGAAATACAAAAATTAGCCAGGCATGGTAGCGGGTGCGTGTAATCCCAGCTACTTGGGAGGCTGAGACAGGAGAATGGCTTGAACCTTGGAGGTGGAGGTTGCAGTGAGCCAAGATCTCACCATTGCACTTCAGTCTGGGGAACAGAGCAAGACTGTCTCAAAAAAAAAAATAATAATAATAATAATATTCATTAACTCAGAATCTTCTGAATCCCCCTTGACCACTGCATTTTCTTACTGTAGGAGGATCTCCTGATGCAGTCCAGCAAAGAACTTTCACATGTGGACCTCCCTGAAGATTTTCTAAGGAGCAAAGGTATTTATTTCTCTCAAATCTCTTCCTTTATCCACTTACTGCAAATACTGTTTTAGTTACGTTTCCATTTTGCATTGAGAATATAAGGGTTATAAGTCCCTGCCTTGTAGGGTGTACTTAACTATAGGAACTGTAACTTCACTGTAGATCGTATCTTAGTATTGCCCATGGATGTACTTGCACAGTGCACTGCAGCCTCAACCTCCCGGGCTCAAGTGATCTTCATACCTCGGCCTCCCAAGTAGCTGGGACTACAGGCGCGAGCCACCATACCTGACTGATTTTCTATTTTTTTTTTTTTGTACTTTTTTTAGAGGCAAGGTCTCACCACGTTGCCTAGGCTGGTCTCGAACTCCTGGGCTCAAGTGATCCTCCTGCCTCTGCCCCAGAAAGTGCAGGATTACAGGCATGAACCACCGCACCCAGCAAGTCCCTTTCTTTTGAGTGTGTTGAACCTTTATTGGATTTTATATCATCAAATATACTATATTTGCCTGTTTAGAAGGGTTAACTGGGACAGGGGAGACATGTACCCAGTATAGTTCAGCATGTGGTAGTGTATCGTTTTCTTCTTCTGTGGGGTCAGGGATGAGAGAAAATGTTTACTCCAGGTCACCTTGAGCGTTTTCAAGGCAATTTCATTACCTTTTTGCTCCTCAAAACAATGGTTGGGTATAGAGATCTGAGGTTATTACTTTTAGATTGGTTGATTGATTGAGGAGGAAGTTGAGGTCCAAAAGAGAGTAGCTGAGATAAGGTTCTCCTCTTCTCACCCCAAGGCTAAAAATAATCTTAGATTACTTTAGAGAGGACTATGTGTCAATTAAGGCTAATACAGAATCATCAGGCTGGGCACAGTGGCTCACGTCTGTAATCCCAGCACTTTGGGAGGCCAGGGTGGGAGGATTGCTTAAGTCCAAGAGTTTGAGATTAGCTTGGGCAACGTGGCAAAACCCCTTCTCTATAAAAAATGCGAAAATTAGCATGGCAGCACACACACCTGTGGTCCCAGCTACTTGGGAGGCTAAGGCAGAAGGATCACTTGAGCCCTGGGAGGTTGAGGCTGTAGTGAGCTGTGATCACACCACTGTACTCCATCCTGGGCAACAGAGCAAGACTCTGTCTCACTAAATAAATAAATAATATAATATAATCAGAACCTCACAAAGAGAAGATAAAGTGAATATGCTAAGTCAGTGGTCCCCGACATTTTTGGAGTCAGGAACCTGTTTCGTGGAAGACAGTTTTTCCACGGATCTGGTGGGGTGGATGCTTTTAGCATGATTCAAGTGCATTGCATTTATTGTGCACTTCGTTTCTATTCTTATTCCATTGTAATATATAATGAAATAATTATATGACTTCCCATAATGTAGAATCAGTGGGAGCCCTGAGCTTGTTTTCCTGCAACTAGGTGGTCCCCTCTGGGGTTGATGGGAGACAGTGACAGATCATCAGGCATTAGATTCTCGTAAGGAGCTTGCAACCTAGATCCCTTGCATGTACAGTTCACAATAGGGTCCACACTCCTATGAGAATATAATGCTAGTGTTTATCTGGCAGGAGGCGGAGCTCAGGCAGTAATGCAAGCATGAGGAGCAGCTGTAAATGCAGATGAAGCTTTGCTCACTTGCCTGCTTCTCACCTCCTGCTGTGCGGCCCGATTTCTAACAGATGAAGGATGGGTACTGGTCCATGGCCCAGGGTTGGGGACCTCTGCATTAAATTATATGAACATTTTGTTACTGTGATAACACATCAGATTTGACTCTTAGCTTCTTGGCAGCTTGGACACAAAAGGAAGCACAAATCTTTCTTATGAAAAAGGACATTTGTCCCAGTTTATCACCCAGCTTCCTGCTGCTGCAGATTTCCTCTGTGGCTCAAAGGCTTCACTGTCCAGTGTAGATTAAAGGACATTCCTCTGAAGATGAGAAATGTTGTTTTGTACATAAATCTCACCCTGTTCTTAGAGCCTTACTAGGGATGCAGTTTAGTGGGCCCCTAACCCCACCCCCAAGATCTGTTTAGTGGGGCTCCAGTACTGCTGTATTTAGTCTTTGATATATATTCACCCACATCTTACCACAAAATTTACTGTCTATTGAACTACACTTCATTTAACCACTGAACTGGCCTTTTAAACAGGAGAACCAGGGTTATTTTCTGCTTGGAAATCTGCCTTTTCAAAATTACTTGGCTACTCTCCACCTAAGAAGCTGGTCCACGTTGAACATAGATAAGATGAACTCTCCTGAACAATATCTGCAGCTAAATTACTCTGTGACACTTCTCTTTATGTTCTAATATCATGCTTAGTTAATGACTTAAATTGGTAAAATATTTGATTTTTTCTTCTCCCCCAAACCCATGGATAAGGGTCTCAGTTTGGTATAGGGGAGCTTGAAATCAGCATCTCTACTAGAGTTTTTAGCAGCAATGGCCTAGTTCATTCTGTCCTCCAAGAACCTTCCAGGGTATTCCTGTGTTGCACATGAGGAAGCAAGCTCAGCTGTCCAAAGTCACAGCCGGTTATAGCAAGCCAGAGAAGAAGATTCTATGGAGACAGGCCTGTGAAGATGTTGAGCCCTGGGAGCATGAGCAATATATGCCATCACCATGGATTTGATTTAAATAGACCCACGTGCTCTTCTGTAGTGTGGCCAGCATTTTGGCTTGCTCTACCAAGGTCAGGCATCTGCTACTTTATCTTTACTACGGAATTAAGAACTGAATGCAAAAAAAAAAAAAAAAAAAAGGCCGGGTGCGGTGGCTCATGCCTGTAATCCCAGCACTTTGGGAGGCCAAGGCGGGTGGATCACGAGGTCAAGAGATCGAGACCATCCTGGCTAACATGGTGAAACCCCATCTCTACTAAAAATATAAAAAATTAGCCGGGCGTGGTGGCGGGCACCTGTAGTCCCAGCTACTCGGGAGGCTGAGGCAGGAGAATGGCGTGAACCCGGGAGGCGGAGCTTGCAGTGAGCCGAGATCACGCCACTGCACTCCAGCCTGGGTGATGGAGTGAGACTCCATCTCAAAAAATAATAATGATTATTAAAAAAACCATCTTGGCTAACACAGTGAAACCCCATCTCTACTAAA
The DNA here is from genome assembly GCF_006542625.1 of Nomascus leucogenys. Classification (NCBI taxonomy): domain Eukaryota; kingdom Metazoa; phylum Chordata; class Mammalia; order Primates; family Hylobatidae; genus Nomascus; species Nomascus leucogenys. The sequence goes on along the minus strand of NC_044387.1, from coordinate 58,969,795 downwards.
AATACAAGGAAAAAAAAATTAGCCAGGTATGGTGGCGGGCGCCTGTAGTCCCAGCTACTCGAGAGGCTGAGGCGAGAGAATGGCGTGAACCCCGGAGGCGAAGCTTGCAGTGAGTGGGGATCGCTCCACTGCACTCCAGCCTGGGCGGCAGAGCAAGACTCTGTCTCAAAAAAAAAAAAAAAAAAAAAAAAACTGAATGATGCCTCATAGAAATCAAGCTTGTCTCCAGGGCTCCAGCTGCCAAAATCTTCGCTCTGCCCCACCCAGATTTAAGTTTTCTTTCTTTCTTTCTTTTTTTTTTTTTCTTTCTGTCACCCAGGCTGGAGTGCAGTGGTACGATCTTGGCTTACTGCAACCTCCGTCTGCTGGGTTCAAGCAATTCTCCTGCCTCAGCCTCGAGTAGCTGGGACTACAGGCACGCGCTACCATGCCCAGCTGATTTTTTTGTATTTTTAGTAGAGACAGGGTTTTACTATGTTGGCCAGACTTGTCTCAAACTCCTGACCTCAGGTGATCCACCCGTCTCAGGCTCCCAAAGTGCTGAGATTACAGGTGTCAGCCACCGCACCCGGCCCAGATTTAAGTTTTCTTGATGAAAATCTAATATATACTTGCTACCTTTGTTTCATTAAGTGTTTGCATAGTTGAGCGCTGTGCAAATTACTTGATTTTATTTATTACATTTTGGTTATTCTGAGTGAGAGGACTTCAGTGTAATTATAAATTGGCTGAAGAATGATTTGGGATCCCCTGCACCAAGTTGTTTAGTAAGTGAACCTCTGCTACTACACTCTCCCCTCGGTGCATATTTTTACTTCTCTGTATAAATGTCCCACTCTCAGTACTATCAAATTACCATGGTATTCCAGAGTTTTGGGATTCTTTTGTTTAATTGATTTGTAATGTGCATGGTTTGGGGATATATGTGATAATACATTCATATAATTTGAAAAGATCAATTTGTGTACTTGGGATTTCCATCACCTTAAATATTTGTCTTTTCTGTATGGTAGAACCATTTGAATTCTTCTCTTCTGGCTATTTTGAAATATGTAATAGATAATTGTAAGCTATAGGCACAATCATATGTCTGCTGCTTGCTGCTGCTCAATTAGCAAAAATGGCAGCAGGTTGAACTTTTTTTTTTTTTTTTGTGACAGAGTCTTGCTCTGTTGCCCAGGCTGGACTGCAGTGGCACTATCTCGGCTCACTGCAAACTCCGCCTCCTGGGTTCATGCCATTCTCCTGCCTCAACCTCCCGAGTAGCTGGGACTACAGGTGCCCGCCACCACTCCTGGCTAATTTTTTGTATTTTTAGTAGAGACGGGGTTTCACCGTGTTAGCCAGGATGGTCTCGATCTCCTGACCAGATTGAACCTTTTAAAAGGACTTTTGCTGTAATAACCAGAAGGAGCCTTTAATTGGTTGGATGCACTTTTGCCTGTCATTCCTTATTTCTTGATTGCAGTAGGGCAGACACATGAGAAGTGGGCGTGGGGGAGCAGTGGTGGGAGTGTTTGAGTTGACTGGCCATCTCACAGGGGAGATCTTCCCCATCAGGCACTCTTGCTGGTTCCTCACCCTTTCTGCTGTCCTGACTTTTAATATGCCTCTTTCAATAATTTTCTGTTTAGTTAATTTTACAAAACTGATGTTATCAAGTTTATTTGTTTTATCTTGTTTTCAGAGAGTTCCCTATAACTGGGCTTGTCTGGGAAGTTTATGTGTAAGAAAGGTGAAATGGTATCAGGAACAATGGCAATATTAGTTCCTGCTCATTATTGTGAGACTTAATTCCCACAGTAGTGATTTCTATGAAGACTTATTTAGGATGGTCACCAGAAATTGGAAGAGCTTTGAGGAAGAGGTGAAAGTAGTCAATTAGGGAAAATCTACCTTATATAAGTTGGAGAACTACATGTTTATTTTTTTTTTATTTTATTTTATTTTATTTATTTTGAGATGGGTTCTCACTCTGTCGCCCAGGCTGCAGTGCAGTGGCTGACTGCAACCTTCACTTCCGGGGCTCAAGCAATTCTCCTGCCTCAGCTTCCCAAGTAGCTGGGATTACAGGTGCCTGCCACCATGCACGGCTGATTTTTTTGTATTTTTAGTAGAGACAAGGTTTCACCATGTTGGCCAGGCTGGTCTTGAACTCCTGATCTCAAGTGATCTGCCCACCTCTGCCTCCCAAAGTGCTGGGATTACAGGTGTGAGCCACCATGCCCAGCTGTGTATTTACAAATTCTTGAATAGGGTAGCACCGTCTGCTGTAATAGGGAAAGTAGGCTAGTTTCACAACGTAAGTATTGTGTGTTGAATCAGGATTTTGAGGCTGCCTTTTGTAAATGATTGGTATCTGAAAACCTGTGGCTTGCAGTACATATTTGTTAATCTAATATTTGCTGACTCTAAACATTTTAAAATGCTGTGTCTAGCCTAGTTATTCCATTTTAACTGTTCTCAGGTCCAGTAAAATAAAAAAACAGAGCAAAAGAAAGGCACCTTTTATATGGCAGGCACTGTCCCATATGACATCTTACATGCATTATTTAATTTAATCCTCAGTGTAGCACTGAGGTAATTGTACTTTCCCCACTTTTTACAATAAAAGAAACCAAGACTGGCCGGGCGCTGTGGCTCACGCTTGTAATCCCAGCACTTTGGGAGGCCGAGGTGGGCAGATCACGAGGTCAGGAGATCGAGACCACGGTGAAACCCCATCTCTACTAAAAATACAAACAAAAAAAAATTAGCCGGGCGTGGTGGTGGGCGCCTGTAGTCCCAGCTACTCGGGGAGGCTGAAGCAGGAGAATGGCGTGAACCCAGGAGGCGGAGCTTGCAGTGAGCCGAGATTGCACCACTGCACTCCAGCCTGGGCGACAGAGTGAGACTCCCGTCTCAAAAAAAAAAAAAAAAAAGAAACCAAGACTTAAAGGTAAGTATCACAGAGCTACAGGGCACAGTGACTCACACCTGTAATCCCAGCACTTTGAGAGGCTGAGGTGGGAGGATTGCTTGAGCTCAGGTGTTCAAGATCAGCCTGGGCAACATAAATAACCTTGTTTCTACAAAAAATACAAAAATTAGCTGGACATGGTGGCGTATGCCTACAGTCCCAGCTCCTTGGGAGGCTGAGGTGAGAAGATCACTTGAGCCCAGGAGTTGGAGGCTGCAGTGAGCCATGATGGCGCCACTGCACTCCAGCCTAGGCAACAAAGCGAGACCCTATCTCAAAAAAAAAAAAAAGTATCACAGAGCTGTGATTGAAGCTTAGCTTGTCTGGCTTCACAGTCAGGGCTCTTTCTCATAGTAATTGCCGCTCTCAGGACCTGTTGAGAAATGGATAGGGAAGCCGTAGAAACTCAGTATTAATAGCATTTGTTTATTTGACCTAACTGTATTCGTTCATTAATTTTATGAATATTTTATTAAGTACTCTTGTGCTTTTATATACCAGGCATTATGCTGAACCATAAGGAAGAGAACAAAACAAGATCCTTACCCTCACAGAGTTTATATTCTAGTAAGAATTAGATTTTTTTTTTTTTTTTTTTTTTTTTTTTTGAGACGGAGTCTCGCTCTGTCACCCAGGCTGGAGTGCAGTGGCGCAATCTCGGCTCACTGCAAGCTCCGCCTCCCGGGTTCAAGCCATTCTCCTGCCTCAGCCTCCCGAGTACCTGGGACTACAGGCGCCCACCACCACGCCCGGCTAATTTTTTGTATTTTTAGTAGAGACAGGGTTTCACTGTCTTGGCCAGGATGGTCTCGATCTCCTGACCTCGTGATCCGCCCGCCTCGGCCTCCCAAAGTGCTGGGATTACAGGCGTGAGCCACCGCGCTCGGCCAAGAATTAGATTTTAAATTTTTTGTTCTTTTTTTTTTTTTTTTTTTTTTTTTTTGAGATGGAGTCTCGCTCTGTTGCCCAGGCTGGAGTGCAGTGGCACAATCTCGGCTCGCTGCAAGCTCTGCCTCCCAGGTTCACACCATTCTCCTGCCTCAGCCTCTCCGAATAGCTGGGACTACAGGCACCCGCCACCACGCCTGGCTAGTTTTTTTGTATTTTTAGTAGAGACAGGGTTTCACCGTGGTCTCAATCTCCTGACCTCGTGATCCACCCGCCTCGGCCTCCCGGAATGCTGGGATTACAAGCGTGAGCCACCACGCCCGGCCTTTTTTTTTTTTTCTTTTTTTTGAGACAAGGTCACTACTTATTCTGTTACCCAGGCTGGAGTGCAGTAGTGCAATCACAGCTCATTGCAGCCTTGACCTCCTGGGCTCAAGCATCCTCCTGCCTCAGCCTCCCAAGTAGCGGGGACTAAAGGCACACACCACTATGCTTAGCTGATTTTTTTTTCCTTTTAAATTTTTTGTAGAGACAGTCTCCTTGTGTTGCCCAGGCTGGTTCAAACTTCTGGGCTCAAGCATTCCTTCTGCCTCAGCCTCCCAAAGTGCTGGGGTCACCGTTGTGAGGTACTGCATCCAACTCAGGAATTAGATTGTTTTGTTTTATTTTTTGTTTTTTGAGACAGAGTCTTGCTCTGTCACCCAGGCTAGAGTGTAGTGGCCTGATCTTGGCTCACTGCAACCTCCGCCTCCTAGATTCAAGCAATTCCCCTGCTTCAGCCTCCCCAGTAGCTGGGATTATAGGCAGGTGCCACCATGCCCAGCTAATTTTTATATTTTCGGTAGAGAAGGGTTTTTGTCATGTTGGCCAGGCTAGTCTTGAACTCCTGACCTCATGTGATCCATCCACCTCGGCCTCCCAAAATGCTGGGATTACAGGCATGAGCCACCACTGGAATTACAGGCATGAGCCACCACGCCTGGCCGATCTTTAAATAGATTTGCATTTTGCTTTTTCTGTTTAATACAGGTGTCCTGTTTTTTATATATGTATAAAATCATGTGTACCTATACCCATACATACACACATGTTCGTGTGTATAGTGTGCTAGTCAGGGTTCTCTTAGGGGAACAGAAGTAATAGGAGATCACCTGAGGTCGAGAGTTTGAGACCAGCCTGGCCAACATGGTGAAACCCCGTCTGTAGTAAAAACACAAAAAAAATTAGCTAGGCAGGCCAGGCGCGGTGGCTCACGCCTGTAATCCCAGCACTTTGGAAGGCCAAGGCGGGTGGATCATGAGATCAGGAGATCGAGACCATCCTGCCTAACATGGTGAAACCCTGTCTGTACTAAAAATACAAAAAGAAATTAGCCAGGTGTGGTGGTGGGCATCTGTAGTCCCAGCTACTCAGGAGGCTGAGGCAGGAGAATGGCATGAACCCGGGAGGCGGAGGTTGCAGTGAGCCGAGATTGCGCCACTGCACTCCAGCCTGGGCGACAGAGCAAGACTCCGTCTCAAAAAAAAAAAAAAAAAAAAAAAAAAATTAGCTGGGCAGGCCAGGCGTGGTGGCTCATGCCTATAATCCCAGCACTTTGGGAGGCTGAGGCAGGCGGGTCACCTGAGGTCAGGAGTTCGAGACCAGCCTGGCCAACATGGTGAAACCCCATCTCTACTAAAAGTACAAAAATTAGCCGGGCATGGTGGCAGGTGCCTGTAATCCCAGCTATTCAGGAGGCTGAAGCAGGAGAATTGCCTGAACCCAGGAAGTGGAGGTTGCAGTGAGCCAATATTGTGCCACTGCACTCCAGCCTGGGCGACAAGAGCGAGACTCCATCTCAAAAAAAAAGAAGAAAAAAAAAATTAGCTGGGTGTGGTTGCAGGCACCTAGAATCCCAGCTACTCAGGAAGCTGAGGCAGGAAAATCGCTTGAGCTGGGAGGTGGAGGTTACAGTGAGCTGAGATCGCACTACTGTACTCCAGCATGGGCAACAGAGCAAGACTCTGTCTGAAAAAAATAAATAGGTAAATAAATAAAGTTTTATGTATAGTTGTTTTTTTCCAAGGACTAATTTTTTCTACGACATCTAATTTCAAGTACTGAGAAAATGGTCATCTAGTAAAATAAGCTGTTATTGTGAGTCTGCTTTATTAATGTTTTAAAATGAAAGTCTCTGAAGACTGAATGAGAATACAACATAGGGACATGTTTCTGTGTTGTATTCAGTTGTCCAGCATTGATCTGTGAACTCTGTATTAAACTTTCAGCAAGAGGCATTTGTCGAAAATTACCTGTTTCTGCCAGATACAGTTTTGGCCCTCTGTTATATTTTTAGAGAAGAACAAAATGAATGGTATAGCATGCTGACTTTCCGGTTTTCTTTTTGAGTTGGGTCTTCTGTTGCCCTTGGTAGCATAGCATAATAAAATGCATGAAGGTAGACCAAGTGATTTTTTATTACTGCATACTAATTTGGATTTATTTCTCTTATTCAGAAGGAAATGTACAGATTGCAGCTGAAACTCTGCTAAAATCCACCGAAGTACAAGGTATGAAGGTCAATGGGACTAAGACGGATAATAATGAAGGACACAAAAATGGCAATGTGAGTAAAGATCTCTCAGCTGGATGCAACGAATTCCCAGAAGTAGACAAAATCATGACCAGTGATGAGGTTTCAGAAACCAGCACATTAGTTACCCCAGAACCTTTAACCTTTGTGGACCCTGTATTAACAGAAGCAACTCCTAAAGAAAAAGAATGTGAAGAATTAAAAAGTTGTCCTTGGTTGTCATTACCAGGAAACAGTGCCATTTCTAATGTGGACAATGGGAAGGAAGAGTTGTGTAAACCAAACCTGGTCTGTGAAGCAGATAACAATCAACAACAGCTTCATGGCCACCATAATGAACAACCCAGTTCTACATGTGATAGTCCCACAGCCACAAGCCCCTTGAAAGAAAATTCTGAAGTTTCATGTTTCGCATCAGACTTATCTGATCCAGAATCCAGAACAATATCCTTAGAAAACTGTGGTTTTGAAGGTGGTGGTTTGCTAAAGAGATCTGCTGAAAAGACAGACAGTTCTTATTTTTATAGGGGGGATGATCAAGGGAAGAACTTGGGTTCTAGAGAAGAAAATGAAGAACAGCTTTTGATTCCCAGGAGTGAAAGAGGTGGACCTTTTCTTTTTAATGCCAGGGAACCAGAAAAGGAGATTAGTGGTCGTTGTTCTGGTGAAAAAGAGCCTGTTGTTTCTCCAAAGGAAAATATCCACAATAACTGCATTCAAGACAGTCTTCATACAGGGAGCTCTAGTTCTTTAATGCCCAATTCTTTTACTGAAGCCACAGAAGTAATGTTAAATAAAAATGATTTGAAAATTACTGTACACGTTCAAGGTAACTTGACAAACCCTGAGGACCATAAAGAAACTTTTACCAATATGAGCCATCCAGGTGGACACTCTGAAGAAAGCAATTTTTCCTCCTCGATGCAGATTGAAGAGGCAGGACAGACAACCCCTATAGAGCCCAATATATTAAGTAAATCTTTTTACACTAAAGACTGTAACTCCTTAGTCAGCATCCAGAGAAATCTGGAAAGCAACACCCAGTTAAATGAAGCATCATGTAATGATTTTCTGTTTGAAAGAAAATCCATTGTGAGTTTAATGCCAGAGGATCAGATAAGTCCTATAAGTGAGGTATTAAAACCCAAGAAAGGTACTGCTCTGTTGCCACCATCCCCAGAATTTGATTACAGACCTGAGTCAGAAAAAGTTGTACAGACCTCACATAATGATATTCCACTTTTAGATGAACAGAGCATAGCCTGTGAGATGAATGAACTTTCTGGTACCAATGAACTGGTTGTAAACAAAGTAGAAAGTGAATGTGTTTTAAATCAACAAGTGTCCCTTAATTCTCAAGACCATGCAAATTTGCCAACTGACTCTCTACTGCATTCAAACAAAGAGATGCCTTTAGCAACAGGCAGAGATGCCCATCAGAGCCATCACCCTCCATTAGAGGGTAGAGCAGATGTCATTGCTGATATACAAACCATTCCCGTTCAGACAAAAATGAAAGACATCTCTCCACCAGGTAACCAAACCTGTGGTGCCTCTTCAAACTGTCCCACCTTAAACATCAAACCAGTAAGTCTAGAGAGAAAAAAAGAAATGGCTGATTCAGGAACAAAAGTTCTACATTCCAGGCTGCGCTCAAATAAGAGAGAAGCAGCTGGCTTTCCTCAAGTGGTCTCTGTCATAGAATGTCACAGTGTTCAATCTCAGGATATCTCTAGCTGTCATTGTGTAAGAAAAAATGCATCCGAAGAAAACATGTGCTCTGCTTCTGCTGCTTTCAAGTCCAGCAAAATCAGCCTGCAAGTTGATAACTCTTTGATAACAAAATATGAAAATGCATTTCAGCACCGTGATCACCGCTGCCAAGGAACAGGACACTCTGTGGAAAAAAGCAGCTGTAAAGTGAGTTACACATCAGAGGAAAGGGAACTTGGTGGGAGAGAAACGAATGGCAGCCTTCCAGGAGATAAGATCAGAAACAAAATGACAGCAGGCTTGTTAAATAGTGGAATTTCAAACAAAACCATTCACACCTCCAGTAGCATCAAACTCAGTGAGGAAGGGCTGGAAGGAAAGGAGCAGGATGTATCCAAAGAAACTGTATTTTGTAAGTATAACATCTCTGATCATGCTATACAAGAACTAAACCAGACTGCAAACATTCCAGGTCCTGAAAAAGTGTTGGACCAGTCTCCCACTATTATGTTCTCCAGTTTTAAAAATGTAAAAGCAGTTGAAACACTTGATCAAAAGGCAGATGAAGTTCTTGACTGTCAGAGTAACCAAAACAGACCAGATGAATGCAAAAGTGAAGGTCAGTCAGCCAAGGAGATGCTAGGTAGTGACCAGAGAGAGACTGTCACCGAGCCTCACAGGGAGGTAAACCACAACCAAAAGGATCTGCTGGTCAGCTCAGGCAGTAATAACTCACTACCTTGTGGTAGTCCAAAGAAAGGCAATTTGAAAGGAGCCTTTGTCAAGATGTCTGGTTGTGATGAGTCCACAGAAGGTATGGTAGACATTGTCTACATGGACTGTAGTAATAAGCTTACAGAAGGTGTGTTGGACGTGAAGGCATCTAATCCACTGGATTGTGGTGCAAGGCAAGAGAAACTGGCATTCCAAGAGGACTCCAGGAGTACTGTGTCTCGGAGAGAACTGGATGCTGCACATACAGGAACAACTGGTCAGGTCTCAGATTTCCCAGTTACTGCTGCTTCTACAGTGGACTTTCTCAAAATAAAAAAATCATGTGAAGAAAGCATATACAGATCTTTAAAAGACTGTGAAATGGAAAAGTGTCCAGACTCTTGTGCCCATGAGATGGAGTCTGTTGCAGATCATGAACCAAATAAAAGAATATTGGGCAGAGTAAATGTGCCTTTAAATGATAGCCATTATGGAGAGCAAGATAAAGGAACATCTCTCAGAGAAACACAAGAAATGACTGAAGGATCAAGACTAGAACTAAACTCTGAGTTTGGCAAAGAAAGTACCTTTGGAATTTCCTCAAAAGAGTTGATGTCTTGCCATGATGAAAGCTCTGTTTCCCTAAGAAGCCTGAAATCCATTGAAATAATGTCTTCTCAAGAAAATTCAGAAACTAATGTTAACAGTGAAGAAACTGACCTGAAAAATCTTTGTAAACCAAAAGATGGTGAAATGCTTTGTGAAAATGTAAAGGACTGCACAGTCCTTCCTGAGATGAAGGAAAAAGTATCAAGAGATCGGAGTAATTCTAGTGACAGAGACAGCGTATGTACCTGTGTGGAAAAGAATACTTGCAAAGCATGTCACCCTCACGAGAATTCCTCTGACGGACATTTGCCTTTGACAGTGAAAACAGCTACTAAAGTGAAAGGAGAAGAAATCGAAGAGCATCAGAGGGGACTACTGGGTTACTTAACTGTTGGGGAGCAATCTGAGGAGTTGGTTACCAGAGAAGCTGGCGATAGCAGTCATGTGAGCAACATCTCTCAGACCGATGTTAAATGCTGGGGGATACTTAATCATGCTGAAAAACAGCAGAGCCCTGAGGTTTTGGACTACATGTTGCAGAAAGAAGAGGAATGTATACATCAACAAAAAGCACATATGATATCGAAACAATGCATATCATCTAGTCTGTTGTTAGATGATGCACAAAATAAGAACCAACCTAAAGTTGACAAAAATGAGTTCACCATGATGAATGAAATCACCCTAGCAAAGCTGGCCAAGGACAACATTGTGGCACAGACTCAGCAGTTAGAAGACCAGAAGGAGGAAAGCTTACATCATCCATTAAAGGACACTGAGTCATGCACAAGTCCTTGCCTTCTTGGTGCCCCTCGGAAAGCACAAGACCCCTCCTCTGCTGGGTGTGATCAAATACATGGTGCCTTTGCGAAGAAAGGAATGCTTCCCTTAAAGAAGCAGCCCCATCGAACTTGTAAGAAAGTTTCCTATCAGGAGCAAATCATTGTTGGGAGAAAAATAGGTAGAATCAGAAGTTCTGCCTTTTTAAAGAGTTCCTCCAATCTCATCCCCACAAAAGCGCACAGACTTCTCAGTTTGTGTACTCTGTCTGCACCTACACGATTAGAACCTGAAACAGCACCTACCAACAGCTTGGTTAGTCACATACCAAAGCAGACGGCTACACCGTACCATCCCTTGAGGAGCCTGAATTTTAGGAAGACTACCAAAGAATCAGCCTTACTAAACAAGCTGTCCATCCTTGCCTCCAAACTGGCCCCAGCCATGAAGACTCAGAAACTAAGATACCGACGGTGTTCCTCTGAACTTCTTCCAATGGCTAAAAGCTACAAGCGCCTCAGATATAAAAGGCTCCTGGATGGATTTTCATCCAGCACAGAGCAGCTGAATCCATATTTGGCAGCTAGTGGATGGGATAAGAGGCCTAACAGTAAGCCCATGGCACTTTATTCTCTCGAATCCATCAAGATGACCTTCGTAGATTTGAGCAACAAGATGCCGTCCCTGCTGTTTGGTTCTGAAATCTTCCCAGTATCCTTTCATGTGAAATCATCCAGCTCAGATTGCACGACTGAGTCCTCAAGGACTTTTCCTGAGCACTGTGCTCCGGCAAGGCTTGCCTTAGGAGAGGCCCTCCAGTGCCCGTCTCAACCTCCCAAGTGGACCTTTTCTTTCTTCTTGTCCCACGGTTGCCCTGGGATGGCCACATTCAGGGAAGACACTGGCGTCCATAGTCAGACCCACACTCAGGCTCCTCCCCAGCCTCCAGCTCCTCTCCAAGACTATGGAGGCACTGCCATAGTCCAGACCAGAGCAGACTGCTCTGTCCTTGGCCTTCACACACTTCTAGCACTTTGTTCCCCAGGATGTTACCGAATCTGGACAAAAAAACGGAGCTTCTCCAGCCACATGCCTACCATGCAGAGGCTCTTCATGACCCAGTTTACACAGGGCTTGAAAGGGTTACGGTCTCCAGCCTCCATAGCGGACAAGGTCTTCTGTTCTCTGCCCTACTCAGTGGGCAGAGTCCTATCCATTTGGAGCCAGCATGGGCCTTCTGTCTGCTCCTTCGAAATCTCTTCTCTTCATTCCCCTCACTGCAAGCGGCAACCAAGTCTGGGCACCACAAGCAGGTAAAATCTGTCCCCTGTTCTTTATAAATGTCCCATATTTGCTTCCTGTCGCTGGGGAGATGAGAGGGGAACTGCGGGAAATGCAAGGCTATTTAGAGTCCTCTTGGGTCTGCATTTTCTATTTACCTTGCCAAATCTCAGCCGAGAAAATACAATAGTAATTCTTAAGCATAGGACCCCCACCCCCCGCTCAGTTTTCCTGTAGAACCTACTTCTGTATTTCACACCATTCTTTTTTCTGTCCATTTCATTCTTCAAACCATCAAGTCTGTTGAATCTTTTTTTTTTTTTTTTTTTTGATTCACTCTTCTTGCCCAGGCTGGAGTGCAATTACCGCAACCTCCACCTCCCGGGCTCAAGCAGTTCTCCTCATTTAGCCTCCAGAGTAGCTGGGATTACAGGCATGCACCACCACACTCCGCTAAGTTTTTGCATTTTTTAGTAGAGACGGGAGTTTCTTCATGTTGGTCAGGCTGGTCTTGAACTCCTGACCTCAGGTGATCCGCCTGCCTCAGCCTCCCAAAGTGCTAGGATTGCGTGCATAAGCCAACCAGGCTGCTTTTATTTATTTATTTATTTTTATTTTTATTATTTTTTTTGAAACAGTCTCATTCTTGTCACCCAGGCTGGAATGCAGTGGTGCAATCTCGGCTGACTGCGACTTCTGCCTCCTGGATTCAAGCGATTCTCCTGCCTTAGCCTCCCGAGTAGCTGGGATTACAGGTGCCCGCCACCATGCCTGGCTAATTTTTGTGTTTTTAGTAGAGACGGGGTTTCACCGTGTTGGCCAGGCTGGTCTTGAACTCCTGGCGTCCAGTGATCCTCTCACCTTGGCCTCCCAAAGTGCTGAGATTACAGGCGGTCGCCACCATGCCCAGCTGAATCTTCTTTTCTACTCTTGCGTCCATCTTGCAGAAAACAAACACCCATTACAAGTGAAAGACTATAAATAGTAACACATAATCACTTGTAACATTATCTCCTTCACAAAGCACTAAACAGCCAGCACCTAACTCTTTGATATGTAGAGGACACAGAATAAATATATATATATATATATATGTTTTTTTTTTTTTTTTTTTTTTTTTTTGAGACAGAGTCTCGCTCTGTCGCCCAGGCTGGAGTGCAGTGGCGCAATCTCGGCTCACTGCAAGCTCTGCCTCCCGGGTTTACGCCATTCTCCTGCCTCAGCCTCTCCGAGTAGCTAGGACTACAGGCACCCGCCACCACGCCCGGCTAATTTTTTGTATTTTTAGTAGAGACGGGGTTTCACCGTGGTCTCGATCACCTGACCTCGTGATCCACTCGCCTCGGCCTCCCAAAGTGCTGGGATTACAAGTGTGAGCCACCGCGCCCGGCAAATATATTTTTAGTTAATGAATAAATTACACAGGTATCACCAGATATGGTTTATGAACCCTTGCCTTTCTTTTGGCAATGTAGAGGCTTCAAAAATTGGCATTTACCTACTTCAGTTTTAGGATTTATAGAACTTACAGTGAACTGGGACGGAGTTCTTGGGGTGTGATCATTGAGAATAGTTGGAAATAATTTCATCGATGTCATTGTACCTTCTAATTGAAAATAAGAGAAGAAAAAGAATTTGAGAGTTTAACTACTCATCTCAAGAATCCATAAAGAGTGGCTGGGCACGGTGGCCCATGCCTTTAATCCCAGCACTTTGGGAGGCCAAGACGGGTGGATCACGAGGTCAGGAGGTTGAGACCATCCTGGCTAACACCATGAAACTCCGTCTCTACTAAAAATACAAAAAAATTAGCCGGGCGTGGTGGCGGGTGCCTGTAGTCCCAGCTACTCGGGAGGCTGAGGCAGGAGAATGGCGTGAACCTGGGAGGCAGAGCTTGCAGTGAGCCGAGATCGCACCACTGCACTCCAGCCTGGGTGACAGAGTGAGACTCCCATCTCAAAAAAAAAAAAAAAAACCCTAAAGAGCTGCTATAGACATGATAGATAAACCCTCCTCTTTGTAATTATTTAAGTAAACAAAATATTTTTTAATTTGCCCTTACTATTGTTATAGTTGAAAAATTAGACATAAAATAAGAAGCCTTAATATTCCAAATAGCTTAGGAGGGCCTTGTTCATTGTGTGTCTCTGATGCAGAATCATTGTGTGTCAATAAAGTGGGCTGGTTCAGGGGGATGCAGTGGCTCATGCCTGTAAGCCTAGCACTTCGGGAGGCCAAGGCAGGTGGATCTCTTTAGTCCAGGAGTTTGAGACCAGCCTGGGAAACATTGGCATAACGTTGTCTCTGCTATAAAATACAAAAATTAGTCAGGCATAGTGGCGTATACCTGTAGTCTCAGTTACTCAAAAGGCTGAGATGGGAAGATTGCTTGAACCCAGGAGTCAGAGGTTGCAGTGAGCCAGGATCACACCACTACACTCCAGCCTAGGCAACAGAGCTAGACCCTGTCTCCAAAATGTTTAATTAAAAAGACAACAGGCCGCCTACGGTGGCTCATGCCTGTAATCCCAGCACTTTGGGAGGCTGAGGCAGGCAGATCACGAGGTCAAGAGATTGAGACCGTCTTGGAGGCTGCGCACCGTGGCTCATGCCTGTAATCCTAGCACTTTGGGAGGCTGAGGCAGGCAGATCACCTGAGGTCAGGAGTTCGAGACCAGCCTGGCCAACATGGTGAAACCTTGTCCCTACTAAAAATACAAAAATTAGCTAGGTGTGGTGGCGCATGCCTGTAGTCCCAGCTACTTGGGAAGCTGAGGCAGGAGAATCGCTTGAATCCAGGAGGTAGAGGTTGCAGTGACCCAAGATCGCGCCATTGCACTCCAGCCTGGCAACAGAGCAAGATCTTGCTCCGTCTCAAAAAAAAAAACCAAAAAAACCCCACAGGCGTCTGGGTGCAGTATCTCACGTGTGTAATCCCAGCACTTTGGGAGGCCGAGGCAGGCCTGACCAATGTGGTGAAACCCTGTCTCTACTACAAATACAAAAAAATTTTAGCTGGGTGTGGTGGCTTATGCCTGTAATTCCAGCTACTCAGAGGCTGAGTCAGGAGGATCCCTTGAACCTGGGAGGTGGGGGTTGCAGTGAGCCAAGATCGTGCCATCGCACTCTAGCCTGGGCAACAGAGCAGGATTCTGTCTCCAAAAAAAAAAAAAAACGACAAAAAATAGGCCAGGCATGGTGGCTCATGCCTGTAATCCCAGCACTTTGGGAGGCCAAGGCAGGCGGGTCAGTTGAGGCCAGGAGTTCAAGACCAGCCTGGGCAACCTGGAGAAATAAATCCCATGTCAGCTGGGCACAGTGGCTCATGCCTAAAATCCCAGCACTTTGGGAGGCCAAGGCGGACAGATCAACTGAGGTCAGGAGTTCGAGACCAGCCTGACCAATGTGGAGAAACCCCATCTCTACTAAAAATACAAAATTAGCCAGGCGTGGTGGCACATACCTGTAATCCCAGCTACTCGGGAGGCTGAGGCAAGAGAATCACTTAAACCCAGGAGGTGGAGGTTGTGCTGAGCTGAGATTGCACCATTGCATTCCAGCCTAGGTAACAAGCAAAACTCCGTCTCAAAAAATAAAACATAAAAAAAAAAAAATCCCATCTCTACTAAAAATACAAAAATTAGCCAGATGTAGTGGTGCATGCCCATAATCCCAGCTACTCAGAGGCTGAGGCACAAGAATCAGCAGAGGTTGCAGTGAGCCGAGATCATGCCACTATATTCCAGCCTGGGCGGCAAAGTAAGACTCTGTCTCAAGAAAATTTCAACAGCAACAACAAGGCTGCTGGTGGCCAGGCACTGTGGCTCATGCCTATATTCCCAGCACTTTGGGAGGCCAAGGCGGGCAAATCAGCTGAGGTCAGGAGTTCAGGACCAGCCTAGCCAACATGGTGAAACCTCGTCTCTACTAAAAATACGAAAATTAGCCAGGTGTGGTGGTTCATGCTTGTAATCCCAGCTACTCAGGAGGCTGAGGCAGGAGAACTGCTTGAACCTGGGAGGCAGAGGTTAGGGTGAGCCAAGATCGCACCACTGCACTCCAGCCTGAGCGACAGAGTGAGACTCCATCTCAAAAATAAATAAATAAATAAACAACAAAGTTGCTGGTTTATATTGTGTAGTTCCCTGAGCATCTTAGCAGAAAACTGAATAAATAGAATAGTGTCAGAAAAAAACCCCAGAACATGAACATTGCTGACTAGAATTGAAAGATGAATTGCTGTTACATGTACATGTCCTATAGTTTTTTTTTGTTTGTTTTTTTCCTGAGATGGGAGTTTCGCTCTTGTTGCCCAGGCTGGAGTGCAATGGCGCAATCTTGGCTTGCCGCAACCTCTGCCTCCCAGGTTCAAGCGATTCTCCCACCTCAGCCCCCTGAGTAGCTGGGATTGCAGGCATGCACCACCATGTCCAGCTAATTTTGTATTTTTAGTAGAGATGGGGTTTCTCCATGTTGGTCAGGCTGGTCTTGAACTCCCGACCTCAGGTGATCTGCCCGCCCCAGCCTCCTAAAGTGCTGGGATTACAGGCGTAAGCCACCACGCCCGGCCTTTATAGTTATTTTTAAAAGTTCACTTATTATAAAGACAGCCATGAAAATACATTAGAGTGACTCACATTGTTTTAAATGCTGGTGTACTGCTTTTATTGTCTACTTTGTTGATATGGCTCTAAAATCTCATAATTGTTCTGCTATGTGTTTATGGCACACAGCTTTAAATTGTATTACTTCCGGCCAGGTGCAGTGGCTCACGCCTGTAATCCCAGCACTTTAGGAGGCCGAGTCGGGTGGATCACGAGGTCAGGAGATTGAGACCATCCTGGTTAACATGGTGAAACGCCGTCTCTACTAAAAATACAAAAATTAGCTGTGCGTGGTGGCATGCGCCTATAGTCCCAGCTACTGGGGAGGCTGAGGCAGGAGAATCGCTTGAATCCGGGAAGTGAAGGTTGCAGTGAGCTGAGATCACGCCACTGCACTCCAGCCTGGGCGACAGAGCGAGTCTCCATCTCCCAAAAAAAAAAAAAAGGTTGTGCCACTTCCTCCAAACTGTGTTTGTTCCTGAGGTTAGGATAGATGGTAGTTACTCATTTCACCCTGTGGAGGTGTAGCCCTTTTGCCCCTTTTCGTCTTCCAGAGCTATTTCTTTCCCACCTGATGTTTCTGTTTCCCTCCCTATTTCTAGCTTTTTATTTTACTTTATTTTATTTAAATTCAAATGAAAGGTAGAGGGGGTGGTATTTGTAGATATTTTTCATTGGCTCTAAAAATGCCTTAACATCGTGTGCCTGGGCTTAGAGTTTAGAAGTTTGCTGTTTTTCTTTTCTTTCTTTTTTTTTTTTTTGAGACAGAGTTTCACTCTTGTCTCCTAGGCTGGAGTGCAGTGGCATGATCTAAGCTCACTGCAACCTCCGCCTCCCATGTTCAAGTGATTCTCCTGCCTCAGCCTCCTGAATAGCTGGGATTACAGGCATGTACCACCACACCTGTCTAATTTTGTATTTTTAGTAGAGACAGGATTTCACCAGGTTGGCCAGGCTGGTCTCAAACTCTTGACCTTAGGTGATCCACCCACCTCAGCCTCCCAGAGTACTGGAATTATAGGCACGAGCCACTGTGCCTGGCCAGAAGTTTGCTGTTTTACTAAACAAGCTTACAAATGATTTCTAGCGGGCCGGGCACAGTGGCTCATGCCTATAATCCCAACACTTTGGGAGACTGAGGTAGGCAGACCACAAGGTCAGGAGTTTGAGATCAGCCTGGCCAATATGGTGAAAACCCGTGTCTACTAAGAATCCAAAAATTAGCCTGGCATCCTGGCAGGTTCCTGTAGTCCCAGCTACTCGGGAGGCTGAGGCAGGAGAATTCCTTGAACCCACGAGGTAGAGGTTGCAGTGAGATGAGATCACGCCACTGCACTCCAGCCTGGGTGACAAAGTGAGACTCTGTCTCAAAAAAAAAAAAAAGAGTTTCATTATAAAGGAATTAACTTTTAATAGTTTTCTCCTTTTTTTTTTTTCGTGTGAGATAGAGTCTTGCTCTGTCGCCCAGGCTGGAATGCAGTGGTGTGATCTCGGCTCACTGCAACCTCTGCCTCCTGGGTTCAAGCAATTCTCCTACCTCACCCTCCCAAGTAGCTGGGATTACAGGCATGTGCCATCATGCCCAGCTAAGTTTTGTATTTTTGTAGAGACAGGGTTTCATTGTGTTGGCCAGGCTGGTCTTGAATTCCTGACCTCAGGTGATCCACCCGCCTCAGCCTCCCCAAAGTGCTGGGATTACATGCGTGAGCCACTACGGCTGGCTAGTAGTTTTCTTCTATATAGCTATGTTGTTTTGTTTAGTTTGGTTTTTGAGACAGAGCTCCCTCTGTCGCCCAGGCTGGAGTGCAGTGGTATAATCTCAGTTTACTACAATCTCCACCTCCTGGGTTCAAGCGATTCTCCTGTCTCAGCCTCCTGAGTAGCTGGGATTACAAGTACCCACCACCACACCCAGCTAATTTTTGTATTTTTAGTAGAGATGGGGTTTTGCCATGTTGGCCAGGCTGGTCTCGAACTCCTGGCCTCAAGTGATCTGTCCACCTCAGCCTCCCAAAGTGCTAGGATTACAGGTATGAGCCACTGTGCCTGGCTATGTAGCTATGTTTTTTTTTTTTTTTTTTGGTTTTTTTTTTGTCTTTTTTTTTTTTTTTTTTTTTTTGAGACAGAGTCTTGCTCTGTCGCCCAGGCTGGAGTGCAGTGGCGCAATCTCGGCTCACTGCAAGCTCCGCCTCCCAGGTTCACGCCATCCTCCTGCCTCAGCCTCTCTGAGTAGCTGGGATTACAGGGGCCCGCCACCACGCCCGGCTAATTTTTTGTATTTTTAGTAGAGACGGGGTTTCACCGTGGTCTCGATCTCCTGACCTTGTGATCCGCCCGCCTCGGCCTCCCAAAGTGCTGGGATTACAAGCGTGAGCCACCACACCCGGCCTATATAGCTATGTTTTATGTGTAACTTGGATTTAAAGAAAATAATTGGGCCAGGTGCAGTGGCTCATGCCTGTAATGCCAGCACTTTGGGAGGCCAAGGCGGGCGGATCACAAGGTCAGGAGTTTGAGACCAGCCTGGCCAATATGGTGAAACCCCATCTCTACTAAAAATAGAAAAATTACCCGGGCATGATGGCTCACGCCTATAGTCCCAGCTACTCGGAAGGCTGAGGCAGAAGAATCTCTTGAACCCGGGAGATGGAGGTTGCAGTGAGCCGAGATCGCACCATTGCACTCCAGCCTGGGCAACGGAACGACTCAGTCTCAAAAAAAGAAAAAACGAAAATAATTGGTTTCTCTCTAATATTTTATAAGGTTATAGAAACTGGCAGATTTTATTTTAATAGAGTCAGTACACAACTGAGTGGCATAATATATTCTTTAATTTTTTTTTTATTTATTTTTATTTAGGGATGGGGTCTTGCCCTGATACTCAGGCTGAAGTGCAGTGGTGCAGTCTTGGCTTACTTCAGTCTTGACCTTCCGGGCTCAAGCAGTCTTCTCACCCCAGCCTCTTGAGTAGCTGAGACCACAGGTGCACTCCACCACCCCTGGCTAAATTTTTGTATTTTTTGTGGAGACAAGGTCTTGCCATGTTGCCCAAGCTGGTCTTGAACTCCTAGGCTGAAGCGATCTGCCCACCTCAACCTCCCAAAGTGCTGGGATTATAGGCATCAGCACCTTGCCCAGCCACTGTTCTTTCTTTCTGTCTCTGCCTTCTTTCCATTCAAGTTAGAAAATAATCTTCCTGTCAGTCTGCCTCCATTCCAGTGATGGGCACATAAATGTAACTCCCCTGGTTGGAAAGCTTTCCTCTTTCTTAGTAACTGACATTTCTTGTCTTCTTGGGGCTATCATGTGCTAATACCCACAATAACATCAAAACCTTTCCTGTTATCCCACTGCCCTTACCTATTGCTTTTGTACTTTTGCTTTACTTTAGCCACACCATGTTACCATATGTGCCTCTTCCAGGCATGGAAGCTACATATAACACCAGCGGCAGTCAGAAGAGGTAAGTACGTGAGACTCAGCGCGTGTGTGTGTGCAAGAGAGAGAGTGCATACGTAGGTGGCGTGGATCGTCTGTGGCATGACTTTGACCTCTTGTCCTTGTAAACCTGATCTGTGTCTCTCAGATAAATATCTCTGAGATTGAAATCTGTTCTATTACAAGCAGCAACCGGGAATGTGTAATAATACCATTTGTTGTAAAAAAAAAAAAAAAAAGTGAAAATCACTAACCAGCTTATTGTACCAGAAGTCCCCTCTCAAGCTGTTTCATGTCTTACAGCCAAGTTCAGTCCCTGGACAGAACTGATCTTATCTGAGCACTGTTCATTTGTACGGTTTACCAGATATCATCCTCACCCAAAAAGTCTGTTCCTTTTTTCATTTTTCCTTATAAAACTCCATAGCAATAAAATGGATTACACATTCTTGTAATTTTTTTACATATGTAGATACAGGCTATGTCTGGAAGTGACTAGAAAGCAGGTTGACTGGATATATTATTCTCTGGAAAGAAAGAAAAAGTATTGAGGCCTAGATGTTAAGAAGTTGAGGCTGGCCTTGGTGGCTCACGCCTGTAATCCCAGCACTTTGGGAGGCCGGGGCGGGCGGATCACCTAAGGTCGGGAGATCGAAACCATCCTGACCAACATGGAGAAACTCCGTCTCTACTAAAAATACAGAATTAGCTGGGCGTGGTGGCGCATGCCTGTAATCTCGCTACTCGGGGGCCTGAGGCAGGAGAATTGCTTGAACCCAGGAGGCAGAGGCTGCATTGAGCCGAGATCGCACCATTGCACTCCAGTCTGGGCAACAAGAGCGAAACTCCTTCTCAAAAAAAAAGAAGAAGAAGAAGTTGAATGTGCTGGAAGTAGAAAGGGAACCCCTCTCATATCTTTTCTTTCTCTTCATGGTGCTAGGCTGGAGCCTCCATTCCCTGCTTTGGTACCAAAGTCTTGCTTGGTAGCAGAATCAGCTGTCAGCAAGCTCCTGCTTTCAGCCTCTGAGTTCCAGGTTCCTGGATTGGATGAGCTGGATGGTGTGAAAGCGGCATGCCCCTGCCCACAGAGCAGCCCTGCAGAACAGAAAGAGGTAAGTGTAAAGTGCTGGTTGGGTCAGGTGATGGTGGCATTGGAGGTGGCCATTGTCAACTCACATCACATTATAGCTACAGACTGGCTTCTGAGTATCTTCACATACCACCTTTAGTGTCAGCCGAGTCCTGGAGAGTACTAAGCCAGGAGTTTTTCTCTTGGCCAATAAATGACACAGTGGATTTTTTTAATCTGCATTGTTTTCCAGATACTTTTTTCTTGCCAACAGCATGTAACAGTGTTTAGAGAATTGGACGAAAGAGCTGCTTTGTGCATTCAAAGAAGATGAGTGGATGGTGATGATGTTCAGTTTTGCAATGTCTGTTGTCTTCAACAGTTGCAAACTTTCATGTTGGCAGTCTCAATATTTGAACTGAATGTACAATTCTTGTTTTGATGATACAAAGGGAGTAGTTGCTTAAAACACAGCAGGGGCCAGGCATGGTGGCACACGCCTGTAATCTCAGCACTTCGAGAGGCTGAGGCAGGTGGATCGCTTGAGTCCAGGAGTTCAATAGCAGCCTGGGCAACCTGGCGAAACCGTGTCTCTACAAAAAGTACAAAAATTAGCTCACCATGGTGGTGCACACCTGCAGTCCCAGTTACTCAGGAGGCTGAGGAGGGAGAATTGCTTGAGCCTGGATGGCAGAGATTGTAGCAATAAGCCTAGATTGCATCACTGCACTCCAGCCTGAGTGACAGAGTGAAACCCCATCTTAAAAAAAAAATTAAAGACCGGGCGCGGTGGCTCACACCTGTGATTCCAGCACTTTGGGAGGCCAAGGCGGGCGGATCACCTGGGATCAGGAGTTCGAGACCAGCCTGGCCAGCATGATGAAACCCCATCTCTACTAAAAATACAAAAATTAGCCGAATGTGGTGGCACATTGCTGTAATCCCAGGTACTCTGGAGGTCGAGGCAGTAGATTCACTTAAACCTGGGAGGCGGAGGTTGCAGTGAGCCTGGATCGCACCACCGCACTCCAGCCTGGGCGACAGAGTGAGACTCCATCTCAAAAAATAAATAAATAAGGCCAGATGCAGTAGCTCACATCTGTAATCCTAGCACTTTGGGAGGCCGAGGTGGGCAGATCACCTGAGGTTGGGAGTTCGAGACCAGCCTGACCAACATGGAGAAACCCTGTTTCTACTAAAAATACAAAATTAGCCAGGCGTGGTGGCACATACCTGTAATTCCAGCTATTCAGGAGGCTGAGGCAGGAGAATGACTTGAACCTGGGAGGCAGAAGTTGCCGTGAGCCGAGACCATGCCATTGCACTTAAGCCTGGGCAACAAGAGTGAAACTCTATCTAAAAAAATAAATAAATAACAAAATAAAAAAACAGCAAGAATAGAAGTGGGAGCTTTGTCATAAACTACTTAATAGAATCATCTCTAAAGTGAGGTAGCAATGTTTTAAATGTCAAGACAGGGACTTTATATATTTGAAATGTCTTACAATATGCCAGGGGTGGTGGCATACACCTATAGTCCTAGCTACCATAGAGGCTGAGGCAAAAAGATCAGTTGAGCCCAGGAGTTCCTGGCCAGCCTGGGCAATATAGCAAGACCCCATCTAAAAATAAAAATTGCCCATTACGGTGGCTTATACTTGTAACCCCAGCACTTTGGGAGGCCAAGGCAGGAGGATCGTTTGAGTCCAGGAATTCAAGGCTGCAGTGAGCTATGATTGTACCACTGCACACCAGCCTGGGTCACAGAGTGAGACCTTGTCTCAAAAAATATATAAATAAAATGTCTTACAACTTGACCATCTTTCTTCTTAATCTCTTAAAATAGGCTGAGCCAGAGAAGAGGCCAAAGAAAGTCTCACAGATTCGCATCCGGAAAACCATTCCTAGGCCAGATCCTAATCTTACCCCCATGGGCCTTCCTCGACCCAAAAGGTAAGCTCCTTCTCTATTACAAGCTAGGTTCACTTTTTTGGAAAATTGTTTGTCATAATATAATTACCCTTTAAATGGTCTTACACTCTGAGCCATTTATTACATTTCTAGGAATTTATCCTAAAGAATTAGTAATGTCACTAGATATTTATATGCAAGGACATTTTAATACATTGCGTACATAATCTTAGTTAACCCTCCAATGTCATGAGGAGGAACCTGTGTTAGGTCATAGCATCGATGCTAGCACATGTGATTTCTGTCTGTCACAGGATTTACCCAACCCCAGAGCTCAAGCCCCTAAATACTCTGTGCACCAAACTGGAAAAGGACCTAAAAGTCCTGAGTTTAGTTTTTCTTAAAAAAGATCTCCAAGCTGGGCACGGTGGCTCACACCTGTAATCCCAGCACTTTGGGAGGCCAAGGTGGCGAGATCACCTGAGGTTGGGAGTTCGAGACCAGCCTGACCCACACGGAGAAACCCCATGTCTACTAAAAATACAAAATTAGCCGGGCTTGGTGGCGCATGCCTATAATCCCAGCTACTTGGGAAGGCTGAGGCAGGAGATTCGCTTGAGCCTGGGAGGTGGAGGTTGTGGTGAGCCGAGATCGCACCATTGCACTCCAGCCTAGGCAACAAGAGCAAAACTCCGTCTCAAAAAAAAAAAAATCTCCAAACTTATATTTTCTTCTGATCGATTTTACTCCTCCATTTCTTATCAGCAAATGGAAGCCTAACAGTGATCTCTCAGGAACTTCCCTGTAAAATATGAATAAGAATTCCCAACACTTAAAGATTTCTATACAGGGCCGGGCGCGGTGGCTCACGCCTGTAATCCCAGCACTTTGGGAGGCTGAGGGGGTGGATCACAAGGTCAGGAGTTTGAGACCAGCCTGACCAACATGGAGAAACCCCATCTCTACTAAAAGTACAAAATAAGCTGGGCGTGGTGGCGTGCGCCAGTAATCCCAGCTACTCGGTAGGCTGAGGCAGGAGAATCGCTTGCACCCGGGAGGCGGAGGTTGCGGTGAGCCAAGATTATGCCATTGCACTCCAGCCTGGGCAAAAAGAATGAAACTCCAACTCAAAAAAAAAAGATTTCTATACAGTCTAATTGAGAAAAGAATGTGTACTACCTCCATTATAGTGCTTCACACAGCACAAATAAAATAACCATTTGTTAGGGTCATGATTGATGTTCCACTTCTACACCATAATCTTAATATGTTGTATTTTTGTCTTATGGTTCTTTTGTTGATCTATTGTATGTCTTTTCAAGAGAAATTTTAAAAATATTTCAGATATCCGAGATCGAGTAGTATTTATTACTCGAATGAAATAGGATTCAGTATCAGTTGTATTCTCTCTTGCATTTGTATGTCTGAAGAACCTTGTTTACATAAATAAGTAGTTGGGAGAGGAAAGAGTTTTAATATAGTAAAGTCATTCAATTATTTCCACTTCTTTCAAGTTATATGCCAAAAAAATCATAGAGTGATCTAGCATTATATTTAATGAAAACAAAAGATTGAAAAGCACTCAGTCACAAAGGTTCTGTTTTCCAGGCATTAGTGGCAGTTACTGTCTCAGTGTCTGGAACAGACCGAGAAGGGTCCAGCAAATGTCAAATGCCAGATCCTCTTTCACTTAGAGGTACCTTATTCATTCCAATATACTGAAATGGGGTTGAGAAAAATAAAATTTTTAATAAATCTTTCCTAAACCTAGGATGTCTTTCGATAAAAATGCTATTAATCAAATGTACTTTTGTCAAAAAAAAAACAACCCTTGAAGCTGCAGATTTTAGTACATTAAGTTTATGGAAAAGCCTGGGCATATAATTTAATTGGTGGAAGCAATTTATTATTTAAACCCATCAAGCAAATCATTCTTCCTGACTTTTCTGTTTTCCAATTCAAGTAAATATGTTTATTTATCCTTTTAAGAAAATGATATAAAACACTGAGAAATAAATTATGGAGTACAGATTGTGAGGTATATTTCTAAAAGTCTTAAAATCACAATTTATCCATTTTAATAATGCAGGCTGACTATCTCTTCTCCAAATTCTTGGGACCAAAACTGTTTCAGAGTTGAGATTTTTTCAGATTTTGGAATATTTGCATTATACTTACCAGCACCCCTCATCTGAAAATCCCAAATGCTCCAATGAGCATTCCCTTTGAACATAACCTTTGAGCATCATGTTGGCACTCAGAAAGTTTCAGATGTTGGAGCATTTCAGATTT
Source organism: Nomascus leucogenys (assembly GCF_006542625.1). NCBI lineage: Eukaryota > Metazoa > Chordata > Mammalia > Primates > Hylobatidae > Nomascus > Nomascus leucogenys. The sequence goes on along the minus strand of NC_044387.1, from coordinate 58,944,965 downwards.
TGGATTTTCAGTTATGGATGTTCTTAATAACCCAATAGTGCCAACCTGTGCATTACTAAAACAACGTGAGGCCAGGAGCAGTGGCTCACGCCTGTAATCCCAGCACTTTGGGGAGGCTGAGGTGGGTGGATCATTTGAGGTCAGAAGTTTGAGACCAGCCTGGCCAACATGGTGAAACCCTGTCTCTACTAAAAATACAAAAATTAGCCAGGCAGTAGTGGCACACACACGCCTGTAATCCCCGCTACTCGGGAGGCTAAGGCAGGAGAGTCACTTGAACCCGGGAGGCAGAGGTTACAGTGAGCCGAGGTCATGGCACTGCACTCCAGCCTGGGCTGGGCCTCAAAAAAAGAAAATATTATTTCTCAGTTCTAAATTTATAATAAAGCATTATAAGTTTTGAAGTGAGGAGTATGGTAGAAAGCATGATACTGCTTTAGTAAACGTGTATGCATACATGAATTAAACTCTGGTATTAGACTTTTTTTTTTTTTTTTTTAAGACAGTCTCACTCTGTCGTCCGGGCTAGAGTGCAGTGACACTATCTCCGCTCACTGCAAGCTCCGCCTCCCGGGTTCACGCCATTCTCCTCCCTCAGCCTCCCAAGTAGCTGGGACTACAGGCGCCCACCAGCACGCCTGGCTAATTTTTTGTATTTTTTTAGTAGAGACGGGGTTTCGCCATGTTAGCCAGGTTGGTCTCGATCTCCTGACCTCATGATCCACCCACCTCGGCCTCCCAAAGTGCTGGGATTACAGGCGTGAACCACCGTGCCCGGCCACTTTAGTATTAGACTTTTAAGAATGATTCAGAATTATTATAAAAATCAGAACTAAATCTACTAATTTATATAAGTCTCAATGATTGCTTGCTTTCTTTTTTTTTTTTTGAGATGTAGTTTTTCTCTTGTTGCCCAGGCTGGAGCGAGCCACCAAGCCCAGCCTGCTTTCATATTATAATATAAAAGTATATTGGACAAACCAATTGGCAGGGCAGTTTATCACATATTTTTTGATATTGTTAATGGGGATAGAAGTTATAACATCTGGCCAGGCGCGGTAGCTCATGCCTGTAATCCCAGCACTTTGGGAGGCCAAGGCGGGTATATCAACTGACGTCAGGAGTTCAAGACCAGCCTGGCCAACATGGTGAAACCCTGTCTCTACTAAAAATACAAAAATTAGCTAGGCATGGTGGCAGGCACCTGTCATCCCAGCTGCTCATGAGGCTGAGGCAGGAGAATCGCTTGAACCCGGGAGGCGGAGGTTGCAGTGAGCCATGATTGAGCCACTCCGTCTCAAAAAAAAAAAAAAATTACAATATCTTGTAGGATCAGATCATAAGGGACTGACTACTTGAATTAAATATTTCATTATGTGAATTGATAAAAGTTCATGCCTTAACCAAAGGAAATTACTTAAATTTTTTCTGTGGGTTTTGTACACTTCAAGTACTTGGTAGTCCCAGTAAACATCTTGATATATATATAGTTATAATTTGTTTGTTTTGTGACAAGGTCTCGCTCTGTCGCCCAGGCTGGAGCGTAGGGGCATGATCATGGCTCACTGCAGCTTCAACTTCCTGGGCTCAGGTGATCCTCCTATCTCAGCTCCTATCCCAGTGAGTAGCTGGGACTACAGGCATGTGCTACCATGCCCAACTAATTTTTGTATTTCTAGTAGAGATATGATTTTGCCATGTTCCCCAGGCTGGTCTTGAACTCCCAGGCTCAAGTGATCTGGCCACCTCCACCTCCCAACGTGCTCAAATTACTGGTGTCAGCCATCATGCCGATCCCATGTATATGTTGAGTGGAACTTTTCTAAGTGATGACATATTGTTAATGAGAAGTGAGAATAGCTAGAAGAAATATTGTATATAATTAAATGCATGAACAAGCTATTTTTAGTGTTTGAAGCTCTCTTTCCTAAGTAAGGTCTTTTTCTTAAGTAGACATTATTTGATGATAATCGAGGTGAACGAGGCAAAGTGACTCTGACAACTCCTTTCCATGAGATACCTGAAATCAGTTGTCTTAACACTGGCCCAAATACCGATTTTTTTTTTTTTTTTTTTTTTTTTTTTTTTTTTTTGAGACAGAGTATCACTGTGCTGCCCAGGCTGGAGTGCAGTGGTGCAGTTTTGGCTCACTGCAACCTCCACATCCTGGGTTCCAGCGATTCTCGTGGCTCAGCCTCCCGAGTAGCTGGGATTACAGGCACCTGCCACCGTGCCTGGCTAATTTTTTTTTTTTTTTTGAGAAGGAGTTTCGCCCTTGTTGCCCAGTCTGAAGTGCAATGGCATGACCTTGGCTCACGGCAACCTCTGCCTTCCAGGTGCAAGCAATTCTCCTGCCTCAGCCCCCTGAGTAGCTGGTATTACAGGCACACGCCACCACGCCCAGCTAATTTTTGTATTTTTAGTAGAGACGGGGTTTCACCATGTTGGCCAAGCTGGTCTCAAACTCCTGACCTCATGTGATCTGCCCGCCTTGGCCTCCCAAAGTGCTGGGATTACAGGCATGAGCCACCGCACTCAGACCCTAATAGCCAATCTCTAAAGGCACTCTTCTCTCTTAACTGAATAATGTGTAGTAAAGGAAAAGAAAAACCCAAGACAAGTTTATGGTGATTTCATTAATCACTGGAAAGGGCTTAGCAAAATGAGTGGTTTGACTGATGTGTCAAAGAAAAATTCAGAATGGATAGGAGCTGTTCTGAGAGAATTTGTGGGAACAGAGAGACCTGCAAGAGCAATTCAGAACACTTTTCAGATGTATCACTTTTAGAAATTAGAGATTGAGCTGGGTATGGTAGTTCACGCCTATAATCCCAACACTTTGGGAGGCCAAGGTGGGAGGATCACTTGAGCCCAGGAAGTTAAGAGCAGCCTGGGCAACATGGTGAGACCACATTTCTACAAAAATTAATAATAAGGCCAGGTGCATTGGCTCATGCCTGTAATCCCAGCACTTTGGGAGGCCGAGGTGGGTGGATCATGAGGTCAGAAGTTCAAGACCAGCCTGGCTAACATGGTGAAACTCCATCTCTATTAAAAATACAAAATTAGCTGGGTGTAGTGGCGTACACCTGTAATCCCAGCTACTGGGGAGGCTGAGGCCGGAGAATTGCTTGAACCCAAAAGGCAGTGGTTGCAGTGAGCCGAGATCGCACCACTGCTCTCCAGCCTGGGCAATAGAGCAAGACTCCATCTAAAAAAAAAAAAAAAATTAATAATAAAGAAAAAATAGAAATTATAGATTGAGTGGTTGATTCTCCTACAGCCGGGTTCTCATGTACTCCGTGGAAAGTTTTTAGGTACACTGGTCTAATGTATTTAGTAGCAACCTAATTTAGCTCTTAGGATTTTTACGTTAGTATTATGTAGTGGTTCAAGTCCAATCAGGAGACAGAAATCGCACAGTATTTTAGACAGGGGAAGTTTATTATAAAGCATTAAACTATGACAGGGAGTAACCTTAAATATAAAGAGAATCCTGAAGGGTACACTTGGGTTAAGGGAAAGTACCCTAGGAAGGGCAAACTTGGAAGGGGCACCACCTCCCTCAAGGTTGGAGTTGAGACTTGGTTGGAGAAGGTGAGGTTGCAGCCCATTGGATGGGTGGGTTGCAGAGGCCAGAGCTGGGCAAGCAGGAAATAACAACCACCTTCTCAAGCATAGACAAGATAAGGCTGCTGCAGAGGGAGGTAGGGCACTGCTGTGATGCAAGGCCTGGAGCATGTGGTTTTTGCTTCAGGAGAGCGACAGGAAATGACCATCAGTAAGTCAGGTTACCACTGAGGGCATAAGGCCTGGAGTGCCCTATCCGTTTTGGGAAGCCTGCAGCAAAGTGGTCGCCAAGCTAAGGCTGCAAGGTCACTGAGGGACTACATGTCCTGGCCACACCACTAGGGCAGAGAAGCCCCAACATCCCAACATACATTAATCACTGATGGCCCATGCTGCAGGAGCAAGAAAAAACTCACCAAACCGGAAAGAGAAGCTCCCTTCCACCTGCATTGTTCCTCCAACACCTTGTGACAAAGTTTAGCATCATACTCACTGCAAAATAGAAATGCTTAAAGGGCCTAGGATTCCGTTATCACAGAGCAGGTAGTGAAGGGCAGATTTTGAGCTGAAAAGCAATAATTTCATCATTGGCATATAGTAAACAGTAAAATTTTGATACATTATTCACAAAGAGCTGTTCTTTTTTTTTTTTCGGATATATTATTTGGTTGACAAATAACTGTAGTTTTTTTCTCTTTTTTTTTTTTTGACGGAGTCTCACTCTGTCACCCAGGCTGGAGTGCAGTGCCGCGATCTGGGCTCACTCACTGCAACTTCAGCCTCCTGGGTTCAAGGGATTCTCCTGCCTCAGCCTCCCGAGTAGCAGGGACTACAGGAGTGTGCCATCACACCCAGCTAATTTTTGTATTTTTAGTAGAAACGGGGTTTCACCATTTTGGCCAGGATGGTTTTAATCTCTTGACCTCATGATCCACCCATCTCGGCCTCCCAGAGTGCTGGGATTATATGCGTGAGCCACCGCACCTGGCCTAATTTTGTATTCTTTTTCTTTCCTCTTTTTTTTTTTTTTTTTTTTTTTTTTTATGTTTTTGTTGAGACAGAGTCTTGCTCTGTCGCCCAGGCTGGAGTACAGTGGTGTGATCTCAGCTTATTGGAAGCTCCGCCTCCCGGGTTCACGCCATTCTCCTGCCTCAGCCTCCTGAGTAGCTGGGACTACAGGCGCCCGCCACCACGCCTGGCTATTTTTGTTTTTTGTATTTTTAGTAGAGACGTGGTTTCACCATGTTAGCCAGGATGGTCTCGATCTCCTGACTTCATGATCTGCCCGCCTCGGCCTCCCAAAGTGCTGGAATTATAGCCGTGAGACACTGTAATTTTGTATTCTTAATAGAGACAGGGTTTCACCATGTTGGTCAGGCTGGTCTTGAACTCCTGACCTCAAGTGATCCACCCAGCCCAAAAAATGTTTAAAAGTTGCTGCTGGCCAGGCGCGGTAGCTCACGCCTGTAATCCTAGCACTTTGGGAGGCTGAGATGGGTGGATCACTTGAGGTCAGGAGTTTGAAACCAGCTGGCCAGGTGCAATGGCTCATGCCTGTTCCCCAGGCTGGAGTGCAGTGGCATGATCTTTGCTCATCGCACCTCTGCCTACCAAGTTCAAGCGATTCTCCTCCCTCAGCCTTCCAGAGTAGCTGGAATTATAGGTGTGCACTACCACATTGGCTAATTTTTGTATTTTTAGTAGAAACAGGGTTTCACCATGTTGGCCAGGCTGGTCTCAAACTCCTGGACTCAAATGATTTGCCCACCTTGGCCTTTCAAAGTGCTAGGATTACAGGCGTGAGCCACTGTGCCTGGCCTGTAGTATGTTTTATATGTTAAAGAAATACAAGTGGGTTGAAAATATGAATAATGAAGCAAGATATACTTAAAAATAACCAACTACATTTAAAGTAGAACTGTACAGAATTTCTAAAAATGTAAAATTGAGTAATCAAAATAGAACTTTAATAAATGGGTTAACAGCAGGTTAAATAGAGCTAAATAGTGTTAATGAACAGGAGCACACCAGAACAAAATTTTCACATTGAAGTACGGAAACAAAAAATAACAAGGGAGAGAATTGAATGAGGATGTGGAGCAACAGGCACTCTCATTCACTGCTGGTGGGAATGCAAAATGGTATACAGCCTCTTTGGAAGACAGTTTGGCAATTCCCGTACAAAACTAAACCTACATACCATACCATACAGCAGCTGCACTCCTTGGTATTTACCCAAATGAGTTGAAAACATTTCACACAAAATCTGTACATAAATGTTCATAGCAGCTTTATTCATAATTTCTAAAACTTGGAAGCAACCAAGATGTCCGTCAGTAGCTGAATGAATAAACTGTCTGGACAATGGAATATTAGTACTAAAAAGGAATTAGCTATCAATTATATAAATGATATGGAGGAATCTTAAATGCTTACTACTGAGTGAAAGAAGCCAATCTGAATAAACTACATACTGTATGAGTTCAGCTCTATGACATTCTGGAAAAGGCAAAACCATGGAGACAGAAGTCACCAATGGTTGAGGGGAAGGAAGGGATGACTAGGTGGAGGTCAGAGGGTATGTAGGGCAGTCAAAACTGTTATGTGTGTTACTGTAATGGGGGATACATGGCATTATGTGTTTGTCAAAACTCATAGAAGACAACAAGGGTGAGTTCCGACATAAACTGGACTTGTGGGTGATAACAATGTATCAATATAGGTTCATTGTACAACAGTTGTACACTCTGGAAGGCTGTCCATGTGTGAGGGTAGGGGCTATATGGGAACTCTCCACTTTCTGCTCAGTCTTTCTGTGAACATAAAACTACTGTAAAAAATAAAGTATAAAAAAAAGAAAAGGGCCGGGCGCGGTGGCTCACACTTGTAATCCCAGCACTTTGGGAGGCCGAGGCAGGCGGATCACGAGGTCAGGAGATCGAGACCACGGTGAAACCCCGTCTCTACTAAAAATACAAAAAATTAGCCGGGCGTGGTGGCGGGCGCCTGTAGTCCCAGCTGCTCGGAGAGGCTGAGGCAGGAGAATGGCGTGAACGTGGGAGGCAGAGCTTGCAGTGAGCCGAGATTGCGCCACTGCACTCCAGCCTGGGCGACAGAGCGAGACTCCGTCTCAAAAAAAAAAAAAAAAAGAAAAGATGACCAGGCATGGTGGCTCACACCTGTAATCCCAGAACTTTGGGAGGCCAGGGTGGGAGGAATGCTTGAGCCCAGGAGTTCAAGGCCAGCCTGGGCAGCATAATGAGACCCTGTCTCTACAAAAATAAAAATAAAATGAACCAGGCATGGTGGCACACTCCTGTAGTCTCACCTATTTAGGACACTGAGGTGGAAGGATCACTGAGTCTACGATTTCAAGGCTTCAGTGAACTGTCATCAAACCACTGATCTCCAGTTTGGGCAAGAGAGTGAGACGATCTCCCCCCGCCCAACTCTCTCCCACAAAAAACAAGATAACGTATAACCCACAGAATTGGAGAAAATACTTGCAAATCACACATCTAATAAGGGTCCAGTATCCACAAGCTATAAAGAACTCTTGTAGTTCAACAACCAAAAGACAATAACCCATATTTTTTAAATGGACAAAGTGTTTCAATAGACATTTCTCCAAAGAAGATAGACAAATGGCCCACAAGCATTTGAAGAGATGCTGTTGACATCATGAGTCATCAGGGAACTGCAAATCAAAACCACTGTGAAATACCACTTCCCACCCACTAGGATGTAAAGAAACAATAAAACAGAAAATAAGCATAGTAAGGATGTGGAGAAACTCAAACCCTTATACACATCTCATGGGAATGTAAAATGGTACAGCCACTGTGAAAAAAAAAATCGGCCGTTCCTGAAAAAATTAGAGTTACCATATGACCCAACAATTCTTCTAGGTATATACCCAAAAGAATTGAAAACATGCCAGGCACGGTGGCTCATGCCTGTAATCCCAGCACTTTGGGAGGCCGAGGCAGGCAGATCATCTGAGGTCAGGAGTTCGAGACCAGCCTGGCCAATATGGTGAAACCCCATCTCCACTAAAAATACAAAAATTAGCCAGGAGTGGTGGTGCGTACCTGTAATCCCAACTACTCGGGAAGCTGAAGCAGGAGAATTGCCTTAACGCAGGAGGTGGAGGTTGCAGTGAGCTAAGATCGTGCCACTGCACTCCAGCCTGGGTAATAGAGCAAGACTCTGTCTCAAAAACAGAAAAAAGGAATTGAAAACATAAATTCACCAAAAAACCTGTGCATGAATATTCACAGCAGCATTATTCATAGTAGCTAAAAAGTGGAAACCAAATGTTCCTCAGTTGATAAATGGATAAAGAAAAGATAGTATATCCATTGATGGAGTATTATTCAGCCAGAAAAAGGAAGGAAGTACTGACACATGCGACAACAGGGGTTAACTATGAAAACAGCACATTCTGTATGATTCATTTTATATGAAATGTCTAGAATCCTTAGAGACAGAAAGTAGTTTAGTGGTTACCAGTGCTGGGTGGTAGGGGAGAGTCCAGGTGACTGCTAAAAGTAGATTTCTGTTTGGAGTTATGAAAGTGTTTTAAAGCTAGGTGTGGTGGTTCATTCCTATAATCCCAGCACGTTGGCAGATAAAGGCAGGAGGATCACTTGAGCCCAAGAGTCTGATACCAGTCTGGGCAACATAGTGAGACCACATCTCTACAAAAGATCAGGTCAGGCATTGTGGCTGAACCCTGTAATCCCAGCACTTTGGGAGGCTGAGACTGGAGGATCGCTTGAGCCGAGGAGTTCAAAGCTAGCCTGGACAACATAGACAGACCCTATCTCTACCAAAAATAGTTTTTAAAAATTAGCCCGACATGCCTGTAATCCCAGCACTATGGGAGGCCGAGGTGGGCAGATTACCTGAGGTTAGGAGTTCAAGACCAGTCTGGCCAACATGGTGAAACCCTGTCTCTACTAAAAATATTTTAAAAATTAGCCGGGCGTGGTGGTGGGCGCCTGTAATCCCAGCTACTCTGGAGACTGAGGCAGGAGGATCGCTTGAACCCGGAATGTGGATGTTGCAGTGAGCCTAGATCACACCACTGCACTCCAGCCTGGGTGACAGAGTGACACTTGGTCTTAAAAAAAAAAAAAAAGAAATAGAAAAGAAAAAAAATTAGCTGGAGGTCGGGCGTGGTGGCTCACACCTGTAATCCCAGCACTTTGGGAGGCCAAGGTGGGCAGATCACAAGATCAGGAGTTCGAGACCAGCCTGACCAATATAATGAAACCCCGTCTCTACTAAAAATACAAAAATTAGCCAGGCATGGTGGTGCATGCCTGTAGTCCCAGCTACTCGAGAGGCTGAGGCAGAAGAATCACTTGAACTCAGAAGGCAGATGTTGCAGTGAGCCAAGATCATGCCACTGCACTCCAGCCTGGGCAACAGAGCAAGACTCCGTTTCAAATTTAAAAAAAAAAAAAAAAAAATAGCCAGGCATAGTACTGTGAACCTGTAGTCCCAGCTATTTGGGAAGCTGAGACCAGGAGGATTGCTTCAGCCAGGGAGGTCGAGGCTGCAGTCAGCTATCATTGTACCACTGTACTTTAACCTGGGCAAGACAGCGAGATGCTGTCTTTAAAAAAATGAAAAAATAGGCCAGGCGCAGTGGCTCACGCCTGTAATCCCAGCAGTTTCAGAGGCCGAGATGGGTGGATCACCTGAAATCAGGAGTTCGAGACCAGCCTGGCCAACGTGGTGAAACCCCATCTCTACTGAAAAATCAAAGTTACAGTTGGGCGTGGTGGCTCATGCCTGTAATCTCAGAACTTTGGGAGGCCGAGGTGGGTGAATCACCTGAGGTCAGAAGTTCGAGACCAGTCTGGCCAATGTGGTGAAACCCTATCTCTACTAAAAATACAAAAATTAGGTGGGCGTGGTGACACACGCCCGAAGTCCCAACTACTCGGGAGGCTGAGGCAGGAGAATCGCTTGAACCCGGGAGGCGGAGGTTGCAGTGAGCTAAGATCGCGCCATTGCACTCCAGTCTGGGCAAAAAGGGCGAAACTCTGTCTCAAAAAATAAATAAATAAAAATAAGCCAGCTGTGGTGGCCCACACCTGTGGTCCCAGCTACACGAGAGGCAGAGACAGGAGGATCTCTTGAGCCCAGCCCAGGAAGTTGAGGCTGCAGTGAGCCATGTTTGAGCCACTGCAGTCCAGCCTGGGTGACAGCACAAGACCCTGTCTCAAAAAAAAAACTGGTCTTAATTAGTGGTGATCATGAATAACCTTGTGAATGTTTTAAAAATCACTGAATTGTACATTTTAAATGGATGGATTTTATGATATGTGAACCTGGGCTCCTTGGAGAGTGATTACAGGTCTAGGGCAGGAAATGAATAAGATGAATGTATCTTGTCATACCAGAAAGTAGCAAAGCTCTCAGAGACTCCTAGGGTCATGTCAAAGGGATTCAGGAGCCAGTTTTTTGTTTATTTTTTAATTTTGTATAGAGACAGGGTCTTGCTTTGTTGCCCAGGCTGGTCTTGAACTCTTGGGCTCAACAATTCTCTTGCCTCAGTCTCCCAAGTAACTGGGACTACTGTTGGGAGCCCCCATGCCTGGCTCTCAAGAACCAGTTTGAAGAGATTCCCTCTGGCCACAGATGAGACCAGCTGAGCCTCAAAAGAATAAGTTCAGTAGATTCAAACATATCAGATATAAACCCAATAGTTCATAATGATACTTAAAAAAATTTTAAACCATTGGCCATCTTTGGAAGATACTGGGGAACCAATTCATTGTTTTGGAAATTGGTAATGAAAGGAAAAAAGCAAGCATATGGCCTGCTTTTACTATTCAAGCTGTACCTCAGGGTTACTGTATAATTGATAGGTGTGAAGGGTTTTTTTTTTTGTGTGTGTGTGTGTGGGTGTGTGTGTTTGTGTGTGTATGTATATATTTTTTAAGAGACAGGGTCTTTGTCACCCAGGCTGTACACAGCCTCAAACTCCTAGGCAACAGAGCAAGACCCCATCTCTAAAAAAGAAAAAAACAAAAAAGAACAGAATATATAGTTTTCTAGTCAGTGGAGGGAGATAGAAAAAAAAGAGCAGTCAATTCATGAAAAGAAACATTGCAAAGCAGCACAAACAACAGCTGTAAAATAGATACAAATCTATGAAAAATAATAGATATAAATCTAAATATATCATTCCCAGTAAGTATGAATGGGCTCAGTTACATAAAGTTGAAGGTTGGTACCCTGGAAAAGAAAATCCAGTACACATTGTTTGCATGAGACACATCTAAAACATACTACAGACAGGTTGGAGCAAATGAAGAGGATAGCATTGGAAAATAAGTCTCTTCCATCTTAGGAGAACATGAGGCTGTGCCCAGTAGCTCATGCCTAATTTTGTTTTTTAAATCTAGCCTTGGGTGGTGGCACACACCTGTAATCCCAGCTACTCTGGAGGCTGAGGTTGGAGGATGGCTAGAGTTGCAGGCTGCATTGAGCTGTGATCATGTCACTGCCCTTCAGCCTGGGCAACAGAGCAAGACCTTCTCTAAAAAAAAAAGAGAGAGAACATGAAGAATTTTTTTCTTTCTTTGTTTTCAGGTTAAAGAAGAAGGAGTTTAGTTTAGAAGAGATATATACCAACAAGAATTATAAATCTCCTCCTGCAAACAGGTAGGTACTTATAGCTGGGAAATAAAAGGGAAGAATTTGAAATGATTGATGTGAATCTCCAGCCCTTTCACTTTAGAAAGAGTTTATGTTCAGTTGTACCAATATTGGGTCTTTTTTTTTTTTTTTTTTGAGACAGAGTCTCTGTCACCCAGGCTGGAGTGCAATGGCGCCATCTCAGCTCACTGCAAGCTCCGCCTCCCGGGTTCACGCCATTCTCCTGCCTCAGCTTCTCCAAGTAGCTGGGACTACAGGCACCCGCCACCACACCCGGCTAATTTTTTGTATTTTTAATAGAGACAGGGTTTCACCGTGGTCTCGATCTCCTGACCTCGTGATCTGCCCACCTCGGCCTCCCAAAGTGCTGGGATTACAAGTGTGAGCCACTGCACCCAGCCAATATTGGTTCTTATAAACAGCTAGAATTGGTATTTTCAATTCCAGCACTTGAATTAGGGTCAGTAATAGGATAGGAAATAAAGTGTATTGGGTTACATAAAGAAAATGTAGCCGGGCACAGTGGCTCACGCCTGTAATCCCAGCACTTTGGGAGGCCAAGGCGGGTGGATCACGAGGTCAGGAGTTCGAGACCAGCCTGACCAACATGGTGAAACCTGTCTGTACTAAAAATACAAAAAATTAGCCAGGCGTGGTGGCTCACACCTGTAATCCCAGCTATTTGGGAGGCTGAGGCAAGAGAATTGCTTGAACCTGGGAGGAGGAGATGGCAGTGAGCCAAGATCACACCGTGCCAGGTACAGTGGCACATGCCTGTAATCTTACCACTTTGGGAGGCCAAGGAGGGAGGATCACTGGAGCCCTTGAGTTGGAGACCAGCCTGAGCAATATACCAAGACTCCATCTCTACAAAAAAAAAAATTCTTTTTAAATTAGCCAGACATGGTGGTATATGCTTGTAGTCCCAGCTACGTGGGAGGCTCAGGTAGGAGGATTGCTTGAGCCCAGGATTTCGAGGCTGTAGTGAGCTGTGATTGTGCCACTGCACTCCAGCCTGAGTGACAGAGTGAGACCCTGTCTCAAAAAAAAATTTTTTTTTTAAAGATGAGTCAGGGCTGGGTGCGGTGGCTCATGCCTGTAATCCCAGCACTGGGAAGCTGAGGTGGGCGGATCACGAGGTCAGGAGATGGAGACCATCCTGGCTAACAGAGTGAAACCCTGTCTCTACTAAAAATACAAAAAAAAAAAATTAGCCAGGCGTGGTGGCGGGCACCTGTAGTCCCAGCTGCTTGGGAGGCTGAGGCAGGAGAATGGCATCAACCCAGGAGGGGGAGCTTGCAGTGAGCCGAGATCACACCACTGCACTCCAGCCTGGGCGACAGAGTGAGACGCCGTCTTAAAAAAAAAAAAAATGCCGGGCGCGGTGGCTCACGCCTGTAATCCCAGCACTTTGGGAGGCTGAGGCGGGTGGATCACGAGGTCAGGAGATCGAGACCATCCTGGTTAACATGGTGAAACCCTGTCTCTACTAAAAAATACAAAAAATTAGCCGGGCACGGTGGCAGGCCCCTGTAGTCCCAGCTACTCGGGAGGCTGAGGCAGGAGAATGACGTGAACCCCGGGGGGCGGAGCTTGCAGTGAGCCGAGATCCCGCCACTGCACTCCAGCCTGGGCGACAGAGCGAGACTCCGTCTCAAAAAAAAAAAAAAAAATTAACCGGGCGTAGTGACACATACCTGTAGTCCCCGCTACTTGGGAGGCTGAGGCAGGAGAATCGCTTGAACCCAGGAGACAGAGGTTGCAGTGAGCCAAGATCATGCCATTGCACTCCAGCCTGGGCAACAAGAGTGAAATTCTGTCTCACAAAAAAAAAAGAGTTGGCACAAGTAGCTTTCAGTCCCTGTTGACTAGAAGGGTTGTTGACCCAGCGTCAACATCCTGACCCTGTTGACAGGATGGGCCATGTGAGTCAGTCCATTGGTGATTGTTTCGTGCTTCATCCTTAGGTGTTTAGAGACTATCTTTGAGGAACCCAAGGAACGAAATGGTACGCTAATCTCAGTCAGCCAACAGAAGAGGAAGCGAGTTCTAGAATTTCAGGATTTTACAGTCCCGCGAAAGAGGAGAGCTCGAGGTAAAGTCAAGGTGGCAGGCAGCTTTACCAGGGCCCAGAAAGCAGCTGTGCAGAGTCGAGAGCTGGATGCTCTTTTGATACAGAAACTAATGGAACTGGAGACCTTCTTTGCCAAGGAAGAGGAGCAGGAACAATCATCAGGCTGTTGAGAAGCAATTCAGTTGAGGGTCTCAATTTTAGGTTTTTTGTTTTTGTTTTTTTGGACCTCCTTGGAAGAGGTTGCCTAATTTTGCCCTACCGCCAAACCACTCAAAAATGCACAGTCCATGAATTTTTACCTATTTCAAGGTGCAACCTTTTTAGAAACTGGTGAAGGAGGGTCCTCTACTTTTACTGCTGAGTATAGAACCTCAGGAATGCTCACTTTCTCCTGGAAATGGACCTGAACGACATCCAGCCGCCTCCTCAGTCTCTGCCATCCACAGGAGGAAGCAGCAGCCTATCTTCAGTAACACTAGGATTCCAAGGACTCACAGGATTTGCACGTCCATATGAAAGTTCCGCTTTGTTTACGGTGGTGCTAGACCAAGATTATTAGAAACGTGGCCTAGGGAGGGGGACCTGGCGTCCTGTCCTGCGTGGTCTCACTGGCTCATTTCAGTAGTTGAGGAAAGATGAGCTGTTGTGTTTTCTTATCTTTTGTCTGCCCAGGACCTATTGATGTGAGTGTATGTGAGAGTGTTTGTGTGTGTGTGGCTTTTTCCCATCGTTTTCTCCCCTCTGTGACTGTGGGTCACTAGTGCCAGAGGAGCCTGTCCAGGCCCCATTCGAAGTAAGTTGCACTTTTTAATGTTGTGGTGTGGATTATTTTCATTTGTTTTATTTTCTTTTTTGTTGTTGTTTTTGTACTATTGCTGCATGTGTGGAGCCTTTAAATGTGATTTTAAAACATTTTGTTAAGGAGAAAAACAATACATGTCTTAAGCATACATGATACGCATTTGACCCAGTGATCGCTGCATGGAAGAGACATTTTTCCTATTCATGTGCTTCAGGCAATCCCTTCCCCATCTCCAGCTTCTAGTGTAACTCATTAGAGGGAGCACTTTTTTTCATCTGGGTTCTCATTCTTGCTCACCAAATACATGTATTTATTTTAGTGATTTAAGTAAGAGCTAGTTTCTGTCCCGATCATTGAAAAACTACTATGGTTGGATGTGATCTTAATGGTTTTTATCTGAAATGATGTTAGGTAACAAAATTGAGTACAACGGCTTGGGCAGCGATACAGGCTGACCCACAGTATTTGTGGCTTTCCAGGCAGCCCGCTTCAAGAGTGGGGAGAGAGTCAGGGTCATGCTTCAGACCCAGAGATGTGTTCCAGCAGTGGGATCTCAAAAATCCCCAGCCAGCCTTCTTTGAGGGCCACCTCATTGTACTCTGGGCTCCTGTGTCACATCTCCTGGAACTGTCAAATGCCAGAGTTAGCCGAGTTTCTGGGTTTGTGCCTGCAGGAGTCTGTGGGCAGAGGGATGCTGTGGGTCAGCAGCCTCCAGGTCTTGTTCCTTTTCCACTGAAGTCCTGTGTGCCCATATCCTGCTCCCCTTCCCCTCCTTCTCTAGGGGTTTCTCTTTCTCTTTCTTTCTCTCTCAAAACAAGAGTTTAGAGAATTAACATTCCATGGCTAGTGAGTGGGATGCAAAAGTCATCATCAGGACTCTTCATATCCTCCTGGGAGCCACTGGCATGGAGCAGCTGCCGATGGGAACCGTCAGAGTTCTAGGGACATTTGCAAGTCAGTCTATTAGAAGAGAGTGAGTGGCACGTCCTGGAATGTTGGCCAACTCTCCTAGGTTTCTTTTGCTTCCCCGTTTGCTAGTGGATGGGGAGATGGGGTGGGGGTGGGGGTCTCTATGTGCCTTGCTTTTGCAGGTTGACAGTCTATGCCACACTGGAGCAGAAAAACTGACATGAGCCAGAGGGAAAAGTGTGCCACAGCTATCTTCTAGGCCCACTGCCTCAGACATAGCATTGAGACAAGTGAAATACACACCTGGTCATCCACGGAGGCTTCCAAGGCCATGGTCAAATACAGTTAGAAGAGAGCCAGGCTTCCATACCAGTTCTGAATGATGCTAACCAGATTCTGTCATTCTACATCCACTTTGCCCAGACTGTATAGACACGACCTATGTTTCACCTCAATACCTCTCCCTTCCTGGGACAGGGTTCTTAGACACTAAATGCTTCTCCCTGACTTCTTTGCTTAAGGGAGTGGGATGAGTAGTACATTTCGCCCTTGTCCAGGCATGTTTAAGGAGCTCCTACTGGACAGGTTGCAGACTAGCAGTGAGTCAACAGAGCCCTGTTTGCCAGCTCTGTTGCCCGTGTAGATGCAGTGATGTGGCGGCTGTGTTTCCCAGAGACAACAGTGGGCACAGCTGTAGTGTCACCAACATGGCAGAAATAGTTTCAACTGTGCCTCGGAGCAGCGGTTTGGAACATGGGTAACTGGGAGCAGAGGACTGGAAGAAACAGAGCTGGGCTCCTTTCCTGTCCTGACAATGTAGGAGAGGAGTTGCTCTGAGGCCAGCCCTGCCCGTCGTTGAAATTCTTGACCTACCCTCTGGCTAGGTCCCTTCCCCTGCTCCAAAGTTGAGAAGGGTGCCCCACTGCAAACTTGAAATTACTTACCTGAAGGTGATGTATATACCTAGGCTCCAGCTGCGCTCAGCCACACCTGTCTTAACATTCAGTTTTGGCACTGAGCCAGCTGCAGTGTTGTCAGGGGTCCCCAGGCCCGTGGTCCCTAACCACGATGGGAAACAGTAATCGGCTGCTGGCACACCACCTGCCCAGAGCTACAGGAGATCTGGTTCTGGGGTGGAGTTGATACAGTTTCTGAGTATGGGAACTTCCCTCTCCAAGTGGTGGGAAGTTACAGTTAACTACAGCTTACTCAACTATCACTTCCGGAGGTTTAGTGTTTTTAATATGGGAAAGGAGAAATCTCAGGTCTAATCAGGGTTCTGCCCATCAGCTTTTCACTGAAACTTTCAACTGTTTTTTTTTTTTTTTTTTTTTTTTCCATCTTTCAGTTTCTAGCTGTGTTTGCCTCCTCCCTGTGCATTCTCTCCTCCTCTTTTTTTACTTTTGGTCTCCTTTCCAGCTTCATGTCTGCATGAGTTCAGCTGTACCTCATCTCCTGTTAAAGCAGATAATGTCCACTTTTTCTTACTGACCTTACTCTAAGCTACAGTAGCTGAGGGAGGTACGGTGAAAAGACATGTAGCGTTTGCCTTATTCGGAGCCTGAGGAGCCCAGAAACTCATGCTGTGAATCCCAAAACTCAGCGCTCCTCAAGAGCTGTGAAAATCATGATACTTTGTCACAATTTTGCCTGAAAGGGTCTTTGGCACGGGCTCCAGAGCCAACCTGAGGTCCATTCCAGATCCTACTATCTGGGTGTGAGACCTCCCCCGTGGCTCCTTCCTTGCCCACTGAGCCAAGAGCAGCAGGGAGCGTACAGGACGGGAGCAGCAGATCCAAGGCCGCAGTGCAGCCAATGAACGCACGGCCGTCGCTCCATCTCCAGGCTGGAATTCCGTCTCATAATCAATGCCATGTACATTAAGATCTGCGAAAGACCAACTTTTAGGCAGTGATACTTTTCTCCCATTCCCTGGGGTGGGGGGAGTATGCAGTTGGTGCTTTCTGTAATTCCCTTGTTCTGTTTCTGTAAGCTTTTCCCCTGGTGTCATGGAAAGGACTTCTTAAATAACCACATTGTGGGTGGCTGTATCCAAAGTTTAAATAATTGGCCAGAAGTGCAAAGTAATCTTTCCTGGATTTGTGTCAGGAAAGGGCTCCTTGCCACAACTGAACTTATTATATAAAAACCTGGCTAGGGAGATTTAATTTTACTAAAATTACAGTTTAATGTTACCGTCTAGCCACAAATCGAGCAGCAAAAGGTATTTTGATGATGAAGGGGGGTCCCCATTGAGCCGGCCATCTAGTGCAGTGTGCTCTCAGATTCGATGCTTGTTGATTGTGTGTCTTCACAAGCCCCTCTCTGGTGCTGAATTGGATTTGAATTCTTGGTGAGAGGCCTCAGCATCTCCTTGGGCTGGTCTGGGCCAGTAAAAATAGCTGCCTGACATGTTTATATATTATGGTCAGTAGTTCAATGAAATTTGTACATTTTTGGTAACATTGGTATACATGATGCCCCTGCAGTTCCTTTTCTGTTTGGTAGTTTGTGACTCTAAAATTTCCACTGTTATGTGTGTTAATTTATGAAAATAAATTTTTTTGAAAACCTTTCAAATAACTGTCAAGGCCGTTACTTTGTTCTCGTGGCTTGGTAATAAGTTAAAGTAGACATTCCAAAGTTATATGTCACAGCAAGCATCATTCCTTCCAAAGTGGTCCCCATTTTCTCAGGAGTATCCTGTTGTAACTGTGGGACCAGCTCAAACTGATTAACCATTGCTTAAGTTGTTACAGGTGAGACACAGCCAAAATTGCCTGAGTGTGCACAATGGAAAAAAGCTTTAACCTGTTAATTGTTACCACCACGAGCCTGGCAGGCCGACTGCATTGGCATCACCTAGGACTAGATAGGAATGCCATAAAAGCTTGACCCACTCCCAGATCAGGAAGACATTTGAGCATTGCTTCCTGTCTCCGTGCCAATTGACTTTTTTTTTCTTTTCGGGTGGAGTTTCACTCTGTCGCCAGGCTGGAGTGCAGTGGTGTGCAATCTCAGCTTATTGCAACCTCCACTTCCTGGTTTCAAGCAATTCTCATGCTTCAGCCTCCCAAGTACTGGGATTACAGGCACCCATCAACAAGTCCAGCTAATTTTTGTATTTTTTTTTAAGAAGAGACAGGGTTTCACTATGTTGGTTGGGCTGGTCTCGAACTCCTGACCTCAGGTGATTCCCCCCGCCCCCGCCACCTCGACCTCCCGAAGTGCCAGGATTGCAGGCGTGAGCCACTGATCCCAGCCTCATTTACTTTTTTTGAGACAGAGTTTCGCTCTTGTTGCCCAGGATGGAATGCAATGGCACGATCTCAGCTCACCGCAACCTCCGCCTCCCAGGTTCAAGCGATTCTCCTGCCTTAGCCTCCCAAGTAGCTGGGATTACAGGCATGGGCCACCACGCCTGGCTAATTTTGTATTTTTAGTAGAGACGAGGTTTCTCCATGTTGGTCAGGCTGGTCTTGAACTCCCAACCTCAGCTGATCTGCCCGCCTCGACCTCCCAAAGCGCCGGGATAGCAGGCGTGAGCCCCCGTGCCCAGTCCCTCGTTTACTTTTTAAAAGATCTCACCCCCCTCGCCTCCCCCTTACCGGTCACGCAGATCACCTCCTCTACCATGAACCCCTCTACAAAATACAAAAAGCCGGGGGGGGGCGCTGTCCAGCACTCGGAGCGAGGCGGGCGGCCCGGGCGGCTGCAGGAGCCGAGATCCCCTCACTCAGTGAAACGACTCTCTAAAAAAAAAAAAAAAAAAAAAAAAAAAAAAATCTCACCACTTAACGCTTGTCCTCCCCAGCTGTTTATGAGGTTAACGCTATGAATCTACTGCTTCTCATTTAGCCAGTGGAAACTGGTAAAAGAATGACTGAAAAAGGCCGGGCGCGGTGGCTCACGCTTGTAATCCCAGCACTTTGGGAGGCCGAGGCGGGCGGATCACGAGGTCAGGAGATCGAGACCATAGTGAAACCCCGTCTCTACTAAAAATACAAAAAAATTAGCCGGGCGTGGTGGCGGGCGCCTGTAGTCCCAGCTACTCGGAGAGGCTGAGGCAGGAGAATGGCGTGAACCCGGGAGGCGGAGCTTGCAGTGAGCCGAGATCGGGCCACTGCACTCCAGCCTGGGTGACAGAGCAAGACTCCGTCTCAAAAAAAAAAAAAAAGAATGACTGAAAACACCTCTGTAACACCACACTGATATATTCCAGAAAGAAGCATGATTCCTGAGGACATTCGTCCTCTGTCCAGAGCAAAAGCAGTGCTCAGTTTCCCTTCTTGGCCTCAGAACTGCAACAAGGAATTCTATCCATGTAGTCTTCTATTTAGGGAACTTAACTGCGTGACAGCTGTGCTTCTTGTTAGGTTTCATGGTTATTTGGAGAAAGGTACTCAACTACACCATTTCTTGAGAAAAGAGTTGCTAATTAACAGTTAAGGCAGTATAATCTCTTTAACCTCTCATTACAGAATCTTGTGTTGGTAGAGCCTCGTGAGGACTGATCAAAACTGATTTAAGGCTGAGCGCTGTAACTCATGCCTGTAATCCCAACACTTTTGGGAGGCCGAGGCAGGTGGATCACTTGAGGTCAGAAGTTGAAGACCAACCTAGCCAACATGGTGAAACCCCATCTCTACTAAAAATACAAAAATTAGCCAGGCATGGTGGTGCACGCCTGTGATCCCAGCTACTCGGGAAGCTGAGGCTGGAGAATCACATGAACCTGGCAGGCAGAGGTTGCAGTGAGCCAAGATCATGCCACTGCACTCCAGCCTGGGTGACAGAGCAAGACCCTGTCTCAAAAAAAAAAAAAAAAAAAAAAAAACACTGATTTAAGAATCCTGGCCAGGGTCGGGCGCGGTGGCTCACACCTGTAATCCCAGCACTTTGGGAGGCCGAGGTGGGCGGATCATGAGGTCAGGAGATCGAGACCATCCTGGTTAACACGGTGAAACCCCGTCTCTACTAAAAATACAAAAAATTAGCCGGGCGCAGTGGCGGGCGCCTGTAGTCCCAGCTACTCGGGGGGCTGAGGCAGGAGAATGGCGTGAACCCGGGAGGCGGAGCTTGCAGTGAGCCGAGATCGCACCACTGCACTCCAGCCTGGGCGAAAGAGCGAGACCCTGTCTCAAAAAAAAAAAAAAAAAAAAAAGAATCCTCTCTGTGGTGTCCTGTCCTCTTCCAGCAATGGAAAACACATTTCTATTTATTTTCTCTTTTTTTTTTTTGTTTTTTGTTTGAAACACAGTCTCACTCTCGCCCAGCCTGAGTGCAGTAGCACAATCACATCTTAGCTCACTGTAGCCTCAAACTTCCTGGCTCAAGAGATCCTCCTACCTCAGCTTCCCAAGTAGCTGGGACTACAGTCATATGCCACCAAGCCCAGCAAATTATTATTTGGAAGAGACAGGGTCTCACTGTGTTGCCCAAGCTGGTCTCAAGTGATCTCCTGCCTTGGCCTTCCAAAGTACTGGGATTACAGGCATGAGCCACCACGCTTGACCTCCCCCGCCCCCACTCCACCTTTGAGACCGTCATGCTCTGTCACCCAGGCTGGAGAGCAGTGGCATGATCACGGCTCATTGCAACCTCGGAACTCCTGGGCTCAAGCCATCCTCATGCCTCAGCCTCCTGAGCAGCTGAGACCACAGTGCCATGACACCAGGCTAACTTTTTATTTTTTATAGAAGCAAGGTCTTGTTACATTGCCCAGGCTAGTTTCTAACTCCAGCCTTCAAGCAATTCTCTCACTTTGGCCTCCCAAAGTGCTGGGATTACAGGTGTGAGCCACTGTACCTGGCCAAGATCACAATTCTGCGGTTCATTCTGGGATTTCTCTTTTTTATTATTTTTTTGAGACAGAGTCTCACTCTGTCCCTCTGGCTGAAGTGCAATGGCACGGTATCGGCTCACTGCAACCTCTGCCTCCCAGGTTCAAGTGATTATCCTCCCTTAGCCTCCCAAGTAGCTGGGACTACAGGCGTGCACCACCATGTCCGGATAATTTTTGTATTTTTACTAGAGACGGGATTTTACCATGTTGGCCAGGCTGGTCTCGAACTCCTGACCTCAGATGACCCACCCGTCTCAGCCTCCCAAAGTGCTGGGATTACGAGCATGAGCCACCGCACCCGGCCAGATTTCTCTTTTTTAAAAAGTGTTCTAGAAAATTCATAATTCTTCAACTTACAGGGTCATAAGTGATCATGACATCTTTCTCAAACCTCCAGTCCCTCTTCCTTCCTTATCCACAGCTGATAGTTTTCCTTCGCATTTCACTGAGGAGGTAGAAGCAATTTGAATACAACTTCCATACCGACACTTGGCTGTTCCTTGCTCGGATCTCATGATACGTGTGCACTTGCTGCCTGTGCCGACAGCGATCCCTTCTCTCACATTTCTACATGGTTCCTTCAGTTACTGTATTCAGATATTTGCCTTTCCAGATCCCTCTACTGGGAGGTGTACTTCCTCCCATTATATATCCTCCTTATGGTGTGTGAGATAAGATAGAAAGATTTTTTTTTCTTTTTTTGAGACAGAGTCTCACTCTGTCGCCCAGGCTGGAGTGCAGTGGTGCGATCAAGACTCACAGCAACCTCCACCCTTGGGTTCAAGCGATTCTCCTGCCTCAGCCTCTCAAGTAGCTGAGATCACAGGCGTCCGCCATGATGCCCGGCTAATTTTTGTATTTTTAGTAGAGACGGGGTTTCACCATGTTGGCCAGGCTGGTCTCGAACTCCTGACCTCAAGTGATCCACCCGCCTCGGCCTCCCAAAGTGCAGGGATTCCAGGCGTGAGCCACCGCGCCCGGTCGGCGTTTTATATATTTTTTAACACCACCACGTCCCCATATTATTCACGTTAAGCTCCTTGAGGTCAAAGACTTTGCTGTATTCACTCTGGTCCCTCGGACATCTAGAACAAAACTTGGTCTTACGTGGTGTGAGCTCAGGAAATACTTCATGCGTCAGTGAATGATTCCCGCCCCCGTTGCTACACAGACCTGCCCATGTCCTCTTTACCTCGCTGACTCTCTGAATATTTGAAGACGCCCCCTAATTTTTCTCCACCCCTTCTTAAATTATTCCTCAAGGGACCTGGATTGCAGCTGCCCGAGCACTGACAGCGAAACCGGACACTTCCTGGCATTCGGATCTGCGCAGCGCCAGGCGCAGCCGCACCCACTGCTGGCCTCACGCCGTCTGATTGGCTACAGCTCTCCGGAGGGGCGGGGCCATCCGAGAAGCTACCCATATTGGAGGAGGCTGTTAGTCCTTTGCTGGTACTTGCCCGGGTGGAAAGCGGGGAGGGTCACGTGGTTAAGACTCGCGATGTGGGCCGGGCCCGGTGACTCAAGCCTGTAATCCCAGCACTTCCGGAGGCAGAAGCGGCCGGATCACTTGAGACAGGCCTGGCCAATCTGGTGACTCTACTAAAAATACAAAAAATTAGCCGCGAGTGGTGGGCGCGCGCCTGTAATCCCAGCTACTCGGGAAGCTGAGGCAGAAGAATCGCTTGAACTCGGGAGGCGGTAGGTGCGGTGAGCCGAGGTCGCGCCACTGCACTCCAGCCTGGGAGAAAGACTCGCCTAAGTAGTTTCTCTCTCTTTTCTTTCGCATTTTTAATCTTAGACTTTTGGAGATGTTGAAATGGTCCCTGAAACACTGCAAACACAGGAATGGGGACAGATCCCGAAGTATAGCAGCTACTCATGAGTCCCAGCGCCCTTCCTGTCCCTCCCCTACTGCTGCCTGAGTGGTCTTCCTAAAACACAAGTTTGCACTTGGCAGAACCACTCCTTAAGATCTCTCATGGCTTGCCCTCGTCTCCAAATAAAGACACCAACCACTGAGCTGGACACGGTGTCTCACGCCTGTAATAGCAGCAGCGCCTGGGGAGGCCAAGGCGGACGTTTCACTTGAAGCCAGGAGTTCGAATGTGTGTATATATATACATATACATATATACGTATATATGTATATATATACATATACATATATACGTATATATGTATATATATACATATATATGTATATATATACATATATACGTATATATGTATATATATATATATATGTATATATGTATATACATATACGTATATATGTATATTTTTTTTTTTTTTTTTTTTTATATATGTATATACATATACATATATGTATATATATACATATACATGTATATGTATATAAGTATATATATATGTATATATGTATATATATATATTCGAACTTATATATTATTAATATTATTCTTAGTATATAAGTTCGAATATATATATATATGCAGGCACAGTGACTCACGCCTGTAATCCCAACACTTTGGGAGGCCAAGGTGGGTGGATCACCTGAGGTCAGGAGTTCAAGACCAGCCTGGCCAACATGGTGAAACCCTGTCTCTACTACAATACTAAAAATACAAAAATTAGTCAGGCATGGTGGCAGGAGCCCGTAATCCCAGCTATGTGGAAGGCTGAGGTTGGAGAATCGCTTGAACCCAGGAGGCGGAGGTTGCAGTGGCCAGAGATCACGTCATTGCACTCCAGCCTGGGTGACAAGAGCAAAACTCCGTTCCAAAATAAATAAATATGTGTGTGTATATATATATCTCTCTCTAAAATATATACATAATATATATTATATATTATGTATATTTTTTATATGGGGGGTCAAGGTCTTGCTATGTTGCCCAGGCTAGATTAGAACTCTTGGGCTCAAATGATCCTCCTGCCTCAGCCTCCAAAGTAGCTGGGATTACAGGTGTCAGCTACTGTGCCCAGCCTATTTTTACATCTTTATTTTTATTTTATTTATTTATTTTTTGAGACAGAATCTCACTTTCTTGCCCAGTCTGAAGTGCAGTGGCATGATCTTGGCTCACTGCAACCTCCACCTTTCCAGTTCAAGTGATTCTCCTCCCTCAGCCTCCTGAGTAGCTGGGATTACAGGCACATGCAACCATGCCTGCCTAATTTTTGTATGTTTAGTAGAGATGGGGTCTTGCTCTGTTAGCCAGGGTGGTCTCGAACTTCTCTTTTTTTTTTTTTTTGAGACGGAGTCTCACTCTGTCACCCAGGTTGGAGTGCAATGGCATGGCCTTGGCTCACTGCAACCTCCGCCTCCCGGGTTCAAGTGATTCTCCTGCCTCAGCCTCCCCAGTAGCTGGGACTACAGGCACATGCCACCACACCTGGCTAATTTTTGTGTTTTTATTAGAGACAGGGTTTCACTGTGTTGCCCGGGCTGGTCTCGAACTCCTGACCTCATAATCCACCCGCCTCAGCCTCCTGAAGTGCTGGGATTTCAGGCATGAGCCACTGCACCCGTCCCTAGAGTGGTCTTGAACTTCTGACCTCAGGTGATTCGCCTGCCTTAGCCTCCCAAAGTGTTGGGATTACAGGTATGAGCCACCACACCCAGCTATTTTTACATAATTTAAAAGTACACAAATAGGCCAGGTGCGGTGGCTCACGCCCATAATCCCAACACTTTGGCAGGCCAGGAGTTTGAGACTGGCCTGGCCAACATGGTGAAACCTCATCTCTATTAAAAATACAAAAATTAGCCGGACGTGGTGGTGCATGCCTGTAATCCCAGCTACAAAGGAGACCTGGAGTTGTCTGGATACCTCTGTTTCAGGAAGGCAAAGGCCATAGTGTATTATTTTGGAAAAGGAATTTCCAGTGAAGGATTTTTAACATAAGCACATCATTTGGTCAAATATGCCTTAAGTCTTGCTATCTTTTCTTGGCTTTGGAAGAAAAAGAACTTTAGAAGTAGGAGGACATGACTGGGCACGGTGGCTCACGCCTGTAATCCTAGCACTTTGGGAGTTCGAGGAGCGCGGATCATGAGGTCAGGAGATCCAGACCATCCTGGCTAACATGATGAAACCCCGTCTTTATTAAAAATAGAAAAATTAGCCAGGCGTGGTGGCATGCGCCTGTAGTCCCAGCTACTAGGGAGGCTGAGGCAGGAGAATCGCTTGAACCAAGGAGGTGGAGGTTGCAGTGAGCTGAGATTGCACCATTGCACTCCAACCTTGGCAACAGAGTAAGACTCCATCTCAAAAAAAAAAAAGAGAGAGAAAAAAGAAGAAGTAAAGAAGTAGGAGGACACATCCTCATTTAGAAAATTGCCTCATTTCCCCGTGATGCTCCAGTGGGTACGAGAGTGAGTGTAATAGATGGTACATCTGTCAACTCCAAAACTCAAAGGAAACATTTTAAAGAACTGGCTATCTCAAAGTGTTAATAAGATTCTTGGCAAGATTAAATCAACACTGAAATAAAAATGAGCAAGATAAAAAACTATACATTTAAAGAATTTATTTTGAAAGAAAAGCCATACAAATATAATATAAGCTGTTTATTCTTACATTGTATGTGCAAAATCTGAATGAGAAGTACATTCCTGGCCAGGCGCGGTGGCTCACACCTGTAATCCCAGCACTTTGGGAGGCCGAGACGGGCAGATCACGAGGTCAGGAAATCGAGACCATCCTGGCTAACATGGTGAAACCCCGTCTCCACTAAAAATACAAAAAAATTAGCCAGGTGTAGTGGTGGGTGCCCGTAGTCCCAGCTACTCAGGAGACTGAGGCAGGAGAATGGCATGAATCCGGGGGGCAGAGCTTGCAGTGAGCCAAGATCGTGCCACTGCACTCCAGCCTGGGTGACAGAATGAGACTCCGTGTCAAAAAAAAAAAAAAAAAAAGAGAGAGAAGTACATTCCCGATGTGTGTTTGTCAGCTATTGTTGTGATATTGCTGCATAACAAATCACCCCAAATTCAGTAGAGAACAATAGTGACCATTTATTCTCATGCTCATGGATCTGCAGGTTGACTGAGGTGGGCTGATCTAGGCTTGGCTCAGTCTAACGGCTCTGCTTCAGCTGCAGGTCAACTGGGCATGGCTGTGCTTTAGGTCCAGGTCTGCTTAAAATGTCTCTTATTCTCCTTGCACCAACTGCTCCCTAGAGCAGGAGATCCAAGCCAAATCACACAAGTACATTTAAGGCCACTCCTCTCTTCACATCCTTATATGATCCATTGACCAAAGCAAGACACATGGCCAAGCTCCACATGAACAAGGCAGAGAAAATATTCTACTCATGGTGGGAGAATTGTAGACCCGCATGTCAAATGAGAAGGATACAATATAGCAAGAGCATGGGCTGGGCATGGTGGCTCACACCTGTAATCGTAGCACTTTGGGAGACAGAGGCAGGCAGATCATGAGGTCAGGAGATCAGAACCATCCTGGCTAACATGGAGAAAACCCGTCTCTACTAAAAATACAAAAATTAGCCAGGCATAGTGGTGGATGCCTGTAGTCTCAGCTACTTGGGAGGCTGAGGCAGGAGAATCGCTTGAACCCAGGAGGCAGATGTTGCAATGAGCCGAGATCGCGCTACTGCACACCAGCCTGGGCGACAGAGTGAGATTCCGTCTCAAAAACAAACAAACAAAATACAGCAAGAGCATGAATAAGTGGGATAAATGAACAATAATTCAATCTACCATAAAGTATAAAGAAAATAGAATATAAGAATAAATATTCTTCTTATAAGAATATAAGAGGCTGGGTGCGGTGGCTCATGCCTGTAATCCCAGCACTTTGGGAGGCCAAGGCGGCGGATCACCTGAGGTCGGGAGTTCGAGACCAGCCTGACCAAAATAGAGAAACCCCGTCTATACTAAAAATACAAAATTAGCCAAGCATGGTGGCACATGCCTGTAATCCCAGCTACCAGGGAGGCTGAGGCAGGAGAATTGCTTGAACCTGGGAGGCGGAGGTTGCGGTGAGCTGAGATCGCACCATTGCACTCCAGCCTGGGCAACAAGAGCGAAACTCCGTCTCAAAAAAAAATGTAAGAATGAGGCTGGGTGCAGTGGCTCCTGCCTGTCATCCTAGCACTTTGGGAGGCCCAGGCGGGCAGATCACTTGAGGTCAGGAGTTGAGACTAGCCTGGGCAACATTGTGAAACCCTCTCTCCACCAAAAAATACAAAAATTAGCGTAGGCTTTCTTGGAATTTCTTTCAGAGACTTCGTGCTGCAAATCACGCTGCAAGGTAGTGCACACCTATAGTCCTCCGCTACTCAGGAGGCTGAGGCAAGAGAATGGCTTGAACCTGGGAGGTGGAGATTGAAGTGAGCAGAGATTGCACCACTGCATTCCAGCCTGGGCAACAGAGTGAGAGTATGTCTCAAGAAGAAAAAAAAAAGAAGAAGAAGAAGAATGTAAGAATGATAGAAGTAGCCAAAATATTTGATCTACCTAAAAGGTAATCTCATGAACAGCTTGAGACCTAAGAAATCTGTTTCAAAATCTGCTTTGCAAAACAAGTTTCATGGCTGGGTGTGGTGGCTCACGCCTATAATCCCAGCACTTTGAGAGGCCGAGACAGGCAGATCACTTGAGCCTAGGAGTTGGAGACCAACCTGGGCAACATGGCAAAACCCTGTCTCTACAAAAAATACAAACAAATTAGCCAGGTGTGGTGGTCCATGCCTGTAGTCCCAGCTACTTGTGAGACTGAGGCGGGAGGATTTCTGGAGCCCAGGAGGCCCAGGCTGCGATGAGCTGTGAGTGTGCCAGCTGCACTCCAGCCTGGGGACAGAGCAAGATCCTGTCTCAAAACAACAACGCAACGAAAACAAGTTATCTGTCTCTGGCAGCGCCAAACACATAGAAATTAAAATCTCGCAGGATTTCTTGGAATTTCTTTCAGAGACTTCATGCTGCAAATCACTCAGATGATTAAAGTTCCAGATCACTTTCTTTTTTTTTTTTTTTCTTTTGAGATGGAGTCTTGCTCTGTTGCCCAGGCTAGAGTGCAGTGGTGCCATCTTGGCTCACTGCATCCTCTGCCTCCGTGGTTCCAGTGACTCTCCCACCTCAGCTTCCCAAGTAGCTGGGACTACAGGCACGAGCCACCACACCTGGCTAATTTTTATATTTTTAGTAGAGATGGGGTTTTTCCATGTTGGCCAGGCTGGTCTCAAACTCCTGACCTCAGGTGATCCACCCACCTCAGCCTCCCAAAGTGCTGGGATTACAGGTGTGAGCCACTGCACCCGCCCTGCCAATATCACTTTCTTGCAACATATTGTTACAAAACTTTTGTGAGCTGAATGGGGTTATATGACTTTAGCATTCCACAACCTCTCTCCCATAGTTCTGTATTCAGATACCAGCCACAGAATTCCGTTGTTCCACTTCAATACTCATATTATCCCAGTATTTTTTGGAAGGCACAGGAGTCATGAAAATTCAGCCTGGAAAACTTTGGACACCTTGGGTGAAATGGAGCAGCCTGGGAGTCAGATTGCAGTATCCAGTCAAGCCATTTCACTTGCTGACCTTGTGACCTTCAGAAAGTCACGTGACCTCTCCTTACCTTCAAAATGAAAAACGAGGCCGGGCGCGGTGGCTCAGTCTCTACTAAAAATACAAAAATTACCCAGGTGTGGTGGCCTGTGCCTGTAATCCCAGCAGTTCAGGAGGCTGAGGCACAAGAATCACTTGAACCTAAGAGGTGGAGGTTGCAGTGAGCTGAGGTCACACCACCACACTCCAGCCTGGGCAACAAAGTGAGACTCCATCTAAAAAACAAAAACAAAAAGAAATAATACAAAGAGATCCTGGTGTACCCTTTACCCGATTTTCTCCCAATGGTAACATCTTGCAAAACTATACAATATCATAATCACAATATTGACACCCATATAGTCAAAATACAGTACATTTCTATTACCAGGATCTACAAGGATGCTTTAGACCTTTTGTAGCTGCACACATTTCCCTCCCACTCCCACCCTCTCTTTAATCTCTGGCAACCACTAATCTGTTCTCCATTTCTCAATTCTGCTTGCCATGTAACATAACACATTCACAGGTTCTGAGGATTAGAATGTGGACATCACTGGCTGGGCGCGGTGGCTCACGCTTGTAATCCCAGCACTTTGGGAAGCCGAGGTGGGCGGATCACGAGGTCAGGAGATCAAGACCATCCTGGCTAACACAGTGAAACCCCGTCTCTACTAAAAATACAAAGAATTAGCCAAATGTGGTGGCGGGCGCCTGTACTCCCAGCTACTCTGGAGGCTGAGGCAGGAGAATGGTGTGAACCCAGGAGGCGGACCTTGCAGTGAGCCGAGATCGTGCCACTGCACTCCAGTCTGGGTGACAGAGCAAGCCTCTGTCTCGAAAAAAAAAAAAAAAAAATGTGGACATCACTGAGGATGGGGGTGTAGTGGTATTATTTAGCCTATCACAAGGTCGCATTGCAAACCTCCCTTCCTCCAGGAGCCTTCTATACAAATCACTGCCACTGACCCAAATTAATTAAGCCATGCTACTTTTTTTTGAGATGGAATCTCACTCTGTCACCAGGCTGGAGTGCAGTGGTGCAATCTTGGCTCACTGCAACCTCTGCCTCCTGGGTTCAAGCGATTCTCCTGCGTCAGCCTCCCAAGTAGCTGGGACTACAGGCATGCGCCACCATGCTCAACTAATTTTTGTATTTTTAGTAGAGATGGGTTTTCACCATGTTGGCCAGGATGGTCTCGATCTCCTGAGCTTGTGATCCACCCGCCTCAGCCTCCCAAAGTGTTGGGATTACAGGTGTGAGCCACTGCACCTGGCCAAGTCACAGTACTTTTAAGTGTAATTTCCAATACCTACCATTAACCATAAACCATATGTAAAGTTAATTATGTGACAGTTTCAATGTACAATTTTGAGTCTTAGAGGTTTTTTGTTTGTTTTGTTTTGTTTTGTTTTTGTTTTGTTTTGTTTTGTTTTTTGAGGCAGAGTTTCACTCTTGTTGCCCAGGCTGGAGTGCAATGGCTCAATCTCAGCTCACTGCAACCTCCACCTTCCAGATTTAAGCGATTCTCCTGCCTCAGCCTCCCAAGTAGCTGAGATTATAAGTGTGTGCCACCGCCTGGCTAATTTTTGTATTTTTAGTAGAGATGGGGTTTCACCATGTTGGTCAGGCTGGTCTCGAGCTCCTGACCTCGTGATTTGCCTGCCTCAGCCTCCCAAAGTGCTGGGATTACAGGTGTGAGCCACCACACCCGGCCGTTGTTTTGTTTTGTTTTGTTTGAAACAGGGTCTTACTTCTTCACCTAAGCTGAAGTGCAGTGGCACCATCTTGTCTCACTGCAACCTCTGCTTCGCAGACTCAAGTGATCCTCTAGCCTCAGCCTCCTGAGTAGCTGGGACTACAGGTGCAAGCCACTAATTCCCAGCTAATTTTTGTGTTTTGTAGACACAGGGTTTTGCTACTTTGCCCAGGCTGGTCTTGAACTCCTGGGCTCAAAGCAATCTGCCTGCCTAGGCCTCCCAAAGTGCTAGGACTCCAGGCGTGAACCACCGCACCTGGCCAAGAATTTGTTTTTGTTTTTGTTTTTGAGATGGAGTCTCACTCCATCACCCAGGCTAAAGTGCAGTGGTGCAATCTCAACTCACTGCAACCTCCACCTCCTGAGTTCAAGTGATTCCCCTGCCTCAGCCTCCCTATAGCTGAGATTACAGGTGCATGCCACCGCTCCTGGCTATTTTTTGTATTTTTAGTAGAGACAGGTTTTCACTATGTTGGCCAGGCTGGTCTTAAACTCCTGACCTCAAGTGATCCACCCATCTTGGCCTCCCAAAATGCTGGGATTACAGGAGTGAGCCACTGCACCCAGCCAGCTTTTTTGTTTTTGTTTTTTCTTTGAGACAGGGTCTTGCTCTGCTGCTCAGACTAGGGTGCTAGTGATGCGATCATAGCTCACTGCAGCCTCAAATTCCTGGGCTCAAGTGATCTTCCTGCCTCAGCCTCTCAAGTAGCTAGGATCCTATGGGTGTGCCACCACGCATAGCAATAATTGGCTTTTTTGTAACTACACAGTACTTTACAGTTTTTGATAATAATTATCCCTATGTAACAAACATCATGCAATAGAACAAATGAGATTTTCTTGTTAGGGGGGCGGGGTGTGGAGCTTGAATTCTAAAAACACAGATTTTGAAGAAGGACTCCTCCCTGATGTCTGTACTCACCAGAATATAAGCTTCATAAAGGCATGGATGCCCACAGTCATACCTAGAGCAGACTCCCATAAATACACACTTATTAAATCAATGAATAAATAAATGAATGGATGGATTAAGCAAATGCTTCTGACTAGAAGTGTCAGGGCATGGGCAAGGTTGAGAGGCAGCAGCCCTAAAATTAAACAGCGATGATGACAAAGCTAGCAGCTTCCACTTATCAAGCACTTCCTGTGTGCTGCACACGAATAATGTTGCAAACCCTCGTTATAACGCTATAAACTGGGTGCATCACCCAGGCTGGAGTGCAGTGGCATGATCATGGCTCACTGCAGCCTCGACTTCCTGAGCTCAGGTGATCCTCCCACCTCAGCCTCCCAAGTAACTGGGACTACAGGTATGCACCACTATGCTGGGCTAATTTTTCTATTTGTTGTAGAGATGGAGTTTCACCATTTTCTCAAACTCCTGGGCTCAAGTGATCCTCCTGCCTGAGCCTCCCAAAGAGCTGGGATTACTAGCTTGAGACAGAACAAGGTAAACTGGTTTCCACAGTGGCTGCACCATTTTACATTCTCATTGGCAATGTACAAGGATTCCAGTTTTTCCCATATCCTCTCCAACGCTTGTCATCTTCCTTTTTTTTTTTTTTTTTTGGAGATGGAGTCTTGCTCTGTCACCCAGGCTAGAGAGCAGTGGCGCCATCTCGGCTCACTGCAACCTCCGCCTTCTGGGTTCAAGTGATTCTCCTGCCTCAGCCACCTGAGTAACTGTTATTACAGTCACCCGCCACTATGCCTGGCTAATTTTTTTTTTTTTTTTTTTTTTTTGAGATGAAGTCTCACTCTGTCACCCAGGCTGGAGTGCAATGGCACAATCTCGGCTCACTGCAACCTCTGCCTCCCAGGTTCAAGCGATTCTCTTGCCTCAGCCTCCTGAGTAGCTGGGAGTACAGGCGTGCACCACCACATCCAGCTAATTTTTGTATTTTTGGTAGAGACAGGGTTTTACCATATTGGCCAGGCTAGTCTCGAACTCCTGACCTCAAGATCCGCCGTCCTCGGCCTCTCAAAATGCTGGGATTACAGGTATGAGCCATCGAGCCCAGCCCGACCAGCTAATTTTTGTATTTTTAGTAGAGACAGGGTTTCACCATGTTGGCCAGGTTGGTCTTGAACTCCTGACCTCAGTTGATCCACCCACCTTGGCCTTCCAAAGTGTTGTGATTACAGGCATGAGCCACTGCGCCCAGCCTAAAATCAACCATTTTAAAGTGGACAATTCAATGACATTTAGTACATTCACAATGTGGTGTAATATTCATTTCTGTCTAATTCAGGACAAATTTTATCATCTCAGAATAAAACCTTGTTGTGCCTATCAAGCAGTTACCAATGTTTCCCAATTTTAACAGATTAAGAAATGGACTAAGACAATAGGAAAAGTGCTGGCTGGGAGCCATGGCTCACACTTGTAATCCCAACTTTTTGGGAGGTCGAGGTGGGAGGATTACTTGAGCCTAAGAGTTGGAGACCAGCCTGGGAAACATAGTGAGACTCTCATCTCTATAAAAAATACAAAATAAGCTGAGTGTGGTAGTGTGCACCTGTAGTCCCAGCTACTCGGGAGGCTGAGGTGGGAGGATTGCTTGAGCCTGGGAGGTCCAGGTTGCAGTGAGCCATGATTGTGCCACTGCACTCTAGCCTGGGTGTCAGAGCAATATCCTGTCTCAAAAGAAAATAAAAAGAAGGCTGGGCGCGGTGGCTCACGCCTGTAATCCCAGCACTTTGGGAGGCCGAGACGGGCGGATCACGAGGTCAGGAGATCGAGACCACGGTGAAACCCCGTCTCTACTAAAAAATACAAAAAATTAGCCGGGCGTGGTGGCGGGCGCCTGTAGTCCCAGCTACTCGGAGAGGCTGAGGCAGGAGAATGGCGTGAACCCGGGAGGCGGAGCTTGCAGTGAGCCGAGATCGAGCCACTGCACTCCAGCCTGGGCGACAGAGCGATACTCCGTCTCAAAAAAAAAAAAAAAAAAAAAAAAAAAAAGAAAATAAAAAGAAAAAAAGTGCTAAGGACCCACAACAACATTTTTAATTTTAAAATTTAAAAATGAGGCTGAGTGTGGTGGCTCATGCCTGTAATCCCAACATTTTGGGGGGCCGAGGCGGTAGGATCACTTGAGCCCCGGAATTTGGGATCAGCCTGGCCAACATGGTGAAACCCTGTCTCTCTACACAAAAATACAAAATTTAGCCAGGCGTGGTGTGGACAGCGCTTGTAACTGAAGGCACTGGAGAGGCTGAGGTAAGAGAATCATTTGAACCTGGGAGGCAGAGATTGCAGTGAGCCGATATCGCGGGCCACTGCACTCCAGCCTGGGCCAGAGAGTGAAATTTTTCGCAAAGGGAAAAAAGGAAAAGAATATAATAATAATGAATTCAGCTTGGATTTATAAATATAAATGTGTTAATATAAATATAAAGACAATAGTCTTTATACCAATACAGTCGTAAAATATAATTCTTAATTTTTAATGGAGAAAAGAGTCAGTCCACTGAGGCAAAAGTGCTTAGGGCTCACGAAAGCCTCGAAGCTCTGCCATCACCATCCACACTGCAAAAATCCATTGAAAACAAAATTGAGGCAAGCTCGTTCTTTTTTTTTTTCTTGAGACGGAGTCTCGCTCTGTCGCCCACGCTGGAGTGCGGTGGCGCGATCTTGGCTCACTGCAAGCTCCGCCTCCCCAGTTCATGCCATTCTCCTTCCTCAGCCTCCGGATTAGCTGGGACTGCAGGCGCCCGCCACCATGTCCGGCTAATTTTTTTTTTTTTTTTTTTTTTTTTTGAGACGGAGTCTTGCTCTGTCCCCCAGGCTGGAGTGCAGTGGCGCGATCTGGGCTCACTGCAAGCTCCGCCTCCCGGGGTTCACGCCATTCTCCTGCCTCAGCCTCCCGAGTAGCTGGGACTGCAGGCGCCCGCCAACACGCCCGGCTAATTTTTTGTATTTTTAGTAGAGACGGGGTTTCACCGTGTTAGCCAGGATGGTCTCGATCTCCTGACCTCGTGATGCGCAGGTCTCCGCCTCCCAAAGTGCTGGGATTACAAGCGTGAGCCACCGCGCTCAGCCAAGCAAGTTCGTTCTTAAATGCTAGGCTAATTCTGCTCCCTAGCGGCCACAGAGAAGTCTCAGAAATTAATGCCCCCGGTTGTTGAGTAATTCGCACCTACCAGGTGCCTTCAATTTACGCTGCATTATGTTGTCCTCAGAATTCCATGAGGTAAGGGATATCCAAATGTATAGATAAGCTGCCGAAGATTCGAGTGCTTAAGTCGGTTTTTTGTTTTTTTTTTTTTTTTTTTGAGACGGGGTCTCGAAAGACAGTATCTTATGGAAGTGAATGCTGTTTCCTACTGAAGGAGGCACAGCGAGCGCAAGCCTTGGTGGGCAGGAAGCGTGCTTTAAAGTTTGAGACTGCCAGGCCGGGCGCGGTGGCTCACGCCTGTAATCCCGGCACTTTGGGAGGCCGAGGCAGGCAGACTTGAGGTCAGCAATTTGAGACCAGTCTGGCTAACATGATGAAAACCCGTTTCTACTAAAAATTCTTAAATTAGCTGAGTGTGTGGCACGCCTGTAGTCCCAGCTACTCGGAAGGCTGAGGCGGGAGAATCGCTTGAACCCGGAAGGCGGAGGCTGCAGTGAGCCGAGATCGCATCCCTGCACTCCAACCTGGGCAACAGAGTGAGGCTCTGTCTTAAAAAATAAAGCTGGAGACTTTTATTCTAAAAGAATTCGGTGAGCCATTTATTTATTTATTTTCTTATAAGCTTGGAAAAATAAGTTCTTCCCCACCCATCTACATGACAGTAATAAGCAAATATCCTTATCAGATAATACATGATTTGCAAACATTTTCTCTCATTCTGTGGGTTGTCTTTTCTCTCTCTCTCTCTCTCTCTCTCTCTCTTTCTCTCTTTTCTTTTTAAGACAGAGTTTCACTTTTGTTGCCCAGGCTGGAGTGCAATGGTACGATCTCGGCTCACCACAACCTCCACCTCCCATATTCAAGTGATTCTCCTGCCTCAGCCTCCCGAGTAGATGGGATTACAGGCTTGCGCCACCACACCCAGCTAATTTTTGTGTTTTTACTAGAGACAGGGTTTCACCACGTTGACCAGGCTGGTCTCCAACTCCTGACCTCAGGTGATCTGCCCGCCTTGGCCTCCCAAAGTGCTGGGGTTACAGGCGTGAGACACCGCACCCAGCGTCTTTTCACTCTCTTGATAGTGTTCTTTGATGCACAAAAGTTTTAACTTCAAAGTATATCTTTTTGTTGTTTTTTTTGTTGCCTGTGCTTTTAACGTCATATACAAGAAATCATTGCTAAATCCAACGTCATGAAGATTTCCCCTATGTTTTCGTCTAAGAGTATTATAGTTTTATCTCTTCAGTTTACATCTCTGATCCATTTTGAATGAATTTTTGTATATGGTGTAAGGCTCCACTTTACTTTTTGCATGTGGATATTCAGTTTTCCCAATGCACTTTATTTGGAAATAATTTCCCCCCATTCCCTGCTGGTTTACTACTCTCAATTAGATAGTAAAACCAATTAAACCAATATATATATATTTTTGAGATGGAGTCTCACTCTGTCTCCCAGGCTGGAGTGCAATGGCATTATCTCAGCTCACTGCAACCTCCCCCTCCCGGGTTCAAGCAATTCTCGTACCTCAGCCTCTGGAGTAGCTGGGATTACAGGCAGGCGCCACTATTCCCGGCTAATTTTTGTATTTTTAGTAGAGATGGGGTTTCACCATTTGGCCAGGCTGGTCTCGAACTCCTGACCTCAGGTGATCCGTCCGCCTTGGCCTCCCAAAGTGCTGGGATCATAGGGTGAGCCACCGTGCCCAGCCTCTTAAAAAAAAAAAAAAATAGAGATGGAGTCTCACTATGTTGTCCAGGCTGGTCTCTTTTTTCCTTTCTTTCTTTTTTGAGACAGAGTCTCACTCTGTCACCCAGGCTGGAGTGCAATGGCG
Organism: Nomascus leucogenys; assembly: GCF_006542625.1. Lineage (NCBI taxonomy): Eukaryota > Metazoa > Chordata > Mammalia > Primates > Hylobatidae > Nomascus > Nomascus leucogenys. Next base: position 58,908,833 of record NC_044387.1, on the reverse strand, counting down.
CGATCTCGGCTCACTGCAAGCTCCGCCTCCCGGGTTGACGCCATTCTCCTGCCTCGGCCTCCCGAGTAGCTGGGACTACAGGCGCCGGTCACCATGCCTGGCTAATTTTTTTTTTCTTGCTCTGTTGCCCAGGCTGGAGTGCAGTGGCACGATCTCGGCTCACTGCAACCTCCGCCTCCCAGGTTCAAGCAATTCTCTTGCCTTAGCCCCCTGAGTAGCTGGGATTACAGGCGCCCGCCACCACGCCCAGATAATTTTTTTGTATTTTTAGTAGAGACGGGGTTTCACCGTGTTGGTCAGGCTGGTCTCGAACCCCTCACCTCGTGATTCACCCGCCTCGGCCTCCAAAAGTGCTGGGATTATAGGCGTGAGCCACCGCGCCCGGCCCATTCACTATGTTGGCCAGGCTGGTCTTGAACTCCTGACCATGTGATCCGCCTGCCTCAGCCTCCCAAAGTGCTGGATTGCAGGCGTGAGCCATCGCGCCCGGCCCGGCTAATTTTTTTTTGTATTTTTAGTAGAGATGGGGTTTCACCGTGTTAGCCAGGATGGTCTCGATCTCCTGACCTCGTGATCCGCCCGCCTTAGCCTCCCAAAGTGCTGGGATTATAGGCGTGAGCCACCGCGCCCGGCCCAGGCTGGTCTCAAACTCCTTGGCTCAAGCTATCCTCCCACCTCAGCCTCCCAGTGAGTGGGGGATTACAGGCGTGAGCCACTGCGCCGGGCCAAAACCAATTCTATACATTTGTTTTTTTCTTTTCGGACTTTTGAAAACCATAACAAAGGGAGGTTTCTTCCCCCCAATACCAAACCTGGTGCCTTTTAAGCTCTCTGTAGGAGCTGAGTATGCCCTAGTTGAACTTAAGCCAACTATACAGAAATACCTGCAGGGACCAGGGAGCATATTCCTCCTCCTGTCAAATGCCTGGTGAAGGCAACTGTGATTATCAGCTTAGCAGAGGAAAAAGTGGGGCTGCATTCCTTCAGTTGTTGGACCCAAATTCTGCCAGATTCTAGACAAAGGGCTTAAAAGGAACAATATTTAGGCCGGGAGCGGTGGCTCACGCTTGTAATCCCAGCATTTTGAGAAGCCGTAGGCGGACAGATCACGAGGTCAGGAGATCGAGACCATCCTGGCTAACATGGTGAAACCCCGTCTCTACGAAAAATATATTTAAAAAAATTAGCCGGGCGTTGTGGTGGGCGCCTGTAGTCCCAGCTACTCTCGGGAGGCTGAGGCAGGCGAATGGCGTCAACCTGGGAGGCGGAGCTTGCAGTGAGTCGAGATCGCGCCACTGCACTCCAGCCTGGGCGACAGTGAGAGACTTTGTCTCAAAAAAAAAAAAAAAAAAAAAGGAAGATGTTTAGGACATGGTTTTTGGAGTCAGAGACGTGTGTTCAAATTCTGGCTTCACTATTTTATAGTCTTTGAGCATATGCCCTTTATGTACCCTTGAAAATGTTGCTTAACCTTCCTGAGCCTCAGGTACTTCATCTTTAAAATGGGGATAATGTTTCGGGCCTAGCTGCGAGTCTCTAATCAGTGCTCAGTAAAAAGTAGCAGACACGATTGAAAACTCGTTTTCCTCTTACAATTGAAGATAGGAACCTTTTCAAGAGCAAGCACCAGGCACAGAATTTAACGACTGGTTGAATTTCTAGGTGATCCAAGACCGTTTGCTCCCGGTCTCCCTGGCAGCACAGCGGTAGGAGATAAGAATGATATGACACCATACTTGCAAAGTGCTCACAACACACTCTGGCGCTTAAAAAACGAGAGCTGAGTCATGGATGCCGGGTTTCCCTATCTGTAAAATGAGCAAGTTCGATCACTTGAAACGACATTCTTGGATCTTGGATGACTCAGATTTTCTTTATTTTTCTTTCTTTCTTTTTTTTTTTTTTTGAGAGTGAGTCTCACTGTCGCCCAGGCTGGAGTGCAGTAGGCGCGATCTCGGCTCACTGCAGGCTCCGCCCCCTGGGGTTCAGGCCACTCTCCAGCCTCAGCCTCCCGCGTAGCTGGGATTACAAGCGCCCGCCACCTCGCCCGGCTAATTTTTTGTATTTGTTTTTAGTAGAGACGGGGTTTCACCGTGTTAGCCAGGATGGTCTCGATCTCCTGACCTCGTGATCCGCCCGCCTCGGCCTCCCAAAGTGGTGGGATTACAGGCGTGAACCACCGCGCCCGGCCTCAGATTTTCCAGGTACTTGCGGAAAGGCACCCAGAGGGAAGGAGGAGGAGTGGCAGTGCTGCGACCAAGCCCAGGTTTAGCGAAACCTACAGCTCCACTAGTTCCCCCACCTCCGCAGGTGCCAAGCGGGTTAGGTGGCGAGTAGCTACAAGGCGGAGCTTAGTCGGCTCCGCCCCCAACCCGCGCTTTTCTCATTGGCCCAGTGAACTCGAGACTCGTGACGCCTTAAGCGTGCGCCCAGCGTGTAAAGGGGGCGTGGCTCGCTGAGAAGGAGCAGACAAGATGGCGACTTCTGTGGGGCACCGGTGCCTGGGATTACTGCATGGGGTCGCACCGTGGCGGAGCAGGTATAGCAGCGCGGAGAGACTGCCTTGGGGCGTGGGGCAACCTGGGCCAAGCTGGCGTCTGGAGAGAGATGTTTCTCTGTCGCGGGCTCGCTCTGAGGCGAGCTCGGTTGGAGACGGAGCCACCTTCACCTAGAGCTTAGGAGCAGATGCGACTGCTCCTGCGTAGGGCGGTCCGGATTTACTTAGGGTGTGGCCTAGAAGCTCTCGCTTTGCCCTTTCCAGCTAGTGGAAGTTCACAAGGGACAAAAACCAGATGAAATAGGCTACCTGCCCGTCTCTTGAGTCGAGGCAGGGCTTTCAGATGTTCAGATGCCATTTTCTCATGTGTTCGTTTTCGTAGAAGGATCAATGTCCTGTGGGAAGGGCACTAGATTGAGTGTCAGGCAACTTTCATTTCTGGATCTTAGTCGTTGAAGCTCGAGGGTTAGGTTAGGTAATCTCAAAACAATCTGTTATGGGGCTAGAGTCTTGGTTACCCTTGTGTCCCCCAGCTGTTAGGTTCTTAGAAATGTGGGAGACTTGAGGGGTCTTCTAAGTCCAGCTGTCTCTCTTTGGAGTTAATGAGATTGAGGCTCCGAGAGAGGGAGGGATTTGCTCAAGTTCACCTAGCCAGTTTGTAGCAGAGCCAGGACCCCCATCAAGGTACCCCTCACGCGACGATCTTTCTCTCAGGCTGCCCACCGTGAGGGCAGTTGTTATACAGAAAATAGGTTAGAGCATTTGGACTGTCGGAAAATGGATTAAAATGTAGCTGTGACTCAGAGTCGGCTGCCTGGTGCTATTTCAAAGAGCTAAGATTTGAGAGATGCGCCATACTTGTGTGTTTCCTACAGGGTTCATTTTGTCAGCGTTGATCAGAGGATAACTTACTGTTTTGGGAGGAGACGGACACTGGATTTGGACTGAGAGGGAACAGAAACCATCACTGGTCTTGTTATGAAAGCGTCACTCTTTCATCATTAACTGTACAGAAATGATTATCTCTCAGGAGAGGGCTCTGCATTGTGGTGGTAACTGTTAGAATTTGGGCAGGAGGCTTTGTTTTCAATGTTATTACCGGGCATGCTGTTTATGAGTCAACCCTGAATTCATTTAAAGTATGTCACAGGCTGGGCGCGGTGGCTCACGCCTGTAACCTCAGCACTTCTGTAGGCCAAGGTGGGTGGATCACTTGAGGTCAGCAGTTTGAGACCGGCCTGGCCAATGTGGTGAAACCCTGTCTTTACTAAAAAATACAAAAATTAGCCGGGCGTGGTGGCAGGCACCTGTAATCCCAGCTACTTGGGAGGGTGAGGCAGGAGAATTGCTTGAACCTGGGAGGCGGAGGTTGCAATGAGCCAAGATTGTGCTGCTGCAGTCCAGCCTGGGCGACAGAGTGAGACTGTCTCAAAAAAATTAAAAATAAACAAAATGTGTCATTAATTGGAAGGACTAAAATGAGACACTCTTAAAAAAATTTTTTTGTTGTTGTTGTTTGTTTTGGAAGTCAGAGCCTCACTCTGTTGCCCAAGAGGGAGTGCAGTGGTGTGGTGATGGCTCACTGCAGCCTCCACCTCCTGGTCTCAAGCAGTTTTTCCACCTCAGCCTCCTGAGTAGCTAGGACCACAGGTGCACGCCACCCCGCCCAGCTGAATTTTTTTATTTTGGCGGGGGGCGGGTGGTGGTGGAGACAGGGTTTCACCATGTTGCCCAGGCTGGTGTCGAACTCCTGGGCTCAAGTGATCCACCCACTTTCACCTCCCTAAGTGCTGGCATTACAGAAGTGAGCCATCGCAGTCCACCTACAGTAATTTTTTTAAATGATGAGAGGAGGCTGTACCTCAGTCACCATCATTAAAAGGGAAAGAAAAAAAACTATATTTTAGTACCAGTGTAGATAGATAAGACTAGACTTAGATGCAGTGGGTGAGAGAGATGAAGATTTGGGTACAATAAGAAGCCTTAATTTTCAAAGGTATTCTGTATCAAGATAGAAACGATATTAATACACAAACCAAAAAGATGACATTTCTGTGGGTTTTTGGTAAACCAGTGCCTATTTGTGAGACATGTAAATGAAAACCTTATATTTCAGGTAAGTTTTTCAATAACTGGGTGATGTGTGACAGGTGATAGATAACATCTTGGGTGATAATTTAGGTCCATGTTTCCCAAACTCATTTGATAAAAGAATGGGCTGAATGGGCTGGGATGCTTGTTAGAAATACAGATTCCTTGGGAGTCTCTCTGAGCCTGCTGTAGTTCGGGAGGCTGGCTGATTAAAAAAAAAAAAAAAAAAAAAATGCCGGGCGCGGTGGCGCATGCCAGTAATCCCAGCACTTTGGGAGGCCAAGGTGAGTAGATCATGAGGTCAGGAGACCGAGACCAGCCTGGCCAACATGGTGAAACCCCATCTCTAACAAAAATTAGCCGGGTGTGGTGGCGTGTGTCTGTAGTCCCAACTACTCAGGAGGCTGAGGCAGGAGAATCTCCTGAACCCGGGAGGCGGAAGTTGCAGTGAGCCGAGATCACGCCACTGGACTCCAGCCTCGGCGGCAGAATGAGACTCCGTCTCAAAAAAAAAAGATTCCAGATATGCCCCCATTCTACTGCCAATTTCAGATTCAGTAGAAATAAGTTGGGGCTCTGGCAACTGTAGTTTTTACAGGTTCAGGCAAGTATGGACAATAGTACCTAGGAAGTAGTTTCTCGTGCATGACTTCCATCAGAAATATTTATGGCATCCCTACCACTGCAAACCACAGTGTCAAGGGACTATAGAGAAGGGAGAAGAGAGAAGGGAAGAGGAGCGAATGAAGAATTTAAAAACATTTGAAATAGGCCTTGTCTTCAACGAACTTTACTATATACTTGTAATACATGGTGGAATATGGGATAAAGCCTTCAAGAGGTCTGTCAGTTCTGTTTTAGGAGAACTTTCACAGCTTTAGAAAGCAAGGGAGACATAAGGACTATAGGCAAAATGTTACTACTAGGGGTGATGTTAAAAATATCTTAGGCCTGGGCGTGGTGTCTCACGCCTGTAATCCCAGCATTTTGGAAGGCTAAGGCAGGTGGATTGCATGAGCTCAGGAGTTCAAGACTAGCCTGGGCAACATGGCAAAACCCTGTCTGTACAAAAAACACAAAAATTAGCTGGTCAGAGTGGTGCATACGTGTAGTCCCAGCTACCTGGGAGGCTGAGGTAGGAGGATTGCCTGAGCCCAGGAGGTTGAGGCTGCAGTGAGCCAAGATCATGCCACTGTACTCCAGCCTGGGCAACAGAGTGAGACCCTGACTCAAAACAAAAAAAAAGAAAAAATAGTGCAACTGGCCAGGTGTGGTGGCTTACGTCTGTAATCTCAACACTTTGAGAGGCTGAGGCAGGAGAATTGCTTGAGCCCAAGAGTTCGAGGCCAACCTGAGCAACATAGTGAGACCTCCTCTACAAAAAATAGCTGGGTGCACATCTGTGGTCCCAGCTACTTGGGAAGCTAAGGTGGGAGGTTCACTTGTGCCCAGAAGGTCGAGGCTGCAGTGAGCTGTGATTTCACCACTGCATTCCAGCCTGGGTGACAGAGTGAGACCCTGTCTCAAAACAAAAACAAAAACAAACAAACTTATAACCAGGACACCATGGAGAAAGACTAGTGAGAGTGAATGCTGGTCATAGATGATTGATATGACCATCCCAGTGTATGCGAGCTGAATATCAACTCTTAATAATAACAATGTAACTAGGTGCCAGGCCCTGGGCTAAGGTTTTGCATGATTGTCTTCTGATGAGGTGAGTTTTGTTTTTGTAGGTGGAGAAACTGAGGCTTAAGATTAGTTAAGAAATTTCCTGAGGTCACACAGCTGCTAAGAAGTGGCAGAGCTGAGATTTGAGTTGCACAGGCAGACTGGAGTGCTCAATTGTGGGCTTTAATTGCCTGCTTGCAGGATGCGATGTAGAATGCATGTAGAAGAGACATCTGTTTGAACCCAGCCATTCATCTTTCTGGGGCATACTCTCACTATTGAGATTGAAGGCCAGTGAGAACACAGATAAACCCCTGTGTTCATCGAGGTATGCATACAGTAAACAAATAACTGAATACATGCAGAATCCATTTTGGGTAATGAGAAATGCCGTGAAGAAAAAGAAAGCAAGATAATTAAGAAGTTAGTGCTCAAAAGAAAGACAAACTTTGCATATTCTCACTTATTTGTGGGAGCTGTAAATTAAAACAGTTGAACTCATGGAGATAGTAGAAGGATGGTTACCAGAAGCTGGAAAGTGTAGTGGGGGGATGGGAAGAAATGGGGATGGTTAATGGGTATCAAAAAAGTAAAATGGGCCGGGCGCAGTGGCTCATGCCTGTAATCCCAGCACTTTGGAGGCCCAGGCGGGTGGCTCACCTGAGGTCAGGAGTGCAACACCAGCCTGGCCAACAAACCCTGTCACTACTAAAAATGCAAAAAAAAATTAGCTGGGCGTGGTGGTGTGCTCCTGTAATCCCAGCTACTCAGGAGGCTGAGGTAGAATTGCTTGAACCCGGGAGTCAGAGGTTGCAGTGAGCTGAGATTGCGCCATTGCACTCCAGCCTGGGCAACAGAGCAAGACACCATCTCAAAAAAATAAATAAAATAAAATGAATAAGATCTAGTGTTTGCTAGCACAACAGGGTGACTATAGTAAAAAATAATTTAAAATTATTACATTTAAAAATAACTAAAAGTCTGGGCACGGTGGCTCACGCCTGTAATCCCAGCACTTTGGGAGGCTGAGGTGGGTGGATCACGACGTCAGGAGTTCAAGGTCAGCCTGGCCAAGAGGGTGAAACCCCGTCTCTACTAAAAATACAAAAAATTAGGCAGGCGTGGTGGTGGGTGCCTGTAATCCCAGCTACTCGGGAGGCTGAGGCAGAGAATTGCTTGAACCCAGGAGGCGGAGGTTGTGGTGAGCTGAGATCATGCCACTGCACTCCAGCCTGGGTTACAGCAAAACTCTGTCTCAAAAAACAAAACAAAACACTAAAAGAGTGTAACTGGATTGTTTGTAACACAAAGCTTAAATGCTTGAGGGGATAGATATCCCATTTACCTAATGTGATTATTCCACATTGCATGCCTGTATCAAACTAGCTCATGTAACACATACATATATATACCTACTACATACCCAGAAAAATTAAAAAAAAAATTAAGAAGTTAGTGCTCAAGAGGGCCAACTCTTGGGCATACAGTACTTAGGAAAAACCGCACTGAGGAGGTAACATTTGAGCAGAGAACTAAATGATGAGGGAGTGAGCCGCATAGGAGAGGGGTGTGCCCAGCAGAGCAAACAGCAAATGGAGTGTGGAAAGGGGCACACGTGGTGTGGACAAGGAGTGGCAAGAGGAATGAGTGAGGAGGAAGAGAGGGAAAGCAGCTAGAGATCTGAGAGGCTGACAAGATGTGGGATCTTGTCTTTCTGTTATTTATTTATTTATTTATTTATTTATTTATTTTCAAGACGGAGTCTTGCTCTGTTACCCAGACTGGAGTGCAGTGCGCGATCTCGGTTCCCTGCAACCTCCGTCTCCCAGGTTCAAGCAATTCTCCTGCCTCAGCCTCCTGAGTAGCTGGGACTATAGGCGCCAACCACCACACCTGGCTAATTTTTGTATTTTTAGTAGAGATGGAGTTTCACCATGTTGGCCAGGCTGGTCTCGAACTCCTGACCTTGTGATCTGCCCACCTTGGCCTTCCAAAGTGCTGGGAGTTCTCACAGGTGTCAGCCACCATGCCCGGCCTTTATTTTTTGTTTTTTTCAGAGAGAGTCTCGCTCTGTCATGCCCAGGCTGGAGTGCAGTGGTGTGATTTTGGCTCATTGCAATCTCTACCTCCTGGGTTCAAGCAATTCTCCTGCTTCAGTCTCCCAAGTAGCTGGGATTATAGGCCACCACCATCACACCTGTCTAATTTTTTGTATTTTTAGTAGAGACGGGGTTTCACCATATTGGCCGGCTAATTTTTTTTTTTTTTTTTTTTTTTTTTTTTTTTTTTTGTATTTTTAGTAGAGACGGGGTTTCACCGTGGTCTCGATCTCCTGACCTCGTGATCTGCCTGCCTCGGCCTCCCAAAGTGCTGGGATTACAAGCGTGAGCCACCGCGCCCGGCCAATTTTTTGTATTTTTAGTGGAGACAGTTTCACCATATTGGCGAGGCTGGTCTCAAACTCCCGACCTCAGGTGATCCACCCGCCTCAGCCTCCCAAAGTGCTGAGATTACAGGCATGAGCCACTGAGCCTGGCCAGTGGTAAAGTTTTCATGCCTTGCCAGTGGATTGAATGTGGATGATGAGAAAGAAAGGACTTAAAAATGAGTCCTGGGCTGGGTGCAGTGGCTCATGCCTGTAATCCCAGCACTTTGGGAGGCCAAGGTGGGTGGATCACTTGAGGTCAGGAGTTCGAGACCAGCCTGGCCAACATGGCAAAACCCTGTCTCTACTAAAAAAATAAAAAATTAGCTGGGCGTGGTGGCTTGCGCCTATAATCCCAGCTACTCAGGAGGCTGAGGCAGGAGAACTGCTTGAACCCAGGAGGCGGAGGTTGCAGTGAGTTGAGATCACGCCACTGAACTCCAGCCTGGGTGACGGAGCGAGACTCCATCTCAGAAACAAACAAAAACGAGTCCTGGCCTGGTGCAGTGGCTCACACCTGTAATCTCAGAACTTTGGGAGGCTGAGGTGGGAGGATCACTTGAATCCAGGAGTTTGAGACCAGCCTGGGCCAGATGGCAAGACCTTATTTATCTCCACAAAATATTTAAAAAATAGCCAAATGTGCTGGTGCACACCTGTAGTCCTAGCTACTCAGGAGGCTGAGGTGAGAGGATGCCTTGAGCCCAGAAATTTGAGGCAGCAGTGAGCTATGATCATGCCACTGCACTTGAGCCTGGGCAGCAAAGCGAGACCCCATCTCTGGGAGAAAAAAAAAGGGGGTTGTACCTGAGTGGCTAGATGAACGGTGGTACCTTTTTTTGACCTGGTATGTTAATTATAGTAATGTTGGTACTGTAACAGATAAACTCCAGCATTCTCAGTTGCTTAACACAGTAGAAGTTTATTTCTCACTCTTGTAAAGCCACATTGGGTGCTCCTGATTGGCAGGGCAGCTGTTCTCCAAGCAATGTTCAGGGACCCAGTCTCCTGCCATCTTTTTTTTTTTTTTTTTTTTTTGGAGACAGAGTCTTGCTCTGTTACCCTGTTACCCAGGCTGGAGTGCAATGGCATGATCTCGGCTCACTGCAACCTCTGCCTCCCAGGTTCAAGCAATTCTCCTGCCTCAGCCTCCCCAGTAGCTGGGATTACAGGTGCACACCACCACGCCCATCTAATTTTTTGTATTTTAGTAGATACTGGGTTTTACCGTGTTGCCCAGGTTGGTCTCGAACTCCTGAGCTCAGGCAATCCCTCCACCTTGGCCTCCCAAAGTACTAGGATTACAGGTGTGAGCCACCATGCTTGGCCTTCCTGCCATCTTTAATACTTCCCACAGTCGGCATGTTTGTCTGCATCAAGCTGGCTGGAGCGGGTAAGCTTGCAGGTGAATGCCTGGGAAGCCTGAATGATCCTCAGATTTCATTGGTTCACACTCAGTCTCATGGCCACACCTTGCTGCATGGGAGGCTGGGAAATGTAGTCTAACAGGTGTCCAGAAGAGGAAGTGCATTTGGTAAACATCTGGCCAGTCTCTGCTATGGATAGAGAACTCTGGGGCAGGAGCAGATTGAAGGTGAGTTAGAGAGGGTCAGGAATCCTGTTTTCTACAGACTCAGTTTGAGAGGACTCAAAATGGGGCCATTGGGTAGCTGGCCCCTGGAGGGGCAATGAAGGAGTCATCAGTGGATGGTTCTTTAAAGCCATGGGACTGGATAAGCATCTCTGGGGAGAGTGCACAGGTAGAGAAGAGATCTGAACCCTGGGCATGGCAAGAATCCACAGTTAGGAAGCAAAGGAGAATTTACAAATAGAGACTGAGAAGAAACCAGAGAAATAGGAGAAAAAAATCACGGTCCCAAAAGCCCAGTGAAGAGTGTTTCAAGGAGAGAAGGATCAACTGTGTCATGCTGCTGAGACGTCAAGTAAGATGAGACCTCAGATGTGTGTGTGCATTGGTGTTGGCAACATGCAGGTTGTTGGTGACCTTGATGAGGTGGTATGATAGGAACGAAACCTTGCTGAGTGGGACTAAGAGAGGCTGAGAGGTGAGGAAGTGGTGACAGTGAATGGAGAGCTCTTTTTAGGCTTGGAATGAAGGAGAGCAGAAAAGCAGGGAGGACCAAAGAATGATAGCATGGTAGACAGTGTTTGTGTAAGACTGAAGAAATGACAGCATTCATATGAAAATCGGGACGATCCTGTAATAAGATTCTCCTGCCTCAGCCTCCTGAGTAGCTGGTACTACAGCGTGTGTGCCACCACACCTGGCTGATTTTTGTATTTTTAGTGGAAATGGGGTTTCACCATGTTGGCCAGGCTGGTCTCGAACTCCTGACCTCAAGTGATCCACCCGCCTTGGCCTCCCAAAGTGCTGGAATTACAGTCATGAGCCACTAAGCTCAGCTAGGTGTTTATAAGTCAAGGAAATTTTATGTGAAAAAAGGGAAGTACCTAAATCTGATGTACCAACCTGATATAATGAAGCATTTCCCAGTATTTGTTCCAGCAGCTGGGGCTACAGTGGTGGTCAAAAAGCTGAGCTCTTTGTTCTTGGGCAGGCTTCCTGAGGGGGAAGATAACAAACTACCTGAGTGCCCTGCGTCCAGTTACGGTGGATACATAAATGATCATCTCCCATTTCTATTTCCTCCTGTCAGACAAGGCCTTGTTAATCAGTCTACAAACATTCTTTCAGTTAGGGGTTTTTCAGTATTCTGGAAAACACAATGCAGCAATGTACAGAACACAATTTATCCTTTAGTCAGTTTTTGCACTTCTTGTTAAAATTCTGTTTAGAAAGCAGGGTTTTAGGCGTTTTGCTGTGGCAGTGGGAGCATCCAGTCTAAGAAATGAACATTGTTCAGAACTGAAATAACTTTCATATACTGAAATATACCCTTCATTGTGTTAATAGCTGTACATCTGTCTGGCCTTGGGGGTGATGGTCGTCATGGTAAGATGCTTTTTTTCCTTGTTTGCCTATAGGAGGACCAGATTCATCATGCTAGCTGCAATAGCGTTATGCTGCAAGGGTGGTGTGATTTTTGTTTTTTTTAAGGCAGGGTCCTACTCTGTCACCCAGCCTGGAGTACAGTAGCGTGTTTTCGGCTCACTGTAACCTCCGCCTCCTGGGTTCAGGCGATCCTCCCACTTCAGCTTTTTGGTTAGGTAGGACTACAGTCACATGCCACCATGCCCGGCTAATTTTTTTTTTTTTTTTTTGAGATGGAGTCTCGCTCTGTCGCCCAGGCTGGAGTGCAGTGGTGCAATCTCGGCTTACTGCAAGCTCCGCCTCCCGGGTTCACGCCATTCTCCTGCCTCAGCCTCTCCGAGTAGCTGGGACTACAGGCGTCCGCCACCACGCCTGGCTAATATTTTTTTTTTTTTTTTTTTGTATTTTTTTTGGTAGAGATAGGGTTTCACCGTGGTCTCGATCTTCTGACCTCGTGATCCACCCGCCTTGGCCTCCCAAAGTGCTGGGATTACAAGCGTGAGCCACCACGCCCGGCCTGCCTGGCTAACTTTTGTATTTTTTGTACAGATGAGGTTTCACCGTGTTGCCCAGGCTGGTCTTGAACTCCTGGGCTCAAGCAATCCTCCCACCTCAGCCTCCCACAGTGCCAGGATTATAGTTGTGAACCACAATGCCCAGCCTGGCAAGGGGGGGTGTTTGTTTTGTTTTGTTTTGTTTTGTGATTCTCCTGCCTCAGCCTCCCGAATAGCTGGTACTACAGCGTGTGTGCCACCATGCCCGGCTAATTTTTGTATTTTTAGTAGAGACGGGGTTTCACCATGTTGGCCAGGCTGGTCTCGAACTCCTGACCTCAAGTGATCCACCTGCCTCGGCCTCTCAAAGTGCTGGGATTACAGGCGTGAGCCATCATGTGCTCAGCCAGGTGTTTGTAAGGCAAGGGAATTTTATGTGAAAAAAGGAAAGTACCTAAATCTGATAACATTTGTAGGATATCTATATAAGACATAACTTGGGCCAAGTGCTGTGGCTCACACCTGTAATCCCAGCACTTTGGAGGGCCGAGGCAGGTGGATCACTTGAGGTCAGGAGTTTGAGGCCAGCCTGGCCAACGTGGTGAAACCCTGTCTCTACAAAACATTCAGAAATTAGGTGTAGTGGCATGCGCCTGTAATTCCAGGTACTCAGGAGGCTGAGGCATGACAATCGCTTGAACCCGGGAGGTGGAGGTTGCAGTGAGCCAAAATCCGCTCCAGCCTGGGTAACAGAGTGAGACTCTGTCTCACACACACACACACACACACACACACACACAAAGACATAACTAAATATCCACGAAAGTAAATATTATAGTGTGAAAGTAATAAATGCAATTCTATTTTTCACAAAAATATCAATTTAGACATTTATAATAGAGTGAATTATTCTATCATAAAGGGTTCCAAGGAAAGAAATGTTTATTGACTCGGATACAGTTTTTTAACTTTAGAGTTCAGGTCAGTATTTGGTGAAACTGAAGTGATATCTGAACTGAAAGTGAGATATTTCCTCTTTGATTAAGGGGAAACTCAACTGAAAACTCATTAATGCTTTGCTTGCTGGCATAGTCATTTATTGCCACTGGGAATATGTCTGATTTCTCCAAGCAAAGATGAAACAAAGAAGAGAAACTAACTGAACCAGAATAGTATTTTCCTTTTTTTTTTGAGACGGAGTTCTGCTCTTGTTGCCCAGGCTGGAGTGCAATGGCACGATCTCAGCTCATCTCAACCTCCGCCTCCTAGGTTCAAGTGATTCTCCTGCCTCAGCCTCCCAAGTAGCTGGGATTACAGGCATGTGCCACCACACCCAGCTAATTTTGTATTTTTAGTAGAGATGGGATTTCTCCATGTTGGTCAGGCTGGTCTTGAACTCCTAACCTCAGGTGATCTGCCTGCCTTGGCCTCCCAAAAAAAAAAAAAACCAAAAAACTTTTTTATTGGGAAATAGTTTCAGGCTTACAGAAAGTTATAAAAATAGTACATAGAATTCCCAAATACCTTTTACCCAGATTCCTCAAATGTCAGCCCTATTTGCTTTATCATTTTCCATCTGTGTTTATATGTATATGTGTATGTATACATATACATTTTTTTCCTGAGACACTTGAGAGCAATTTGCCAACTTGATGACCTTTGCTTCTAAGCCCTTTTCTAGGCTGGGCCTGGTGGCTCATGCTTGTAATCCCAGCACTTTGGGAGGCTGAGGCTAGTGGATCACATGGGCTCAGGAGACCAGCCTGGCCAACATGGCGAAAACTCATCTCTATAAAAAATACAAAAATTTGCCGGGTGTGGTGGCGGGCGCCTGTAATCCCAGCTACTAGGGAGGCTGAGGCAGAAGAATTGCTTGAGCCTGGGAGGCGGAGGTTGGAGTGAGCCAAGATTGCGCCACTGCACTCCAGCCTGGGTGACAGAGCAAGACTCTGTCTCAAGAATGAATGAATGAATTAATAAATAAATATTTCAGTCTTTTCCGTACAAGGACATTTTCTTATCTACATTACAGTTGTCAAAACCAAGACATTTACATTGATACAATATTGTTATTGAGTGTTTAAGTTTTGCCGATCAATCCAGTAATTTTAATTTTAAGAATAATATTTAATGGTTCATTTTTGCTTGGTTATAGCCTCCATCACTGTGAGATCACTGCCCTGAGCCAATCCCTACAGCCCTTACGGAAGCTGCCTTTTAGAGCCTTTCGCACAGGTAAGGAGCAATTAGAGATGGTGGTGACCCTCTCTGTGCCTCAGTTTGGTCATCTGTAAATTGGGATAAACGTAGGGTTGTTGTTAGAGTTAAATGAATTAGTATGTGGAAAGTACCTGGCATGCAGTTATCACTGAAGCGTTAGCTTTTCTTTCTTTTTTTTTTTTTTTTTTTGAGACAGTCTTACTCTGTCACCCAGGCTGGAATGCAATGGTGCAATCTCGGCTTACTAAACCTCCACCTCCTGGATTTAAGCAATTCTCATTCCCCAAGTAGCTGGGACACAGACGTGCACCACCACGCCTGGCTAATTTTTATTATTAATTTTTTTTTTTTTTAAATTTCAAAGACTGCATGCATACTGGCTAATTTTTGTATTTTTAGTAGAGATGAGGTTTTGCTATGATGCCCAGGCTGTTCTCAAACTCCTGGCCTCAAGTGATCTGCCCACCTTGGCCTCCCAAAGTGTTGGCATTACAGGCCTGAGCCACCATGCCTGGCCTCATTATGTCTTTTTGATTATAGCCATTCTGATGGGTGTGAAGGGGTCTCATTGTGGTTTTGATTTGCATTTCCCTGATTACTAATAATGTTGTATTAGTTTGCTAGGGCTGCTGTAACAAAGTAACACAAACTGGGTTGCTTGAACAGCAGATATTTGTCTCATGATTCTAGGGCTAAATGTCTGAGATCAAGGTGTCAGGGTTGCTTCCTTTGGAGGGCTGTGAGGGAGAACCCGTTCCATGCCTCTTGCCTAGCTTCCAATGTTTTGCTGGCAATCTCTGGCATTCCTTACATGTAGAAGCATCACTCCAATCTCTGCCTTCAGCTTCACATGGCATTCTCCCTGTGTGCATGTCTGTTTCTAGATTTTCCTTTTTTTTTTTTTTTTTTGAGACAGAGTCTCGCTCTGTCGCCCAGGCTGGAGTGCAGTGGCGCAATCTTGGCTCACTGCAAGCTCCGCCTCCCGGGTTCACGCCATTCTCCTGCCTCAGCCTCTCTGAGTAGCTGGGACTACAGGCGCCCGCCACCACGCCCGGCTAATTTTTTGTATTTTTTAGTAGAGACGGGGTTTCACCGTGGTCTCGATCTCCTGACCTCGTGATCCGCCTGCCTCGGCCTCCCAAAGTGCTGGGATTACAAGCGTGAGCCACCGCGCCTGGCCGATTTTCCCTTTTTATAAGGATACCCATCATATTGGATTTGGACCCACCTTGGCAACCTCATTTTATTTTATTTATTTATTATTTAATTTTTTGAGACGGAGTTCTCTCTCTGTCACCCAGGCTGGAGTGCAGTGGCGCGATCTTGGGTCACTACAAGCTCCACCTCCCGGGTTCACGTCATTCTCCTGCCTCAGCCTCCCGAGTAGCTGGGACTATAGGCGCCCGCCACCATGCCTGGCTAATTTTTTGTGTTTTTAGTAGAGATGGGGTTTCACTGTGTTAGTCAGGATGGTCCTGATCTCCTGACCTCGTGAATCCACCCGCCTCGGCCTCCCAAAGTCCTGGGATTACAGGCCTGAGCCACCGTGCCCGGCCTGCAACCTCATTTTAACTTGATAATCTCTGTAAAGACCCGCTCTCCAACCAACTAAGGGCACCTTCTAAGGTACTCAGGGTTAGAACTTCAACATAAGAGTTTTGGGGGAGTTTTCAGCAATTTAACACATAACAGATATTTAACCTTTGTCTTTTCTTGTGCTTATTGGCCAATGTATTTTTCCTTTGGACAAAGGTCTATTCAAATCCTTTGCACATTTTGATTGATTGATTGAGAGAGTCTCAACAGATTGCCCAGGCTGGAGTGCAGTAGCGTGATCATAGCTCACTGCAACCTTGAACTCCTGGGTTCAAGCAATCCTCCCACCTCAGCCTACCTGGTTGCTGGGACTATAGGTGCAAGCCGCTGTGCCTGGCTATTTGCGTTTTTATTGTTGACCTGTAAGAGTTTATGAGATTTTGCATTTGAGAGAGAATACCAGTGCCCGATCAAAACTGGGCCTGCATTATAAAAGCAAGATCAAAGAGCCCTGGTGAGAAATGGGTGTTTGGCTTCAAGTTCTGGACCTGTTGATGACCACCTGGGCAACCTTGATTAGTTTCTTGACTTCTTTGTGATTCAGTGTTTTCATCTTATTAATACATTTTGTGACTGCGGTGGCAGTTGAGGTGCATTGTAATTCTATAGGAAAGATGCCTGTCCTGTACTTACTGAAAGAATTTGGAGACAGGAGGGTCTGAGTAGTGGCCCAAGGTTGCACCTGCCTGCTAGATATGTTCAGGGTCCAGTTACCTCTACTGAGGGCTTCTGAGATGCACTGACTTTTCCTGACTGTCCTGTTGGTGCTGTGTTTGCATGACTCTTCCCTATTCCTGTCTCCTAGGCTCAAAATTGTCCTGTTTTTTATTACAGATGCCAGAAAAATCCACACTGCCCCTGCCCGAACCACGTTCCTGCTGCGTCCCCTGCCCATTCTGTTGGCGACAGGCGGCGGGTATGCAGGGTACCGGCAGTATGAGAAGTACAGGGAGCGAGAGCTGGAGAAGCTGGGATTGGAGATTCCACCCAAACTTGCTGGTCACTGGGAGGTAGGAATGAAGCGAAAACTGCCGTGGGTTCTCGTCCAGCAAACTTTGTCACTTTTCCAGTTGTTCCAAAGTTGAAATGTTTGAACAAGTCAAATATGCTTTCTTGGAACTCATGTCTCCAGTAGGTTTTGGCCAGATACAGGAGTTGTAACTTTGGTGTCAAGTCAGGCTTGTCTTCTGTCGCCAGACCTTACCCTGGTCTCCCCAAGGGTTCTGAGTAGAAATTTCTTGCTGTTGAAGTCTCAGAGTGTATGTCTTGAATTGGTGCTGACATCCTGGCTGTTCTGCTATTCTTGCCCTTGTTAGTTGGAAGAGGGCTGAAACTATTGAGCTTTTGTGATGTGGATTAGTTCTTACCAGGAACCAGACAGAAATAATCAAATTCCTTTGTCATTATTGCTCAAAATGCTTCCTTCCATCATAGTCACATGATAGGGGCAGCCTGCATTGTTGTCGAATGCACGATACGTAACGAAACATCTTGTTCATCTGTGCTTCCCGTGTCCCAGGATGATTCCTGACTCAGAGGAGACATTCAGTAAATTGTGAAACTGAATATAAAGGTGTAAGTTTAACAATTGCCTTTTTTTTGCAGCCATAATTTAACAAATAAAAAATCTGAAATATCAAAGGACCAGTAATAGGCCTCAATATTCTGGGCAAAAGAGGGGGTGACAGTTGAGGCTTTGTGATACCTGGAATGCAGTGGTGATCCACTCCATTTTGCTAATCCAGATCAGCTGAATCTATTCTAATAGGACATATGGTGACCGGGGCATTAGGATGCTGAAGGCAAGTCTCAACCATGCTCCACAGTAGCTGTGTGAACTGGGACATGTCACTTTCTGTCTGGTCTCATGTCTTTAACAGTAAAACAGCAGGCTGGGTTCGAACATGACTCTGAGATTCCATCCAGCTCTAACACAGTTTATCTAGGAGTATTTGCTGCCATTGGCATTACATGCTACATTATAGGTTTCCTTCCAAAATCCTCTTTTGGACTTTAATTTTGACCATTTTCTTCCAATAGAATCTAGTATACAGACTTCACTTGATTTCTAACAGTCCTGTAAAACCGTGACTTAGTCAACTGGCCATACAGATCCAGCTGTGGGAGTTACCCTAAGATATCTATCTGCCCTTGCCCCGTATGTCCATGTGCCTACCCTTTGGCCTGTTTGTATGCCTTGGGCTTTGTAATAACCTATCTTAAACAAAAAAAAATTGTTTTCTGGTACTATATCACAAATTCCTTTTGGTGAAGGGTAATTATAGTAGGTGAGTCACACTTTCAAAGTATGCTGCACTCTGTTTCCTATGGCATTGCTGGTTTCCCCTGTAAACATCATTCTCCATTAGATTAGTAGATTAGTAAAGTACTTGTGAAGTGTAGGTAGCACGTGACTGTGACTGCATGACCCCCCTCAAGTGTTAAACCCAAGCTGACATCTTTCTGACCTTGGGGATTTGTGAAGCTGACTCACCCTATGACGAGCTTGCATGCTTTCAAGAAATTCCCACACACTTCAAAGGTTTCCCAAGAGAATATAAATTTGGAAGAAACCTGCCACTTCCAGAATCATAAAAGACCAATGGCAGTAGTTTTTTAGTATCTGCTGTTTATGTAATTGAGGTTATTGCCATACATAGTTTCAGACCTGGAAGATGGTTGTATAGAGGACAGGGTTGATTAACTCGTAAGTCCCAGGGCCTGGAAAGTGACAGGACACTGGAGTGGAGTGGCCTAATGCAGTGTGAGGTCTCAAAGCACCTATTGGTAAAGAACTGGGCTTAAGTTAGATACTCTTCTTGATTGAATAAAATGGTCACAGAACCACTCCTTGATGTTCTTTTTCTTTTTTTGTAGATATGAGGTCTTGCTCTGTTGCCCAGGCTGGTCTCAAACTCCTGGGCTCAAGCGACCCTCCGGCCTCAGCCTCCCAAAGTGCTGGGATTACAGGTGTGAGCTACTGCACCGGCCAGTCCTGGATTTTCAAGTGGGACTCCCACACTTCATTTTATGAAGGGGAAATGGTCTGGACTTGGAGTTGACATTGGAGTTTGAGTATCCCTTATACAAAATGCTTGGGACTGGAAGTGTTTTGGATTTTTTTTTGGATTTTTCAATATTTGTATATATATACTGAGATAACTTGGGGATGTGACCCAAGTCTGAACACAAAGTTTATATATTTTATTTTATTTATTTTGTTTTTCTTTTCTTTTCTTTCTTTTTTTTTTTTTTTTTTTTTTAAGATGGAGTCTCATTCTGTTGCCCAGGCTGGAATGCAATGGCGTGATCTCGGCTCACTGCAACCTCCGCCTCCCTGGTTCAAGCAATTCTCCCACCTCAGCCTTCCCAGTAGGTGGGATTACAGGCACCTGCCATCATGCCCGGCTAATTTTTACATTTTTGTAGAGACAGGTTTCACCACGTTGGCCAGGCTGGTCTCGAACTCCTGACCTCAGGTGATCCGCCCACCGCGCCCAGCCAATTTATTTATTTGAGGCAGGGTCTTGCTCTGTCACCTAAGGCTGGAGTACAGTGTGGCACGATCATGGCTCACTGCATCCCTGACCTCCTAGGCTCAAGCCATCCCCCCACCTCAGGCTTCTGGAGTAGCTGGGAATATAAGCGTGTGCCATCCTGCCTGGCTATTTTGTTTGAATTTTTGTGGAGACAGGGGTCTCATTTATGTTTTAGATACACCTTCTACACATAGCCTGAGGGTAACTTTATACAATACTTTAAATAATTTTCTGCATGAAACAAAGTTTTTTTCTTTTTTTTTGAGACGGAGTCTCACTCTGTCGCCCAAGCTGGAGTGCAGCGGCATGATCTCGGCTCACTGCAACCTCCATCCCCGGGTTCAAGCGATTCTCCTGCCTCAGCCGCCTGAGTATCTGGGATTACAGGTGCCTATTACTGCGCCAGCTAATTTTTGTATTTTTAGTAGAGACGGGTTCACCCTCTTGGCCGGGCTGGTCTTCAACTTGTGACCTCGTGATCCACCCGCCTTGGCCTCCGACAGTGCTAGGATTACAGGCGTGAGCCACCGTGCCCAGCCAAAACAAAGTTTTGACTGTGACCTGTCACATGACATCAGATGTGGAATTTTCCACTTGTTGGTGTCATGTCAGCACTCAAAAAGTCTCTGATTTTGGAGCATTTTGGATGTTCAGATTAGGGATACTCAACTATATAAGTTTTTAGGAATGGCAACAGGTTGAGAGGGAGAGTGTTGAATGGCTGTCTGGGGCCTGGTCCTAATCCCACCTCTGGTTCCACCTAATCACTGTCATCACAAATGAAAAATGTGAGATTTTCCAAATGTAGCTGATATCAGAATTGTTGGGGAGCTTTAAAAATTATGAATTTGAGGCTGGGCGTGGTGGCTCATGCCTGTAATCCCAGCACTTTGGGAGACCAAGGCGGGTGGATCATGAAGTCAGGAGATTGAGAACATCTTGGTTAACATGGTGAAACCCCATCTCTACTAAAAATACAAAAAATTAGCCAGGCGTGGTGGCGGGTGCCTGTGATCCCAGCTACTCGGGAGGCTGAGGCAGGAGAATGGCTTGAACCCGGGAGGCGGAGGTTGCAGTGAGCTGAGATCATGCCACTGCACTCCAGCCTGGGCGACAGAGTGAAGACTCCATCTCAAAAAAAAAAAAAAAAAAAAAAAAAAAAAAAGGAATTTGAATTCCTTAACTCCTAGAAATCTACAAAGTTTGGGCTAGGCTCAAGATCTGTGTTTTTCAGGAGCTCTGTAGGTGATTCTGATGATAAGCCAGCTTGAAGAACCAAAGGCAGATGAGCCCTACCTAATGTTCCCTTCAGGGCTACAGTTTTTTTTTTTTTTGTGACGGAGACTCGTCCTGTCACCCAGGCTGGAGTGGAGTGCAGCGGCGCAATCTTGGCTCACTGCAACCTCCGCCTCTCGGGTTCAAGCCATTCTCCTGCCTCAGCCTCCCGAGTAGCTGGGATTACAGGCGCCCGCCACCAGGCCTGGCTAATTTTTTGTATTTTTAGTAGAGACGGGGTTTCACCGTGTTAACCAGGATGGTCTCAATCTCCTGACCTCGTGATCTGCCTGCCTTGGCCTCCCACAGTGCTGGGATTATAGGCATGAGCCACCATGCACAGCTACCAATTTTTGTATTTTTTTTGTAGAGATGGGGTTTCGCCATGTTGCCCAGGGTGGTTTCGAACTCCTGAGCTCAAGTGATTCACCCACCTTGGCCTCCCAAAGTGCTAGAATTACAGGCATGAGCCACTGTGTCTGGCCAGTTTTTTGTTTTTTTTGTTTTTTTCAGAGACAGGGTCTTAACTGTGCTGCTAAGGCTGGAGAGTAGTCGTGTGATCATGTCTTGCCACAGCCTTGAACTCCTGGGTTCACATGTTTCTTTCACCTTAGCCTTCCCAGTAGTGGACTATAGGTGTGTGCCACTTCGCCAGGGTAGTCTTATATTTAAGTCTTTTATCCATTTTGAATTAATTTTTATTTACGGTATAAGAGAAGAATCCAACGTCATTCTTTTGCATGTCGGTATCCAGTTTTCCCAGCATCATTCGTTGAAAAGATTATCCTTTCTCTATTGAATGGTCTTGGCATGCTTGTGGAAATCAGTCTTATTCCCTGTTAAATGACAGAGATGATATAGCAAACACTATGACAGAATGTTGGAAAACAGGGGACATGATGATTCCCACGCCTTCTCGCCATGTGACTGTGATTGCTTAATCATGAGCTTTATTTTTTATGCATTCACTTCCTGTCTTTGTCTCTATTTTTTTTTTTTTTTTTTTTTTTTGAGACGGAATTTCGCTCTTATTGCCCAGGCTGGAGTGCGGTAGCGCAATCTTGGCTCACCACAACTTCTGCCTCCCGGGTTCAAGCAGTTCTCCTGCTTCAGCCTCCCAAGTAGCTAGGATTACAGGCGTGGGCCACGACACCCGGCTAATTTAGTATTTTTAGTAGAGACAGGGATTCTCCATGTTGGTCAGGCTGGTCTCGAACTCCTGACCTCAGGTGATCCGCCCGCCTCGGCCTCCCAAAGTGCTGGGATTACAAGTGTGAGCCACCGCGCCCGGCTTTTTTTCTTTTTTTTTTTTTTTTTTTTTTTTTTGAGACTGAGTCTCGCTCTGTCTCTCAGGCTGGAGTCCAGTGGCATGATCTTGGCTCGCTGCAAGCTCCGCCTCTCAGGTTCAAGTGATTCCCCTGCCTCAGTCTCCCGAGTAGCTGAGACTACAGGTGCGCACCACCACGCCCAGCTAATTTTTGTATTTTTGTATGGGGTTTCACTGTGTTGGCCAGGATGGTCTCAATTTCCTGACTTTGTGATCCACCTGCCTTGGGCTCCCAAAGTGCTGGGATTACAGGCGTGAGCTACCACACCTGTCCTTTTTTCTCTATTTTTAAATTGATTCAGCTGTTTTTTTTGTTTGTTTTTTGAGACAGGGTCTTGCTGTGTTGCCTAGACTGGAGTGCAGTGGCACAGTCATAGCTTACTGTAGCCTTAACCTTCGGGTTTAAGCAATCCTCTCACCTCAGCCTCCCAAGTAGCTGGGACATGGTGCACTGGCATGCACCACCACCACACTCAGCTAATTTTTTATTTTTTGTAGAGATGGGATCTCACTATGTTGCCTAGGCTGGTCTCAAGCAATCCTCCCACCTTGGCCTCCCAAAGTGCTGGGATTCCAGGTGTGAGCCACCCTGGAGCCACACTCTTGGCTCTTCCTCAGTGGTAACAGGCGCCCAGGTCCTGAAGTCTCTGGTTGCCACTGAGGCTTTACCACCTCAGTTGATTCTGGTATACTGGTGGTCTTTGCCACCATGAATAATGTTGCAGAGCATACCTTTTCATAAAGCCTTTTCCTCGTGATGAATGCCTAGGTGTAGGATTGCTGCCTGAAAGGGTATGGACACCTTTATGGTTTGTGGCATGCATTTGGCTTCTAAAACAATCGGAGTGTTTCCTCCTTATCCAAGTTTTCAGGTTCCTGCAGTCTGAAAATATTAAATGTAAAATTCCAGAAAGAATTCCTAAGTTTTTTTATTTTTTATTTTTATTTTTTGAGATGGAGTCTCACTCTGTCGCCCGGGCTGGAGTGCAGTGGCACAATCTCAGCTCACTGCAACCTGTGCCTCCTGGGTTCAAGCAATTCTCCTGCCTCAGCCTCCTGAGTAGCTGGAATTACAGGCTTGTGGCACCACACCTGGCTTATTTTTTTTGTATTTTTAGTAGAGATAGAGTTTCACCATGTTGGCCAGGCTGTTCTTGAACTCTTGACCTCAGGTGATCTGCCCACCTCAGCCTCCCAAAGCTGGGATTACAGGTGTGAGCCACCACACCCGGCCACAATTCCAAAGTTTTAAATGTCTCCCTGTTCTGAGTAGCATAATGAACTCTCTCTCTCCCACCTAGGATATGAATCCTCCCTCTGTCTATTGTGACCTCAGTATCTATGCTGCCTGCCCATAAGTCACTTAGTAGCCATCTCAGTTATCATATCAGCAATTGTGGTATTCCAGTGCTTGTGTTCAGGTCACCCATATTTGGCTTAATACTGGCCCCAAAGTGCAATAATAGCGATTCTGGCAATTTGGATTGCCGAAGAGAAAGTGGTAAAGTGCCTTCTTTAAGTGAAAAGGTGAAAGTTCTGGACTTCAAAAGGAAAGAAAAAAAATCATATGCTGATTTTGATAAGTTCTATGGTAAGAGTGAATCTTTTATCCGTTAGTTGAGCATGATGTCGAGGTGGGTGGATCACCTGAGGTCAGGAGTTAAGACCAGCCCGACCAACATAGTGGAACCCCTTTTCTACTAAATACAAAAAATTAAGGCCGGAGGCGGTGGCTCACACCTGTAATCCCAGCACTTTGGGAGGCCGAGGTGGGCAGATCACGAGGTCAGGAGATCGAGACCATCCTGGCTAACATGGTGAAACCCCGTCTCTACTAAAAATACAAAAAATTAGCTGGGTGTGGTGGCGGGCACCTGTAGTCCCAGCTACTTGGGAGGCTGAGGCAGGAGAATGGCATGAACCCGGGAGGCAGAGCTTGCAGTGAGCTGAGATCCCGCCACTGCACTCCACCCTGGGCAACAGAGCAAGACTCCGTCTCAAAAAAAAAAAAAAAAAAATAGCTGGGAGTGGTGGTGCCTACTTGTAATCCCAGCTACCTGGGTGGCTGAGGCAGGAGAATCGCTTGAACCCAGGAGGCGGAGGTTGCAGTGAGCCGAGATTGCGCCATTGCACTCCAGCCTGGGCAGCAAGAGTGAAACTCTATGTCAAAAAAAAAAAAAAAAAAAAGCCGGGTACGGTGGCTCATGCCTGTAATCCCAGCACTTTGGGAGGCCGAGGTGGGCGGATCACCTGAGGTCAGGAGTTCAAGACCAGCCTGGCCCACATAGTGAAACCCCGTCTCTACTAAAAATATAAAAATTAGCCAGGCGTGGCGGCAGACACCTGTAATCCCTGCTACTCAGGAGGCTGAGGTGGGAGAATTGCTTGAACCCAGGAGGCAGAGGTTACAGTGAGCCGAGATTGTGCCATTGCACTCCAGCCTGGTTGACAGAGTGAGACTCCGTCTCAAAAAAAAAAAAAAAAAAAAACCCAAAACAAAAAGGATGTTTTTATGTTAAGTTTTTATTTCACAGAATGATGTCGCTAGAAAGGGTAGCTTGAGGCCTGGAGTGGTGGCTTATGCCTGTAATCCCAGCACTTTGGGAGACTGAGGTGGGCAGATCACTCTAGCTCAGGAGTTTGAGACCAGCCTGGGCGACGTGGTGAAACCTTGTCTCTGCTAAAAATACAAAAATCAGCTGGTGTGGTGGCATGGGCCTGTGGTCCCAGCTACTTGGGAGGCTGAGGTAGGAGGATTGCTTGAGCCAGGAGGTGGAGGTTGCAGTGAGCTAAGATTGTGCCACCACACTCCAGCCTGGGTGACAGAGCAAGACCCTGTCTCAAAAAAAAAAAAAAAAAAAAAAAAAAGAGCTTGAAATCGTGCTCTGGACAGCTGCTTGCTGAGCTGCTCAGGTTGAAGACCCAGAGTGTTCCTTTTAGTTCCATTTAGCCCCGTCGCGTGGAGTGTGCACAGCTTAAATAATGCTTTTTGGCTTCCAGAGTGCTATTCCCTTGAGTCCCTGATTCAACCTGTGGCCCATCAGTGGGCAGAGGTGATTTTCTGCAGGGCACCAAGGGCACTCTTGAAGGCAGGAGCTCAGGGACTGCTGAGAAGTAGAAGAGCCACTTCTCTGAGTTTCTTTTCAGGAACTCAAGATGTCCTGGGAACACTCTTGGCTCATGGCCTGAGTGTTCACTTGGGTTCTGCAGGTGTGGCTTGTGGCTTTGGCTGTTGACATAGGGGCCTGTGCTGAGAGCTGCGGTGAGTGAGCATAGTTAGAGAATGGATGGCTA
This sequence comes from Nomascus leucogenys, assembly GCF_006542625.1. Taxonomy (NCBI): domain Eukaryota; kingdom Metazoa; phylum Chordata; class Mammalia; order Primates; family Hylobatidae; genus Nomascus; species Nomascus leucogenys. The sequence goes on along the minus strand of NC_044387.1, from coordinate 58,883,391 downwards.
CCAGGTACAGATCTGTAGTTTATGGATCCATAGTTTTATACTGCTGCAGTGGTCATATATCCTGCCTTTGTGTGGTGGTTGTGATTTCAGATATGCTGCCTATTTGTTCCCAAAAGTCATAAAAATATCATTCAGCAATCATGTAATATTGCCTGTTGCCTCTTTTCCTGAGATTGACAAATACTGTTTTAGATGATATCTCAAATTTTCAGTTACAAAACATCTAACTGAAAATACACATTTTCAGCTAGGCATGGTGGCTCATGCCTGTGATCCCAACACTTTGGGAGGCTGAGATGGGAAGATTGCTTGAGCCCAGGAGTTCATGACCAGCCTGGCAAGGCAAGACTCTGTCTCTACAAAAAAATACATTAAAAAATTAGCCAGGGGGCCAGGAGCAGTGGCTCATGCCTGTAATCCCAGCACTTTGGGAGGCCAAGGCGGGCAGATAACCTGAGGTCAGGAGTTCGAGACCAGCCTGGCCAACATGGTGAAACCCCATCTCTACTAAAAATGCAAAAACATTAGCTGGGTGTGGTGGCGGATGCCTGTAATCCCAGCTAATTGGGAGGCTGAGACAGGAGAATCGCTTGAACCCAGCAGGCGGAGGTTGCAGTGAGCTGAGACCGCACCATTGCACTCCAGGCTGGTCAATGAAACTCTGTCTCAAAAAAAAGAAAAAAAAGAAAAAGGAAAAGAAAAATTAGCCAGGGGTGATGGTGTGTGCCTCTGGTCCCTGCTATCTGAGAGGCTGAGACAGGAGAATTGCTTGAACCTGGGAGGCAGAGGTTGCAGTGAGCTGAGATCATGCTACTGCACTCCAGCCTGGTGACAGAGCGAGACTCTGTCTCGGGGTGGGGGAAAAAAAGACAGGCTCTCACTCTGTCATCCAGTCTGGAGTGCAGTGGTGTAAGCAGAGCTCATCACAGCCTCGACCTCCCAGGCTCAGGTGATCCTCCCACCTCAGCCGAGACTACGCCATTGCACTCCAGCCTGGGCAATGAGAACGAAACTCTATCTCAAAAAAAAAAAAGGAAAAGAAAAGAAAAATGAGCCAGGGGTGGTAGTGTGTGCCTGTGGTCCCAGCTGCCTGAGAGGCTGAGGCAGGAAGATCTCTTGAGCCCAGGAGTTTGAGACCAGCCTGGGCAACAGAGCAAAACCATGCCTCTACAAAGAAAAAACCATTAGCTAGTAGTTGAGACAGAACTGGTTTTTGTGGCAGAGGCTAGGGAAGGATGGGGGCAGATCTCTGAGGGGAGGAGTGGCCTGCGGGTGTCCTTACTACCCGTTTTGCCTCTCTTTTGGGGCAGCTGTGTCATTTCCTCTCCGCCGGTCTTGGCCGACAAGAGTTTCTCCCTCTTCCCTGTTCTCCCCACTTCCCCGCTTCATTCCCCTTCATCCCCCCTTCCCCGCCCCTCCACAGACCCAGGGCATTTGGTGGACACTTTTGCTTGCAGTTAGTCAGGTCAAGTGGAGGTGAGTTTCCCATGGGGCAGGGGCTTGACAGCAGGGGTGGCCGTCCAGACTCTCCAGAAGGGATGTGGGGCTGCTGTTGTGACTGGACCTGCCCCACATCTTTGGGCCTGAGCTGTGCCCAGTCACAGCGTCCTGAGTTCCTTTGTGTTGCCTCTGCCCTGTGGATCTAGGTCTTGGGGGAGGGCTGGTTTCATCCTGGGGCCACCACCACCTGGCAGCAGCCCCACAGCCAAGGGCAGGCGCAGCCAAAATACATCTGCCTGAGTGGCCACAGAGCAGGGCCAGGCTCTCCTGGCCCAACGGTTTGGAGGACAGAGGGCCTGGCCCGAGGGGAGGCACTTGCTCAGCCTGCGGCTCCCACGCCAAAGGCAGGGCGGCCTCTGGGTCTGCCTGGGGCCGAGCCTTATTTCTGGAAGCACATGGATCCTCCTTCCTTGCCACTCAGTCTAAATGTTTAGGTTACAAACATTCTGAGTGAGAAATTTCAGTCAGAGCTTGTAATGTGTAGGACGTGACATTAGGGAATGAAGAGCTTTCCTCTTCACTGATTCAAGATGGCCAGTGCCGGGTGAGGGGAGCGGGACACTTGCTTCTTCAGAAGAGTGGATCCAAAAGTTGACCTCTTCCCCAGATCGAGTCTGCGTGGGAAGAGAATTGTGCTTTCACAAAAGCAGAGATGCTGTTCTGTAGCTTTCACTGTTTCTTCTTTGCTCTGGAAAATGGAGGACGAAGGAGTTCTCAGGTCCTCAGTCACTGGAGTAAAGTGACATGCACGTCCCAGCGTGAGTGCCTGAATGGGGCTCTCAGGTCTGAACAGAACAGCCCTGTGGCTCCCACGAGCTGGTGCAGGAGGAAGTACAGAGGAGGATCTGGTTCAGAGTGGTGTGAGAGCAGGGTTAGATGACTGTTGCCAGTTTAGGGACAATGAGAGATTTTTAATGGTGAATATGTAATCTCTTTTTCAAAAAAAAAAAACAAAAAACAAAAAACCACAACTTCTTCTTTTTTGAGACAGGGTCTTGCTCTGTTGCCCAGGCTGGAGTGTAGCTGTGTGATCATTGCTCACTGCAGCCTCAATCTCCCAGGCTCAAGCAATCCTCCCACCTCAGCCTCCTGAGTAGCTGGGATTACTGGCGTGCACCACCATGCCCTGCTAATTGTTATATATATATATATATGTATGTGTATATATATACATATATGTGTGTATATATATATATACATATATGTGTGTATATATATATATATATATTTTTTTTTTTTTTTTTTTTTTTGTAGAGTTTTGCCATGTTGCCCAGGCAGGTCTCAACCTCCTGGGCTCAAGTGACATGCCTGCCTTGGCCTCCCAAAGTGTTGAAATTATAGGCATGAGCTACTGCACCCAACTAATATGTAATCTTTTTAAAAAAAGGGAAAAGGTTGGGCGTGGTGGCTCACGCCTGTAATCCCAGCACTTTGGGAGACCGAGGTGGGCGGATCACGAGGTCAGGAGTTCAAGACCAGCCTGGCCAACATGGTGAAACCCCGTCTCTACTAAAAATACGAAAATTAGGCTGGGCGCGGTGGCTCATGCCGGTAATCCCAGCACTTTGGGAGGCTGAGGCGGGCAGATCACAAGATCAGGAGATCGAGACCATCCTGGCTAACACGTTGAAACCCCGTCTGTACTAAAAAAAATACAAAAAATTAGCCGGGCGTGGTGGCGGGCGCCTGTAGTCCCAGCTACTTGGGAGGCTGAGACAGGAGAATGGTGTGAACCTGGGAGGCAGAGCTTGCAGTGAGCTGAGGTCGTGCCACTGCACTCCAGACTGGGAGAGAGAGCAAGACTCCATCTCAAAACAAAACAAAACAAAACAAAACAAAAAAAAACCCCAGAAATTAGCCGGGCGTGGTGGCAGGCGCCTGTAATCCCAGCTACTTGGGAGGCTGAGGCAGGAGAATCGCTTGAACCTGGAAGGTGGTTTTGTTGTTTTGAGGCATGGCCCTAGGGGCTTGTGGCAAGGGCTGAGGTGTTTGGGGAGCAGCAGTGCAGGAAAGGCCTTATTCAGCTCGGCTTGCAGGGATGCTCACTCCTGCCTGAGCACTGCTTCCTTGTTTCTAGCCTCTGTTTAGAATTAAAAAAAAAAAAAAAAGTATAGTACAGTATTCCAATTTATCAAAAGGAATAAAGACAGATCAGCCTGTCTGATCTGCCACCATTCAGCCTAAGCATAAGGCAGGACCCTGTGAAGTGCCCTGTGTCCTCCTTCTCTCCCTGTCCCCTGCCTGGAGCCCCATGGGCCCGTGCTCAGCACACGTCCCGGCGCCGCGATGTACCTGGTGGTGGGCAGTATCAGACATGTTCTCCATGTTGGTGAGCCATGTACATTCTGTAGCTTTATTATTCTCATCTATAAATAGGACCATTCACGCCCTCATAAAGTTGTTAAATAAGAGTGATGCGTATGTAAATACCTGGCCCCATGCTGGCAGGGAGTGGAGCTTTAGTAAGTACTATTTTACTTCTTACCTAATAGGTGTGAGTGTGGAAATGGGCAAATAGTCAAGTTGGCAGGGAAGCAGAGCTTCCTGCCTGCCCCGGTGCCACCTGAACTCCTGTAGTGTTCTTATGCCACTGGAACTGGCTGGCAGGGGCCAGCTCTGACCTCAGAGAATTGTGGGCTCATTCTAGGGCAAGAGGAGATCGCAGAGGGCAGAATGGTGGCTCACACAGCCATGCCCCCAGGTGGCCCAGGACCCACTTGGGAGCTACCTCCAATGGCTTTGAGCGGCCAGTGTGTGGATGAGCGGAGGGACCGTGTCTCAAGAGTACGTGGAACTCAGCGGGGCATGGTGGCTCATGCCCGTAATCCCAGCACTTTGGGAGGCAGGCAGATCATCTGAGGTCAGGAGTTTGAGACGAGCCTGGCCAACATGGTGAAACCCCGTCTCTACTAAAAATACAAAAATTAGCCCAGCGTGGTGTCAGGTGCCTGTAGGTAGTCCCAGCTACCTGGGAGGCTGAGGCATGAGAATTGCTTGAACCTGGGAGGCAGAGGTTGTGGTGAGCCAAGACCATTCCACTGCACTCCAGCCTGGGGGATAGAGTCAGACTCTGTCTCCAAAAAAAAGACATGGAACTTAAACACAAGGCTAAACTTCTGGGCTGAAAGGAATCGAGGGATGGCCGACTCAAGATACCTGCGGCCCTGTGTGAAGCTGTCTGCCAGGCAGCTCTACCTAAAAGCAGTTTTATTTTGTTTTTTTTTTTGAGACAGAGTTTCACTCTTGTTGCCCAGACTGGAGTGCAATGGTACGATCTCAATTCATTGCAACCTCCACCTCCCAGGTTCAAGTGATTCTCATGCCTCAGCCTCCTGAGTAGCTGGGATTACAGGCACGTGCCGCCACACCCGGGTAATTTTGTATTTTTAGTGGAGACAGGGTTTCATCATGTTGGCCAGGCTGGTCTTGAACTCCTGACCTCAGGTGATCCGCCCACCTCAGCCTCCCAAAGTGCTGGGATTACAGGTGTGAGCCACCATGCCAGGCCTAAAAGCCTAAAAGCACTTTTTCTTTTTCTTTTTTTTTTTTTTTTTTGAAATGGAGTCTTGCTCTGTCACCCAGGCTGAATGCAGTGGCAATCTCAGCTCACTGCAACCTCTGCTTCCTGGGTTCAAGCGATTCTCCCACCTCAGCCTCCCGAGTAGCTGGGATTACAGGCGTGCACCACCACACCTGGCTAATTTTTGTATGTTTAGTAGAGATGGGGTTTCACCATGTTGGCCAGGCTGGTGTTGGACTCCTGACCTCAGGTGATCTGCCCACCTTGACCTCCCAAAGTGCTGGGATTGCAGACACTAAGTCACCACATCTGGCCTAAAGCACTTTTTCTTAATTCCACCCCAGTCTGCCCTTCCTCAGTGCCTGGGCAGGGCCCTTGGGGAGCTACTGGTGGGGCTCTGAATGTGCCAGGGGTATCCGGGACATCTTGCAGGATAGTGGGACTGCCAAAAACGATTCTCAAAGATGAGTGGGGAGTTGGGCAGGGATAGGAGAATCTGGTGTGTAGAGAAATAGCCTGAAGGCACTTTGTGCTTGCCAGGCCTCTCTGCCCAGATGTCTGGGAGGCTGATGCCTGCCTGTGGTTTCTTGTACTAGCCCTTAAGACACCAGCCATCTTCCTTGAGGGGCCTCTGCCAGCCCCTAGGGAATGAGAATTAGCCAAGAGCCAGGAAATGAGAATTAGCTGAGGACATCTGCCACCCCTGTTCCGCAGCTACCTTCTGTTCCCTGGCACAGGGCATCCCCCTAGAAGTAGTGCATGAAATTCACACAGCTGGGACCTGGCAGAGAATACAGGTGGGTTGACTGAGGCAGGGAGGCCTCCATCTGCAGGTGGCCTGAGAGCCTGCAGAGCCTCAACAATGGCACTAGGTGGCACTCCCACCCAAGGGATTCCTAACAGAGTGGGAGGCGTGGAAATAAAGGACTCCATGGCCTGAAGGAAATAAATACAAGGTAGGAAAGTAAATTTCCAGACAATTTTTTTTCCCTAATGGAAATTCACTTGTAAGTGATTGTTCAAAATCCAGAGGCATTTCCCCACTGAAAATATGTGTGGTGGAGGTCTGGTTGGAAGGTGGGGGCGTGCTAATCTTGGCCAACTTGTGGGCTGGTTTACAGGTTTTGTTTGTTTGTTTGTTTGTTTTTTGAGACGGAGTCTCGCTCTGTCGCCCAGGCTGGAGTACTGTGGTACGATCTCAGCTCACTGCAAGCTCCGCCTCCTGGGTTCACGCCATTCTCCTGCCTCAGCCTCCCGAGTAGCTGCGACTACAGGCGCCCGCCACCATGCCTAGACAATTTTTTGTATTTTTAGTAGAGATGGAGTTTCACCGTGTTAGCCAGGATGGTCTCGATCTCCTGACCTCGTGATCCGCCTGCCTTGGCCTCCCAAAGTGCTGGGATTACAGGCATGAGCCACTGCGCCCGGCGGTTTATGGGTTTTTAAACACCCATCTGCCTTAGAGGCTTAGAATGGCTAAAAAGGAATGCCGGTGGACGCAGTGCAGCAGAGCTGGCCATTCTACAGGGAAGAGTGTGGGAGTCCCAGAGATCTCTCAGCACATGGGAGGTAGAATGTGTGCAGAAGCTGGTCTTTTCTCTATAGACCTTTCTCCCCTAGTCTAACTGGGGCTCAGTTTTGTTCTGTCCCCAGGGACCTGTGTGGTCTAGTCTGTAAGTACTAGAGGCTTTGAGGAGGCCAGGATGGTCTTCCAGGGTCTTTCCAGTTCTGGAAGTTGGTGGCGGCCAGGATTCTGCATCAACATCTTTCTGTGCTTTAATTGCATTTTACCCCATGTCATGTGGTGTTTCCTTGGAGCTCTGAGGTGAGAAGGGATCTGAAGTTTCTTTGGGGCTCTGAGAATGCTGGGATCAGTTACAGTAAGTTCTCAATCTTGATGATAGGTTCTTGGGATCTTCACTTTTAAGCAAAACATAGAATGAAACCAGTTTTACCATAGGCTGATTGACAGAAGCAAGAGTTAAGTTCCTGTGGATGTTTCTAACCACAAAAACATCACCGAACTTTTAAAGACCTCAAATATTTCTAATATTAACCATTGAAATGTGAGCTATGCATGCATTTATGGACGATTAATAAAAAGTTAGATAATTATTTACCTAATTACTCCACTTCAGGGTTGCAGGTGGTCCCCTATCCAGGCAGCTCAGGGCACAAGGCAGAAACCAGTCCTGGATGGGATGCCTTCCCATGGCAGAGTGCACCCACACCCACACTCACTTAGGCTGGGACCATTTAGACACAACAGTGAGCCTAATGTGCACGGCTTTGGGATGTGGAGGAAACTAGGGTACTCAAAAGAACACCCGTGCAGACATGGGGAGAATGTGCACACTCCACACAGACAGTAGCCCTGGCTGGAATAGATTTTTTTCTCATCAATGTTATGGATGACACTGTTTGAGGACCTCCTGTAGTGATGTCTGGACAGGAGAATATTAGGAGCAGCTTTGTATAAGGTATCTGCCACCCCTGTACCACATTCTGAGGCCCTTAGGGGTGGCACTGTGCCTTGTTCACCCCTGCCTCCCTGTTCCCATGGGTGCATTGTAGGTATGGAAGAACATGGAAATCCATGGAGGAGGACTCTGTCTTCTTCCCCCTGCTTCATCCCAGGGCTGTGGCTTGTCATGTGGCACTTGCTTGGGCTAGATCCAGGTAAGGATGACAGGTGTATGAGGCTGTGACTACACACCCTTATGTCCTATTCCAGGCGTGGCCCCCCGCCCTATTTCTCCACAAGCCCTACAGACCCTCTCCTCCTGTTCCAAACCTTAATTCTTTCTTTCTTTTTGGTTTAAAAAAAGAAAGAGAGAGGTCTCAGTATGTTGTCCAGGCTGGTCTCGAACTCCTGAGCTTAAGTGATCCTCCCACCTTGGCCTCTCAAAGTGCTAGGATCACAGGCATGAGCCACCATGCCTGGCCCCAAACCTTAGTTGTTTTAGAAATGAAGATCTCAGTGGTGAGAAGCTGCTGGAATTGTATTCTGTTCAGTGGCTCAGAATGAGGAGACTGAGACTTCCAGGGCCATCTCACCATTGAATAGGGGATGGGTGTGCTCAGTTGCTCCCACAGATGTGAACAAGGCTACTTAATGCCACACCCTTTCTTTGGTTGAATGGTGATCCCTCTCAGACCATTCCCCTCCCCTAAAAGCATTAAGCTGATTGGTCTGATCCCATGTAGGCTGAGTGCTTGTTGGGCGCCTGGCACCATGTGGGTATGGGGTGGGCTGCCAACCCACAGACTAGGGCCCCTCCGATCTAGTGGGGTGGGAAGACAGCATGCATCATCCATCCCATGGGCTCTGCATCCTAGCAGTGAAGCAGGGAGGCCTGTGTGCTCTAGGCTGGGGTGGTCGGACCTTGTTTATGGCTGCCCTTGTTCACTGGTCTACATCAGTTTTGGCGTCAGGGCATTCTGTATGTCAGGGCTGTGCGTGCCTGGAGGGCAGAAGGTCTGGGGTGGGAGCAGCCTTGTAGCTTCAAGATGGTATGCGGGAAGGATCAAGGATTTTGCATTCTCTGGAGCTTCCTAGGGCTAGCAGGGGTGGCTTTCTGTTCAGTCCAGTGAAGAAGCTGGTCCTCAGTGAGGTCAGCAGCACGTGGGGTCCTGAGTCTGCCTAGTGTTGGGTGGCGGGTCGTGAGGGGAGGCAGCTGCTTTGGGAGGCCAGCCACGGGCTGCAGACAGGCGGCTCACAGACCAGCGGACAGACTGAGGACAGACAGGAGGCATCCCTTGGGAGCAGCCGGGCCCACCTTGCTGGTTGAATGGGGTCCTCCCGTGACAGTGACCAAGCAGAGCTGGTGTCTGCTGCCCTTCCCCTTCTCCCTGGTCTTGGCCCCTCCTCTTAAAGGGGCCCGCGGGTTGGGCGGGCGGCCCAGCAGGACTGGGGCTCAGAGGGGGCGACAGCTTTAAGGGTGGCTGGGGTCGGCCTCCTGCCCCCGCCCCTGGTAGTCTGAGTGGCTGGAGCCCGAGCCCCGCCCACTCGCCCCAAGGCTTCTCGGCTCCAGGAGCGCCCCTAGGGAGTCGGAGCCCTGAAGCTGGAGCCACCTGCGGGTGAGTGAGCGGAGCCGGCGCCCCGGCCCTGCCGGGAGCCCCAGGTGACTTCTCAGGGAGGCGCCCCACCCTGCCCGCTCAGAGGGCCAGTGCCGGGTGGGGGTGCCCTTCTAGCGCCTTCGGTCGCAGGTGGGCTGTCCCAGCTGCGACGACGCGGCCCCGGCCTGAGGAGCCCTGCGGACAGGGTTGAGCGAGTCGTGGGCTTTTTTTCCGTCCCCACGTGGGCACGGCCCGGGCTACGTGAGCTCACTTCCTCCACATCTTATCTCCTGCCGGGCGCGGGTACGGGAAGTGAAGAGCGTACGGGAAGTGAGGCGGCCGCGGGAAGTGAGGGGAAGTGAGGGGGTGCCTGCAGTGAGGCGGCTGCGGGAAGTGAGGGGGAAGTGAGGGGGAAGTGAGGGGGTGCCGGCTGGCATTGGCAGGGCCCGGGCTGGGGCGCCTCCGGCCCTGAGAGCTCCGTCTCCTCGGTGCTGCCGGAGGGCCTGGGGACAGGGCGCCTGGGGAAGAGGGCAGCGCCCGAGGGCCAGGGAGTGGGTGGCCGGCTTGCTGCCTTTGCCCAGAGCCGGTTCCCCTCAGCGCCCAGAGTTGTCTGAGAGGAGGTTCCCTGTCTTTGGGCGGCTAGGATAGACCCCTGCGAGTCCTGCCTGCCCTCTTCCCAGGGCCTCCTGGGCTGCCTGCCACTGACTCTGGTCCATGTCGCCCAGGGAGGACCATTTTCCCCGTCCCCTACTTGGGAAGTTTGCCTGCTTCTAGCTCAAGAATGCAGGGAAGGCAGGGTTGTCGCCCCACTAGACGCACGCCGCTGCCTGGTGGCCAGGCGTCAGCTGAGCTAGGGAGAAAGTCAGCCCCTTGCCCCCACCCTCGCCCCCCAGGGGGAGTGCATGGCCCTCAGTCAGGCCACTTGACACAGGATTTGGGGCCCTGGAGGTTTCTGCTGAGGCTTCAAGAGGGCCTGGCGTTCCAGGCGCTTCCCATCAGATAGCAGGAGCCAGTTCTCAGAGTCCCTGGTTGAACACACAAGCTGCAAGGCTACATATACTCCGGCAGAGCTGGCTGGGGGCTGCAGACTGCAGGTGACAGTGCCATATCCCTCACTGCCTGCTCCGCCTTGCTAAGGCTTGAACCAGAATCCACCAGGAGCCAGGAGTGTAGGCGTATACACGCATACCCCTACACACACACACACCCGCACCTACACACATACCCTCACGCACACACCCCCTACCTACACACACCCCCTCACCTACACACACCCCCTACACGCACACACACCCCCTGCACCTACACACACCCCTACACACACGCGCCCCCTACAGGCACACACCTCCTCACCTACACACACCCCTACAGGCACCCCTCACCTACACACACCCACACACACACCCTCGCACCTACACACACACCCCTATATGCACACACCCTCACACCTACGCACATGCCCCCTACATGCACACACCTTGCACCCGTGCACACCCCCTCCATGCACATAACCTCACACCTACGCACACACCCCCTACACACATTAACATACACCTACACCGCACACACCCTCGCACCTATACGCGCAACCCTCCATGCACATACCTTTGCACCTGCACACGTATCCTCCATGCACACACACTTGCACCTACATGCACCTCCCCCGCATGCACAACAGTCTTGCAGGCCCCAACCCAACCTGTAGTAACTGCTGCCTGGCCTGGGTCCATTCATCAACTTCAGTTGGAATGTTCCATTCCACTGGGGGGCAGGTGTTGTGGTCTTTACCCTGGTTGGTGAGGGATGGGTGGGGACATTGCCTTACTGCTCTGGTATGGATCCCCAAAACAGCATGTCCTGACAAAGGTGTCCCCTACCCTCCATACGGTCCTATCAGCCATTGCCTCCTATTCACAGGGCCAGTCACTCCCCGCAAGTTTGGGTTCCTGTTTTAGAAATGCCACCTAAGCCCCTCTTATTTAGTCTTTCCTGTGGTGGAAACCCCTGCCCCCACCGGAGTGTGAGGTTGACTTTTTGGAAAGAGAGGTGAGGTGTTGGAAGCCAGGTCTGAGGCTGCGTCACACTCCTAGGTGGAAGTGGGGTTTCTGAGCAGTTGTTCTGGGCCATGGTTGCAGCTGTGCTCTAAGCCTCAAGGGGGTGGCCAGGAGGAATTTCCTTTCCCATTTTCCAGATGTACAAACCAAGACTTAGAGACTACCTGTGACTTGCCAAGGCCTTTCCCTGCTCTCAGGGCAGACGTAGAGGAAGGCAGCCAGGATTGCAGTGACCAGGTTGTCACCAGCCACAAAGCCCTCTGAGTTCTCATGTTGTGGGTGACTGGCCCTTAGGCCATGTAATGACATTAAAGTCCTATTGGTCACAACCCTAAACTCCTCTCCACAGAATGTCTTTGAGGCTTAGAAGGGAGGGAAGGTGTCAGCGCTTCCTCCATTCTGGGTACCCTTCTTGCAAGCTCCTCATCCAGGGCCTGAGGCTCCCACCTCGTGTCACCTCAAGACAGCCAGAGAGGATGAAATCTTTGGCTTGGGGTTCCAGGGCTGTCATAGGCAGAGGGCAAGCCAGGCTCTGAAATGGGGAGGCCAGAAACACTGCTGGCTGAGGAAGTGGCTTGGCCTTGGGAAGCAAGAAGGCAGCAACCTCTAGGCACCCCTTCCCTCCATCCTGCAGCCCTGAGAGGGACAGATGGTGCTCAGCCTGTGTCCTGGGGCAAAGCTGGATTCATTTTCCTCTCTGGCGATCTTTTGGGGCCCACAGGTGGTGATTTGGAGGCACTGACACCCTGGTCTCGGGGCCTGTTTTAGAAGAGGCAGAACAGTGATAAAGACAAGGATCTAAATGCGCAAGGACCCCCTGCCCTCACTGGGCTCACCAGCAGGTGCGGTGCCCCAGCCTGGCCTCTCAGGATGGTTCTTAGTCTCTCCAGGGCTCACCTTTCCCTGATAGGCATCTGACCTGGCCCCTGGCCTCATGTGCCTTGATTCCTCAGTAGGGCCCCCTCTGAGACTGGAGGCCAGACCCAGCCCCTCACATCACCATGGAAGAATGAAATGCCAAGGCTCACAGGGGAACCTGCTTTGAGAACCCAAGGTTTTTGGCCGAGCTGGGTTTATCTGGGTTCATGTCTTTCTGATACATTCAGGGCTGTGGTGGTCCCTGTCCCACATGGTAGGTCAGTGAGGAAAACTGGCAGGAGGCTTGGGCTCCCCAAGGCCCCTCCTCTCTGCCTCCCCTCAAGGCCACGCTTGCCTCCCTCTGAATCCTGGCTGTGAGCTCAGCTCCAAGCCTGCACTCTATAGACCGGGGAAAGAGCTTCCCCTTTGGAACCAGGCACCAGGCGCACCCCTGACTGCTATCACCCTTCTGTTTCCCTGGCAGCTGGCAGGAGGCCAGCATACAGCCTGGTGGGCCAGGGAGGGTGGGGCGTTTGCTCAGTATGTTGGCGGAGTGATTGGAGTGACATGGCCTTGGAGGCCTGGACCCTGGGGCTGTCTGTGGGCCTGGGCCTAGGCCTCAAGATGGGATGGGCCTCTTGTGCCTGTGCCGATCTCCTGGTGCAGGCATTTTCCCGAGGGAGGATGCTGGTGTGTATCTGTTTGCTGGTGGGTAGGTGCCCTCCTGCCTGACCCACCTGCAGTGAGCTGTCCCCATCACTCATTTAGGAGAGGGGCCTGGACCAGCCCCAGCCACTGCCTGGATCAGGGGGAGAAATCCACGCTTGTGTCCGACCTTAGTCACCTTATTGTCCTGGCTCCAAGAAGCCACTGAATCCCATACCCGGGGCTTCAGTGACTCTTGCAGGCAGGTGCCCGGGCGGAATCTTCACCTCTGTGGCTGAGGAGGGTTTGCCAGGGCGTCAGATGTTCGACCGCGCGCAACCACAGCGATGTCTGAGTTAGGCCTCACAGCGGGCTGGCCATGCCTGGCCTATTCTTTGCTTTAGGCGGCAGCTCTTGGGGCCACATTTCATCATCTAAGGATGATGACAGGTGCCTGCCCCCTTCCTGGGCAGTGGCTGGGGGTGAAGGACGGGAGGGGTGGGCCCCCTGTCAGCCCATATCCTGGAGGGCCTTGATTGCCTGGGCTGAGATAGCACACCTTCGGCATGTTTGCTCTTCCTTCTGCTATCTGTGCAGGCCAACGCGGAGAGGCTTTGTAGGGGCCGGACATGTCCTCCCAGATAGTCAGGCCGGGGCCCTGGCCAAAGTGCTTTTCTGAAGCAAAGATGGAAAAATGGAAGTGGAACTGGTTTGTGCTGCAGTCCTGGCCTGTTCCCAGCCCCAGGCTGGTTTTCCCCACATGCACAGCTTCTGAGGAGGCCTGGAGCAGGGAGCTGGGTATTTTGTGTGTGTGTTGGCAGGGAGTCAAGGCCAGGAGGGGTGAGGAGAGAGCCAGAGCAGGTAAGATGCCAGGTTCTCACCAGGGCACCTCTCGTGGCTTCCCGCTCATCTAATTCCTCAGATGCTACTTTGTAAACTGAATTGAAAATGGATCAGGTCCTGGCAAGGGAGGAGCCAAGCTGCAGACCGGCTGACGCTGTGTCGGGCCTGGGCCTGGAGCACAGGGCTCAAGTTCTCACTTTGTGCGTTTGGAGCCGAGTGGGGCCTGAAAGCCCTGGCAGCAGTGGCTGGTCCCCTCCCTGTCATGGCTTACTGGACCAGGCAGCCAGAGGGCCTTGCCCCCTGCTGCCTCCCAGGCCAGCTGAGGAAGAGGATGAGCAGTGCAGGCTGGCTCAGCCCTGGGTAGCAGGGACAGGGCAGGTGGCCAGGACTGGGGACAGTGGGCTTCAGTGCAGGGGCTTTTGCACTGGGCTGCAAGCCCTGAGCAGGTGACCTGAGCAGGTGTGTGACCAGTGCCTGTCTGTCTGCAATAGCCCTGACCCTCTATTCTGCACCCTGTGAGCCACCGAGACTGAACCAAACCCAGGAAGCGGCGCCACCAACTGGCCTTGCAGAGGCAGAGGCCCTGGAGCAGTGACAGCACAGGAGATCCGTTGGCTCGGGGGAAGGGGAGGAAAGAGGAAAACAAAGGGAGTGATCGAGTGAGCCTCGCCCCGCCCTCCCTGTGCCGGCCCATGATGTGTCAGTCAGAGGCGCGGCGAGGACCAGAGCTCCGCGCGGCGAAATGGTGAGATGCTGCCCACCGCGCCCTAACCCCACGGTTCCCCGCCACGACCTCCGGAAGGTCAGAGTTCACATCCAGCGGCCTCACAGTAGAGGTGGTGGCAAGGGGACTGGTGGTCAGCCCCCAAGGCTGGAGGAGCCCGGCCTGGGGGGCCTGAGCGCCCTGAGTCGGAGAGCCCGCTTCAGGTATCTTTGGTTCTAACCACGAGGAGGGCCCAGCAGGGGGAGGCTGCCAGCGAGCTTCAGACCTCATGCTTGCAATCTTCCCTACCCTGGTGCTCCCAGGCCCCCTCCTCCCGGCCCAGACCCTTGCCTCTGCACCGCACCTGGGAGAGAGGCTTCCCCATTCCCCTTCCTGCCCGCGGCAGGGGTGTAGCTCTTCCCGATTGGTCCCTGCTCTTCTGCAGTGAGTGAGGCAGGTGGCGAAGCCAGAGGGGAGCAGTGATTTGTCTTTGCTTGGCCCCTGTGACCTTCCTGGACCTTTTAAAAATACACCGGGGTGGGATGGGAGAGAAAGCAGGCACCCAAGAGCTGCGTAGATGCAGCCGCCTCTGAGCCTGAGCCTGAGTGGGGTTCGCCGCTGGTTCGCCTGTCCGTCTGCTCTGCTGCTGTCAGCTGAGATGCCGCTTTGTTCCTTGGTTTGCTCAGCAACTGGGAGAGAGGACTCAGCTTCTCTTGAGAGCACAGTCCCAGATTAGCCAAATGCAGTTACTTTGCACATGAGGAAACTGAGGCCTGGGGACGTTCTGAGTGGATGGCAGTGTGGTCTCCTGCTGGCTACCCTGGGCCTCAGGAGCATTTGCTAGGCCTAGGCACAGACAGGGTGGGGTGGGCCTTGTTTAGGCTCAGGAGGCCAGGGTTGTGGTGGAAAGGCCCATCCAGCCTCTGCGGCTCTGGTGAAGCTGAGCCCCTGCTGAGTGCTCTGCATTTGTGCTGGGAGGGTGGGGAGAGGCTGGATGCAGAAAGGAGGAGCTTGGGTGGGTGGGTGGGTGTGTGTGTGTCCACCTTTGCTGAAAGGAGGGGCTTGGGATGGGTGTGTGTGTGTGTGTGTGTGTGTGTGTGTGTGTGTCTGTGCAGCCCCAGCAGAGCAGGCAGGTGGCTTGAGAGCTTGTGGTGGGGAGGTTTTGTTCACAAACCTGTGGATGGGTTTTCAGAACCTGGCCTGTTATAGAAAGACCATGCAGATGGATGGAGCTGTAGCTGTGTGGTGGTGGTAGGCGGGGTGTAAATGCTCCCTTTGAGATCTTGTCTGGCGTTGGCCCCGTAATTTAGCAGATGAGGAAAGAGGGGGCCTGGAACCATGAAAAGAATATCCCAGATCCTGCAAAGGATGGTAGCGGAAGACTCAGCAAATGGTTACCCAGCTGGCTGGGTCGTAGCTCCTCAGTGCTATGTGCTGCTGTGCCAGTGCCTGTGTGGCAGAGCTGGCCCCTGGGGCCCACTCCCCTGGGCTGTGGAGGCTGAGGGATGTGAGGCAGGCCCTTCACCCTGCTCTCCCCTCCCTGGGCCCAGGTGCTTGGGTCTGGAGGCCCTTGCTGGGAGCTGCTGCGGCTGAGAGGTGCCCCGCAGCTGGGCCTGACTCTCCTCTTGCAGCTGCCCCCACATTCCCAGTCCTCCCCAGCTGGCTGGCGGGTGGGAGAGCCTGGGAAATGAGTCCGCTAGCCAGGGGCAGCCAAGCCCGACTCAGAATGGGGTTGGGACAAGGGGGCACAGCCAGTGCTTGCTGGGCTCCATCACCCCCATGGAGAGGCAGCTTGCCAGTGGTGGGTAGACAGGAGGAATCCTGCCCTGGGTGCAGGTGGCAGCCTCCTGGGTCCCACCCGGAGCCTGGCCACTGACCTGGCTGTGCATGGACCTGTGCCCTGCAGGTTGCACTTCCCCCAGCTGGCCCTGAGGCGGAGGCTGGGGCAGCTGAGCTGCATGTCCAGACCCGCTCTGAAACTGCGCTCCTGGCCCTTGACCGTCCTCTACTACCTCCTGCCCTTCGGCGCCCTCAGACCCCTCAGCCGGGTGGGATGGAGGCCTGTAAGCAGGGTAAGTATGCACAGGCCCCTGTGGCCCGGACCTCCCCTCCAGGCAGGCCTGAGGTTGGGGTGCAGGAGAGACTGAGGCGGTGGCGAGCTGTCAGAAGCAGAAGTCACTGCTACATCTTCAGTGGGTCTGGGTCGGAAGGTTCATTGGTGGGCAAGGCCAAGGCAGCTTTTGAGAAGGCCACTACCTGGGCCGCGGAAGTGACTGCGAGGGCATGTCGTGCCCTGCCCGCTCCCCTAGCCTGCCTCGTGTCTGCCATTTGGGGCTCCAGTTCTGGAAGGAACCCAGTCTGGGGATTCAGAAAATGGTGTCTGTCTCTGACTTTTCTGTGTTCAGGCAAAAAAGAGCTTATAGGTGATTTTGAGCAGAAGCCAAATTAATTCCGGGATGTCAAAGGGGTGGTTCAGGAAGGATGGATCCTGTTTGGGTCCCTTAGGGTGAGGACACCCTTAAGGAACCCAGAGGCGTGCCTCAGGAATGGGCAAGGGAACTGGCTTGTCTTCTCCTGTTCCCTAGAGGGCTTGCTCTTGCCCTTGGCTTCCCAGGCAGGTTGACCCCAAGGAGGAAACCCTGTTCCTGGGCCTTTGACAGTCACGTGGGTGTCATCAGAGCTCAGGGTCACTGAGGCACCCTGGACATTAGCCCAGGCTCCCACCGGTGCCTGGGAAGAGCCTGGGCTCACATAGCCCTTCTGTGTGACTGGGCATGAGGTGGGAGGGGTAAGAGCAGCTCTCTGGGAGCTTACCTTACCTTGGAGAGGTGTTGAAAGTTGGAATGAAATCAGTTTTACACCTTGGGGAGTTGGTGTCTTGGTTGTGTTAAGAGAAGCGTCAGCCACCAATTAGAGGCAGTTTCTACAGTGGCAGCAGCACCTTAAGTTTAAGAGGCTGCCCCTTCCTGGGTACCTGGCCCTGCTGGAGAGCTCTGGGACCATCTAGTGGGACCCAGTGCCTGTCCCCAGGCCATCGTCTGTCTTCAGGTGCTCCAGGCTTCCCTGAAGGAAGAGAGAACAGAGGGGCCTGAGGGGATGACTTCCCTTTGCCTCCTGGGAGGAACCCCAGGTGCAGACAGCTTTATGGCCTGACTCAGTCACAGTAGAACGTTGGGCCGGGCGCGGTGGCTCACGCCTGTAATCCCAGCACTTTGGGAGGCCGAGGCGGGCGGATCACGAGGTCAGGAGATCGAGACCACGGTGAAACCCCGTCTCTACTAAAAATACAAAAAAATTAGCCGGGCGTGGTGGCGGGCGCCTGTAGTCCCAGCTACTCGGAGAGGCTGAGGCAGGAGAATGGCGTGAACCCGGGAGGCGGAGCTTGCAGTGAGCCGAGATTGCGCCACTGCACTCCAGCCTGGGCGACAGAGCGAGATTCCGTCTCAAAAAAAAAAAAAAGAACGTTGAACACAAGTGCTGCCGTGGGGCCGAGGTGGGGCTCAGCAGGGCTGGGCTTCTCAGACTGGCTGCATCCAGGCCCTCAGAGTGCTGGCTGGACCTGTGGGGGCTGCAGACCCTGTGTCTGCAGCTCAGGCCCAGGTGACAGTGACATCGCAGACCTGCATCTGAAAATCCCTGTTGGTGCTCAGGGTCTCCTCCTTCTTCCTGTTAAGACAGAGGGACACACTTCGGGCTGTAGACTTGTTCCATGCACTTGGGAGCCTCCTCCTTTCTCTGGTGGTCTGGGATATGGGCAGTGACCAAGGGCAAGATGCCCACCACCTCTCCACACACTGTGATATTGGGGTCACCATGGCTAGGGTCACACACTGTGGTTAGGATCAGATCCGTTTCCAACCCCCACTTTAAGAAGTAAGACTGCTGGCCGTCTCCCATTCTGGGACTGGAGCAGTTGCCATTTGACTTTTGCATGAAATGACGAAAACCACTGGAGTTGTATGTAAATCCAGCACTCCGTGTGGCAGGAGTTGGCAGGTGCAGTCTGGTTCCCAGTGAGAAACAGCCACATCACAAAAGCAGCGTGGGGCACCTGGGCCCTGGTGTCCTCCGTGGGGTGCAGATTCTCCCCTGAAGTGAGAGCTGGGCTAATGACACTGCTTGGGCTCTCTGGAACTGGGGCAGTGTGGTCAACTCAGCCCCTTGCCCTGTGGCCTGCAGGTGGCTTTGTACAAGTCAGTGCCAACGCGCTTGCTGTCACGGGCCTGGGGTCGCCTCAATCAGGTGGAGCTGCCACACTGGCTGCGCAGGCCCGTCTACAGCCTGTACATCTGGACGTTCGGGGTGAACATGAAAGAGGCCGCTGTGGAGGACCTGCATCACTACCGCAACCTCAGCGAGTTCTTCCGGCGCAAGCTGAAGCCGCAGGCCCGGCCTGTCTGCGGCCTGCACAGCGTGGTGAGGCCCGACCCTTTCCTCCTGCAGGCAACAGGACTTTTTCCTGCCTCCCCAGCACAGCCCCCCGGTCTCCAGCGTATCTGGAAGGGGCAGGATGACAAGGGGAGGTGGGGGCTGTCTCCTGGCGGGAGGAGACCCTGCTCTCCCTGGCAGCAAGCCTCTCCTGCCCTTCCAGATTAGCCCATCGGATGGAAGGATCCTCAACTTTGGGCAGGTGAAGAACTGCGAGGTGGAGCAGGTAAAGGGGGTCACCTACTCCTTGGAGTCGTTCCTGGGCCCGCGTACCTGCACAGAGGACCTGCCCTTCCCACCAGGTGGGTCACTGCACAGGTGGGGCTGGGCAGCCCTGCTGCTGTGTGGCTGGACCGGGAGGGAGGGGAATGCTGGGGAAGGAACTGAGGCTGGCATGTGGGGCCTCCCTGAGAATCCGTGTGCAGATTGCACTTGGGCTCCGTGCTGGGTGCTCACTGTGTTGGTGGCCCCCACGTCTGCTCCTACTTCACAGCCACCTCGTGTGACTCCTTCAAGAACCAGCTGGTCACCCGGGAAGGGAATGAGCTCTATCACTGTGTCATCTACCTGGCCCCTGGGGACTACCACTGCTTCCACTCTCCCACCGACTGGACTGTGTCCCACCGGCGCCACTTCCCAGGTCAGCCCGGGGCCAGCGTGTGGGGGGAGCTGCCTCTGTGGGCGTCATATAGAGGCTCTCAGCTTCTTGGTGTCAGGGGACCAGGCTCCAGATCAGGGTCATTGAGGCCAGGAGTTGACTGCTTTATGCAGGCTGGTTGTGGGCAGGGGACTGTGGGGCCCAGTCGGCTCAGCATTTGGAATGACATCAGGGCAATAGGCCATGAGTCCCTTTGGGTCTTGGCTGCCCTGGAGTGGACACACCGGGCTCTGGACAGGGAGTAGCAGCGTTCCCTGCCTCTGCAGGCTCCCTGATGTCAGTGAACCCTGGCATGGCTCGCTGGATCAAAGAGCTCTTCTGCCATAACGAGCGGGTGGTCCTGACAGGGGACTGGAAACACGGCTTCTTCTCACTGACAGCTGTGGGGGCCACCAACGTGGGCTCCATTCGCATCTACTTTGACCGGGTAAGCAGGATCTAGGCCCTGCCAAAGCCCAAGGGCCGGACCTCTTGGGTCTACCTTGTCTGCTGTGTGATGGATGCGCTGGGACTGAATTCTAGGGAGGCCACATCTCTGGTCAGGCCTGGCTCTGCTGAGCAGCTGTCCTGAGAATGGCCGCTCCACCTGCCAGCCAGCTGAGGCTTCCCTCCCTCCTTGCACTGCTGGAAGAGATGGAGGGAATTAACCTCCTTGCCTGGCACCTGGCTTCTGCTAGGAACCATGGTCAAAGGTGAGAGTGAGGAGGGAACAGAAAGGGAGTGTTGAGCTCGGGGTGGCTCATGCTGCTTACAGCATGAGGGGGTCAGCACTCGCAGGTCTGTTGCCCACCCTACCCCCAGGGGCTGCCTTTTTGGGTGTCAGTTTGTGACCAACGGCCTTGGCTCCCACGGGTGCCGCTCTCCCAGCACCATGCATGGAGACCACTGGGCCCGACTGTTCCTTGTCCTTCTGGGCCCGGTTCACAGCAGGTGTCAAGGCTGTGTGTGAGATCTGGCTAGACCAGGCCCACCTGGCCCTGAGGTGCCATCCCCACCTCCCTTTTGGAGCTGGGTTGGGTGGTGGTGGGGACAAGCAACCCAGTGGGGTGACACTGTGCAGTTGGTGGCCCAGGCTCTGCTGACCCCCAGCCTATCACCACAGGACCTGCACACAAACAGCCCAAGGCACAGCAAGGGCTCCTACAACGACTTCAGCTTTGTGACGCACACCAATAGAGAGGGCGTCCCCATGCGTAAGGGCGAGCACCTGGGCGAGTTCAACCTGGGCTCCACCATCGTGCTCATCTTCGAGGCCCCCAAGGACTTCAATTTCCAGCTGAAAACAGGACAGAAAATCCGCTTTGGGGAAGCCCTGGGCTCGCTCTAGAGTCTCTTTCCTGATTACGGCTGCTAAGGGATCTTTTCCAAACAGAGTGAGGGTCTTTTGAAGAGGGAGGCCCATGAGGCCATCCAGGTGAGGGCCTGCCTTAGGGTGGGTGGGAGTCTGACCAGGTAGGACTTGAATGATTCGGCTCCCACCTGTTCCAGAGGTGCAGACAAGAGGTGGTGAGAGCCCCCGTCATGCCCTCAACCTATCCCGTTCCTTCTCCCTACAAATAAAAAGTGCAGGCTGGAATGATCTCAGTCACATTTGGATCTTTTTAAACATTGTACAGATGGGAGATCCTGCATTCCTGACTGAACCTTCAGATGGTCTCGATTGTCGTTTTTTCTTGCTGCTCCTCCCCCCCATCACCTGGGCTGTTTTCTGTTGGCCCCTTTTGTTTTTTGGCCTTAACGCTCCTGCTGCACAGGGTGAGGTGCCTCCTTGGCACAGACTGTGGATGCCTCTCCCCCAGCAGAGCCACACAGCCTTCGTGACAACTGCTTTCCGTTCCCAAATTCACCTCATCCTGCTCTTTAGAAAAGCGGTCTTTGTGCTTGTGGCTGAACGCATCACCCTGGACTCTGCCAGTGTCTTCTGAGGACACTGATTAATGATACAGACCTTTGCAGTACCTGATGAGTGACCTTCTGGAGCTGGCCAGGTCCTCTGCAGCAGGCAAGACCAATCAATCACTGAACCTGCCTCATGGCACCAGAGTGAACAGGGCAGGCAGGTGGTAGGCCCGGCTGGGGAAATGGGAGAGTTCCTGTCCCCCTCCACATATCCCTACATGAAATATGGGAAAGTTGCTGCTATTGATTCAGGGTCTGTCTGTCTTGGAGGCAGAGGACCCTTAGTGGATAGTTGGTCAGTGCCTGGAAAACCTGTCCCAGTTATCAGGAATGCGGGCCTGGGGAGCCCCCAATGGCGGGGACAGGGCCAGATTTCATGTTGACCCTGGGGATGCTGTGAATTTCTCCTGCAGGAGAGACATTGAATTTTTTCAACTGTATCAGTAGCACAGTATTTTTGTATGAAAAGTGGGAGACTTCTGAACAGTAATTCATTTAATTGCAAAACATTTTGAAATAAAAAAATCAAACTTATAACTTTGTGTTCTGTTCCTGGAGATGGCCTGAGGCCTCCCCGACAGCCCAGCACCCACGTTCCTGGGGCGAACATGCTAGAACAGGGCCTGCCGCAGGGCCTGGATGCGGGCAACGCAGGCGCCAATGGGCTGGCGCTGAGCCTGGAGCTCCTCTGCCAGCTGCTGGATCTGCATTTCCACCTGGGGCCAGGGAGGGACAGGCAGGGCTGAGGAGCACAGCCCGGGGCATCCCCAGGGACACCTGGGGATGGCGTGGGGCCTCACCTGTTCCAGCTCTTTCTGCACCTGCTGTTCTACTTCCTGGTCCTCAGGCCCCGACTCCTCTCTGCTCAGCTCCAGCCACCTGCACAGGCTGCTCGCTTGCCGCTGGCAGGACCTGAGGGGTGAAGATACCCACTGCCTGCCAGGCTGGGTCCTTGGCAGAGCCCCATCCGGCTCAGGGAGAGGCACCTCAGCTAATTCTGATGCGGGTATCGGGTGGAGAGAGGTGGTCTGGTAGGGCCCCTGACCTGACCTGCAGGCCCCTGCTTGGGAGCCAAACACTTGTTCTTTTTCCTCTCCCAGTCTCCTCTGCCCTCCCCAGCAGACAGCAACTCAGGTGGGCCTGGGCAAAAACACACTCCTTGTCTCTCTTCCCCTGTGCAGAGCCAAGGATGAGGCACCAGTCTGCTGCCCTGGAAGCTCTGAGGCTGCTGCATGTTGATGGTCCCCAGACCACTGAGTGCAGCTGGGTCTGGGGCCTGTCTCCTCTGCACAGTTTTTTTTTTTTTTTTTTTTTTTTTTTTTGAGATGGAGTGTTGCTGTGTTGCCCAGGCTGGAGTGCAATGGCGCGATCTCGGCTCACTGCAACCTCCGCTTCCCAGGTTGAAGCGATTCTTCTGCCTCAGCCTTCCAAGTAGTTGGGACTACATGCATGCACCACCATGCCCGGCTAATTTTTGTATTTTTAGTAGGATGGGGGTTTCACCATATTGGCCAGGCTGGTCTCGAACTCCTGACCCTGTGATCTGCCCGGATCACGGCCTCTCAAAAAGTGCTGGGATTACAGGTGTGAGCCATCGCGCCCGGCCCTTCTCTGCACCTTTACTATCAGTGTTATAATTAGTCACTGGGGACAACATGGCCTCATCAGGTTTTTAGAGTTTTGCTCAACTTTATCGTCCCCCTATAGGAAGCAGGGCCTCTGTGCACAGGTGAGGCTGACGACTTGGGCCCTCCTAAGCAGCACCGAGCCGAGTAGAGAGCCATGGTGGAGACGGGGTCTTTCTAGACAGCACACACTGAGGGCTCCCCACACCTCTCCGTGGCTAGACCGAGACCACCCACAGGACCCTGGCAGCTGGCTTGGGGGAAGTGGAACTGCCCTCCCACCTTTCCAGGCAACACCTGCTCCTGTAGCCAGGGCCGCAGGGCGTTTCGCAGGGCTCACCAGAGGTTCTGCTTGGTGGTCTGGTAGTGCAGTAGTTGCTGCTGGATCCCCTCAAGTTCAGCCTCAAGATCCAGGCTGCCTATGGTGACAGAAGTAAGCTTGTTTCAGACCATTTTCCCCTCTGGGATCAGGATAAATGGCAAGTCCCAGGTCCGGGAGTGGCCTGAGTGCTTTCTGCCCTGACAGGGCCCAGGTACACACCTGCAGTTGAAAGCCCAGGCCCAGCCCTGGTGGCTGAGAAGTCCCCAGGAAGGAGTAGATGGTGGTCAGGGACACTGGCCAGGGATGGGGGGACCAGGGGCTTATCCCTAGGAGTAGCCGGCTGTGCTGACACCTGCAAAGGAAAGAAAGGTGGATGCTGAGCAGGGAAGCTAGGAGGAAGCCGAGGAGGGGGACGCCAAGTCCTTGTCACTGCCTGCCCTGCAGGGGTGGGGGAAGACCAGGCCCCCAGCTGCAGGAGCTGGGCTTCCCAGGCACTGGCTGTGCCAGCTCATTCAGTTTCTAGCCTGCCTCTGCACACAGGGCCTGGTACTGTAGGGGAAAGTCCCACAAGCAACTAGGGAGCACCCCATGTCACCACAGCCCACCTCGCGCCTCCACTGTCTGAGCAGCTGTTTCTAGCCTTGCCTTACCCAACCTCCACCCCCACCTTGCTCTAAGCTCATGACCTTGCTGAGCTTCGACGTCAGTGAGAAGTGGTAATAGGCCACTGCTCTACAGCCTCCTCCATGCCCTCCTCTCCTGGTGAGAGTGGACTTGCCCCTTCCATCACCGGACAGGCGTCAAAACCCTTTCAAACCCACATTCAAACCATTCCAGCCAGGGTAAGTGGCCCCACAAGGCCTAACTCACCACAGGAATTGGTTCCTTCCTGTCCCCTCATCCCCTTTCAGGAACCAGCTGCTTTGGTGGCCTTAGAGCAGCTGTCACTTCCATTACTGAGCTCTCACACCCCCTGGCCATCCCCACCCAGGCTCCCCGCTTGGAGCCTCATCTCCTCTCTCCTTCCCCTGTACTTTCCTCCTAGAGGCCACAGTGGCTCTGGGGTTACCTTCGGCCTGTACTGAGGATTCTTCTTAATATCTGGCCCTGACCTCTTCCTTGAAGGTCAGACTCAACGTTTGCTTTCTCTCAAGTTTGACATCAAGAGCCTGGTTCAAAACACTCTTGACACTTCACCCCAAACCAGTCCCCACCCCCAGTTCCTTCTTCCAGTCAAAGAACTCTGTTTCCCAAGTTACTCAAGCCAGCAGCCCCCATCAGCCTGGATTCCTTCCTTCCCCTTACTCCACAACTCCCTCAGAGCATATCCTGCCTTGTCTGCCTCCAAGAGAGTACCTGTCTCCTCTGTGGCAACCACTGAGCCCAGGCCACCAGTACTGCTTGCCTGGACCACATGGTCATGGTGACCACAGCCTGCACAGAAACCTGACACGGTGCTCCCTGCCAAAACTCTTCACCAACTTCCTACTCTTCTCAAATCCCAGGCTACTTCTCAGCGTGGCCTGCAGGACCCTACGTGATCTGCAGCCACTTTACTGGCCTGCAGGCAGGGGTTTTTCTTTGCTTGTCTCTGACTAGAATATGAGCTTCAGGATGGCAGGGCCCTTGGCTGGCTGTTCACTGCTGTGGCACTTGGACCTGGTGTGCAGTGGCTACCTATGCTTGTCAAATGGATGAGTGGCCTCCCTGTGCCAAGGTTTTCCAGAAACAAGTACAGCTGTGGCATGAGAAAGAGCACCAGAAGCCAGACCAAAGAGTGAGAGCCCCAGTTCCCAGGCCTGGTGGTGGAGGACGTACCCTGGCTGGTGCAGCCGCCCTGCAGGGCATGAAGGAGGAAGGAGGCAGCAGCAGCAGCTCCGGGCCTGTGCTTGCTGTCGGGGGCTGCTTCAGGCCAGGGATGCTTGACAGGGCCCCAGGCAGGGGGCTGTGCGGGACCAGTGCTGTTGGGGCCTCTGCCAGGAAGGGCCGCATCAGGGAGGGAGCTGCTGGCTGAGCCATGCCGAGGTTATGTTCCTGCGGCTTCTGAGGCCTGAGCACAGGGAAGGCAAGAGCCTGGTCAGGCCACAGGACCCTCCTCTGGGACCAAAGAACAAGGAGGAAAGGGGGCCACCCACCTCAGGGCTGCCAAAACACAGGCCCCAGATGGAGGTGCCAGCTGCCTTAGGGGACCCCTGACCACCTCCCCCTGCCTGCCCACGGGGCCACACCCCAGGGACCTCTGGCTCTGCGCAGGCTCCAGCAGGAAGTGTGGGCGTCGCGGCTGCTTCCTCGCTGAGTGGGCAGTGTTGCTGGGAAGAAACATGGGGTCTGTTCCCCTGGGCTGACCAGGGGCTGAAAGGGGGTCTGAGATCTCTGTGGGATCCCCAATTTTATAGGGAGACTGAAAGTCAGAGAAGGCGAGGCCAAGGTCAGCAAGTAAGCTGGGGTGGGCCTGGGCCACAGAGCTCCCAGCAGTTCCGACAAAAGGTACCTGACGCCAGGGGACTGCTTCACCCACATTGTCTCTTTTGACCTGCAGAGCAACCCCAGTGATGCAGGTGTACAGGTCACCAGGGTCCATGTCACAGGGGAGCAGCCTCTGAGATGTTCAGGATCCCATCAAGGTCAGTCAGTGAGGAGCAGAGCAGGGACCGGGATCCAGGCCCCATGCACCCACCTGACATCTCCCCCAAGGCCCAAGGCTCTCGGGTAGTGCTGCTTGCTGTGGGAGCCACCAGCTTCATCAGCACGGGGCAGGGCAGGTTAGGGTTTGAGGAGACCATAGTAGGGGTGGGCAGAGGGACAGGTGCCAGCTCACACAAGAAAGAGGAGCTTCTGACAAAAAGCCAGTGTCTTGGCTGTGATGGAGCAGAAGAGAGGCCGGCAGGCGCGGGCAGGAGCTGAGCAACTTGTTCCCTTTGTCAACTACGTGTATGATTCCGGAAAAGATCGCGTCAGCAGGACGGGAGAGAGGGTAGGAAGGTGTTGCAGAGGAAGGGACACCTATTTCCTGAGCTTTGGCAGGCAAAGGAGAGAGGGTCTGGAAATCCCACTCCATTCTCTCCCTCTTGCCGTGGGAGGGATGGGATCTGGCTGGAGAAGAGGGGATTCCCAGCAGCTCAGCTGTGACAAGGCCCTGACCAGCCTGTCCCGTCCCTGTCAGGGCTCAGTTTTCCTCCCTGCTATGCCATCCAACCTTTTGCCCAGGGTGGAAGCGAGGAGGACAAGGTGAGCATGGGCTACTCACAGCTCCAGGGCGTGGGGCTCCTCAGCAGCCAGGCAGCCCAGAGCTCCCTGAGGCCGAGGAGCCTGTGGCCTCTTGGTCTCAAGGGTGGCATCCCCAGCTCCAGCAGCAATGCGGTTGAGAAGGGGACCCTCAAACGTCACTTTCCTGCTGGATGCGATGGCTGCCAGGGGCTGAGGCTTCCCACCCCGGCCCAGCACTTTCTGTTTCCAGAGCATGGCACAGCGGCGGACGGCACGATGGAGACTGTGAGCCGCCTACGACACAGCCTCTGGTCAGGTCATGCCA
Source organism: Nomascus leucogenys (assembly GCF_006542625.1). Classification (NCBI taxonomy): domain Eukaryota; kingdom Metazoa; phylum Chordata; class Mammalia; order Primates; family Hylobatidae; genus Nomascus; species Nomascus leucogenys. The sequence continues at coordinate 58,856,745 of NC_044387.1, read as the reverse complement.
CACCCTGCCTGCTCCCCACAGGAAGGGGCCCTGGGCCTACCTGGACCTGCTGCTGGGCCTGCAGCTGCTGCCGGGAGGCCTTCATGCTGGCCGCAAAGCGCAGGAGCCGCGTAGCACCCTCCTGGAGGAGCTGCCCCTGGTAGGCCTGGATCGCCCGCTGCAGCCGCGCCTTCTTTCTCCTCCTTTCCAGTACAAAGGCCAGCCACGTGGCCCACACCTCCGGGGAGGACAGGAGGTGAGGCCCAGGTCTCCCTGCTTAGGGCTCCCCCACAGACCAGGTGCCCTCCCTCCACCCAAGGCAGGGCTAAGGCCTGAGGGAGCGGCAGGAACGGTAGGATGCAGAGCCCCAATTACCTTTGCCTGCAGCGAGAAGGCCCAGAACCACAGGGCCCGCACTGTTGCCCGCTGCTCCTGCCTCCTGGCTGCCAGCTAGGGCCAGAAAGACCAGATCATTTCCCAATTGCCCCTTCAGGGAGGCCGTGCTGATCACAGGGCCCTGCCCGGCTCGTCCCTCTTGGCTCCCTCTCTAGTCGAGGCTCCCACTTCCTCCACTAGGAAGGGCCAGCCTTGTGCCTGGCCGTGAGGTGCTCAACACACGCTCCATCTGTGGCCTGAGGAAGGACCTTTACAAAAGAAGGTGGCAAAGGGCTCCTGCAGGGGGATGCGTGGAGGCAGCGGCCTAAGGTCCGGGGAACGGTGAAAACAGGACAACAGGACGGGAAGAGGGAGCTGGGGACATGTGGGCGCTGCTCTATGTGATCCCTCTTGGCTTTTTAGCAAGATCCCAGCAAAGCCTTAAAACACATTTCATATTAATTTTTAAGATATTATGCTGATTTTTTGAGATGGAATCTCACTCTCATCCAGGCTGGAGTGCAGTGGCATGATCACAGCTCACTGCAACCTTGACCTCCTGGGCTCAAGCGATCCTCCCGCCTTAGCCTCCCGAGTAGCTGGGACCACAGGTGTGCACTGCCTACACCCAGCTAATTTTTCTGTTTTGTTTTTGTAGAGATGGGGTCTCACTATGTTGCCCAGGCTGGTCTTGAACTCCTGTGCTCAAGTGATCCTCCTGCCTCAGCCTCCCAAAATCCTGGGATTATAGGCGTCAGCCATCATGCCCGGCCCACTGATATATATATATATAATTTTTTTTTTTTTTTTGAGACAGAGTCTCGCTCTGTCGCCCAGGCTGGAGTGCAGTGGTGCTATCTCTGCTCACTGCAAGCTCCGCCTCCCGGGTTCACGCCATCCTCCTGCCTCAGCCTCCCAAGTAGCTGGGACTATAGGCACCTGCCACCGTGCCTGGCTAATTTTTTTGTATTTTTAGTACAGACGGGGTTTCACCGTGTTAGCCAGGATGGTCTCAATCTCCTGACCTCGTGATCTGCCCACCTCGGCCTCCCAAAGTGCTGGGACTACAGGCGTGAGCCACTGCGCCCGGCCTCCACTGATGTATTTTTTAATACAACACTGTAGAAAGAGAAACCAGGCCTTGAAGTAACTGGTCTTATGCAGGCTACTGATGGAAGGAATCTGATGTGCCCGGAAATGACAGGAAGGTGGTAGAGGAGGTGGCCCTGGGGAGGGTGATAGTAAAAATACTGAACTAGAGGTGTAGGCTGAAGGTCATTCACTGCTCGGGCCTCACAGGCCAGAGGACGGAGAAGGAAGTATGGACGGGACATCTCCCCGGTTCCCACCTGTTGTCTCCACTGGCAGAAGCAGGTCCGACTGAGTCTCTGTGCCAGCAGGTGGGTGCTCTGCCTGTGCAGGAGCTGGGGGAGAGCAAGTGCACAGAGAGTGGCGTCCTGACCTATCCTAGACAGCCTGGGGTGGGTCCCGATCTACCCCAGCCTCTGCCCAGCTGAATGTCCTCCCATTGCTAGGCGTCCTGGATGGTGCTGGGGGTCTCCTGCATAGGCAGGGAGTGCCGCCCAGAGGACTCACGCTGTAGGTCCCCCAGCACTGATAAGCCACGGGTCAGCATGAACCAGGTTTTTCCGCTGAGCCATCTTCCCTGGGAGACACTGGATTCTGGGGCTGGCTACTCGCTAGGCTCCACCAAAAGCCCAGAAAGGCTCCTGCAGCTTTGTCTTACAGGACCCCAAACCACCCACCACTCATACCGGCTGCATGGAGTGCTGTCAGGAAAGACCCCTTCCTGAGAAATGGTCTCCTGGCCTGGACACCCCTTGCCAGGCAGGCGGAACTTGGAGAGTTGCCACCGTCAGCCTCACCCTCTTCCTGACACACTCCAGATGGTGCGTCTTCCACCGGGCCAGCCCCTCCAGCAGCAGCTGCCGGCGGTGGTGCTGGACTGCCCTCTCTAGCTGCAGTCTCTGCTGGGCTGACCTCCGGCTGCAGTCCCGCCAGCGCTGAAACCAGGTCCGCAGACAGCCTAAGGCAGATCCAAGTCAGAGTTTGCCGTTTTGTGGGATTTCCACCAGTGACTACGTAATGGTGAACGTGCAGACAGTAGAGATGGCTGTGCGGGGATAGGGTCCGGGTGTCCAGCCCACACGGTGAAACTACCACACGTGGACCATGGCCCCTCTCTAGGAGCCATGGCCACCTCTGCCAACAGTGAACACCCTGGGGACTGGAACCAGATGTTTACTGTTGTGCTCCCTAAGGGCCCTCCCAGAGCCACGAGCCTGTCCACAGCCTCCACAGGGGTGCCAGGGGGCCCCCAAGAGTCACGTGCAAAATGCTGCTGGGCACATGGAAGAAGAGCCTCAGTCTGAGGGAGAAGGAGGAGCCCCCACTTCAGCTGCAGCTTGCAAGAGACGGCAGCCTGTTTTGTCAGGGTGGAAACCAAGGCCCAGTCAGAGCAGTCAGACCAGCCCAAGCCACGGCTGGGGAGGAGAACACTGGTCGCCAGGCCATGCCCTCTGGCTCCCTGGGTTCTGCAGGCATGGGCCACATCCTGCATTTTGTTTTTGTGTCACCAGACTCTCCCTTTGGTGAATCTTTCTTGGGCCCTGAGAGAACTTTCTTTTTAAGACAACAGAACAGGGTTGAGAGCAGGGCACAGATGCCAAGATGAGGAGCCCTCCAGGCCCACTGAGGCAGGCAGGGAAGGCAGCAGATCACAAGCGGGAGGCACCCACGTTAGTGCTGCATGCTGATGCCTGGGCTCTGTCCTAAGTGTGTATCTCTCTACCTGTCATCTCACTTGATCTCCATGACAACCCCAAGAGGTAGGCAGTGTTATCCCCATTTTACAGATGAAGACATTGAGACTCAGAGAGGGGCTCTGCTGGAGGCCACACACACAGCCAGGTTATGACCGCCAGCCTGCACTTCTTCAGCACTCAGCATAGTGGGTCTTGTGACATCTTCCCCTCAGTCCCTCCTCCCAGCCCCACCCTTGGCCTGCCAAGGTGTGCCTGAGACACTGAGGCCTTAATATAAGGCAATCAATTGTTCCCCAGGTATTTACTGTGTACCTACTATGTGTACACTGTCTTGCTGCCCAGTCTCCCAAGTCTCTCATACCATCTGTAATGGACGTGGCAACCCAAGCCTGCCACCGCCTCCTTCTAAGGAAAATCCTTCAGAGAGCAGCGGCTTCGGGCCACACTCAAACCCGTCGCCTCTAACTTCCCACCACGGCCAGGAGTGGGCACCTGACCCTTAAGGCAGCTGACCCAAACTGGCCAGAAGCCTCTGGAGCTTGAAGCTGCACAGTCAGGTGCCCAAAGGGTCAGGTGCAGAAGCTCCAGAGCCCAAGGGCTGGCTAAACCCCTCGGCTTCTTTCTTAGTGAACTAGAAACACAGTGCTGGTTTCTGAGCTGAGGAGGAGCTCCAGGACCCAGCAGCACATTCGTGGCGCAGTAATGCAGCCATGTGGGATGGCTGACCCCACGGTTTTGTCCCCAGGACGTGTGTTGAAACATGCTCATTAACACACACGCTACAGTCAGAACCAAACCAAAGCTGATTCAGTTTTGTCCTGGAGCAAACTCTATTAAACCAACTTAACCACTTGGTCAATTTCTCTATGGGCCAATTTAAACAACTTCTAATTGTTTTCACTTTTGTTTCTATTTTCATTTATTCTAAAAATGAGCTGCCCCCTTCAGCGTGTCAGATTCTCCTACTATGGGACCCCTAGCTGTGTTAGGAGGCAGCTCCCCACGGGTCTGCCGTGTGTCTGTGCATCTTGCAAGCAGGGACATGGACTCCTGTTCTAGACTCTTTCCAAAGATTTTTTAGAAAAGACTAGGTCTTGGCCAGGCGTGGTGGCTCACGCCTGTAATCCCAGCACTTTGGGAGGCTGAGACGGACAGATCACAATGTCAGGAGATCGAGACCATCCCAGCTAACACGGTGAAATGCCGTCTCTACTAAGAATACAAAAAATTAGCCTGGCGTGGTGGCATACGCCTGTAGTCCCAGCTACTCTGGAGGCTGAGGCAGGAGATTCACTTGAACCCCAAGAGGTGAAGGTTGCAGTGAGCTGAGATCACACCACTGCACTCCAGCCTGGGAGACAGAGTGAGACTCTGTCTCAAAAGAGAGACTGGGTCTCATTCTGTCACCCAAGCTGGAGTGCAGTGGTGTGATCATAGTTCATTGCAGCCTCCAGCTCCTGGGCTCAAGAGATCCTCCCACCTCAGGCTCCTAAGTAGCTGGGACTATAGGTGTGTACCACTGTGCCCTGCAATCTTTCCAAAGATGTATATACAGCAGGCAGTGGGACTTCCTGAGATCGAATTAGAAAGTCTCTGGCCCCTAAACATTCAAGGGCCCAGCTACACAAGGAAGCAGGATGCTAACACAGTGAGGGCTGACCTGACAAGCAGCAAGAACTTTCCCATCAAAACAACCCCCTCCCCAACCACCCCAAGCTCCTCCATTCCAGCTTCTTTTATTTCTCTGTAGATCTCAAGCTCTAGCCTTTCATTTTAACATAAATTGGTTGGCAATCAGTTGGGAATAGATTTCTAAGATATACTGGACTGAACAGTGCCCCCTCCACACCTGCCATAGTCATGTCCTTCCTGGAACCTCACAATGTGACTTTATCTGGCACTAGGCTCACTGCAGATGTAATTGGTTAGGATGGCGTCACACTCAAGTAGGGTGGGCCCTTCATCCGATATGACCAGAGTCCTTCTAAGCGACCCAGACACAGGAAGGAAACGACATGTCAAGATGGGGCAAAGACTGGAGCAATGGGTCTACACGTCCAGGAAAGCCATGACAAGCAAGAAACAAGCTGGGAGAGGCAAGGAAGGACCCTCCCCTAGAGTCTGTGGAGGAGCACAGCCCTGCCACACCTTGATCGCTGACTGCCAGCCTCCAGAACTGAGAGGGCAATTTTGTGTTGTTTGAAAACTCCCAGTCTGTGGTACTTTGTCATGGCAACCACAGGGAACTGGCATGTATGAGGAGACAGACAGACTTATGGGGGCCACAGGGATCTCCACAACAGTGCTGTCTTCACATTCCTCAACATGACTTGCTTCTGGGGCCCCCACTTACCCCTGTCCAGCACCTTCCGGGCCTCCCAGATGGCACAGTCCTCCTGCTGTAGGTAATATATCTGCACTGACACAGCTTCCCGCCACTGGACCAGGACCTATAGGCAGGCAAGGAGCACAGCAAGAGTTGCTATACCTCCTGGCTTCCGGGGCCACCCCAGGTCTGTGACGGTGGCTCCTGGACAAGCAAGGCCAAGCTGTTGCCATTTGCTTCTCACACATGGTCCAGGAAGTAACTGCCATGCACACAGACCACTGAGCAATAGGACAGGGCCCCAGCCCCTCACAGGAAGCCCAGCATTTCGGCTGCTGGGACTCTTCTATCAGGATTTACATATCATACCATGCCATAAAGTAGTGAAGTCATTACATAAATGGGTCTTAATTCTATTTATATATATATATTTATATTATATATAAATATATTTTACATACATATAAAATATATATATATATATATATATATATATATATAAATATATATATATTTTTGAGACACAGTCTCGCTCTGTCACCTGGGTTGGAGTGCAGTGGCGTGATCTCGGTTCACTGCAACCTCTGCCTCCCAGGTTCTAGCGATTCTCCTGCCTCAGCCTTCTGAGTAGCTGGGATTACAGGCATGCACCACCATATCCAGCTAATTTCTGTTTTAGTAGAGATGGGGTTTCACCATGTTGGCCAGGTTGGTCTCGAACTCCTGACCCCAAGGGATCCACCCGACTCAGTCTCCTAAAGTGCTGGGATTACAGGCGTGAGCCACTGCACCCTGCCTCTATTACTATTTAGTAAATGGAACAAACATACGTTGTATACATTCTTTTGTATGAGTGATGCCTACAAAATCACAATAACAAAACACTTGCCCAGGGGATGCCTGCTGCCTGCTCCGCAAGCTGTTATGAACTCCATTCCCACCAAAAAGGCCTCCTCTTCAAGCTCTGAAGCCAAGCAAAGATTCCTGTGTTCCTCCTTCCAGGGGAAGGGAGGCACAGGCTAGCTTTGGAGTACTTTTTCTCTTTTTTTTTTTTTTTTTTGAGACAACCTTGCTCTGTTGTCCAGGCTGGAGTGCAGTGGTACAATTCAGCTCACTGCAACCTCCACCTCCTGGATTCAAAGAGCCTGTAATCCCAGCACTTTGGGAGGCTGAGGCAGGTGGATCATCCGAGGTCAGCAGTTCAAGATCAGCCTAGCCAACGTGGTGAAACCCTATCTCTACTAAAAATACAAAAATTAGCTGGACGTGGTGGCGCAAGCCTGTAGTCCCAGCTACTGGGGAGGTCGAGGCAGGAGAAATTGCTTGAACCTGGGGGATGGAGGTTGCAGTGAGCTGAGATGATACCACTGCACTCTAGCCTGGGTGACAGAGTGAGACTCTGTCTCAAAAAAAAAAGAAAGAAAGAAAATACTGGTTCTGATAAGAACTAGTTCACTTATGATGTGTTATGTTTCTATTTAATGCATATCGGTTTGTAATTCAGTAAAAAAACTAAACATGTGCCCACATGGATGTTTGTGTGTGTGCTGGAGGAAAGTTACCCATTTTCTAGGTTCCTTATTCAGTTCAAATCTCTGGCACTACCCCCTACATCCCACGCCCTCAGCAGAACACAGTCCCAACTCTCCTGGGTGACCAGCTTGCCTCCTTATACCTCACCTTGGAACATATGGTCCTTCTGTAATGAGTACTTGCTTCAAAGGTTTTTCTGGCTTCATACACTCGGGCCATGGTGTTCTCTTTCCAGCGACGTAATGCCCCACTGCAGATGCATGGGTGTGGGGAGGGCAGATGACACCAGGATGGAGAGAGAAGGGAGACTCCTGTGAATCATTCCTACCTTCCCCTACTCCTTTTTTTTTTTTTTTGAGACGGAGTCTCGCTCTGTTGCCCAGGCTGGAGTGCAGTGGCGCAATCTCGGCTCACTGCAAGCTCCGCCTCCCGGGTTCACGCCATTCTCCTGCCTCAGCCTCTCCGAGTAGCTGGGACTACAGGCGCCCGCCACCATGCCCGGCTAATTTTTTGTATTTTTTTTAGAGACGGGGTTTCACCGTGGTCTCGATCTCCTGACCTCGTGATCTGCCCGCCTCGGCCTCCCAAAGTGCTGGGATTACAAGCGTGAGCCACCGCGCCCGGCCTTCTTCCCCTACTCCTGAGTCAGGGACTCTACACCTAAGAATGTCTGTTTCGCCAACACCCATGTTTACTTGCACGTCTATGTCCAACAAATGGCTACTGAGCAGCTGCTCTGGGCTGGGCACCAAGAGTGCATGAGGGACCCAGCACTGCTGGAGACCAAACTCCAGGTGCTACGGGGATAACAGGGCATAACCAGGCAGTGGCACCACAAGTGACTCACACTGTGATAAGAGAAGTGTGGAGAGACAGGGAACCCAGCGGAAGGTTGCCTATGCCTCAGCTTGCTGCTGAGTTAGCTCAGGGAGTTCTTGCTTATTCCACCCTGTCTGAAGAGCAGGATGGGTGCTCTATGGGACCCCATATGAGGGATGGAAGCGTTTATTTATTTACTTTTTAGAGACAGGGTCTCATTCCATCACCCAGGCTGGAGTGCAGTGGCATGATCATGGCTCACTGCGGCCTTGACCTTCAAGGCTCAAGTGACCCTCCCACCTAAGCCTCCCAAGTACCTGAACCACAGGCAGACATGACCGTGCCTAGCTAATTTTTTTATATTTAGTACAGACAAGGTCTCGCTATGTTGCCCAGGCTGGTCTGAAACTCCTGGTCTCAAACAGCCTCCTAAAGTGCTGGGATTATAGGGGTGAGCCACTGCGCCCAGCTAAGGATGGAGGTGTTTAAAGTCCACAAGACCCCACTGCCCACAGGCCACCAGGAATATCATGTGCTGAACAAATACAAAGGAAGGAAATGAAAGGGGGCATATGGGAGGACTACTGGGAAGGAATGAGGTTAGAGTTTGGCTTAGAAAGAGTGGCAGAAGTTGCGGAAGCGCCCTCCACAGGGGTGAGTGGTGCAGATGGTGTGACAGGGCCTAGAGGTGACGGTGGAGAGTTAGTGACAGGCCCGCAGAGCAAGCTGGAAGGGGACTATCTGGAAATTGACAGGAAAGGGAGTCGCTGAAGCCTCTGGAGTGGAAGAGATGACAAGGTGCCTTGCAAAGCTGAATCTTGTAGGTGTGAAGCAGGGAGGAAAAAGTGCTCAGAAGAGCAAGACAAGTGGCTTTTAAGGCATGCAGGTGACAGCTGCTTTCCAAGGTCCCGCCCTGCACACAGCAGGGGCTTAAGACAAATGAAGGCAAACCCATGAGTGAAGTGGAAAAGCCAAGACCATGATATTAGCGACTAGGAACCCGGGATCATCCCCGACCTGGCCCTCGGCAGGACCCCCTAAAAGGCTAGGGTTTGGAGTGCATTCCTTGTTCCCCAGCTGGAGCCTGGGAGGCGCCCGGGAGACTCACCGCAGCAGCTGCCTGTTGTGCTGGCTCTCCCTGGCTGCCACCTCCCAGAGGATGCTCCGCACCCCGCTCTGGTAAGTCTGTAGGGGACAAGGAAGACTGAGGCGGCTCTTGGGCTCACACTTCTCCCTGTTTGGGCAGGCCTCAGAGGTGCATCTACCACAAGGCTGTCATGCCCAGAGCACTCAAAAAGGGTAGGAGAGGCCAACAGCCCTTGGTCCCAGGGCTAGCAGACCCTCTCAGACGACAAACTGTCTCACAGGCCCTCACCTCCTAAGTCAAACCATGGCACTCCAGGGCAAGGAGCTGCTTTCACTGCAAGGCTAGTACCCACCGACAGCACTTGTTTCCACTTGGCCAAGCAAGAATCAAAGAACCCTGTGGCCTAAGGCCCGCTGTCTGGGGCACTTGCTTGGTTTGAGGTGTGTCACATGACTCTGTTCTGGGACAGACAGGAAGAACAAGGAAGGGAAACAAAGTCTATAGAAACCTCCCCTGTCCCCACAGCAAGGAGATCAGGAGGGAGGCAGCAGCTCCTACCACCCACGCCTGCAGCGCCCTGTGTAGCACGCTGTGCTCGTGGTGCAGGTCTGCTCGCATCAGCTTCTGCCGCTCCGCTCCCCGCAGGGCCAGGCACTGCAGACAGAGGAGAAAGCAGCCACCGTGGGCTGGGGTCTGAGTTGGGGGTGGCTTCCTGCTTTGCCTCCATTTTATACGTCATCTGTATGAGTGTAAATTAATCTCTCTGGCCTCATCTATAAATATGTGCTTCTTAGGGGTTCTGTGATGATTTGATGAGGCAAGTGCTTGATTTGTGGTAAATGCCCAATTAATGTGAGTTTAAACATTTTTTACACTTAGTAGGACTCCTGTAAATGGTTAGATCAGGAATTTTAGATGCAGTAAGTTCAAATAAGAACAGCCTAGTATGTGAAAAGAACACAAAAATTTTGAGCCAACCATCTCATAAAACTGAGTTAACACTTTATGGCCGGGCGCGGTGGCTCAAGCCTGTAATCCCAGCACTTTGGGAGGCCGAGGCGGGTGGATCACGAGGTCAGGAGATTGAGACCATCCTGGCTAACACAGTGAAACCCCGTCTCTACTAAAAATACAAAAAATTAGCCGGGTGTGTTGGCGGGCGCCTGTAGTCCCAGCTACTCGGGAGGCTGAGGCAGGAGAATGGCGTGAACCCGGGCGGCGGAGCTTGCAGTGAGCCAAGATCGCGCCACTGCACTCCAGCCTGGGGCACAGAGCAAGACTCCGTCTCAAAAAAAAAAAACACTTTATGTGCTGCCTGTTCTCTTCATTCAGCTCAGAGGTAAGTGGTGTGGCCCGTATGTTGCCTGTGAGTCCTGCTAACACACAGCCCACCTGTCCAAAAGTCATACACGGGTGGCACCTCACACCAAAGCCTTACCTCCCTCCACTGGCTCCAGGCCCAGCGCAGGAGCTGGGCCATGTGGAATTCTGCTGCCCGCACCCTGCCCGTCCTCCTGTGGGGAGATGGCAGAGCTCAGTGCTGCAGCCCCCACCCAGTGAGGGCACCCTCTATGGGCTCCTCCTCACAGTCCATGGCCCTACCTGGTTAAGTTTTTGGGGGAGCTGAGACCCTCTCTGAAAAGCTGCCAAAGAACTTGCACTCTCAGAAAAAAGCACCTATGATCAAATTTTGGCCTGCAACTTCCCAGGGCTTCAAGTGCCACTGAAGCTCACACGTGCAGGTGTGAAGCCCCCGACTGAGAAACTGGTTAAACATGGTCAGAGTGTGACAGTGAGTGAGATCCTCAGAACACACAGTGGATACTGAAAGGCCCCAAAGCAGGACAGTCTCTGCAGTGACTGGGCTGCCTCCCCTCCGCTCTCTAACTACGTGGTGTGGTTAAAAACTGCCACGACCCACCCACTGGCCACAGCTGCTGGTCTCTATCCCTTATCTGCAGCAGTCAGCTATCACAACATGGGCCCATCAGTTTGTTCCCTGGCTATGGTCACTTTTGTTTGTTTGTTTGAGGCAGAGTCTCGCTCTGTTGCCCAGGCTGGAGTGTAGCGGTGCCATCTCAGTTCACTGCAACCTTCACTTCCTGGGTTCATGCAATTTTCGTGCTTCACTCTCCTGAGTAGCTGGGATTATAGGCTTGTGCCACCATGCCTTGCTAATTTTTGTATTTTTAATAGAGACGGGGTTTCTCCATGTTGGTCAGGCTGGTCTCGAACTCCTGACCTCTGGTGATCTGCCCGCCTCAGCCTCCCAAAGTGCCGGGATTATAGACGTGAGCCACTGCGCCCGGCCAACCTAGTTTTACTTAAGACTCTTTTAGGTTGAACTTCCAGAACTTACAACCAGAGCCTGGGGTAATGCAATCCTCCAGACAGGCACTTGGAGCTGACGGTGCTGCTAGTACAATCAAAGCTGGCCTGGGATGGAAAGGCTTGTAAGGCAGAACTGGCCACTCACTCTGTTCTGAGCCCTTGGGCACTTTCCCTCCAGAGGCAGAAAGCTTTCTTGAGCTGCCTGTGGCGGTGGTGGGCACAGGCCACTGTTTGCCACTCCTGCTCCTGGTGACGTGCTGCTGCCTGCTGGTGCCACATGAACCAAGACCTACACAGAAGCTGTCGCTCTGCGTGAAGGATGGCCTGAGGCAGGACAGGAAGGAGAGAACAGAATAAATCAAGTAGGAGAGAGGCACAGAAGCCAGGAAAGAATTTACAGGCCACAAATAATGACTAAGGCAAAAGGAATGGATGTCAGGACGTGGTCCAGCCCAGAAGCTGTCTGTAGGCTCCACTGAGAAAGGACAGACGCCCCAGAGCCTGCCCTGCCTCAACAGTCAGAGGCAGGAGCCCTCCAGTGAGGTCCAAGCAACTTCCTGAGGAGGGGAGGCCGTGAGTGCAATGGCTTCAATCAGATCCTGACCCTCCACACATCTCCTCAGGGACAGCCATTTACCATTCTCTCCGCCAGGCGGTTTTCTCGATGCTGAAACATCTTCTGCCTCCAGATAGAAAATACTTGCTTCTCTAATGTCTCCCTAAAAAACAAGGAAGAATGTAAAGCACTTAAAACAAAAACAAAAATTAACCGAAACAGAACTAGAAGTTCCAAATAATTGGATTTTTCCTTTTATACCATGCTATTGTATAAGAGGTGAATTAAGTGGCTGGGCACAGTGGCCCATGTCTGTAAGCCTGATACTTTGGGAGGCCAAGGCAGGAGGGTCGCTGGAGGCCAAGACAAGCCTGGGCAACATAGCAAGACTCCATCTCTACAAAAAAAATTTAAAAATTGCTGGGTGTGATGGTGTGTGCCTGTAGTCCCAACTACCTGGGAGGCTGAGGTGGGAGGATCGCCTGAGCCCAGGAGTTTGAGGCTGTGGTGAACTATGATCATGCCACTCCACTCCAGCCTGGGCAACAGAGACCCCGTCTCTGAAAAAAATAAAAGAGGTGAATAAGCTTAGATGAGGGAAAAAGCAACACAAAGAGAAAGGGAAGGAAAGCAGACAGCCAAAAAACCATCAACTGTTAAAAAGGCCAACATTTTCCAGGTTCTTTCTGGTATCAGCCAAGCCTTCACACCATACGAAAAAGACTCCGACCCTGAGACCTCAGGTCTTCATTAATTCTATATTGACTTAACAGCACTGATAAAGGATTGTTCGTGAGAGCCCTTTCCAGTGCATGCTGACCAATCCTTTGGGGACCTGTTGAAAAACAAGGGGCAGACCCCTAAGGCTGAGTGAGCAAGTTTGAGGGGGGTCCCAGGAAATAGTATTTTAAACAAGTGTTTCAGGTGAATTAGAAAAGTAGAAAGGTTGGGCCGGGCATAGTGACTCACGCCTGTAATCCCATCACTTTGGGAGGCCGAGGCAGGTGGATCACGAGGTCAGGAGATCGAGACCATCCTGGCCAACATGGTGAAACCCTGTCTCTACTAAAAATACAAAAATTAGCTGGGCGTGGTGGCGCGTGCCTATAGTCCCAACTACTTGGGAGGCTGAGGCAGGAGAATTGCTTAAACCTGGGAGACGGAGGTTGCAGTGAGCCGAGATTGCGCCACTGCCACTGCACTCCAGCTTGGCGACAGAGCGAGATTCCATCTCAAAAAAAAAAAAAGGCTTTTCAACAAATGGTGCTGGAAAAACCTGATAAACACATAAAAAAATAAACCTTGACTCCTACATCATACCATACACAGAAAAAAAAATTCAAGATGATTATTGACCTAAATGCAAATGCTAACACTATAAAGCTTCCAGATAAAATATAGGAAAATATCTTTTCAGATCTTAGAGTAGCAAATATTTCTTAGGGAGGACCCTAAAATCACAAACCATAAAAAAAAGGATAAATTAGGCCGGGAGCAGTGGCTCACGCCTGTAGTCCCAACACTTTGGGAGGCTGAGGCAGGCGGATCACAAGGTCAGGAGTTCGAGACCAGCCTGATCAACATGGTGAAACCCTGCCTGTACTAAAAACACAAAAATTAGCCGGGCTTGGTGGTGTGCACTTGTAATCCCAGCTACTCAGGAGGCTGAGGCATGAGAAATGCTTGCACCCGGGAGGTGGAGGCTGCAGTGAGCTGAGATTGCACCACTGCACTCCAGCCTGGGCAACAGAGCGAGACTCCATCTCAAAAAAAAAAAAAAAAAAAAGATAAATTGGACTGTATCAATCCAACAGAAATCAAACACTTCTGCTCAACCAAAAAAAAAAAAAAAAAAAAACTATTCGGCCGGGCGTGATGGCTCATGCCTGTAATCCCAGCACTCTGGGAGGCCGAAGAGGGTGGATCACCTGAGGTCAGGTGTTCAAGACCAGCCTGGCCAACATGGTGAAACCCCGTCTCTACTAAAAATACAAAAACTTAGCCAGGCGTGGTGGCAGGCACCTGTAATCCCAGCTACTCAGGAGGCTGAGGCAGAAGAATCACTTGAACCTGGGAGGCAGAGGTTGCAGTGAGTCGAGATCACGCCACTGCACTCCAGCCTGGGCGACAAGAAAAAAAAACACGAAAAACTAACCTATGATGACTGAAATCAGAACACTGGTTACCTATGCAGGGTACAGACTGACTGGAGGGGACATGAAGGAACTTTCTGGGGTGATAGAAATGTTCTATATCTTGACTGGAGTGTTAATTATATAGGTGTATAAATTATGAAAACTCAGCTGGGCACGGTGGCTCATGCCTGTAATCCCAGCATTTTGGGCGGGCGGATCACAAGGTCAGGAGATCGAGACCATACTGGCTAACATGGTGAAACCCCGTCTTCACTAAAAAAAATACAAAAAATTAGCTGGGCATGGTGGCGGGCGCCTGTAGTCCCAGCTACTCGGGAGGCTGAGGCAGGAGAATGGCGTGAACCCAGAAGGTGGAGCTTGCAGTGAGCCAAGATCACGCCACTGCATTCCAGCCTAGGCAACAGAGCGAGACTCCGTCTCAAAAAATAAAAATAAAAAAATAAGAAAACTATGAAAACTTATCAAACTTCATTTAAAAATCTATGCCTTTCACTGTATATACATTTTATCTCAATTAAAATAAAAGGCAAACTAATTTTGTCTCATTCTCAGTATCTTTCACTGGAGGGTTATAAAAATTATTTTTAGCCATAATTCATGAGATTCCATCATAAAATCTGTCTATATTCCTAAAACATTAAAAAACACCCTAAGAATATCAAAGATACATATTTATTTGGAACTTTAATTTGCTAAACTCCAAACCAATCCTCTGAACATGTACTTACTATGAGAGTCACATATTAAACCAACTCCAGGGGCCAGAGGGATAGTTCATATTTTTGTGCTAGGCCCTTGACTTGTATTTTACATGTATTTTTCCATTTCATTTTCATGATAACCATATGAGATAGAGACTATGACCACATCATCTCAATTTTACATTCGAGGAGACTGAGGCTCAGAGAGACAGACTGACTTGTCCAGGGTCACAGAGCTGGCAGGTGACAGAGCATAGGTCTGAACTCAGGCTTGTCCAGCTTCTAAGCCAGACTCTCAATCACTCTGCTCATAAACAAGGAAAACAGGAATCTGAAAAATCAAGTTTTCTGAAAATGTCCAACCAAGCCAAAACAGGTAAAAATCCAGATCAGACCTACACCGTCCTGCAAGCCTCCTGGCTATATCCTGTCTCCAAGTCGCCCTCCGCCCTTTTTCTCCAGAGTGACAGCTCTAAAACCACCCAAACTGCTCCCTAGCAAAAATCCTTTAAAGGCTCCTCTTGGCTATTTTGAAGGTACTTTTAATTTTTGGTTCTCACAGCATACAAAATACAAAAAAAGAATAGAACCAAGTACGGCTACTTGACAGTAAAAAAAGAAACGGGTACTGTGTGTGTGTGTTTTAAGTACTGAAGCCATTTTTTTTTTTTTTTTTTTTTTGAGATGGAATCTTGCTCTGTCACCCAGGCTGGAGTGAAGTGGGGTGATCTTGGCTTACTGCAACCTCCACCTCCTAGGTTCAAGCGATTCTCCTGCCTCAGCCTCCCGAGTAGTTGGGACGTGCGCCATCACGCCTGGCCAATTTTTGTATTTTTAGTAGAGATGGGGTTTTGCCATGTTGGTCAGACTGGTCTCGAACCTCTGATCTCAGGTGATCCACCTGCCTCAGCTTCCCAAAGTACTGGGATTACAGGTGTGAGCCACTGCATCCAGCCTGAAGCCATTTTTGAATGAATCTTATACCAGCCCACAATACAGGACTAGGTGAAGGCAAAGCTGCTCTGTCTGCAGAAGCCAGAAGAGACAAAAGTTGTCCTTTCATCAGCCTCTATTCCCCGTGGCCACCACCTAAAACCATCTCCCTGGACTTCGTACTAAGGAACCCAGAGTTCTGGCTAATCTCAAACTAGCATTCAAAGCCCTCCAGATGATAGATTAGATAGATAGATTAGATAGATGATAGATAGATAGATAGATAGATAGATAGATAGATAGATAGATAGATAGAGATTTATTTTGAGATGGAGTCTTGCTCTGTCATCCAAGGCTGGATTGCAGTGGCGCCATCTCAACTCACTGTAACCTCTGCCTCCTGGGTTCAAGCGATTCTTGTGCCTCAGCCTCTGGAGTAGATGGGATTACAAGCATGCACCACCACGCCCCACTAATTTTTGTATTTTTAGTAGAGACAGGGTTTCACCATGTTTGCCAGGCTGGTCTGAAACTCCTGACCTCCAATGATCCACCCACCTCGGCCTCCCAAAGTGCTGGGATTACAGGCATGAGCCACTGCACCTGGCCTGAAATCCTCCAGATTAAAGATGACTGCAACTTCTCCCAATGCATGCCCCTCCATCTCACCCCTCTGTCCTAAGATAAAGTACCCTGAACTTAAGGTAATTTCCAAAACTGTCATTTTACTAGTTCCATGCACCTGCTCAAATATCTTTCGAATATCTATCTATAGGGTCAGCCCGATCTCTTCAGTCTGGGCCTCCCCATCTTGCCCACTCCAGCCACCATCCTCACTCTCTCACTCACAGGAAGCCTCTCCCAGATACTTCTATGCTCAGCCTCCCTCGGCACTAGCTCTGAGCGCTGGAAGAACTTGTGGCTGACATGACTGGGGACACATGGGTCTATTCTCTTGAACTGGTTCTCAGTTGTTTCTTGTATGTCAGTCTTATCTCCTCACAAAAATTTCACCCTCCTACAAAGTCATCAAAAAGATCTTCCTCTTGATCAAGAAGAAAGCACCTGCACTTTGGAACTGCAGATCTGAATTTAAACCCTGGCCGTACCACTTACTGGTTGTGTTACCATTTATCATTTTGAACCTGATCTCTCAGGATCGCTGTGAAAAGGAAATTATTAATGAAGATAATGATGCCATGGGCAGAATGAGTTTATGTATTTGTTTTCTGTCTTCCATCACACAATGCCCAACACAGTGGCAGACATACAGTTAGTGATTAATAATTTCTTCATTACAGGCCAGGCATGGTGGCTCATGCCTGTAATCCCAGCACTTTGGGAGGCGGGTGGATCACGAGATCAGGAGTTCGAGACCAGCCTGGCCAACACGGTGAAACTCCGTCTCTACTAAAGATACAAAAAATTAGCCAGGTGTGGTGGCGCACACCTGTAATCCCAGTTATTTGGGAGGCTGAGGCAGGAGAATCACTTGAACCCGAGATGTGGAGTTTGCCATGAGTCAAGATTGTGCCACTGCATGCCAGCCTGGGTGAAAGGACAAGACTCCAACTCAAAAATAAATAAATAAATAAAGGAATAATTATTATTTCTTCATTATGTCCCACCCACCACATACTAAGAACCTACTGTGGGCAAGTTTGTCCCTGTGGAAACTAAAAAGATGTAACTCTGCTCCTTGAGCTTTCTAATGTTTTTTTGTTTTTTTTTTTGAGATGGAGTCTCGCTCTGTTGCCCAGGCTGGAGTGCAGTGGTGTGATCTCGGCTCACTGCCAGCTCCGCCTCCTGGGTTCACGCCATTCTCCTGCCTCAGCCTCCCGAGCATCTGGGACTACAGGTGCCCACTACCACGCCTGGCTAATTTTTTGTATTTTTAGTAGAGACATAGTTTCACCACGTTAGCTAGGATGGTCTGAATCTCCTGACCTCATGATCTGCCTACCTTGGCCTCCCAAAGTTCTGGGATTACAGGCATGAGCCACTGCGCCCGTCCTTTTTTTTTTTTTTTTTGAGACGGCATCTCGCCCCGTCACCCAGGCTGGAGTGCAATGGCACAATCTCAGCTCACTGCAACCTCTGCCTCCCAAATCCAAGCAATTCTCCTGCCTCAGCCTCCTGAGTAGCTGGAATTACAGGCATGCACCACCAGACCGGGCTAATTTTTGTATCTCTATTAGAGACAGGGTTTCACCACGTTGGCCAGGCTGGTCTTGAACTCCTGACCTTGTGATCCATCCGCCCCGGCCTCCCAAAGTGCTGGGATTACAGGCGTCAGCCACTGCGCCCAGCCCAACCTTTGTAATTTTGTTGATGACTATAATTTCAAAACTTCAAAAAGCCAGGTCTAGCAGAACAGGAACTAAGTGTTTCGGGGAAATGACACTTAAGAATGTCTGCCAAGGTGATGCAAGGTCCCACCATGCTCTGATCCAGAAAGCTAATGGGCTGCTTTAATGGAGCTCTCAGTGGCTAATAATGAAGGTTACAAACAGGCTGTTTTGAAAGCCCTTGAAATAAAGATGGACAAAAGATTTCCCAGGGGAAACACTGTCTTGTCTTTTCCTGCTAGATGAAATCAATGAGCCCACATTATTCAAAATCCAGGAGATACTAAGGCCTGGGGTCTGGGAAGCTGAAAAGCACAGCAAATGGGCTGTGTGGCTGGCAGAGTTAGATGTGAGGCACCTGCCCCAGTGCAGACAGGAGCTGCGCAGCATGTACCTGTGGAAACGTGCTGCTCTTGCATTGAGGACGTTTTCCTGGCGGCACCATCGCCAGAGTCTATTCCATGTGTGGAAGGCGGCAGGCAGGGCTCTCTGCTGGAAATGACCATCCGCTCTGGCCTGTAGCAGCTAAAGTAAAACAATGAATAACCTTTGTACTTAACTTTTTTTTTCTTTTTAACATGACCTTTCAGGGTCACACTCTTGTGGGAGGATTGCTTCCTATATAATAAAAATGAGAAAAAGATGAAAATCATTATTTATTATATTTGCCAATATGCTAGGTGAAAAATGAAATAGGATAGGTGAAAAAATTTTCACTTAATTAAACATTGGTTAAACATTTCTACACACACACACACACACACACACACACACACTCACTCACTCTCTCTTCCCCATGGCTTAGGTGTTCATACCCATTACCTGTTTCACTGTCTGTTAGCATTTGACTCAGTGATATGTATGGGGTTTTTGAACCTAAACAATTTATTAGTCCTTTGTCATGTGTTATAAATCTAAATATTTCCCTACCCCATAATATATCTTTTTTGTTTATAGTGTTTGTCATACACATTCATGTAATTATAAAAGTCTACTATTTTACTGATACATCAGTAGAAGAAAGACAATGGACATAAGAATATACCGTATATGCCTCCATGATCCAAAACTTTGGGGGAAAAAGCATATATGCATGTATAGAGGTTTTATGTTTTTTTTTTGTTTTTTTTTTTTAGAGACAGAGTCTTGCTCTGTCACCAGGCTGGAGTGCAGTGGCGCAATCTCAGCTCACTGCAACCTCTGCCTCCAGGATTCAAGTGATTCTCCTGCCTCAGTCTCCCGAGTAGCTGGGACTACAGGCATGTGCCACCACGCCCAGCTAATTTTTGTATTTTTAGTAGAGACAGGGTTTCACCATGTTGGCCAGAATAGTCTTGATCTCTTGACCTCACAATCTGCCTGCCTCAGCCTCCCAAAGTGCTGGGATTACAGGCATGAGCCACCGTGCCCGGCCCAAATGTGTAGAGGATTTAAAAACATGGCTGCAAATTATTTGATCCTCCTTCACTGAGAAGTGATCTATGTTCCCTCCCCTTGAATCTGGCTGGGATAGTGACTGCTCTGACCAACAGAGCTTGGTAAAAGTGACACTATGTGAGTTCTGAGGCTGTATAAAGAGCCATAGAGCTTCTGACTTGTTCACTGGAACACTGATTTTGAAGCCCTGATGGCTGACTACCCCAAGGCCACCATGCTGTAAGGAAGCCCAAGCCTCACAGAGAGGTCATATACAAGTTCTTTGGTTAACATTCCCAGTTGAGCCCAGTCTTTGAGTCATTCTAATCCAGGATCTAGATGTGTGTGAAGAAAACTTCTAGATGATTCTAACCTCTTGCCATTAGAATCTTTTCAGTTGAGGCTGATCTTGGAACAGAAACCAACCATTCCCATTATGTCCTGTCTCAATCTTTGATAATCCATAAAGCATAATAGAATGGTTGTTGTCTTATACCACTGAGTTTGGGGTGATTTTTTACGTAGCAATAGATAATTGGATCAGTATGCATATGTATGTGTATGTGAATAGATAGGTACATACACTCCTATCCAAACAGAGGAAGAGAGATACCAGGCTTACCCATCAAATGTCATGAATGGTTTTATTTTTTCTTCTTTATATCTTTTTATGCTTCCTAAATTTTCTATAATATCTACACATTGCTTTTCTATTTTTTATTATGGGCATTTTCAAATGTAAACAAAAGTAGAAGCCGACAGTATAATGAATACCCATGACCCTATCACCCAGCTTCAACAGTTAGCAAACATTCGCCATTCTGCAGAGAGCCATCCTTTGGTATTTGTGGGGGACTGGTTCCAGGGCCCCTCTCAGATACCAAAATCCATGGATACTCAAGTATCTTATACAAAATGGTATAGCAGGGCCTGCCTTCCTTGCTTCCTTGCTTGCTTCCTTCCTTCCTTCCTTCCTTCCTCCCTCCCTCTCTCTTTCTTTCTTTTGTTGAGACCGTCTCCCTCTGTTGCCCAGGCTGGAGTGCAGCGGCATAATCTCGGCTCACTGCAACCTCCCTGCCTCAGGCTCCCGTGATTCTCCTGCCTCCGCCTGCCGAGTACCTGGGATTGCAGGCGCACACCACTACGCCTGGCTGGTTTTTGTGTTTTTGGTGGAGACGGGGTTTCGCCATGTTGGCCAGGCTGGTCTCCAATTCCTGACCTCGAGTGATCTGCCCGCCTCGGCCTCCCGAAGTGCTGGGATTACAGACGGAGTCTCGCTCACTCAATGCTCAATGTTGCCCAGGCTGGAGTGCAGTGGCGTGATCTCGGCTCGCTGCAACCTCCGCCTCCCAGCCGCCTGCCTTGGCCTCCCAAAGTGCTAAGATTACAGCCTCTGCCCAGCCGCCCCGTCTGGGAAGTGAGGAGCGCCTCTGCCCGGCCGCCCTGTCTGGGAAGTGAGGAGCGCCTCTGCCTGGCCGCTATGCAACCTTCCAAGTGTGAAGTGACAGCCTTCGTTGTAGAATGAATGAAGACACTGGCACTGATTATATAACACCTTGGCAGCTATCTCAAGTCGTTGATGGTGGAAGTATTGGAATTATAGAAGAAAGCAAACACACAAATTTGACTAAAGGCAATTTTGTGACTTCTTTCTATTGGCCCTGGCAAACCAAGGTTATTCTGGATGGAAATAGCCTTGAAAAGGTGATATATATATGAACGTATCTGATTTTTTTTCCCTGTATAATTCTTACTTTGTGCATTTGATATTCAGTTGTGTTTGTAATCACGGAAAAATAAAAGCATATATTAAAAAAAAATGGTATAGCAGGCCGGGTGCAGTGGCTCATGCCTGTAATCCCAGCACTTTGGGAGGCTGAGGCAGGCAGAGCTCAGGAGTTTGAGACCAGCCTGGGTAACATGGTGGCACCCCACCTCTACCAAAAAAAACAAAACAAAAACAAAAACAAAAAAAAACACAAAAATTAGCTGGGCGTGGTGGCTTGCACCTGTAGTCCCAGCTACTTGGGAGGCTGAGGCAGGAGAATCGCTTGAGCCTGGGGAGAGTGAGGCTGCAGTGAGCCAAGATCATGCCACTGTACTCCAGCCTGGGTGACAAAGTGAGACCTGTCTCAAAAACAAAACAAAACAAAACAAAAAACAAATAAATTGGCATCTGCATATAACCTATGAAATCCTCCTGTATACATCTCCAGATTACTTATAATACCCAGTACAATGTCAATGCTATGTAAATAGTTGTTATGCTATATTGTTTATATATTGTTTAGGGACTAATGACAAGAAAAAAAGGTCTGTATATGTTCAGTACAGACACAACTGTTCTTTTTTTCTCTGAATATTTTTTATCCATGGTTGGTTGAATCCATGGATGTGGAACCCACAGATACAGAGGGCTGACTGTATGTTACTTTTTAAAAAGGAAGAAACCCATAAAAAATAATATTTTTATCTTGTCTAAGAATAGAAAGATCTGATGTGCTCCTGGGATACCTATACCAAGAGGTGATATTCAGATTGTTAGCTAAAGGTTTAGGAATGACTAAGCAGTGCTCTTCCTATTTTTCAGACCTGCTATACCTTTGAAAGCAGGCCATGCTAGATCAGTGTGAGAGATGAAAACACTGACCCCGGACTGTCCGCCAGTGTTGGGCCCGTGTCAAGGGGAGTGCTCGTTTTCCAGGAAGGAAATAAAAGAGACCCTCTGCTCTCCACCTTGAATAAATACAACCTTTCAACTCTGACACTCACGGTCTTTTTCTGAAAGGCTTTCCTACATTCCGGTAAACTTGTATTACATGAACTTAAGATAACAAGTGGCAATGTCTTTTCAAAGCCAGTAACATAATCCAAAGGCATGTCAAAGAATGCAGTGACTCTAGCATTTCCTAAGTGTGGGAGGCAAGAGTGACGCAGAAAGAGGCCATGCCTTGTAGCATCCAAGCTCTATCAACTGAGATCATCCTTGGAAAAAAACTCTGGAGAAATCAACAGCAGTTCATTTGTTGGTCTGTACATTAATTCATGCAAATATTAGCACATATCCCATGCCAAGCACTGTGGGCTAAGGAGGCAAAAGGGACAGGCTGTACTCTAAAGGACTTCACAGCCTGTGGGGAAAGAGAAGCCAGTGAACAACTACAAGATGAATGTTCTGATAAAGCTATGCCTCCAGGGTAGGGGTGGAGGTGGACTGGCCTGGGGGAGGAGGTGACATCTGAGCTGGAAGGGAGTGTGAAATCGAGAACTGGAAGTACAAAGAGAAGCAGGAGGGCACAGAGGACCTTCAGGGAACCACTGGCAGCGTAACCGGTCAGAGTGCAGTTGTGAACGAACAGAGTGGTAACAGGAAAGGGGAGAGAAACAGACAGGGACAAGCTCCCAAAGGAGTTTGTAGGCCTTGCTAAAAATTTGGATTCTATCCCCGAACTATAGGGAACTAGCTAACAGGTGAATCTTTAGATGGGCAGAGGCACTCCTCACTTCCCCGACAGGGCAGCCAGGCAGAGGCGCTCCTCACTTCCCAGACCAGGCGGCCGGGCAGAGGCGCTCCTCACTTTCCAGACAGGGCGGCCGGGTAGAGGCGCTCCTCACTTCCCAGACGGGGCGGCCGGGCACATACTCCAGCAGAAGATGGAGGTACGGGTAGGGTGGGCAGCACGAAAATAACTGGGAGGAGTTTGGTTTGTGTCTTCCTCTGTTTCGCTGCCAGAGATGATCAAAAAGGGGGCACTTCTCACAATGGCAGACACCATCAACTGAACCCTTTCCCACTGAGTGTAAACACGGCCTTGAAATCCTTCTCACTTCAACATTCCAGACAAGTACGCCCAATTGGTAGAACGGGCTTGTAAGGTCACACTTATTTGTCACCCTGGTGCTAAAGTATGAGCCCTGGGAGAGCAGGAATTTTATTGACTTTGTATCACAGTTGTACCCTCAGTGCTTAGTGCAGTATCTGAGGCACAGCAGTTGCTCAATAAGTATTTCTTAAATGGAACTGAATCTATCTTTCTCAATCTGCCTTTACTTATTTGTGGTCCTGACCTCACATCCTCCACCCCTGGGAGACATGTGTCTCACACTGTTTAGCACTGGGATGCAGAACTTATGCTCTACACCTCTCCCTGTACCTCGTGCAGGTCCCACTGGGTGAAGGGCTGGCTAACTCAGAGACTAAATGAATTTGAGTAAAGATGTGAATGGCTGATAAGAGCTCAGTACTTGCAGAGAGAACCTGTATTTTCATAGCAGATAAGAAATGGGAGTTATGCAGACTTTCTGATATCAGAGGTGGGAACTGGAAGAAATGACTTTGAGCTTTTTCAGCATCCTCTCTTCCAAAGCAGAACGACAAGACTTCTTGGCATAGGTCTTTTCCAAGAATTTTTCCAAAGCAAATGGGTCCAAGAATGTAAGCAAGTAGAGCTATCTGCTAAAAAGTACTCCATACCTGCTTGTACCGCCTCTTCTGAGTATACTGTAGCCACAATTTGATACACTTGCACAGCAGTGCTATCCTGAAACAAAAGGAAGAACACCTTCAGGTTTCAGGTTTTTAAAACTTTAAGGCAGGTAAATTGGGGTACAGTTACTTCCTGTGAGTTAAAGGCACCCCATGGGCTTACTAGTTTCATTCTAGGAGAGACGGCAATAAGAACCCGATATCTAATACAAAATGTGTCAACCTCTGATTGTGGACTGTGGATTGCCTGAAATGTTGACAACTTTCTTGTAAAACCTAATTAGACCACCAAAAGCACAGTAGCTCTGGAATTTAGGAAATATGTGTGAAATCCCCTAGATATCCTGAACTTTCTGGTTTCATGGCCAAACTTTGGGGGTCCGCGACATGTTGCCTCTCACACTGTTTTATAAACCAGGGTTTGGAATAATATGCCTTGATAACTCTAAATGAGTCAGTTAATTATTGGGATTCTCACTAACTCATTAAAAAATGCTTCAAAATTGGACCTAAACTATGCAAATTAAGTTGATTATACTGTGGGGAGAGGAAAAAAGAGGAGGGCAAAGAAAGGAAGGACATACTGAACATTTCTGGCAGCAAGAAAGTTTATACATAGTGTTTCCCTCTGAGGAGTAAGATCTTTTATTTTTCCCTTTATACTTTGCACCCTATACATTCTGAGTTTTCCTCACAGAAATGTAGTGTTTTTATTTATTTATTTTAACTGAATGACTAGCTCTAAAATATTGAGGACATTCCCTGCACACTTTAAGACTGAGTCACAAATGTCCCTGACCCTTCTCTTTAACACTAGCAATGCATGAATTCTAACTTGTGAACATATTGATGCCTATAGGACAAAGGCAGTGAGCAACCAGGCCCATACTTCAAGACTATGGTGGCCAAGAACCAATGCAAATATGCTCATTCTGTCTCCCATCTGATCAGCCAAAAACCCAAATTCAGGAACAAATGGTTTACAGCAGGACCTCCGCCCCCACAGGCCTTTCTGAATCTGCCACACTAACGCACAGAAGGGCAAGCGATTACTCCTGGAAAACAGTAAGTCAGGGGCACAAAGTCCCTGAGAGCCAGGGATGAAGCTAGAGTCCCTACCTGTAGTGGTCCCAGGCAGCGTGCAGTAAGGGGAGCTGCTCTCTTTCCTTTTTCTGCTCAATCTGAGACCGCCAGAGGTTCCAGAACCTGTGCAGCAGCTAAAGCAAGGTAGGAAGAAGATGGAAATTTACTGAGATGAAAGGTAAAACAGTGAATCCTTACTCCAGCCAACATATAGTGGGCATACAAATTAATGAGGGCTGAACTATAGAGCTATTCTGGGCCAACATAAAAGGCAAAAAGATGGTTCTTCCAGTCTATGGAAATCTAGATGAAGAGGCTATTCCTAATCTCACAGAATACAACGACATTTTAGAAAGCCATTTTAGAAATTAAAACTGATTTTATTGCATATTCCCACCTATGAAGTAGGCTTGGATAAATGTTTAAGTTCAATCTAAACAAGCCCTTAGATCTAACGATTATAGGAACCATGTAGACTAAAGGAAAATTAAATGATATAAACGATATCAAAAGGAAACAACCAGGTAAATCAATAACATAAAACATTGGGCCGGGCCCAGTAGCTCACACCTGTAATCCCAGCACTTTGGGAAGCCAAGGCGGGCGGATCACCTGAGTTCTCGGGAGTTTGAGATCAGCCTGACCAACACGGAGAAACCCTGTCTCTAATAAAAATACAAAATTAGCCAGGTGTGGTGGCACATGCCTGTAAACCCAGCTACTTGGGAGGCTGAGGCAGGAGAATCACTTAAACCCAGGAGGTGGAGGTTGCAGTGAGCCGAGATGGCACCATTGCACTCCAGCCTGGGCAACAAGAGTGAAATCCCATCTCAAAACAAAAAAAAAACCACAGAAAAAACCACAAAAACATTATACAAAGTTAGGCATGGTGGTGTGCACCTGTAGTCCTAGCTCCTCAGGAGGCTGAGGCAGCATATTCTCTTGAGCCCAAGAGGATGAGGCTACAATGAGCTATGATCACACCACTGCACTCTAGCCTGGATGACAGAGTGAGACTCTGTCTCTAATAATTATAATAATAAATAAATTGCATAAACAAAATAACTGGCCTGTCCTTTTTTTTAAAAAAGGCAGTCATTTAAAAAGGTATACATTATGCTAAGTGAAATAAGCCAGTTGCAAAAGGACAAATACTATATGATTCCACCTATGAGGTCTCTAGAATAATCAAATTTATAGAGACAGAAAGTAGAATGGTGGTTTCCAGGGGCTGAGGAAAGAGGAAATGGGTACAGAGTTTCAATTTTGCAAGATGAAAAAGTTGGCCGGGCGCGGTGGCTCAAGCCTGTAATCCCAGCACTTTGGGAGGCCGAGGTGGGCGGATCACGAGGTCAGGAGATCAAGACCATCCTGGCTAACACAGTGAAACCCCGTCTCTACTAAAAATACAAAAAATTAGCCGGGTGTGTTGGCGGGTGCCTGTAGTCCCAGCTACTCGGGAGGCTGAGGCAGGAGAATGGCGTGAACCCGGGAGGCGGAGCTTGCAGTGAGCCGAGATCACGCCACTGCACTCCAGCCTGGGGCACAGAGCAAGACTCCGTCTCAAAAAAAAAAAAGAAAAAGTTCTAGAGATGAATAGTGATGATGATTGCACAATGTGGATGTACATGTCACTGAACTGTACACTTAAAAATGGTTAAAGTGATAAAGTTTAAGTGATGTATCTTTTGCCACGATTTAAAAATATAATAGGCCGGGTGTCATGGCTCACGTCTGTAATCCCAACACTTTGGGAGGCCGAGGTAGGAGGATCACCAAAGGTCAGGAGTTCGAGACCAGCCTGGCCAACATGGTGAAATCCCATCTCTACTAAAAATACAAAAATTGGCCAGGCATGATGGTGTGCATCTGTAGTCCCAGCTACCCGGGAGGCTGAGGCAGGAGAATAGCTTGAACCTGGAAGGTGGAGGTTGCAGTGAGCCGAGATCCAGCTACTGCACTCCAGCCTGGGCGAGAGAGAGACCCGGTTTCAAAAAAGAAAAAATATATATATATATATATAAACAAAAACATAATAAAGAAGTATGGTTGGGGGAAGGAAACTTCTAGATTAAAAGCTTTAAGAGATATAATAACAAAATCCATTTCTGCTAAAAATCAATCGGAAAAGAACCAAATGGAGTTAGTGATCCTTAACTGCATTCTGGTTTGTAAAAAGCAGCTACAAATAAGACATTTTTAAGACAACTATGGAAATTTGAATGTTGACTGGATATTAACGTTAGGGAATCACTGTTACTTTTCTTAGGGATGATAATGACATTGTTGTTACATAAGAAAATGTCTTTATCTTTGAGTGACGCATGCTGAAATATTTAGGTGCAAAGTGTCGTGATGTCTATAATTTACTTTGAAATTATTCAGCAAAAAACAATGAAGCAAATATAGCAAATATTAACAATTACTATATCCAGGTAGTGACTATACAGAGGCTTATTATACTATTTTTTTTCTATTTTTCTGTATGTTTAAACATTTTCATAAAACAGTAACAGGGAAAAAAATCCTACACCAAGAAACGAAATCTTCAAGTAGAGACAATATTTGTTGGCATCAAGTAAACAAACCATTGTTTTATAATAGACTTACAATGGAAGTGAATAGACTTAACAACAGAAACACAACCAAAGCCTCCTACTGGGGCCGGGCATGGTGGCTCACGTCTGTAATTCCAGCACTTTGGGAGGCCAAGGCAGGTGGATTGCTTGAGGCCAGGAGTTTGTGACCAGCCCAGCCAACATGAGGAAAAACCCATTTCTACTAAAAATACAAAAAAATTAGCTGGGCTTGGTGGTGCACACCTGTGATCCCAGCTACTTGGGAGGCTGAGACATGAGAATCGCTTGAACTTGGGAGGCGGAGGTTGCAGTGAGTTGGGATCGCACCACTGCAGCTGCACACCAGCCTGGGAAACAGAGCAAGACCCTGTCTCAAAAAAAAAAAAAAAAAAAAAAAAAGTGTATTTGGGCCAGGTGCGGTGGCTCACACTTGTAATCCCAGCACTTTGAGAGGCTAAGGTGGGCAGATCACTTGAGCCCGGGAGTTTGAGATCAGCCTAGGCAACATAGTAGGACCCTGTCTACAAAAAATACAAAAATTAGCTGGGTGTGGTGGCTTACAGCTGTAGTCCCAACTACTTGGGAGGCTGAGGCAGGAGGATCACTTGAACCTTTAGTGATCTACTGCACTACAGCCTGGGTGACAGAACAAGACCCTGCCTCTAAATAAGTAAGGAAAAAAAGAAAGTGTATTTGTATCACTATATCCCCTAGGTCAGGGTTAAAATCCACAGTCCCTGAACTTTGAGTCAACTATCCATTTCTTGGCAAACAGATAAAAAAATGGGATCAAACAAGTTTTTCTATCAGCAGGTATGGATTATCAAAGAAAATGCAAACTAAAGAGGCTGAGCACGGTGGCTCACGCCTGTAATCCCAGCACTTTGGGAGGCTAAGGCGGGTGGATCATCTGAAGTCAGGAGTTCGAGACCAGCCTGGCCAACATGGTGAAACCTCGTCTCTACTACAAATACAAAAATTAGGAAGGTGTAGTGGTGCATGCCTGTAATCCCAGCTACTCAGGAGGCTGAGGCAGGAGAATTGCTTGAACCCAGGAGGCGGAGGTTGCAGTGAGCTGAGATTGTGCCACTGCACTCCAGCCTGGGCAAGAGATAAAGACTATGTCTAAAAAAAAAAGAAAGAAAAGAAAGAAAGAAAAGGAAGGAAGGAAGGAAGGAAGGAAGGAAGGAAGGAAGGAAGGAAGGAAAGAAAGAAAGAAAGAAAGAAAGAAAGAAAGAAAGAAAGAAAGAAAGAAAGAAAGAAAGAAAGAAAGAAAGAGCAAGCAAATGCAAACTAAGGTTTTAGAGTTGACAGTCTGGACAAATCTTGAAGCATAAAAGTTTTTTTAAGGCCGGGCACAGTGGCTCACGCTTGTAATCCCAGCACTTTGGGAGGCCGAGGTGGGTGGATCACGAGATCAGGAGATCGAGACCACGGTGAAACCCCGTCTCTACTAAAAATGCAAAAAATTAGCCGGGCATGGTGGCGGGCGCCTGTAGTCCCAGCTACTCGGAGAGGCTGAGGCAGGAGAATGGCGTGAACCCGGGAGGCGGAGCTTGCAGTGAGCCGAGATCGCGCCACTGCACTCCAGCCTGGGTGCCTGGGTGACAGAGCGAGACTCCGTTTCAAAAAATAAAAATAAATAAAAAGTTTTTTTAAAAACAGTTCCGCTTAATTTGGCAAGACTGAAAAAAAAAGTGAGAGAGAATGGCCATCAGAAGAGGTCCCTTGATACAGAAGACAACCCTCACCGTGACACCATGCTGCTGGTGGGCGAGATTCCTTCTTATTTGCTGGAGGTGGGCGTGGGTCACATTGTCTTTTAGGGCTCTAAAGCAAAAATACTGTGCAAAGAAAGGACACAAATGATTACAAAGACTGGAATCAGTAGAGTCTGTAAGCTAAGAGTAGATGAAGGCAGACAGTGCCTCAAATCAGAGGGGAGAAGCTTGGTCACAGCTTCTCATAGCTGTTCCATCTCCCTGAGTGTTTCTCTGCTTTGAGATTCAACTGGGAGCCTAACACAAGCCAGCCTGCACAGCAGGCACTTAATAAATATTTGCTGAACCCTCCCTGCTGTCCATCTATACTGCACAAGAACAAACACACCCACACCAGGAGAGAACCCCATGACCCACATGACAATTCTACAGACCAAGGTAAATATCAACTGTTGCCTCTCAGAAAAAGACAGACTTTTTGTCTGTGGTGGTTTTTGTGTTTTTGTTTTTTTACCATGTGGGCTCAGTGCGTACATTTATATGATTATAAATGCAGTGCTGCTAAAATGGAAGAAGGAATCTTTAGTGAAAGGAAGGGTTGGGGTTGGGCCAGGATGGACCTGGATCCAGCTCCATCAATAATGCCTAAAAGGCCAGGTGCAGTGGCTCACACCTGTAATCCCAACACTTTAGGATGCTGAGGCAGGAGGACTGCTTGAGCACAGGAGTTCAAGACCACCCTGGCCAACAGAGGGAGACTCTGTCTGTATAAAAAACTAAAAAATCAGGCCGGGTGTGGTGGCTCACGCCTGTAATCCCAGCACTTTGGGAGGCCGAGGCGGGCGGATCACGAGGTCAGGAGATCGAGACCATCTTGGCTAACACGGTGAAACTCTGTCTCTACTAAAAATACAAAAAATTAGGTGGGTGTGGTGGCAGGCACCTGTAGTCCCAGCTACTCAGGAGGCTGAGGCAGGAGAATGGCGTGAACCCTGGAGGCGGAGCTTGCAGTGAGCCAAGATAGCACCACTGCACTCCAGCCTGGGCGACAGAGCGAGACTCTCTCAAAAAAAAAAAAAAAAAATCTAAAAAATTAGTTGGGCATGGTGGCATGTGCCTGTGGTCCCAGCTACTTGGGAGGCTGAGGTGGAAGGATCATTTGAGTCCAGGAGTTCAAGGCTGCAGCAAGCTACAATTGTTAACACTGCACTCCAGCCTGGGTGACAAAGGAGACCCTATCTCTAATAATAATAGTAATGATAATAATAATACTAATGCCTCAACACTGGGCATGGTGGCACATGCCTATAGTCCCAGCTACTCAGGAGGCTGAGGTGGAAGGATTGCTTGAGCCCAGAAGTTTGAATCTAGCCTGGACAATATAGTGAGACCCCATCTCTAAAAAATAATAATAATGCCTCACAAATTGGCTAAGCAAAGCTGATTTGCCCATTATTTCCCCATGCCTTAGGCTTCAATTTTCTGAGACAGAAGTGAAGTTATCAGACTGGATTAGGGGTTTTCATATTGTGCTTTGTGGAGCCCCACAGGCTCCTGAAAACATTTGAAGACCATCTCATGTAGCAAGGGAAGGGAATAGTAGCAGGTAGAACAGGGACTGACTCCCTGACATGCTTCAACCACAGCAAGACTACTTTGACCTATTTTATAGGTGAGGCTTCTGCCACTCAAAAGGGGTTTTCCCATGTAAAAAAAGCTCAGGACTAAATGATCTCTGAGGTTTTGACAGCTCCATACCCCTCTGACCCTACACCATTAGCACCTGTAATCCAAAATGAAAAGAGGGACACCCACAATGAAAGGAGGGCTTCATGACCAAAACTCACCCATAGCTGACTGCATTTAATGAAGGTGATAGGGGTCAGGGTCCCCCAAGAGTGGATACCCAAGCAAGGCTGCCAAGCGGAGCCATGCCAGGATGCAGGGCTCTTACCAGCTGGCTGTGCCTGTGGTGCTCTTCTGCCATCTCACACTGGGCAGCTTCCTCTGCACACAGCAGCATGTCTGCCAGGAAGTGAAGGCCTCTAGTCTCAACAAGGTTCTGACCCCTACACAGTGCATTCTCAGCAAGCCACCTGAAGGGCCATGGCTATCGGGGATAACACACGTACCAGGTAGGCTGAGGTCCACCTCTGTCTACTCCTGATGATCCAGGGAAGCAGTGGGCAAAGGGAAACCCTGTCAGTTACTGATCAAACATCTGGTCTTGCATTCCTCCCCTTGAATGCCCATGAGATGAGAGGCAAAAAATACCTGAGATAAACTGCTACCAATTTCAGTAAACATTTAGAAATCACTGTATCTAAAGCAGAATCTGCTCCTTTTTCTATAGAATGTTTTGGCATCACAATCCAGTTAGATGTTTGAGCTAAAAATCTTGGAGTTATTTTCAAACCTTTTCTCCTGCCACTCTCATCTAATCAGTCGCCAAGTCCATCTGCTCCCTTCCTAAATCTCTTGGCTCTCTCCATCCCCTCCTGCTCTTCTGTCCCCACCCCCAACACCCTGCAGTTCACCCGACTCCCTTACATAGACTGGTAAGTGAGCCTCCTCCCATAACTGGTCTCCCACCAGTGCTAGCCTCTCCACTAATCCAGAATTATCCCTTCCAAAGCACAAATCTGACTGCATTTCTTTTTTTTTTTTTTTTTTTTTAAGAGACTGGGTCTCACTGTCACCCAGGCTGGAGGGAAAGGGTGCCATCATAGTTCACTGTAGCCTCAAACTCCTGGGTTCAAGTGATCCTCCCGAAGCACTTGGATTACAGGTGTGAGCCACTGCCCCCAGCCTCTTCTCTTCTTAAAAACCCCTGATGCTGGGTGTGATGGTGTGTGCCTGTAGTTCCACCTACTTGGGAGGCTGAGAAGGGAGGATTGCTTAAGCCCAGGAGTTCAAGACTGTAGTAAGCTACCACTGCGCCTGTGAAAGCCACTGCACTCCAGCTTGGGCAACATGTGACCCTGTCTCTAAATTTTAAAAAGTAAAAAACCTCCAGAGGTTCCTGCATCTACTTTCCCACCATCCATACCTCCACAGCCCACCAGATTCTTGAATGCTTTTCCTCACTGAAATGCCTTTTCCAACCTTCTGCAGTCTTCCCCTAAGACATCAAACTTCCCAACTTCTCATCTCCTATGACTTAAATTCTGCACAAACATTACCTC
Organism: Nomascus leucogenys; assembly: GCF_006542625.1. Classification (NCBI taxonomy): domain Eukaryota; kingdom Metazoa; phylum Chordata; class Mammalia; order Primates; family Hylobatidae; genus Nomascus; species Nomascus leucogenys. The sequence continues at coordinate 58,824,345 of NC_044387.1, read as the reverse complement.
CTTGGCTGAATCTCCACAGTCGCTCTCACGGAACTTCATACACATCTTTATGATAGCAGTTATCATGCCATATTTAAAGACCCATTTTCATGTCTATTTTCCCCACTAGACCATGAACTATCATTAGTCTGAGCTTCCTCATATCCCAGAATTTAAGCAGGAGTTTATACAAAGCAAGACTTTGATGAACAAATAAAATGTGTGGATGAATATCCTAGGCAGTCCAAATTCTCACACTTGGGCACACAGTATGGTAGAGGTAGTGATTAAGAATATGGCTGGGTGCAGTGGCTCAGGACTGTAATCACAGCACTTTGGGAGGCCGAGGCGGGCAGATCACCTGAGGTCGTCAGGAGTTCGAGACCAGCCTGACCAACATGGAGAAACCCTGTCTCTACTAAAAATACAAAAAAATTAGCCGGGCATGGTGGTGTATGCCTGTAATCCCAGCTACTCGTGGGGCTGAGGCCGGAGAATTGCTTGAACCGGGGAGGCAGAGGTTGTGGTGAGCCAAGATTGGGCCATTGCACTCCAGCCTGGGCTACAAGAGCGAAACTCCATCTCAAAAAAAAAAAAAAGGGAAAAAAAAGAATATGTACACAGGGCTGGACATGGTGGCTCACGCCTGTAATCCCAGTATTTTAAGAGGCCGAGGCAAGTGGATCACTTTGGGTCAGGAGTTTGAGACCAGCCTGGCCAACATGGAGAAACCCCATGTCTACTAAAAGCACAAAAATTAGCTGGGCGTGGTGGTGGCCACCTGTAATCCCAGCTACTCAGGAGGCTGAGACAGGAGAATCGCTTGAACCCGGGAGGCGGAGGTTGCAGTAAGCTGAGATGGCACCACTGCAATCCAGGCTGGGTGACAGAGCAAGACTCTGTCTCAAAAAAAAAAAAAAAAAAAAAAAAAGAAAGAAAGAAAGAAAAAAAGAGGCCAGGTGTGGTGGCTCATGACTGTAATCCCAGCACTTTGGGAGGCTGAGGCGGGTGGATCACCTGAGGTCAGGAGTTTGAGACCAGCCTGGCCAGCAAGGCAAAAACCCGTCTCTATTACAAATACAAAAATTAGCCGGGCGTGGTGGCACATGCCTGTAATCCCAGCTACTCGGGAGGCTGAAGCAGGAGAATAGCTTGAACCCGGGAGGCGGAGATTGCAGTGAGCCGAGATTGCACCACTGCACTCCAGTCTGGGTGACAGAGCAAGACTCCATCTCAAAAAAATAAATAAATAAAGTTAAAAAAAAAAAAGAGTATGCACACAGGAGTTAAAGGCCTAGGTTTTGAAAATCCTGACTCTGCCAATGACTTGTGACTTTAATATACACTCAACTCCTCTCAATCTGTTTCCTCGTCTGTAAAATGGCAATAGTGGCACCTACTCCACAGCACTGCTATGAGGATGAAGAGGATGATGCATAATGTCTGCTACATAGTAAAAGCGCAATAAATGGAAGCTATGATCATGGTAATGGTATCACCAAGAAAAAGATAGTGGTAGCTATTTCCACCACCTAGTGGGTAGAGAAAAGCATTTAAATTGTAACACCAAAAAATGTGAATCAGGAAAGTAGGATTACCTCTGAGGGAAAAGAAAAAGAATGCAGTCAGGGAGGAACAGATAGGTGTGCTAGCAAGGTTCTATTTTGAAAGTTGGGTGACAAGATACATAGTTGTTCATTTTATTATTTTTAAACTATAAATATGTAAGTACTCTTTTTTTTTTTTTTTTTTTTTTTTTTTTGAGACGGAGTCTCGCTCTGTCTCCCAGGCTGGAGTGCAGTGGCGCAATCTCGGCTCACTGCAAGCTCCGCCTCCCGGGTTCACGCCATTCTCCTGCCTCAGCCTCTCCGAGTAGCTGGGACTACAGGCGCCCGCCACCACGCCCGGCTAATTTTTTTTTTTGTATTTTTAGTAGAGACGGGGTTTCACCGTGGTCTCGATCTCCTGACCTCGTGATCCACCCGCCTCGGCCTCCCAAAGTGCTGGGATTACAAGCGTGAGCCACCGCGCCCGGCCATATGTAAGTACTCTTTTTATACACAATCCCAATTAAACAGAAAATTTTAAGACTGTCAACAGAGATAAGGCTGTTTTAAATTGTTTGGCAATTGTTTCCCATATATCTCATGACTTGTTTCACATGCTGCTGAGCTCATGCTGTCCTGGCTGAGGCAATGGACAGGCTGGCTATCTGAAAGGATACAGTGTTTCCAGTGAGTAAAGGCGCGCCGCAGGGCCATCTTCCTGGCCAGTTTCTCCACCTGGGCATGGTGGGCGTACAAGCTCTCCCTCCGCTCCCAGGCCTGCTGCCAGTCACAGAAGTGTATCTGGAGCACGGTGACATGATGGAATCGCTCAGCCATCTCTGCAACAGAGAAATAACTTAAGTGCTGCTCCCCTAAGGTTAGAAGATGAGCTAGAAACATCTTTAAGACAAACTGAACCCCACTATTGGCAGAGAGCAGGGGTTCAAGGCCACACACACACACACACACTCCTAAACGTTTTTTTTTTCTTTGAGTTGGAGTCTCGCTCTGTCGCCCAGGCTGGAGTGCAGTGGCGTGATCTTGGCTCACTGCAACCTATGCCTCCCAGGTTCAAGCGATTCTCCTGCCTCAGCCTCCCAAGTTGCTGCAATTACAGGCATGCGCCACCACCCCTGGCTGATTTTTCTGTATTTTTAGTACAGACGGGGTTTCACTATGTTGGCCAGGCTGGTCTCGAACTCCTGACCTCAAGTGATCCGCCTGCCTCAGCCTCCCACAGTGCTGGATTACAGATGTGAGCCACTGCGCCTGGCCAAAATACAAGTTTTTTAAACCTTGAAAGGTCATTAGGAATACCTGAGCTACATCTCCTCTCTCTAAGGAAAGAGAAAAGGTCTGTGATTTTAGGGAGGAGGATGCTATAAAATCAGTTACATCAAAGGGCTGAGGCTCCTCATTAGATACTGATGAACAGGAATGATAACAGTTGCTTTTAAAAAGGACTGTTTTACTTTTGTTTCTAAACAAATGTCTCCTGGATAGGACTTAGAGATTGAGTCAATGACATAAAATTCAGTTGCCATGCTGGCACAGGCTTTTTTGAGCTTTCAGCCAACCTGATCCTGGCTGCCAGCTTCATCTCCTTTTAATGCTAGTCAGATAATGGTCTGATGAGCTAGGGCCCAGGAAGGGGATGGGAATCAGACCCGGAATTTGACTGCTGTAATTGGAGGCAGGCATTAGTCTATAGCTTATCATACTAAACAGCTTAATGCCTTTACATTCCAGGACTGGGCAACTGGACTGTTGGTCTGGGGTCACTATCCTCCAATGAACACATTTAAACTCTCCCAAGAGACAGTGTTGGCTGCCTAAGAGATTTCTGCAGGGAGGTTTAGGCGAACGCCAGAGACTCTTAACCCAGTATTTAGCATAGTACTTGACTCACTTCGGTATAAACTCAATAAACTTAAGTTAAAAAGTGTACCAATGTTCACATTTCTATGTATTATTACTTCTGAATCTAATTGGGAAACAAAACCATATAAACAGTATCCAAAAAACTTGACATCAAAATCACATGCATTTGCATAACTGGAGACAAACGGAAACTATCCAAATATCCATTAATAGGAGAATGGCTAAGTATATTAAGGTAAGCCATCCTATAAAATATGAATAGTTGTTAAAAATAACATTTATGACAAATACTTAAGATGTAGGAAAGCGTTAACTGTGTGGAAAAAAGCAAGACACAAAACCATAGGTTATCAACATATTAATCAAAATAATTACAATACTTATAGCAAAATGAAAACCCTATTTAGATAAAAAATATACAGAAGAGGCCAGGTGCAGTGGCTCACGCCTGTAATCCCAGCACTCTGGGAGGCCAAGGCAGGCGGATCACCTGAGGTCAGGAGTTTGAGACTAGCCTGGCCAACACTGTGAAACCCCATCTTTACTAAAAATACAAAAATTATCCAGGCGTGGTGGTGGGCACCTGTGATCCCAACTACTCGGGAGGCTGAGGCAGGAGAATCACCTGAACCCAGGAGGCGGAGGTTGCAGTGAGCCGGGATTGTGCCACTGCACTCCAGCCTGGGCGACAAGAGCGAAACTCCGTCTCGAAAAAAAAAAAAAATCTATATAGATAGCTAGATAGATATAGATATATAAATAAAAGGCCAAAGAGAAATAAATGTGACTCAAGGATGATGTATTTTCCTCCTTAATCTCCTTTTACCAAAATTTCTGGAGTAGCACCATTATATTACTTCTTAGTATAGTACCACTGGCAGCAGGAGTGGAAATTGTGACCAGATCCTCTATCTCGAGAGCCTGGAGCTTCCTGCTCACCATTCTGCTGTCTCTTCACTCTGCGGACTTGCAGGTATTCAAGCCAGGCCTTTAGAAATCTCCTCTTTTGCCAATGCTGATGATGTTTCACTGCAGAGACAACCTTCTGTTTCTGCTTCTGGACATACAGGAGCTGTTCCTGCCACTGTGACCAAGCCTGAAAACCAGAGAAAAGGCAATAGTCAAAGGAGAGGCAGGAAAACAGGGTGAAGTACAGGTGGAGAGGGAAAAGAGAAAGACACACATGCTGGAAAGGCCGAAATTAGAAACAAGGAAGTGGCAATCCCCTAGCAGGATCATAAGCTATGGGACTGTGGGGTAAAAGGGTCTTTAAGAGGGACATTCTGCTTTCAAAAGTAATTTTTTTCTGGATTAAAAAAAAAAGAAGAAGAATAAAATCAACAAGCAGATGCCGGGCGCGGTGGCTCACGCCTGTAATCCCAGCACTTTGGGAGGCCGAGGCGGGCGGATCACCTGAGGTCAGGAGTTTGAGACCAGCCTGCCCAACATGGTGAAACCCCATCTCTACTAAAAATACAAAAAATTAGCTGGGCGTGATGGCGGGTGCCTATAATCCCAGCTACTCAGGAGGCTGAGGTAGGAGAATCACTTGAACCCAGGAGGCGGAGGTTGCAGTGAGCTCATATCGCACCACTGCACTCCAGCCTGGGCGACAAGAGCAACCAACTCAAAACAAAAACAAAAACAAGCAGACAAGGAGCAGAAACAATCCGAGGGGTGATATAATTAATTCAGATTTGGGATAAGTGAGGGTCTGCCTTTTCTTCCAAAGTCAGAGAAAGCCTACTGTAAAGTGGTCCTTTTTCAGGCAGATTAGTTCCAGGGATGTCTATCTACAGAAGCTAAGGGTCTACAAGGGTCTATAAATGCACACCCTTAGATCAGTAATAATGCATGTTCTAATCTGAAGATGACTTAGACAAAGACTTCATATCTTTTCTTCAACCTGTTGCACCTCTCCTTTCCCTCCTCTCAACTGAATACCATCGTTCCCATTTCACTAAGAAAATAAAAGCAATCAAAAGAAAATTTCCTCAAGGTCCACCATGTTTAACTACCCACCTGCCCATGGGCTCTGTCTTCTCTCTTTCCTGCTACTCTGGATAAACCGTCCAGGCTCCCACCAAAGTCAGTCCCCTCCCAACCCTGTCCCACTCTGGCTACATCTCATCTTCCCAAGTTTACTGCCTTGGCAGTTCCCCTCTTATGAATCACCAGTTTTCACTCTCTATAGATTTTTGAAATCAGCATATCAATGTGCTATTATTTTTCCTATCCTAAAAAAAAAAAATCTCTTCAGGATGTAACAACTAAAAGCAATGGGTGACCTTTGATTAGACTATGAAAATGAAAATAGCAACAATATACAGTTTTAATATGAAATGCATGTTATATATTATCATATCAATATTAAATTTCTTGGAATATAATAATGATATTATGGTTATGTGGGAGACCATCCTTTTTAGGAGACATATGCTTTAAGATAAACTTTGTGTCTACAATTTTAGAGCAGCTCAGACAAAATAAATGTGTATAAGCAAAAGTGGCAAGATGTTAACAATGGGTTGGTGTTACAATGATGTTACAATGCCTGTAATCTCAGCACTTTGGGAGGCCAAGGCAGGAGGATTGCTTGAGCTCAGGAGTTTGAGACCAGCCTGGGAAACATGGCGAAACTCTGTCTCTACCAAAAAAAAAAAAAAAAAAAAAAAAAAAAAATTAGCCAGGTGTGGTGGTGTGTGCCTGTAGTCCCAGATACTTGGGAGGCTGAGGTGGGAGGATCGATTGAGCCAGGTAGGTTGAGGCTGCAGTGAGCAGTGATCATACCACTGCACTCTAGTCTGAGCAACAGAGTGAGAACCTGTCTCAAAAAAACCAAACCAAACCAAACCAAACCAAAAAACCACAATGGGTTAAACTAGGTGAAACACATATTAGGTGAAACACAAACTAGGTGAACCCACCTTTTCTATGATTTGGTGTTTGTCAGAAATAAAAAGTTGTGGGGGCAAGACTGCCATTACAAAAATACTTTCTGAAAGGAATAAACCAGTGATTCTTAAACAAACAAAGCAACACCCCTCTCTAGACTCTAGACCACATTGTGCCATCCAGCTAACACTTTGGTTCTGTTTCAAGCTCCTCAAAAGAGCTATTTCCTAATCTCTCTGTCTCCCAGGCAGGCTTTCTTGAGCCCACTCCCACAGGCTTACTGAATGAAACTACTCTTATGAAGTGCATCAGCAATCTCCACGTTGCTCAATCCAAAGGTCAGACTTTGGTCCTCACCTCCCTTGACCTTCCAGAAGTGTCTGACAAAGGCTTCCTCCTTCCTTTACCTGGCTTTCAGGATGTGTCCCTGCTTTGTTCCTGTTGCTGACTCCCACCTCTGTGCACCTCGCAGGCTCAGCCCTGGAACCTCTCATCTAGCTACACTCACTCCCTTTATTTTTTCACCCACCCTACTAGCTTTTTTTAAAAAAAGAGATGAGATCTCTCTATGTTGCCCAGGCTGGTCTTGAACTCCTGGGCTCAAGCAATCCTCCCGCCTCAGCCTCCCAAAGTGCCGGGATTTACAGGCATGAGCCACCGCACCTCGCTCACTCTAGTAACTTTACATACCATCTGCCTACTGAGAACTCCTGAATTTCCCAAATGTACCTCCTATCCTGGCCCCATCCTCAATATTCCACACATATATCCCAGTATCCCACTGCCTCCTTAACATATCTTCTTGTGGCTATTCAAAAGGCCTATCAGGCTGAAGATACACAGTCCAGAATTGGGCTCCTCCTAATCTCTTCCCACAAACCTGCTTCTCCTACAGTCTTTCCTATTTCAGTAAATGGCACTCCATTGTTCCAACTGGTTAGGCCAAAACTTGGAAGTCATCTAGGACTCTAAAACTTCATATCTCATCCATACATCTTTTAAAGATGTCAGTTACATCTTTAAAAGATATTGAGAATCCAACCACCGTCTTCTTATCATCTTTGTGGAAAATCTCCCCTGGAATTTTGTAATAGCTTCTTACCTGTTCTCCGTGTTTATATCCTTGATAATCTCTGATTTATTTATTTATTTATTTATTGACAGAGTCTCACTCTGTCACTCAGACTGCCAGGCTGAAGAGCAATGGCAAGAATATGGCTCACTGCAGCCTCAACCTCCTGCCTCAGCCTCCTGAGCAGCTGGGACCACAGGCATGCACCACCATGCCCAGCTTTTCTTTTTTTTTTTGAGACAGGGCCTTGCTCCATTGCCCAGGCTAGACGGCAGTGGCACAATCATAGCTCACTACAGCCTCAACTTCTCGGACTCAGGTGATCTTCCCACTTAGCCTCCTGAGTAGCTGGGACTACAGACACATGCCACCATACCCAGATCATCTTTTGTATTTTTTGTAGAGACGGGGTTTCACCATGTTGCTCAGGCTGGTCTCAAATGCTGGGGCTCAAGCTGTCCACCCGCCTTGGCTTCCCAAAGTGCTGGGATTACAGACATCTGCCACCATGCCTGGCTCTGATGTATTCCTAACACAACAGCCAGAGTGGTCCATTTTGGTTCGCTTCAATTGTTAGGTCACTTAAAGTTCCGTTTTATATGACAATTTCCCTTCCTGCCTTTTTTCTCTTTCATGCCATCAGTCTACTAGAGAAATCAAGTCATCTATACTATAAAATGTCCTACATTTTGGATTTGGCTGACTGTAACCTCGAGGTATCTTTAACTTGTTCCTCTGACCCCTGTATTTCCTATAAACTGAGAGATTTGCGTTAGGCTTGGAGTCATGTTCAATTTTTTAGGCAAGAACAGTTCATGAATGTGGCTGGGTACTTCCCCTTACATAGTATCATGAGGCACATCATGTCTGGCTGCCACAGTTGTAGCAATGCCAAGATTGTTTAGTGGATTCGGATGGCAAGTAGCCAGATTTCTCCTATATTTTCCCACCATCCTCTCACCTAGTGATGGCTGCCTAGATCTGTGTCCTCATTAGGAGTGGCAAAACAGCAATTTTATAATTCTAGTATTCCTTCTGCATTTATTAACTGGAATTCTTCTATAAAGAAGCCTTCTCTCTCGTTAACCCTCTGGTTTCTTGGAGTTAACAGTTTATATAGGAAAGGTGGGATAAATGCTTAATTTTTTGCCTTTAATTTTTAAAGAATTAAAATGCTTTAATTTTTAAAGAATTGAGTTAACTCCCCTAACAACTCAAAATCATGACCGATGAGTCCCACTTTCTTCTAAAATTATTTCAAATGCGTGAATTTTTATGTATTTGATGTTTTCAATCTACTGGGCTCAAGTGATCCTCCTGCCTCAGCTTCCTGAGTAGCTGGTACTACAGGCACCACCATGCCTAGCTTGTTGTTTTTTGATGCTCAAACTTTTCTATCTTAAGCCCTGGGAACTCTTCCAAATTGGTTCCTGAGTCCTTCTGACACAACTCCATTAGCTTTTGTTAAGTTCCTTAGTCCTAGGTGTATGTTGTCTATTTCCTGCCCCAGACCTATAATCAGCCATTTCTCTAAAAAGCCCTGGTTCCTATTAGTGGGAAATAGTTAAGACCACAACTTGGGCACTGGGGATACTAAATGCTATACTACTGTCACTGCTTCTAATGATTTTTTTTTTTTTTTTTTTTTTGAGACAGGGTCTCATCCTGTCACCCAGGCTGAAGTGCAGCTAGCACAATCTCAGCTCACTGCAACCTCTGCTTCCTGGATTCAAGTGATTCTCGTGCCTCAGCCGCCCGAGTAGCTGGGATTACAGGTGCCCACCACCACCATGCCCGACTAATTTTTTTGTATGTTTAGTAGAGACAGGGTTTCACCATGTTGGCCAGGCTAGTCTCGAACTCCTGACCTCGGGTGATCCACCTGCCTCTGCCTCCCAAAGTGCTGGGAGCCACCACGCCAGACCAGAAATGCACTTAGGTTAAAAAAAAAAAATATATATATATATATATATATATGGAGAGAGAGAGAGACAGAGAGAGTCCATATTGATATTTACAGTTCCAATTACAGATTTGATTTTTATACTTGTAATCTTTTCTTTTCTATTGAAGGTCTTTATTCCTAACAACACTGCCATAATTATTTGCTTTATCTTACAATGTAACTATAATACTTTCAATATAACAATTTCAAACCTCCTAGAAACAATAACACTTGTTTTAATAAGAATGTGGTTTTAGATTTCTTAGCAGTTCATTATATCCTTTTAACACATTCCACCAGGGTGAACAGTCAAAATATTGTATTTTAAAGTTACTTGAAGTAATTATTCTCTGTGTAGTCATTGCCACAAACTTGTTATGTTTGTTTCAGTTTGTTTTGAAAATCTAGCAATTGCTTTATTTACTCTTGCTTTGTAATTATATAAAATATTTGCATAGTTTCAAAGTTAAAACTATGTAACAAAGTAAATTCACAGAAGTACTTTATTCCTATACCCTTCCCTCCCTCCTCCTATAGGTAACCATTTTTCGGTAAGTTTTTCATTTATTTTTCCATTATTCCTTCTTGAAAATATAAGCAAACAGACACACACACACACACCCCACAAACACACATTCATATATATCCTTCCCTTTCTTACCCCAAAAGCAGCACACTATGAATCAAAGAATCTTGTTAAGAGGTAGGTACAATCATGTCACTCCTCTGCTCAGAGCCAGCAGCTCTTCACCTTCCCAGGAATAAAAGCCAAAGCCTTTTTTAACAGGCACGGCCTGCCAGGCCCTGCGTTCTGGCTGCCTGTTACCTCATGACCTCATCCTTCCTTCTCAAGCTCAGTAATATATTATGAGATATTTCAAATTCATAGATGAAATGACTCAATATGACAATTTTTCTAACCTAATAAGCTGTCAGTCAGTATATTGTAATAAAAATCCTAATAGGCTTGGCCGGGTGCAGTGGCTCACACCTGTAATCCCAGCACTTTGGGAGGCCGAGGCGGGCGGATCATGAGGTCAGGAGATCGAGACCATCCTGGCTAACATGGTGAAACCTCATCTCTACTAAAAATACAAAAAATTAGCCGGGCGTGGTGGCGGGCGCCTATAGTCCCAGCTACTTGGGAGGCTGAGGCAGGAGAATGGCGTGAACCCGGGAGGCGGAGCTTGCAGTGAGCCGAGATCACACCACTGCACTCCAGCCTGGGTGACAGAGCGAGACTCGCCTCAAAAAAAAAAAAAAATCCTAATAGGCTTTGTTATAGAACTTGACAAGTTGATCCTAAAATTAATAAGAAAGAGTACAGAAGAACAATTCAGTTTAAAAACAAAACAAGAATAAAGGAGATTCTCTCTGAAATATAGAGCCTTAAGAACTATGTGTCAAGTAGGAATATAAACAGCTAGCATTTATTGAGCATTTCCATATTCCAGGCATTGCTCTGAGTATATTATTAATAACTGGATCATCCTACTGAAGCCTCAATAACCTCATGAGGTAAGTACTATTATGATCTACTTACAGATAAGAATTCTGAGGTACAAATAGGTGAAGTAACTCATTCAAAGGCACAAAGCTAATAGGTGAGAGAGGCAGAATTCCACTTGGACAGTCTGACTCAAGAACCTACACTCTTGCTTACCCGCTTCATCAAATCCTAACTAAAACAGTATGGCATTGGTATGGTCTGGATAGACAAATACATGAATGGAAGAGAGAGCTGAGAAACAGATCCGTGAATAATTAAAATAAACTGGGGGCTGGGCATGGTGGCTCACGCCTGTAATCCCAGCACTTTAGGAGGCAGAGGCAGGCGGATCACTTGAGGTCAGGAATTCAAGACCAGCCTGGCCAACATGGTGAAACCTCATCTCTACTAAAAATAGAAAAATTAGCTGGATGTGGTGGCACACACCTGTAGTCCCAGCTACATGGGAGGCTAAGGCAGGAGAATCGCTTGAACCTGGGAGGTGGAGGTTGCAGTGAGCTGAGATTGTGCCACTGCACGGAGTCTCAAAAAAAAAGAAAGAAAAAGAATGCTCTTGGTAGTATTGTTCGTAATGTAGAGGTAGTCAACAGTCCATCAGTAAGTAAGCAGATAAACTGTGTCTTGTGTATACAATAGCATAATATACACAGTTAATAGATCTCTGTCTATCCACATAGATAGGGCCAGGCATGGTGGCTCAGGCCTATAATCCCAGCACTTTAAGAAACCAAGGTGTGAGAATTGCTTGAGGTCACGAGTTCAAGAACAGCCTGGGCAACAGAGAAAGACCCTGTCTCTATTTTAAAAAAGGAAGAAAGAAATCACATGGCTAAACCTCAAAAATATACTGTTGCACTAAAAAAACAAGTTGCAAAGTACAGTATGACACCATTCATAAATGTCCTAACTACACAAAGCCATACCATTTACTTATTTACTTATTTATTTTTGAGACAAGGTCTTGCTCTGTTGCCCAAGCTGGAGTGCAGTGGCATGATCAATGGCTCACTGCAGCCTTGACCTCCCAGGTTCAAGTGATCCTCCAACCTAAGCCTCCCAAGTAGCTGGGACAACAGGCATGCGCCACCACGTCGAGCTAATTTTTTTTTTTTTTGTAGAGATGGGGTCTCACTCTGTTGCCTAGTCTGGTCTTGAACTCCTAAGCTCAAGTGATCCTCTTATTTTGGCCTCCCAAAGTCCTGGTATTCAGGCGTAGGCCACCGTGGCCCCTCCCGCCTCTTTTTAAGTGATGGGGTCTCATTATATTGCCCAGGCTAGCCTCAAACACTTGACCTCAAGTGATCGTCCTGCCACAGCCTCCCAAGTCCTCAAGTGATTGTCCTGCCACAGCCTCCCAAGTAGATGGGACTACAGGAGTGTACCATACGTTTATTCTTTATGGATATGTGCACATATTTTTACAAGAAAAAAGAATATAGGAGAATAATCATACCAGAATCAAAAGAGTGGCCATCTCTAAGGAGAAGAGGCAGTAGAAGGGAGGGAGGGAGGGTAGAGCTTTGGCAGTGTCCATTAAATTTTGTCACTTTAAAAAATTCTGGGCCAGGCACAGTGGCTCATGCCTGTAATCCCAGGCCTTTGGGAGACCGAGGCAGGTGGGTCACCTGAGCTCAGGAGTTTCAGACCAGCCTGGGCGACATGGTGAGACCTTGACTCCACAAGGGGGAAGAAAAAAAAACATTAGCCAGGCATGGTGGCACATGCCTGTGTTCCCAGATACTTGGGAGGCTGAGGTGGGAGGATCACTTAAGCCTGGGAGGTCAAGACTACAGTGAGCCATGATGGTACCACTGCACTCCAGATTGGGCAGCAGAGTGAGATTCTGTCCCCCAAAAAATAACTTAAAAAAAAATTCTGGAGCAAGTATAGAAAATGCTAACACCTTTTAAATCTGGGTGAGGGTGATGAGTACTTGGCTATCTGCTAAATTTTTTTTTTTTTTGCAAGTATAGGAAATGCTAACACCTTTTAAATCTGGGTGAGGCTAGTGAGTACTTGGCTAGCTGCTAATTTTTTTTTTGAGATGGAGTCTTGCTCTATCACCCGGACTGGATTGCAGTGGCATGATCTCAGCTCACTGCAAGCTTTGTCTCCCAGGTTCATGCCATTCTCCTGCCTCAGCTTCCTGAGTACCTGGGACTACAGGCGCCCACCACCACGCCTGGCTAATTTTTTGTATTTTTAGTAAAGACTGGGTTTTACCGTGTTAGCCAGGATGGTCTCCATCTCCTGACCTCATGATCCGCCCACCTCAGCCTCCCAAAGTGCTGGGATTACAGGTGTGAGCCACCACGCCCGGCCTATCTGCTAATATTTTTCTAAGTGTTTTACATTTTATGTGTTTCTATGTTTGAAATGCCAAATTTAATTTTAAAATTTAAATTAAAATTAAAATTTTACATATTTCATGATGTCTGACCTGCCTAGTGCATAGAGATGCTGTGTAGATTAAGAGAGGGTAGGCTAGGTGTGGTGGCTCACGCCTGTAATCCCAGCACTTTGGGAGGCCAAGGGGCAGGTGGATCACTTGTGGTCAGGAGTTTGAGACCAGCCTGGCCAACATGGCAAAACCCCATCTCTATCAAAAATACAAAATTAGCCAGGTGTGGTGGCACATGCCTGTAATCCCAGCTACTTGGGAGGCTGAGACAGGAGAATCACTTGAACCCGGGAGGCGGAGGTTGCAGTGAGCCGAGATCGCACCTCTGCACTCCAGTCTGGACAACAGAGTGAGACTGTCTCAAAACAAAAAAACAAACAACAACAACAAACAAGAAAAGGGGAATTCTAAACATGTTCTGAGCAACAGTAGCATCAGTAGAATGAGTTTATGGCCTCTCAAAGTGGCTCTTAGAAAGGGAAGAACACTAGCACAGTTGTCCACTGATGACAGAAAATCAGTCTCATTATGTTTAGTTTCCCTATATTCACAGTCAGTCTATAAGTTTAGTCAGTATCCCTGCATTTATAGCATTTTCCCATTTATCAGTTCCATCTCCCTCCTGAGGTTACAAGTCTATTCAGCACAATACTGCATGGTGATTAAGATGATGATGCAGGCCAAGCGCGGTGGCTCATGCCTGTAATCCCAGCACTTTGGGAGGCTGAGGCAAGCAGATTGCCTGAGCTCAGGAGTTAGTGACCAGCCTGGGCAACATGGTGAAACTCCATCACTACTAAAATACAAAAAATTAGCCAGGCGTGGCGGCATGCATCTGAGTCCCAGCTACTTGGGAGGCTGAGGCAGGAGAATTGCTTGAACCTGGGAGGCAGAGGTTGCAGTGAGCCAAGATCGTGCCACTGCACTCCAGTCTAGGGGACAAAGAGAGCGATACTCTGTCTCAATATATATATATAAAAAGATGATGATGCAGCTTTCTGGCTGCTTAGGTTAAAACCTGGCTCTGAGCGGCCAGGTGTGGTGGCTCACGCCTGTAATACCAGTACTTTGGGAGGCTGAGGCGGGCGATCACAAGGTCAGGAGATCAAGACTATCCTGGCTAACATGGTGAAACTCCATCTCTACTAAAGATACAAAAAATTAGCCGAGCGTGGTGGCGGGCACCTGTAGTCCCAGCTACTCAGGAGGCTGAGGCAGGAGAATGGCGTGAAGCTGGGAGGCGGGGCTTGCAGTGAGCCGAGACTGCGCCACCCCACTCCAGCCTGGGTGACAGAGCGAGACTCTGTCTCAAAAAATAAAAAAAATAAAAAAAACCTGGCTCTAAGCTTCACTGTACACATGACCCTGGTTCAAGTTATTTAACCTTCCTGGTTTCCTTAACAATAATATGGGACTTTTAAAAAAGGTTTATGAAAATTAGATAATGCACGTAAAGCACTTAGTCCAGCACCTAACACAAGTAAGACCACAATAAAAACTACTTCTTCTTCTTTTTTTTTTTTTTTTTGAGACAGGGCCCCACTCTGTCACTCAGGCTGCAGTTGCTACTGCTATTGGTACTGTTATTATTATTGGCGAGAACTGTGTCTCTTATTTCCTTGCTATTGCCTCAGAAGACCTTACAAGTTCAGAGGTCAGCAAACTTTTTCTTAAAGGGTCAAAAAACAAATAGTTTAGTCTTTGTAGACCATAAGGTCTCTGTTACAACTACTCTACACTGCCCTTGTAATCTGAAAGCAGCCACAGATGATATATAAATGAATGAGTGTAGCAGCATCCCAATAAAACTTTATTCACAAAAACAGAAAGCAGGCCAAATTTGGCCTGTGAGCCAGTTTGCTGATCACTGATCTAGATGACTATATATGCTATTTGCATGTGATCTGCACATATTCACATGGACTATGCAATTTGTTGTTAGAATAAGAAGATACTATTCCTACATTTGGAAACAGGCACTAATTTTTTTTTCCTCTTCTCTGTTTTATTTCCTGTAACTTATTTGGCAGCTCTGTAAGTACCCAGCAGACACAAAAACATGACAAGAATTCAGAGAATATGTCAAAGGATAAGAAAGTTTTAGTACAGGCCTTAGTCATTTATGATTGACAAAAAAAACTAGTGGCTTGCCTAAAAGAACACTCTAAGACAATCAAAACTATAAAGAAAAGGAAGCCAGGTTTTCTTTTCAGTCTTAGTTTCTTTTCTGCCCCAATTATTTTCTGATTTGCTGTAGGAAAACAGTAATGAGGAAATCAGAGTATACTGCTGTTTCTCTAAACATGTTTATAACTAATTCATAAATCCCTCTCCAGCTCCACAATTACCAGAAGCACTCTGGAAGCCACTGATCTAGGCTCATCTAGGACAAGCCTCTACTTTATTCCTAACAGCAGCCTCCCTCTGGAAGAGCCCAGCCTTCCAGATTACCTCTGCCCCCACCCCCTCTCAGGCCCTGAGCTGCAGGGAAGGCCCAGCACTGCCCTCTGTGGGTGAGAGGCTTGACAACACAGACAGAGGATGCCAAAATCCACATCTGCTGGACTCACCTGCAGCTGGAGGCTCAGGGCCCTGTGCTTCAAAGCAGAGGCATGGAGGGCACGGCTCACGCAGACCTGTCCTAGTCGCTGCCTCCACGTGCTCCACCACACCCTGTGAAACAGCAAATCAAAGATGGAATCCATCAGTAAAAAGCCACTCAGAAAAGAGAGGAGCAGTTAGGGTGGGGCCTCAGACCCTCGGCTCTAGTCCTTTCCTTCATAGTACCATCTCTAGATTCACCACTGGGGAAAAAAAAATAAAACAAAACAATTGAGAAAAAGTCCCAGATCTGCCAATTAATGGTTGGAAACTTATGGTTCCTACGGTCAGATCCTGCTTTAGACACCACAGACATGCTGTTTGACCATGCTGTTTGATTTGTTAAAAAAAATATGTTATGGCCTGGCACGGTGGCTTACACTTGTAATCACAGCACTTTGGGAGGCCGAGACGGGTGGATCACCTGAGGTCAGGAGTTAAGAGACTAGCCTGGCCAACATAGTAAAACCCTGTCTCTATTAAAAATACAAAATTAGGCTGGGCAGTGGCTCACGCCTGTAATCCCAGCACTTTGGGAGGGCGAGGTGGGCGGATCATGAGGTCAGGAGATCGAGACCACGGTGAAACCCCGTCTCTACTAAAAATACAAAAAATTAGCCGGGCGCAGTGGCGGGTGCCTGTAGCCCCAGCTACTCGGGAGGCTGAGGCAGGAGAATGGCGTGAACCCGGGAGGCGGAGCTTGCAGTGAGCCGAGATTGCGCCACTGCGCTCCAGCCTGGGCGACAGAGCGAGACTCCGTCTCGAAAAATAAATAAATAAATAAATAAATAAAAATAAAATAAAATAAATAAAAATACAAAATTAGCCGGGTGGTAGTGGCACGCTCCTGTAATCCCAGCTACTCGGGAGGCTGAGGCAGGAGAATAGCTTGAACCCGGGAAGCAGAGGTTGCAGTGAGCTGAGATCACGCCACTGTAGTCTAGCCTGGGCAACAGAGTGAGACTCCATCTCAAAAAAAAAAAAAAAAAAAAAAAAAGCCAGGCGCAGTGGCTCACGCCTGTAATCCTAGCACTTTGGGAGGCTGAGGTGGGTGGATCACTTGAGGTCAGGAGTTCAAAACCAGCTTGGCCATCATGGTGAAACCCCGTCTCTGCTAAAAATACAAAAAATTAGCTGGACATGGTGGTATGCGCCTGTAATCCCTGCTACCCTGCTACTCGGGAGGCTGAGGCAGGAGAATCTCTTGAACTCAGGAGGCAGAGGTTGCCGTGAGCCGAGATTGTGCCACTGCACTCCAGCCTGGGTGACAGAGTGAGACTCCATCTCAAAAAAAAGAAAAAAAAAGAGTTATTACCAACATTTGAAAATCAGGAGATTTCACAAAATAATCTGTAATCAAGTGGCTTTTAGATTTCTAGTCTTGCTGTATGTATCCTTTTCCTTCCTAGAATCCTGGTCAGACTTTCGTTTCAGTCTTGTTTTTTTTTTCTACTAATTTTTGAATTTGCTTTAGGAAAAGAGTCACGGGGAAATAAGAGTTTGCAACCTGTGCTTTACAGAAACACTCACTTTGCCTGGTCACTAACCTACAAAGATTTCTCTTAGACCATGCTCACCTGCAGCACTCACTGCAAAACCTCAAGCTATCTCACATTATCACATCTTCTTATGCATCTAGGGAATCACAAATTCCCTGAATATAGCCCCAGCATCAATACAGTACCAATAACATTTTACTTATTTATTACTTTATTTATATTTTTTAGGTATATAAACTACTTATTAACAGACAAGGCCTACAGACTTATTTCTTCTTGGACACACCCATGGTACAGCCACGGTGGCCAGTGGTCTTGGTGTGCTGGCCTCGGACACGAAGGCCCCAGAAGTGGTGCAGTCCTCTATGGGCCCGAATCTTCTTCAGTCACTCCACATCTGCACAGAGCTTCTTGTCCAGACCGCTGGCTAGGACCTGGCTATATTTTCCATCCTTTACATCCTTCTGTCTGTTCAAGAACCAGTCTGGGATCTTGTACTGGCATGGATTCTGCATAATGGTCATCACACGTTCTATTTCATCCTCAGTGAGTTCTCCTGCCCACTTGGTGAGGTCAATGTCAGCTTTCCTTAACACCATGAGTGTACTGTCAACTCACATCCTTAACGGCAGTGATGGCAAAGCCTATTTTCTGCTGTGCATTGATGTGGCTGTTGAGTATTCGCAAAATATGCTGGAACTTTTCAGGGACCACTAGAAACATAGCAGGAGCACAACTGGCGGTGTGTAGGCCTCCTGCGGAAGCCATTTTTTTTATTTTTTCGAGACAGAGTCTCACTCTGTTGCCCAGGGTGCAGTGGAGTGGCACAATCTCGACTCGCTGCAACATCTGCCTCGTTGGTTCAAGTGGTTCTCATGCCTCAGCCTCCCGAGTAGCTGGGATTATAGGCATGCACCACCATACCAGGCTAACTTTTGTATTTTTTTAGTAGAGACAGTTTCACTATGTTGGCCAGGCTGGTCTTAAACTCCTGGCCTCAGGTGATTCACCAGCTTCAGCCTCCCAAAGCGCTGGGATTACAGGCATGAGTCACTGTGCCTGGCCCAGTACCAAGAACATTTTAAGCCCTCAATAAATAGGCTGGGCATGGTGGCTCATGCCTGTAATCTCAGCACTTTGGGAAGCCGAGGCGGGTGGATCATCTGAGGTCAGGAGTTCAAGACCAGCCTGGCCAATGTGGTGAAACCCCATCTCTACTAAAAATACAAAAAATTAGCTAGGCATGGTGTAATCCCAGTTACTCGGGAGGCTGAGGCAGGAGAATCACTTGAACCCAGGAAGCGGAGGTTGCAGTCAGCCAAGATTGTGCCATGGCACTCCAGCCTGGGCAAAAGAGTGAGAGTTATCTGTCTCAGATAAATAAATAAATGTACGTTGAGTAAATGAATTAATTATATAAAAATATCACTCAGGCCTGGCGCGGTGGCTCATGCCTGGAATCCCAGCCCTTTGAGAGGCTGAGGCTGGTGAATCATGAGGTCAGGAGTTCGAGACCAGGCTGGCCAACATGGTGAAACCCTGCCTCTAGTAAAAATACAAAAAATTAGCTGGGCATGGTGGCAGGCGCCTGTAATCCCAGCTATTTGAGAGGCTGAGGCAGGAGAATCGCTTGAACCTGGAAGGCTTGAACCCAGAAGGTTGCAGTGAGCCAAGATCACACCACTGCACTCCAGCCTGGGCAACAGTGCGAGACTCTATCTCATAAAAAAAAAAAAAAAAAAAAAAAACTTGGCCGGGCACGGTGGCTCACGCTTGTAATCCCAGCACTTTGGGAGGCCGAGGTGGGTGGATCACGAGGTCAGGAGATCGAGACCACGGTGAAACCCCGTCTCTACTAAAAATACAAAAAAAATTAGCCGAGCGTGGTGGCAGGCGCCTGTAGTCCCAGCTACTCGGAGAGGCTGAGGCAGGAGAATGGCGTGAACCCGGGAGGCAGAGCTTGCAGTGAGCCGAGATCGCGCCACTGCACTCCAGCCTGGGTGACAGAGCGAGACTCCGTCTCAAAAAAAAAAAAAAAAATTTGGCCGGGCGCGGTGGCTCACGCTTGTAATCCCAGCACTTTGGGAGGCCAAGGTGGGCGGATCACAAGGTCAGGAGATCGAGACCACAGTGAAACCCCGTCTCTACTAAAAATATAAAAAAATTAGCCGGGCGTGGTGGTGGGCGCCTGTAGTCCCAGCTACTCGGAGAGGCTGAGGCAGGAGAATGGCGTGAACCCGGGAGGCAGAGCTTGCAGTGAGCCGAGATCGCGCCACTGCACTCCAGCCTGGGTGACAGAGCGAGACTCCGTCTCAAAAAAAAAAAAAAAAAAAAAAATTCACTCAGACTCAAGTAAAATTGCATGCTAATTAGGCATTTTGAAATACTTGCTAAATACATTTTAAGTAACGATTTTAATTATTTAAAAAAATTTTTTGTGTGCAGAGATAGGGTCTTGGCTTTGTTGCCCAGGCTGGTCTCAAACTCCTGGCCTCAAGCAATCCTCCCATCTTAGCCTCCCAAAGTGTTGGGATTACAGGTTTGAACTACTGCACTCTGCCTATTTTATTTCTACTTAAATAACTTCTTTATGTCCACTGATCTTCTGGATACTGTTAAATACTTTATAGATATTACTTTATTTATTCCTAATGACAAACCTTTAAGTATGGTTTAACTATTTCACAGATGAGGAAAATAAGAGCTGAAGAGATGAAATGACCCAATAATACAGGTTGGAAGAGGGATTGAAACCCAAGTAAGTGCAGCTGCAAAGCCTCTCCTATTATCCATACTTTGTTCAATACCCAAGTTTCAGGCAGGAAGTGAGTTATTAATATATTACCACTGAGGACACCAGTGGACCACTACAGACAACATAGAGTGAAGTCTGTCCCATTATAATGCAGCTCATTGTTACATGTCTGGCTATAAAAGCGGACTAATTCATGTTCTTCCAGTATGTCTACAATGCTGATGCTGTCTGCAATGCAGAACAGCAGTTAAGAGCATGGGTGGGTGAGCCCTAGTTTTGCCAATTACAACCTGTATGTGCTAGGCAAGTTACTCAACCTCTCCGAGCCTTATTGTACATCTTAATCTGTACAATAATGGTACTTATAGTTTATGGTAAGGGTTAAATAAGATACTTTACATTACAAAATTAACACATGCACACACAAACTTAACTCAGGGTTTAGAACACAGTAAGCACTCAATTCGTGTTAATTATGATTATGTGAAAATCCGTTCTTATAAACAAGTTATCAATAAATCTTTATTAGGCATCAACTATGTTCAAAACATTGTTTCAAGGTGGGGGTGGGGCATGGTGGCTCATGCCTATAATCCCAGCACTTTGGGAGGCTGAGGTGGGCAGATTGCTTGAGCCCACGAATTCAAGACCAGCCTGGGAAACATGATAAAACCTCGCCTCTACAAAAAAATGAAAAAAAAAAAAAAAATTAGCTGGGCATAGTGGTGCATGCCTGTATTCCCAGCTACTCGGAAGGTGAGGTGGAAGGACTGCTTGAGCCTGGGAGATGGAAGTTGCAGTAAGCTGAGATTGTGCCACTGCACTCCAACCTGGGTGACAGAGTGAGACCCTATCTCGAAAAAAACAAAACGCAAAAATAAAACTAAATACAAACCATTGTTTTAAGGTGAGGTTTTATGCTGTTTTCCAGCACCATAAAGCTGATGAGGTAAAATGATGGTTGGTACTTTGTAGGGCAGTTGAGCAGACTCACCATAAGATACTCTGTTGCCTAAACTCCAGAGCCGTAGTCTGCATCTGAAGTTTGGTCCTACGAACAACCACGTAGATCAACCAGGACTTCCAGGCCTGTCGCATCTTTTGCTTTGCATCTAGATTCATCGAAGAGATTTTTCAAAAGGCATGGGAGAGATGGATTACTCTGGGTTATGATAAAAGCTCAAGGGTTCTCCTTTGAATACCTAAATCCCTCCAGCCTCCAAGTGCCCCCTGCTGGAAAAGTTGTGAAGCACTACAAAATTAATTAGAGTGCAAGAACACATGAAGGCTTTGTGCAAGTAATGACATTTACAAAGTATTTAAAGGAAAATCCAAGTACTGAACTGCTCAAAAACCCTTTGCTTTAAAAGTGCTTATTTTTATAGATACAATCTGCAATTTTTAGATGAAATGATGTGAATAAACAGGCAGCAAAGAAGTGGAGAGATGGATCTAACAAAAATGGCATGAGTGAATAATCAAAGCCGGGTAATGGATACACAGAGGTTCATTATTCTATTAAGTATCTTTCAGGCTGGGTGCGGTGGCTCACGCCTGTAATCCCAGCACTTTGGAAGGCTGAGACAGGCAGATCACCTGAGGTCAGGAGTTCAGGACCAGCCTGACCAACGTGGTGAAACCCCGTCTCTGCTGAAAGTACAAAAATTAGCCAGGTGTGGCGGCATGTGCCTGTAGTCCCAGCTACCAGGGAGGCTGAGGCAGGAGAATTGCTAAACTTGGGAGGGAGAGGTTGCAGTGAGCTGAGATCAAGCCATTGCACTCTAGCCTGGGCGACAGAGTGAGACTCCGTCTCAAAAAAAAAAAAAAAAAAAAAGAGCAGAAATCAACAAACTTGAAAACAGAAAAAAAAAAAACAGAATATCAATGAATGCAAAGTTGATTATTTGTAAAGATCAATAAAAGTGATAAACCTCTAGCCAGATTAACCAAGAATAAAAGATCAAAGACATAAATTACCAACATCAGGAATTAAAGGGAGTGACGGCTACAGATCCCGAATACATTAAAATTATAATTATGGGCCGGGCGCGGTGGCTCACGCCTGTAATCCCAGCACTTTGGGAGGCCGAGGTGGGTGGATCACGAGGTCAGGAGATCGAGACTACGGTGAAACCCCGTCTCTACTAAAAATACAAAAAATTAGCTGGGCGCGGTGGCGGGCGCCTGTAGTCCCAGCTACTCGGGAGGCTGAGGCAGGAGAATGGTGTGAACCCGGGAGGTGGAGCTTGCAGTGAGCCAAGATTGCGCCACTGCACTCCAACCTGGGCGACAGCAGCGAGACTCTGTCTCAAAAAATAAAATAAAATTATAATTATGAAATACTCAGCTGGACATGGTGGCTCATGCCTGTAATCCCAGTACTTTGGGAGGCCGAGGTGGGTGGATGACCTGAGGCCAGGAGTTCGACAGCAGCTTGGCCAACATGGTGAATGAAACCCCATCTCTATTAAAAATACAAAAATTAGCCAGGCATGGTGGCGGGCACCTGAAATCCCAGCTGCTCGGGAGGCTGAGGCAGGAGAATTGCTTAACTAGGGAGGCGGAGGTTAAAGTGAGCCGAGATTGTGCCACTGCACTTCAGCCTGGGCAACAAGAGTGAAACTCTGTCTCAAAAAAAAAAAAAAAAAAAAAAAAAAGGAGAAGAAAAACAGAAACACCCTATGCCCATAAATTTGACAACATATTTGAAATGGGCCAATTCCTTGAAAGGTACAAACTACCAAAACTCACTCAAGAATGAGTGCAGTGGCTCATGCCTATAATCCCAGCACTCAAGGAGGCAGGATCACTTGAGGCCAGGAGTTTGAAACCAGCCTGAGCAACAAAGCAAGACCGTGGCACTAAAAAGAAACTAAAAAATTATCCAAGCATGGTGGCACATGCCTGTAGTTCCAGCTAATCAGGAGGTTGAGGTAGGAGGATCACTTGAGTCCAGCAGTTAGATGGAGGCTACAGTAAACTATGATTGCACCACTGTACTCAAGCCTAGGCAGCAAAGCAAAATCTCATCTTCCAAAAAAAAAAAAAAAAGTGAAAAGAATAAATAACCTAAATAGTTTTTGATCTATTAAAAACTTGAATTCAAAGTTTAAAACCCTCCAACAAAGAAAATTCCAGGCCTAGACCACTAGGATTGCACTGGAGAATTTTACTAACCACTGAAGAATGAAATAATACCAACTCTACAAATTTCTTTTAGAAAATAGAAGAGGGGGAAATACTTCCCAACTCATTCTATGAGGCTAGTATTACCTGAACCAAAACCAGACAAAGATATGACAATAAAAGAAAACTAAAGACCAATATCCCTCATGAATATAGATGCAACCCCACCCCCCTCCACAAAATATTAGCAAATTGAACCCAGCAATATATAAAGAGTGGCATTAATCTGTGGAACATGGCTGGGTACAGTGGCTCATGCCTGTAATCCCAGCACATTGGGAGGCCGAGGCAAGTGGACTGCTTGAGCCCTGGAGTTTGAGACCAGCCTGAGCAACAGTGCAAAACTCCACTTCTACAAAAAAAAATACAAAAGAAAATTAGCTGGCCTTGGTAGCACACAGCTGTGGTCTCAGCTTCTCAGGAGGATGAGGTGGGAGGATCGCCTAAACCAGGTAGGTCACAGCTACAGTGAGCTGTGACTGCACCACTGCATCCCAACCTGGGCAACAGAACAAGACCCTAAGTTAAAAAAAAAAAGTGAGAATGTGAAGCTGATTCAAAATCTGAAGATCAGCTGGGCATGGTGGCAAGTGCCTGTAGTTCCAGCTATTCAGGAGGCTGAGGTGGGAGGATCGTGTGAGCTCAGCAGTTCAAAATCAGCCTGGGCCAAACAGTAAGACACCATCTCAAACAAAAAAAAAAAGTTGAAAATCAGTCTATATAATTAGCCTTAATAAAAGACTAAAAAAGAAGTCATCTCACAATCATCACGATACAAGAACAATAGTTCGAAAAAAATTCAACATCTATTAATGATTAAAATGCTCAGAAAACTAGGAATAGGATTTCCTTAACCTGAGGAAGGACAGGTATAAAAAAACATACCACTAACATCATATTTAATTAAAAGCTGAATGCTTTTCCCTTAAGACCAGGAACAATACAAGGATGTGTCCACTATTACCACTCCTATTCAATATCATAGGGAAGCCCTAGCTAGTACAATAAAAAAATGAATAGAGGGCCGGGCGTGGTGGCTCACGCCTGTAATCCCAGCACTTTGGTAGGCCGAGGCAGGTGGATCAGAGGTCAGGAGATGGAGACCATCCTGGCTAACACGGTGAAACCCCCTCTCTACTAAAAATTCAAAAAATCAGCCGGGCGTGGTGGCGAGCGCCTGTAGTCTCAGCTACTTGGGAGACTGAGGCAGGAGAATGGCGTGAACCCGGGAGGCGGAGCTTGCAGTGAGCTGAGATGGTGCCACAGCACTCCAGCCTAGGCGACAGAGTGAGACTTCGTTTAAAAAAAAAAAAGAAAAAAAAAAAGAACTTAAGGAAGGAATAAAACTGCCCCTATTCACAGACAATTTGACTGTCTACATAGAAAACCCCATGGAATTTACAAAAAAGCTGTTAGAAATAATACATGAGCCGGGCACGGTGGCTCACGCCGTTAATCCCAGCACTTTGGGATGTCGAGATGGGCGGATCACGAGGTCAGGAGATCGAGACCAACTTGGCTAACATGGTGAAACCCCGTCTCTACTAAAAAATACAAAAAATTAGCCGGGAGTGGTGGCAGGCGCCTGTAGTCCCAGCTACTAGGAGGCTGAGGCAGGAGAATGGCGTGAACCTGGGAGGCGGAGCTTGCAGTGAGCCGAGATCACGCCACTGCACTCCAGCCTGGGCGATAGAGAGAGACTCCGTTTCAAAAAAAAAGAAATAATAAATTAACTTAGCAAGGTTGCAGGATATACAAGATCCATATGTAAAACTACAGATTGTTTAGAAGAAAACATAAGAGGAAATCTTTGTGACCTTGGGTTAAGGCAAAGTTCTTAGAGATGACATCTAAGATATGATATCAAAAAATATAATCCAGCTGGGCACAGCGGCTCATGACTGTAATCCCAGGGCTTTGGGAAGCCGAAGTGGGAGAACTGCTTGAAGCCAGGAGTTTCAGACCAGCCTGAGCAACAAAGCAAGACCGCCATCTCTATAAAAAATAAAAAACTTAGCCAGGTATGGTGGGGCATTGCCCGTAGTCCCAGCTACTTGGGAGGCTGAGGTCGGAGCCTAGGAGTTCCAGGCTGCAACGAGCCATCTTCACACCACTGCACTCCAACCTGGGCAACAGTGGGACTCTCACACACACACACAAAAAAACCCCATAATCCATAAAAATAAAAATAGATTGGACTTCATCAAAATTAAAAACTTTTCCTCTGCAAAAGATACTGTTAAGACAATGAAAAGACAAGTCACAGACTGGGAGAAAACACAGCAAATCATGCTTTGACAAAATGCTTGTAACAATACATATTTTTAAAAACTAGGCTTGGCTTGGTGGCTCACCTCTGTAGTCCCAGCACTTTGGGAGGCTGAGGCGGGTGGATCCCCTGAGGTCAGGAGTTCCAGATCAGCCTGGCCAACATGGTGAAACCCTGTCTCAACTAAAAAAAAAAATACAAAAATTATCTGGGCATGGTAGCACACCATGTAGTCCCAGCTACTCAGGAGGCTAAGGTGGAAGAATCGCTTAAACCCGGGAGGTCGAGGTTGCAGTGAGCCGAAATTGTGCCAGTGCACTCCAGTCTGGGCAACAGAGTGAGACTCCGTGTCAAAAAAAACCAAACCAAACAAACCAAAAACAAAAAACTTTCAAATCTCAACAAGAACACAAACAACCCAATTTAAAAGGACAAAAGATCATAAACAGATACTTCAACAAACAGATATGAACAGCAGATAAGCACAGGAAAAGACACTCAACATCACTAATTATCAGAGAAATGCAAACTAAAACCACAATGAGATATCATCTTACACTAGTCAGAATGACTATTATTAAAAAGTTAGGGCCAGGCGTGGTGGCTCACGCTTGTAATCCCAGCAGTTTGGGAGGCCGAGGCGGGTGGATCATGAGGTCAGGAGATCGAGACCACGGTGAAACCTCGTCTCTACTAAAAATACAAAAAAATTAGCCGAGTGTGGTGGCGGGTGCCTGTAGTCCCAGCTACTCGGAGAGGCTGAGGCAGGAGAATGGCGTGAACCCGGGAGGCGGAGCTTGCAGTGAGCCGAGATTGCGCCACTGTACTCCAGCCTGGGCGACAGGGTGAGACTCCGTCTCAAAAAAAAAAAAGTTAGGTTGGGTGTGGTGGCTCATGCCAGTAATCCTAGCACTTTGGGAGGCTGAGGAAGGAGAATCACTGGAGCCCAGGGGTCCAAGACCAGCTTGGGCAACATAGCTAGACCCTGTCTCTACAAAATATAAAAAGTTAGCCAGGTGTGGTGGCACATGCCTATGGTCCCAGCTACTCAGGAGTCTGAGGTGGGAGGATCACTTGGCCCAGGAAGTCAAGGCTGCAGTGAGCTATGACCAAGCCACTGCACTCCAGCCTGGGTGACACAGCAAGACATCCCGTCTTTAAAAAAAAAAAAAAGTTTAACAACTGATGTTGGCATGGACACAGAGAAAGGGAACACTTAACACACTGGTGGTGGGAATATAAATTAGTTGAACCTCTATGGAAAACAGTATGGAGATTTCTCAAAGAACTAAAAACAGAACCACCATTCGACCCAGCAACCCCACTAGGGGGAATCTACCCAAAGGAAGAGAAATTATTATATTAAAAAGACACCTGCTCTCATATGTTCACTGCAGCACTATTCTCAACAGCAAAGTCATGGAATCAACCTCCGCATCCATCAACGGATATAGAAAATATACACCACAGCCGGGCGTAGTGGCTCATGCCTGTAATCCCAGTACTTTGGGAGGCGGAGGCAGGCAGATCACTGAGGTCAGGAGTTTGAGACCAGCCTGGCCAATATAATGAAACCTTGTCTCTACTAAAAATACAAAAATTAGTTGGGCATGGTGGCATACGCCTGTAGTCCCAGGTATTTGAGAGGCTGAGGCAGGAGCAACTCTTGAACCCAGGAGGTGGAGGCTGCAGTGAACCGAGATCACGCCACTGCACTCCAGCCTGGGTGACAGAGTGAGACAGTCTCAAATAAAAAAAAAAAGAAAGAAAATATACACCATGGAATACCACCCAGCCATAAAAAAGAATGAAATTATGTCCTTTGCACCAACATGGATGGAGCTAGAGGCCATTATCCTAAGTGAACTAACTCAGAAACAGAAAATCAAATACCACATATTCTCACTTATAAACAGGAGCTAAACAGTTGGTACACACGGACATAAAGGTGGAGATAATAGACACTGGGGACCCCAAAAGAGGGGAAGGGAGGGTGGAAGAGGGACAAGGGTTGTAAAATTACCTATCATGTACAATGTTCACTATTTGGGTAGTGGATACTCAAATCTCCACCATTATGCAGTATACCCATGTAACAATAATTTTTAAAAACCCACAATTAAATGCCTGTATACACCTATTAGTATGGCCAAAGAAAAAATTTTAATGACAATACAAAGAGCTCAAGAGGATGCAGAGCAAGTAGAACTCTCATGAATTACTGGTGGGAATGCAAAATGGCACAGCCACGATAAAAAACTTTGCCAGTTTCTTACAGAATTAAACTTAAGGCCAGGCATGGTGGCTCACACCTGTATTGCCAGCACTTTGGGAGAGCGAGGCAGGTGGATTGCTTTAGTCCAGGAGTTTGAAATCAGCCTGGGAAACGTGGCGAAAGCCGATCTCTACCAAAAATACAAAAAATTAGCTGTATGTGGTAGTGTGTAACAAAGTCTTAGAACTGAACATCGAAAAGAATGAATCTTACTAAATGTATTAAAAAAATAAGCAACAACAAACAGCATAAGTTACTACTGAAACAGTGCATTTGGTGCAGTAATCATGAGGCTTGGGTAAGAGCTTCTCATACTTTGGGAATACAGACAGGGGAAAGACCACCGGGCTGGGGGAAATCAAGGAAAGCTACGAATTTAAATGGGCCTGAAGGAAGAACTACAAGGGACAAAGATGGAAAGATAAGGAAGTGCACATCCAGTGTGTCAACAGCAGAGGGTGTAAAGCAGAAGAGACGAAGACGTTGTATGACATACCAAGCAGGGTTGACTTTACGTAAAGGAGTGTCATGATCTTATCTATGTCTTACCACTCTTGTAAGCTACGTGTACAATGAGAAAGAGGAAAAAATAAATGAGGGAGACTAATGAAGTGGTACTTACAACACTCTGGGAAAAAGATGACGATTACTCTCAGGCAGTAGCAATGCAAAGATGATTGCAAGTGATGCCTCAGAGGGCCGTCTTAAAAGATTAGGTAAGTGATGGCATGAGGCATGAGGAATGGACACCATTCCTAAGTAAGTCTTCTTAGACAGGAAGAGTCAAAGGAACAGCAGGTGTAAGTGGTAGGGGAGTTGACAGGTTGTACTTGTGACTTGCAGAGTTTGAGGTACCTTTAGGACATTCTGCTGCTAATGCAGTCTGTATTATCATTTTGAAACTCTATGTCTTTTTCCCTTAGACTCTCCACGTGTTTCTGGGCTCAATTCACAGAAAAACCAGACTCTGACCAGACCTAAAGTGGCCACAGTATCACTAAGGGACAACTTGAGCAAAGCAGATCAGAAAAGAGCACTGCAGCTCTGCTCCAGAGTCTCTGGGCAACTTGACACAGCAAGATAGATGGCAGCCCCAGGTGGCACAAGAGAGTCACAGCCAGCCCACTGAACCAGCAGGCCAGGAACAGCCAGTTCATACAAATTCTGATTAAATGAGTTTTAAGGGCTTAAACCATGCCATATGGAGAAAACCATAGGAATCAATAAAAAAGGTGCCCACTCAGAGATCACAGTTTTTGAAAAATATGAAAGAGAATCAAACAAATCTTCCTTTGACCTAGAGTTATTCTCTCTCTGAGACAATGTGTTTGTCCTTCCTATGACCTTCTGCAAAGTAAATGTGGGCATCTTCTTCAGACATGGACTTCTTTTTCTCACCATGAACCTCGGCTCTAATGTACTTGTTCCTCAACTCCTGCTGCTGACGCACGAAGGTCTTCCAGGTCTGGAACATCAGGTTATACAGGTAATACCTGAGGAGCCAAAAAAAGTAAATGGCATTTCTTTAAAATAACAGGCTGGGTGCGGTGGCTCACACCTGTAATCCTAGCACTTAGGGAGGACGAGGCAAGGAGTTCAAGACCAGCCTGGCCGATGTGGTGAAACCCCATCTCTACTAAAAATACAAAAATTAGCCAGGTGTGGTGGCGCACGCCTGTAATCCCACCTACTCCGGAGGCTGAGGCAAGAGAATTGCGTGAACCCAGGAGGTGGAGGTTGCAGTGAGCCGAGATCGCATGCCACTGCACTCCAGCCTGGACAACAGAGCAAGACTCTGTCTCAAGAAACAAACAAACAAACAAACAAACAACAACAACAAAACAACTCCTAACCCAACACACCAAGTCTGTTCTATACTCAGAAGAAATTAACATGGACGCTTCTGATAAAAAAAAAAAAGCCATATCTGCACCAAAGCTAAAATTTCATTTCCTACAATCACAATGAACTCTTTTCTCTTTGAAGAAGAGTCATTCTCCATACCTTAAAGTGTCACTGAGGAAGAAAAGGCTTGACTTCTCCAAGAATAAGTTCACTTTCATCATCCACAAATTCACGATGTTTGGGCCAGGCACAGTGGCTCACGCCTGTAATCTCAGCACTCTGGGAGGCCGAGGCAGGCAGATCACCTGAGGTTGGGAGTTCGAGACCAGCCTGGTCAATGTGGTGAAACCCCGTCTTTACTAAAAATATAAAAATTAGCTACACGTAGTGGCATGTGCCTGTAGTCTCAGCTACTCAGGAGGCTGAGGAAGGAGGGAGGCTGAGGCAGGAGAATGGCTTGAACCCGGGAGGCGGTGGTTGCAGTGAGCTGAGATTGTTCCACTGCCTCCAGCCTAGGTGACACCAAGACTGTCTCAAATTAAAAAAAAAAAAATCCATGATGTTTAGAATGACAATCTTGTTTTTTTTTTTTTTTTTTAACACAGGGTCTCACTCTGTCACCTAGGCTGGAGTGCAGTAATGTGAACACGGCTCACTGTAGCCTTGAGCCCTCCCCTGGGCTCAGGTACTCCTCCCACCTTGGCCTCCGAGTAGCTGGGACTACAGGAATGCACCACCACTCCTGGCTAATTTTTGTAGAGGGGGATTTTGCCATGTTCCCCAGGCTGGTCTCGAACTCCTGGGCTCAAGTGATCCTCTTGCCCCGGCCTCCCAAAGTGCTAGGATTACAGGCGTGAGCTACCATGCCTGGCCGAGAGTCACATCTTAATTATCTTAACTATCCACACTATAAAAAACATCACTTCTCGTTTGCACTACAACATGCTCATTGACACTTTTCCTTCTTCGTGATACATACACTATACATCTTAAGACCTTCATCTCTTCATATTTTCCTAGTTTTAAATATTTTATTAACATTCATTTAAAAAAGAATTTTTTTTTTTTTTGAGACAGAGTCTCACTCTGTCGTCCAGACTGGAGTGCAGTGACATGATCTTGGCCCACTGCAACCTCCGACTCCTGGGTTCAAGCAATTCTTCTGCCTCAGCCTCCCGAGTGGCTGGGATTACAGGCACATGCCACCATGCCCAGCTAATTTTTTTTTTTTTTTTTTTTTTTTTTGGAGACGTTGTCTTGCTTTGTTGCCCAGGCTGAGGTACAGTGGTATGATCTCGACTCACTGCAGTCTCCGCCTCCTGGGTTCAATGAATTTTCCTGTCTCAACCTCCCGAGTAGCTAGGACTACAGGCACATGTCGCCATGCCCGGCTAATTTTTTTTTTTTTTGTATTTTAGTTGAGATGGGGTTTCAGTGGGTTGTCCAGGCTGGAGTTTTTTAATAGAGACAAGGTTTCACCAATGTTGGCCAAGCTGGTCTCGAACTCCTAACCTCAAGTGATCCACCTGCCTCATCCTCCCAAAGTACTGGGATTATAGGAGTGAGCCACCACACTCGGCCTTCCCCATATATTCAGTACTGCAATTCCTAGGCCTTGATTTCATATTCTATCTGCTTATTAAAATAACTCAGTGAGTCTATGAAATATCCATAAACCAGAACTCTTGCTCCAAAGAACCTAGATAAATGACTACAATAAGGGTGAATACCATTTTAAATATACAATCTATAACAAATGACATTCAGGTTTTAAAAAAAAAAGGTCTGAAAATGTGTATTTGATATAATAATTCTCAACTGTTACTTTCCCCTTCACTTATCCCTGGGAATGTGAATGTCAAGGGTGAAGAGGTTTTTCCTTTCTTTCCTTCTTTTGTGTGTGTGTGTGTGACAGGATCTAGCTCTGTTGCCCAGGCTGGAGTGAGTGGCGCAATCTCTGCCTCCTGGGCTCAAGCAATCCTCCTGCCTCAGCCTCCCAAGTAGTTGAGACTACAGGCGCACACCACTACACCCTGCTGGTATTCTGTACTTTTTGGTAGAGATGGGGTTACATCATGTTGCTAAGGCTGGTCTCAAACTCTTGCACTTAAGCGATCCACCTGCCTCAGCATTCCGAAGTGCTGTGATTACAGGCATGAGTCACTGTGCCTGGCCTCTATTTTCTTAATATTCTATTTTGGGCATATATTTTCCCCCATAATCAATGTAAATTAAAACAATTTATTAATTTTTTTTTGAGATGGAGTCTCGCTCCACTGTTGCCCAGGCTGGAGTGTAGTGGCGCAATCTTGGCTCACTGCAAGCTCCGCCTCCTGGGTTCATGCCATTCTCCTGCCTCAGCCTCCTGAGTAGCTGGGAATACAGGTGCCTGCCACCACGCCCAGCTAATTTTGTTTTTTGTGTTTTTTAGTAGAGACATGGTTTCACCATGTTAGCCAGGATGGTCTCGATCTCCTGACCTCGTGATCCACCCACCTCGCCCTCCCAAAGTGCTAGGATTACAGGCGTGAGCCACCGCGCCTGGCCACAATTTATTATTTTTAAAACAGGGCTGGGTGTGGTGGTTCATGCCTGTAATCCCAGCACTTTGGGAGGCCAAGGTGGGAGGATCACCTGAGGTCAAGAGATTGAGACCAGATTGACCAACATGGAGAAACCTCATCTCTACTAAAAATACAAAATTAGCTGGGCGTGGTGGCACATGCCTGTAATCGCAGCTACTAGGGAGGCTGAGGCAGGAGAATCACTTGAACCCAGGGGGTGGAGGTTGCAGAGAGCCAAGATGGCGCCACTGCACTCCAGCCTGGGCAACAAGAGCGAAATTCCATCTCCAAAAAAAAAAAAAAAACAGGCCAGGCACAGTGGGTCATGCCTGTAATCACAGCACTTCGGGAGGCCAAGGGAGGCGGATCACCTGAAGTCAGGAGTTCGAGACCAGCCCAGCCATGATGTAACCCTGTCTCTACTAAAAGTACAAAAATTAGCCGGGCGTGCCGGGCGCGGTGGCTCACGCCTGTAATCCCAGCACTTTGGGAGGCGGAGGCGGGTGGATCACGAGGTCAGGAGATCGAGACCATCCTGGCTAACACAGTGAAACCCTGTCTCTACTAAAAATACGAAAAATTAGCCGGGCGAGATGGCAGGCGCCTGTAGTCCCAGCTACTCGGGAGGCTGAGGCAGGAGAATGGCGTGAACCCCGGGGGGCGGAGCCTGCAGTGAGCCGAGATTGCGCCGCTGCACTCCAGCCCGGGCAACAGCGAGACTGTCTGAAAAAAAAAAAAAAAAAAAAAAAAAAAACATTTGCCGGGCGTGATGGCACATGCCTGTAATCCCAATTACTCGGGAGACTGAGGCAGTAGAATCGCTTGAACCTAGGAGGCGGAGGTTGCAGTGAGCCAAGATCGTGCCACTGCACTCCAGCTTGGGCAACAGAGTGATACTCTGTCTCAAAACAAAAGAAAACAAACAAAAAAAAAACCCAGAATACTTTCAGAATGAGAAATTATATAGAAATGAAAATCAGTAGGAAAATCCCATTCAAAGTATTAGCATAACCAACACATAATGGTTACCTGAATTAGAGGTGTGGGAGGTGTGTGTGTGTGTCTGTGTGCATGTGCCCAGCATGTGCATGCATGCTTGGCTTTAATCTGGAACTCTGATCTTGCTAACTCTAAAAAGGATTTGAAGAAAAACCAAAAGTGACCCAAAGTTTGCTTCTTTTGACCATAAACATGCCAACAAATAATCATCTGATAATGTGCATCAGTAAAACTGAAGGAGTATAACATGAAACCTGACCTGTAGTGACAGTCAGCTCGAACACAGAGTTTCCACTCGTGATGGAAAACCCACCACTCTTCTTTCCATTCTTCGAAGACCTTCCGTAGTAATCGCTGCTCATAGTAAAATCTAGGGCAAAAAAAAAAAAATCATATATATATGATGATGTTGGAGCTAACATCTCTTCCCAAATCACATATTCTTGCCGTCTCATGAAAAAGTACAGCCAGGCGCAGTGGCTCACACCTGTAATCCCAGCACTTTGGGAGGCTGAGGTGGGTGGATCACAAGGTCAGGAGATCGAGACCATCCTGGCTAACGTGGTGAAACCCCATCTCCACTAAAAAAAAAAAAAAAAAAAGTAAACACTGGTCAGGCACAGTGCCTCACGCCTGTAATCCCAGTACTTTGGGAGGCCAAGGCGGGTGGATCACAAGGTCAAGAGATCGAGACCATCCTGGCCAACATGGTAAAACCGCATCTCTACTAAAAATGCAAAAATTACCTGGGCATGGTGGCACGCACCTATAGTCCCCGCTACTGAGGAGGCTGAGGCAGGAGAACTGCTTGAACCTGGGAGGCAGAGGTTGCAGTGAGCCGAAACTGCACCACTGCACTCCAGCCTGGTGACAGAGCAAGACTCCGTCTCAAAGAAAAAAAAGTAAACACCAAGATAGATTAAAAATAGAGGCCAGGCATGGTGGCTCATGCCTGTAATCCCAACACTTTCAGAGGTCAAGGTGGGAGGACTGCTTGAGGCCAGGAGTTCAAGACCAACCTGGGCAACATAGCAAGACTCCATCTAGGGCTGGATGTGGTGGCTTATGCCTGTAATGCCAGCACTTTGGGAGGCTGAGATAGTTGGACTGCTGGAGTTCAGGACCAGGCTGGGTGACATGGTGAAACTCAATCTCTACAAAAAATAAAAAATTAGCCAGGCATAGTGGGGGCATGCTCTTGTAGTCCCAGCTACCTGGGAGGCTGAGGTGGGAAGATCGCTTGAGCCCAGGAGGCAGAGGTTCCAGTGAACTGCGATTGTGCCACTGCACTCCAGCCTGGGCGAGAGTAAGAGCCTGTCTCATATACATTAAAAAAAAAAAAAAAAAAAAAAAAAAGCTGGACACGGTGGCTCACACCTGCAATCCCAGCACTTTGGGAGGCCAAGGCAGGCGGATCACAAGGTCAGGAGTTCGAAACCAGCCTGGCCAGCATAGTAAAACCCCATCTCTACTAAAAATACAAAAATTAGCCGGGCATGGTGGTGCACGCCTGTAGTCCCAGCTACTCGGGACACTGAGACAGGAGAATCACTTGAACCTGGGAGGCAGAGGTTGTGGTGAGCCGAGCTCGAGCCACTGCACTCCAACATGGGCAACAAAGTGAGACTTCATCTCAAAATAAAATAAAATAAAATAAAAGACTCCATCTCTACCCAAAAAATAAAAATAAAAAAATGTGTGACGATGTCTTACTATATTACCCAAGCTGTTCTCAAACTCTTGGGCTCAAGCGATCCTCTCACCTGAGCCTCCCAAAGTGCTGGGATTACAGACATGAGCCATTGTACCCAGCTCTACAAATTTTTTTTTTTTTCTTTTTTTTGAGACGGAGTTTTGCTCGTTGCCCATGTTGGATAGCAATGGTGTGATCTCGGTTCATCGCAACCTCTGCCTCCCGGCTTCAAGCGATTTCCCTGCCTCAGCCTCCTGAGTAGCGGGATTACAGGCATGTGCCACCATGCCCAGCTAATTTTGTATTTTTAATAGAGATGGGGTTTCTCCATGTTGGTCAGGCTGGTCTCAAACTCCTGACCTCAGGTGATCTGCCTGCCTCGGCCTCCCAAAGTGCTGGGATTATAGGCCTGAATCACCACATCCAGCCCCCGCTAAATTTTTTTAGTTAGCCAAGTATGGAGGCACGCACCTGTGGTCCCAGCTATTCCAGAGGCTTAGGTGGGAGGATTGCTTCAGCCCCAGAGGTCAAGGCTGTAGTGAGCCGTGAATGTGCCACTGCACTCCGGTCTGGGCAACAGAGCAAGACCCTATCTCTTAAACAATCAAAAAAACTTAAAAAGAGGGAAAATAGATATATTTGGCTTTTTCAGGTCAGAATCTCAGAGCTACTTAAACTAGAAATGAGGTTTAAAAATTTCTAATATTGATTTTACTGATTAAAGATGTTAAAGTAAAACAAAAATCTGACTTTTTTTGGAGACGGGGTCTCGCTCTGTTGCCCAGGCTGGAATGCGGTGGTACAGTCATGGCTCACTGCAGCCTTAACATCCTAGGCTCAAGTGATCCTTCCACCTCAGCCTCCCAAATAGCTGTGACTACAGACATGCTCCACTACTATGCCTGGCTAATTTTCTATTTTTTGTAGAGGCAGGGTTTCACTATGTTACCCTAGCTAGTCTTGAACTCCTGAGCTCAGGTGATCCTCCTCCATTGGTCTCCCAAAATCTGACTTTTCAAATACCATGAAGTGAATTGAAAATTATTATTTTTAATTTTTTTCATTCACCAGAATGAAAAATATTTTACTTACTAAAAAGTAGTAATGTCTTGCCGGGCGCGGTGGCTCACGCTTGTAATCCCAGCACTTTGGGAGGCCGAGGCGGGTGGATCACGAGGTCAGGAGATCGAGACCACGGTGAAACCCCGTCTCTACTAAAAATACAAAAACAGCCGGGCGTGGTGGCGGGCGCCTGTAGTCCCAGCTACTCAGAGAGGCTGAGGCAGGAGAATGGCGTGAACCCGGGAGGCGGAGCTTGCAGTGAGCCGAGATCGCGCCACTGCACTCCAGCCTGGGCGACAGAGCGAGACTCCGTCTCAAAAAAAAAAAAAAAAAGTAGTAATGTCTTATTTACAAACATAGGAAATTAAACTTATAAAATAAGTAAATGCCTAATAATATTCCTAGTACTTAACAGGAACATAAGATATTAATTTAGCTGAAATCTGAAGAGGGGAGTTATAACAGCAGCAAAAAGATGAGTAAGAGAAATTTGTCAGGAAAAAGGTAATAAGGAACACAGAAGAACAGTGACGGATGGTGTTGATTTAAAAAAAATTTTTTTTGAGACAGTCTTGCTCTATCACCCAAGCTGGAGTGCAGTGGCATGATCTCTGCTCACTGTAATCTCCACCTCATGCATTCAAGTTATTCTCGTGCCTCAGTCTCTCGAGTAGCTGTAACTCGAGGCACACACCACCCAAACGAGCTAATTTTTTGTATTTCGGTAGAGATGGGTTTTCGCCATGTTGCCCAGGCTGGTCTCGCACTCCTGAGCTCAGACAATCTGCCTACCTTGGCCTCCCAAAGTGCTGGGATTATAAGCATGAGCCACCACACTGGCCTGTCAATCACTTTAAATTTCTTTTCATGGTTCTGCAGGTTACTAACATGTCGCTCCTCCTAACCCCCTCATAGTTTAGTATTTTTTTTTTCTTTTTTTTGAGATGGAGTCTCGCTCTGTCGCCCAGGCTGGAGTGCAGTGGCGCAATCTTGGCTCACTGCAAGCTCCGCCTCCCAGTTTCAAAGGATTCTCCTGCCTCAGCCTCCAGAGTAGCTGGGACTACAGGCACGTGCCACCATGCCCAGCTAATTTTTGTACTTTTAGTAAAGATGGGGTTTTGCCATGATGGCCAGGCTGGTCTCGAACTCCTGAGCTCGGGTGGTCCACTGGCCTCAGCCTCCCAAAGTGCTGGGATTACAGGCGTGAGCCACCGCGCTCAATTCCACTCACGGTTTTTAAAAACTAGCTTATGAAGACATACATAAGGTAATTCACCTCACTATTGCTTATAATAATAATAAGAGAAGAGTGAAACACCACAAATACCCATCAAAAGAGGACAGGTTAATACAATCCAATCAATGCCATGCGCTCATTTTCTATGAACGAAGCAGAGCTAAGGGTACTGAAGGGACAGATGCCTCAGAAAGTGATTAGGTGAAAAAATAAAGTCACTGCATGGTATGTATAATATGGTATCTTTTTAAAAAAATTAGGTCATGCCTGTAATCCCAGCACTTTGGGAGGCCGAGGCGGGCGGATCATGAGGTCAGAAGATCGAGACCATCCTGGCTAACATGGTGAAACCCCATCTCTATTAAAAATACAAAAAATTAGCCATGCGTGGTGGCGGGCACCTGTAGTCCCAGCTACTCGGGAGGCTGAGGCAGGAGAATGGCGTGAACCCGGGAGGCAGAGCTTGCAGTGAGCTGAGATGCGCCACTGCACTCCAGCCTGGGTGACAGAGCAAGACTCCATCTCAAAAAAAAAAAAAAGAAAAAAAATTAAGTCAGGCACAATGGCTCACACGTGTAATCCCAGCACTTTGGGAGGCCAAGGCAGGCAGATCTCTTGAGGTCAGGAGTTTGAGACCAGCCTGGCCAACGTGGCGAAACCCCGTCTCTACCAAAAATACAAAAATTAGCTGGGCGTGGTGGTGCGTGCCTGTAGTCTCAGCTACTTGGGAGGCTGAGGCACAAGAATTGCTTGAACCCAGGAGGTGGAGGTTGGAGTGAGCTGAGATCAGGCCACTGCACTCCAGCCTGGGTGACAGAGTGAGACTCTGTCTCAAAGAATGAATAAATAAATAATAGTATTTATATATATATTTTTGAGACAGAGTTTCCCTCTTGTTGCCCAGTCTAGAGTGCAATGGCATGATCTCAGTTCACTGCAACCTCCGCCTCCTGGGTTCAAGCGGTTCTCCTTCCTAAGCCTCCCATGTAGCTGGGATTACAGACATACACCACCATGCCCAGCTAATTTTTGTATTTTTAGTAGAGATGGGGTTTCACCATGTTGGCCAGGCTGGGCTTGAACTCCTGACCTCAGGTGATCCGCCCGCCTCGGCCTCCCAAAGTGCTGGGATTACAGGCATGTGCCACCATGCCCGGCCTATTTTTATGTATTTATAGCACCCATATGTTGGAATACATCAAATATATATACACACACACACATACATACACATTTGTGTACATATAAACAAGCATGTGTGTATGCATACATAAAGGATTATATCATACATATTAAAAGCCTGAAAAGACTCCAGAATATCAAACTAATGCCAGTGGTTCTCTCTCGGGGGGTGGGGGGTGAGATTATAGGAGACTGGCTCCTAAACTGTACATTTCTTTTTTTTTTTTTTTTTTTTTTAAGAGACAGAGTCTTGCTCTGTCACCCAGGCTGGAGTGCAGTGGCGTGATCTCGGCTCACTGCAAGCTCCGCCTCCCGGGTTCACACCATTCTCCTGCCTCAGCCTCCGGAGTAGTTGGGACTACAGGTGCCCATCACCACGCCCAGCTAATTTTTGTATTTTTAGTAGAGATGGGGTTTCACCATGTTAGCCAGGATGGTCTCGATCTCCTGACCTCGTGATCCGCCCACCTCGGCCTCCTAAAGTGCTGGGATTACAGGCGTGAGCCACCACGCCCGGCCTAAACTGTACATTTCTATAATATTTGAAAGATTGTTGAACAGACTTATTCACAATTTTTTTTTTTTTTTTTTTTTTTGAGATGGAGTCTTGCTCTGTCACCTAGGCTGGAGTGCAGTGGCGCCATCTCGGCTCAATGCAACCTCTGCCTCCTGAGTAACTGGGATTACAGGCACACCTGGCTAATTTTTGTATTTTTAGTACAAACGGGGTTTCATTATGTTAGCCAGGCTGGTCTAGAACTCTTGACCTTGTGATCCGCCTGCCTCGGTCTCCCAAAGTGCTGGGATTACAGGCGCGAGCAACCGCGGCCTGCCTACAATTCTAAAAAACTATAATAAAAAGGAACCATTTGCACATGGTAAAATGAACATATCCATTTACCTCCTTCCATTCCCCACGCTGCATTAAATAACAGCAAATGTATTCAAAAAGGTGTAAGCCTATAAAGACCAAGAGAATAGGAGAAAGGGTGACAGACAAGAGCTGTCAACAAATTTTAGTCAATTTTAGGCAAGAGAGTGGCAGATGAATCACCAGATAAAGGAGAGAACTAAGTGTCTTGTTGTGGGGGGAGAAGGGAGACAAGAAGCACCCAGCTGGTGGCACAGGCCCCAGAAAGGGGTGGAAATGAGAAGCATCAGGAGGCGAGGAGCTGTGGACTGAGATGAAAACACAAGATTGTTTGCAAGCCTATGCGTCAGAAGTGGTTAGGCCCCTGGATCCCATTATTCACTCAAGCAGAGACTCAGGTATATCTCTGGAGAGGTGAGCCAGAGGAGAACTGGACTCCAGAATACTAGGCAAAGCTTGGGAGATGGTCCTAGACCAAAAGTCTACATACTGAACAATGACATCCACCATCCCTTTCCCTGCTTGCAGCCAAGCTTATAATTAACACCTTCGGCTGGACGCAGTGTCATGTCTGTAATCCCAGCACTTTGGGAGGCCAAGGTGGGTGGATCATTTGAGGGCAGTCCGAGACCAGCCTGGCCAACAGGAGACCCCCATCTCTACTAAAAATGCAAAAATTAGCCAGGCCTGGTGGTGCATGCCTATGGTCTCAGCTACTTGGGAGGCTGAAGCAGGCAACTCACATGACTCGAGAGGTGGAGGTTGCAGTGAGCCGAGATCATGCCACTGCACTCCAGCCTGAGTAACAGAGTAAGACTCTGTTAAAAAAAAAAAAAAATTGTAGGTCAGGCGCGGTGGCTCACGCCTGTAATCCCCACACTTTGGGAGGTCGAGGTGGGTGGATCACAAGGTCAAAAGTTCGATACCAGCCTGGCCAAGAGGGTGAAACCCCATCTCTATTAATAACACAAAAATCAGCCAGGCACGGTGGTGGGCACCTGTAATCCCAGCTACTCAGGAGGCTGAGGCAGAAGAATTGCTTGAACCTGGGAGGTGGAGGTTGCAGTGAGTCAACTGCACCACTGCACTCCAGCCTGGGTGACAGAGCAAGACTCCATCTCAAAAATAAAATAAAATAAAATAAAATAAAATAAAATAAAATATAAAATAAAATTAAAATAAAACTAAATTAAAATAAAATAAAATAAAAATAAAATAAAATTAAAATAAAATAAAAATAAATAAATAACAAATAAAAAAATTAAAAAATTACCACCTTCATCTCAATCCCACCCCATGCCAGAAGGAGTTGGAGGGTATCTCTTTTGTCTGGGGAAAACTGATCAACCTAAGGGAAAAGGCCTTCAGAGATGCACACAGCTAGATTCCCTGGTGAAATCTGCCCCAAAAGCCTACAGTGAAGCCTTCAAGTTATAAGTCCTCATGCTTACATATAAAAGCTTCTGGCTGGGTGTGGTGGCTCACATCTGTAATCCCAGCACTTTGGGAAGCCGAGGTAAGGCAGATCACCTGAAGTCAGGAGTTTGAGACCAGCCTGACCAGCATGGTGAAACCCCATCTCTACTAAAAATTCAAAAAGTAGCCAGGCGTGGTGGTGCACGCCTGTAATCCCAGCTACTCTGGAGGCTGAGGCAGGAGAATCACTTTAACCCAGGAGACAGAGGTTGCAGTGAGCTGAGATTATGCCATGCACTCTAGCCTAGGCAACAGAGTGAGACCCTGTCTCAAAAAAAAAAAAAAAAAAAAGGCTTCTAAAATTAGCTTTTTAGGGCCCTGCTCTTAAATATAAACAGACAATAAAGAATCTCTTGACATTTGAGGAAAGGCTCCAACATGACAGTGACCAAAAATACAAAGAAAAAAGGATCTTAGAAGAAACACAGTGTAAGCAGATAAAAATCTTAAACCACATTATCCTCAAAAAATGTTGAGCCTCCAGGATACTATTAAAAAGAAAGGAAACATGCAGAGAACAAAAGAAGCTTTTGGAAATTAAAAAGGGAACATGCAGAGAACAAAAACAAGCTCTTGGAAATTAAAAATATGACAGCAGAAATGAAAAACAAAATCAATAGGTGACACAAAAAGTTGGTTGGTCTTGTAGGCCACAGTAAGGACTCTGGGCTTTTACTTTCAGCAGGAAGCCACTGGAAGTTTGACAGAACGATGTGACTTGATTTACTCAGACTACCTACTGAGAAGATACTGACTAGGGGCAAGACAGGAAGCAGGAGACCAATGAGGAGCCACTGGAGTCACTCGGGGGAGAGATGCTGATGGCTTGGACCGGGTGGTAGCTACTGGAGGTCTGAAAAGTGGCTGGATTCTGAATGCATTTTGAAGGTTGAAGCAACATGATTTTGGCGTTTGGCATTTTAAATTGGGGTGTAAAAGAACAAGAGGTGTGAAGGATGACTTCACCGTTTCTGACCTGAGCACTTGGAAGGATGGAGTTTCCACTAACTGAGAGGGGGAAGATGACGATTTCAGTTTCGGACATACTATTGTGTGACACCCAGTGGAGTTATCACATATGTAAAAGTCCAGAGTTTCAAGGCAGAGGTCTTGGCTGGGCATACCCGTCTGAGAATCACTGTGAGATTTAATGAGATTTCGGTTGTGAGGCAGCTAGAGAAGCAGTGCAAAGACTAGGTGTTGGGATATTTAGATGAGGAAGAATCAACAAAGGAGAGTTAGAAGGGGCAGTCAAACAGGTAGGAGAAAAAACACAAGAGGATGGTAACTAGAACCTGGGAGAAGAAAGGGATTCTAGAAGAAGGAAATGATGAACTCTCTAATGCTACCTGGTAGGTCAAGTTAAAGAAAGTTTAGGAATTCATCATTGATTTTAGCAAATTTAGTGACTTTAACAAAAACAGGAGAAATTCATCATTTGAAACACAGTAGAGGCTGCAGCAGTCAGGGACATTTCTGAAGTGAGGATCTTTGATGCCTAGGTGCTACCCAAGCCATATATGAAGCTACCTTAATATGTGATTGTGCCATTCACAGCAAAGTAGTTAGAAATCAATCTCCTGAAGACCGCTAGAACTGAATACCCACACCCCAATTTCGACCTGCAGGCATTGCCCCATGACTCCCACTAAAACTCATTAAGAAGCTGTGTCCTTAAGGACTGAAGAAAAATTATTCTCTAGAGAAAAATAAAATGGAAATTGTACTTAAAAAAAAAAAAAAAAAAAGGTTAAGGCTGGGAGCAGTGGCTCATGCCTGTAATCCCAGCACTTTGGGAGGCTGAGGCGAGTGGATCATCTGAGGTTAGGAGTTCTAGACCAACCTGACCAACATGGTGAAACCCCGTCTCTACTAAAAATACAAAAAATAGCCGGGCATGGTGGCACATGCCTGTAGTCCCAGCTACTTGGGAGGCTGAGGCAGGAGAATTGCTTGAACCTGGGAGGCGAAAGTTGCAGTGAGCCAAGATCGCGTCATTGCACTCCAGCCTGGGCAACAAGAGCGAAACTGTGTCTCAAAAACAAACAAACAAACAAAAAAACAAAGCTAAAACTTTAAACACATAAAGGCATTATTCTGCAGTTTGTGGTACGATATTATTCCCGCCTAACACTCCTAAAATTGAGAAATAAATAACTCAGTAGAGAAAAAGCCTAAAAACAAAGATCAGGATGCCCAATGTTCCCCCAAGTAACAAACAACCTACTTGATTTTAACAGATTGATATTTGATATTGATAGATATTAGAAAATAACAATCCCTTCACAAGTTTCTAAGTCAATGGAAACACAGTATTAGAATTCTAATTCTGGTAGCTGCTTAGAAAACAAATATTCTCACTCTATCATTCTGTAATTTGCAAAACTGAGGCCTACAGGCATAACTATCCTCAGATCAAACAATTAGCTAGGGCCTGGGTTAGAACCAAAGCTCAGGTCTCCTTAATTCTAGTCCAGTATTCTTTCCTCTACACCCGGCTATCACTGAAGAGCGAAGACGTGAAAAACAGCATAATGCAAATGTTTTAAAGCAGTGTGGCAGTGTTAGCTAGCAGTCACTGGCTAACCCGACACCCACTGCCAAGCCCTTTTTCTCATAAGTATCCACTACAGAGGCCAGAAAGGTTTCTTTCCCAAACTCCTCTGTAGCTAAAGGTGGCCAGTGACAAAGCACTGGCCAATGAGGCAGAAGCAGAATGCAGTGGGGAACTTCCAGGGAAGTTTTCTTTCCTGATAAAGAGATCAAACTGACGCCACTCTTACCCCCACCTTCCTGTGTAAAGCTAGAATAGTCATCCTGCAACTACGAAGTGTTACCTATGAGGATAAAGGGCCAATGTGCTAAGGATGTTGAACTAGAAAGGTACTAGAAGCCTGAGTCTAAAACGACATCACTGTACAGCTGAAGCAATACCAATAACTGCCAATCTCCAGGTGACTTGTTAAAAAAAAGTAAATCCCCTCATGCCTGTAATCCTAACACTTTGGGAGGCAGAGCA
The DNA here is from genome assembly GCF_006542625.1 of Nomascus leucogenys. NCBI lineage: Eukaryota > Metazoa > Chordata > Mammalia > Primates > Hylobatidae > Nomascus > Nomascus leucogenys. Next base: position 58,780,582 of record NC_044387.1, on the reverse strand, counting down.
GGGAAGATCACTTGAGCGCAGGAGTTCAAGACCAGCCTGGAAAACATAGTGAGACCCTGTTTCTAAAAGTAAAAAAAAGTTAATTAAAAAAAAAAAAAACAGAAAAAAACAAATCTCAATTTGTTTCAGCCACTGTTAGACTTTCTCTTAGAGTCAATGTACTTCTAATATACAATCAGCATTTCCCAAGGACTTGGAAGGCATTATTTGAAAAGAGGTTCCCAGTCAAATATGGCTCAAATACAGATAAATAAAATTGCGTAAAAAATGGATTTTAGGGCCAGGCACGGTGGCACATGCCTGTAATCCCAGCATTTTGGGAGGCCAAGGCAGGTGGATCACTTGAGGTCAGGAGTTTGAGACCACCCTGGCCAACATGGTGAAACCCTGCCTCTACTAAAAACACAAAAAATTAGCAGGGCGTGATGGTGTGCACCTTTAATCCCAGCTACTCAGGAGGCTGAGGCAGGAGAATTGCTTGAGCCCAGAAGGTGGCGGTTGCAGTGAGCCAAAATCGTGCTACTGCACTCCAGCCTGGGCAACAAGAGCAAAACTTCGTCTCAAAAATAAATAAATAAATAAAATGGATTTTAGGAAAATAGTGGAGGTAGCAATACAGTTTTCAATCTTTGGATCCCTGAGTAGCATCTGAGGAACCTAACAACAGGAGAACCCCAAAATAGCCAATGAGCAGTTGTTGGAAGGTACAGAGGCCCAATTTGAGACTAGCAGCTGAAACTATGAGTTTTATCCTCTCCAGCACCAGGGCTCATATAAGAACTGAAACAGCTAGAGCAGTCCAGCCCCTAGGGAATCTCAAAACTGATCTGCCAGGGTACCCTTCTAGGACAGGGCTTCATATGGAGGAGAAACAGCCACGGGTAGAAAAAAATTTAAGCAGGAGAGGGTCAAAAGAGACAAGGAAAAAGAAGATCCAGACCAAGTGTGGTAAGGGAACAAAACCAGGATACCCCATAAAAAAAGTCACTATATTTTTGAACCCTAAACAAAAACAACAGAAGAAGGAGTTCTATGAAATTAGTAAAACTTAACCGAAACTTGACTCACTCTAAAAGTTCAAGATGATAAGGCAGGCGTGGTGGCTTGTGCCTACAGTCTCAGCTACTTGGGAGTCTGAGGCAGAAGGATTAATTGAGCCCAGGAGTTCAAGGCTGCAGTGAGCTATGATCACACCACTGCAGGGCAATACAGCGAGACCTCGTCTCTAAAAAATATATAGACACATAAATTTAAAAATTAAAATTCAGGAAAACTAATTTCACATAAAAATAACCAATAAAATTAGCCGAGCATGGTGGTGCACATCTGTAATCCCAGCCACTTGGCAGGCTGAGGCAGGAGAGGCAGTAGAATCGCTTGAATCTAGGAGGCAGAGGTTGCAGTGAGCCGAGATCGTGCCACTGCACTCCAGCCTGGGCAACAGAGCGAGACACTGTCTCAGCAAAAAGAAAAAAAGAAAAAAAAAAGGCCGGGCGTGGCGGCTCACGCCTGTAATCCAAACACTTTGGGAGCCAAGGGCGGGCGGATCACAAGGTCAGGAGTTCGAGACCAGCCTGACCAACATGGTGAAACGCTGTCTCTACTAAAAATACAAAAATTAGCTGGGTGTGGTAGCACGCATCTGTAATCCCAGCTACTTGGGAGGCTTAGGCAGGAGAATCGCTTGAACCCAGGAGGCAGAGGTTACAGTGAGCCGAGATCGTGCCATTGCACTCCAGCCTGGGCAACAGAACAAGTGACACTCTGTCTCAAAAAAAAAAAAAAAAAAAAGCAATAAAAAAGCATTTGAGGCCGGGCACAGTGGCTCATGCCTGTAATCACGGCACTTTAGGAGGCTGAGTTGGGCAGATCACCTGAGGTCAGGAGTTCGAGACTAGCCTGGCCAACAAGGTGAAACCCTGTCTCTACTAAAAATAAAAAAATTGGCTGGGTGTGGTGCCTGTAGTCACAGCTATGTGGAAGGCTGAGGCAGGAGAATTGCTTGAACCCAGGAGGCGGAGGTTGCACTGAGCTGAGATCATGCCACTGCACTCCAGCCTGGGCAACAGGGTGAGATGTGGTCTCGGGGAAAAAAAAAAGCATTTGAAGTTATATGAGGAAAGAAGATAAGGAGTAGAATAACATGCATATAAACACAAGTATGCCAGAAAGATTTGTTCACAAAAAAGAAAAAAAAAAACCTTGTTTACAATCTCAAAATGAGATAAAAGATTATAAGAAAATAAATTCAAAGCTTCTGAAAACTAAGACAAGCAATGAATCTTCAAAAGAGCAAAAATTAGACTAACAGCTTAGAAATGGAAGCCATAGGAATACCTTTGAGGTGCTGGGAAAAAAACAGCAGCCCAGACTTCCATACCCAGTGAAAATATCCTTCCAAGGTGAAGATGGAATTAGACAGACAAAATCTGAGAGAATTTCTCATCAGCAGACCTACCCGAAAGAAAATACTCTGGGACATTCTGATAGGAGAAGGAAAATTATCACAGATAGAAACCTGGAAATGTGAGAAGAAAGAAAAAAGGCAACAGAAAGGGTAAATATTTGCTGTAATGTTGGGGCAAAAAAAGAAAAACAAATGAAAAAGGAAGGGTAAATAGGGTAAATATGTGAATAAATCTAAATAAATATTGGCTATATAAAATGAGAATAATAGGCTGGGCGCAGTGGCTCAGGCCTGTAATCCCACCACTTTGGGAGGCCGAGGCGGGTAGATCACCTGAGATCAGGAGTTCAAGACCAGCCTGGCCAACATGGTAAAACCTTGTCTCTACAAAAATACAAAAATTAGCTGGGTGTGGTGGCTCGCACCTGTAATCCCAACTACTCAGGAGGCCGAGGCTTGAATCCAGGAGGTGGAGGTTGCAGTGAGATGAGATTGTGCCACTGCACTGCAGCCTGAGCGACAGAGCGAGACTGTCTCAAAAAATAAAATAGAATAAAATGAGAGTAATAATGCTTTATAGATTTAAAAATATACACAAAGAGAGGGAGATGGGCAGAGCTAAAGTATTCTAAGGACTCTGTCTTATCTAGAAAGAGGGTAAAGAACCAATTAACATTAGATTCTGGTAAGTTACAAATATACATTCGTATTTGAATGAAAACACACATTCACATTTGTAACTTATCAGGACAGTCAGTAAAGGAAGAGTAAAAGAGAATATAACTTCTAAGGTAACAGTGGAGAAGTCAATAGAATATGCAATGAATTAAACAAAAAAGAGAGAATTCTGACAATAGCAATTTAGATCAATTCTCCCAATGAACAACAAAAAAAGCAGAGCAAAAAAATTTATTTAAGGCACTAAAGAGCTACCAAGGCAGTGAAGGATGACATGCCCAAGATTCAGGAGAAGAAGGTAAAATAGAGGTGAACAATGCCTAGCACTTGCAGCTGGGACGGGCTACAGCTGAAAACAAGGGGGTAACATGATCAGCTCAGCTGCCCTGCTTGCTTTCGGTCACTTGCTGCTTTTTTTTTTCTTTTTCTTTGAAGCTGAAGGCCACACCACTGAACGCTAAAACTTTTTTTTTTTTTTTTTTTTTTTTGAGACAGATTCTCTTTCTGTTGCTCAGGCTGGAGTGCAGTCGTGTGATCTTGGCTCACTGCAACCTCTGCCTCCTGGGTTCAAGCAATTCTCCTGCTTCAGCCTCCCTAGTAGCTGGGATTACCGGCACCTGCCACCATGCCCGGCTAATTTCTTTGTATTTTCAGTAGAGACAGAGTTTCACCATGTTGGCCAGGTTGGTTTCAAACTCCTGACGTCAAGTAATCCGCCTGCCTTGGCCTCCCAAAGTGCTAGGATTACAGGCGGGAGCCACCACACCCAGCCTGAACACTAAAACTTAACCTTCATTGGCTACTTTGTAGATAACATTCATAGGTCACCATGGCAATGGTCACTTCAGTTATTCTTCAGGAACCTGGGCTAGCTCCTGTACAGTTCAAACTGATAGAGACCACCAACCCTTCAACTGGGCCTGTGAAGGAGCCCAAGAGGGTCTTTTGATGCCTGAGGGTCAAAAACTCCACCTTCGGATCATGTTAATGCCTCTATTTTCTGTACATGTGTCCTATGACATGCCATGAACCCTGACTACACTTGTGCGCAATGAATGTTACTTCATTTTCCCCACTGCCAATCACCTTTCCCCACACCTTAAACCACCCCACTTCCCTAACCCACAAATATCCCTAAGGCTTATCTTTGGGGAGGCCGGTTTGAGACCTATTCTCCCACCTCCTTGCTCAGTGGCCTTGCAAGTAAGTTTTTTCTCTTTTGCAAAACCTGTGTCACAGTGATTGATTTACCACACATGGGCAGAATGGACCTAGACCTGGCCGGTAACACAGCCACATCAGGAGCTTCACTGTAAACATACAAAAAGGAGCAGATGGAACAGCAGGGCCCCTCATAAAGTATAGAAAGAAAAGATTTCAGGGGGGAGGGATAGCATTAGGAGATATACCTAATGCTAAATGACGAGTTAATGGGTGCAGCACACCAACATGGCACATGTATACATATGTAACGAACCTGCACGTTGTGCACATGTACCCTAAAACTTAAAGTATAATAAAAATAAAAAAATAAAAAGATTTCAGAAAACACACACAGGCCAAGTTTGCTTGAGACATTGAATGAAGGAGTCAGACTGTCAAAAAATGAAACAGGAAAGATTACAGGAAGGGAAAGAAAAGGGGAGAGGGGAGCAGGAGGGAACCCAAGACATTTCAGTTTTTAAGAAGTGCTTACATTCTCAAAGGCTGCCAATTCTCCTTTTGAAACATACCTTGCACTGGTCCCTTCTCTCCAGTTCCCCTGCCTTCTGTACGGTGTCCCTGACTCCTGTGACTCTCTTGCAGTCCACTCTCAGCACTGCAGCTAAAGCAATTATAACCCAAAACCACAGCAATCGGCAGCATTGGTCTATACGAAATGAAGCTATGACAGAGGGATTTGCTCCTCGCTAAAATTTCACTTCCTTTGCCAAAGCCAATTTTTTTCCCCAGGTTCTGCACTTGATCAAGCCAATCTGTCACTCTCACCAGTGCCCTGAAAGAGCTCAATTACTTCTCTTGGGCAAACACTTTTCCCAGAGAGATCTTATCTATCTTGGTTTACTTAAGTATGATTCTTTTTTATTCTTATTTTTATTCATTTATTTATTTTTTTTGAAAAAATACATTTTTTTCAAAATTTATTTTGAAATAAATTTTTGAGTCTCACTCTGTTGCCCAGCCTGGAGTGCAATGGCGCGATCTCGGCTCACCACACCTATGCCTCCGGGGTTCAAGTGGTTCTCCTGCCTCAGCCTCCCGAGTAGCTGGGATTATAGGCGTATGCCACCACGCTCAGCTAATTTTTTTTTTTTTTGAGAGGGACTTTCACTCTTGTTGCCGAGGCTGGAGTGCAACAGCGCAATCTTGGGTCATCACAACCTCTGCCTCCGGGGTTCAAGCAATTCTCCTGCCTCAGCCTCCCAAGTAGCTGGGATTACAGGCATGTGCCACCACGCCTGGCAAAATTTTTTTTTTTTTTTTTTGAGATGGAGTCTCGCTTTGTCACCTAGGCTGGAGTGCAGTGGCGCGATCTCAGCTCACTGCAAGTTCCACCTCCCAGGTTCACGCCATTCTCCTACCTCAGCCTCCCGAGTAGCTGGGATTACAGGCGCCCGCCACTATACCCGGCTAATTTTTTGTAATTTTTAGTAGAGACGGGGTTTCACTATGTTAGCCAGGATGGTCTCGATCTCCTGACCTCGTGATCTGCCCGCCTCGGCCTCCCAGAGTGCTGGGATTACAGGTGTGAGCCATCGCGCCCAGCCCTGGCTAATTTTGTATTTTTAGTAGAGACGGGGTTTCTCCATGTTGGTCAGGCTGGTCTTGAACTCTCAACCTCAAGTGACCCGCCCACCTTGGCCTCCCAAAGTGCTGGGATTACAGGCATGAGCCTCCATGCCTGGCTGCTCAGCTAATTTTTGTAGAGACAGGGTTTCACCAGGTTGGCCAGGCTGGTCTCGAACTCCTAACCTCAGGTGACTCGCCCGCCTCGGCCTCTGAAAGTGCTGGGTTTATAGGCGTAAGCCACCATGCCCTGCCTGATTCTTTCATTTGGTCACTTGCTTGTTATGTTTTCTTTCTTTCTTTTTCTTTGAAGCTGAAGGCCACAGTAGCTAAAGGCCACACCATTGAACACTAAAACTTAACCTTCGCTGGCTACTTTGTAGATAACATTCACAGCTCACCATGAATGCAGCTGCAGTCAACTAACAGGTATGAAGTTACCACTGTATTACATGGTTATATTAGGGACTGCTTCTGCCTACTGGAGGCTGGGGAGGAACAAGAGAGGAATGTAACAGCACAAGCCATAATGAAGTTTATATACAGGCTTAATATAAAAGAAAACCCTAGAATGAACTCAATACAGTTATGTTGTTCTGAGCTAATACTACCTGGCTTTGGAGAAATAGGAATACTTTTACACTGTTGGTGGGACTGTAAACTAGTTCAACCATTGTGGAAGTCAGTGTGGCGATTCCTCAGGGATCTCGAACTAGAAATACCATTTGACCCAGCCATCCCATTACTGGGTATATACCCAAAGGACTATAAATCATGCTGCTATAAAGACACATGCACACGTATGTTTATTGCGGCACTATTCACAATAGCAAAGAGTTGGAACCAACCCAAATGTCCAACAACGATAGACTGGATTAAGAAAATGTGGCACATATACACCATGGAATACTATGCAGCCATAAAAAATGATGAGTTCGTGTCCTTTGTAGGGACATGGATGAAACTGGAAAACATCATTCTCAGTAAACTATCGCAAGGACAAAAAACCAAACACCGCATGTTCTCTCTCATAGGTGGGAATTGAACAATGAGATCTCATGGACACAGGAAGGGGAACATCACACTCTGGTGACTGTTGTGGGGTGGGGGGAGGGGGGAGGGACAGCATTAGGAGATACACCTAATGCTAAATGACGAGTTAATGGGTGCAGGAAATCAACATGGCACATGGATACATATGTAACAAACCTGCACATTGTGCACATGTACCCTAAAACCCTAAAGTATAAAAAAAAAAAAAAAAAAAAATACTACCTGGCTTTAGAGGGAAATACTCTTCCAAAAGTCATTCGAATCCATAAATTTAAGAACTTTCTGGCCACGCATCTGAAAGAAGGAAAAAAGGGATATACATATTTTTAAATTCCATTTGGCTTACATCATCGGTTTTCTGGAAAGGAAAGGAAGCCTTTAAGGTCTCAGGGGGAGGGACGTTAGTATGAATCAAAAGGCGGTATCATAGCTAATTTTGCATCATACAGGGCATAAGATGGGGCAGATTTATAAAGCTAAAATCAAGCAGATTATTTTAAAAAAATATTTTCAATATAAATTGTCAATGAAGAGATAAAAACTTCAAAACTGAGGTACAGGAAGTACATCATAATTCTTTTGTTCATATTATTCTTCCAGCCTAAAATGCCCGGCAAATGCCTGAACCTTCTCCAATGTAAACAGAGTGAGCAGCTGCGTACTCTCAGCACTCTGTTCAAACCCCTCCTGTAATGTTATGACACCATATCACAGTGATCAGCTCACAGGGTGTCTGTCATTCCCTCTGCACTGTGAGTCCCTGAAAGCAGAAATTGGTGCTTTATAGTACCTCCGGTACCTAGCACAGTGCCTGGTATACGCACAAAGGTGGCTTGTCTTTTTTTTTTTTTTTTTTTTTGAGACACAGTTTTGCTCTGTCGCCCAGGTTAGAGTACAGTGGCCCAATCTCTGCTCACTGCAAGCCCCGCCTCCCGGGTTCACTGCCATTCTCCTGCCTCAGCCTCCCGAGTAGCTGGTAGCTGGGACTACAGGCGCCCGCCACTGTGCCTGGCTAATTTTTTGCATTTTTAGTAGAGACCGGGTTTCACTGTGTTAGCCAGGATGGTCTCGATCTCCTGACCTCGTGATCCACCCACCTCGGCCTCCCAAAGTGCTGGGATTACATGCATGAGCCACCATGCTTGGCCAAAGGTGGCTTGTCTTACAGAGTGAAACCTTGAGCTCAACTTAAAACACACCTTCTCCTGCCCTTTATCTGGCTTATTCTTACATTATCCTCCAGGGCTCAGCTTAAACTCCACTTCCTCCAGAGAGTAACTGCTGGCTATACTATTGTGGCTGTTCTCGCCATATTTGCCTGTGGTACCACATCCTTCTCCTCTCATTGCACTAATCTCACTTTATTGTTGTGGCTTAACAGTCTATCAAGCCTACCTGATTTTAAACTCTCATTAAGTCATAAACCAAGATGATCTTATTCACTTTATATGCTCAGCATTTAGCGTAACACCTGGCATCGGTAAGCACCAGATAAATCTGTTGTTGTTTTGAGACGGAGTCTTATTCTCACCCAGGCTGGAAGGCAGTGGAGCAATTTCAGCTCACTGCAACCTCGGCCTCCCAGGTTCAAGCAATTCTTGTGCCTTAGCCTCCCAAGTAGCTGGGATTACAGGTGTGCACCACCACACCCAGCTAATTTTTTGTATTTTTAGTGGAGACGGGGTCTGGAACTCCTGACCTCAGATGATCCACCTGCCTCAGCCTCCCAAAGTGCTGGGATTATAGGTATGAGCCACCACACCTGGCCTGATAAATTTTTGAATGAAGAAATGGATGTCTTCAATATACCTAATCAAGAGTAGCAGAAGTGTTACAGCTATTCCAGAATTCACCAGAAAATCCAGGAAAAAACAGTAGCAAAAAGAGTAGTTCCTTCTTTCTTGGACCACGTTAGACTTTTTCTGGAAGAATCTTGATAGCGTCATATTGCAAGGCACAAGTGGAGAAATGAAAACACTCAATGACAGATTTTATGTCTGCAGATTCCTGAATATCCTTTTCATCTGAACATTCTACTATAAAGAACAGGCATCAAGATCTCCCACTAATTGTGATGGGAGAATAAGAATCATTCCCTCATTTTAACCAAGAAGGGAGAACAAAAGAAAAGTACCCATAGACTGGTGGCCACTCATAAGCTCACCTGATGCGCAGTTCTCTTAACTGGACCTGTCGGGTACAAGTATGTGTGCCACGATACTGCACTAGATGACTGGTACTAGGTAACTCCCTCCGGATCCCAAAGGATGCAGAAAACTTCTTGTTGGTTAGTGTCTTTGCAGAATAAGGTTTCTTAACTGCACCATCCTTAAAATACCTTAAATTTGAGGAGGAAGGAGGCAAGGAGAGAATAAAGTTAGCTCTGCATGTGATGCAAATACTTTTAATATACAAGCAAAATTAAACAGATAAGCTCATTGAGACTGACAATACCTATGCTTCAAGGATAATAAGCAGCCCAATCTGACAGAAATATTGGCCAACCACTAGAGGTGGGTACTGCTGGGTGAGCTCTAGGCAGGAACTACAGAGCTGTAGGGTACCCCCTGGAGTCATTAGGTCTAACACAGTTTTCTTTTGTTTGAGACAGGTTCTCACTCTGTTGCCCTGGCTGGAGTGCAGTGGTGCGATCTCAGCTCACTCAACCTCCGCCTCCCAGGTTCAAGCAATTCTCCTGCCTCAGCCTCCCTAGTAGCTGGGACTACAGGCACCCACCACCGTGCCCAGCTAAGTTTTGTATTTTTAGTAGAGACGCGGTTTCACCATGTTGGCCAGGCTGGTCTTGAACTCCTGACCTCAGGTTATCCACCCACCTCAGCCTCCCAAAGTGCTGGGATTACAGGCTTGAGCCACCGCACCCGGCCAATTTTTTATTTTTATTTTTTTAGAGACACGGTCTCACTATATTGCCCAGGCTAGTCTCAAACTCCTGGGCTCAAGTAATCTTCTTGCCTCAGCCCCCCAAAGGGGTGGCATTACAGACATGCACCACTGTACCTGGCCTGATCTCACTCTTGATCTCTTGCTTCAGAATATCTGCACTGAGGGTAAAGCACACGTATGTATATACAAACACACACACAAAGTTTAATATACTTTTTTTTAAATTTTATTTTTTGTTTTCTTGAAATAGGGTCTTGCTATGTTGCCTAGGCTGGTCTTGAACTCCTGGGCTTAAGCAATCCTCCCAACTAAGCCTTCCAAAATGCTGGGATTACAGGTGTGAGCTACCACACTCAGTCTCCTAGATTTTATTTTATTTATTTATTTTTTTTTTTTTTGAGACGGAGTCTTGCTGTTGCCCAGGCTGGAATGCAGTGGCACAATCTCGGCTCACTGCAAGCTCTGCCTCCCGGGTTCACGCCATTCTCCTGCCTCAGCCTCCCGAGTAGTTGGGACTACAGGCGCCCACCACTGCGCCCAGCTAATTTTTTGTATTTTTAGTAAAGACGGGGTTTCACCGTGGTCTCAATCTCCTGACCTCGTGATCCACCCGCCTCGGCCTCCCAAAGTGCTGGGATTACAGGCGTGAGCCACCGCGCCCGGCCAGATTTTATTTTTTAAGAACAATTTGAAGTTTACTGCAAAATTGTGAAGAACGAACAGACTGTTCCCACATACCCCTTTTTCTTTACACACACACAGCTGTATATGCTAAAATGAATATGTTTAAAGAAATGAAAGTCAAGCGTGAACATATTTGCAGGGCACGGGGTAACTATAAAAAGTAAGGTAGAAGCATTAATCACAACAGCCAAAAGGTAGAAGCAATCTAATTTTTTTTTTTAAAGACAGGTTCTTGGCCAGGTACAGTGGCTCATGCCTGTAATCCCAGCACTTTTGGAGGCCAAGGCGGGAGGATCACCTGAGGTCAGGAGTTTGAGACCAGCCTGGCCAGCACAGCGAAATCTCATCTCTACTAAAAATACAAAAATCAGCCGGATGTGGTGGTGGGTGCCTGTAATGATCTCAGCTACTTGGGAGGCTGAGGCAGGAGAATCGCTTGAACCCAGGAGGCGGAGGTTGCGGTGAGCCATGCCATTGCACTCCAGCCCAGGCAACAGGACAGGACAAGACAGGACAGGAAGAAAGAAAAAAATAAGATTCCCTGATAGTTCCAACATAGGTATTGATGGCGAGGCATGGTAGCTCACGCCTGTAATTCCAGCACTTTGAGAGGCTGAAGCAGGCGGATCACCTGAGGTTAAGGAATTTGAGACCAGCTTGGACAACACGGTGAAAACCCGTCTCTACTCAAAATACAAAAATTAGCCAGGTGTGGTGGCACACGCCTGTAGTCCCAGCTACTCGGGAGGCTGGGGCACGAGAATCGCTTGAACCCAGGGGGCAGAGGTTGCAGTGAGCTGAATGCACTCCAGCCTGGGCGACAAAGTGACACTCTGTCTCAACAACAACAACAAAACATAGGTATTGATATGGTTTAGCTGTGCCCCCACCCAAATGGCATCTTCAGTTGTAGCTCTCATAATCCCCACATGTCATGGGAGGGACCTCATGGAAAGTGATTAGATTATGGGGGTAGTTCCCCCATGCTGTTCTCATGATAGTGAGTGAGTTTCCACGAGATCTGATGGTTTTATATGGGGCTTTCCCCCACTTCACTCTGCACTTTCTTGCCTGCCACCATGTGAAAAAGGACGTGTTTGCTTCCCCTTCCACCATGATTGTAAGTTCCTTGAGGCCTCTCTAGAAATGCACAACTGTGAGTCAATTAAATTTCCTTCCTTTATAAATTACTTATCTCAGATATTTCTTCATAACAGCATGAGAACGATCTAATACAGGTATCATATTTGAGTATGGTACTGTTCACTGCTTTGCTTCTATAAAATTACCTTGTACTACTCCCAAAAAATAAAACTTAAATCTAATTAAGTCTCTAAATCGAGTTACCAATTTGCAGAAAAAGGTTGAGAACAGAGGATGAAAGAACATGCTAAAATGCACAGGCCCTATAAAAATACCAGTGACATTCTTCACATAAATAGGAAAACATCTTAAAAATTGTATAGGACTACAAAAGACCCCAATAGCCAAAGTGATCCTGAGCAAAAAGAACAAAGCTGGAGGCATCACACCACCAGACTTCAAAATAAACCACAAAGCTGTAGTAACCAAAACAGCATGGTACTGGCATAAAAAAAACAGACACATAGGCCAATGGAATAGAACAGAGAGTATCAAGTTATTAAGCTACTTTATCTGTCTGTCTGTCTGTCTGTCTATCTATGTATCTATCTATCTATCTATCTGCGACAGAGTCTCATTCTGTTGCCCCACTGGAGTACAGGGATGCAATCACGACTCACTGCATCCTCGACCTCCCAGATTCAGGTGATCTTCCCACCTCAGCCTCCTGAGGAGCTGCAGCTACAAGTGCATGCTACCACCTGGCTAATTTTTGGTAGAGATGGGGTTTTGCCACATTGCGCAAGATGGTCTTGAACTCCTAGGCTCAAGTGATCTGCCTATCCTGGTGTCCCAAAGTGCTGAGACTACAGGTGTGAGCCATCGCACCCAGTGCCAATTTGTTTTTGACAAAGGCTCCAAGAACATTGGGGAAAGGACACCCTCCTTAATAAATGGTGCTGGGAAAAGTGAATATTTGGGCCGGGTGCGGTGGCTCACGCCTGTAATCCCAGCACTTTGGGAGGCCGAGGCGAGCGGATCACGAGGTCAGGAGATCGAGACCATCCTGGCTAACATAGTGAAACCCCGTCTCTACTAAAAATACAAAAAATTAGCCGGGCAAGATGGCGGGCGCCTGTAGTCCCAGCTACTCGGGAGGCTGAGGGAGGAGAATGGCGTGAACCCCGGGGGGCGGAGCCTGCAGTGAGCCGAGATCGCGCCACTGCACTCCAGCCTGGGCGACAGCGAGACTCTGTCTCCAAAAAAAAAAAAAAAAAGAAAAAGAAAAGTGAATATTTACATGCAGAAAAATGAAACTAGACCCCCCACCTCTCACCCTATATAAATATCAACTCAAAATGGATCAAAGACCTAAATGTAAGATCCAATACTAGAAAACTACGAGAAGAAATACTTCAAACATCTAGGAAAAGATTTTATGAATAAAACATCAAAAGCACAGGCAACAAAAGCAAAAATAAACAAAATGGCATAATCTCAAAAGCTTCTGCTCAGCAAAGGAAACAATCAACAGAGTAAAAAGACAACCTATAGAATGAGATTACAGGCTGGGCGTGGTGGCTCATGCCTGTAATCCCAGCAGTTTCGGAGGCCAAGGTGGTCAGATCACTTGAGGTCAGGAGTTCAAGACCAGCCTGGCCAACATGGTGAAACCCCATCTCTACCAAAAATACAAAATTAGCTGGGCGTGGTGGCATGCACCTGTAATCCCAGTTACTCGGGAGGCTGAGGCAGGAGAATCACTTGAACCCGGGAGGTGGTGGTTGCAGTGAGCCAAGATTGTACCACTGCACTCATGACTGGGTGACAGAGTAAGACTCCATCTCAAAAAAAAAAAGAATGAGATTACAAACATTACAAAAAATATGTGCAAACTATCTGACAGGGGATTAATATGCAGAATAGAACTCAAACATCTCAACAGTAAAAAAAAAAAAATCCAATTAAAAAAGGGGCAACTTTGGGAAGCTGAGGCAGGCAGATGGCTTCAGTCCAGGAATTTAACACTAGCCTGGGCAACATGACAAAATCCTATCTCTACAAAAAATTAGCCAAGCATGGTGGTGTATGCTTGTAGTCCCAGCTACTCCGGAGGCTGATCTGAGAGGATAGCTTGAGCCTGGGAGGCAGAGGTTGCAGTGAGCTGAGATCCCACCACTGTACTCCAGCCTGGGTGACAGAGTGAGACCCTGTCTCAAAAAAAAAAAAAGGTGGGGGGAGCAGATTCTCTGAATAGACATTTCTCAAAAGAAGACATACAAATGGCTAACAAATATACGAAAAAATGCTCAACATCACTATCAGGAAAATGCAAATGAAAACCACAATGAGGTGTCATCTTACTCGTTAGGTGGCTATTGTCAAAAAGACCAAAAAAAATAACAAATGCTGGCAAGGAAGCAGAGAAAAGGGAACACTTTTTATTTTTATTTTTATTTTTTGAGATGGAATCTCACTCTGTTGCCCAGGCTGGAGTGCAATGGCGCCATCTCGGCTCACTGCAACCTCCGCCTCCTGGGTTCAGGCAATTCTTCTGCCTCAGTCTCCCAAGTAGGTGGGACTACAGGTGCACGCCACCAAGCCCGGCTAATTTTTGTATGATTAGTAGAGACAGGGTTTCACCATACTGGCCAGGCTAGTCTCGAATCCCTGACCTGGAGTGCAATGGCACAATCTCAAAAAAAAAAAAAAAAAAAAAAAAAATAGTAGTCCTCGCCATGGTGTGCTATTGTGCGACTTAGGTTTAATACAAAAATCACTTGCTTAATCTACAAAGAACATTTACAATTGCCAATTAAAGAGTAGAATAGTAGAAATACATCAAGATTTGGAGTAAAAAAGCACCCTGATTCCACAGATTTGAAGTTTATGGCAAATCACTTGATTTCTTCCTACCCTCAGTATCCTCCCCTGTAAATGGAGATAACATTGCTTGGGGTTGTGGGAATCAAAGGAGATTAACGGACTTCACAGATTTGAAGTTTATGGCAAATCACTTGATTTTTCCTACCCTCAGTATCCTCCCCTGTGAATGGAAATAATATTGCTTGGGGTTGTGGGAATCAAAAGAGATAACGGACTTCACACTCTAAAGACAAACTGTTTACTATTCAGATATCTGAATTTCTAAGGTGTGATGACAGACTGGCTTGCTCTTCAGGCTCAACTTCATAAAATAAATTTATGGAACCACAATACATATATTGAATTTTGTTAACTTGGAAATTAAAACTGGATTTTTTCCTCCTGATTTGGGAGAGTGGTTTCTAATTTCTAAAACATAGCATCATCAGTTTATACATTTACACTGAAGGTGGGTGAGACTCTGGCCAAATACTGGTCATTTGTAAATGGCCCTCCTTAACAAGACAATCTGTACAGGAAATTACATTATAAAAAGAAAATATCACTGTATTTACTGGCAGTAGAAGGAATGTGAAGGAGCAAATAATTATCTATTACTAACAATGAGATATGTATCCTATGCCTGAATTTTCTGCTTTAAAAATATTTATTTTCTTATTATAAAAGCAATACAGCATATGTCCACACAAAAACTTGTACACAATGTTCACAGCAGCATAATTCACAATAGCCAAAAGGTGGAAACAACCCAAATGTTCATAAACTGATAATGGATAAAAAAAAATGGTCTATAGTTCACAATGGAATATTATAGAGCTATAAAAAGGAATAAGGCCGGGCACTGTGGCTCACACCTGTAATCCCAGCACTTTGGGAGGCCCAGGCGGGTGGATCACAAGGTCAAAAGATCAAGACCATCCTGGCCAACGTGGTGAAACCCCGTCTCTACTAAAAATACAAAAATCAGCTGGGCATGGTGGCGCATGCCTGTAGTCCTAGCTACTCGGGAGGCTGAGGCAAGAGAATTGCTTGAACATGGGAGGCGGAGGTTGCAGTAAGCTGACATCACACCACTGCACTCCAGCCTGGTGACAGAGCGAGACTCCATCTCAAAAGAAAAAAAAAAAGGAATAAAATTCTGACACAGAAACCTTGAAAACACTATGCTAACTGAAATAAGCCAGACGCAAACGGAAAAATATCATATGATTCCACTTACGTGAGATGTCTAGAACAGGCAAATTCTTAGAAACAGAAAGTATAATAAAGGTTATAAAGGGTTAGGGTAGGAGGAATGAGGAGATACCATTTAATGAATACAGAATTTCCACATGGGATGATGAAAAGTTTTGGGTATGGATAGTGGTGATGGTTACACATTGTCAATGTACTTAATGGTACTAAATTGTAAACTTAAAAACGGTTAAAATAGGCCGGGCGTAGTGGTTCATGCATGTAATCCTAGCACTTTGGGAGGCTGAGGCAGGTGGATCAGGAGTTCGAGACCAGCCTGGCCAACATGGTGAAAGACTGCCTCTACCAAAAATACAAAAATTATCCGGGCGTGGTGACACACGCCTGTAATCCCAGCTACCTGGGAGGCTGAGGCGGGAGAACCACTTGAACCCATGAGGTGGAGGTTGCAGTGAGCAGAGATCGTGCCACTGCACTTGAGCCTAGGCGACAAAGCAAAAGTCTGTCTCAAAAAAAAAGGGCCAGGTGCAGTGGCTCACACTTGTAATCCTAGCACTTTGGGAGGCCAAGGCAGGTGGGTCCCTTGAGGCCAGGAGTTCAAGACCAGTCTGGCCAACATGGTGAAACCCTGTCTCTACTAAAAATACAAAAAATTAGCCAAGCACGGTGACGCATGCCTACAGTCCCAGCTACTCGGGAGGCTGAAGCACAAGCAGCACTTGAACCTAGGAGGCGGAGGTTACAGCGAGCCAAGATCACGCCACTACCCTCCAGCCTGGGCAACACAGTGAGATTCTGTCTCAAAAAAAAAAAAAGGTTAAAATGAAATAGTAAGTTTTATGTTATATATATTTTACCACACACACACAAAACATAAACTCTCTGGGCAGTTTGAATCACCGTGCCACGAAGCAATAGGTGGTAGGATCTCACTGTGTGTCTGACTAGCCCTTTCTCTGCCTTGTTTGAGCTTCGGCAGAACTTGCAAGGCTGGTGGTAAGGCTGAGAAGGACACTGGAAAGGCCAGGACAAAGGTGGTTGTTTCCCGCTCACAGAGAGCCTCCTTACAGTTCCTGGTGGGCCATATTCATAGACAGACACCTGAAATGTAGGACGACCAGTCGTGGATGTGTGGGGTCGTGACTGCCACTGTGAACAGTGCAGCCATCCTTGGATACCTCACTGCAGAGATACTTGAAGTGACATCAAAGGCAATAAAAGATTTAAAGGTAAAGCTATGACCCCTCATCATCTGCAACCTGCTATTAGTGAAGAAGAATTGGACTCTGTCATCAAGGCTACAATTGCTGGTGATGGTGTCATTCCACACATTCGCAAGTCTCTGATTGGGAAGAAAGAACAACAGAAAACTATGTAAAGGATGCCTGGATTTCTTATTATCTCAGGTCTCCAATTAATCTAACAGCTCTCTAAGTGTTGGTGATTCCAGGGGAATACAGGCATGCCCCATGACACCTGGCTAATTTTTAAAAAAATTTTTATTAAAGACAAGGTCTCACTATGTTGTCCAGGCTGGTCTTGAACTCTACTTTTTTTTTTTTTTTTTTTAGACAGGGTCTGGCTCTGTTGCCCAGGCTGGAATGCAGTGGAACAATCACAAATTACACAGCCTTAGTCTCCCAGGCTCACATGATCCTCCCACCTCAGACTCCTGAGTAGCTGGTACTACAGGCAAGCACCACCACACCTGGCTATTTTTTTTTTTTACTTTTTGTAGAGACCGGGTCTTACTATGTTGCCCAGACTGGTCTCGAACTCCTGGACTCAAGGAATCCTCCCACCTCGACCTCCCAAAGTTCTGGGATTATAAGTGCCTGAGCCACCATGCCCAAATGGAAGTAGTGGATTTTGATTGAGATGACTATTTTTTAGATACTGCCTGGATTTTAATTATGATGCAGAAGTTATATCAACAAACATTTTGTTTTGTACATATATTACTTCCCCTCTGGCAATAGAGGTCATATCCCAAACTAAAAAAAAAAAAAACAACCCTCCGTGAATATTATAAGAGCCACTGAATTGCACACTTGAATGAATTGTATAATATGTGAATTATATCTCAATGAATTTTAAAAATAAGAAAGCAATATAGAACCATTTTAGGAAATCTGAAAAAATGTTGGTAACTATAAAGAAAACAATGAAAGTAGCTTATAATCCTGCTCAAAAAACCCACAAGCAAAGCTAAACTATACAGTGTTTAAGGATACACAGTTGGGTAATAAAACCATGAAGAAAAGTGAGAAAGTAATTACTATTCAAGTCAAGCTAGTAGTTTACTCTCTGAGGGGCGGTCAGTGGGTTTGGAAGGAAGTTCAGAAATGACTGCCAAGATCTTTTTTTTTTTTTTTTTTAAACAGGTGGTGGTTACAAAGGTGTCTGCCATATAATAATTCACTAGGGTACCCACTTGTTTTATGCCATTTTCTGTATTTGTGTTATATTTATCAGTAAATAATTTTTGGCCAGGCACAGTGACTTATGCCTGTAATCCCAGCACTTTGGGAGGCTGAGGCAGGTGGATCACTTGAGCCCAGCAGTTCAAGACCACCCTGGGCAACATGGTGAAACCCCATCTCTACCAAAAATACAAAAATTAGCCAGTGCCATAACCCAGTCTCAAAATTAATTAAAGTTTAAAATAAAAAAATTTTTGGCCAGGCAGTGACTCATGCCTATAATCCCAGCACTATTGGAGGCCAAGGTGGGTGGATTGCTTAAGGCTAGGAGTTGAGATCAGCTGGGCAACACAGAGAGACCCCCATCACTACAAAAAATTAAAAAATTAGGCCGGGTGCAGTGGCTCACGCCTGTAATCCCAGCACTTTGGAAAGCCAAGGCGGGTGGATCACCTGAAGTCAGGAGTTGGAGACCAGCCTGGCTAATATGGTGAAACCCTGTCTCTACTAAAAATACAAAAAATTAGCCAGGCATGGTGGCACACGTCTGTAATCCCAGCTACTCAGGAGGCTGAGGCAGGAGAATTGCTTGAACCCACGAGGCAGATGTTGCGGTGAGCCAAGATCATGCCACTGCACTCCAGCCTGGGCGGGAGAGCAAGACTGTGTCTCGGAAAAAAAAAAAAAAAAATTAGCCAGATGTGGTGATGCCTCTACTCCCAGCTACATGGGAGACTGACATGGCAAGATCACTTGAACCCAGGAGTTCAAGGCTGCAGTGAGCTATGATCATGCCACTGCACACCAGCCTGAGCGACAGAGAAAGACCCTGTCTTAAAAAGAAAAAAAAAAAGGAAAAGAAAAGAAAAAATGATAGATGCATAGTTTGCTGGTTTTCAGTCTTAATTCCTCTAAAATACATGCATTTAATGCTATACATTAAATGCATAGTTCGCTGGTTTTCAGTCTTAATTCCTTTAAAATACATGCATTTAATGCTATACATTAAATGCACTAAACCTATTATACATTCCTCTAAACATGACTGTAGTTGTATTTCATATATTGATAGGTAGTATTTTTATGAGCATTACAACGTATTTGCTAACTTCCATTATGATTTTTTCTTCAATCTTTATGCAAAAGGATGCAAAGCAAATCAACAAACGGAAGAGAGGCACAGGGCAAAGTCTGGAAGAAATCAAGTGCAAGCTTCCAAGAATCCTCTCCCAGCGGAATCACAAAGGACACTCTTAATTCCTCTGGCACTGAATTGTGATAACACGTGAGAAGTGTTGTGTATCAGTGAAGCTTATTAGAGACTCAGTACCCAAGCTTTTACTGAGGGCTGGTCAGACAGGCACCCTCTGCCTAACACATACCAAAATTCCAGACTCCTAGAGGGAGTGCTAGTATTCAGCATAAACAACATTGCATGAACACACAACAGTGTAGATCCAGTTAACTATTCATCAGTTAGGGAATGGTGGGAACCCTTCTGAAATCTAAGTTTCCAGACACCAGCCAAGGGTCAGCCTTGTAAGCAGTATTTTCTAAGAACAGCAGCCACAAAGGGAAAACAAACATAACAGAGATGATCAAAGAGAAAAGCTGGTTCCTTAAAAAGACTAATACAGTTGACAGCCAGTGAAACTGATCAGGAAGAGAGAAAACCAAATAAATGAGGGTCAACTCTATATTTCTATAAACTAGCAATAAGGAAAAAACAATTACATATATTTATATACTATGTTCAAATGGCATCACAAATATCAAACATAGGAGTAAATCTAATAATTTTATAGGCAAAATGGAGAACTCAGTACCATATAGATGTCAATTTTTCCCACTCTGATCTATAGATTCAAAGTAATCTCAATTAAAACCCCAATAGAGGGCTGGGCACAGTGGCTTACACTTGTAATCCCGGCACTTTGGAAGGCCAAGGCGGGGGGATCACCCTGACTGAGAACAGGAGTTCAAGGCCAGCCTGGCCAACATGGTGAAATGCCATCTCTACTAAAAATGCAAAACAACAGCCAGGCGTGGTGGCGGGTGCCTGTAATCCCAGCTACTCTGGGGGCTGAGGCAGGAGAATCGCTTGAACCTGGGAGGCAGAGGTTGCAGTGTGCCAAGACTGTGCCACTCCTGCTGGGCGACAGAGAAAGATTGTCTTAAAAACAACAACAAAAAAAACCCAACAACAATATATTCTATTTTGGGGAGGGAGAGGACTTTACAAGTTGATTCTGAAGCTTTCATAGAATTACAAAAGACCAAGAATAGTTTAGACATTCTTAAAAGTACTAGATAAGCAGTCTTACTCAGATATCAGGCTTATTGTAAGGCTACATATTCAAGACATCACGATTTTGTAGTAGAAACAAATTGACCAAAGGAACAAGGTACATAGCCAAGAAACAGACTTGGCCTTAATGGACACTTGAGTAATGATAAAAACAGCACTATAGAGCAGGTTTTTCAATAAACTGTGCCGGGACAATTACATACCCATGTGAAAAAAAATGAAATAGGATCCCTAACTCACATAATCAACAAAAGTCAATTTCAGGAGGTCTGGAAAATAAAATGTAAACAGCAAAATAATGAGTTCTTAAAGATGATACAAAATATCTTCAGCCAGGCATGATGGCCCGCACCTGTAATCCCAGCACTTTGGGAGGCCAAGGCAAGCGAATTGCTTGAGCCCAGGAGTTTGACACCAGCTTGGGCAATGCAATGAAAGCCCATCTCGGCCGGGCGCGGTGGCTCACGCTTGTAATCCCAGCACTTTGGGAGGCCAAGGCTGGCGGATCACGAGGTCAGGAGATCGAGACCACGGTGAAACCCCGTCTCTACTAAAAATACAAAAAATTAGCCGGGCGTGGTGGCAGGTGCCTGTAGTCCCAGCTACTCGGAGAGGCTGAGGCAGGAGAATGGCGTGAACCCGGGAGGCGGAGCTTGCAGTGAGCCGAGATGGCGCCACTGCACTCCAGCCTGGGCAACAGAGCAAGACTCCATCTCAAAAAAAAAAAAAGAAAGCCCATCTCTACAAAATACAAAAATTTGCTGGGTGTGGTGGCACACGCCTGTAGTGCCATCTATTTGGGAGGCTGAGATGGGAGGACTGCTTAAGCCTGGGAGGTTGAGGTCACAGTGACCCTGATCGTGCCACTGCAATCCAGCCTGTGTGACAGTGCAAGACCCTGTCTCAAAAAAACAAAAAACAGGCTGGACGTGGTGGCTCACGCTTGCAATCCCAGCACTTTGGGAGGCCGAGGCGGGTGGATCACGTGGTCAGGAGATCGAGACCACCGTGAAGCCCCGTCTCTACTAAAAATACAAAAAATTAGCTGGGCGCAGTGGCGGGCACCTATAGTCCCAGCTGCTTGGGAGGCTGAGGCAGGAGAATGGCATGAACCCAGGGGGCAGAGCTTGCAGTGAGCCGATATTGTGCCACTGCACTCCAGCCTGGGCGACAGAGTGAGACTCCATCTCAAAAAAAAAAAAAAAAAACCAGAATATCTTCATGACATCAGGGAAGAAATAGATTCCTTAAACCTGACAGAACACACATTAATTACAAAGGAAAAGACACAAATTTTACTAAGTTAATTTTTTTTTTCTTTTTTTTTGAGACAGAGTCTCACTCTGTCACCCAGGCTGGAGTATAGTGGCACCATCTCAGCTCACTGCAACCTCCGCCTCCCGGGTTCAAGTGATTCTCCCACTTCAGCCTCCCAAGTAGCTGGGATTACAGGCATGCAACACCACATCTGACTGATTTTATTTATTTAAATTTATTTATTTATTTGTTTGAGACGGAGTTTCGCTCTTGTTGCCCAGGCTGGAGTGCAATGGTGCGATCTTGGCTCACTGCAACCTCCGCCTCCCAGGTTCAAGTGATTCTCTCACCTCAGCCTCCCGAGTAGCTGGGATTACAGGCATGCACCACCATGCCTGGCTAATTTTGTATTTTTAATAGAGACGGGGTTTCTCCATGTTGGTCAGGCTGGTCTTGAACTCCCGACCTCAGGTGATCCGCCCACCTCGGCCTCCCAAAGTGCTGGGATTACAGGCATGAGCCACCGTGCCCGGCCTGATTTTTTTATTTTTAGTAGAGATGGGGTTTTGCCATGTTGGCCAGGTTGGTCTTGAACTCCTGACCTCAAATGATCCGCCTGCCTCGGCCTCTCAAAGTGCTGGGATTACAGGGGTTGAGCCACTGTGCCTGGCTTTCTTTTTTTTTCTTTCTTTCTTTTTTGAGAGTTTCACTCTGTTGCCCAGGCTGGAGTGCAGGGGTGCCATCTAGGCTCACTGTAACCCCCACCTCACAGGTTCAAGCAATTCTCCTGCCTCAGCCTCCCGAATAGCTAGGACTACAGGCACACACCACCACACCTGGCTAATTTCTGTATTACTAGTAGAGACGGGGTTTTGCCATGTTGGTCAGGCTTGTCTCTAACTCCTGACCTCAAGTGACCCACCCTCCTCGGCCTCTCAAAGTGCTAGAATTCGCCACAGCACCCAGCCTAAAATTTAAAACACCTTAATTCATCAAATGATGAAGAGAACAGAGGGAGAAGGTATTTGTCACACATAAAACATACGAAAGATTCATATTCAAAAGTAGAAAACCTCCTATATATTAATTAGTACAAATACTCAATATACAACTCATTAGAAAAATAGGAATAAGACTTGAATATGTACTTCAAAAAGAGAAAATCTAGATACCCAATAAACACATAAAAAGGTACTAAGCCCCAGCCAGGCGTGGTGGCTCACGCCTGTAATCCCAGCACTTTGGGAGGCCAACGAGGGCGGATCATGAGGTCAGGAGATCGAGACCATTCTGACTAACATGGTGAAGCCCCGTCTCTACTAAAAATACAAAAACAAAATTAGCTGGGCATCGTGGCGGGCGCCTATAGTCCCAGCTACTCGGGAGGCTGAGGCAAGAGAATGGCGTGAACCCGGGAGGCGGAGATTGCAGTGAGCTGAGATAGCGCCACTGCACTCCGGCCTGGGCAAAAGAGCGAGACTCCGCCTCAAAAAAAAAAAAAAAAAGGTACTAAGCCCCAGCCAGCACTTTGGGAGGCCGAGGTGGGCAGATCACAAATTCAGGAGTTCAAGACCATCCTGGCCAACATGGTGAAACCTCGTCTCTACTAATAATACAAAAATTAGCCAGACGTCGTGGTGCATGCCTGTAGTCCCAGCTACTTGGGAGGCTGAGGCAGGAGAATTGCTTGCACCTGGAAGATGGAGGTTGTAGTAAGCCGAGATCACGCCACTGCACTCCAGCCTGGGCAACAGAGGGAGATGCCATCTCAAAAAAAGAAAAAAAAAAAAAAGGTACTAAGCCACAACAGGAATTCAGGAAATGAAAATAGGAATCACAATTAGGCTGGCACATGGCTCACGCCTATAATCCCAGTACTTTGGGAGGGTGAGGCAGGAGGATCACTTGAGCTCTGGAGTTCAAGACCAGCGTGGGCAACCAAGCAAGACCCTGTCTCCACACGCACACACACACACACAAAATTAGCCAGGCACGGTGGTGCATATCTGTAGTCCCAGCTACTTGGGAGGCTGAGGAGGGAGGATTGCATGAGCTGGCAGGTCGAGGCTGCAGTGAGCCATGATCATGCCACTGTACTCCAGCCTGGGTAACAGAATGAGATCCTGTCCCCCAAAAAAAAAGAAAAAAAGAAAAAAGAAACACACACACACACACAAAGTATAATGAGACATACCTACCAGATTAGTATAGCGTTGGTAAGTCAATGAACATGTTCATACACTGCCAACAAGAGTACAAACTGGTACAAACAACTCAGAAAATCATTATCTAGCAAAATTGAAGATTCCCATAATCTTTGGTCCACAATCTATTCTGAGGTGGATACCACAGAACAGTGGTTATCAAAGTGTGATACCAAAGCCAACAGCATAACCATCACTTGGGAACTTACTAGAAATACAGATGGTTAGCCGGGCGCAGTGGCTCACACCTGTAATCCCAGCACTTTGAGAGGCTGAGGTGGGCAATCATGAGGTCAAGAGATTAAGACCATCCTGGCCAACATGGTGAAACCCTGTCTCTACTAAAAATACAAAAATTAGCTGGGCGTGGTGGCACGCGCCTGTAGTCCCAACTACTAGAGGATGAGGCAGGAGAATCGCTTGAATCTAGGAGGTAGAGGTTGCAGTGAGCTGAGATTGCACCACTGCACTCCAGCCTGGCAACAGAGTGAGACTCTGTCTCAAAAAAAAAGGACGACATTCTGTCATTTTCGACAACATGAATATCGGAAATGGAGAACATTATATTAAGTGAAATACTCCAAACACACAAAGACAAATATGACCTGTTCTCACTTATATGTGGAATCTAAAACAATTGAATGCATAGAAACAGAGAGGAGAATGATGGTTACCAAAGGCTAGGAGTAGGGGGAATGGGAAGATGGTAATCAAAGGATACAAAGCCTCAGTTAAATAGGAGAAATACAGTTGATTTTTTTTTTTTTTTTTTTTTTTTTTTTTTTTTTTTTTTTTTTTTTTTACAGAGTCTCACTCTGTCGCCCAGGCTGGAGTGTAGTGGTGCAATCTTGGCTCACTGCAAGCTCCGCCTCTCAGGTCCACGCCATTCTCCTGCCTCAGCCTCCCGAGTAGCTGGGACTACAGGCACCCGCCACCACGCCTGGCTAATTTTTTGTATTTTTAGTAGAGACGGGGTTTCACCATGTTAGCCAGGATGGTCTCGATCTCCTGACCTCACGATCCAACCGCCTTGGCCTCCAAACTGCTGGGATTACAGGCATGAGCCACTGCGCCTGGCCAGTTGATTTTTAATATCTATTGAACAGCATGGTGACTATAGCTAAAATTCAGTACTACATTTTTTTTTTTTTTTTTGAGATGGAGTTTCACTCTGTCACCCGAGCTGGAGTGCAGTGGTGCAATCTCCAATCTCAGCTCACTGCAACCTCCAACTCCCAGATTCAGGTGATTCTCCTGCCTCAGCTTCCTGAGTAGCTGGGATTATAGTAGTGTGCCACCATGCCAGACTAATTTTTGTATTTTTAGCAGAGACAGGGTCTTGCCATGTCAGCCAGGCTAGTCTCCAACTCCTGACCTGAGGTAATCCACCCGCCTCAGCCTCTGAAAGTGCTGGGATTGGCTGGGCGCAGTGGCTCATGCCTGTAATCCCAGCACTCTGGGAAGTCGAGGTGGGTGGATCACGAGGTCAGGAGTTTGAGACCAGCCTGACCAACATGGTGAAACCCTGTCTCTACTAAAAATTCAAAAAAAATTAGCCAGGCGTGGTGGTGTGCGCCTGTAATCCCAGCTACTCAAGAGGCTGAGGCAGGAGAATCGCTTGAACCCAGGAGGCGAAGGTTGCAGTGAGCTGACATCGCACCACTGCACTCCAGCCATGCCACTGCACTCCAGCCAGAGCAAGTCTCTGTCTAAAACAAAACAAAACAAAACAAAACAAAACAAAACAAAACACCAAAGTGCTGGGATTGCCAGCATGAGTCATCACGCCTGAGTACTATATATTTCAGTATCCCTAAGAGAGTAAATCTCAAATCTTCTCATTACAAAAAATGTCAAGGCTCAGTGCACCATCTCACGCCTGTAGTCTGAGCACTTTGGGAGGTGGGCAGATTGCTTGAGCCCAGGAGTTCAAGACCAGCCTAGGCAACGTGGTGAAACCCCATTTCTACAAAAAATACAAAAATTCACCAGACATGGTGGTGCATTACTGAAGTCCCAGCTACTTGGGGGTCTGAGGCATGAAGATTGCTTGATCCCAGGAGGCTGAGGCTGCAGTGAGCCATGATCACACCAGTGCACTCCAGCCTGGGCAACAAAGCGAGACCCTGTCTCAAAAGAAAAAAAAAAGTCAAATATTTGAGGTGACAGATAAGTTAAATAGCTTGATTTCATCATTTTACATTGTATTAAAAAATCATAACATCAGCTGGGCATGGTGGCTGACGCCTGTAATCCCAGTCAGGAGCTTGAGACCAGCCTGGCCAACATGGTGAAACCCTATCTGTATTAAAAATACAAAAACTGGCTGGGCGCGGTGGCTCATGCCTGCAATCCCAGCACTTTGGGAGGCCAAGGCAGGTGGATCATAAGGTCAGAAGACCAAGACCATCCTGGCTAACACGGTGAAACCCCATCTCTACTAAAAATACAAAAAATTAGCCGGGCGTGGTGGCAGACTCCTGTAGTCCCAGGTACTTGGCAGGCTGAGGCAGGAGAATGGCATGAACCTGGGAGGCGAAGCTTGCACTGAGCCGAGATTGTGCCATTACAGTTCCAGCCTGGGTGACAGAGCTAGATTCCGTCTCAAAAAAAAAAAAAAACAAAAAAAACACAAAAATTAGCTGGTCATGGTGGCGGGCACCTGTAATCCCAGCTACTTGGGAGGCTGAGACAGGAGAATTGCTTGAACTCCTGAGGTGGAGGTTGCAGTGAGCCGAGATTGCACCATTGCAACTCCAGCCTGGGCGACAGGGCGAGACTCCGTCTCAAAAAAATAAATAAACAAAAATAAATAAATAATAACATCACTTTGTATCCTATAAATACATACAACTATAATTTGTCAATATATAAAAAAAGGAATTTAAAAACTGAAAACAGTCCAAATGCCTATCAGCAAAACAGATAAACTGAAATATTCTTACAATGTAATTTTTTTTTTTTTTTTTTGAGATGGAGTTTCGCTCTTATTGCCCTGGCTGGAGTGCAATGGCACAATCTCAGCTTACCGCAACCTCCACCTCCCAGATTCAAGCAATTCTCCTGCCTCAGCCTCCCGAATAGCTGGGATTACAGACATGTGCCACCACACCCGGCTAATTTTGTATTTTTAGTAGAGATGCGGTTTTACCATATTGGTCAGACTGGTCTCAAACTCCTGGCCTCAGATGATCTGCCCACCCCCCAAAGTGCGGGGATTACAGTGCTGGGATTACAGGCGTGAGCCACCACGCCAGCCAATAACCTATTTCTTTACCTGGGTTATGGTTACATTGTTTGTTTCAAAATGATATCTTAAATGATATATTTTCCCATACCTTTCTGAATCTGCATATTTAACACCTAAGGCTGGGGCACGGTGGCTCACACCTGTAATCCCAGCACTCTGGGAGGCCAAGACAGGCGGATCACTTGAGGCCAGGAGTTTAAGACCAGCCAGACCAACATGGCGAAGCTCCTTCTCTACTAATATAAAAAAATTACCTGGGCGTGGTGGCATGTACCTGTAATCCCAGTTACTCAAGAGATTAAGGCAGGAGAATCACTGAGCCCGGGAGGCAGAGGCTTCAGTGAGCCAAGATCACGCCATTGCACTCCAGCCTGGGCAACAGAGCAAGACTCTGTCTCAAACAAACAAAAAACTTAAAGGAAATATATTCCCTTCTTAGCCTCCTCAACCTAAAGCAGCAGGGTATTTGAAGAAACCAGGCTGAGGCAGGAGAATTGCTTGAACCGGGAGGCAGAGGTTGCAGTGAGCCGAGATCGTGCCACTGCACTCCAACCTGAGTGACAGGGCAAAACTCCATCTTAAAAAAAAAAAAAAAAGAAACTATGCCAGAGTTAGAGGCCACAGAGCTTCATATCAAGGCCATCGTCAATTTGCTTGAGAAGATGAAATAAAGCAGGCCTAAAGAGTACTCTGTGGACCACGCAGTAAACGCTGTCAGGGTGCTGGTTCAGCTTACGAGGACTCCTTCTATGAGAACATCTATCAACAGGGGCAGGATCTCAGCAGCTATGCTTGAACTCAACGACCTTCCTCCAAGTCCTAGTTGATTACACCAGGGGAAAAAACTGACCCTTGCTGGATCAACCAAATTCATTCTCCTACAATGAAATTCTGAAGCACAAAGATGGCTCTGCTCAGGAAGAAGGTTCCATAATACCTGCTGAATAGGTCCTCAAACAGTTCTCACTCCCACTTTGCCCAAGACCCAGTGGATTCTATAAGAAACTTCTGTATATTCATAGCACCCTAAGTTGCAAGCTACAGGAACCCAATTCAAATTAGTTTAAGAAAAAAAAAGAGCATAACAGGCCAGGCGCGGTGGCTCACGCTTGTAATCCCAGCACTTTGGGAGGCCGAGGCGGGCGGATCACGAGGTCAGGAGATCGAGACCACGGTGAAACCCTGTCTCTACTAAAAATACAAAAAATTAGCCGGGCGTGGTGGCGGGCGCTTGTAGTCCCAGCTACTCGGAGAGGCTGAGGCAGGAGAATGGTGTGAACCCAGGAGGCGGAGCTTGCAGTGAGCCGAGATAGTGCCACTGCACTCCAGCCTGGGCGACAGAGCGAGACTCTGTCTCAAAAAAAAAAAAAAAAAAAAAAAAGAGCATAACAGTAAGGGTCCCTCAGCAAAACTGACAAGTCTTTACCTAGATCAACCAATGAGAAAAGAGAGAAGACACAGATCACCAAAATTAGGTATGAAAGAAAGGACATTACCACTGACCCTTCATAAATTAAAAGAATTATAAGGGCATACAGTTAACTTTATGCCAACAAATTAGACAACATAAATGAAATGGAAAAATTTCTAGAAAAACTGAAATTACCAAAATTAACTCAGGAAGAAACACAGCTGGGCTCAGTGGCTCATGCCTGTAATCCCAGTACTTTGGGAGGCTGAGGCAGGTGGGTCATTTGAGGTCACGAGTTCAAGACAAGCCAGGCCAACATGGTTAACACCCCATCTCTA
The DNA here is from genome assembly GCF_006542625.1 of Nomascus leucogenys. Lineage (NCBI taxonomy): Eukaryota > Metazoa > Chordata > Mammalia > Primates > Hylobatidae > Nomascus > Nomascus leucogenys. Next base: position 58,751,715 of record NC_044387.1, on the reverse strand, counting down.
CTAAAAATACAAAAATTAGCCAGGCATGGTGGCATGTGTCTCTAATCTCAGCTACTCGGGAGGCTGAGGCAGGAGAATTGCTTGAACCAGGGAGGCAGAGGTTGCAGTGAGCCAAGACCACACCACCATACTCCAGCCTGGGTGACAAGAGTAAGACTCTATCTCAAAAAACAAACAAAAACAATAAATAGAAACCTAATAGATCTCTATCAACTAAAAAAAATTAAATGAGTAATTAAAAATTTTCCTACAAAGAGGCCAGGCTTGGTAGCTCACATCTGTAATCCTAGCACTTTGGGAGGCTGAGGCAGCAAGACTGCTTGAGCCCAGGAGTTAGAAACTGCACTGAGCTGTGATCGTGCCACTATACTCCAGCCCAGGCAACAGGGCAAGACCCTGTCTCTAAAATAAATAATTTTTCCTACAAAAAAAAGCACAGATAGTGTCAGTGATTAATTCTACCAAAGATTTAAAAAGAAAAAGAAATAATAGGCTCAACACCTGTAATCCCAGCACTTTGGGAGGCGGAGGTGGGCAGATCACCCCAGGAATTTGAGACTAGCCTGGCTAACATGATGGAGAATCACTTGAACCGGGCAGGCAGAGATTGCAGTGAGCTGAGACTGTACCACTGCACTCCAGCCTGGGCAACAGAGCGAGACTCCATCTCAAAAATAAATAAATAAATACCATAACAATGCTCTATAAACTCTTCCAGAAAATGGAGGAACACTTCCAAATTCATTGAGACCAGTATCACCATCATACCAAAGACAAAGATATTACCAAAAAGAAAAAAAAAAGACCAATAGACCTCGGGACTAGACATAAAAATCCTCAAAAAATAGTAGCAAACCAAATCCAACAATGTATAAAAACCATTGTGATGGTTAATATTAAGTGTCAACTTGATTGAATTGAAGGATGCAAAGTATTGTTTCTGGGTGTATCTGGGTGTTGCCAGAAGAGATTAACATTTGAGTCAGTGGACTAGGAGAGGAAGGCCCACCCACAATGTGGGTGGGCACCATCCAATGGCTGCCAGCACAGCTAGGAAAAGCAGGCAGAAGGTAGGAGAAGCTGACTTGCTAAGTCTTCTGGCCTGCATCTTTCTCCCATGCTGGATGTTTCCTGACCTCGAACATCAGACTCTAAGTTCTTTGGCTGTTGAATTCTTGGACTTAACCAATGGTTTACCAGGGGCTCGCAAGCCTTTGGCCACAGGTTGAAGGCTGCACTGTTGGCTTCCCTACTTTTGAGGTATTGGGACTTGGACTGAGCTACTACTGGCTTCCTTGCTCCTCAACTTGCAGACTGCCTATCACAGGACTTCACCTTGTGATTGTGTGAGTCAATTCTCCTTAACAAACTCCCTTTCACATATACATATATCCTATTAGTTCTGTCCCTCTAGAGGACCCTGACTAATACAACTATATGCCATATAAACACCATGACTAAGTGGGACTTATCCCAGGAATGCAAGGTTGGTTTAACATTCAAAAATCAATTTATGTAATACACCCTATTAATAGAAAAAAGAACAAAAACCACATGATTATCTCAATAAATGTACAAAAACCATGTGACAAAATCCAATAACATTCATGATAAAACCTAGGAAAGGTCACAAGAAAATAGATGACATATTAAAAATAGGACAACCTGAAGATGGTATATTTACAAACTTGTGGGTGTAGAGGAACTACAAGGAACAGTGCAGGAACCTGAAGCTAGTAGAAGCTAAGGTGGTACTACCTCTAGGCCCAAGGAAATGAGGGGAGGGAACAATTACCAAAACCCAGAAAGGGAGAGTTATACAGAGTCTGCCACATTATAAGGTGCCGAGAACTTCAGTGGAGATACAGCCAACTGAAGGTAAAAGTCTGAAAGCAACCATGATCAAAAGTAAAGACACGAGAGCCGGCCAACCTTGATGATATAACTTCAAAGCTCAGGAAAATAATACTCACTTCTGCTCAGAATCAAATTTTAATGATTGATATTTCCATGCACTACTCAGAATGTCTTTTGACTATAACATAATGTACGAAATGTGTATTATCTTATAGATGAAAAACTCGAAATATCAATGACAAAAAAAAACTTACCCATAGTTACTACCTCACTCATAATTTATAAATTTTTTCATACACAAAATGTTTACAGTTTTATATGAACCATTATTCCAGTTATATTTTTTTCTCAAGTCCCATCACTCACCTGGAATCAACCTTCTTCTCCATTCTCTGCTTAATCACTTTTTGATGGAAACTGTGGCTTGATATACACTTCTCAGTGAGCAGATTCTTCATGAATCAAAGTCTTTTATCTTCCCCTTCTAGCTACAAGAAAAAGGGGAATAAAAAAGAGAGAAAATGATTTGCAGCCTCTCAGGAGCCACATTTCTGAACAGCTACATGCCAGCTCCTAGTCTCCTGCCCTCCTTAATTCAACACTAGATGAACATGGGCTAGGTCTCTGACTTAAAATATTATATTTAAATTACATTTTTTTTTATTTTTTGAGACGAAGTCTTGCTCTTTTACCCAGGCTGGAGTGCAGTGGCACGATCTCGGCTCACTGCAACCTCCACCTCCTGGGCTCAAGCGATTCTCCTGCCTCAACCTCTCAAGTAGCTGGGATTACAGGTAACTGCCACCACACCCGACTAATTTTTGTATTTTTCAGTAGAGACAGGATTCCACCATGTTGGCCAGGCTGGTCTCAAACTCCTGACCTCAAGTGATCTGCCCACCTTGGCCTCCCAAAGTGCTAAAATTACAGTGGTGAGCCACCACACCCAGCCTCATTGTGGCTTTGATTTGCATTTCTCTAATGATCAGTGATATTGAGCTTTTTTTTCATGTTTGTTCACCATATATATGTCTTCTTTTGAAAAGTGTCTGTTCATGTCCTTTGCCCACTTTTTAATGGGGCTGTTTTTATCTCATAATGTTGTAAATGCTAGATGTTAGACCTTTGTCAGATGGATAGAGTGCAAAAATTTTCTCCCATTCTGTAGGTTGTCTGTTTACTCTGATGATAGTTTCTTTTGCTGTGCAGAAGTGCTTTAATTTAATTAGAAATTAAACTAAATTTGTCAATTTTTGAATCTGTTGCAATTGCTTCTGGCATCTTCATCATGAAATCTTTGCATGTGCCTATGTTTTGAATGGTATTGCCTAGATTTTCTTCCAGGGTTTTTATAGTTTTGGGTTTTAAATTTAAGTCTTTAACCCATCTTGAGTTGGTTTTTATATATGGTGTAAAGAAGGGGTCCAGTTTCAATATTTGAATATGGCTAGCCAGTTCTCCCAGCACCTGTTATTAAATAGGGACTCCTTTCCCCATTGCTGGTTTTGGTCAGATTTGTCAAAGATCAGATAGTTGTAAGTGTGCAGTCTTATTTCTGGGTTCTCTATTCTGTTCCATTAGTCTATCTTTCTGTTTTTGCGCCAGTACCATTCCGTTTTTGTTACTGTAACCTTGTAATATAGTTCGAAGTTGGGTAGCATGATGCCTGCAGCTTTGTTCTTTTTGCTTAGGATTGTCCTGGCTATTCATGCTTTTTTTGTTCCATATGAATTTTAAAGTAGTTTTTTCTAATTCTGTGAAGAATGTCAATGGTAGTTAATGGTAATAGCATTGAATCTGTAAATTGCTTTGGGTGGTATGGCCATTTTCATGATATTGATTTTTCCTATCCATGAGCATGGAATGTTTTTCCATTTGTTTGTGTCACCTCTGATTTCTTTGAGCAGTGGTTTGTAGCTCTACTTGAAGAGGTCTTCCACTTCCCTTGTTAGCTGTATTCCTAGGTATTTTATTATTTTTGTGGCAACTGTGAATAGGAATTCATTCATGATTTGGTTCTCTGCTTGCCTGTTATTGGTGTACAGGAATGTTTGCAATTTTTGCACACTGATCTGTATCCTGAGGCTTTGCTGAGGTTGGTTATCAGCTTAAGAAGCTTTTGGGCTGAGATGATGGGGTTTTCTAGATACAGAATCATGTCATCTGCAAAATGTTATTTTCTAATAAAGGAAACTGAGAGGAGAGCGAGCCACACTCAGAAGTTGTGCCTGGTTCTTTCATGTCTAGATGCTTCAGCACCTTCAACTTCCCTTCACAAAAACACCAGTAGAGGCCAAGATTTCTTATTTTTCCTCAGATTAATTTTTATGGTTATCAGTGTTACTGTGTATAGTTTTCATTTTCTTTCTTTTCTTTTTTTAAAGACAGAATTTCTGGCCAGGCACAGTGGCTCACGCCTGTAATCCCAGCCCTTTGGGAGGGTGAGGCGGGCAGATCACCTGAAGTCAGGAGTTCAAGACCAGCCTGCCCAACATGGGGAAACTCCATCTCTACTAAAAATACAAAAATTAGCCAGGTGTGGTGGTGGGCACCTGCAATCCCAGCTACTCAGGAAGCTGAGGCAGGAGAATCACTTGAACCCATGAGGCAGAGGTTGCACTGAACCGAGATTGCACCACTGCACCACGGCCTGGGCGACAGAGCAAGACTCTCAGAAAAAAAAAAAAAAAAAAAAAAAAAAGACAAGCTTTCCCTGTGTCACCCAGGTTGGAATGCAGCAGTGCGATCATAGCTCACGGTAGCCTCGACCTCCTCAGGCTCAGGTGATCCTCCCACCTCAGCCTCCCCAAGTGTTAGGATTATAGGCATAAGCCACCATGCCTGGCCTTTTTTTCTTTCTCACGCTGCCATCCAGGGTCTCATGCTATTATCCAGGCTGAAGTACTGTGGCACCATCACAGCTCACTGCAGCCTCAACCTCCCATGCTCAAGCAGTCCTCCCACCATAGCCTCCCAAGTAGCTGGGTCCACAGGTATGCGCCACCATGCTCAGCTTTTTTTTTTTTTTTTTTTTTTTTTTGAGACAGAGTCTCGTTGTCGCCCAGGCTGGAGTGCAGTGGCGCAATCTCGGCTCACTGCAGGCTCCGCCCCCCGGGGTTCATGCCATTCTCCTGCCTCAGCCTCCTGAGTAGCTGGGACTACAGGCGCACACCACCTCGCCCGGCTAATTTTTTGTATTTTTTTAGTAGAGACGGGGTTTCACTGTGTTAGCCAGGATGGTCTCGATCTCCTGATCTTGTAATCCACCCGCCTCGGCCTCCCGAAGTGCTGGGATTACAGGCGTGAGCCACCGCGCCCGGCGCTCAGCTTATCTTTTATTATTTGTAGAGACAGGGTCTTGCTATATTGCCCAGGCTGGTCTCAAACTCCTGAGCTCAACTGATCTATCCACCTTAGCCTCCCAAAGTGCCTTTTTTTGTGTGTAGAGATAGGGTCTCACTCTGTCACTGAGGCTGGAGTGCAGTGGTGTGAACATAGCTGACTGTAATCTTTTTTTTTTTTTTTTTTTGAGACGGAGTCTTGCTCTGTCGCCCAGGCTGGAGTGCAGTGGCGCAATCTCGGCTCACTGCAAGCTCCGCCTCCCAGGTTCACGCCATTCTCCTGCCTCAGCCTCTCCGAGTAGCTGGGACTACAGGCGCCCGCCACCGCGCCCGGCTAATTTTTTGTATTTTTAGTAGAGACGGGGTTTCACCGTGGTCTCGATCTCCTGACCTCGTGATCCGCCCGCCTCGGCCTCCCAAAGTGCTGGGATTACAAGCGTGAGCCACCGCGCCCGGCCAGCTGACTGTAATCTTAAACCCCTGGCCTCAAGCAATTCTCCTGTCTCGGCCCCCCAAGTAGCTGGCACTACAGACAGGCACCACTGCACCTTGCCTAGTTTTCATTTTTTCTTTCTTTTCTTTTTTTTTTTTTTTTTTTTTTTTTTTCGAAACAGTCTTGCTCTGTTGCCCAGGCTGGAATGCAGTGGTGCAATCTAGGCTCACTGCAACCTCCACTTCCCGGGTTCAACCGATTCTCCTGCTTCAGCCTCCCATGTAGCTCGGATTACAGGAATGCACCACCACAACTGGCTACTTTTTGTATTTTTAGTAGAGATGGGGGGGTTTCCCCATGTTGGCCAGGCTGGTCTTAAACTCCTGACCTTAAATGATCTGCCCGCCTCAGCCTCCCAAAGTGCTGGGATTATAGGCATGAGCCACTGTGCCTGAGCCCATTTTTCATTTTCAATTGGTGATAATTTCTATTAAAAATATTCATTAGGAACTGAATACATTATGACATAGTTTTATTATTATTATTATTATTTTTTTAGTGCCAGGAATGGTAGTGTTGTGGGTTGAACTGTGTTCCCCAAAAAAGATTTGCTGAAATCCTAACCCCTGCTACCTGTGAATGTGACCTTATCTGAAAACAGTGTCTTTGCAGAAGTAATTTAGATGTAAGTTAAGATGAGGTCACATGGGAGTAGGGTGGGCCCTTAATCCAACACGATTTGTGTCTTTCTTAGAAGAGATACAGGGACAGACACACATAAAGAGGAGAATGCAATGTGGTGACAGAGGCAGAGATTAATGTATCTACAAGAATTGCCAAAGATCGCTGGCAACATCAGAAGCTAAGAGAAAGGCATGGAACAGATCCTCCCTTGAGCCTTCAGGGAGAGGATGACACCTTGATTCCAGACTTCTAGCCTCTAAAACTGTTAAAGAATAAACTTCTATTAATTTTAAGCCAACAGGTTTGTGGTACTTTGTTACAGCAGCCCTAGGAAGCTAATACAAGTAGTAAGATAGAAGAGTAAGATTTAAGTAGATGGTGGAGGCAAGCTAACAGGGTGAACACGTCCTATGTTGAGTAATTGTGATGCATTTACAAGGTGTTTCATTCTAAAAGAATGAAGTCACCCTTATAATCAAGGTCACATATTTCAATGACAATCAGACAAGGAATTAGCCAGTTTATCCATACAAAACGAATAATCCTTACTTACATCAAACCGATGTCCTAGTTTTTCTGATACTACACTCCAAGTAACAGAAGTCATCATAAGTGATTATTTCTACAAATAAACCAAATAGAAGGAGTATTCAAGTAATGATTTTTGGTGAAATGCTGCTATAATCAATGTGTCACTGCCTTGGGTTTCTGTCATAATGATCCTGTGGAATGTCCTTCGTGGTGAAGGACTCCCTTGTATTATATACTCTGTACCAGATTTGTACATGTCTGCCTTCCCCACTAAAATATAAATTCCATGAAAACAGGAATCATATTTGATCTTCTCTCCACTCTATCTCCAGCCTCTAAAACAACATCTGTAACCTCACAGATAAAATACACATATACTGGAAAAACTAGGACACAGGTTTGCTTTCAATAAGGACATGTATGAATATAAACTTGCTTATAAGTTGGAATATAATGATAATCAAATACAAAACATGGCCAACGATGGTGGCACACGCCTGTAATCCTAGAACTCTGGGAGGCCAAAGCAGGTGGATCACCTGAGGTCAGGAGTTTGCGACCAGCTTGACTAACGTGGTGAAACCCTGTCTCTACTTAAAAAAAAAAAAAAAAAAAAAAAAAAAGGTGGCATGGTGGCGAATGCCTGTAATCCAAGCTACTTGGGAGGCTGAAACAAGAGAATCACTTGTACCTGGGAGGCGGAGGTTGCAGTGAGCCAAGATCACACCACTGTACTCCAGCCTGGGCAACAAGAGCAAAACTCCGTCTCAAAAAAAAAAAAAAAAAAAAAAAAAGCAGTCCAAGAAAAACAAAAATTATTAGGTGCTGACTCCCAGTTAAAGATGTAGATTGACCTTCTAAGGTGACAGTAAAGAATACAAAGGAACAAACCATAAGGTTAAAGAGATGAGAGAAGAGATTATAGGACAGGAGGGATTTCCACAGGGTTTTACAAGAAAGGAAAATGAAGTGGCCTAACAGGTTTGAGGAAATGAAAAGCTTCAGAGTGGATACCAAAGGAAAGTGGGCCACACAGAATTCCAACCCTGTCAGACAGGGTATTCACGCCACTTCTGCTGTCCCGCTTCCAAAATTCTGGTAGCTAGATGGTACCTCTCAGGCAGGAGGCTGGAAAAGTCATCTCAGAAAACACTGAAAACTAACAGATCTCCAGATTCTGAGACCTGTGCCTTACTCTCCATCAATGAAAAAGCAGACTGGTCCCTAGATTACCCTAAAGTGAAGCCCATGAACTCACAAGTCCTGCTCAGACACTAGGAGCTTCCAACAAATTTCTCAGTTACGCCTTTTTTTTTTTTTTTTTTTTTTTTTTTTTGAGACGGAGTCTCGCTTTGTTGCCCAGGCTGGAGTGCAGTGGCTCAATCTCGGCTCACTGCAAACTCTGCCTCCTGGGTTCAAGCGATTCTTCTGTCTCAGCCTCCCGAGTACCGTCACACCTGGCTAAGCCAGACTGGTCTTGAATTCCTGACCTCAAGCGATCTGCCCGCCTCAGCCTCCCAAAGTGCTGGGATTACAGGCGCTCGGCCATAATCTCTCAGCTACACTTAAGTATAAACGGACAATCGAGAATCATAAAATATTTAGAAAAGACCTCCAACAAATAAAAAAGAGACCAAAATAAACCCAACAAAGTACTGATTAAGTGCTACCATCCATGATGAAATCTTGCTAAAAAATTGAACCTGGCTGGGTGCAGTGGCTCACGCCTGTAATCCCAGGACTTTGGGAGGCCGAGGCAGGTGGATAACCTGAGGTCAGGAGTTCAAGACCAGCCTAGCCAACACAGTGAAACCCCGTCTGTAATAAAAATACAAAAATTAGCCGGGCATGGTGGCAGGTGCCTGTAATCCCAGCTACTTGGGAGGCTGAGGCAGGAGAATCGCTTGAACCCAGGAGGTGGAGGTTGCAGTGAGCCAAGATCATGCCATTACATTCCAGCCTGGGTGACAAGAGTGAAACTCCATCTCAAAAAAAAAAAAAAATTGAATCTGAATATCATCCAGCCTCATCTAGAACTAAGTACAGTAAGTCCTCACTTAACGTCATTGATAGGTTCTTGGAAACTGCAACTTTAAGCACAATGATGTATAAAGAGACCAATTTTACCATAAGCTAATTGATATAAACAAGAGTTAAGTTCTTGTAACATATTTCTGGTCACAAAACATCACCAAACTTCTAAATAAAGATCGAAACCCTTTTAATATTAAACACTGAAATAAATGTGAGCTATACATATATGTACAAAAGATTCAGAAGAACAAGTAAGATAATTATTTACCCACTTATTCCAGTTCAGGGTCAAGGTTGGCTAGAGTCTATCCTGGCAGCTCAGGGCACAAGGGGGGAAGCCACCCTGGACAGGATGCCATTCATGGCATTGCATACTCGCACATACACTCACTCACACTAGGATCATTCAGACATGTCAATGAAGCTAATGTGCTTATCGTGGGACATGGGAGGAAATCAGAGCATCTGGCAAAAACCCACACAGGCATGAGGAATATGCCAACTACAGACAGACAGTGGACCCATCCAGAATCGATTTTTTCTTATCAATGTTATGTTTTAACAAAATGTTGAGAGTACCACACAATCAAAAATGTATAGACTACAATCAAAATAACATCCATAGAGAGGTACTCTGCTACGCATTAGTGCTAAGCACTTTTCATGAACTACCTACTTTAATATAACTACCTCAGCAAGTGGTTATCAACTTCATTTTATAGATGGAGGGCTCAAGGTTCCCAGCTAACAAGTGGTGGAACTGGGACTAGTATAGGCAGACCTCAGAGAGATTGAGAGTTCAGCTGCAGACCACATAAAGCCAGTGACATGAATTTTTTGATTTCCCAGTTCATATAAAAGTTATGTCAGCTGGGCACAGTGACTCACACCTGTAATCCCGGCACTTTGGGAGGCCAAGGCAGGTGGATCACCAGGTCAGGAGATCGAGACCATCCTGGCTAGCACAGTGAAACCCCATCTCTACTAAAAATACAAAAAATTAGCCGGGCATGGTGGCGGGCGCCTGTAGTCCCAACTACTCAGGAGGCTGAGGGAGGAGAATGGTGTGAACCCGGGAGGTAGAGCTTGCAGTGAGCCAAGATCGCACCACTGCACTCCAGCCTGGGCAACAGAGAGACACTCCGTCTCAAAAAAAAAAAAAAAAAAAAAAAAAAAAAGAAGTTATGTCTACACTTGTAGTTAAGTGTGCAATAGCATTGTCTAAAAAACTAATGTACATACCTTAATTTAAAAATACTTTGGCAGGGGCCGGGCGCGGTGGCTCACGCTTGTAATCCCAGCACTTTGGGAGGCCGAGGCGGGCGAATCACGAGGTCAGGAGATCGAGACCGCGGTGAAACCTCGTCTCTACTAAAAAATACAAAAAAATTAGCCGGGCATGGTGGTGGGCGCCTGTAGTCCCAGCTACTCGGAGAGGCTAAGGCAGGAGAATGGCGTGAACCTGGGAGGCGGAGCTTGCAATGAGCCGAGATTGCGCCACTGCACTCCAGCCTGGGCGACAGAGCGAGACTCCGTCTCAAGAAAAAAAAAAAAAAATACTTTGGCAGGGCACAGTGGCTCACGCCCGTAATCTCAGCACTTTGGGAGGCCAAGGTGGGCGGGTCACGAGGTCAGGAGTTCAAGACCAGCCTGGCCAATATGGTGAAACCATGTCTCTACTAAAAATACAAAAATTAGCTGGTGGTGGTGGTGGGTGGCTGTAATCCCAGCTACTCGGGAGGCTGAGGCAGGAGAATTGCTTGAACCTGGGAGACAGAGGTTGCAGCAAGCCGAGATCGCACCATTGCATTCCAGCCTGGGCGACAGAGCAACACTCAGACTCAACAAAAAACAAAAGCCACTTTACTGGGCAGGCACAGTGGCTCACACCTGTTATCCCAGCACTTTGGGAGGCCCAGGCGGGAGGATCACCTGAGGTCAGGAATTCGAGACCAGCCTGGCCAACATGGCAAAACCCTGTCTCTACTAAAAACACAAAATTAACTGGGTGTGGTGGCAGGTGCCTGTAATTCCAGCTACTCAGGAGGCTGAGGCAGGAGAATTGCTTGAACCCAGAAGGTGGAGGTTGCAGTGAGCCAAGATCACGCCATTGCATTCCACCATGGGCAATGAGATGAAACTGTCTCAAAAATAAAAATAAAAATAAATAAAAACACTTTATTGCTAAAAAATGCTAACAATTATCTGATTCTTCAGTGAGTTGTAATATTTTTGCCAGCAGAGGGTCTTGCCTCCATGTTAATAGCTGCTGACTGATCAGGGTAGTGATTGCTGAAGGCTGGAGTGGCTGTGGCAATTTCTTTTTTCTTTTTTTTTTTTTTTTTGAGACAGAGTCTCACTCTGTGGTGCGATCTCGGCTCCTGGGTTCAAGCGATTCTCCTGCCTCAGCCTCCCGAGTAGCGGGTATTACAGGTGCCCGCCACCACAACTGGCTTTTATATTTTTAGTAGAGTCAGGGTTTCACCATGTTAGCCAGGCTGGTCTTGAACTACTCACCTCAAGTGATCGCCCACCTCAGCCACCCAAAGTGCTAGGATTACAGGCATGCGCCACTGCATCCGGTGGCTGCGGCATTTTCAATTTTTTTTTTTTTTAAGATGGAGTCTCATTCTGTTGCCCAGGCTGGAGCACAGTGGCGCCATCTGGGCTCACTGCAACCTCCACCTCCTGGGTTTAAGCGATTCTCCTGCCTCAGCCTCTGGAGTAGCTGGGACTACAGGCGCACACCACCGTGCCTGGTTAATATTTGTATTTTTAGTAGAGACGGGGTTTCACCATGTTGGCCAGACTGGTCTTGAACTCCTGACCTCAGGTAATCCACCCACCTCAGCCTCCCAAAGTGCTGGGATTACAGGCTTGAGCCACCGCACCCAGCCTGGCAATTTCTTAAAATAAGACAATAGTGATGTGTGTCACATCGATGGACTCTTCCTTTCATCAAAGATTTCTCTATAGCATGTAATGTTATTTAATAGCATTTTACCCATAGTAGAACATCTTTCAAATTGAAGTCAATCCTCTCAAATCCTACCACTGCTTTGTCAACTAAGTTTATGTAATATTCTAAATCCTTTGCTGTCATTTCAGCAATGTTCACAGCATCTTCACCAGGTGTAGGTTTCAACTCAAGGAACCACTTTCGCCAGGCATGGTGGCTCACACCTGTAATCCCAGCACTTTGGGAGGCTGAGAGATGGAGACCATCCTGGCTAACACAGTGAAATCCTGTCTCTACTAAAAATACAAAAAATTAGCCAGACGTGGTGGTACATGCCTGTAATCCCAGCTACTCGGGAGGCTGAGGCAGGAGAATCACTTGAACCCGGGAGGCGGAGGTTGTGGTGAGCACTTTGGGAGGCCAAGGCAGGAGGACTGCTTGAGGCCAGGAGTTCAAGACCAGCCTGGTCAACTAACAAGACCCTCATCTCAAAAAAAAAAAAAATTAGCAAGGCATGGTATTACACACCCAGGTACTCAGGAGGCAGGAGGCTAAGGCAAGAGGATCACTTGCGCCTAGAAATTCAAGTCTGCAATGAGCCATGATCACTACTGCATTCCGGCCTGGGCAACAGAACAAGACCCTGTCTGAAAACAAAAACAGAAACAAGGCCGGGCACAGTGGCTCAGGCCTGTAATCCCAGCACTTTGGGAGGCCGAAGCAGGTGGATCACATGAAGTCAGGAGGTCAAGAGTGTGCCATGCACTCCAGCCTGGGCAACAAGAGTGAAACTCCGTGTCAAAAAAAGAAAAGAAACCACTCCTCATCCATCCAAGTTTTATCATGAGGTTGCAGCAATTGATCACATTTTCAGGCTCCCCTTCTAATTCCAGTTCGCTTGATTCTTCTATCACATCTGCAGTTACTTCCCCCACTCGGGTCTTGAGTCTCTCAGTTATCCATGGGGGTCTGACTCAACTTCTTCAAACTCCTTTTAATGATTTTTTTTTTTTTTTAGATGGAGTCTTGCTCTGTCGCCCAGGCTAGAGTGCAGTGGTGCAGTCCTGGCTCACTGCAACCTCTGCCTCCTGGGTTCAAGAAATTCTCATGCCTCAGCCTCCTGAGTAGCTGGGATTACAGGCGCCCACCACCACACCCAGCTAATTTTTGTATTTTTAGTAGAGACAGGGTTTCTTCACGTTGGCCAGGCTGGAACTGATATTTTAACCTCTTCCCACAAATCATGAATGTTCTTAATGGCACCTAGAATGTTAAATCCTTTCCAGAAAATTTTCAATTTACTTTGCCCAGATCCATCAGAGGAATCACTACCTATGGCAGCTATGGCCTCACAAAATGTATTTTTTTGTTTTTTTTTTTTTTTAATATGGAGTCTCGTCACTCTGTCATCCAGGCTGGAGGGCAATGGCGCAATCCTGGCTCACTGCAACCTCTGCCTCCTGGGTTCAAGTGATTCTCCTGCCTCAGCCTCCCCAGTAGCTGGGATTACGGGCGCCCGCCACCATATCTGGCTAATTTTTTCTTTTTTTAGTTGAGACGGGGTTTCACTATGTTGGCCAGGCTGGTCTCAAACTACTGACCTCGTGATCCGCCCACCTCGGCCTCGCCTCCCAAAGTGCTGGGATTACAGGCATGAGCCACCATGCCCAGCCCACAAAATGTATTTCTAAATAATGACTTGAAAGTCAAAATTACTCCTTGAACCATGGGCTGTAGAATGCATACTGTGTTAGCAGACATGTAAAGTAACATTAATCTCTTTGTACATCTTCATCAGAGTTCCTTGGTGACCAAGTGCCTTGTTAATGACCAGTAATATCTTGAAAGGAATCCTTTTTTCTGAACAGTAGGTCTCAATAGCAGGCTTAAAATATTCAGTAAACCACACTGTAAACATGATGTAAAGACATTCAGTAAATAGACATGTGGTCATCCTGGGTTTGTTGTTGCATTTACAGAGCATAGGCAGAATAGAGTTAGCATAATTCCTAAAAGCCCTAGGAGTTTTGGCATGGTACAGGAGCATTAGCTTCAACTTAAAGTCACCAGCTGCATTAGCCCCTAACAAGAGAGGCAGCCCGTCCTTTGAAGCTTTGAAGCCAGGCATTGACTTCTCTCCAGCCATGAAAGTCCTAGAATGGCATCTTCTTCCAGTAGAAGGCTGTTTCCATCTACACCGAAAATCAGTTGTTCAGTGGAGACACTTTCATCAAAAATCTTAGCTAGATCTTCTGGAAAACTTGCTGCCATACTTTGCACTTTGATGTTATAGCGATAGCTTCTTTCCTTAAACCTCAGCCAGGTGCTGTGGCTCATACCTGTAATCCCAGCACTTTGGGAGGCCAAGACAGGAGGATTGCCTGAGGCCAGCCCAGTCAACTAGCAAGACCCTCATCTCAAAAAAAAAAAAAAATTAGCCAAGCATGGTGTCACACACCCAGATACTCAGGAGGCTAAGGCAGGAGGATCACTTGCGCCTAGAAGTTCAAGGCTGCAATGAGCCACGATCGCCACTGCACTCCAGCCTGCACGACAGAACAAGACCCTGTCTCAAAACAAAATCAAGGCTGGGCGCGGTTGCTCACGCCTGTAATCCCAGCACTTTGGGAGGCCGAGGTGGGCAGATCACGAGGTCAGGAGATCCAGACCATCCTGGCTAACACGGTGAAACCCCGTCTCTACTAAAAATACAAAAAAATTAGCCAGGCGTGGTGGCGGGCGCCTGTAGTCCCAGCTACTAGGGAGGCTGAGGCAGGAGAATGGCGTGAACCCGGGAGGCGGAGCTTGCTGTGAGCAGAGATCGCTCCACTGCACTCCAGCCTGGGTGACAGAGCGAGACTCCGTCTTAAAAAACAAACAAACAAACAAAAAAAAACCAAAAACAAGGCTGGGCGCAGTGGCTCAGTCCTGTAATCCCAGCACTTTGGGAGGCCAAGGGGGGGTGGATCACATGAGGTCAGGAGTTCAAGACCAGTCTGGCCAACATGGTGAAACGCCCTCTCTACTACTAAAAACACAAAATTAGCTAAGCATGGTGGCGGGCGCCTGTAATCCCAGCTACTCAGGAGGCTGAGGCAGAAAAATCACTAGAACCCAGGAGGTGGGGGTTGCAGTGAGCTGAGATGGTGCCACTGCACTCCAGCCTGGGCGTCAAGAGTGAAACTCGGTCTCAAAACCAAAATCAAACCAAACAAAAACCAACCCTTGCTAGCTTCCAACTTTTCTTTTTTTTTTTTTTGAGACAGAGTCTCACTGTCGCCCAGACTACAGTGCAGTGCACTGATCACAGCTCACTGCAACCTCCACCTCGTGGGCTAAAGTGATTCTCCTTCTGAGTAGCTGGGACTATAGGGACGCACCACCGCGCCCAGCTAATTTTTGTATTTTTAGTAGAGGCGGGATTTCACCTTGTTGGCCAGGCTGGTGATCCGACCACCTCAGCCTCCCAAAGTGCTGGGATTACAGGCATGAATCACTGCCCCTGGCCAGCTTACAACTTTTCTTCTGCAGCTTGCTCATCTCTCCCAGCTCTCATAGAATTGAAGAGAATTAGGGCCTTGCTCGAAATTAGACGTTGGTTTAAGAGAATGTTGTGGCTGGTTTGATCTTCTATCCAGACTACTAAAACTTTCTCCATATCAGCAATAAGGCTGTTTAGCTTTCTTATCCCTGGTGTGTTCCCTGGAGTAGCACTTTTAATTCGCTTCAACAACTTTTTCTTTGTATTCACAACTCAGCTGTTTGGTACAAGAGGCCTAGCTTTCATGTTATTTCAGTTTTTGATGTGCCTCCTTCACTAAGCTTAGTCATTTCTAGCTTTTGATATAAAGTGAGAGACATGGAACTCTTCCTTTCACTGGAACACTTAGGGGCCACTGTGGGGCTATTCATTGGCCTAATTTCAATATTGTTGCCTCTCAGGCTACAAGGAGGACCGAGAGGGAGGAGAGAAACAGGGAACTGGCAGGTAGGTGGAGCAGTCAGACATAACGCTTAAGTTTGCTGCCTTACACCAGTGAGGTTCGTGACCACCTAAAACAACTGCAATCATAACATCAAAGATCACTGATCACAGATCACTGTAACGGTATACCTGAAATAAAAAGTTTGAAATATAGCGATAGTTACCAAAGTGTGAGTGACAGGAAGTGGGCACATGCTATTGAAAAAATAGTAGTTCGGTGCAGGGCTGCTTGCTACAAACTTTCAATCTGTAAAAAACACAGTAACTGTGAAGTGCAATAAAGCGAGGTATGGCTGTACTCAAGTCCCTCACATCATTCATTCAACAAATATTTACAACACATCTACCCAGCAGTTAAGAAACCTTAACAGCCTCCCATAAAATAAAAACAGGTACCCACCTCCCACGCGGGGAAGGCTTCAAAGTTTGTTTACTGCGTTACTCCCTGCGGGCTCAGTGGGGGTAAGGTCGCCCATATACCAGCCCTTCCGCTCCCGGGCCACGTAGCCGGGAGGAAGAAACCCCTGATTTGGATCCGCGCACGCTAAGGAGCATTGCGTGGACTCAAGCACTGGCCAGGAACTCACTAGACGCCTGGGAGGATGCGGTGACCCCGGGGCGGAAGACAAGAAGCCCAGAAGACGCGGCGGGAGAGGATGGCAGGCTCCGGGCCCCGTCCTGCGACCTCTTGTCGCACTTCCTCCATTCCCGCACCACAGACCCGCAGGGAGACAACATCACCTGCACTTTCAGGGGAGGAAGCGGAGGCTCGGACAGATTTCACCGGGCTCGGAGGGACCCGACTGAGTTCCTTGCCGGGCTCACAGCCGGAAAGGCCGAGCCCAGAAGAGGGTGGGAACGTTAGGGCCGGGCCTCGTACCTGGGGAAGCCGAGCCACCGGGCCTGACGCTGGGAGAAAACCCGGCGGTATAGGGCGGTCAGAGACCTGCTTCCTAACTTCAGCGCGGTCCACGCCCGTCTCAGCGCTTCGCGCGCCTGTGGACGCCAGTCTCGTGCGGGCCCGCCCTCGTCTCCACGGCGACGCGGCGGGCACGAGGACCACCCCGCCCAGACCCCGGGACTTGCGCAGCCTCAGTCGGGTAGATGGCGCACCTCGGGTTGCTTTGCAGCAGCGGCAATGAGAGTCGGTTTCGAGGGGCGTGGAGCATGCACCCTCTGGGCATCCCCACCGAGGGTTCTTTCTCTCCTTGGCTCGCCAGCTTCTCTCTGAGCTCAGCTTGCTACTGTCCCTCTTAGACAAGAGAAGTGGGAGGTATTCCGAGGCAGAACCCCGAGTTACGCCGCCCGCGGCCGAGCACTAAGGATGAGGTTCCAGCTGGGAGGCGGCTGCGAACGAAAGTCCTCCCTCCCTCACTTCCGGACTCGTGCGTGAGCCTCTGGCTTTTGGTTCACAGGGAGTGGAAACCGGAACCGGTGGAGTATGACCCGCCCATGCGTGGACCCGGCAGGTTGCTACAACTTGCACTTGGAGGGGAGAGGTCCCATGGCCCCCGAATTAGAAATGCCAGGCTTATCTCTTTTTGTAACCCTTCATTTTAAAATGTAATTAATAAGCACTCCTTTTTGTTAAAATTTTCAATTTGGGCCAATCCTAATAATCTTAAAAATGGGAGTGGGAGGGGTAAGTGGAACTTTTGAAATACTTTTTTACGTGCTTTGTAAAACATTTGAAAGCATGTGAGATTCCTGGTGCAGACACTAAAAGCAGTAGTTATTTACTTGAAAGATTTTACGCTAAAAACAGGAAAATTAACTTGTTGAGTGTCTCGGAGTTAGAATCACAGATAATCTGTATTTTTGCCCTATTTTCTACATGCTAATCTTTGCAATTAAAACATTTATTATTTATTTTTTGATAAGGAGTTTCCCTCTGTCGCCCAGGCTGCAGTGCAGTGGCGTGATCTGGGCTCACTTCCACCTCCACCTCCCAGGTTCAAGCTTTTCTCCTGCCTCAGCCTCCCAGGCGCACGCCACCACGCCCGGCTAATTTTTGTATTTTTTTTTTTTTATTTTTGATAGAGACGGGTTTTACCATGTTGGCTAGGTGTGTCTCGAACTCCTGACCTCAGATGATCCACTCGCCTCGGCCTCCCAAAGTGCTGGGATTACAGGCATGAGCCACCACCGCACCTGGCCCTAAATTATGTTTTATATGGTGAAACCTCATCGCTACTAAAAATAAAATTAAAAAAATTAGCCAGGGGTGGTAGTGGACACCTGTAATCCCAGCTACTGGGGAGGCTGAGGCAGGAGAATCGCTTGAACCCAGGAGGTGGAGGTTGCAGTGGGCCGAGATCGTGCATTTGCACTCCAGCCTGGGCAACAAGAGCAAAACTCTGTCTCAAAAAAAAAAAAAAACAAAACGTAATTTAAAAGGAGTTCTACTTTAGCGGACATCAATGCCAATGTTTTAGGGACAACTTTTATCTGAAGTTAATGTGGCCAAGTAGTTTTAAAATAATTTAGTAAGCTTCAAGGTTGTAATTAACAGTATAACTAAAATATATATACTGTAATGTAGCCTAAGTACTTTTATATAATCATGTAGATTTATATAAATTATATATTTAGGATAAGTCAATAAGCATTCTTTCTAGATGATTTGAGCTAATTTCCTAATGCTTTCTTCCTGTCATGTGCATTTACCATCCTCAGCTTTGACAAATTTAGGAGGGATGAAAGGCATTTCCATTTGAGTTACAATGAAAATAGTCCTGTCAGGAAAGATTAGAAGATAATAGTATATAATAATAGCTAGGACAAGGACATCTTAGAGGCTGGGCACGGTGGCTCACACCTGTAATCTGAGCATTTTGGAAGGCTGAGCCGGGAGAATTGCCTGAGCCCAGTAGTTCAAGAACAGCCTGGGCAATATAGTGAGACCCCCATCTCTACAAAATATAAAAAATGTGACCAGGCGCGGTGGCTCACACCTATAATCCCAGCACTTTGAGAGGCCAAGGTGGGTGATCACTTGAGGTCAGGAGTTTCAGACCAGCCTGGCCAACATGGTGAAACCCCGTCTCTACTACTAAAAATACAAAAATTAGCCAGGCATGGAGTCACGAGCCTGTAATCCTGGCTACTTCGGGGGTTGGGGCAGGAGAATCGCTTGAACCTGGTGGGGGTGGTTGCAATAAGCCAAGATTCTGCCACTGCACTCCAGCCCGGGTGACAGAGCGAGACTCTGTCTCAGAAAAAAAACAAAAAACTAAGGGTTACTCTTGGAGCAAGAAAAACTGAATAGGAAAAAGCCCATTTAGAGAGGTGCAATCCAGCCTTCTGTGATGCGGCTGCTGAAAGGTCATGGCCTGGCATTAAACTCTCTCACAGGTGCTCATAATTTCTGGGTTTCTAGTATTTTCTTTTTTCTTTTCTTTTCTTTTTCTTTTTTTTTTTTTTTTTTTTGAGACAGTTTCACTTTTGTCGCCCAGGCTGGAGTGCAGTGGCACAATCTCGGCTCACTGCAACCTCCGCCTCCCAGGTTCAAGCAATTTTCCTGGCTCAGCCTCCCAAGTAGCTGGGATTACAGGCATATGCCACCACGCCCAGCTGTTTTTGTATTTTTAGTAGAGACGGGGTTTCGTCATGTTGGCCAGGCTGGTCTAGAATTCCTGATCTCAAGTGATCCTCCCACCTCAGCCTCCCAAAGTGCTGGGATTACAGGCATGAGCCACCATGCCCAGCCGGTTTCTAGTATTTTCATTTGCTTCTGTACTGTTCTTGGACTGCTAATTTCCCCAACTGACTGAAGCTTTGAGACCCCTTATGCCAAACTTTGGGCCAACGATTTGGACCCAAACCAAGATCTTACACATATTTAGTAAAGAACTAGAATAATTTCTCTCTCAAAGAGCTTTCCCAAGTTGATATTTGAAAATTGGTTATTAGTTGCAGAAGGAGGCATTTAGAATTACAAATAATTGGCCTGGCACGATGGCTCACACCCAGCACTTCCGGAGCCCGAGGTTGGGGGATCACATGAGGTCAGGAATTCAGACCAGCCTGGCCAACACGGTGAACCCCATCTCTACTAAAAATACAAGTTAGCCGGGTGTGGTGGCACAGGCCTGTAGTCCCAGCTTCTTGGGAGGCTGAGGCGTGAGAATTGTTTGAACTCAGGAGGCGGAGGTTGAGTGAACCGATTGTGCCACTGCACTCTACCCTGGGCGACCGAGTGAAACTCGGTCTCAAAAAATTACAAGTTATAGGCTGAGCGCAGTGGCTCATGCCTGTAATCACAACACTTTGGGAGGCCAAGGCAGGCAGATCATGAAGTCAGGAGATTGAGACCATCCTGGCTAACACGGTGAAACCCTGTCTCTACTAAAAATACAAAAATTTAGCTGGGCGTGGTGGCAGGCGCCTGTAGTACCAGCTACTCGGGAGGCTGAGGCAGAATGGCCCGAACCCAGGGGGCAGAGCTTGCAGTGAGCTGAGATTACGCTACTGCACTCCAGCCTGGACAATAGGGCGAGACTCCGTCTCAAAAAAAATTACAAATTATCAGGCCGGGCGCGGTAGCTCACGCCTGTAATCCCAGCACTTTGGGAGGCCGAGGTGGGCAGATCACGAGGTCAGGAGTTTGAGACCAGCCTGACCAACATGGTGAAACCCCGTCTCTACTAAAAATACAAAAATTAGCTGGGCATGGTGGCATGCGCCTGTAATCCCAGCTACTCAGGAGGCTGAGGCAGGAGAATCACTTGAACCCGGGAGGCAGAGGTTGCAGTGAGCCAAGATCACGCCACTGCACTCTGGCCTGGGTGATACAGTGAGACGCCTTCTCAAAAAATACAAATACAAATACAAATTATCCTGCCAAGGAGAGTAACATTCAAAAGCTACAATGAAACAAGAATTTGCAATTTGCAAGCATCTAGCTTTTGCCAGGTACAGGTGAAAGAAGTTTATGGAAGCCTCCTTTAGATTATTACCTTTTTTCCTAGGTAATAACCATCTTCTTTTAGAAGGACAGAGTGAGACTTTGACATGTAGGAAATGAGTTGAGGCCAAGGTTCTACAAGACATTAAAGGAGCCTAGTGGAAAAGTAGGTCCTAAGTAGGATAAACCAGAGGGCTCAGGAAATTAGTTCCAGTTATCAAATCATGATAGCTATAACACCCTGGGCACTGATTTCATGTATGGCTTGTGGTGGTTTAAAACATGCCTACACATTCCTTGACATTCCTCCCATATAGAGGTGGAGTCTAAGTTCCTTTGCTTTGAATATAGGGTACTGTGCTGACTCCTTTCTAAGGAACACAATGTGGCACGTGGCAGAACTGATTCCAGGGCTAGGTTAGGAAAGGCAATACAGCAACTATATGGCTTTCTTGTTCGCTCTGTGAACACTTGCCCTTAGAATCCAGCCATCATATTTCAAGGAAGCTCGGCCACAGGGAGAGGCCATGTGTAAGTGTTCCAGGGACAGCTCTAATGGTCCCAGGTCCTAGCTGACAGCCACCATCAGCCCCATCCTTTGGGCTGCCCCCACTGGTGCTGAATGGATCAGAAACCAGCTGTCCCAGCAGGAACCAGCCCATTTTGCAGATTTCAGAGCGAAATATAATTGGAATTCTGGGGTGGTTTGTTACATAACAGTAGGTAACCAGAAATCCATAATTTCTGGGTTTCTAGTATTTTCTTTTTCAAGAAAGGTCAGGTGTGGTGGCTCATGCCTGTAATCCCAGTGCTTTTGGAGGCTGAGGCAGAAGGATCGCTTGAGGCCAGGAATTCGAGACCAGCCTGAGCAACATAGCAAGATCCCATCTCTGCAAAAAAATCGTTAAAAATTAGCCTGCTGTAGTGGCAGGAGCCTGTAGTACCAGCTATTTGGGAGGCTGAGGCTGGAGCAGTGAGCTATGATTGTGCCATTGCTTTCCAGCCTGGATGACAGAGGAAGACTTCATCCCCCCCAAAATAAAATAACCAGAGCAGTGTTTTTAATGTTATCTTTAATTCCCTCTGCAAGCCTAAAAAGTAGGTATACTGCGATCCCCTTCTGAAAAATGAGGAAAGGGAGATCCAGGTGGTGAAATGCCTGGCTCAGGTTTCCCACTAATTGGCAGGGTCAGGATTTAGCAGCTTCAAAGAACGGGCCTTCTCCACTACTCCAGGGAGTCTCCAAGACACTAAAGGGGATTAGACCTGTTTCCCACAGGTTTAGGAAGAATTTGGATTCCAAAAACAGCTGGATTTTTAAAATCATAAAAACACCTGCTGTATTATCACCTACAACGTGTCTCTGTATAGGCTTAAAAAGGCTCGGCAGCTTTATGGGTTATATATGGTTTTTTACCCACCTTATCCTGTTTAATCTTAACTGCCCCATGAGCAGGTTATATCATCTTCCCAATTTCACAGGTAAAACTAAGGATCAATAGACCAACTCTCCATAGCTTGTAGGAAGTGGCAGAGATGAGAATGCAAACTCAGGCCTGATTTGCAAGTGTTTCCCTCTGCCTCTTGCCTGTAAAAAGTAGTTTGTAAGAAACACACTTTATTCAGTAACACAAACGAAAAGAAAAAGGTTTTCTGTTGCCAAGATTCACAAGAAAGGAGCTGAGTTAGTGGTCACTCTCTGCCCAACACCCTAATTTCACAAGTGAAGTTCCAACAAAGTAGGCCTCTTGGAAGAAATGTAGACGTCGCTGTCCTTTAACGAGGAAAATTGCGGTTCTCCGGACTTCACGTCTACGCATCGCTTCACACCAACGCTGCGCAGCACCACAGGGCAGAAATGGGTGCTTGTGGTATTCCAGCACATAGGACCTCCTCCCCAGGACGCAGTAACCCGCACTGCTCATATATTTGCATTTCTGTGGCTCTCCTGTCAGCCTGAGTCTGCACTATGTGGTAAGCGCTTGACATTCGCCGTCTCATTTCCCCAACTCCACTCGCAGTTCCCCTTTCCGTGCAGGCTAAGGACAGATTCAGGTTACCGGAGAGAAAGAACATTTCAATGAATTTGTCAGTCGCCTTTATCGCTATCAAAGCCAATCGTGACAAGCTTGTCTTTTAATGCGGCAACCAGTACTCGCGCATAAGCCTCATAGATTTAGAGAGGCCATTTCAGAAACACGACCGAAACTTAGGTAAGTCAGCTTTGCCCAAGATCACGCCACTCGCAAAACAGCTGAGGTTCGAACCGCACTGGGGAAGGCTCGGAAGACCCCAATCTCCTATCTCAAATTCCCACTGCCGAAGCCCCACGGTTCTCTGCCTATGCGAACCGTGCAAATACAGCGGTGGTCGCGCCACAGGCCGCGCTAGCCGCCAGCCCAGGCCCATCTAGCCACCGCCTCCAGGAGAGTGGCGTGTCGCGAGTCTCGGGTCCCAAGTGCCGTCCGCTCTGCCCTGCAGCGCGCGTGGGAACGCGGCGGCGGGGGCCTCGGGGCTGCCCACGGCGACCGCCTGCGCGGACGGGAGCGGGCTTCCGCTGTCCCCACCGTGGCCTCGTTCTCGCCGCCATCGCCTCCCCACCGCCCGGCGCGCGCAGGGGCTGGCGTCCGGGGAGCGCGCGGCGATGCTTCTTTTTCGCCCGGCACCGCTGCAGCCACCTCACATCCGGGCGCACGGCGGGGAAGGCGGTGCCGGGGCCCGGGTGCGTGGAGGGAGTTATTAAGGGGGAGGGGGCCGAAGAGGAGGGGCGGAGGGCCGGGCTGCAGTTACGGCGGCTGAAGAGAGACAGCGCGAGCGGGTCGGGGTGGGGGCGCGAGAGCGAAAGCTGCGGGGAGCGGCGCTGGGACCGGCGCGGGCAGCGGGGAGGGGAGCGGCGGCCGAGGCAAAGGGCCGCCGAGCGGCGGAAGCACCGAGTAAGGGCCGGCGGCGGTGGCGGCTGGGTCTGGGGCACCGCGCGCCGGTGCTCGCGGGTGTAGAAGGGGCGCGGGCGCATTGCTCCCGGGGTCGCGTGCGTGAGCGCGGGCGCCGGGGCGCCCGCAGGGGTGGGCAGGGGGCGCGAGGCCCGCAAGGCGTCCAGCGGGGACCGAGCCGCCGGACCGGGGAGGATGGCTGCGGGCCTGCGCTAGCTCCAGCTCGAAGCGCCGGGCCGGGAGATTCGGCCTCCCTGCTCCCTGCGGCCGGCCGCCCCTCAGTGAGTACGGTCCCCGCCCTTCCTCCGAAGGAGGCCGCTGGGCCCGGGCCTGCGTGAGGGGCTGCGGGTTGGGGTCGCGGCCCGGGGAAGCCAAGTTTCGGAGCTGAAGCCGGTGCTCGCCCTTTCCTTGCCATCGGCGCCCCTGACATGGCCACAGGTGCGGCTGGCCGGGCGAGGGGCGCTCGGGCCCCGTCCCCAGTCCCTGATCGCCGGATAACAAGGGGCAGCTGGCGCCGTCCATTGGCAAGTGACAGGCACTTTACAACAGACTTCGCGGGTTGCCAGCCCAACCAGTCTTCTACCTGCCCCCACTCCGGGAAACTTCCCCACCAGTCTTGAAAGATCCCCATGGGTGGCAGCTACTAATCTTGGTTTCTCTTTGTATTAAAGCTGCTTAAAGGTTATATACCTTGAGTTGGGCACATTCTACTTTTTACCATGTTGATGCTTGGGATACTAGGAGAGAGAACTGAGTACCAATTATTCTATCTCCAAGTTCTAATTTATAGCATAATTTTGGAGTGGGGACTTGTTTTTAACACTAGCTGTTTTGAGAGATTAAAAAGTTTCAGCTTCTGAAGAAACAGCCAAGATTTCTGAAAACTTACTGTTGTCGGTGACAATTTTGTGCCGATTTATCTTCCAGGTGCAGAGCATTGTAGACCAAGGAGCCATGGATAGGAGAAGTGTGGGTGAAACAGAAAATGGAGATGCTTTCCTTGACCTGAAGAAGCCGCCTGCCTCCAAATGCCCTCATCGCTATACAAAAGTAGGGTTTGCCACTAATGAAATAGTGTTTCTTTTTAGGTGGCGAAGTTAGTAACATTGTATAACTATTTGATTCCTATTAAATGGTAATCTCATTCTGACTCACTACATGAACTAAATATTAACTAAATTTAGTAGAGCATTACTTTGAACATTTTTCTGCAAGCGTAGATACCCAGAGTTTAAGCTGGAATTTGCTTTGAGAGGCTTTTAGGTGAAGGGAATGTAGGCTTAGATTTTTTTAAAATTGCGAATCAGTATACTTTTGTAAGTTCTGTAACAGCTATGTAATTGGTATGTTATTGATTTACATACTGTACTGTGAGGATTAAAGCTCTAGGATGCGTTACAAAGTTAGTGTCCTCTGTATTGATGTTTCCTTAAGAGGCAGACTCCCCACAGGAATGCTCTTGAGTGTGCTTGGCAGGGGTAACTAGATTTTTCAATCCTGTTTTTTTACTTTGTATTACAAATTGGATATAGACTCAGAAAAGTAAGGCTTCAGTCATATTTCCCCTAGCTAAAAACTGGAGATGCTTAAATTGCTTGTCCAGATAACTGCTTTTGGGAGAGAGAGGAAGTCATATTTATTAAAGATCTTGCTTCAGTACATGTCTTGTTGGCTACTGAATGTTTCTCAAGAGGTTGACAGGACTCAAATTGTAAATTCATTTCTGGGTCCCTGAAATGTATCAGGCTGGGTCACATAAAATTTGCTCAACAATGTTGAAGCAGTTGGGACCATTGATGACAAGAAGGGTTATATCCTAGTTGGGCACACATCCATATATTTCCTTAGTATGGACTTTTCTATTTTTTTTTTTTTTTTTTTTTTTTTTTTTTTTTTTTTTTTTTTTTGCGTGCAACAGGGCCTCACTCTGTCGCCCAGGCTGGAGTGCAGTGGTGCGATCATGGCTCACTGCAGCCTGGACCTCCCGGGCTCAAGCCATCCTCCCATCTCAGTCTCCTGAGTAGCTGGGACCACAGGCGTGCACCAGTACGCTCGGCTAATTTTTGTATTTTTTATAGAGATGGGAATTCGCCATGTTGCCCAGGCAAACTCCTGGGCTCAAGCAATCCACCCACCTTGGCCTCCCAAAGTGTTGGGATTACAGGGGTGAGCCACTGTGCCCAGCCTCAGTCATGGACTCTAACATGGCTTCTTGTCCCTGGCTTCCTGGGATACTGATTGGTTAATGCTTTAAAGCCAGCCCTTGTTTATGTACTGGTGCACTATTACCTACTTGATAAAGTATCAAATACTGTCAGATTAATACGCATTTTCAGCACTGAAGGAAACAACTGCTGTAAGAGAAATGTTTTCAGGTGTAAAGGGTTCTTGGTTGATTGCTGTCTTAGGATGATCTGTTTTGGCATGACAGCATGTAAGTTGATAGAAAACTTTTTCCACATTCAGATTTGGTCTTCCCAAATATATTCTCTCTCAAACCTGAGAGTGTTTGAGTAGTGTTTCACAACTTAAATTCATTTCCTAAAATGTTGACAGGTGAATTCTGAATGGAGAAAAACCATCAAATGAAGGGAAATGAAAATCTTCCAGTACTTTTTTTTTTTTTTTTTTTTTGAGACGGAGTTTTACTCTTGTTGCTCAGGCTGGAGTGCAATGGCACAACCTCTGCCTCCTGAGTTCAAGCGATTCTCCTGCGTCAGCCTCCCGAGTAGCTGGGATTACAGGCATGCGCCAGCTGTTTTTGTTTTTTTTTTTGCTTTTTTTTTTTTTTTTTTTTTTTAGTAGAGACGAGATTTCTCCATGTTGCTCAGGCTAGTCTCGAACTCCCGACCTCAGGTGATCTGCCCACCTCGGCCTCCCAAAGTGCTGAGATTACAGGCGTAAGCCACCACACCCAGCCATTCCAGTACTTTTTTTTTTGTTTTTTTGAGACGGAGTCTCGCTCTATCATCAGAGTGCAATGGTGTGATCTTGACTCACTGCAGCCTCCGCCTCCTGTGTTCAAGTGATTCTCCTGCATTAGCCTCCCGAGTAGCTGGGACTACAGGCGTGCGCCACCATGCCCAGCTAATTTTTGTAGTTTTAGTGGAGACGGGATCTTGCCATGTTGGCCAGGCTGGTCTCGAAATCCTGAACTCAAGTGATTCACCTGCCTCAGCCTCCCAAAGTGCTGGGATTACAGGTGTGAGCCACTGCGCCCGGCCCCCTTCCAGTACTTTTTATTATTTTTTTTGAGCCGGAGTCTCACTGTGTCGCCCAGGCTGGAGTGTAGTGGCACGATGTTGGCTCACTGCAACCTCTGCCTCCCTGGTTCAAGCGATTCTCCTGCGTCAGCCTCCTGAGTAGCTGGGACTACAGGCGCACACTGCCACACCCAGCTAATTTTGTTTTTGTATTTTTATTTTTATTTATTTATTTTTTTCGAGACGGAATTTTGCTCTTGTTGCCCAGGCTGGAGTGCAATGGTGCTATCTCGGCTCACTGCAGTCTCCGCCTCTGGGGTTCAAGTGATTCTGCTGCCTCAGCCTCCCAAGTAGCTGGGATTACAGACATGCTCCACCACGCCCAGCTAATTTTTGTATTTTTAATAGAGACGAGGTTTTGCCATGTTGGCCAGGATGGTCTCGAACTCCTGACCTCACTGGTCTCAAACTCCTAACCTCATGTGATCCACCTGCCTCGGCCCCCCCCAAATGCTGGAATTACAGGTGTGAGCCAAAGCACCTTGCCTATTTTTTTTTTTTTTTTTTTTTTTTTTTTTTTGTATTTTTAGTAGAGATGGTTTCACTGTGTTGCTGGTGTTGAACTCCTGAGCTCAGGTGATCCACCCACCTAGGCCTCCCAAAGTGCTGGGATTATAGGTGTGAGCCACCGAGCCCGGCCCCTTTCAGTACTTTTATTTTTATTTTTTTGAGATGGAGTTTCACTCCTGCTGCTCAGGCTGGAGTGCAATGGCACGATCTCGGCTCACTGCAACCTCCGCCTCCCAGGTTCAAGCGATTCTACTGCCTCAGCCTCCCCAGTAGCTGGGGTCATAGGCATGCACCACCATGCCTGGCTAATTTTGTCTGTTGGTCAGGCTTGTCTTGAACTCCTGACCTCAGGTGATCCACCCACCTCGGCCTTCCAAAGTGCTGGGATTATACGTGTGAGCCACCATGCCCACCCTTTCCAGTCCTTTTTGAACTAAAGTTGTAACCAGTAGTCTACTGGTAGAGTCCAGGCAGAGAGGCTTTTGAATCACTTTCACACACTGATCAGAGGTTAACATGTATATTTTCATCTTTGTGTATGTTTCTATCTTTATGCTTAAGTCATTTTTAGGAAGATATTTCTCTTCCTTAGGGTAGGAGACTTAGTTTCTTTGCAGTAAAGATTAAGAACCTCAGTATTGTCCATTTTTGACAGTCCAGCCTCAGAATTCTGTCATACTTAGATAAATGTGCCTTGAAGAACTGGTTAAAAGCATTCTTTAGCTTAATGACAGTGGAGCTTAGATTTAAGTCTTTTCTACCAAATTAATTGGAAATAGGTTTACTTTCTACTCTTAAGAGGATTTAGTTAATGACAATTTTAGGATAGTGTTTAGGCAGTGTTAGGGTAGTGCTTTCATGTTTTTCAACACTCTAGTAATTTTATGCGGGACTTGGGGATAACGAAGTCTTCTCCCTTTAAAGAGAGCTTGAAATGATTATGTGTTCCTAGCACTATAATAAATATGTTAGTTCCACAACTGGAATAATATTCAAACCATCTTTCTTCCTTGTCTGTGTACTGAGATCAAACTACTGGAATAAATAGACTTTAATGATGTTTCTGCCACTTCAAGTTCACGGGCTAGAAGATCTGGAAGGAGTAGAGGGAAACTGTTCTCATTGGTGATTTTGAGGTGGAATTTCACTCTTGTTGCCCAGGCTAGAGTGCAATGGCGCGATCTTGGCTCACCGCAACCTCTGCTCCCTAGGTTCAACCTATTCTCCTGCTTCACCCTCTTGAGTATCTGGGATTACAAGCATGCGCCACCACGCCCAGCTAATTTTTGTATTTTTAGTAGAGACAGGGTTTCTCCATGTTGGTCAGACTGGTCTCGAACTCCCGACCTCAGGTGATCCTCCCACCTTGGCTTCCCAAAGTGCTGGGATTACAGGTGTGAGCCGGCTGGTGATTTTTTTTTTTTTTTTAATAGGTGTTGTATTCTGTGGAAACTTGTAGCTGTGTATGTTTACTTACAGGGTCAAAAAAACACATTGGCCACATGAGAGGGCACCTTAACCTTTGACCCTTCTTAGTTTAGTGTTCAGTTGCTTTCTGGGATAATGTTAGTAGTTTGTTGTTCAGAATTCAAAGAGTTTTTGTTTTTCGTCCATGAGTAGAAGAAGTATAGATGTTTTGGTCAGGTGCTTTTCAGGGTAATGTACTAGAGTTTCCTTTTGTATTAAGACATCCTTTAGTTCAGCTTGTTTCTCAAATGTTAATATGCCTGGGGGATCACCTTTAGGCCTTGGGAAAGGAATTCTGAGTGGTAAGCAGGGGTGGTCCTGAAGATTCTGCTTTTTAACCCACTCCCAAGTGGTGCACATGCTGCTGGTCCACTGACTATACTTTGAGTATCAAGGCTTTGGTCTTCCTTAGAGAACTTGATAAATGGTGTTGGTGGTGTCAAGTAACTCAGATGCGTAGTTATTCTTTGGGGTTCAGATGATGTTCATTTTGCTTCCAAGAATATCTTAGGACCTCAAGTTAGAGTCACATTGGGTGCTTTCAGACCTACTCCTAAATCTCAGTGTGGAATGGTTATAAGTGGGTTTATCATATGCACCTGTGACCCTGAGGGTCTTAAACCCCTAAGTTATAAATGCTGGTCTGTTTTCTACGCCAGATTCCTAAGACCAAAAAGCTATATTTTGGTAGTATCTAAGTATGCATTTTTAAAGTGATTGGATCGTGTTCAAGGACTTTTGGAGGTTATAGAGTGGAGTCTCACCTGAAAGTTATGGTTTAAGAGTGGTTTAGACAGTGGTTCTCAAAGTGTGGTCCCTGAACTAGCATTAGCATCATCTGGTAACTTGTTAGAAATACAAATCTCAGGCCTCTTCTCAGTGGTATTAAAGGAGAAACTTGGGGAGTAGAGCTTAACCGTCTGCATTTAACAAGCTCTTCAGGGGATTCTGACTCTGGTTCAAGTTTGAGAACCATTGGCTTAAGAAATGATCACCTGCTGGCTGGGTGTGGTGGCTCACACTTGTAATCCCAGCAGTTAGGGAGACTGAGATGGAAGGATTGCTTGAGCCCAAGAGTTCAAGACCAGCCTGGGCAGGATGACAAGACCCTGTCACTACAAAAAAAATTTAAAAATTAGCTGGGTATGGTGGCATGTTGCCTGTAGTCTCAGCTAAACAGGGGACTGAGGTGCTGCAGTGAGCCATCATGGCGCCATTGCACTACAGCCTGCGCAACAAAAAGAGACCTTGTCTCAAAAAAAAAAAAAAAAAAGATCGTCTCCTGGCAGTGGTGCTCATTCAACTTTTTCTTCACCAGAAGCCCTTGTTCACCAGTTCTGGAATATAGTACCTGCTATTCTGTTAGTGATGCCGTCTTCTGCTTGAAATACAAAATAGAAATGTTTTAGGCCATCCCACTATTGAGATCCATGTGGGTTTTTTTTCTGTTTTTTTTGTTTTGAGACAGAGTCTCTGTCTGTCGCCAGGCTGGAGTGCAGTGGCCCGACGTCGCCTCACTGCAACAACCTCTGCCTCCCGGGTCCAAGCAATTTCCCTACCTCAGCCTCCTGAGTAGCTGGGACTACAGGCGCATGCCTCCATGCCCAGCTAATTTTTTTTACATTTTAGTAGAGATGGGGTTTCACCATGTTGGCCAGGATGGTCTCGATCTCCTGATTTCATGATCCACCCACCTTGGCCTCCTAAAGTGCTATGATTACAGGCATGAGCCACCATGCCTGGCCTCAGATCCATGTTATTTTCTTCAAGTGAATAGACTAATCTGTTTGTTTGTTTGTTTGTTTGTTTTTGAGACCGCATCTCACTCTGTCACCCAGGCTGGAGTGCAGTGTTGCAATCTGGGCTCACTGCAACCTCTGCTTCCCAGGTTCAAGCAATTCTCCTGCCTCAGCCTTCTGAGTAGCTGGGATTACAGGCACATGCCATGATGCCCAGCTAATTTTTGTATTTTTATTAGAAACGGGGTTTCACTATATTGGTAAGGTTGGTCTCAAACTCCTGACCTCAAGTGATTCACCTGCTGTGGCCTGCCAAAGTGCTGGGATTACAGGCGTGAGCTACCACACCTGGCCAAATAGACCAATCTTTTTGTTTGTTTGTTTGTTTGAGATGGAGTCTCACTGTGTTGCCCAGGCTGGAGTGCAGTGGCACGATAGCAGCTCACTGCAAGCTCTGCCTCCCGGATTCACGCCATTCTCCTGCCTCAGCCTCCCGAGTAGCTGGGACTACAGGTGCCCGCCACCACACCTAGCTAATTTTTTTGTTATTTCCAGTAGAAGCGGGGGTTTCACCGTGTTAGCCAGGATGGTCTCCATCTCATGACCTGGTGATCCGCCCGCCTCGGCCTCCCAAAGTGCTGGGATTACAGGCATGAGCCACCACGCCCAGCCCAAATTGACTAATCTTATAGAGGATACATACGTTATGCTGTTCTTCCTTTGCTCCTGTATTTTGCCACTGATTCCTTATTAAATGACTATCACCTGCCAGTTGGACAGGGAATAAAAGCAGAGACACTCAGAACATTCAGCTTGATATTGACCAGTGTTAAACATGCGTGTTAAAGTTAAGTGAATGTTGAATTATCTTAGTTTAACTTCATGTGGAATTTTTGTTGTTGTTGTTGAGACAGGCTCTCACTGTGTTATCCAGGCTGGAGTGCAGTGGTACAGTTAACTCACTGCAGCCTCAAACTCTGCATTCATGCAATCCTTCTACCTCAGCCTCCTGAGTAGCTAGGACTACAGGTGTGTGTCACCACACATGGCTAATTTTTTCATTTCTTTGTAGAGATAGGATCTCATTATGTTGCCCAGGCTGATCTCCAGCTCCTGACCTCAAGCGATCCTCCTGCCTCAGCCACCTAAAGTGCTGGAATTACAGGTGTGAGCCACTGCATCTGGCCGCATGTGGACTCTTCATAACCTTGACTAGTTACAAAGTGGCATTATTGTAGTCAGTAGTGTCTCCAGGGATCTTTAAGGGAGGCCATCCTAATTTGTGGCTGGTAGGCCAATTGGTCATAGCAGTCAGTACAGCCATGTTTGTCCTTCCTTTAAAACAATCAGGAAAATGGACAAGCAGTTGAAGTGACTGACTTGAGTAATCCTAGCCTTCTTGGATATAATCAGAAGACTTGAAGCCAATCCCCAGAGAAAAGAGTAACTGTGATTTAAATCCTAGGTTGAAACAGGAGTCAGGTGGTTAATTTTTCATGTACAGAAATCTTATTTGATAACTTTAAATGTATCTTTCATAAACCGAGTAGTAAGGTGGCATTTCTGTGACAAATTTAGTTATAAACTTCTTAAGCTAATATAAGGTTACCTATTTATGTTGGAGAAGGTAGAATTATGGTATGAAAAGTCATTGGGAGGACAAGGTGGGAGGATGAATTGAGCCCAGGAGTTCACGACCAGACTGGGCAATATAGTGAGACCCCATCTCGTTAAAAAAAAAAAATAGCGAGGGGTGGTGGTGTGCACCTGTGGTCCCACATACTCAAGAGGCTAATGTGGGAGGATCACTTGAGCTTGGGAAGTTGAGGCTGCAGTGAGCTATGACTGCACCATTGCACTCCAGCATGGGCAACAGAGTGAGACTCTGTCTCAAAGAAAAAAAAAATTACTCAATCTTAATGTGTCAGCTGTCCAGAAAACCTATCTAATGAAAGTTGTTAGAGTGGGCTGGCCGGGGGCTGGCTGGCAAGACCATAGAGAATAGCTTCTGACTGCTTTTTCCTACCCGTTCCTTTTTTGTTATTGTTGAGACAGAGTCTTGCACGATCTTGGCTCACTGCAACCTCCACCTCCCAGGTTCAAGTGATTCTCCTGCCTCAGCCTCCCGAGTGCTGGGATTACAGACATGAGCCACTGAACCCGGCCCCTGCCTGTTCTGTTTTGTTTTGTTTTCAGAGGGAGTTTCATTCCTGTTGCCCAGGCTGGAGTGCAATGGTGTGATCTCAGCTCACCGCAACCTCTGCCTCCCGGGTTCAAGCGATTCTCCTGCCTTAGCCTCCCGAGTAGCTGGGATTACAGGCGCACACCACCATGCCTGGCTAATTTTTTGTATTTTTAGTATAGATGGGGTTTCTCCATTAGTTAGGCTGGTCTCGAACTTCTGACCTCAGGTGATCTGCCCGCCTCACCCTCCCAAAGTGCTGGGATTACAGGCATGAGCCACCATGCCCGGCCAGGAATATTTCCCTTTTAATCCCTCTTCCATAAATGTGCCTTATGTGAAATTCTACATAATGTCAGAATGTCCATCAGAATGCATAGTTGTTTCTGCATAGGATTTCTGCAGAAAGAAATAGATAAGGATTTTAACCATTGTTCTTTTGGGCTTTTGTTGAGATTCATTTGCTTTCCACTTTAATACTGATCACCAAAAGTGGGTGTTCATACTAGTAATTCCCTAATAGGTTTTGGGAGGCTTGACACATTTTCTTTAAGGAAGGCTGCTGCAACTAAGAAAATATGTTTATGCTTCCTTGGGTGTGTGGCTCTTGGGCAATTAGCAGCTTGTTCTTGCCTAGTCAGGTTTTAGTAACCTGTGCAAAAAGTGAAGTCTCAGGTATTAAATCTTATATTCTCCATATGGTAATCTTAATGAATTCATTCATGATCAGTAAGTTCCTATGGGTTAAGACTTTCCAGGCTAGGCACAGTGGCTCACACTTGTAATCCCAGCACTTTGGGAGGCTGAGGCAAGATGATCACTTGAGCCCAAGAGTTCAGACCAGCCTGGGCAACACAGCAAGACCTCATCTCTACAAAAATTTTTTTAAATTAGCTGGATGCAGTGGCATGCACCTGTAGTCTTAGCTGCTTGGGAGGCTGAGGCAAGAAAGATCACTTGAGTCCAGGAGTTTTGAGGCTGCAGTGAGCTATGATCATGCCACTGCACTCCAGCCTGAGAGTGAGACCCTGTCTCAAAAAAAAAAAAAATATCCGAAAGGATAGATTAAAAAAAAAAAAAACACCTCTCCAAAAGGGTAATATCACATCCTTTCTTGAAATACTCATAAGAAGGGAGCACTCAGTTAGAGTGGCCACTTCCCAAGTATTCTGTCTTTAGCCATAGTTGAACATTTTCTTTGAAAATAACCCAAAGGGGTATTTCCACGAATAATGTTAAGGGCTCTTGATGAAATGGCAAGTTTAAGAACTCTTTTCGTGCTTGCTTCGGCAGCACATATACTAAAATTGGAACGATGCAGAGAAGATTAGCATGGCCTCTGTGCAAGGATGACACGCAAATTCGTGAAGTGTTCCATATTTTAAAAAAAAGAGACTCTTCTCTTGGCCAGGCATGGTGGCTCACGCCCGTAATCCTAACACTTTGGGAGGCCGAGGCAAACGGATTACCTGAACTCCGGCAGCCTGGCCAACATGATGAATCCGCATCTCTACTAATATACAAGAAAAACATTAGCTGGGCATGGTGGCATGAGCCTGTAATCCCACCTACTTGGGAGGCTGAGGCAGGAGAATTGCTTGAACACCGGAGGCAGAGGTTGCCGTGAGCTGAGATCACGCCACTGCACTCCAGCCTGGGTGACAGAGTGAGACTCCATCTCCAAAAAAAAAAAAAAACTTCTTTTGAGACACTGGAAGAGATGTAGGGGCAGGGACAAGAGTCATCTGTCTATGTGGGGCACTGAACTGGGCACACAGGATATATTATGTGGACAGTTATAAAGAGAGCAAACTGTTTTTTGTGTTTTTTGTTTTTTTTTTTTTTTGAGACGGAGTCTTGCTCTGTCGCCCAGGCTGGAGTGCAGTGGTGCAATCTCAGCTCACTGCAAGCTCCGCCTCCCGGGTTCACGCTATTCTCCTGCCTCAGCCTCCCTAGTAGCTGGGACTACAGGCGCCTGCCACCACGCCCGGCTAATTTTTTTGTATTTTTGATAGAGACAGGGTTTCACCATGTTAGCCAGGATGGTCTCGATCTCCTGACCTCATGATCCGCCCGTCTCGGCCTCCCAAAGTGCTAGGATTACAGGTGTGAGCCACCGCATTTTTTTTTTTTTTTTTTTTTTTTTTTTTTTGAGACAGATTCTTGTTCTGTCACCCATGCTGGAGTGCTGTGGCATGATCTCGGCTCACTACAACCTCTGTCTCCTGGGTTCAGGCAGTTCTTGTGCCTCAGCCTCCTGAATAGTAGCTGGGATTTCAGGTGTCCACCAGGCCCAGCTAATTTTTTTATTTTTTAGTGGAGACGTGGTTTCACCATGTTGGCCAGGCTGCTCATGAACTCCTGACTCAAGTGATAGCTGGTCTCGGCCTCCCAATGTTTTGAGATTACAGGTGTCAGCCAGCACACCTGGCCCAAACTGTATTGACTTAGCTCATGGTTTCTCTCTTCCCCACTTAAGTAGGGGATCTTCTTGTGCTGGGATACCACCTTAAGCATCTTAGGGTCATGCCAGAAGGTAACACATTTAGTGCTGTAAACGGTGAGGAAGTTTTCTCTCATTTTTCCCTAAATGTCCACGTGGACCTTGGGCCACATTTTGAGAAACATGCTCAATTGGAAGCAATAATTTTTAACCTCTTTGGCATTCATTGGAAATCTTTTGAAGGTGTGAACATTCACTGCAGAAATTGCACAAATGCATCATTTTCCATATGGTTTCAAATGGGAGGTCTTACACTCCTTGACACCATGAAACTGGTTTAAGAAGTCTTACTTTTCTAGAACAGTAAATACTGTTTACCTAGATGTTTACAGTGACTCCCTGCCACTTTTACAGCCCAAGAGTTGTCTCGTTTTTAAGCCCATTTCTCAGTGAAGAAAATGGCTCTTTATCCTCTGTGGACAGGTGAGCTATGTTTTAGCCATTGTATTTGGTCAAAAGTGCGCCCTGGCACAAATAATGTTGCTGGTGTGGTTAATGTCAGTGTGTAACTAGCTTGCTACTCTGCCTTCTGCTCTTACAGGCCTGTGAAGTTTGTATATCTGTTCACTTAAGCATCACACCTATGTATGCTAAGCATGTAAAGTCAGCAACGAAAACTGGAATATGGAAGTGAAAATGAATTTTAACTCTTGTTAACTGAGAGTAGTTGGTGTTTATCACTCTGTGATTAGAGCAATAACTCTAAGAGGAAAGATTATATTGAACAAAACATTAACTTCAAATAACCTCTCAATTTCAAATTCTTTTTTTTTTTTTTTTTTTGAGACAGAGTCTTGCTCTGTCGCCGAGGCTGGAGAATCTCAGCTCACTGCAACTTCCACCTCCTGGATTCAACCAATTTCTCCTGCTTCGGCCTCCCAAGTGAGGCTGAGATTACAGGCATGCGCCATCATACCCAGCTAATTTTTTAATTTTTAGTAGAAACAGGGTTTTACTATGTTGCTGGTCTTGAACTCCTGACCTCAAGTAATATGCCTGGCCTCTTTTTTTTTTTTTTTTTTTTTTTTTGAGACAGGGTCTCTGTCACTCAGGCTGGAGCGCAGTGGTACAATTACAGCTCATTGCAGCCTGAATCTCCTGGGCTCAACCAAGTAGCCTGGACAATAGGCATGCCACCATGCCCTGCTTTTTTTTAATTGAGACAGGGTCTCCCTCTTTTGCCCAGGCTGGAGTGCAGTGGCTCAGTCTTGGCTCACTGCAACCTCTGCCTCCCAGGTTCGCAATTCTCATACCTCAGCCTCCCAAGTAGCTGGGGCTACAGGTGTGCACCCCCACACCCGGCTAATTTTTTTGTTTGTTTGAGACAGAATCTTACTCTGTTGTCCAGGCTGGAGTGCAGTGGTGTGATCTCGGCTCACTGCAACCTCTGCCTCCCAGGCTCAGGCAATTCTCCTGCCTGAGTCTCCCGAGTAGCTGGGATTACAGGCATGCCAGGCTGGTCTTGAACTCCTGATCTTAAGTGATCCACCCGCCTTAGCCTCCCAGAGTGCTGTGATTACAGGTGTGAGCCACTGTGCCCGGCCCATATTTTCCTATTTTTAAACTAATATCCTTGTTCTGTTCCAGGATTCCATCCAGGATACCATATTACGTTTAGTTGTCCTCTCTCTTTAGGCTCCTATTTTCCTTTTTTTAAGACTGTTACTTCTGTTAAAGTATTTTTTGATTCCCTGTCAATAGGACCAAAATTAGGCTTTTCTGGATGTTTTGTGGTTGTGTTAAAGTGTTGACCTTTCCCAAGTGACTCCTAAATAAATAGGTAAAATCATTATAGAGTTCAGCAAACAGCTGTAGTAGTAATTGAGAACACCTATTGGGATCCCTGTTACCTTTGGAGTTAAAAGTTTCAAACAAAACACCACTTAGAAACTTCTGTACGTTAAGAATTTACACATTTAAGTGTGAAAGATTGTCTTTGATTTAATAGCACATTAGGGTTCTTAGTAGCTGCATGGGGTAGTAAGGGGATGTGTGATAATCTTTAGTTACTTTTAAGAGTAAAAAATTGCTTTGCAGTGGTTTTTCCTGTAGCATTATGTATAAGTATTTCCTATATTGCAAGGTCCTTCCTGTTTCTACTAGAAAAATTTTAAGCCCTCTTGTCCTTAGGATTTCTGTATTACAGTAATATCTGATATCTTCATAACTACTATTGCTCCATCCTCCCTGCACCCCTCCCCCCAGCCCCAAAGTTGTGCTAACCCTACAGATCTGACACCCTGTTTGCCCTGCAGATTTCTCTGGAGTCTCCTGTGGTGTGTTTTGTTTTTTTCTTTTTTTGAGACAGGGTCTCTGTCACCCAGGATGGAGAGCAGTGATGTGATCACTGCAGCCTTGACCTCAAGTGACCCACCTCAGCCTCCTGAGTAGTGGGGACCACACTCGATGAATTTTTTTTTTTTTTTTTTTTTTTTTGAGACAGAGTCTCGCTCTGTCACCCAGGCTGGAGTGCAGTGGCGCGATCTCAGATCACTGCAACCTCAGCCTCCCTACAAGTAGCTGGGATTACAGGCGTCCGCTATCACACCTGGCTAAGTTTTATATTTTTAGTAAAGACAGGGTTTCACCATGTTGGCCAGGCTGGTCTCAAACTCCTGGCCTCAAGTGATCTGCCTGCCTCAGCCTCCTATAGTGCTGGGATTACAGGCATTAGCCACTGTGCCTGGCCCACTCAATGAATTTTAAAATATGTTTTGTAGAGACGGGTGTCTCCTTATATTGCCCAGGCCGATCTTGAACTCCTGGACTCAAGCAATCTTCCTGCTTCAGCCTCCCAAAGTTCTGGGAGTACAGATGTGAGCCACTGGACCTGGCTGACTCCTGTCTTTACTGGTGATTTACAGGTTGTATGTTCTTTGACAATTTTTTTCAGAATTTTGAACAGCCTCTAGGTATTTCTTTGTATTTGGAACTCTGTTTATCTCAGTCTTAACAAATTTTTATTCGTATTTCTATCCAGTTATAAGACAGGTAATTCATAAATAAATCCTAAATAAATGCAAATGCCTGATTGATATCCTGGTCTTAAAACTAAAATATCATATAGTCCTAAGGCATCTTCTTGTCCTGAAGAAAACATTTAGATGCTTCAGTTTTCTGTAAACACTGAGAGAATTCATGGTATGCTATACCCAGTGATTCTTGTGGGATGATTGAGCAAATCTGTCCCTCCATCCTCACCCCAAGATGTTGAATCAGTGATCTGAGAAGCCGTGCACATTCTCCTACTACAAGGCCTGGGATGGGATTGTTGCCAAAGTCATGGCATAGCAGTATGTGCTTTTTTGCAAGGCAGTTGCAGCATTTTACTGGTGCTGAAAGTTTTGGAATTGCTTTTTTTTTTAACTTTATTATAAAAAATATTTCAAAGTATACCAAAAGGAGGCAGTAGTTTGTTGTATATATGGGTAGATATGTGTGTTAGTGTGCGTGTGTGTATATATATGTGTGTATATGTAAGTGTGTATATTTCCTAGATCTACTGAAAGGGCCTTCAAGCAATGAGGATACCCAGTACCCAGACCTTGGTGTTTTATGCAGTTCCTCACTTAAGGACTAGGATTTCTCAGAAATAGCTGATTCCAGGGCTGGGACAGGATGAATACAAGATAAGCTAGAATGTATGACAGTCTTTAAAAAAATAAAAGATGGCATGTTGAAAAAGACACATAGGCCAGTTTGAAGAGGCACCCACTGGCAAAATCTGGGACAGTTTGAGCACTACATAATTCAGGACATGAATGAGTTACAGACCAACAGAAAAACCAGGAGTCTGCCGGGCACGGTGGCTCACGCCTGTAATCCCAGCACTTTGGGAGGCTGAGACAGGCAGATCACTTGAGGTCAGGAGTTCCAGAGCAGTCTGGCCAACGTGGTGAAACTGCGTCTCTACTAAAAATACAAAAAAAAAATTAGCCAGGCGTGATGGTGCATGCCTGTAGTCCCAGCTACTCGGGAGGCTGAGGTGGAAGAATTGCTTCAACCCAGAAGGCAGGGGTTGCAGTGAGCCAAGATTGCGCCAGTGCACTGTAGCCTGGGCGACAGAGCAAGATTCTGTCTCAAAAAAAAAAAAAAAGGAAAAACTAGGAGTCTGTGAGTCCATACCAGTAATACATAGGTATATAAACGGGAAAGGAGGACTTGCCCTACAGTATGATGCCAAGTGCTGGCTGGTAAATATGGAGAGAGGGCTAAAGTGGCAAAATGAAGAGTGGTTTGGTCAAGAATCATTAATGGATGCTAACTTTAGTGGAAAACTGGAGACCAAGATATTTGGATGATTTTAAAGTGTCTCCCCACAGATTGCATGCTAAACGCAAATGGGAAAGCAGTAACTACATAGTAGAGAAACTAGAGAATACCTTGACCAAATAATCAAAATTAGCACCATAGATAAAGGACAAATGAGCATCATGGGCATCCAGAAGTGATGGTCTGTGAAGGACACAACACCTCTTCAGTTAGTATTCTGCCCCATGGATATTTAGGCTCAGTCTAATCATGAGAAAACATCAGACCAACCCAAAATGAATAATGTTCTTTTACAGAAAGGGACTATATTCTCTAGAAATGTCACTATCATAAGAGACAAAAGTTGTAGAAATGTTCTAGATTAAGGAAGACCAAAGAGATACAACAATGAAATATCTGATTCTAGACTGGACCCTGTGTTGGAGGGGAAGATAAATATAAAGGACATTACTGGGCTAATTTACAAAACTGGAATTGGGAAGGTAGATTAGAAAAAAGTATTATGGATAGCTGTAGTTATAAAAAAAAAACTGGCAGTTCATCTCAACTTGGGTCTGCAGAAGTTAAGTCTTCATGCCCCGAGGCATCTGTTATATGTGAGGGATTAGCCTCTCTCCTATGCATACCAGCTAAGTGCATCCTTGAGAGAATGGGAAAATAGTCACTCAGGTCATTTTCTGTAGGGCTAAATTCTCTCATGGAGCTGGATAACAGGCTGTAAAAGAATATCTTCATTCTTAGGAAATAGGCACTGCAGTATTTAGGAGTAAGGCATCATGACTTATGCAATTTACTCTCAAGTTAGTCAAAAAAAAAAAAAAAAAAAAAAAAAAAAAAAAAAAAAAAAAAAAAAGCTAGCTCATATGTGGAAGCCAAAAAACTTGGCTTTGTGGAGATAGAGAATAGAATGATAGATACCAGAGTCTGGGAAAGGTGTGTGGGTGGGATGGCAGAATACAAAGAGGTTTGTTATATGGGTACAAACATGCAGTTGAAGGAGTAAGTTCTAATGTTTGATAGCAGAGCAGAGTGGCTGTAGTTAACAAGTGTATTGTATATTTCAAAATAGCTAGAAGAGAGGACTTTAAATGTCTCCAAAACATAGGAAGGATAAATACTTGAGGTAATGGACACCCCAGATATCCTGACTTGATCATTACACAGTTTATACATGTAATAAAACATCATATATACCCCATCAATGTATACCAATATCTGTATCAATTTTTTTAAATTCTGCAAAAAAAAAAAGTAAATGATAAATAGGGAGAAATGTTAATAGGTACATAGTATATGGATTTTTTTGTGTTTTTTCAGTCTTGCAACATTACATTTAAAAAAACTATCGCCCCCCACCCCCGGGCCCGGTTGCTCACAGCTCTAATCCCAGCACTTTGGGAGGCCAAGGCGGGCAGATCACCTGAGGTCAGGGGTTTGAGACCAGCCTGGCCAACATGGCAAAACCCCGTCTCTACTAAAAATACAAAAATTAGCCAGGCATGGTGGCATGTGCCTATAATCCCAGCCACTTGGGAGGCTGAGGCAAGAGAATTGCTTGAACCCAGGAGGCGGAGGTTGTACTGGGCCAAGATTGTACCACTGCACTTCATCCTGGGCTACAGAGTGAGACTCTATCTCAAAAAAAAAAAAAAAAAAAAAAAAAATCCCCTTGTAAATTGGCATCTAATGCATTGAAAATTGGTAAGATTAGGCAGAGGTTTTATCTAAAACTAAAGTTTCCTTGCCTTGATGAGCATTCAGTGTTATGGAATATAACAATGTTATTCAATAGCAATTATGAGAATGTTTTAGCCAGAAACTGATCACTTTTAAGTTACTAGATTATTCTCCTTGAGCTTGTGAGAACCTTGATGTACTCCAGTCCTTTCTGAAATAAGGCAAGATGTAAATAAGAATTGTGTGAAGTGTTTAAGATGGACACTTAGAATTATTCAGAACAGAAAGAAGTTTAAAGTGTGTGGCCTAAGAAATGTAATTCAAAATGACTATTTGATTTCTCTTTTTAGGAAGAACTCTTGGATATAAAAGAACTTCCCCATTCCAAACAGAGGCCTTCGTGCCTTTCTGAAAAATATGACAGGTATGTGTGTCATTCTAGTCCTTAACTACTTCTAGTCAATAACTTTTTGTTATACCAAACTTGGTAAATTAAGAATTGTATTGTTTTGAAGTTTTCTGGTAGAATTATGAGTGAAAGAGGGATTTCGAGAGGTAATAAGATGGGTTTCAATTACCTAGGAATGAAACTAAAATTAAAAAATGACCTGGTCAGAGTCACATAGTCAGAACGCATAATCAAGACTTGAACCCGACTGGGTGCGGTGGCTCACGCCTGTAATCTCACCACTTTGGGAGGCCGAGGCGGAGAGATCACGAGGTCAGGAGATCGAGACCATCCTGGCTAACATGGTGAAACCCAATCTCTACTAAAAATACAAAAAATTAGCCGGGCGTGGTGGCATGCACCTGTAGTCCCAGCTACTGGGGAGGCTGAGGCAGGAGAATGGCATGAACTCGGGAGGCGGAGCCTGCAGTGAGCTGAGATTGCACCACTGCACTCCAGCCTGGGCAACAGTGCAAGATTCCATCTCAAAAAAAAAAAAAAAAAAAAAAAAAAAAGACTTGAACCCAGGACTCCTCACCAGGGTCTTGTCCTCTACCAGTGGTTTTTTGTGATGTAATTTGAGGGTACCTGCCTTAGGTATGCTGCTCAGGGGGGCTCTTAGTTCTTTTTTTGCATTCCCACAAAAAACTATTCACCCATTCAGATTAGCTTTATTGTATCCTAGTTTCCCTCAGAAGAAGAAGGCTTTGGTTTGGGAAGACTATAGCTGAAAATGGTCTGAAAATCTCCTACAATAATCCTATATTGTACTACTTATGGCCACCTTAGTCATTTCTTTTTTCTTTTTCTTTTTTTTTTTTTTTTTAAGACAGAGTCTCACTCTTTTTGCCCAGGCTGGAGTGCGTTGGCGCAATCTGGGCTCACTGCAACCTCCACCTCCCAGGTTCAAGCAATTCTCCTGCCTCAGCCTCCCGAGTAGCTGGGATTACAGGCACCCGCCACCATGCACAGCTAACATTTTTGTATTTATGGTACCTATAGTACTATAGTGCCTATAGTCCCAACTACTCAGGAGGCCAAAGCAGGAGGTTTGCTTGAGCCCAGGAGCTTGAGGATGCAGTGAATTATGATTGTGTCACTGCACTCCAGCCTGAGCGACAGAGATCCTATCTCAAAAAAAAAAAAAAAAAAGTCCTATTTAACCAGGAAATTGAACATTAATATGATGCTTTATATGTTTAAAAAAATGTGGGCTAATACTAATAAAAACCATCTACCATGATATTTAAGAGATGATGGGCCAGGCGTGGCAGATCACACTTGTAATCCCAGCACTTTGGGAGGCCAGGGCGGGCGGATCACAAGGTCAGGGGTTTGAGACCGGCCTGGCCAACATGGCGAAACCCCGTCTCTACTAAAAATACAAAAATTAGCTGGGTGTGGTGGCACATGCCTGTAGTCCCAGCTACTTAGGAGGCTGAAGCAGGAGAATCGCTTGAACCCAGGAGGTGGAGGTTGCATTGATCCTAGACTGCGCCATTGCACTCCAGCCTGGGCGACAGAGCAAGACTCCATCTCAAAAAAACAAAACAACAACAACAAAAAAACCTGGATGCCTCAACCACATTCCCTGATGAAGGTGATACTTGAATAATGGCTATTCCAATTAGTTAGGATTTTTCTTTTTTCTTTTTTTTTTTTTGAGATGGAGTTTCGCTGTTGTTGCCTAGGCTGGAGTGCAATGGCGCGATCTTGGCTCACCACAACCTCCGCCTCCCGGGTTCAAGCGATTCTCCTGCCTCAGCCTCCTGAGTAGTTGGGATTACAGGCACCCACCACCACGCCTGGCTAATTTTTGTAGTTTTAGTAGAGACGGAGTTTCACTATGTTGGCCAGGCTGGTCTCGAACTCCTGACCTCAGGTGATCCACCCACCTCAGCCTCCCAAAGTGCTGGGATTAGCAGGCATGAGCCACTGCGTCTGGCCTACAAAATATATTTTTAAAAATTATCTGGGCATGGTGGCACGTGACTGTAGTCATAACTACTCAGGAGGCTGAGGTGGGAGGATCACCTGAGCCTAGAAGTTTCAGGCTGCAGCGAGGTATGATCATGCCACTGCATTCCAGCCTGGGTGACAGAACTCTGAGACCCTGTCTGAAAAAAATAAAAACAAAGTTATCCTGGGCAGACAAACAGCTTTTATTTCTGAAGCAGAGACATTGTGCCTGGTGATAAAAATAAGAAAGAGGAGAGAGCTTCTCATTTTGTTTCACCTCTCTGAGAACTAAAATTTGTTGGGCTCTTAAACGCTAGATAATCCTCACCACTACCCTAGAAGGTAGGTAGTATATATTTTATTGTGAGGAGTTTGAGACTGAAAAGCTAACTCACTTATTAAAGAAATGTTCATCGGTACCTGCTATGTGATAAATACTGTGCCAGGTTCTATAAAATATTCCGTGGCTTCATGGGGCATTGGTCTATGGAAGGATATAATCAAATACTTGTAAAAATTTATCACTGCAAACATCACAGGCTGCAAAGGACAAGTGTGAAGTACGTTGCTAGTGTATAGCATGGCCTGGTCTAATCTAGGTGTTGGGAAGTTCTTTCTGTAGAAGATGCAGCTCAGTAACTTGTCCAGGATATTCCCAGTAGTGGTGGCAAAACTAGAATTAAAGCCCAGATTTTGGGCTCCAGAGCTTCTGCTGTGTGCACAATACTACCCACCACCCCATCATTACACAGAGAATAAAATAAAACCTAAACTACACATTTTAGGTCGTAAGAGCTGTTTGCCCTGCTTATGGAAAAACTAAGACCGTGCATAGAAATTCTGGAAAAATACACATCAAATGATCCAGGTGCTACTTCTGGTGAGAGAGTTAAGG
The DNA here is from genome assembly GCF_006542625.1 of Nomascus leucogenys. Classification (NCBI taxonomy): domain Eukaryota; kingdom Metazoa; phylum Chordata; class Mammalia; order Primates; family Hylobatidae; genus Nomascus; species Nomascus leucogenys. The sequence goes on along the minus strand of NC_044387.1, from coordinate 58,707,140 downwards.
GACTTTTTTTTCTTCTTTGTATTAATCTTCAGTAAACAACAGTTAATATTTATGGAACATCTTCTTTGTATAGTACAGGCGTAGTTATTGTAATCCATGTGCACGCCAAGGTGTATGGTCTGAATGTTTCAATTGTGTACAGACCATTAGTTTTCAAGTGACTGTTGGTGTTGTGTGATCAACAACAAAGTATTACTGAATTAATAGATGTTTTTGTTTTCATATTAAAAGAGGTAACAATTCTGCAGGCAGTCATGAAGCTTTATATTAGAAATGGGTTTCTGGCTGGGCGTAGTGGCTCACATCTGTAATCCCAGCACTTTGGGAAGCCAAGGCAGGCAGATTACTTGAGGTTAGGAGTTAGAGACCTGGCCTGGCCAACTGGTGAAACCCCGTCTCTATTAAAAATACAAAAATTAGCAAGATGTGGTGGTGGGCACTTGTAATCCCAGCTACTGGTGAGGCTGAGGCAGAAGAATCACTTGAACCTGGGAAGCAGAGGGTGCAGTGAGCTGAGATCACGCCACTGCGCTCCATCCTGGGCGACAGAGCGAGACCCTGTCTCAAAGAGAAATGGGTTTCCATAACTTATTAGCTGAGGAGGTTTAGAAATCAGACTGCCTATATGGTTCATGGGCGCAAGTGCTAACAGTTGTATTTTTTGACCTGTAGTGATGGTGTCTGGGACCCTGAGAAGTGGCATGCCTCTCTCTACCCAGCTTCAGGGCGGAGCTCACCAGTGGAAAGTCTGAAGAAAGAGTTGGATACAGACCGGCCTTCCCTGGTGCGCAGGATAGTAGGTGAGCACACAGTCACTCAGAAGTGGGGTTAGTGATTTTGGGGACATGCTTTTGGCTGCTGGTTTTATTCTTAGATCTGAGAATTTTATGCTTTGAGGGGAAATGTCATTATCAGGAAACTGATTTATCGGTTGGATTTTTCCTAATCAGCAGGGTAAAGTCATAGTCTACTTTGTCACAGCTATATACGAAGACTGTTAGGCTGTGTGCTTCCGAATTAAAAGTACTGATTATCTTTCATTGGCATGGATAACTGAGTTAGATGTGGTGGGTAGCATAAAGCTATGCTGGAAATCTCATTATGCTTTCTTTCATATGTGAGACCAGTCCTCAGGTATAAATTAGTTCTGGCAATTCTTTTTTTTTTTTTTTTTTTTTTTCCGAGACGGAGTCTTGCTCTGTTGCCTAGTCTGCAACCTCTGCCTCCTGGGTTCAAGCAATTCTCTGCCTTAGCCACCCAAGTAGCTGGGATTATAGGTGCCTGCCACCATGCCCGGCTACTTTTTGTATTTTTAGTAGAGATACGGTTTCACCATCTTGGCCAAGCTGGTCTTGAACTCCTAACCTCGTGATCCACCCACTTCGGCCTCCCAAAGTGCTGGGATTACAGGCATGAGCCACTGCGCCCGGCCTAGTTCTGGCAATTCTTAATTCATAATGGACTGATCTGAATACAAGGCTTGGATATGGTTTGAGACTAAAGTTAAGTCTGATCTTCCAGCTTTCCTAGTTTAAAGTTTACCCCTTTAGAAATGTTGTTTAAGGGTGAAATGGAGACCAGGTAATATAAAAGCAGTCAAGGAACTTGTTGCAAGAACTTTTTTTGAGATGAGAGGACGACCCATCATAAAAATTTGGAACTAAACGAAAAAGGTAGCCCAGCTCTAGTTTAAGCTATAAGACCCTTCTACACGGTCTGTCAGTACACTCAGCACAGTAATGTCTCTCAAAGAATTTATTCTAGCAGAATCATTAAAGATATGCAGAGACTTTATTAAAATGATGAAAACTGAGAAGGAACCTAAATATCCAACAGTAGAAATGGGTCGTGTAAACTTCAGTATATCCATATATAGGAATGTTACATTGCATTGTCCTGTAAAACCATATTGCAGATGTGTTTATTGGCAAATAATGTTCATGACGTACTGACTCATAGGAAACTCTCCATATTGTATCCTGTATTTGGAAAAAACTGAGACTGCACAGAAATTCTGTAAAAGTACACAACAGAACATTCTAGGAGCTGTTTGTGATAACAGAATTAAAGCAGATTTTTCTCACTCGGACTAATCTTCAGTTTCCTGATTTTTCTAGGAAGACATTTTTTGTGTGGTGACATGTTTGTTCTTCCTACACCAATAAATTTATTGAGATAGAATTTACATATAGCCTGCACAAAAGGTATACCATTTGATGTCTTGACATGTGTATATACCTGTGAAACGATTACCAAAATCAACATAAGCATTTTTATCACCCCTAAAAGTTCCCTAGTATTCCTATGTGTCCCTCCCTTTAGCTGCCCCCCCACAACACTTCCCCCTTCCCAAGCAAGCGCTGATTTGCTTTTTTTTTTTTTTTTTTTTTGAGACAGAGTCTCCCTCTGTCACCCAGGCTGGAGTACAGTGGCATAATCTCTGCTTACTGCAACCTCTGCCTCCCAGGTTAAAGCGATTGTCTTGCCTCAGCTTCCTGAGTAGCTGGGATTACACATACACGTTCCACCACGTCCAGCTAATTTTTTTTTTTCCGCCACCGAGACAGAGTCTTGCTCTGTCACCCAGGCTGGAGTGCAGTGGCGCGATCTTGGCTCACTGCAACCTCTGCCTCCCAGGTACAAGCGATTCTCGCACCTCAGCCTCCCAAGTAGCTGGGATTATAGGCGTGTGCCACCATGCCCGGCTAATTTTTGTATTTTTAGTAGAGACAGGGTTTCACCATGTTGGCCAGGCTGGTCTCAAACTCCTGACCTCAAGTGATCCACCTACCTCAGCCTCCCAAAGTGCTGGGATTACAGGTGTGAGTCACCGTGCCTGGCCCCAATTTTTGTATTTTTAGTAGAGACAAGGTTTCACTATGTTGGCCAGGCTGGTGTTGAACTCCCAACCTCAGGTGATCCACCTGTCTCGGCCTCCCAAAGTGTTGGGATTACAGGTGTGAGCCATAGTGTTTGGCCTGATCTGCTTTCTGTATCTGCTTTCTGTTCCTGTAGATTAGTTTACATTTCCTAGAATTTTATATAAATGGAGTTACTATAGTATGTACTCCTTGTGTAGCTTTTTTCACTAAGAATAGTTAAGATTCGTCCACGTTGTTGAGTGTCTAGTTTATTTTCATTGCTTAATAGTATTCCATTGTATAGATTTAGCAGTTGATCCATTTATCTGTTGATGTACATTTGGGTTGTTTCCAGTTTTTGACTGTTAAATAACCAAAGCTGCAATGAACATTCATGTACAAGTCTCTGGACATAAGCTTTCTTTTCTCTTGGGTAAAAACCTAGGATTAAAATGGCTGGATTGTATAGTAGATGTATGTTTAACCTTCTGGGAAATTGCCAAACTGTTTTCCAAAGTAGTTGTACCATTTTACGTTTCCACCAGTGGTGTATGAGAGTTCCACTTGCTCCAACATCCTCGTCTGCACTTGGAATGGTCAGTCATTTAAATTTTAGCCATTCTAATAGGCGTGTAGTGGTATCACATGGTTTAATTTGCATTTCCCTAATGACTAATTATGTTGAGTATCTTTTCATATGCTTATTTGCCTTCCACGTAACCTCTTTGGTGAAGTGTCTGTTCAAACCATTTGTCTGTTTTTCAATTGGGTTGGTTTTTTCTTTTTTTTGAGACGGAGTCTGGCTCTTGGTGCCCAGGCTACAGTGCAGTGGCGCAGTCTCGGCTCACTGCAACCTCCACTTCCCGGGTTAGCGATTCTCCTGCCTCAGCCTCCCAAGTACCTGGGATTACAGGCGCCTGCCACCACGCCTAGCTAATTTTGTATTTTTAGTAGAGAAGAGGTTTCACCATGTTGGTCAGGCTAGTCTCGAACTCCTAACCTCAGGTGATCCACCTACCTCAGCCTCCCAAAGTGCTGGGATTACAGGCATGAGCCACTGGGTTGATTTTTTTATTAAGAGATTTTATGTGTTCTGAATGTAAGTCCTTTATCAGAAAAATGCTTTGAAATATTTTGTCCCAGTCTGTGGCTTGTCTTTGCATTCTCTAAACAGTGTCTTTCAAAGAGTAGAAGTTTTAAATTTTGATCAAGCCCAGTCTATCAGTGTTTTTTAAATGGATCATGCTTTTGGTGTCATGCCTAAGAAAACTTGGCCTAACCCAGTGCCACAAGGATTTCCTCCTATATTTTGTTCTAGAAATTTTTAGTTTTAGGTTTTACATTTAGATCTGTGATCCATTTTGAATTAATTTTTGTATATATCTGGTACTAAATACATATATATATAATTTTTTTTTTTTTTTTGAGACTGAATCTCACTCTTTCGCCCAGGCTAGAGTGTAGCGGGGCGAACTCTGCTCACTGCAACCTCTGCCTCCAGGTTCAAGCGATTCTCCTGCCTCAGCCTCCCAAGTAACTGGGATTACAGGCACCTGCCACAATGCCTGGCTAATTTTTGTAGTTTTAGTAGAGACGGGGTTTCGCCATCTTGGCCAGGCTGGTCTTGAACTCCTAACCTCGTGATCCACCTGCCTTGACCTCCCAAAGTACGGATTATAGGCGTGAGCCACCATGCCCGGCCCCAAATATAGATTTAAGTTCATTTCTTTGTCTGTGGATATCTAACCATTCAACACCATTTTGTTGAAGAGACACTTTAACTTTTTAAGCAGTTATTTTTTCAAATACACCTTCTGTAGTTTATTAGTTGACAAAACATTTGCTAATAATTCTTAGATAAGGATTTGGTCAAAATAAAGGCATTGCAGAGACTAATCACGGAAAATCACTTATTGTGACGTACTTCTGTTGCTGCAAAGAGAAAGGCCAATGTCTCAGCCTTATTTAAATACATAATGTACGTTACCCTGAATCTGCTGATAAGCCCAATTTTAGTGGTGACTGTCTTCCAACCATCCCCTTCCTCCCATCAGTCATGGACATACTATCTAAAAAAAGAAGAAAACACCCTTGTTGGTTTGTTTAACTTTCTCTTTCCCACGTCCTTCCAGATCCAAGAGAGCGTGTGAAAGAAGATGACTTAGATGTTGTTCTCAGCCCTCAGAGACGGAGCTTTGGCGGGGGCTGCCATGTGACAGCTGCTGTTAGCTCCCGGCGCTCAGGAAGTCCATTAGAGAAAGATAGTGATGGGCTTCGTCTGCTTGGTGGACGTAGGATTGGCAGTGGGAGGATAATCTCTGCCCGGACCTTTGAGAAGGATCACCGTCTTAGCGATAAGGACCTGCGGGACTTGAGAGACAGAGACCGAGAGAGGGACTTCAAGGACAAGCGTTTCAGGGTTTGTCTTTTTTTTTTTTTTTTTTTTAATTGAGATGGAGTTTCACTCTTGTTGCCCAGGCTGGAGTGCAATGGCGCGATCTTGGCTCACCGCTGCCTCAGCCCCCTGAGTATCTGAGATTACAGGCATGCACCACCACACCCGGCTAACTTTTTATATTTTTAGTAGAGATGGGGTTTCTCCATGTTAGTCAGGCTGGTCTCAAACTCCCAACCTTAGGTGATCCGCCTGCCTCGGCCTCTCAAACTGCTGGGATTACAGGCGTGAGCCACTGGACCCGACCTGGGTTTGTCTTCTAGATTCTTCGGTAGTTCATGTGCTTGGGGACTTGACATTCACTTCATTTATACCAGGTTACTTTGAGAACAGGCATGAACAGCCTGTTCTTAAACCAGTCAGGGAGGAAGGGGTGGGGATGGTGATGGGCCTCAGCTATACAGCATTGTATCTTCCCTTCACTATTGAACATTACAACAAAGACCCTGACTGAAGTAGAAATGCCTTGACTAGAAATTTTTTAATCTTGCTTTATGTACTTTTCCAGAGAGAGTTTGGAGATAGTAAGCGTGTCTTTGGTGAGCGCAGAAGAAATGATTCTTATACAGAAGAAGAACCAGAGTGGTTCTCTGCTGGACCCACAAGTCAGTCTGAAACCATCGAACTGACTGGCTTTGATGATAAGATACTAGAAGAAGATCACAAAGGGAGAAAAAGAACAAGGCGACGGACAGCCTCTGTGAAGGAAGGTCAGTTCAAACTTTGGGAGGGAAGTTCGATGTTTTAAAATGAGATGTAGGCCGGGCGTGGTGGCTCACACTTGTAATCCCAACACTTTGGGAGGCCAAGGCGGGCAGATCACCTGAGGTCAGGAGTTCGAGACCAGCCTGGCCAACATGGTGAAACCCCATCCCATCTCCACAAAAATTCAAAAATTAGTGGAGTGTGGTGGCTGGTGCCTGTAGTCCCAGCTATTTGGGAGGCTGAGGCACAAGAATTGCTTGAACCTGGGAAGCGGAGGTTGCAGTGAGCTATCACACCACTGCACTCCAGCCTGGGTGACAGAGCAAGACTGTCTCAAAAATAAAATAGAGATGTGATTATCATTGGTTAATTGTACACTTAGGAATGGGCACCAGATGTATAGGAAATGGCAAGTTTTTCATGATGCATCCTGATTTTGAAACTTTTTTTTTGAGATGGAGTCTCACTCTGTTGCCCGGGTTAGAGTGCAGTAGCACCATCTCAGCTCAATTGCAGCCTCCATCTCCTTGGTTCAAGCGATTCTTCCCTGCCTCAGCCTCCCGAGTAGCTGGGATTACAGGTGCCCGCCATGACGCCTGGGTAATTTTTTTCAATTTTTAGTAGAGATGGGGTTTCACCGTGTTGGCCAGGCTGTTCTTGAACTCCTGACCTCAGGTGATCCACCCCCCTCGGCATCCCAAAGTGCTGGGATTATAGGTGTGAGCCACCATGCCCGGCCCCTGAAACTGCTTAAGTGAGGATTCAGTAAGTGTAGATTGTACTGTTTCCCTAACTTGTTCTGCCTGCCACACTAAACAGAAAAGTCTGAAGTTATCCTGTAGGAGGACTGTGTACATGAAAGAGTTCCCCAGAAATAAGAAACATGGTAGAAAAATGAAAGGTCTCATTTATTGAACAATTATGTCCTAAACACAGTGGTGAGTGTATTTTGTCTGTGTAATCCTTCGTCTCCTAATGACCTTGTGCAGTGTAGGTACTTTTTTATGCTCATTTCATAGATGAGCAAATGGAGGCTCAGAGGGCTTAAGTAACTTAAGGACACTTAAGGTAGTCACCATGGAAATAAGTAGTGAAGTCAAGAGTAAAGCAAGATGCTTCTGGGCATCAGAGCCTACCTTCTTCATCATGGTATTAGGCCTTCCCAGGTCAGTTGTTTGTGATTTGCCTTCTCTCAAACTTAGTTTCAGGATGAGTATGGTGGCTCACGCCTGTAATCCCAGCACTTTGGGAGGCCAAGGCAGGTGGATCATTTGAGGTCAGGAGTTTGAGACCAGCCTGGCCAACATGGTGAAACCCTGTCTATATTGAAAATACAAAAATTAGCTGGGTGTGGTGGCACATGCCTGTACTCCCAGCTACTGGAAAGGCTGAGGCAGGAGAATTGCTTGAATCCAGGAGACAGAGGTTGCAGCGAGATTGTGCCACTGCACTCCAGCCTGGGAGATAGAGTTGAGACTCTGTCTCCAAAAAAAAAAAAAAAAAAAACCTAGTTTCCTCAGCTGTAAGATGGGGTCAGATATCTCCCTTGCTAAACTGAAGGAGCCAGAGCTAATGTATGTGAAGTACCTGCTGCAGAGTGGGAGCCCATTGGTCTGCAGCCAATCATTTTTTAGGGCAGTGACCTCGCTGTAAGGTGGCCAGTCCCAGGCTGATGGTCTTGGGAAGGAGGCACTGAAGAGCCAGGTGGGGACTAACCTGGGTTAAAGTACTGGGGCTCCTGCTTAGAAAAGGATAATTTTTGACAAAATTTTGACAACTGGGCCTGTTTCTTTGTAAAGTGAAGAACAATGCCTATCATAACTTAAGGATTACCTTGAGTATTGAAGAACACATGTACCCATCAGAACTCAGTCTCCAAGAAGGCACTCAGTAAATTCTACTTGCTTCAAGCTTTCAGGCTTAGTTGAAAGCCTTTTGACAGATATGACGCAACAAAAGGGGAAAGCTTTTTTTTTGAGACGGAGTCTTGCTTTGTTGCCCAGGCTGGAGCGCAGTGGCACGATCTCAGCTCACTGCAAGCTCTGCCTCCTGGGTTCACACCATTCTCCTGCCTCAGCCTCCCAAGTAGCTGGGACTACAGGCGGCCGCCACCACGCCTGGCTGTTTTCGTATTTTTAGTAGAGACGGGGTTTCACTGTGTTAGCCAGGATGGTCTCGATCTCCTGACCTTGTGATCCACCTGCCTTGGTCTCCCAAAGTGCTGGGATTACAGGTGTGAGCCACTGCGCCAGTCCTCTATTTTTATTTTTTTAATTATTTTTTTTTTTTTTTTTGAGACGGAGTCTCGCTCTGTCGCCAAGGCTAGAGTGCAGTGGCCTGATCTCAGCTCACTGCAACCTCTGCCTCCCGGGTTCAAGTGATTCTCCTGCCTCAGCCTCCTGAGTGGCTGGGATTACAGGTGTGCGCCACCACACCCAGCTAATTTTTTGTATTTTTAGTAGAGATGGGGTTTCACCGTGTTAGCCAGGATGGTCTCGATCTCCTGACCTCATACTCCGCCTGCCTCAGCCTCCCAAAGTGCTGGGATTATAGGCGTGAACCACTGCGCCTGGTCTGGGAAAGCTATTTTAATAAATACGGGAAATATCAATGCCACCTTAACATTTTGATGAAGAAAAATATAAGCAGAAATAAGCTGATGGCATTTATTTAAAAGAAGAAGGAAATGGAGAATCAAAATACTCATCTTCTTTTGTAGTCTTGAAAATATAGTACATATTACCATTATCTTTGTGCTATCACACACTCTTCCCTAGGATAATGTAAGAAATTGACAGGTAACTTGGAAGACTTTGCTATTAAATTGGCTTTGAGATATGTCTTTGTCTCATTCTTAATTAAAGCAGCACCCAAAAAGCACCACTTTAACAATAAAGATTAGGCTTCTGGTGAGAAAAAATTATGTTTTTCTTAAGTGAGGTGAGATCTGAATTTCAACCATTCTTGTATCAAGTGCAGGAGCCAGGAGTAAGATAGATTGGTAGTGGCACCTCCTTATTTTACAGATGCAGAGAGAGATTGAGACCTGGAGAGAAGGGATGGATTTTATGGCAGAGCCTGGAGTAGAATCCAGGGGTCTTGGTTTATCCCATTAGATAACTACAGAATGTCTCTAGGTTGCCCTTGCTATGTATTTAAAATAAATAAAAACATTAAAAACTAAGATGTCAGATGCCTTAAATGTTAGCATCTGGCAGTTTCACTTTATCTCCCTATCCTAAAAACAACTGAACATTATAGAGTATACCTGGCACTACAGAGTAAGACAAAGCTGGTTGGACCAGGTTCCCTACCCTCAGAGAGAGTTACTATTATACAGTGTGATAAGTACTCAGAGATGACACAAGGATTATAGAGAAGGTAGCAATTAATTTTACTGGGTAGGGCAAAAATGGGTAGGCGGGGCAAGCTTCCCAGAGAAGGTCACATTTGAATTTTGCCTTGAAGGATGAGCTACAACAACCAACCTGTAGGCAAGTGAAAATTGCCCCTCATGCCAGGTTTCTCATAAATACCTTAGGTTGCTGAGCCCTGACTGAAACTGGTGCTACAGGTGCATGGTCAGAAGGAGAGCTAAATTAATTTGGTTCCATTTTTAAGCAGTAAGAGACTTGAAAAGACTATCCTTAAAAAAAAAAAAAAATTATCACTAGAAAAAGAACTAGGCATGATGCTGGACACAGTGGCTCACTACTGTAATCCTAGCACTTTGGGAGGCCGAGGCAGGAGGATCACTTGAGGTCAGGAGTTTAAGTCCAGGCTGTGCAATTTAGTGAGACTCAGTCTCTACAAAAAATTAAAAAATTGGCCGGGCGCGGTGGCTCAAGCCTGTAATCCCAGCACTTGGAAGGCCAAGGCGGTCGGATCATGAGGTCAGGAGATCGAGACCATCCTGGCTAACACGGTGAAACCCCGTCTCTACTAAAAATACAAAAAATTAGCCGGGCGTGTTGGCGGGCACCTGTAGTCCCAACTACTTGGGAGGCTGAGGCAGGAGAATGGTGTGAACCCAGGAGGCGGAGCTTGCAGTGAGCCAAGATCGTGCCACTGCACTCCAGCCTGGGGCACAGAGCAAGACTCCATCTCAAAAAAAAAAAAAAAAAAAAAAAAAAATTAAAAAATTATCCAGGCATGGTGATGGTGGTGTGCACCTGTGGTCCCAGATACTCTGGAGGCTAAGGCAGGAGGATCACCTGAGCCCAGGAGGTGAGAGGATCACCTGAGCCCAGGAGGTAGAGACTACAGTGAGCTGTGATCGTGCCACTACTCTCCAGCCTGTGCAACAGAGCAAGACCCCCCCATCTCAAAAACAAAAACAAAAAAAAAAAAACCCCTCCACTATGGAAAATATGAAGTTCTCAGGAAGGAAATCATAATCTTCCCCCCATCCTGTTGGTGTTCTGGCTTTATTAAGGCTTTTTTCCTCTTCTGCCTCCCGTAGAAGGGGGACTGTTTCATTCTTGCAAGTACCGTACCTGCACAAGAAGTCTGCTTTTTAAGTCATGTGTGGCTCTTCTACATGTGTATTGATGGCTGAAGCCACAGAGGGACACTGGAGTGGTTTACTTATCAGATGGTTTTTGTCCTGGTTTTGCTTTCAGGTATAGTAGAGTGCAATGGAGGAGTGGCGGAAGAGGATGAAGTGGAGGTCATCCTTGCACAGGAGCCTGCGGCTGATCAGGAAGTGCCAAGGGATGCCGTCTTGCCTGAGCAGTCCCCAGGAGACTTTGACTTTAATGAGTTCTTTAACCTTGATAAGGTGCCATGCTTGGCTTCGGTGAGTGTAGCAGCACACTTAAAAATGTGTGGTTAAATTTGACCTGAGTATTTAAGACATCTTTTTGAAAGTGTTGTTTTGCTAGATGCTTTTGGGGTTTTTGGCTTTTATTCTTACATATTTAAATTTTTGTTGGCTTTGTTTTGAGAGGCTTAACGGATAATACGAGATTTTTGTACCAGTTAACTCTTTTTTAAGCTGGTGGTGTTGGACTAAAAATTCTTTTTTTTTTTTTTTTTTTTTTTTTTTTTGAGTCAGAATCTTACTCTGTCACCCAGGCTGAAGTGCAGTGGCGCAATCTTGGCTCATTGCAACCTCTGTCTCCTGGGTTCAAGCGATTCTCCTGCCTAAGCCTCCCGAGTAGTTGGGATCACAGGTGTGTGCCACCATGCCCGGCTAACTTTTGTATTTTTAGTAGAGATGGGGTTTCACTATGTTGGTCGGGCAGGTCTTGAACTCCTGACCTTGTGATCCCCCGGTCTTGGCCTCCCAAAGTGCTGGGATTACAGGCGTGAGCCACCACACACAGCATACAAATTCTTTAGATGTTTACATTGTCTCCTTTTAGTTGTTTGTTGTAGTTGTTTGTTGTAGACTTACTGTGAAGGTGGCTTTTTATAACTGACAATTGTTGTCACACTGATCTACATTCCTTGGGGAGGCTGCCTGGTTAGGCAATACTTTTTCGATGTGATGGTTCCAAAATCCTTTAATGAAAAGGAACTTGTAATACTTTCAGTATTGCTGTTAAACTCTTGAGGTCCAGTCTTTCTGGACTTTAAAAATAGTAGTAAGCTCTCCCTAAAGCTTTTGCTACCCACCCTTGCTCCTGCCCCATCAGCATTTATGAATTAGTATCTACTCCTTATCCTTATTTGATTATTGTATGAGCAGACAAAGCTGAGCACAGCAGAGCAGGCAACATTGGCCTGTCTCTGTTGTCATTGCCTGCTCTCCTACACCCATAAGATTGCCACCAGGAATAAGTGAGCAGGCACTGCATAGTACTGATAGGTACAGGGCCACAGATGTGTTCTTAGGCAGTCTTCTTAAATTTTTCTGTGATGAGGTGCCAGGCTTTATTTCCATTCCATTGAAGAACAGTATTTTAGTATAAAGTACCAATGTCATGGCAATACCAAATTGGTATAAAAGTTTCTTTTCTTTTTTGGAGATGGAGTCTTGCTCTGTCACCTAGGCTGGAGTACAGTGGTGCGATCTTGGCTCACTGCAACCTCTGCCTCGCAGGTTCAAGCAATTCTCCTATCTGAGCCTCCCAAGTAACTGGGACTAGGGTACATGCTGCCATGCCCGGCTAATTTTTTGTATTTTAGTAGAGATGGGGTTTCACCGTGTTGCCCAGGCTGGTCTCAAACTCCTGAGTTCAGGCAATCCACCTGCCCTGGCCTCCCAAAGTGCTAGGATTACAGGCGTGAGCCACAGCACCCGGTTTTGTTTTTTTTTTTGTTTGTTTTTTTTTTGAGAAAAAGTCTCACTCTGTCGCCCAGACTGCAGTGCAGTGGCGCAATCTTGGCTCACTGCAACCTCCACCTCCTGGGCTCAAGTGATTCTCCCGTCTCAGCCTCCCGGGTAGCTGGGATTACAGGCGCCACCACCACACCTGGCTAAGTTTGGTATTTTTAGTAGAGATGAGGTTTCACCATGTTGGCCAGGCTGGTCTCAAACTCCTGACCTCAAGTAATCTACCCGTCTCGGCCTACCAGAGTGCTGGGACTACAGGTGTGAGCCACCGTGCCTGACCAGTTTCTAAGCATTTATTCTCACTTATTATCTCAATATAGATCAGCATGGTCCACACTTGTCTGTAGCACTGCTGGAGCATATGGAATGTGGCTCCAAATCAATGTTGGCAACTCTTTGTGTGGTTTTGTTCCTAAAGTTCCAGCAGCAATTTTAATTGTAAGTCTTCTAGCCAGGTGCCTCCCCTGTAGTCTCCTAGCCAGTCCTTTGGATTGTATCCAGATGCAAGCTTAATTTAGTTGATCTAAAAACTGAGTGGCCCTTTCAAATTCTTAACTTCTGAGGGCATAGTATTTTTTTTTCCACATCAACTGTTTAGTAACTTTTTCTTTTTTCATTCTCTTAGAAGAGAGATGGAAATCTTTTTTTGTTTGTTTGTTTTGAGACAGTCTCACTCTGTTACCCAGGCTGGAGTGCAGTGATGTGATCTCGACTCACTACAAGCTCTACCTCCCGGGTTAAAGCGATTCTTGTGCCTCAGCCTCCTGAGTAGCTGGGATTACAGACACACACCACCATGCCCAGCTAACTTTTGTATTTTTAGTAGAGACAGGGTTTTACCGTGTTGCCCAGGCTGGTCTCGAACTCTTGACCTCCAGTGATCTGCCCGCCTCGGCCTCCCAAAGTGCTGGAATTACAGGCATGAGCCACTGCGCCTGGCCTAAACCTAAACTTTTAATAACAGGTAACATGCATATAGTGCTGATTGTTGCAGGCTTTATATAGAGTAAGTTATCTAATCTTCACAAATCCCTTATAAATTAGATTACTATTTCCATTTACAGATGAGGAAACAGGCATAGAATTTAGATAACTTGCCCAAAGTCACACAGCCAATAATTGGTGAAAACTGATACAGTTCCAGTAATGAGTTTCTGCTCTGAACTCCCCCAAATATACAACCTCTGAAGCATAAAGGTAGGAATAGCAACTGAGCACTGTTTTGTCCTCTGGCCCTTATCCTGAACCAAAACGTGGTTAATGCTAAGCAGTCAGAACTAAGCCATTAACTCTGTCTCCATGTTTTCCATGGAGGTGCTGTTAAATTATATATTCTATAATCCACTAAAAAGCAAAACTGAGGTCAATAAAAACAGGTGCTCTGTGTTATATAACCAACTGAACTCTAATACAAAGTACTCAGAAAATTACAAGTCAATTGGGAAAAATAAGAAAGGCTGTAAAGGATATGAATATCAATTGACAAGTATGTAAAGTGCTTAAGACAGTATTGGAGGCCAGGCGCGGTGGTTCATGCCTGTAATCCCAGCACTTTGGGAGCTGATCGTGGGCAGATCACGAGGTCAGGAGATCGAGACCATCCTGGCTAACACGGTGAAACCCTGTCTCTACTAAAAATACGAAAAAATTAGCCTGGTGTGGTGACAGGCGCCTGTAGTCCCAGCTACTCAGGAGGCTGAGGCAGGAGAATGGTGTGAACCCGGGAGGCGGAGCTTGCAGTGAGCCAAGATCATACCACTGCACTCCAGCCTGGGTAACAGAGTGAGACTCCGTCTCAAAAAAAAAAAAAAAAAAAAAAAAAAGGCCAGTATTCTATGCTTAGTAAGCTCTACAAATGTTGGGTGTTAATAAATATAAACAGAACTTTATAACAAAAGTGAGAATACACTATCTTTTATATAACTTAACCAAATTACTAGGCTACAGAGGAAATCTCAAATAACGCATTGGTTCGTTTTATTTAGAAATATTTATCAAAGGCTGAGGCAGTAGGATCACTTGAGGCCAGGAGTTTGAGACTAGCTTGTGAGGCCCTGCTACAAAAAAATAAATAAATAAAAATTAGCTGGGTGTGGTGGCATGCGCCTGTAGTCCTAGCTATTCAGGAGGCTGAGCCCAGGTGTTTGACGCTACAGCAAGCAATGATCACACCACTGTACTCCAGCCTGGGCGACAGAACAAGACCCTGTCTCAAAACAAATTATTGAGTAATTCTAACCTCTGGACAGTGTTCTAGGAACTAAGGCTATGGTAGTAAACAAAATAAAGTTCCCATCCTCGTAGAGCTTACTTTCAAACCGAGGAAACACAAGGATCAAAAATACACACGCACATACACATGTATTTGTGGACTATATTCACTTAGAAATTGACAAATTAAAAGCCAGAAAAATGTATACAAACTAAACATTTGGAATACTTGCAAATTTAAATAAGTAAAAATGTTTTTTTAAATATGGTATTCTTACTACAGTGCATGACACATGATAGACGCGTAACTACATTGAATGAAATCAAATTGGAAATACTGAATGTTTTAGAGTGATTAACAGGAAGATGACATAGAAAGACCTTGGTGATCAGAAAAGTATGTGCAGAAGAAAATGTATAACCTTAAATGAATTCACTAGAAATCCAAACAGAAACTAGTGAAACAAATATGAAATATAAAAATTACTGTAAAAATGGAAAGTAATAAAAAGCATTGATCAGTACAACCAAGTAACTGTAAAAGAGCAAAAATATTCCACGGAATCTGTTTGATTAGCAGGATATTATGAATCCAAGGATGTGACTTGTCTAAATGACCTAGCTTGAAGGATCAGACTAATAGCCATATAGGTTACCTTAAAAACGGTATTAAAAATCTACTCTAATAAGGGCAGCTGAAACACAGATTGCAGTTCCCAGGCTCCTTTTCTCAATCAGCTGATGGTTGACAATGATGTAGCAGAGGTACCCTGACCAAGAAGGCAGAGATATGGGTCCAGGTCCTTACTTCCTCTAGCAAGGTACGTGAGGGAGGCCCTGCTATAGAATGTCCTGTTTTGCTGTGTGGTAAAAATGACTGACTAGATAAACTTTAGTTTTAACCTTTTCATGTTTAAGATGCTTTAGTTTCTTGAAATTAGTATTTCCACTAAATATGTGTAAAAACGACTTGTTTCTACTTCTTATGCTTGAACTATAATAAAAGTTTTGCTTCTCTAACAGAAGCAAAATTGGTTACTAGACAAAATACGGAAGTGACTTTCAACACTTACTTTAATATCTTTAGAGGATGTCCAGATACTTTGTATTAATCTCCTTTGCTTTCTCATGTTCTTTCTTTGTGTCTTCTTTTTTTTTCTTATGCAGCATGATCATAATGGAGGAAATAAAAGGAGTTAAAATGCAAAGCTATTATTTTTGCTACTTGTAAATTTCAAACTCTTTTCAACATTGAAACATTTTTAATTATGTTCTTCAGTTTTTTGTGTTTTTTTTGTTTTTTGTTTTTGAGAGGAAGTCTCACTCTGTCTCTCAGGCTGGAGTGCAATGGTGTGATCTTGGCTCACTGCAACCTCCGCCTCCTGGGTTCAAGTGATTCTCCTGCCTCAGCCTCCTGAGTAGCTGGGATTACAGTTGCCCACCACCACACCCAGCTAATGTTTGTATTTTTAGTAGAGATGGGGTTTCACCAAGTTGGCCATGCTGGTCTTGAACTCCTGACCTCAGGTGATCCACCCACCTTGGCCTCCCAAAGTGCTGGGATTACAGGCGTGAGCCACCGCACCTGGCTTTTTCAAGTTATTTTTAGAATTCCTGTTTATCACTAAGATGCTTATATTTTGGATACACTCCCCAATTTTTCACAGTGATGTATCATGCTTATCTTTTAATACATAATTAGTGCACTTAAAAGTCAGCATTATTTAAGGTATGAGCATCTACAGGTGGAATGTGATTGAAATTGTCTAGATAATTCCTCTGAAAATAGAAATTCTGGAAACAATAATTAGGGTCTTGAATTAAAATCCCTTCAAAAGAAGTATATTGTGGCGTAGTTTGGGTATGGATTATGAAAACATTCTTCCAGATAAGAACAAAGAATAAACCTAAGCTTCCACTGCTTAACTTTGGAAATTGTGGGTTCCAGATTTCAAATAAAACAGTCACTAATTCTGTCATCCATGTACTAGTTTTTGAAAAATCATGTTTTCTGTTTATCAGTGGGATTGAAGTGAAAGTATATGACTTATTTTCAAGGATATGTCTGATTTTTGGATAGATGTTTGCTCTACCTTATCTTTTCTAAATATTGATAAGTACTGCAAAAAATCAATTTGGATATTTGACTGAATTTATGGTATAATTTGAATTGAAAATTTTTTTAAATGCTTAAATCTAGTTTTTAAGAAAGATTGGCACTATTTCATGATTTCTACCAAAGCAATATATTGTTCATAGTGTGTTATTTAATTGCCCTTATGAAATCTAAACTATGGAGGTTGGATTTGGAAACAGAAAACACCTGAAAACTCTCTATTAATCTCAAACAGAAATTAGAGATCAGCTGAAATTTCATCTCCCACAATCATACTTTTTCTAAACTTTGACTTGGAATTACAGTCTTTATGAACTCTACTTTTTTAGCCTTTGGCTTCTGAAACTCTCAAGATTGAATTTCATAATGTTCATTACAACCTTGAAACCACTAAGTTTGAAGCAATGGTTTTCTTTCATCAGTTCCCCATACTTGATATTTAGTTGAAGGTCACTCATCAGCCTGTCAGTGGAATGCTGTGGCATTGACACTGTTCTCTGAGAACATTTGGTAGTACATGGATTTACTCCTGAGGCAAAGGATAGAAACCCGAAAAACTTTTTGTAGCATAGAGGCTTTGCTTATATTCTTAGAAAGTAGGCTAGGCGTGGTGGTTCATGCCTGTAATCCCAGCACTTTGGGAGGCCAAGGCAGGTGGATCATTTGAGGTCAGGAGTTCGAGACAAGCCTGGCCAACATGGTAAAAACCCATCTCTACTAAAAATAAAATTAAAAATAGCCAGGCACGTGGTGGCGTATGCCTGTAGTCTCAGCTACTCGAGAGCTTGAGGCATGAGAATCACTTGAACCTGGGAGGCAGAGGTTGCAGTGAGCCAAGATTGCACCCCTGCACTTCAGCCTGGGCAACAGAGCGAGACTGTCTTAAAAAAAAATAGTAGGCCGGGTGTGGTGGCTCATGCCTGTAATCCCAGCACTTTGGGAGGCCAAGGTGGGCGGATCACAAGGTCAGGAGATCTAGACCATCCTGGCTAACAGGGTGAAACCCCGTCTCTACTAAAAATACAAAAAATTAGCCAGGCGTGGTGGCGGGTGCCTGTAGTCCCAGCTACTCAGGAGGCTGAGGCAGGAGAATGGTGTGAACCCGGGAGGCGGAGCTTGCAGTGAGCCGAGATCATGCCACTGCACTCCAGCCTGGGCGACAGTGCGAGACTCCGTCTCAAAAAATAATAATAATAATAATAAAAAATAAAAAAGGAAAGTAGATAGTTGGTTATACTCAAGTTTGGGTTATTCAGAAATTACCCAGGATGGAGGAAGAAAAAGATGTTCAAATTCCTGGGTTCTGAGAGTGTTTATCTTCAGGTCACAAGCATCAAAGGAAGTTTCAAAGTAAGTGACCCTTTCATAAGATTTAAATCTTCTTGTCCTTTTTCATCTAGAAACTATTAGTTTTTATTGTCTTTTTCTTCAGATGATAGAAGATGTTTTGGGAGAAGGGTCAGTCTCTGCCAGTCGGTTCAGTAGGTGGTTCTCTAACCCAAGCAGATCAGGAAGCCGATCCAGCAGTCTTGGGTCAACACCACATGAAGAGCTAGAGAGACTTGCAGGTAAAATGGCTTCAGATTCTGCCCTTGAAGGTAAACCTGGGATTTTCCCCTGATATGGTTCATTCTGTCTTCATTAGTCAGGAGTCGATTAGGGTCAAAGGGTCTCTGGACAACTGAAAAGCCTTCAATTTATGTCCTTTTAATATCGTTGAAGGGGCCAGGTGCAGTGGCTCACGCCTGTAATCCCAGCACTTTGGGAGGCCAAGGCAGGCGGATCACAAGGTTAGGAGTTTGAGACCAGCCTGGCCAACATGGTGAAACCCCCATCTCTACTAAAAATACAAAAATCAGCCGGGCGTGGTGGCAGGCGTCTGTAGTCCCAGCTACTCAGGAGGCTGAGGCAGGAGAATCACTTGAAACCGGCAGGCGGAGGTTGCAGTGAGCCAAGATTGCGCCACTGCACCCCAGCCTGGGCGAAAAGAGCAAAACTCTATCTCAAAGAAAAAAAAAGAAACAGAAAGAAAGAAAAATACTGTTGAAGGCATGTTTCTTTACTGGAACAGATTAATTTTGAGTGTGTTTATTTGCAATATCAGGTCTGGAGCAAGCCATCCTCTCTCCTGGACAGAACTCGGGGAATTACTTTGCTCCTATACCATTGGAAGACCATACTGAAAATAAAGTGGATATTTTAGAAATGCTACAGAAAGCCAAAGTGGATTTGAAACCTCTTCTTTCCAGCCTTTCTGCAAATAAAGAAAAACTTAAAGAAAGCTGTAAGTGTTAATGAATATCTGTTTTAGATATCTGAAAAAGTCTAGATGTTCAGTCTTCAGGCAGTTGGGTCTAACATACCTCTGTTTCATAAAAAGTCAAATATATATTGGGTTTTTGTTTAATGTTCTTTTTTAAAAACTCATTTTATCAAACAATACCACCTCTTTGAGAATCTCACAGTGGGTCATGAGCCCTATGAGAACTTTTCCTATATGTTCTTACCTAGGGTCTGGTTGTAATAATCCAGTGAATGTTGAAAACAAACTCCAGCGAATGCTGTATTCCTCCAGAGCATAACTTACCATTTCCTCACAAATCTGTCCCAGTCTTCCATGTTCTTGCTTAGGCTATAAATCCTCAACATAAAAACTTAGTGATATAACGACCACAGTGCAGGTAGCAATCTTGGCAGTGTTGGGCTATCTGGGATTCTTGTCCCAGGTAACAAGTCTCCCAGAAGACTCATACCCTTCTGCAGGATGCACAGCAGGAGCTTGTCAAGTTTCAAAGCATAGCACCTCATAGTTGTGGTCCCCCAGTTTCTAGCATCTAAACATTTTAGGTTTAGTTTATGCCATCTCTTAGTACACGATTTGATTTTAAGTGTTATTAATTTGTTTATTTTTGGTGTCTTTTCTGACAGTCTCATCTCAATTTTGAAATAAATTATTTTCATCTTACCTGTCATACTAGCCAAAGAGAATTCCTACCAGATATCTCTTTGCTTGATTTAACCTGGACGTTCTCAACTTCTCAGCACATTCAGGGGTTGTGCTTTCAGTGGAGGAGGTAGAAGCAGGTCTGAAGGGCTTGAAGGTTGACCAGCAAGTGAAGAATTCAACTCCCTTCATGGCAGAACACCTAGAAGAGACCTTGAGTGCTGTAACCAACAATCGACAACTCAAGAAAGACGGAGACATGACTGCGTTCAACAAGCTAGTGAGCACAATGAAGGCAAGTGGAACTTTGCCTTCTCAGCCCAAAGTCAGCGTAAGTATCTGACACAAACCCCACCCTTTTCTCCTTTTTTTTTTTTCTTCTTTTTCCCGCCACAATAAAAGGATTTTTAAAAAGGTATTCTGAGTAAGTTGGAAATTCTTTAGTAGTCATTTGGTCCTTGATGCTTTTGTGTGTTCCTTAATTGTTGATATGCTGTTTGTTACAGGAAAAAGCAGGCTTGTGGTTAATTTATATGTATTGTGGGTGACAGTATAAAGATTAAAAGATTCAGTCTTATGGTAATGCCTGTATAACTTTAAGTCACTGCTAAAATGAGGTATAAAACTATCTTTTTGGATGAACTCCAGAGAAAATTTTCTTGTTATTCAGCTACTTAAGTTCATATTCTTTACCATATTTGTATAGTAAAATCTTTATTCACATCTTCTAATTATTCCCAGATACCAGGGATTACCTGCATTCTTGCAGTCATACAAATCATTTGTAAAGTATCTAAGATGGGGCTGGGCACAGTGGCTCACGCCTGTAATCCCAGCACTTTGGGAGGCCGAGGCGGGTGGATCATGAGGTCAGGAGATCGAGACCACGGTGAAACCCCGTCTCTACTAAAAATACAAAAAATTAGCCGGGCGCGGTGGCAGGCGCCTGTAGTCCCAGCTACTCCGGAGGCTGAGGCAGGAGAATGGTATGAACCCGGGTGGTGGAGTTTGCAGTGAGCCAAGATCACGCCACTGCACTCCAGCCTGGGTGACAGAGCGAGACTCCGTCTCAAAAATAAATAAATTAAAAAAAAAAAAAAAAAAAAAAACTTGTAGGCATGAGGTTAGGTTACGAGGTGACACAACTGCATATCACCTTGTAAATGCAAGTATTTATAATATACTGGTTCTTTGTCCTAACAATTTTGAGAGGGTAGTTCTCACCCATAGCCTGTGTGTTAATATCACTATCTCTTGATACTTACTAATGTGGAAGCAGGGTAGATATGAATAATAAAAACATAAACATGGACTTATTCTAGTTGCTAAGTTATAGCAAATTTACCAAATTGAGTTTTCCCTCTTTTTTTCCTGTTCCCTGCTTGCCTGGGAACTTACCAGTTAGCCAAGATGCAAGTAGCAATAGCTGTTTGAATCATTATATCTTATACCAAAAGAAAGCAACTGACTTTTAGCATTCCTTATCTGACCAATAGGACAGACAGAGGTTCCATTATTCCTTAGTGCCAGGACTGACCTACCCTTGAAAGCAGGCACCTCAGATAGGTAGACTGACTTCTTTGTATCTGACCACACCATACCAGTTGCAGGAGAATGTCCCTGTAAACTGCTTTAGAGTTACTTTTATACAAAGAATTATTAGATACAAATGCTTTCAGATGAAGACCAGACTGAAAGATGGTAGACTATCCTATTTTCCTTTCTTGTTACCTTTGTGTCTTGGTGACTGGGTGCTGACTGCAATGGTGTGGTTCATATCTTGTAATTAGCTTGCTTCTTTTGGTGTGAGCAACTAAAAATATGGAAGGGGGGATTCAGCAGTTTACCTGATGTTTTTCCACATTTTATTGCAGATACGATTCTCGGATTTGATATTAACACAATTTACTCTTGAGTTGTAAGGACAATTGGTTTGATGTTGGGGTTTTAGTACTCTGAAGTATATCTGGTTTTAGCTGAGCAAATGAGCCTCAAACATCTGCCAAATGGATGGATGACACATTCAAGTGGCTAGGCAAAGGCTAAGACAAACTCAGCTAACAGGAAAGAATGCAACAAGGAAAGTAATGGAATAAGAATAGCAGGTGTTATCCCAAAATATTGCTCAATTTGCATGTTGTTAAGTCATGGTTTACTTTTTGAATTCAGTGTCTTTAATTACTACTGCTGTGTATGTTTTGTATACTATTTCTGATCTGCCTCCATCCATTTAGGTTGTCATATTGGTTCATCCAAAAATAATACATGCTGGTTCAATCTAAATTCTGTTTTAAATTATAGATTCTATCCTCCAAGTATAATAAGCCATGCAGTATAAAGTTAGTCTATTTGTTTTTATTAGATGGAAGTAAATGACTCTTAAAGAGATTACTTATAAAATCATCTGCGTTTAGTCCCAGTTCCAAAATCAATAAAATAGTTGGGTATTCTTGGGCTATTTGTCATGTCTAGACACTGCTTTGGACTTTGACAGCTCCATCTAGTGGAAGGGAAACTATACCAGAGAAAGCACTTCACACAGAGCTAAATGGGCATAGGGATGTCCTGAAATGCAGGAGGGGACTCCAGGTTGGATGCACAAAATGTAACCACTGGCCAGGCCTGCTGGTGTACACCTATAGTTCCAGCTATGTGGGAGGCCAAGGTGGGAGGGTTGCTTGAACCCAGAAGTTCAAGGCCAGCCTGGAGAACATAGACCTGTCCCCCCACCAAAAAAAAAAAAAAGTAACCACTACTGCTTTAAGAGTGGAGGATTTGAATTTTGCCCTGTATGTGATACCCATTTTGGAACAGCTCGTTTAAAAAATAATAAAGTTGCTGGGTGCGGTGGCTCACGCCTGTAATCCCAGTACTTTGGGAGGCCGAGGTGGGCATATCACGAGGTCAGGAGATCGAGCCCATCCTGTCCAACATGGTGAAACCCCGTCTCTACGGAAAAAAAAAAAAAAAAAAAAATTAGCTGAGCGTGGTGGCATGCGCCTGTAGTCCCAGTTACTCAGGAGGCTGAGGCAGGAGAATTGCTTGAACCCTAGAGGCAGAGGTTGCAGTGAGCCGAGATCGCGCCGTTGCACTCTAGCCTGGTGACAGAGCAAGACTCTGTCTCAAAAAATAAAATAATAAAGCTTAAATTTCCTGAAATATGAAACTCTGAAATATAACAATTTTGGCCAAACCTACCTGCATGTTGTTTACTAGGATTTTAAAACCATATGCATAGGCTGGGTGTGGTGGGTCACATCTATAATTTAGCCAGCACTTTGGGAGGCCAAGGCCAGAGGATTGCTTGAGCCCAGGAGTTCAAGACCAGCCTGAGCCACATGGCAAAACCCCATCTCTACAAAAAATATAAAAAGTAGTTGGGTGTGGTGGCATACACCTGTAGTCCCAGCTATTCAAGAGGCTGAGATGCGAGGATCGCTTGTGCCTGAGAGGTCAAGGCTGCAGCATGCCATGATTGCACCACTGCACTCCAGACTGGGCAACAGAACAAGACCCTGTCTCAGAATTTTGTGTGTGTGTGTGTGTGTGTGTGTGTGTGTGTGTGTGTATATGTATGTGTATATGTATATATATGTATGTGTATGTGTGTATATGTATATGTGTATATATATATATGTATGTATATATGTATGTGTGTATATATAAATGTATGTGTGTGTATGTATCTCCAATAAATCTTGTTAAAGGTAATGGTTAGCAAGAGTTATCTCAAGTAAGTGTTCCTGGTTTCACCATTTTTCCCCCTTTTGGTCACAGTGTTAGAAACAGGGAAATGGACTTAGGGTTAGCATAGTGAGGATCTCTTGAGGGGACTTTGCCTGTACATGCGAACAGTCTTTCCATCCCCAGATCTTTGGGACCTGTGTGATGAGAGCGGAACACATTGGTCTAAGTTTTCTGTGACTTGAGTATCATTCTGCTATTAACTCCCTAGGAGTATTTTATGCTTTCTTGTGGTCCCCAGTCAATCTGCAAGTTAAGTGAGTTAAGAAAGTTAAAACCAGTTTTCTTTTGACTCTTTTAGCGAAACCTTGAAAGCCATTTGATGTCCCCTGCTGAGATTCCAGGCCAGCCTGTCCCTAAGAACATCCTGCAGGTACTTCACAATCTTATACTGCGGCCTTGGAGTCTTGAACAGTAGTCTTCTGAACCAGTTTTGCTTAGTGGTCCAACTTTGGGCCTTAGAAAATGATCTATGTTGCCTGGCAATCAGAGATGTGATATTGTTGCCTGACATAGTTTGGTGTTGCTGTTAATCTCAATGGGCAGGGGATAGGGGGTGGCTAAAAAAGTTGACAAACTAAGCCTTGACTTCTAGTTTGCTTTGCAGTTTCTGTGGAACTTAAAAGTATCTAGCGAGGCACGGTGGCTCACTCCTATAATCTCAACACTTTGGGAGGCTGAGGTGGGCGGATCACCTGAGGTCAGGAGTTTGAGACCAGCCTGGCCAACATGGTGAAACCTTGACTCTACTAAAAATACAAAATTTAGCCTGGTGTGGTGGCACATGCCTGTAATCCCAGCTCCTTGGGAGGCTGAGGCGTGAGAATCGCTTGAACCCGGTAGGCAGAGGTTGTGGTGAGCCGAGATCATGTCACGGCACTCCAGCCTGGGTGATAGAGTGAGACTCTGTCTCAAAAAAAAAAAAAAGGAACCTCTATTTATAGCACTAACTTAGAGCATATGTTCCTAGCTGAACATTCAGATAAATGTGTTGCATGTACACATCCAAGTCCTTCAGTTGAGCATGAGGGAGATCCATCTTGTGGCTCTCAAAAGTTAATCCATAATTCACAGCCTCTGAGTAGAAGGAATAACTAAGTTCACAGGGATTTGGCTTTTGTGCCTTTAGGAACTTTTGGGTCAACCAATTCAGAGACCTGCTTCTTCCAATCTTCTGAGTGGCCTTATGGGGAGCTTGGAGCCTACAACATCTTTACTGGGCCAAAGAGCACCCTCTCCTCCCTTGTCACAGGTGTTTCAAACTCGAGCAGCCTCAGCTGACTACCTTCGCCCAAGAATACCATCACCAATTGGTAAATATACATAATTGTCAAAAAGAAATAGGAATTTATGGCCAGGCGCGGTAGCTCATGCCTGTAATTCCAGCACTCTGGGAGGCTGAGGTGGGCAGATCACCTGAGGTCAGAAGTTTGAGACCAGCCTGGCCAACATGGTGAAACCCCATCTCTACTAAAAATACAAAAATAGCCAGGCATGGTGGTGCATACCTGTAATCCCAGCTACGCGGGAGGCTGAGACAGGAGAATCGCTTGAATCTGAGAGGCGGAGGTTGCAGTGAGCCAAGATCACGCCACTGCACTCGAGCCTGGGCGACAGAGCGAGACTCTGTCTCAAAAAAATAAATAAATATACTTTTGGGGGATGGGGGAGCAAACGTGGAAGATACCAGCTGCTCTTCCAGGTGAATATGTTCATTTTATAGATTTTTTTTTATTGAAATAAATCTAACTTTGATCCAGCTCTTTAGTCTTATTCCTTATTTTGGGAATTCAATCCAAAAAAAGTTAATTTGGCTTCTTATGTTTTTCTTTGATATAGTAGAAGTCAGTGTAGTGGTTATCTATGAAGCTATTGAGTTTTGATAGACAATCCGCTGTTAAGTCTTATGGCTAATTCAGAATGTGACTGAAAGAAAAGTTCCAGAAAGTGTCTTAGCAAAGTAATTACATGGAATGTCGTAGTGTTCCCGCCATCCTAGGCCACTTTAGGCTACTGGCCACTCTGGCTCCTGCCAGACAAACCTTGAGAGGCATTTTCTGAAATCTGTCCACAGTCAAACAGATAGAATGGAGAGAATGTGTACTCTCAGAACAATGGTGTCTGCTTTAATACCAACTGGCTTAGTGATAACGGGACAAATTGCTGGCTAGAAAAGCTCTTCTCTCCCAGAGAGAGGTCTTGGCTTTAAAAGGAGCAAAGCTGATGGCTTAGTTGAGAAGCAATTTGGACAGTGCTCTGGTTGAGGTCCAGAGGGAGAAGGACATCTGTCAGCCCAATAAATCAGTGCTTTCCAAGAGATGGCGTTCAGCAAGAAATGGCATGCATTAATGAAAATGCCTCCCTGATGCACACATTACCATCTTGGTACTCACTGAGACTAACTTTCCTGACAGGTTTCACACCAGGACCACAGCAGCTACTCGGAGATCCATTCCAAGGCATGCGCAAACCCATGAGCCCCATCACGGCCCAGGTCAGGCTGAGCTCTTTCTCAAACTCATCTCTTGCTTGCCCTTCACCCTCTTGGTGCATGGGGAGTGGAGAGCTGAATTGTTGTGATTCTTAAAAATGGTTTTGAGGCCAGGCATGGCGGCTCATGCCTGTAATCCCAGCACTTTGGGAGGCGGAGGCAGGAGGATCACTTGAGCCCAAAAGTAAATTTAAAAAATGAGCCAGGTATAGCAGCATGCATCTGTAGTCCCAGCTACACAGGAGGCTGAGGCAGGAGAATTGCTTGAGCCCAAGAGTTTGAGACTGCAGTGAGCTATAATGGTGCCACTGTACTCCAGCCTAGATGGCAGAGTGAGACTCTGTCTCTAAAACAAAGAAATGGTTTTGATCTATATTTCAAGCTCAGTGAAGGTTAGACAATTTGCTGAATAATTCAAGTAATACTTAAATTGTTAATCTTGTTCACTGCGGTGGCAGCACAATTTAGTCAGGTTTGCAGTATCTAATTTTTCTCAGCTTCTGGTTAACATACCTTTCTAAGAGTGAAGAGAAACCTTTTTAGAAAGTATGGTGTCCTTACTCTTCTCCTGACCCTCCCCTCTCCTTTTCAGCAGATGAGCCAGCTGGAGTTGCAACAGGCAGCTTTAGAAGGGCTGGCCTTGCCACATGACCTTGCTGTACAGGCAGCAAACTTCTACCAGCCTGGTTTTGGCAAACCACAGGTGGACAGAACCAGAGATGGATTCAGAAACAGGTAAATTACTAATCCTGCTCATGTGGAGATTTACGGATAAGTTTTCCTGAAACTAATAAATTACTTATCTGCAGTATAATTCTGTTGTACATACTGTGGTATGTTGTTCAGTATGTGGTAGAAATTCCATTGCAATCCAAATCAATAGAAGAAATAGATTAAATAGAGGAAATATGATTACATTCTACTGCAAGGCATAGGGCTTTCATTCTATATGGTTTTATTTCCGTTCTTGATTTATAAATTACTTTTTTTCTTTGAGTTTGCTAATTAGCCATATGGAAGGGATGCTGCTCGCCTAATTTACCTCACGAGATTGTTATGAGTAAATATATTTTAAAACCTTAGGATGTTTCTACCAGTTAACAATTCATTTTTACAAATGAAACTAGCATAGCTCCTTACTCCTTTCCCCACAGATTCAATGTTCTTATCAAACTCCCTTGATGCAGGTTTGCTACATCAGCAGTTTTTGGCCAGAGCTGACAGGTTTGTTGATCAGAGCTGTTAACAAGTAGATTACTGAGTTCACTCTCCTCTTTTTTGATAGTTGCAACAAATGGTAAAATGAAATTAATCATAAGTTGGGAAGAAAAGGGAAAGGAGTGGCAATATTATTTTATTGTAAAATAGACAAAACTATATAAAACAAATGTGTAGCTTATTATAAGGCAAACTTCCTTGTTAACTACTCAGAGGGCCTGCATGTGCCCTGTGCCAGTAATACCCCTTTTCCTCCTCAGAACTCTCCACTGTCCAGCCTTTAAAAGTAATCACTACCTTACCCGGGAGGCGGAGCTTGCAGTGAGCCGAGATCGCGCCACTGCACTCCAGCCTGGGGGACAGAGAAAGACTCCATCTCAGGAAGAAAAAAAAAAAGTAATCACTACCTTAATTAAAAATAAATAATTTATCATCAAAATACACATCCCTGAACACTATAGTTTAGTCTACCCTTAAAATACTTGGTACTTAATGTTTTGATGTGATTCTTAAAGTTACTACCACAGTGCCTCAGTGTTTTGCTTCAGCTGGTTTTACCTGTTAACCCTTTCAGAAGACACTGAGACCAGGAGATACCCTTACACAAGCACATCCTATTTATAGCACCCTTCCACCGAAACAGAGAGCTCCAGACTGGTCTGCTGAACTCCTCTCACGTGCTTTCTGTCTATAGCATAATGCAGTTACCTAGTATTCATTGACGTGATTTGTGACTTTCAGAGTACTTTTAATTTTTTTTTTTTTGGAGACAATCTCTTGATCTGTTGCCCAGGATGGAATGCAGTGGCACAATCTTGGCTCACTGCAACCTCCTCCTCCTGGGTTCAAGCAGTTCTCATGCCTCAGCCTCCCGAGTAGCTAGGATTACAGGAGTGTGCCACCACACCTGGCTAGTTTTTTATATTTTTAGTAGAGATGGGGTTTTGCTATATTGGCCAGACTTGAATTCCTGGCCTCAAGTGATTCACCTGCTTCAGTCCCCAAAGTGCTGGGATTATAGGTATGAGCCACCACACCTGGCCCAGAATTTTTATATGATCTTCATATCAACCCTGTGAGGTAGATGGGGGGGGGTACGTAACTGCATTTTACAGATACAGAAAACAGGTTTTTAAAACATGGTTTACTCAAAACTAGCAAGCATATTTGAGTCAGTGTCAGTCTAGCCTTCATGTTTTGGATCAGCATCAGTTTCTTAGGTCCTCCCTGTGTACAGTTGTGTCCCTCCAACAAACATGCCTTTCCCCTTACCTTGCTTTTTTTAATTGTATTCATCACTGTCTAGCATACTATTTATTGTTTGTCTCCCTGCCTGTAGTAACCCCACTCCATCCTGCAGCCCCAAGAATGTAACCTCCATGAGGCCAGAGATTATTTTTCTTTTATTCACTGCTGTATTCCAAGAACCTGGAACAGTGTCTGTAGCAGGTGCTCAAATATGTTTACCAGAAGGAATGATAGGTCATGTGGGACCCTCAAGTTTGGGGTTCATTTTTTAGTCACTCAGAATAGTACTGATCTGTCTGCCCATGTTGTCATACACACAGTCACAGCATGGCAGCAACGGAGTACTAACTATAAAGAAGCCATGAATTTAGGTTTTCCATCTATCTGTGATTCAGAGAACTTCAGGTCAGTAACTATACTTGGGCCTTGACCTTTGAGGCCTGAGATCAATCTTGTGTAGACCAAGAGTGGTCCTAAAATAGCTGAAACTCTTGATTCTGTATTTGATTTGAACGAGTGTCACACACAGCATCAGTTCTATGCCAGACATTGTGCTAATTATTGCTGCTCCCTGCCCAGTGAAGCACAGGCAGCCCAAGAATGAAGGCCCTCCCTAGCGCACCTCACTGGTGTAGTCTGCAGTAAACTATACACCAGCTCTGGATAACCCTACAACTCCCAAGGCCCTCCCAAGTTCCTATACCTGTTCCGTCTACCTGAACTGTTGTTCTCCAGCTTCTTGTTGATCGCACCCAGTGGAATGCAGCTTCTTCCCCAGGAAGCATCCCTGCAGTGCCTTGTTATTCCTTCTAACCCCTCCATTTTCCCATTGTACTTTGTTGGTGCCTAATATCTACGTGCCTTGGTTTGCTCTAGGTGATTGTCTCCCCCACTAGACTGAGAGCTCTCACAAGACTGGGACCGTGTTTCATTTTGCTTTCGTCTTCCCTCAGAGCTTAGCATGTGCTTTTGTGTATGTTAGGCCTAAATGCTTGGGAAATTGAATTGGATAAGGGAAAGGGGATGTTAAAATTTCTAGGCTGGTCTTGAGTATTACATGGTTTTAAGACTTGAAGTTAAGCAGATTGGGGTTCATGCTGATAATTGGTTTGTTCACAGGCAACAGCGAGTGACCAAGTCACCAGCACCAGTGCATCGAGGGAATTCCTCTTCCCCTGCCCCTGCTGCCTCCATCACAAGCATGGTCAGTGACCTTTAGTAACTGTGAAGGACTTTAAGGCTTCTCCCTGTTTGGTTGTGCTTGGGTTGTACCACTGTGTGCCCTAAATGTCCTTGAGTTCCTTCCATGGAAATAACTGACCTAGTAGTCTTTCGTACCTGTCTATTAGGTCTTTCCCTTTTAGGACATAGTCTTAAGTCTTAGGATTTTAATGAAGTCCCTATATTGGGGAAAATATGCTCCAGCAGAGATGATCATGGGCCAGGGCACATGAGGTGATATAGTATGTTCAAAGAAATGAACCAGGTGTGGAGAGACAGGAGGACGATAGAGACAGGAGGTGAAGTGGACAGAGGTGACTGGGTCAGACAGTGGGGAGTCTACTGAAACTTGCAGGGGAGTTCACAAATTTGGATTCACCACTTCAGGTCTCAGTGATAGTTCTAAGGCTGGAACAGAAGGGTTTGCTTATATGCAGTGACAAGTCTAGTTTTATAACTATCATTACTTTAAAAAATGTTTCATTCCAGCTGGGTGTGGTGGCTCACACCTGTAATCCCAGGACTTTCAGAGGCCGAGGGAGGTAGATTGTTTGAGTTCAGGAGTTCAAGACCAGACTGGGCAACCTAGTGAGACCCTGTCTCTACCCCTAATACAAAAAATTAGTTGGGCATGGTGGTGCACATCTGTGGTCCCAGCTATACTCGGGAGGCCGAGGTGGGAGGATCCCTTGAGTCCAGGAGGCAGAGGTTGCAGTGAGCCAAGATTGTGCCACTGTCCTCCCTAGTGAGTCCCTGTCTCAAAAAAAAAAAAAAGTTTCATTCCCCACAAATCTTTATCATTCCAATCAAAGCTGATAGAGAAGGAAAAAATAACTTTGCTGTGTGCTTCAGAACCCCACGTGGGTCTTTGCACCAGTGACCTTGAAGGCAGCAGGGTTTGGAAAGAACTTTTTTGTTTATAAGTTATGCCCTGTCTCCTGCCATTAAAGATGTGGGGTTGTTTGGTGAGAAAAGGCAAATGCATAATAAAATCACCAAGGTAGAAACAGTGAAGCAGTAAGAAATGACTCCAAATGATTAATCCTGATGGCTGAGACTATTGAGATAAATTTGACTTTCCTGGTAGCCAAGTTAAAAAGGTAAATATTAGGAGTATGGAGTAATTTTGGTTTTGACGTTATCCTTGAAATGTCCTTTCGCAGAAGGAAGGTCTGTTGCTCCAAGTTATATTTCTGGCCATGTTCTTTTCTTGCCAGCCTAATCCCAGGCTGGGAAATATGTGACGCAGAGGCTGCACAGGCATGTCCCCATTATCACACAGTTGTAAGCAAGGGATAATGTACTTGGGACACTGCCTATTTGCCCCATTCTGTTTTTCCTACAGCAGCTACAGAACAGAATACTACAGTTGGCCTGTGCTACCAATGTGGGGACTCTTTGTTGAGTATCTTGACAAGTTAATCCTGGCTTAGTATTAGAGAAAGGCACTTAGAGAATGTGCTAATGCCAATTGTTTTTCTCTGCAGCTTTCTCCTTCCTTTACCCCTACCTCAGTGATTCGTAAGATGTATGAGAGCAAAGAGAAAAGCAAGGAGGAGCCAGCATCTGGAAAAGCAGCTCTTGGTGACAGTAAAGAGGATACTCAGAAGGCCAGTGAAGGTACTGCAGAGCTGTTAAGGGCACTGCTCACGAAAGTATGTGATGAACATGGGCCTGAGCGCTGACCAGTCTGATATTCTATGCAAAGCCCTGGGCAAGGCCACTAGCTTCTCTGGACTATGGTTCTGTGTCAGTGAGAAGGTTCTGCGTGACAGTGAGAAGAATTGGGCCAGCCTACAGTTGCTTGGTTGCTTGAAATTTGACCAATCTAAGAGTACTACTACCAGACGGGTAGAATGAGTGTTAGTTTAGAATCCTTAGTTAGGCTTCCAAGTTGAATAATTAGTATACTTATTTGGCAAATTAATATAATTCAGCTAGTTTTACTTCTGAAAGATTATGTCCGGCCTGTGGAGACTTAACTGTCCTTATGTGAGAGGCTTTTAGGAGTTGCACAGTAGAGATTTGACGGACGTGGTAACATGCAGATTCCAAATTAGGGTTTGCACAGGTGTTAAAGTATAGATCTGAGAGATTTTTGCCTGTGTTTGAGAAGGCTTGGGGTGGGTGGTGGGGAGGAAATCTTGTTGGTACTATTAAGACAGTTTGGGTTCTTTGACCAGACTCTAATTGCCGTTTAGATTTTCTGTTGTGCTGGACTTGCATAATCTAGGCCACAGCCATTTGTGTAGAGAATGGTGCCCAACAATCCATCTTCTGGTCCTGTTTATGAAGCAAATGATGGTTCCTACCGTGTAGTCCTCTAAACTTGTTAAGGGTATGAGATAAGAATTGAGACCTTAAGAAATGAGATTTATTAGACCAGTGGGAGGCCACAAGTGTTTGGGAGAGGCTTACCAAAATATTTTTTGTTTGGTTCCTCACAGAAAACCTCCTGTCATCCAGCTCTGTACCCAGTGCCGATCGAGACTCTTCTCCCACTACAAATCCAAAACTGTCAGCATTACAGAGGTCTTCGTGTTCCACCCCACTGTCCCAGACCAACCGTTACACCAAAGAACAAGATTATCGACCTAAAGCAACTGGGAGAAAAACACCCACCTTAGCATCCCCAGTTCCTACAACACCTTTTCTCCGCCCTGTCCACCAAGTTCCCCTTGTCTCCCATGTCCCTATGGTTAGGCCTGCTCACCAGCTTCACCCAGGGTTGGTACAGAGGATGCTGGCCCAGGGAGTACATCCACAGCATCTTCCAAGTTTGCTCCAAACTGGTGAGTTTCCAGCCTGACTTGGGTGTCGTCAGTTTGTGGGCCTAGAGGACAATTGTTGGCACTGGTGTGAAGTGCTATAATGTGGGAGATTTCCATCCCTAGAAAGATGTTACTAGATTTTCCCATCTAACTGGCAGGCAGTGGGCCCAATCCAGTCAATCCCCTAGTCCTTTAAAAGATTAGGAACCTAGCTTGAAGATTCTTCTTTTTTTTTTTTTTTTTTTTTTTTTTTGTAGAGACAGAAGTCTCACTCTGTCTCCCCGGCTGGAGTGCAGTGGCGCGATCTCAGCTCACTGCAACCTCTGCCTCCTGGGTTCAAGCAATTCTCCTGTCTCAGCCTCCCGAGGAGCTGGGACTACAGGTGCACGCTGCCACACCCAGATAATTTATTTTGTATTTTAGTAGAGACAGGGTTTCACCGTGTTGCCCAGGCTGGTCTCAAACTCCAAAGCTCAGGCAATCCACCCACCTTGGCCTCCGAAAGTGTCAGGATTACTGGCATGAGCCAGAGGATTCTTCATGTTTTTTTTTTTTTGAGTCAGAGTCTTGCTCTGTCGCCCAGGCTGGAGTGCAGTGGCATGATCTCTGCTCACGGCAACCTCTGCCTCCCGAGTTCTAGGTCCCTGCCTCAGCCTTCCGAGTAGCTGGGATTACAGGCACCTGCCACTACACCTGGCTAATTTTTGTATTTTTAGTAGAGACAGGGTTTAACCATGTTTGCCATGCTGGTCTTGAACTCCTGACCTCGTGGTCCGCCTGCTTTGGCCTCCCAAAGTGCTGGGATTACAGATGTGAGCCACTGCGCAGAGCCCGTCATTCTTAACAAACTTCCAGATCAGCAAAACTGTACAGTGAAGCTGGAAAATTTCCAGGTAACGTTAAGACTACTCAGCTGCTTGCTTTTTCTGCTCAACAGGTGTGCTTCCTCCTGGGATGGACTTGACTCATTTACAGGGAATATCTGGCCCCATCCTGGGTCAGCCCTTTTACCCTTTACCTGCTGCTAGTCACCCTCTCTTAAACCCTCGTCCTGGAACACCTCTGCATCTGGCAATGGTGCAACAGCAGCTACAGCGCTCAGGTAGGTTCAGGAATGTGACAGGTGAGTTTGGGACAGACATAGGGAGTCTTGAAGCTTTTAGGACTAGTTTCCAGTGGAGATGAGTTAACATTTTCATTCTTTAACTTGTTCTAGGTTTGGGACAAAGTGTAACCAGATAATAAGATGAAGTATATTGACCTCTATGCAATTTGGGATTACTGTTCCTGCAAAGTCAGTGGGAAAAGCCAAGTGTGCTCTGGCTTTCTTTTTCCTTTGCCTGTTAGGAGAGAGGGCTGAGAATCCAACAGAGGTTCAGCATCCGGCCTGCCCAGGATATATGCCCCCTCACCAGTTAATGTTGCTGCTTCTGCGATATGGTTACTTGCCATGAGAAGTAGCGGTCATGTCATCCAGGGTGGGTTTTCAATACTGGTAGCTTCTGAATAGCTCAGCTTTCCATGGTACTGTTTTCTGGCATTGTTGGTATTTTGCAAAGGAGTTTCTAAAGAAGCCCTAGAAAAAATCCTCTAGTAAAGACTTCTTTGGATAGAGTTTGAATGAAGCAGGGTCTAATAAACTTTCCTTCTCATGCTGTGAATGATAACCCTTCTTATCTCCACAGTTCTGCATCCTCCAGGCTCTGGTTCCCAGGCGGCAGCTGTCAGCGTTCAAACCCCTCAGAACGTGCCCAGCCGGTCGGGCCTGCCCCACATGCACTCCCAGCTGGAGCATCGCCCCAGCCAGAGGAGCAGCTCCCCTGTGGGCCTTGCCAAATGGTTTGGCTCAGATGTGCTACAGCAACCCCTGCCCTCCATGCCCGCCAAAGTTATCAGTGTAGATGAATTGGAATACCGACAGTGATCAGGGCAGGCAGACTCAACTAAGCCCAGACCTGTGGTGGCACCCTGGGCAGGACCCTGCTTCCTCATCTCGGGTTGGTTTATGGGATTTTACTTTGGAGCACTCTGTGTGAAGCTATTTGGTGGAACCCATGCATCTGGTGTGGTCCGCATTATGATGGAAGGATCTTAACCAGTTGAGTGGAGTGTACCTTGTCTGAATACAGGATGCACAACATTGTCAATCCTGGAAATGGTCTTTCTTTTTTGTAAGATATGTGAATGAAGTGTTGGTGTCCTCACCAAGAGGTGGCACCTAAGGGTTCTGAGGAAATAAATGTATAGACCCTTATGTACAGACCTGTGTATAAACAACTTTTGTATATACATATAGGATAGCTTTTTTGAACTTATACAGCTGTACATAAAAGTAGCTGATATTAGTTAGGCCTGTGTCAACAGTTTGGATTTTTTTCACTTGTACATTTGGGATTTTCTTTTGGTTGATTAAAATTGCATATGCTAAGTGTGTGAATGAAGTAACTGACATTGTTGTGTTTATTTCCTCTCTGAAACCCTAATTTTGTTTGGAGACAGGGTCTCACTCTGTGTCGCCCAGGCTGGAGTGGTGCAGTCGTGGCTCACTGCAGCTTCAACCTCCTGGGCTCAAGCAATCCGTTCACCTCAGCCTCCCAAGTAGATGGAACTACAGGCACACACGACTAACTTTTTTCTTTTTTTGTAGAGGCAGGGTCTTACCATGTAGCCCAAGCTAGTCTTCTTAATTTCTAACCAGCCAAGCTATGCTCAGTATGTTCCTTTAGGGAAGTGATCTGAAGTTTAAGCTTTTCTTGAAAACCCATGGAAATTGGGCACTGTGACTCATGCCTGTAATCTCAGCACTCTGGGAGGCAGAGGCGGGCGGATCACGAAGTCAAGAGATCAAGACCATCCTAGCCAAGATGGTGAAATCCCGTCTCTACTAAAAATACAAAACTAGCTGGGCATGGTGGCACACACCTGTAGTCCCAGCTACTCGGGAGGCTGAGACAGAAGAATCACCTGAACCTGGGAGGCAGAGGTTGCAGTGAGCTGAGACTGCGCCACTGCAATCCAGCTTGGCGACAGAGTGAGACTCCATCTTAAAAAAAAAAAAAAAAAAGTTAATTGGACTCTATCTTGATTTAGGAGAAATCAGCTATGGCCTTTTTCCTTGAGCTTTAAAGACCCCAACAGGTCCGTTTATACTGGACTGACCCTATAGATAGATAGCGTAGCCTTGTGGCTAATACCAGGATATCTATAGTGTAATTTCCAAGATTAAACTGACCTAGTGAAAACAATTTGTTTGTTTATTGAGGAATAAACTACATATGGTAGTTTCTCTCAAACAAATCATGTTTACCGGGGCATCCTGTTTCTCTAAGCTCAGAGTTCTGATTCAACCCACTGAAGTCTAAGAATTTCCCTTAAGACTCATGCATTAATTGACTCCTTGTGTTCTGTATCACATTCCTTAGCTCACAATTGTTTTATTATTCACCTTAACTATTAGTATATACACAGCACTGACGGATAAAGATTCTACAAAATACAGTACAGTCCTGAGTCCCCTTTCCTAACTGGAGGTTTTTCAGTCCTGCTATGAGGTGATACTTATTTCCCATGCTACTCAAGTTAATTTACCAGAGTTCTAGATATTTGTCCATTTAGGACCATTTTAGGACTCCATGCTAAGGGGTCAGATAATGAGGTAAAGGTCAAGGTGGTTAGATATTTGACTACAAGGGTAGTAGAGTCTTGAGCAGCCTAAGTCTTGACTGTTTGTTAGGGAATAATGACTATAAGCCTGGAACTGCCCACCCTGCCGTGTACTTGCAGGAATACAAGAAAGCAGGTCACCTTTCAACAAAACCTGGCTTTGTGGATTATGCATGAAGTCAGTCTCTTCCTGGTACTTTTCTTTCAACCTCATTAGTAATCCCCTTCCCCCATGCTATGCACTCCATGTGATTCCTCAGCTTCAGAAATAGACCCTGTTTAGAATTTTTGGCAAATGCTTTCTGGTTTCCACGGGTGGAAGCTGGAAAGCAATCCCAAGTGTCAATGGCAGAACACAGATACCTGAATCCAGTTCCACCTTTCCTGTGTATCCTCTTCCACTTATCTTACTTCCCCTTCATGTTGAACCAACGTTAATAGGTGCAAGGTAAGGAGGACTGGGTTGAAGCTGCTAGTAAAGGCTTCCTTTTCAGGCTAGAAGCTAGTAGGACAGAAACAGGTACCATGCAAAGAGCAAAGCCATTAGCTGGTGATTGGCAAATGGAGCCAGAAGGAAATAAGGGAGTATTGCTAAGAGTATCAGCAGAAACTAGACATACAGGTTTTAGCAAAAGTATTTTGGTAAACACAAGGACTAGAGGAAGTGGGAGGGTAGCGGGGGATGAAGGCAAAAGACATATTAATGCAGTCTTCAAGGAGCTAAGACCTTGATATAGGATGAGGGCGAAGAGGAAGAGATGTCTTTGGAGAAACTTTTGATGTCTTGCAGGCACAAGATGAGTTCAGAAGCAATCAGTGCTGGAAGGATGTGCAAAATAAAAGTTAAGAGACGCTAAGGATATAGAAGCCATCCTGAAAGTAAAACAGCTGAGGGCCACAAAGCATATCATGGAAAATCTGTTAAGCAGGGGAGGTCAGGTAGGAGAGGAAAGAATAGTCCCACCCAAAGGAAGCAGTTACATAGTCTTTGGGAGGTCAGTGGTAAAAGGAAGTGGGAATGAAGTGAACAGAGAGTGCAGCTAGGCCTTCCCCTAGGAGATAGCTGAGTGTCTTTTAAGCCAGACTCTATTAAGAGGGAAGGGAAGTGGGAGGTCCATTGGCCTTTCTTTGTGAACTATGAGCATAAACACAAACCAAGAATGACGATAACTTACAGGGTTAAATTCTGGTTCTTCAATAATTCTATTCCCTTTACCAACAACTGATTCAAAAATAGACATGTGACCCAATTTTAGGCCATGAGACAAGGACAAACTGGGTGGCTTCTGGAAAATAGCTTCCCAAAAAGGTAAGACCAAGTTCCCTTCCATTTCAGCCGGTTAAGTTAGCGCTTTCTGCTAAATGCAGCTAAGCGTGTTCTAACTAGTTAAATGGCACAGAACAGCGGATCTGTTTACTTGTAATAAAGTCAGGAAAGAAACATGGAATATGTAAAAGCACAGGAAATTCAAATCATGCTATGACAGCCAAACCAGTAAAGTCTTAGAGTTAATAAGGAGAAAGCCTTTAGCTGTACCTCCACAGTGGTCATACCCTAGGCAGCATTCCCGATACCAAACACACCCCTCTCCCAGAACTGCTAAGTCTAAGCCCAGAGGAAAAAGGGAAAGGTAGGG
Organism: Nomascus leucogenys; assembly: GCF_006542625.1. Classification (NCBI taxonomy): domain Eukaryota; kingdom Metazoa; phylum Chordata; class Mammalia; order Primates; family Hylobatidae; genus Nomascus; species Nomascus leucogenys. The sequence goes on along the minus strand of NC_044387.1, from coordinate 58,669,575 downwards.
TAATTCTCTCCTCAAGGAGACCAGGGGACCCTGGATCAAGCCATGGGGAGGGTGCTAAATGATGGACACAAGGCCTATTCACAGCACATCCTGAGGCCTTAGGATGAACTGGATTTCAGCAATCTTCTCTCCCCAACATCGTGGCAGTGCTAAATGCTTGCTCAATGAAAGTGAATTTTGGCAAGAAGAGTCCCCAGAAACCCAGTATGTTCTGGCTGGAGAACAAACCTTCCTGGAAATCCCATAGCTCAGAAAGCCAATGTTTCCCTGTTCCCCTGCAGGGTTGGGGCAGGCTCTAGACCATGGCCTCTATCATGAATGCACCAGTGGTATCAAGGCCGATATTCTGAAAAGTAACTAGCATACCAGGCTTCAGGAGCTTATCTTCCAGGTCTGGGGACAGTGATAAGCCCAAGCTGCAGGAAGACTATCAAAGGGAAACAACTGCTATTAGGGCAGCAGGAGAAAACAAGCACTGGACAGAGGCTGAGTATGTGAATAATCCCACACTGTGATCTCTCATGACCTGCTAAAAGCTCTGGCTTGCCTCATTTGAAGAAATAATCAAATTCTGTCTTCCTGCAAACCTATTCTTCCTGATTTTCTCAGGGACTACTGTATCATCTCTGTTGTCCATACTGAAATAATGTTTGACTTCTTCCCAAGAGCAAGTTAGTTAACAAGTTTAAGATTTCTCCTCCATACTTACATGCCCATACCTTCCTTTCTGCCCATATTCTTTATTTATTTCTTGGTGACAGGGTCTCACTCTGTCACCCAGGCTGGAGTGCAGTGGCCCATCTTAGCTCACTGCAGCCTGGACCTCCCAGGCTCAAGCAATCCTCCCACCTCAGCCTCCCGAACAGCTGGGACTACAGGCACACACCACCATGCCCATCTAATTTTTTTAATTTTTTGTAGAGATTGGGCCTCACTATGCTGTCCAGGCTGGTCTCGAACACCTGAGCTCAGGCGATCTTCCTGCCCTGACCTCCTGAAGTGCTAGGATTACAGGTGTGAGCTACTGGGCCCAGCCCCCTACGCCCATATTGTTACCCACCACACCAAGATTTTTATCAACCAATTTCACACAATCAGAGCAATCCCCTTAAATTTCTATATTCCTAGCCCCCCAAGTATCTGATTATGTCCTTAGCATCCTCTCAAGTAGTCCTGACACCAACCCTCCTCCTAAACCTCCCACCTCCATACATACACATATGTGAACACACAAACCTGCTTTGATCACACCAGTTGCCTCACTTGCAATGTACCCTCGCCCAAGTTATTGGCTGAGGCCAGGACTTTCATGGGGATTCAAGCAGAAAGTCTGGGTTATGGGAAAGAAGGCATTTAGTTGGCCGGGCACGGTGGCTCACACCTGTAATCCCAGCACTCTGGGAGGCTGAGGCGAGCGGATCACCTGAGGTCAGGAATTCAAGACCAGCCTGACCAACATGGAGAAACCCCATCTCTACTAAAAATACAAAATTAGCGGGGCATGGTGGTACATGCCTGTAATCCCAGCTAATCGGGAGGCTGACACAGGAGAATCGCTTGAACCCGGGAGGCAGAGGTTTTGGTGAGCCGAGATCACGCCATTCCACTCCAGCCTGGGCAGCAAGAGCGAAACTCCGTCTCAAAAAAAAAAAAGAAAAAAGCATTTCAGTGGCCCAGCTGGCAGCATAGTTCAGCTCAACATTCAGCCCAACACTGATGATGTACAGCTGTGCTCTACATAGGGCAGACAGCCCAGTAAAAGGCTCGGTGCAACAAAAGCCAAGAGTCATTGAATACTTATAAATTGCTTAGTACAGTATTTGACGTATAAGTACCATCTCCCTCCATTACTAACAATCACCACCGCAGAAAGTGCTATTACTATCCCCATGTTACATGAGGAAACTGAGGCTCATAAAGGTTGGGTAATTTGTTCAGGGCTCCACAGCTAACTAGAGGTGGACCTGCAATTTCAAACCCTGATCTGCCTGGTTGGAGTACTTAATTACATGATCTCCCAAAGTAGGTTAGCCTTGCGGGGAGTGATCAGTTAACTTACGTAAAGTCCTTCCTCCAGTATCATGTGGGAAAGACCACTTGAAAGGACTGAAAGCCATATCTAGTTTGGAAGGGGTTCCCATAAGCAAACATCAAATAAGATGCAGCATGTCATATTTTTATCCATTTCACACTAAAGATCAAGTTCCCAAGGATCCCTTCTGTAGCTACTTCACCGTATATACCCTTCCTCATTCAGCCCATCCCAAAACAAATTCTGACAATGACACGAGCTGCATGTAGCAGACCAGCCTACCAGGTCTTTTATGCAGTTCAACATAAAAGGTGACACCAAGGTAAGACAAATGAAGTTCCAGTTTGGGTGCCTCCATCTCCCTCCCCTGGATACTGATCCGGTGACTGCCAAAACCAGAAAGAACTGGGGTAGGGTGCCTGATCATGGGGAACACTGTTGTGGTTCGCCCGGCAGATGGGAAAAGGGAAAGGTTTCACTTCTTCACAATTTGAATGACATCCTCATCCTCCAACGTATGGTCTTTACCCACTTTCTGAGGATTGTGTTTCACAGAGAGACCCCAGACCAGAGCACTGTATGGAAGAGAAAAAGAAGAGTCAGTGTAAATAATAACCTAGCTTCTGCCCTATTTGCCTGGATACCACCCTTCTGCTCAGATTTAGTATCACACTCTTAAGAACCATAGACCTACAAAAGCTTTTATCTTCCCTAGCAGCATGAGACACTGAAGCCTTAACATATAAGCCGGCAAAGACTTCTGGAAGTTGTGTGGTTCCTCTTATTGCAGAAAGTCAAAGACAAAAAACATGTTTAGTATAAAGAGCCTAGTTTAAAATTAAAAGCATGAATTTGTTATAGAGAAATACCCTGGGCCGGGCGCAGTGGCTCACGCCCGTAATCCCACCACTTTGGGAGGCCGAGGCAGGTGGATCACCTGAGATCAGGTGTTCAAGAAGAGCCTGGCCAACATGGTGAAACCCCGTCTCCACTAAAAATACAAAAATTAGCTGGGCGTGGTGGCGGGTGCCTGTAATCCCAACTACTCGGGAGGCTGAGGCAGAAGAATGGCTTGAACCCAGGAGGCAGAGGTTGCAGCGAGCCAAGATCACGCCATTGCACTCCAGGTTGGGCAACAAGAGCGAAACTCCATCTCAAAAAAAAAAAAAAAAAAAAATCCATCATTTAATCTTCATAGAGAAATACCCTGAAAATTTCAGACTGATTCTTACAGATATAATATCACTTACAGACTGTTAGAGAATACCTGTTTTTGCTGGGTTTCCTGAAACCATCAGTGGGTACCGACAAGAAATTAGGGCCTCCCTCTTCAGCCATGCCAGGAAAATCTTCCTCCCTAACAAGAAACTGTAATTGATATGTCCTCCCGATTTACTGGAACATGTGAAGGTAATTTATATCCATGGGCCTCCAAACTTAAGAATATGTTGTGCTAGTGATGAAAACTGGTGAATGAAACACCGAGACCTGCCTCACAGAGACTAAGAACTGTGTACCAAGAGTAAAAAAGGTGGCTATATTGTTATTATATTATCACTGAGTCAAAACCTCATTAAAAAATCTATATTCCAGGCCGGGTGCGGTGGCTCATGCCTCTAATTCCAGCACTTTGGGAGGCTGAGGCGGGCGGATCACGAGGTCAGGAGTTCGAGACCAGCCTGGCTAATATGGTGAAACCCTGTCTCTACTAAAAATACAAAAATTAGGCCAGGTGTAGTGGCTCACACCTGTAATCCCAGCATTTGGGAGGCCCAGGGGCGGATCATGAGGTCAAGAGATCGAGACCATCCTGGCCAACATGGTGAAACCCCGTCTCTACTAAAAATACAAAAAAATTAGCTGGGCGTGGTAGCATGCACCTGTAGTCCCAGCTACTTGGGAGGCTGAGGCAGCAGAATCGCTTGAACCTGGGAGGCGGAGGGTGCAGTGAGCCGAGATCATGCCACTGCACTCTAGCCTGGGCGACTGAGTCTCGCTCAGTCTCAAAAAAAAAAAAAAAAACACACACACACAAAAAACACAAAGCACAGAGTAAGGGATCGATGTGGTCAAGGACATGAAGGAAATGGAAAAGGGATAAGTGTTATATTAATTAGGCCTGAAGATGAAAGTTTTCTATTATTAAGAGAGTTGTACCAGCCTGGGCAGCATGGAGAAACCCTAGCTCTACAAAAATAGAAAAAATTAGCCAGGCATGGTGGTTTGCACCTGTAGTCCCAGCTATTTGAAAGCCTGAGGTGGGAGGATCGCTTGAGCCCAGGAGTTCAAGGCTGCAGTGAACCACGATTACGCCACTGGACTCCAGCCTGGGCAGCAACAGAACAAGACCCTATCTCAAAAAAAAAAAAACAAAGATAGTTGTGCAATAATTAAAGGAAAAAAAAACAGTAAAATGAGCAAATAAAATCCTGTTTACTTCGATATGTTTCTTATCTGAGACATTTTTCTCCCCTTTTTAATTCCCTGGTAAATTTAAAGTTCTGAAGGTTTTGAACAATGTTTTGCCACCATAGAAGGAAAGAGCTATATATAAATCTACAAAGTTTGAAAAAGGACAGTGTTTAACTTTTTACAAAAGTCATCTTTACCAGTTAAAGTAACTGCCAAAGCATAATGTTTTGACTGTGGTGGAAATTAGCACTTACATGTGGAATACAGTTGTTTTATATATAAGGATCTGAAGGTCAGTAAAGGACTTCACTCTCTCAGTACTCTTAGGATCAGAAACAAGTTTTGTTTTTTCTTTGTTTGGTTGGTTTTTTGAGGCAGGGTCTCAGTCCGCCGCCCAGGCTAGAGTACAGGGGGCATGATCATTATCATGGTTCGCTGCAACATCAGCCTCCTGGGCTCAAGCAATCCTACCTCTGCCTCCTGAGTAGCTGGGACCACAGGTGCCTGGTACCATGTCTGGCTAATTATTTTATTTTTTATAAAGATGGGGGTCTGACTATATTGCCTAGTCTGATCTCACACTCAAGACTCAACCTCCTGGACTCAAGCAGTCCTCCTGCCTTGGCCTCCCAAAGTGCTGAGATTACAGGCGTGAGCTACCACACCTAGCTCTATTTTCTTCTTTTGTTTTTAACCCTTTTTCCTATTCAGAAAAAAAAGTGCGGCGGGCGCAGTGGCTCACACCTGTAATCCCAACACTTTGGGAGGCCGAGGCGGGTAGATCACGAGGTCAGGAGATCGAGACCATCCTGGCTAACACGGTGAAACCCCATCTCTACTAAAAATACAAAAAATTAGCCAGGCATGGTGGCAGGCGCCTGTAGTGCCAGCTACTCGGGAGGCCGAGGCAGGAGAATGGCATGAACCCGGGAAGCGGAGCTTGCAGTGAGCGGAGATCACGCCACTGCACTCTAGCCTGGGCAACAGAGTGAGACTCCATCTCAAAAAAAAAAAAAAAAAAAAAATGATCCCTGTAGTACTGAACTAGAATCAGAGGTAACAGTATAAACTCATGGTTTTTAGGAAAGATGGATAGATAAATGATGGATAGTGAGGAAGGATAAGACAGATACAGAAATACAGATGTGTATATAAGCATCATTAGTATCCATATATGTATTTCCTAACTATTTGCTGAGAGGGCCTACAGGCAATGATAACCTACTTGCTAACAATGAGCACACTTAGCACCCACATCTTGAAAACTGGGGCTCCTTGGAGAAGTGACTAATTTTCAGGGCTAGTGCAGGCAAAATCAGTGTCATTTGGGAACATCTAAGTATTAACAGTACCAAAAAGTAAGGAAAGGCTAGGCACGGGTGGCTGATGCCTATAATCCTGCACTTTGGGAGGCAGAGATGGAAGGATCACTTGAACCCAGGAGTTTGAGAAGCGTAGGCAACATTACAAGACCCCATCTCTACAATAAATAAATGGCTCATGCCTGTAATCCCAGCACTTTGGGAGGCGAAGACAGGTGGATCATTAGAGCCCAGGCATTGGAGACCAGTCTGGGCAACATAAGTCAGATCTTGTCTCTACAAAAAAAAAAAAAAAAAGAAAAAACTAGCTGGGCATGGTGATGCACACTTGGGGTTCCAGCTACTCCGGAGGCTGAGGCAGGCTGAGGCTTGAGCCCATGAGATCAAGGCTACAGTGAGCTGTGATCGTGCCACTGCACTCCGGCTTGGGCAACAGTGAGACCATGTCTCAAAAAAAAAAAGCAGCTTATCAAAAGAACAAGGGGCCGACATGAAGGAGTTCGTAATGGCCAAAGCTTTGTAATAATTTGAGCAACAAAATAATAATAGTGTTAGAATACATCCTATAGAATAAAATAACCAAGAGCTCATACTGATAGGAATTATGAGTTAAATAGAGAAGTGGTAGCTCTAACACACAGAAGTCCAGTAAATAAATGTAAAATAAAAAAGGAAAATAAAGAATCACCATTAGGCCAGGCGTGGTAGCTCATGCCTGTCTGTAATCCCAGCACTTTGGGAGGCCGAGGCAGGCAGATCACCTGAGGTCAGGAGTTTGAGACCAGCCTGACTACTAAAAATACAAAAATTTCTACTAAAAACACAAAAATTAGCCGGGCACGGTGGCACATGCCTGTAGTACCAGCTACTCAGGAGGCTGAGGTAGAAGAATTGCTTGAACCCGGGAACCAGAGGTTGCAGTGAGCTAAGATCGCGCCACTACACTCCAGCCTATGGCTAGGTAAACATCATAGCTGTAAATGTCACAGACAAGCCTCACCAGTAGATGCTAATAGCAGGCAAAAATTTGAAGAGAAACAGGACTTTCACAGTCTCAAAAGTACCCCGAGATACTTATAAAATACGAAGAGAAAAATAATACCTTCACAGCAGAGAAACCCACCCTACACCAACTTAACCAAGTAATCAATGTGAATATTATCATCAGTAAGGTATATCAACATCATGAATCTCATATAATGATACATTGAGAAGAACATATCATTATTTTTGTGGTATTCTTATCAAAAATGCATGATCTCATTTCAATCATGAGAGAACACTGGACAAACTCAAACTAAGGAATATTTAATCAAATAACTAGTGAACACGATTCAAAAGCGTCAAGATCATCAATGACAGTGAAAGTCTAAGGAAATATTACTGGTAGACTAGAACACAAGAAGACTACAAACAAGTAACTAGATGCCACACAGGTTCCTGGAACACAAAACAGACGCCAGTAAAAGTAATAAAATTCAAATAAGATCTATAGTTAACAACATCATAACAATGCTTATTTCCTGTTTTTGATAATTTTATTTTTATTTATTTTTTAATTTTTTTTTTTTTGAGACGGAGTCTGGCTCTGTCGCCCAGGCTGGAGTGCAGTGGCGCAATCTCAGCTCACTGCAAGCTCCACCTCCCGGGTTCACGCTATTCTCCTGCCTCAGCCTCCCCAGTAGCTGGGACTACAGGCGCCCGCCACTACGCCCGGCTAATTTTTTGTATTTTTAGTAGAGATGGGGTTTCACCATGTTAGCCAGGATGGTCTCGATCTCCTGACCTCGTGATCTGCCCACCTCGGCCTCCCAAAGTGCTGGGATTACAGGCGTGAGCCACCGCGCCCGGCCTTTGATAATTTTATAGTAATGTGAGCTGTTAACATTAGAAGTGGAGTGAGAGATAAAAGGAAACTTTGGGCTGGGCGCGGTGGCTCACGCCTGTAATCCCAGCACTTTGGGAGGCTGAGGCAGGCAGATCACAGGGTCGGGAGATTGAGACCATCCTGGCTAACACGGTGAAACCCCGTCTCTACTGAAAAATACAAAAAAATTAGCCGAGCACGGTAGCGGGCACCTGTAGTCCTAGCTACTCGGGAGGCTGAGGCAGGAGAATGGCGTGAACCCGGGAGGCGGAGCTTGCAGTGAGCCGAGATTGTGGCACTGCACTCCAGCCTGGGAGACAGAGCAAGACTCCATCACAAAAAAAAAAAAAAGGAAACTTTGTACCATATTTACAACTTTGCTATTGGTCTAAAATAAGTTCAAAATAAAAAATTAGTATGCTGGGCATAGTGGCTCACACCTATAATCCTAACACTTTGGGAGGCTGAAGCAGGTGAATCGCTCGAGCTCAGGAATTCAAGACCAGCTTGGTAAACAAAGCAAGACCTCGTCTCTAATAAAAATTTTTTAAGGCTGGGCAAGGTGGCTCATGCCTGTAATCCCAGCACTTTGGGGGGCTGAGGTCAAGAATTCAAGACCAGCCTGACCAACATGGAGGAACCCCATCTCTACTAAAAATACAAAAATAGCTGGGCATGGTGGCACATGCCTGTAATCCCAGCTACTTGGGAGGTTGAGGCGGGAGAATCACTTGAACCCGCAAAGCATAAGTTGCAGTGAGCCAAGATCACGCCATTGCACTCCAGCCTGGGCAACAAGAGCGAGACTGTCTCAAAAAACAAAAAATTAAAAATTAGCCGGGTATAGTGGTGTGCACCTGTAGTCCCAGCTACTCAGGAGGCTGAGGCAGGAGGACTGCTTGAGCCCATTAGATTGAGGCTCCAGTGAGCTATGATCCCACCACTCCCTCCAGCCAAGGCAACAGCAAGACTGTCGCAAAAATAAAATAATTTTTTTTCAGTCTGCGTCAGCAGTGAAAAATATAAGAGATTAGGGAGGTTTTGCCCATGTTTAAGGTTTAGAAGGGGGCTCAGTACCCAGTAGAGGCCAGTGTGACATTGGCAGGAATTATTAATATTTGTGTTTGCCAAGAGGAAGATGAAATAATGAGGGAAGGTCAGGGCTGTTTGTGTCATCAGGCTTCCTGACCTAAAGAGGTTTCTAGAGCTCTTCCTATTCTAATTAGGCACGGTTTTAAGAAGACACTGCAGAGTTCTAGCCAAGCAAACATTTCAGTAGCCTTCCTGCCTTCTGTTTTAAAACGCTATCCTAAGAATTACTAGTTAGTAAAATTGGTAACTCATAGGAAAAAGGAGGGACCACAGGCCCATGATACTTACTATTTAAATTCTTTGATAAGATTTTTGTGAATCTTCATGCAGAAATCCTCCACTGTGGTCCTGGAGTAAGGAAGCACGACTGGGGATGTGTAATCTGGTAACTGACCTTTGGGTTTGGTGTAACTAGAATAGAGAGGGCAAAAAGATTACTGCCTTCTTAGAATATCTCATGTGTTGAATGTATAGCAACCCTCCATCACCCCTGAACATCAGACCAGGACAACCTCCAACCTAAGGGAAAAAGTGTCCTCAAATATGACCTAGTAGATAATAGGAACCAATTTACTTATATTTTCAAAAAGAGCCAGATTTTGTTAATGAGCTCCAGAAAGTATCATTTTAGGACAGTCTGGTTAATTCCTACAGCAACATTACCGTATCCACAAAGACTTACATTCTCACTAGTTTCAGATAGTCCCAGATCTTTTCCAATAGGTCATCAAAATTCCAGCGGTGATGGGCAGAGATGGGTACACAGTGAGGCACCTTATAGATGATATCCAATTCCTCAATGGAGATTTGGTCAATCTTATTTAACACATAGATACAGGGGATATAAACTCTACAAAAGTTGAAGAAAAACAGGGTATTAGTCTGGAGTTGTTGACAAAACTGTCAGACTGTTGAACACCACACCCTCACCCAGACCCAACTGGTGCTCCCAAGAGGGATCATAAGTAGCAGAACAGCCAGAAAAAGAAAAAAGAAAAAGAAAAAGTGAACTGTGCGTTGAAAAGTAACAAAAGTCAGGCCCTAGTACCAGCCACAAAGCTAATTGCTAGGAAAGCATACTGCAGTGGAAAGAACACAAGCTTTGAAGTGCTCAGACTGATTCTAATCCCAGCTGGCCCTCCATATATGCAGGTTTTGCATTCCTGAATTCAACCAACTGCAGATCAAAACCCACAGACACGGAGAGTCAGCTGTACTACACCATTTTATATATGGGCCTTGAGCATCTGCAGGTTTCATTATCTGCAAGGGGTCCTGGAAGCAATCCTCTGTGGATATGAAGAAGTGATGTTATGTGTCCCTAGGAAAGTTACTTAACCTCTGAGTCAGTTTCCTACAAGGCTGTTTTAAAACATAATTTATACTTAAAGACTAAAAAATAAATGTTTTATTTATTGGTACAATAAATAATACTGGTAAAACAGATATAGCATCTACCGATGTCATATTCCTAGTGTCGAATCAATATGACAGCTAAGGTTACTAATAATTAGGCAAGCCACAACTTCTCAGGGTTTAACTGCCTCACTTGTAAAATGCCTAACTGAAAACAATGGCTTCTGTTTGTTTTCAAATGAGGAGTAAATACACTCATCCAACATATAGGAACAAATGACTAGGGGAGCAACTAAAAATATTATATGCAAATGCTATGAGTAATTTTAACAGTGACTTAACTTATTAAAGTCTCAGTAATATTAATGAGCTGGGCATAGTGGCTTATGCTTATAATCCCAACACGTTGGGAGGCCAAGGCAGGCAGATTGCTTGAGCCCAGGAGTTCAAGACCAGTCTCGGCAACGTGGTGAAACAACATCTCTACAAAAAATACAAAAATTAGCTGGGCTTGGTGGCACACGCCCATAGTCCCAGCTATTCAGGAGGTTGAGGTGGGAGGATGGATTGAGCCCAGGAGTTCAAGGCTGTGGTAAGCCGTGATCACACCACTGCAGTACAGCCTGGGCGACAAGAGCGTGACTCTGTCTCAAAAAAAAAAAAAAAAAAAAAAAAAAAAGTTATGTATCATGAAATAGATATTCAGCTACATACTCTTAGGATGGAGAAAACAGACACAGCCTGGCCCCCTCGGACTTCTGAAGGACACAGCCTATATAACTTCTCAGGTGGATTAATTCTGGAAGAGCAGACTGACCTACTACTTTCTTCAACTATCACATGACAAAGTTTAGGGGGTAGCTTAGTTTACAGCAAGTAACTGAAATAGAGAATTTCATAGGAAGAGGCTGTAAAAGAAAAAAACTGAAATGGGGAATATGACCATCATAATTAAATTTAAAAGCAAGGATGTCAGAAATAAAAACTAATCCCTCAGTTTACAGCTAAAGAAACCAAAGCCAGTGGGCGTGGTGGCTGATGCCTGTAATCCCAGCACTTTGGGGAGGCAGAGGCAGGCAGACTGCCTGAGGTTTGAGACCAACCTGGCTAACATGGAGAAACCCCGTCTCTACTAAAAATACAAACATTAGCTGGGTGTGGTGGCAGACGCCTGTAGTCCCAGCTACTTGGGAGGCTGAGGCAGGGGAACTGCTTGAACCCGGGAGGCAGAGGTTGCAGTGAGCTGAGATCATGCCACTGCACTCCAGCCTGGGCAACAGAGCAAGACTCCATCGGCGGGGGTGGGCTGGGCACAGCGGCTCATACCTGTAATCCCAGCACTTTGGGAGGCTGAGGTGGGTAGATCACCTGAGGTCATGAGTTCAAGACCAGCCTGGCCAACATGGTGAAACCCCATCTCTACTAAAAATACAAAAAATTAGCCAGACGTAGTGGCAGGCGCCTATAATCCCAGCTACTCAGGGGGCTGAGGCAGAAGAATCGCTTGAACCCAGGAGGCGGAGGTTGCAGTGAGCCAAGATTGCGCCACTGTACTCCAGCCTGGGTGACAGAGTGAGACTCTTGTCTCACAAAAAAAAAAAAAAAAGAAAGAAAGAAATCAAAGCCCACTATCATTTAAGATAGTAGCATAGGCTGAACGCAGTGGCTCATGTCTGTAATCCTAACATTTTGGCAGGCCAAGGCAGGCGGATCACTTGAGGTCAGGAGTTTGAGACCAGTCTGGCCAACATGATGAAACCCCGTCTCTACTAAAAATACAAAATTAGCTGGGCATGGTGGTGCACACCTGTAATCCCAGCTACTTGGGAGGCTGAGGCAGAAGAATCGCTTGAACCTGGGAGGCGGAGGTTACAGTGAGCTGAGATCATACCATTGCACTCCAGCCTGGGTGACAGAGTGAGACTCTGCCTCAAAAAAAAAAAAATAAAAGGCCGGGCTCACACCTGTAATCCCAGCACTTTGGGAGACCGAGGTGGGGTGGATCACCTGAGGTCAGGAGTTCGAAACCAGCCTGACCAACATGGAGAAACCCCATCTCTACTAAAAATACAAAATTAGCCAGGCGTGGCGGCACAGGCCTGTAATCCCAGCTACTCGGGAAGGCTGAGGGAGGAGAATCGCTTGAACCTGGGAAGTGGAGGTTGCGGTGAGCCGAGATTGCGCCACTGCGCTCCAGCCTGGGTAACAAGAGTAAAACTCTATCTCAAAAAAGAAAAAAAAAAAGAAAGAAACCAAAGCCCACTATCATTTAAGATAGCAGCACAGGCTGGACACAGTGGCTCATGCCTGTAATCCCAACGTTTTGGGAGGTTGACGCAGGGGGATCACTTGAGGTCAGGAGTTCAAGACCAGCCTGGCCAACATGATGAAACTCCATCTCTACTAAAAATACAAAAATTAGCTGGGCATGGTGGTGCGCACCTGTAATCCCAGCTACTCGGGAGGCTGAGGCAGGAGAATCTCTTGAACCTGGGAGGCAGAAGTTGCAGTGAGCTGAGATCATGCCACTGCACTCTAGCCTGGGCAACAGAGTGAGATTCCATCTCAAAAAAAAGAAGAAGATAGTAGGACAACTGGAATTAAGATAAACTTCTGCCAAATTCAAGATTCAATACTGTTTCCATCACAAGGCTTCCAATTCAGTCAGGCACAGATTGCACACTCAGTCAGTACCTGTTTCCTTCCACCACATCAATGAGGTCATCAGCTGTAGCATCACTACGTAGAGTCACGTCGGCATTATGAATCTTGTATTCGGCCAGAATGCTCTTCACAGTTTCAGCATCCAGCTCACTCTGGGGGCACTGAAAGGGAATAGCAGATGACTAGTCAGCACAAAATTAAAAAAAAAAAAAAAATACTTGCCAAGTGTACCAATATCCATGTACCTGGAAAATTCTAGCTAAGATGCGAACTCATTACTAAAGACATCCAGGATGAGTGTCACTGACTTTTAGTAGGAAATAAATGTCCAAACTCCAAGGACGGTGTTACATGCTGAACTGTGTTCCTCCTTCCCCCACCAAATCATATGAAGTCCTAACCTCAGTATCTCAGAATGTGATGTATTTGGAGATAGAGTCTTTAAAGCGGTAATCAAATTAGAATAAAGTCATTAGGGTGGGGCCCTAATCCAATACTGGTGGTCCTAATAAGAAAAGGAGATTAGGACATAGACACACAGAGCAAACGCCATATTCCTATCTGTAAGCCAAGGACAGAAGCCTCAGAAGAAATCAACCCTGCCATCACCTTGATCTCAGACTTCTAGCCTCTAGAATTATGAAAAATAAATTTCTGTTATTTAAGCCACCCCATCTATGGTACCGTATTATGGCAGCACTGGCAAACTAACACAGAAATAATCTTAAATGTTCAAATTCGAATATTAAGATAGGATAATGGGAAAGATGTTTTGGGCAGGACAGCTTAAACCTATGCGAGTCAAATCATCTGGGCTCTGGAGTGTTAAATTTAGTAGGAAATTCTCAATTCTGTATCAATTCTGACAGAGAAGCAGCATTTGACAGAATTGGTCACTCTTATCTGAAACACTTTACTTGGCTTCCAGTATTTCAAACTCTTTCAGTTTTCCTTCTCTCTCTTGGTCTAAGAAGTCTTATTTCTCTGACTCTCTTTTCCTTTTTTTCCTTTGAGATGGAGTTTTGCTCTTGTTGCCCAGGCTGGAGTGCAGTGGCACAACCTCGGCTCACTGCAACCTCCGCCTCCTGGGTTCAAGTGATTCTCCTGCCTCAGCCTCCCAAGTACCAGGATTATAGGCACATGCCACCACACCTGGCTAATTTTTGTATTTTTAGTAGAGACAGGGTTTTGCCATGGTCAGGTTGGTCTCCAACTCCTGACCTCAGGTAATCCACCCACTTCGGCCTCCCAAAGTGCTGGGATTATAGGCGTGAACCACCATGCCTGGCCAATTCTCTTTTCTTTTTTTTTTGAGACGGAGTCCCGTTCTGTCACCAGGCTGGAGTGCAGTGGCGTGATCTCGGCTCACTGCAACCTCCACCTCTCGGGTTCGATTCTCCTGCCTCAGCCTCCCAAGTAGCTGAGGTTACAGGTGTGTGCCACCATGCCCGGCTAATTTTTGTGTTTTTAGTAGAGACAGGTTTTCACCATGTTGGCCAGGATGGTCTCCATCTCTTGACTTTGTGATCCGCCCGCCTCAGCCTCCCAAAGTACTGGGATTACAGGCGTGAGCCACCGCACCCAGCTCTTTCCTTTTCTATCTATACTCACATCCTTGGTGATCTCAGCTAGACCCATGACATTAAAGTTGATAATCACCAAATTTATATATCTAGCCTAGATAATTCCTCATGCCTTCTTGTTTTTATTATTTTTATAGAGATGGGGTCTCACTTTGTTGCCCAAGCTGGTCTTGAACTCCTGGGCTCAAGTGATCCTCCTGCCTCAACCTCCCAAAGTGCTGGAATTATAGATGTACAGGCGTGAGCCACCGTGCCCAGCCTACCCCACATGCCTTCTTGACAGAAACACCTGGATGTCTAACTGGCATCTAAAACTTAACATCCTGATCTTCTCCTTCCATCCAAACCTATTCTACCAAAAGCCCTACCATTTTAGTAATAAGAGTTCATTTTTTTTTAGCTCAGGAAAAAAAAAAAACATGGCTGGGTATGGTGGCTCATACCTGTCATCTCAACACTTTGGGAGACCGAAGCAGGAGACAGCTTGAGGCCAAAAGTTCAAGACCAGCCTGGGCAACATGGCAAATCTCCGTTTCTACCAAAAAAAAAAAAAAAAAAAAATTAGCCAAGCCTGGAGGCATGTGACTTAGCCCTAGCTACTTAGAAGGCTGAGGCGGGAGGGTCACTTGAGCCCAAGAGTTTTGAGCTAACAGTGAACTATGATTTTCTTTTTTTTTTTTTTTTTTTTTTTTTTTTTGAGATGGAGTCTCGCTCTGTCGCCCAGGCTGGAGTGCAGTGGCGCAATCTCGGCTCACTGCAAGCTCCGCCTCCCGGGTTCACGCCATTCTCCTGCCTCAGCCTCTCCGAGTAGCTGGGACTACAGGCGCCCGCCACCACACCCAGCTAATTTTTTTGTATCTTTTTAGTAGAGACGGGGTTTCACCGTGGTCTCGATCTCCTGACCTCGTGATCTGCCCACCTCGGCCTCCCAAAGTGCTGAGATTACAAGCGTGAGCCACCGCGCCCAGCCTGAACTATGATTTTGTGCCACTGTACTCCAGCCTAAGCGACAGAATGAAACCGACCAGCCTGGCCAACATGGTGAAACCCCATCTCTACTAAAAATACAAAAATTAGCCAGGCTCAATGGCAGGCGCCTGTAATCCCAGCTACTCAGGAGGCTGAGGCATGAAGCAAATGCTCTCCTTCAAGATACCCACTTGGTTCACACCTTCATGTCATCTCAGTGAAGACTTCCCTGACCAACGTTCTTAAAACCGCAACCCTCACACCAACACTCTATCTCCTTTCCCTACTTTATTTGTGTTCTTATATTTACCACTGACTAACACATTATATTTTACTCATTAACATTGTTTGCTATTCTATCCAATGAGAATATAAAAGCAGGGGGTTTCACTATTCCCTCTTCCATTCCTGCCCAGAGCCTAAAATAATGCTTGGCCCATGGTAGGCACTCTATAAATTTGTGTTAAATGAATGAAAACAGAAGATACTGGCGGCCATCTACTTTATGTAAGCATAATATTGGTCCACACTCCCATATCATCCCCAATAGATAATCCAAAAGAGGAAATAAGTAGCAAAGTAAGTCTGAGACTGGCTCCTATCCTCATCTTGAAGTCTTTCTTGTCAGTCATTATAAAGTCATTGTGTTATCTCAATTAGTGCAGGGTAAAGCCACGAAATTTTCCAATGTCAATGTCCATGCACCCCAATCCACTCCCCACTCCAATTCCTGCGGCAGCCTGCCCCATGTCACATTCCCCACTTACAGTGGCGGTGAGATTAATGCCTCCCTTGTCCTTCTTCTTAAAGCCAATGTTGGGGGGTTTGCTGTTCAAGCGAATGCCAAAGCCTTCTAGCTCATTTTCAATTATCTTCTTATGTCCCAAAGGTTTCAGGACATCCAGAACAATCAAGATCAAGTTACAGGTTCGGGCAACTGAAGAGTAAGAAAAAAAC
The DNA here is from genome assembly GCF_006542625.1 of Nomascus leucogenys. Taxonomy (NCBI): domain Eukaryota; kingdom Metazoa; phylum Chordata; class Mammalia; order Primates; family Hylobatidae; genus Nomascus; species Nomascus leucogenys. The sequence continues at coordinate 58,653,321 of NC_044387.1, read as the reverse complement.
ATACGCAAGAAAGTTCAATAAAGCCTTAACTAACCCAAATACTCATGCAGAGGTGTTTTTTCCCCCTACATTTAAGTGTCAAGGGATTTTTCTGTAATATATACATACATACATGAAGTTCTTATAGCTACAAAAGATTTATACCAGAAGTCAGTTTGCTTTGTATGCCATGAAATCAGCACCTATTTGCCCAAGAGCTGACACATTTTCTGTTGCCCAGGCTGGAATGCAGTGGCACAATCTTGGCTTACTGCAACCTCTGCCTCCCGGGTTCAAGCGATTCTCCGGCCTCAGCCACCCCAGTAGCTGGGACTATAGGCACATGCCACCATGCCTGGCTAATTGTATTTTAGTAGAGACGAGGTTTCCTCACCATGTTGCCTGGGCTGGTCTCGAACTCCTGAGCTCAGGCAATCCACCCACCTCAGCCTCCCAAAGTGCTAGGATTACAGGCGTGAGCCACTGCGCCCACCCTTGGTTAGCATATTTTTAACCAAATTTATTGAGGTACAATTTTTTTTTTAATTGTATCCACGTTAAAGCACACAGTTCAATGACAAATGTATATACCTGTGTAACCACCAAACCAATCAAGACACGGAATATTTCCATCACCTACAGCATTCCTTTGTGCCTCCTTTCAATCTTCCCCACTATTCCCAGCCAACCACTGATCTGCTTTCTGCCACCAGTTTGCATGTTTTAGAATTTCATATAAATGGAATCATATAAAATATATTATTTTGGCCTAGCACAGTGGCTCATGCCTGTAATCCTAGCACTTTGGGAGGCTGAGGCAGAAGGATTGCTTGGAGCCAGGAGTTTGAGACCAGCCTGCGCAACAAAGTAAGATTCAATCTATACAAAAAAAAAAAGGAGTCGTTTGTGCCTGCATATCTTATTTTTACTAATATATATTTATATTTATATTTATACTGACAGAGTCAGAGTCTCGCTCTATTGCCTAAGCTGGAGTGCAGTGGCATGATCATAGCTCACTGTAGCCTTTAACTCCTGGCCTCAAGCAATCCTCCTGCCTTGGTCTCCCAAAATGCCGAGACTGCAGGCATGAGCCACAGTATCTGGCCTTTTCCTATATTAAAATTCATTTGTCAAAAATTCTGCTTCCAGCTGGGCATGGGAGCTCATGCCTATAATCCCAGCACTTTGGGAGGCTGAAGCGAGAAGATCACCTGAGGTCCAGAGTTTGAGACCAGCCTGGTCAACATGGTGAAACCCTGTCTCTGCTAAAAATACAAAAACTTCTGGCGCAGTGGCTCACACCTGTAATCCCAGCACTTTGGGAGGCTGAGGCAGGAGGATCACAAGGTCAGCTGATTGAGACCATCCCAACCAACATGGTAAAACCCCATCTCTACTAAAAATACAAAAAATTAGCCGAGTGTGGTGGCACATGCCTGTAGTCCCAGCTACTTAGGAGGCTGAGGCAGGAGAATCACTTAAACCCGGGAGGCAGAGATTGCAGTGAGCTGAGATTGCACCACTGCACTCCAGCCTGGTCAACAGAGTGAGAATCCATCTACAAAAATAAATAAATAAATAAATAAATAATAAATTAGCTGGCCGTGGTAGTGGATACCTGAAATCCCAGCTACTCAGGAGGCTGAGGCACGAGAATCACTTGAACCAGGGAGGCAGAGGTTGCAGTGAGCTGAGATCATGCCACTGCACTCCAGCCAGCCTGGGCAACAGAGCTCCATCTCAGAAAAAGAAACAAAAAAACATATTCTGCTTCCATCAGCTTTCCAGTTCCTCATTTTTTTTTAATTCTCTTTTTTGAAGAGACAGGGTCTCGCTTTGTCACTCAGGCTGGGGTGCAGTCGTATGATCATAGCTCATTATAACCTCCACCTCCTGGGCTCAACTGATCATCCTGCCTCAGTCTCCTTGAATATCCGGGACTACACATGTGTGCCATGTCACATGGCTATTTTTTTTTTTTAATTTTTATTTTTGTAGAGACAGAGTCTTGCAATGTTGCCCAGGTTGGTCTCGAACTCCTGGCCTCAAGTGATCCTCCTGCCTCAGCCTCCCAAAGTGCTGGGATTACAGGTATGAGCCATTGCACCTGACCCTGACCCCACATTCTTTTTTTTTTTTTTTTTTTTGAGATGGAGTAGAGACAGCGTTTCACCATGTTGTTCAGGCTGGTTTTGAACTCCTGACCTCATGATCTGCCCACCTCGGCCTCCCAAAGTGTTGGGATTACAGGCGTGAGCCACCATGCCCAGCCTCAGTGGTAGACTTTTTTTTTTTTTTTTGAGATGGAATTTCACTCTTGTTGCCCAGGCTGGAGTGCATTGGTGCGACCTCAGCTCACAACCTCTGCCTCCTGGGTTCAAGCAATTCTCCTGACTCAGCCTCCTGAGTAGCTGGGATTACAGGCATGGACCACCACTCCTGGCTAATTTTGTATTTTTAATAGAGACAGGGTTTCTCCATGTTAGTCAGGCTGGTCTCAAACTTTCAACCTCAGGTGATCCGCTCGCCTCAGCCTCCCAAAGTGCTGGGATTACACGCATGTACCACCATGCCCAGCCTGATTTTATTTTATTTTATTTTTTTGAGATGGAGTCTCACTCTGTCACGCAGGCTGGAGTGCAATGGCGTGATCTCGGCTCACTGCAACCTCCGCCTCCCGGGTTCAAGCTATTCTCCTGCCTCAGCCTCCCAAATAGCTGGGACTACAGGCATGCATCACCATGCCCGGCTACTTTTTGTATTTTTAGTACAGACAGGGTTTCACCATGTTGGCCAGACTGGTCTCAAACTCCTGACCTCAAGTGATCCACCTGCCTCAGCCTCCCAGAGTGCTGCAATTACAGGCATGAGCCACCAAGCGGCCATGATTTTATTTTTTTTTTATTATTATTTTTTGACATAGAGTCTTGCTCTGTCGCCAGGCTGGAGTACAGTGGTGCGATCTCGGCTCACTGCAACCTCCGCCTCCCAGGTTTAAGTGATTCTCCTGCCTCAGCCTCCCAAGCAGCTGGGACTACAGGCACACACCACCACACCCAGCTAATTTTTGTATTTTTAGCAGAGACGGGGTTTCACCACATTGGCCAGGTTGGTCTCGATCTCCTGACCTGGTGATCCACCCACCTCAGCCTCCCAAAGTGCTGGGATTACAGGTGTGAGCCACCACGCCCAGCCTTATTATTATTTTTGAGACAGGGTCTCTGTGTGTTGCCCAGTCTGCAGTGCAGTGGCATGATCATGGCTCACTGCAGATTGACCTCCTGGGCTCAAGAGAGCCTCCTACTACCTCAGCCTCCCAAACAGCTGGGACTACAGGAGCACACCACTACTACGTCCAGCTATTTTTTTTTTTTTTTTTTTTTTTTTGAGACAGAATCTTGCTGTCACCAGGCTGGAGTGCAATGGTGCGATCTCTGCTCACTGCAACCTCTGCCACCCGGATTCAAGCGATTCTCCTGCCTCAGCCTCCCGAGTAGCTGGGACTATAGGCACGAGCCACCATGCCCAGCTAATTTTTATATTTTTAATAGACACGGGGTTTCACCATGTTGGCCAGGATGGTCTTGATCTCTTCACCTCGTGATCCATCTGCTTCAGCCTACCAAAGTGCTGGAATTACAGACTATGGAATTACAGCGCTGGAATTACAGACTGTGAGCCACCACGCCTGGACGGCCAGTGATATCTTAAGCCCAGTGACTGAAGTGATAGAAAAGGAGGTCAGAGAGGCAGCCAGGGGCCAGGTCATTTACCGTAGCTTGTAAGCTATGGTAAAGACTTTGGATCTCATCCCAAATAATATGGGAAAACATCAGAAGGTATAGCCAAGAAATGACATGATCTGACTTCTTTTTTTTGTTTGCTTTCTAGAGACAGAGTCTCACTCTGTCACGCAGGCTGGAATGCAGTGGCGTCATCTCACCTGACTACAACCTCCGCCTCCCAGGTTCAAGTGATCCTCCCATCTCAGCCTCCCAAATAGCTAATTTTTGTATTTTTAGTAGAGATCGGGTTTTGCCATGTTAGCCAGGATAGTCTGGAACTCCTGGCCTCAAGTGATCTGCCTGCCTCTGTGCTGGGATTACAGTCATGAGTCATCGTGCCTGGACTGATCTGACTTCTTATACACAATCATTCTAGCTGTAGTGAGAAGATACTACAGAGCAGCAGGATAGCAGCAAGAAGGCCAGTTATGGGGCTATAATGTTCAAGAGAAGACATAATGAAGGAAGTGACAATATAGGTGAAGAGTTTGGAGTCACTACAAATCAAAGGGGAAAAAAACAGAAGGTGTTGGGGAAAGTGGCCCATTATACAGAGAAAATTAAAATTGGATACCCTTCTAATATCAGATATAAGAGTAGTCTCCAGGTAAATAAAGGACCTAAAAGTATAGAAAAAACAGGAGACTGTATCTAAGACCTAAGGAAAGATAAGGACTTCTTAAATTAAACTTTAAAAGCACAAACCATAAGAAAAAATAAAGAGTAGGCCAGGTGCTCACACCTGTAATCTCAGCACTTTGGGAGGCTGAGGCAGGCGGATCACTTGAGGTGAGGAGTTCTAGACAAGCCTGGCCAACATGGTGAAACCTCGTTTCTACTAAAAATACAAAAAAATTAGCCAGGCGTGGTGGCGCACACCTGTGGTCCCAGCTACAAATAAAGAGTAGATTCTAACAAAATTAAGGATTTTTATTCAACAAATACCACCTTGGACAAAATTAACAGGAGAAGATATTTATAATGTCTAAAGCTGACAAGGAATTAATATCGAGAGCAGTGCTATCCAATAGAAGTTTCTGTAATAATGAAAATATTCTGCATCTGTACTGTCCAATACAGTAGTTACTAGTCACGTGTAGCTAATAAGCACATAAAATGTGGCTTACATAACTGAGGAACTAAATTTTAAATTTTATTCAATTGTAATTAAATGTTAGTCACATGTAACTAGTAGATATCATATTAGACATAGAATTTAAGAGAAATTCTTGAAAAACAGTAAGACAACAATCACTGCCTGGGCAATATATCAAGATTCTACCTCTAAAAGAGTAAAAATCAATTAGCCTGCCATGGTGGTGCATGCCAGCAGTCCCAGCTACTCAGGAAGCTGAGAAGAGAGAGACTCTCTCGAGCTCGGGGTTTTCGAGACCACCCCGAACAACATAGTGAGACTGTCTCTCAAAAAGTAAAAAATTAGCGGGTATGAGGGTACATGCCTGTAGTCCTTAGCTACTCAAGAGGCTGAGAAGAAAGGATCACGTGATCCCAGGAGATTGAGGCTGCAGTGAGCTGTGATCATGCCACCGTACTCCAGCCTGGGCAAGAGAGCAAGATCCTGTCTCTAAAAAAAAAAAAAAAAAAAAAAAAGAAAATGTGCCATGAACTGAGAAGCATGATTAACTCAAGCTTTTGGTAGAGTTTCCTCCTTAGCATAGTAGTCAGCATGTCAGTCACATAACTCAATGTTTTTCACTTAAGGATGAAAAAGGGGGAAAAAAAAGAGTGGCTGGCCTCTAGATATATTTCAAAGGTAAAACCAGCTGGATACAATAACGCAGTAGATGCAGGGGATGAAAGGGAAAAAAAGATTTGACCTAAAAGTTCTGAAGGATAAATTTGCCTTTACTGAGATAGAAAAGACTAAGGGAAGAGCAAGTTGAAGATGGGAGATCAAGAATTTCTTTTTGTTTTTCAATTTTTTAATTTACTTTCATTTTTTAATAGAGATGAGGTATCACTATGTTGCCCAGGCTGGTCTCAAACTCCTGAGCTCAAGTGATCCTCCCGCCTCAGCTAAGATCAAGAATGTAATCTTACACATGTTAAGTTTGAGACACCTAATTAGACATCCAAGCAGGGATATGTTGGCAGCTGGTATGCAGTTCATCAGAGGCAAATTACTGCCACATATTTCATAATCATTAGAATACAGATCCAGACATTTAAAACCAAAGAACTAGATGAAATAACCCTCATTTGACATAGAGCAGAAACAGAGAAGAAAAGAATCTCCAAGATTAGGCGTTGGGGCAATCCACATTTAAAGAGTCTGATGATGGGGCAGATCAAGCAAAGGAGACCAGGAAGGGGCACTGGTGTCAGAGATCAGGTAAAGCAAATACTTCAAGGAGGGAGTGATCAACTGTGTTACTCTCTTTAGAAAGATGTGGACAATAAATTGGCCATCAGGTTTGACAACAGGGAAGTCATATGTGTCCTTGTTAAGAATAGATAGGAGTCGGGAGGGCCCAGTGGCTCATGCCTGTAATCCCAGCACTTCGGGAGGCCAAGGTGGGTGGATCACCTGAGGTCAGGAGTTCAAGACCAGCCTGGCCAACGTGGCGAAACCCCATCTATACTAAAAATACAAAAATTAGCCAGGCGTGGTGGCAGGTGCCTGTAATCCCAGCTACTCAGGAGGCTGAAGCAGGAGAATCACTTGAAACCGGGAGGCAGAGACTGCATGAGCCAAGATCGCGCCATTGCACTCCAGCCTGGGCAACAGAGTGGGACTCCATCTCAAAAACAAACAAACAAACAAACAAAAAAAAACCCAGAATAGACAAGAGTCTAAGAGAAAATAGTGCATCCATGAAACAAGAACAAGATGCTAAAAAAACGAAAAATCAGAAGACAGAAACAAAGTCTTAGAAATTAAAAATAATACTACAGCAGAAATACACTCAATAGCAGGATTAGAAGATAATGCTGAGAAAATCACATAAAGAAAAAATTAAGAGACAAAAGATAATTTTAAAAAATTAAAAGGGCCAAGTGCAGTGGCTCACACCTGTAATCCCAACACTTTGGGAGGTCAAGGCAGGAGGATCACTTGAGCCCAGTGGCTCAAGACCAGCCTGGTCAACAGAGCAAGACCCCTACAAAAAAATTTTAAAAATTAGCCCACACGGTGTTGCGTGTCTGTAGTCCTAGCTACTCAGAAAGCTGACATGGGAAGACTGCTTGAGCCTAGGAGTTCACAGTTACGGTGAGCTATGTAAGATCAGGCCGCTGCACTCCAGCCTGCGTGACAAAGTGAGACTCTATCTTTATAAAAAAAGAAAATTAAGAAAATTATAAACCCAGAAGTCCAGCATTCTATTAGCAGTCCTTCCATAAATAAGGAACTCAGAAATAGAGGAAATTATCAAAGAAAACAGAAAAATTTCCCATAAAATGAAAGATATGAGTCATCATGCTGAAAGAGTCTACCACACCAGGAAAGGGAGATGGAAATTAAAAAAAAAAAAAAGGCAACCCAGGCAAGATGGCAAAACCCTGTCTCTACTAAAAATACAAAATAATTAGCTGGGTATGGTGGCACGCACCTGTAGTCCCTGCTACTCGGGAGGCTGAGGTGGATAACCTGAGTCCAGGGAGTCGAGGCTCCAGTGAGCCGAGATCCCACCACTGCACTCCAGGCTAGGTGATGGGAGTGACAGCGAGCGAGACCCTGTTTCAAAAAAAAGAAAAGAAAAGAAAAAAAAGGCTCCACCAAATATCCAGCAAAATAAATCAAAGAAAAGAAAGAGAGGGCCAGGTGCGGTGGCTCACACCTGCAATCCCAGCACTTTGGGAGGCCGAGGCAGGCAGATCACAAGGTCAGGAGATCGAGACCACCCTGGCTAACACAGTGAAACCCCATCTCTACTAAAAACACAAAAAATAGCAGTGCGTGGTGGCGGGCGCCTGTAGTCCCAGCTACTCAGGAGGCTGAGACAGGAGAATGGCGTGAACCCGGGAGGCAGAGCTTGCAGTGTGCCAAGATGGCGCCACAGCATTCTAGCCTGGGCAATAGAGTGAGACTCCATTTCAAAAAAAAAAAAAAAGAAAAGAAAGAAAAAGGAAAAGCCCAAGCCAAGAATCAGTTTGCTGAAGTAGCTTTTTTTTTTCTTTTTTTGACACGGAGTCTCGCTCTGTGGCACGATCTCGGCTCACTGCAAGCTCCACCTCCTGGGTTCACGCCATTCTCCTGCCTCAGCTTCCAAAGTAGCTGGGACTACAGGCGCCCGCCACCACTCCCGGCTAATTTTTTTTTGTATTTTTAGTAGAAGCAGGGTTTCACTGTGTTAGCCGGGATTGTCTCGATCTCCTGACCTCATGATTTGCCCACCTCAGCCTCCCAAAGCGCTGGGATTACAGGTGTGAGCCACCGTGCCCGGCCTGAAGTAGCTTTTAAGATCTTCCAGTGAGGGAAAAAAGTTGGTTATTTATCAAAAAACAAAAAAAAGTTCTAACTATTTGACTCAACAGCAATAGTAGATGCTAGAAGATAGCATTCTTCAAATTTCTGAGGGAAAATGACTTCTAATTTATAATTCTATAAATAGCCAAATTAATGACTCCAGTACAAGGGTAAAATAAAAATAACCTTCAAACATGAAAGGACAGCACTCTGGGAGACTGAGGCAGGCAGATCACTTGAGCTCTAGCCTGGGCAACATGGTGAAACTCCATCTCTACCAAAAAAAAAAATTAGCCAGGCATAGTGACACAACCCTGTAGTCCCTGCTACCTGGGAGGCTGAGGTGGGAGGATCCCTTGAACCCGGGAGGCAGAGGTTGCAGTGAGCCAAGATTGTCCCACTGCACTCCAGCCTGGATGACAGAGTGAGCCACTGTCCCCCCCCCCAAAAAAAGAAAAGACAGAAAAATTTACCTGTATCACTCATCTTCTCTGGGGAAGTTATTAAAGAATGTGCTTCAGCAAAACATCCCAAAAAAGTAGACACTGCCTATAGGAAACAGAAGATCCCACACAAGAGAAGAGCAGAAAATCTCAAGATGACAGCCATATAAAATGTTTAAAGCTGCATTGTCCAATACAGACTTCACTAGCTCCTTAATTGCACTAGGCACATTTCAAGAGCTCTATACCCACACATGCCTAGGAGCTACAATGTTAGACAGCAGAGATTCAGAACATTGCTAACGTTGCAGCTGAGGTCCCTTCAAGTTTCACCTCTAATGAGAAGTCAGGTGAAACTATGCCCTTCACTGTGGTATAATCTCCAAGCCTAGTAGTCCCTGACTAAAGGAATAGTACCAGAGAAGGGAATGATATCCCAGGATGGTGGCACTTGACCACTCACCTGCAATGACTTGACGACCTCTACCTTTCCCATCCTTGGCACCTTCAATGATACCTGGGAGATCCAGGAGCTGCAAGATTAAGAATGAGGGAAGAGGATGAAAGAAAAAACTAATTATAAATTTGAAAATATCAAACAGAATTAATTTATTTCTCAAGTACCTATCATTTATCAGACCAAAATCCAATATTCCTTATAAGTGAGTGTGTGAATATTACTTTTAATAAAAGCATCTACTAAATGTCAGCTACAGGCTTTTTTTTTTTTTTGGAGACGGAGTTTCGTGCTTTTTGCCCAGGCTGGAGTACAATGGCACAATCTCAGCTCACTGCAACCTCTGCCTCTCGGGTTCAAGTGATTCTCCTGCCTCAACCTCCCAAGTAGCTGGGATTACAGGCACCCGCCACCACGCCTGGCAAACTTTTTTGTATTTTTAGTACAGATGGGGGTTTCACTATGTTGGCCAGGCTGGTCTCAAACTCCTGACCTCAGGTGACCCAGCGGCCTCAGCCTCCCAAAGTGCTGGAATTACAGGGGTCAGCCACCACGCCCAGCCTATAGGCGTTTTTTGTTTGTTTGTTAGTTTTGGGAGAGGCCAGCCTATAGGCGTTTTTTGTTTGTTTGTTTGTTTTGGGAGAGGAGTCTCACTCTGTCGCCCAGGCTGCAATGCAGTGGTGCCACCTCTGCTCACTGAAACCTCCACCTCCCAGGTTCAAGCAATTCTTCTGCCTCAAACTCCCGAGTAGCTGGGACTACAGGTGCACACCACCACGCCCAGCTAATTTTTGTATTTTTAGTAGGGACGGGGTTTCACCATATTGGCCAAGCTGGTCTCAAACTCCTGACCTTGTGATCTGCCCGCCTAGACCTCCCAAAGTGCTGGGATTACAGGTGTGAGCCACGGCACCTAGGCCGGGCTTTTTTTGTACTTTACCTCATTGAAAATGCCTAACAACCCGTGAGAGAAGGATACTAGCTGAAGTTCACAGTTGGTAAGTGACTTGTCCAAAGTCATAGTCCTAATAGGTTATAACCCATGTTTTCTAGCCAAAATCCATTATTCTACATTGTTGTTTGTTTGTTTGTTTTTAAGAGACGGAGTCTCACTCTGCCACCCCGGCTGGAATGCAGTGGTGCGATCTCGGCTCACTGCAACCTCTGCCTCCCAGGTTCTAGCAATTCTCCTGTCTCAGCCTCCAGAGTAGCTGGGACTACAGGGCACACGCCACCACACCCGACTAATTTTTTGTATTTTAGTAGAGACAGGGTTTCAATGTGTTGCCCAGGCTGGTCTCGAACTCCTGAGCTCAGGCAATCCACCCACCTCAGCCTCCCAAAGTACTAGGATTACAGGAGTGAGCCACCATGCCCGGCCAATTCTACATTAATATTTTTCAGTGTTCCCCCACTTTTCAGAAGGCTGAACCACCATATAAATTCCTTACAGCAGGTATCAGCTGAATCTTGATATTTACGTATGATACATATTGAGATTTCTGCAAATCCCCCAACTCACAAAAATTTTTGTTGCCGTTCTTAGGCAGGCACAACCGAATCACCTGGAAAAACTTTTAAAATGTAGACAGCTGAAACCCATCCCTGCAGATTCTGATTTGAAGGGCCAAACTAGGGTTCAGATATGGATCTGTACTTCAAAAGGCTTTACAAGTGACTCTGATGTGTGTCCCCAGTAAAAAATGACTGCTCAGGCTGGGCCCAGTAACTCACACCTATAATTCCACAGCACTTTCCCAGAGGCCGAAGCAGGCAGATCACTTGAGCTCAGGAGTTCGAGACCATCCTGGCCAACACGGTGAAACCCCGTCTCTACAAAAAATACAAAAATCAGCCGGGTATGGTGGCACACTCCTGTAATCCCAGCTACTGTGGAGGCTGAGGCACAAGAATGGCTTGAACGCGAGAGGCAAAGGTTGCAGTGAGCCAAGATTATGCCACTGCACTCCAGCCTGGGCGACAGAGTAAGACTCCGTCTCAAAAAATAATAAAAATAAGTAAATAAATTTTAAAAGATTTTAAAAAGATAAAAATGACTGCTCAACTGCCCAGGAAATGCAGTAACGTAAAACTTCACAGAAGTCAGTGTACCTAATGTGATTGAAAAAAAAAAAAAACCAACCCCACAGCACATGTGATTCAAATTTACATCCCAGCAAAATTATAAACTATTAATTTGACTGCCCTTAAGACTCAGTCAAAACAGTTAAAACAAATATAAAATCTAAAAATACCAAGGGTGTACTGTATGGCCAATACTGAATTATACACATAAATGAACTGAAAACAGAGATGCAGCTTATCACTTAAAATATCTTTTTTTTTTTTTGAGAATGAGTCTCGCTCTGTCACCCAGGCTGAAGTGCAGTGGTGCAATCTTGGTTCACTGCAGTGTCCACCTCCCAGGTTCATGCGATTCTCGTGCCTCAGCCTCCTGAGCAGCTGGGATTACAGGTGCTCACCACCATGCCCCACCAATTTTTTTGTGTATTTTTAGTAGAGACAAGGTTTCACCATGTTGGCCAGGCTGGTCTCGAACTCCTGACCTCAAGTGATCTGCTGGCGTCAGTCTCCCAAAGTGCTGGGATTACAGGCATCAGCCACAGTGTCCAGCCTTGTTTTTTAATACAGATTCTCAGCTGGGCGTGGTGGCTCAAGCCTGTAATCCTAGTACTTTGGGAGGCCAAGGTGAGCGGATCACCTGAGGTCAGGAGATCGAGACCAGCTTGGCCAACATGGTGAAACCCTGTCTCTACTAAAAATACACAAAAAATTTAGTGGGGCATAGCGGCAGGCACCTGTAATCCCAGGTATTCGGGAGGCTGAGGCAGGAGAATTGCTTGAACCCGGGAGTCAGAGGTTGCAGTGAGCTGAGATCACACCACTGCACTCCACCTTGGGCGATGGAGCAAGAGACTCTATCTCAAAAAAAAAAAAAAAAAGAAAGAAAAAAAGAGGAGTCTCACTCCATCGTCCAGGCTGGAGTGCAATGGTGTGATCTTGGCTCACTGCAACCTCTGCCTCTCAGGTTCAAACAATTCTCCTGCCTCAGCCTCCTGAGTAGCTGGGATTACAGGTGCCTGCCACCATGCCCCACTAATTTTTTTGTGTGTATTTTTAGTAGAGACAGGGTTTCACCATGTTGGCCAAGCTGGTCTCGATCTCCTGACCTCAGGTGATCCGCTCACCTCGGCCTCCCAAAGTGCTGGGATTATAGGCTTGAACCACCACGCCTGGCCAAAACATAATTTAAATCAGATGTGCTTTGCTCTAAGAATATAAGAAATTACAGAAATATACTTTGCATTAAATAAACCACAATGAAAACTGATTTAGGAGGTGCTAGACAGTTCAACTTCTCCATTCAAGAACATACTCAAAAAAAAAAGAAAAATGAAAATAAAAAATAAAAATAAAACAAACAAAAGAACATACTCATGCCCAGGACAGTGGCTCATGCCTGTAACCCCAGCACCTCAGGAGGCTGAGGCAGGTAGATTGCTTGTGTGCAGGGGTTCGAGACCAGCCTGGGCAACATATTGAGACTCTGTCTCTACAAAAAAATAAAAAATTAGTCAGGCATGGTAGTGTATGCCTATAGTCCCAGCTACTTGGAAGGCTACGGTGGGAGGATCACTTGAACCCAGGAGGTCGAGGCTGCAGTGAGCCATGATCGTGCCCATGCCACTGCACTCAGCCTGGGTGACAGAGCCAGGGAGAATTACCATGAGGCAAGAAGTACAATAATAACTGTTACAGACAAGACCCACAGATAGATGCTAAAATGAGCAGGCAAAACTTTGAGGAAAAACAGGATTTGCATCTTCTTGAAGTATCTCCCCTAAAATATATATTAACTGTCCAAAAAAAGGTAACTTTAGAGAAACCCTACAGACACAACCATAACCAACTGATTGGGGGACAATATCACCAATAAGACATACTGGCAATATGAACCCCATGGTAGGAGGCACTGAGAAAGACAGTATCATTTCTGTGGTATTCTTGCCAAAAATACCTAATACCTCAGTCTAACCAAGAGAAAACATCAGACAAACACAAATTGAGGGACATTATACAAAATAACTGATCAATACTCTTTGAGAGTGACAAGGTCACAAAAGATAAGACAGAGACTACTGCAGATGGCAGACAAATAGACAGAAATAGCTAAATGCAACATGGGATGATCCTAGATAAAAATTTTAGAAGAGAAAAAGGACACTGGTGGAAAAAACAGGTAAAAATTAAAATAAGATCTGTAGTTTAGTGAACACTGTTGCAGAAATGTTCATCTATCTCTGATAATTTTTCTGTGATTACATAAGATGTTAACAACAGGAGAAGCAGGCAATGATATGAGAACTCTTTGTACTATGTTTGCAACTTTTTTTTTTTTTTGAGACAGGGTCTCATTCTGTCGCCCAGGCTGGAGTGCAGTGGCACAATCTTGGCTCACTGCAACCTCTGCCTCCCAGGTTCAAGCAATTCTCCTGCCTCAACCTCCCTAGGAGCTGGTATTAGAGATGCCTGGCTAATTTTTGTATTTTTAGTAGAGACAGGGTTTCAACATGTTAGCCAAGCTCAAAAAGTTTATACAAAATGAGAGAAAAAAAGACCACGAGACAGAATTAAAAGCTCACCAACATGAATGCAAAATTATGCAGAATGAAAGAAGCCTACGGAAAAGAAAGTGCATTTATATCTATATGTGGTTTTTGTTTATATAAAGTTCTTAACATGTAAACTAATCTATAGTAACAAAAAGCAGGTAAGTGGCCAAGCGCAGTGGCTCACACCTGTAATCCCAACATTTTGGGAGGTTGAGGCGGGTGGATCATGAGGTCAGGAGTTCAAGACCAGCCTGGCCAACATAGTGAAACTCTGTCTCTACTAAAAATACAAAAATTAGTCGGGCATGGTGGCACATACCTATAGTCCCAGGTACTCAGGAGGCTGAGGCAGGAGAATCACTTGAAGCCGGGAGGTGGAGATTGTAGTGAGCCGAGATTGTGCCACTGCACTCCAGCTTGGGCAACATAGTGAGGTCTCAAAAAAAAAAAAAAAAAAAAAAAAAAAAGAAAAGAAAAGCCCAGGCATGGTGACTCACGCCTATAATCCCAGCACCTTGGGAGGCCGAGGCGGGTGGATTACCTGAGGTCAGGAGTTTGAGACTAGCCTGATCAACATGGTGAAACCCCATCTCCACTAAAAATACAAAAATTAGCTGGGCGTAGTGGTGGGCACCTGTAATCCCAGCTACTTGGGAGGCTGAGACAGGAGAATCTCTTGAACCTGGGAGGTGGAGATTGTAGTGAGCCAAGATCGTGCCACTGCACTCCAGCCTAGGCAACAGAGTAAGACTCCGTCTCAAATAAAAAAATAAATAAAGCCCCCCGCCACACACACATGCCCAGCAGTATGAGCCTAACTGATGTTAGCAAGAACTTAAAAGGATAATCTACATGAATAATCTAAAACTGTTAAAACTGGAATATGACTATAACATCAAAAAGATCATCTGAAAGAGAGAATAAATAAACTGAGAGAAAAAGTGCAAGGGCTTTCTAACTGTGGCAGCTGAACACAGGCAGAAAATTTATTAAGGCCCGGCCAGGCACGGTGGCTCAAGCCTATAATCTCAGCACTTTGAGAGGTCGAGGCATGTGGATCACGAGGTCAGGAGTTCGAGACCAGCCTGGCCAATATGGTGAAACCCCGTCTCTACTGAAAATACAAAAATTAGCCGTGTGTGGTGGCATGCGCATGTAGTCCCAGCTACTTGGGAGGCTGAGGTAGAACAATCACTTAAATCCTGGAGGCAGAGGTTGCAGTGAGCCGAATCATGCCACTGCACTCCAGCCTGGGCGACACAGCAAGACTCTGTCTTAAAAAAAAAAAAAAAAAAAAAAAAAAAGAAGAAAATTTATTAAGGCCTCTACAAAAGTAAAGGCAACCTAAATTTAGCTTTTCTTCAGAGGGAAATGTTTTAAAAGTTAGGTTGAGGAATTTAAATGTAGCAACTAATAATTCAACATTCAATAACAACATACAATAAAATAGTCAATGCCTAATAAGCAACATTCAATAAAAAGTCAATGCTTTATATATCCGAATTTCATGTTACAACCAACCGAAACCTAAGAAAAATATATTTATTTAAATCATGGGGCCGGGTGCTGTGGCTCACTCCTGTAATCTAGCATCTTGGGAGGCCGAGGTGGGCAGATCACTTGAGGTCAGGAGTTCAAAACCAGCCTGGCAAACATAGTGAAACTCCGTCTCTACTAAAAATACAAAAAAATTAGCCAGGCGTGGTGGCGTGTGGCTGAAATCCCAGCTACTCAGGAGGTTGAGGCAGGAGAATTGCTTGAACCCCGGAGGTGGAGGTTGCAGTGAGCTGAGATCACGCCACTGCACTCTAGCCTGGGACAGAGCAAGATGCCGTCTCAAAAACAAACAAACAAACAAACAAACAAAACCACAGAATTACAGAATTTTAAGGAATTGAATGTTAAACTACTTCAAACTCCAATACCTTTAGAAGTTAAAGCAGGCGAGGCCGGGCGCGGTGGCTCACGCCTGTAATCCCAGCACTTTGGGAGGCTGAGGCGGGCAGATCACCAGGTCAAGAGATATCCTGGCTAAGACAGTGAAACCCCATCTCTACTAAAAATACAAAAAATAGCCAGGTGTGGTGGCAGGTGCCTGTAGTCCCACCTACTCAGGAGGCTGAGGCAGGAAAATGGCGTGAACCCGGGAGGCGGAGGTTGCAGTGAGCTGTTATCGTGCCATTGCCTGGGCGACAGAGCGAGACTCCGTCTCAAAAAAAAAAAAAAAAAAAAAAAAAAAAAGAAAGAAGTCAAAGCAGGCAACTTAAACACACCAATCAACTGTGTATAGTGCAAAAGGAGTTCTAGGGACTTTGGCAAGGTAAAAGCTGAGTTCTAGGGACTTGGCAAGGTAAAACCTAAGTCCCATAATTTTCAAAGCACTGTACACCCACTCTGTAGGTCAATATCTGCCTATGTGATACATCAGTCTTCTTTATAACATCTGTGGTGAGTGGTAGTTCACCCATTACTCGAACTTCTTCAGACATAGTAATTCACTAAATAAGAGGTACCACTCCATTTTTAGGCACCTTTACTGTTAAAGACCTTCCTTACAAAAAAAAACCAAAACAAAAACTCCCTCTCTAAGTGGTTCTAATTCTGTATACTTCCCCCACCAAGTCAGATAACAAGTCCTATCCCATGAAACAGCTTTTTAAAAAACATTTCTGGGAAGTCAACTTAATCCAGTTAAGATTAAGGACACCTGGCTAGGCGTGGTGGCTCATGCCTGTAATCCCAGCACTTTGGGAGGCTGAGGCAGGAGGATCACGAGGTTAGGAGTTCGAGACCAGCCTGGCCAATATGGTGAAACCTCGTCTCTACAAAAAAATACAAAAATTAGTCAGGCGTGGGGGTGCATGCCTGTAGTCCCAGCTTACTCAGGAGGCTGAAGCAGGAGAATCGCCGGATCTCAGGAGGCGGAGGTTGCAGTGAGCCGAGACTGCACCACTGCATTCTACCCTGGGAGATAGAGACTCCGTCTCAAAAAAAAAAAAAAAAAAAAAAAAAAAAGGATACCTACTAGTATGCTTACATAACTCGGTTTCTGGAGAAAGCCAAAAGAGGATGAAAAACAGAGGCAGAGGACAAAGGGAGGAAAGAGAGCACCATGCCAAAAAAAAGTTGGGGGACTCTAAGGTCAGAAGAGACTGAAATGAATGAAGGTTTTCTGGGAAAGAGAAGGAGAGGAGTTAAGCAACTCTCTATTTTGAAATACTCAAAAGTCCTGAGAGAGGTGTCAATAGCATCCTATTAAAAAAAAAAAAAAAAAAAAAAAAGTTATTCTCTTGAGCTGCCAAAGTTGTGACTCTCAACAAGACTCTGAAACCAGCTAGAGTCAAGCCATGGTCCAGATATGTCCACACTGCTTCATTCTTGTTATATACATTTGGACACGGGATCCCAGAAAGGGACATGTGTCTCTGCATGGGCACCTGACCAGCTGGAAAAAAGGCCATTAAAAATACAACCAGGGGGCCGGGCGTGGTGGCTCACACCTGTAATCCCGCACTTTGGGAGGCCAATGCGGGCGGATCACAAGGTCAGGAGTTCGAAACCAGCCTGACCAGCATGGTGAAACCCCATTTCTACTAAAAATACAAAAAATTAGCCGGGCACTACAGGTGGTGCTCACCTGTAGTCCCAGCCCCCACCCTCAGGTGAAAAAGTAGTTCAAGCCATTCTCCTGCCTCAGCCTCCCGAGTTGCTGGGATTACAGGCATGTGCCACCACGCCTGGCTAATTTTGTATTTTTAGTAGAGACGGGGTTTCTCCATGTTGGCCAGGCTGGTCTCAAACTCCTGACCTCAGGTGATCTGCCTGCCTTGGCCTCCCAAAGTGTTGGGATTACAGGCGTGAGCCACTGCGCCCAGCCCCTTCTCTGCATTTTCACATGCACTATCCCATTTTATTATTGTACTGCTCTATTTCCCCTACCAGGTAGTAAGTGCCTGGTAGATCAAAGATCAGGCCTGGCATACAGTGAGCTCCCAATAAAGTTCTTCCTAAATGAAGAACAGATTTCTTTCCCTCCTTAGTCTGCAGGCTTGACTCACCTGGATCTTGGCACCTTTGTATCTGATGACGCCAGGCACAGTGGTCAGAGTAGTGAATTCATAGGCTGCCACCTCAGAATATACCCCTGCCAGGTTACTAAGCAGTGTCGACTTCCCCACAGATGGAAAACCAACAAATCCAATTCGAGCATCACCTGTCTTGGCCACATCAAAACCTAAAACATCAATGAATACCAAAAAGAGGAGAGTTATCCCCAGGAGTGTTAAGACTCATATAACTTCTTTCATATTTTTACTGCCTATCCCTCTAGGCACTATTTCTCAAACTTTTTATGGTTTACCTTTAAAGGAGAACTAAAGCACACAAAACTTGAGGGCACAGCAATTCACAATATTCAATGCAGTGTTTGATATAAAAAAACTGTATTCAAAAAAGTCAGGCACAGTGGCACACACCTATAGTCCTTGCTATTCCAGAGGCTGAGGCAGGAGGATCTCTTGAGCCCAAGAATTCAGGTCAAGCCTGAGCAACACGGCAAAACCCTGTCTCTACAAAAAATACAAAAATTAGCCAGGCATGGTGGCATACGCCTGTAGGTCTCAGCTACTTCAGAGGCTGAAGTGGGAGGATCGCTTGAGCCCAGGAGGTTGAGGCTGCAGTGAGCTGTGATCATACCACTGTACTCCAGCCTGGGCAACAGAGCAAGACCCTGTCTCGAAAAAAAAAAAAAAAAAAGGTACAGCCCAAATATATGTATGAAAAATGATCCGAAAATAAGGTTGTTAGCTACTCTACCTATGGTGTAGCCCTGCTCTGCCTATGGAGCAGCCGCCCTTTTATAACTAAAATAAACAATTAATTAAAAAGTTTTGTTTTTGTTTTTTTGTCTTTCAAATTCTGTACATTGTATGACTGACTGGGTTTTCTTTTTTTTTTTTTTTTTTTTTCCGAGATGGAGTCTCGCTGTCACCCAGGCTGGAGTGCAGTGGCGGGATCTCGGCTCACTGCAAGCTCCGCCTCCCAGGTTCATGTCATTCTCCTGCCTCAGCCTCCCAAGTAGCTGGGACTACAGGCGCCCGCCACCACGCCCAGCTAATTTTTTATATTTTTAGTAGAGACGAGGTTTCACCGTGGTCTCGATCTCCTGACCTCATGATCCACCCGCCTCGGCCTCCCAACGTGCTGGGATTACAGGCATGAGCCACCGCGCCCGGCTGGTTTTCTTTTTTTTACAATGGCTGCCAACAAGTTCAGAGTCAAATTTGTGGCCCTTCTCTACCAGGTGCACAGATCTTTAGTCCTAAATCTTATCTCTCTTGGCTTCAACTTATTTTTCCTACGTTTTCCCTTTGCATCAATTTTCTTACTTAATCTTGTTGATGATATAGATTTACGTATTTCTGTAAACCAATATAAATCTACTTTGTTTTTTTTGAGACAGAGCCTAGCTCTGTCACCCAGGCTGGGGTACAGTGGCATGATCTCGGCTCACTGCAACCTCCGCCTCCCAGGTTCAAGTGATTCTCCTGTCTCAGCCTCCTGAGTAGCTGGGATTACAGGTGTGTGCTACCATGCCCAGCTAATTTCTGTATCTTTAGCAAAGACAGGGTTTCACCATGTTGGTCAGGCTGGTCTCGAAATCCTTACCTGTGATCTGCCCACCTTGGCCTCCCGAAGTGCTGGGATTACAGGAGTGAGCCACCGCACCTGGCCCTACTTTGGTTTTCTTAAGATGAGATCTCGCTCTATCACCCAGGATGGAGTGCAGTGGCACCATCACAACTCACTGCAGCCTCAACCTCCTGGGTTCAAGCAGTCCTCCCAACTCAGCCTCCCAAGTAGCTGAGACCACAGACACTCACCACCATGCTAGGATACTTTTTTTTTTTTTTTTTTTTTTGAGACAGAGTCTCACTCTGTAGCCCAGGCTGGAGTGAAATGGCACAGTCTCACTTACTGCTACCTCCACCTCCTGGGTCCCGGTTCAAGCAATTCTCCTGCCTCAGCCTCCCAAATAGCTGGGATTACAGGCATGCGCCACCATGCCCAGCTAATTTTTGTATTTTTAGTAGAGATGGGGTTTCACCATGACCAGTTGGCCAAACTGGTCTTGAACTCCTGACCTCGTGATCCACTGCCTTGGCCTCCCAAAATGCTGGGATTACAGGTGTGAGCCACCACACCCAGCCTTTTTTTTTTTTGTACATCTTCTTTCATACCTATGGGGACCCCTCATTTGTAAGCCCGTAGAGACAGGGCTTTGCTGGTTCCGAACTCCTGGCCTCAAGCAATCCTCCCGCCTCAGCCTCCCAAAGTGCTGGAATTACAAGGATGAGCCACTGCGCCCAGAACATGTAAATCTATTTTGTATCAGTGCAGGATATAAATAAAACTACAGTACACTTAGACAATATCCATTTGCCTCTGAAACCGGCAGAATAAAAATAAACACAGTTTAAGAATTCATACTTAGAAAATATAAATCTACTTTAGTAGAACATCTTTGCTTATTTTTCTGTTTTTAAAAAACTTTTTTTTTTTTTGAGATGGGGGTCTATGTTGACCAAGCTGGTCTTGAACTCCTGGCCTCAAGTGATCTTCCTATCTCAGCCCCCCAGCGTGCTAGGATTGCAGGCGTTGAGCCACTGCACTGGGCCATCTTTAATTATTTTTAAACCACATGTATGTACTATTTTGACAAAAATTATACCTAAAATACATATATATTGAAGAAGAACACAAACCTTCTCCTGGACCTCCACCACCACCACCCTTTGGAGTAATGAGTTCTCGACGAAGCTTAGCAAGACGAGCCTTAAGTAGCCCTAGATGGTGTGCTGTGGCCTTGTTCTTTTGAGTCCGAGCCATCTAAAAGGGAGGAATCACAGCCATAAATTAGAAGCAGTGAACGCTTCCCCCAGCTTTGAGAGAATAATTTTTTTCCCCAAGTCCTACTAATGTTAGCATACCCAGTTTACAGGCTTTAAAAGAGTAAAAGTCCATTATCTCCCCCATCCAGCTCATTTCCCTCACTACAAAGCAAAGTAAGGCCCAAAGAGGAGAGACGATTAAGGTCATTCCAATTATTTCCCCCAGACTAGAGTAAAACCCATCTGCGGGTTCCTTTTCTACTGTTTGTAGCTGTTAGGACCCATCTAACACTGGAACACCACTTTCCTAATTGTAAAACGTTCTGAGGGCCGCAGGCAATGGAATCACACACTATCCAGGAGGAATAAACTGCTCCCACACAGTTGTCATTTTACTTCCAGATCCGATTACCCGGAGCAAATACTCTGAATCAGGGGGTCATTAGGGAAGACACTGGGAAAAGGGGGAATAAGGGGGACGGAGCGAAGGATGATGAGGAAAGATCCTGAAGTATCTGCCCAAGTCAGAGATGGAATAAGGAACAGGATTCAGTGTTGCTCAGAGAAAAAGAAGAAAAACGGAAAGAAACAACATCAGAACAGGAGCCAAACACTGGGAGGGGGGAACGGACCAAGGGCCTAAGGTGCAGGGGTGCGGAACGCGGGCCCGGGCAAAGGGGAGTCCGAGAGCGTGGGCGCGGGACTACGGGAAAGGGGGCCCTGACTGAGAAGAGTCGGGGACTCCAAGTCGTGGCGGAGGGCAGTCGGAACACGGGACTCGCTGAAAGAAATCGCGGAATCTAGGCCCGGTCCTGACGCGGCTCAAGGGAGAACAGGAAGGAGCGACGCCACCGAAGAAGGAATGCTCAGACTAAGAGTGAAGCGCCAGCTGCGTCCATTACCTCGGCTTCTATCTCTGCGATCTTAGCTAAGGTGCTGCTCATCGTGGCGAGTACCCTGTGGCCTCGACACTGTCTCCCTTCACACACCCGCGAGCAAACTGCCACCCCCACCGGGCGCTACTGCAGGACGCAGGCGCGGTACTTCGAATTCTCGCGAGAGAGTTCCGCGTAAGGGTCACCGTGAGTCGCATAGCGTGGAGCTGTCTCCTCCCCCTCACCCGACCCCGCCCCGTCCCGCGAGCCAGTGCGGTGTCATAGAGCCCGCGGGAGCGGGGGCCAGAGAGGCCACCCCTGTTTGGGCCTCCCCGAGCGCGCTGAGGGTCGCGCGCAGCTCGGCCCCGCCCGGCAGGACCCGCTCCCCGCCGCACTGCATGGTACTGAACGCTTAAGTCGTGGTGGAAAGCCGACTCATGCTCCGCACCCGTTCCCCGCCAGCATCTGCGGGTCCTGGGTCCCTTTTTCACAGCTGGGGTGACACCCCGACGCCCTCCATGGTCTTGCGAGGGCGTAGAGACCCATCTTCAGCCTGTCTCACCCCCTTAGATAAAGACAATGCCCCTTTTCTATCATTCAAAATTATTTTTAGGTTGGTTTTGTTTATTCCGAACCCCTAGTAGAGCACATGGGGAGCCCACAATAAGTGCATACTTGAATGGATAATTCCCAGAGAACTGCTGCTTGCAACATAGTTTGTAATACCAAAAAATTGAAATCTATATTAACACCCATCAGTAGGAAAATAGATAAATGAATAATGCCTCTATCCTGTTTTTGAAATATGATTACAGCCGTTAAAACGTAGATCTGTGGTCTGACTGGCTATCCAGGACATGTTAAATGGGAAAACAACTAGCAGAACGGCACCTACGTAGTGATACCATTTATGTTATTTTAAAAATTAAATGTACATTTATATAGGTGTACGTGTATGAACGTGCAGTTTAAAGGCCTAAACAGAAAAATACATCAGAAGCTCTTAACTGTGGGATGGGATGCAAGGAAAGGGCCTTTCACATTTTATTCCACAGAATTTTGAAGTTAAATTTTTACAAGATGAATGTATCCATTTATTACTTGTGTAATAATAAAATTTAAAATTTCAAAAGACTCCTCTTCCCCAGGTGTCTTATGAAGAGGAAGCCAGGACGTCCAGCAACTGTGTGGTGGTTTTGAAAGCGGTTTGCCTCAGGATCAATGGGTTGTTTTGATAGACTGATTATTCCAGCGGGAGTCGACAGGCCAGGCTTAACCAACAGGGCTGGCCTCCACCCAGCACTGGGAGGGAAGTTTAATTTAGTTAAATTTGTAAACAAGAACTATTCTAACTTCCCAGAGACAAAAAAGGGAGGTTTTCTCGTGCATAAAGGGGGAGAAACAGAAAGGAAAGCTTTTACAGAAGGTCCCCAAAGGGCCAAAGAGAGTTTCTTCTTTCTTTTCTTTAACCTCAGCCTTTTTCATAAATAAATTAAGGGATGATGAGGTAATTAGATCCCACACCATTAGCAATGGAGGAGGGAAGATGAGGAGGTCCAGCTGGAATGGGACATGATCAAAGATCAATCTTAAAAGACAGATAAAATCAAATCAGCAGGCCTATCCTAACTTGAAGTACTTAAGGAATTAATTGGCTGACAATATCAAGGGCATCACTGCTCTGTGAGTAGGTGCTCCTTAGCAAATCTGTTATATGAGGCCTGCAGATAAGTTAACACTTACTGCTCAAAGACACCCTAGGACCCACCTTGGGGCCCTAAACTGTCGATAGGCACCAACGAGTAATACTCATTTTCCCCAGAGTCCTGGGTGGCCATCCTGTTCATGCAATGGTTATTTACGGAGCTCCAACTGCTGCCTGGCACCGTGACAACACTGGGGACAGAGTAGACAGTGAATCAGGTATGTTCCTGCACATAACAAGTATTTAGGCTGGGCGCGGTGGCTCATGCCTGTAATCCCAGCACTTTGGGAGGCCGAGGTGGGTGGTGGATCACGAGGTCAGGAGACTGAGACCATCCTGGCTAATACGGTGAAACCCCGTGTATACTAAAAATACAAAAAATTAGCCGGGCATGATGGCATGCATCTGTAGTCCTAGCTACTCGGGAGGCTGAGGCAGAAAATCGCTTGAACCCGGGAGGTGGAGGTTGTAGTAAACCAAGAATGCGCCACTGCACTCCAGCCTGGCAACAGAGGGAGACTCAGTCTCAAAAAAAAAAAAAAAAAAAAAAAGTATCCAGGCTGGTGCTGGGCACAGTGGCTCATGCCTGTAATTCCAGCACTTTGGGAGGCCGAGGCAGGTAGATCACCTGAGGTCAGGAGTTCGAGACCAGCCTGGCCAACGTGGTGAAATCCCATCTCTATTAAAAATACAAAAATTAGCTGGACGTGGTGGCGGGGGCCTGTAATCCCAGCTATTCAGGAGGCTGAGACAGGAGAATCGCTTGAACCCGGGAGGCAGAGGTTGTAGTGAGCCGATATCATGCCATTGCACTACAGCCTGAAGCCAGGATGACAAGAGCGAGACTCTGTCTCAAGGATGGAAAAAAAGAAGTATCCAGGCTGGGAGGCCAAGGCCAGGACCTTAGGTTCAGCTCCTAAGAGCCATAGCTACCCCATGTCTGTTAAGTACCAACTGCAGCAAGGAGGGCCCATTTGGTCATATGAATAAAGCACTAGCACCTTAGTATTAAATGTGTAAAAAATAAATAGGCCGGGGACAGTGGCTTACAGTTTAATCCCAGTGCTTTCAGAGGTTGAGGTGGGAGGATCGCTTGAGGCCAGGAGTTCAAGACCAGCCTGGGCAACATAGGGAGACCCCCCCATCTCTACAAAAAAAGAAAAAAAATAGCCAGTCTACAAAACATTTGAAAATTAGCCAGATGTGGTAGCGCGTACCTGTAGTCCCAGCTATACATGAGGCTGAGGCAGGAGGATCACTTGAGCCCAGGAGGTCAAGGCCACAGTAAGCCATGATCATATCACTGCACTCCAGCTTGGATAACAGCAAGACCCTGTCTCAAAAAAAAAAAGTATTCAGGCTTGGTGGCCCACATCTGTTGTCCTAGCTACTGGGAAGGCTCAGGCAGGAGGTTCACTGGAGCCCAGGACTTTGACGTTACACTGAGCTATGATCCCACCACTGCACTCCGGCCTGGGTGAAAGAGCGAGAAACTGCCTCTAAAATAAATAAATAAATAAATAAATAAATAAATAAATAAATAAAACAAAGATTGACAGAAAAGCTTCATCTCTTGCTGAGACACTCCCACCATTGCAGAACAATTATATGTGGTCAAATATATAGGCTTTCTCTGGCACTGTTTTACTTCTCTTGACTCCCATTAAACCATGATCCCTGGCCAGGTTCGGTGGCTCACGCCTGGCTCACTCCCAGCACTTTGGGAGGCCAAGGCAGAAGGATTGCTTAAGCCCAGGAGTTTGGGACCAGCCTGGGTAACACAGCAATACCTCATCTCTACGAAAATAAAAAAAATTAGCTGGGTACAGTGGGCAACATGACGAAACCCCATCTCTACAAAAAATCAGTGTGGTGGTGTAATCTCAGCTACAGGGGAGGCTGAGGTAGGCCCAAGAAAATGAGGCTGCAGTGAGCTGTGATCATGCCACTGCACTTCAGCCTGGGTGACAGAGTGAGACCCTGTCTCAAAAAAAAACAAAACAAACAAAAAAGAAAAAAACAAAACAAAAAAGACATGATCCCATGAGGAAGGAGTGATACTATATCTATCTCCAGCACCAGCAGATGTGCAGCTACAACAACCTCTTGAAAGATATTTAAAAAATGGAAATTTTAAGAGAGAAATTGTTTTTTTTCAAGAAGCAGAAAAGATGTTTGAAGTGATGTATATCCCAGTTACTCTGATTTTATGACACATTGTATACATGTATCAAAATATCACATGTAGCTCCAAAATATGTACAACTATTAAATATCAACAAAAATTTTAGAATAAAATAAAATAAAAAGAAAGAAAAAGTATTTAATTTTTTTTCTAAGTAGCCTGTATATGTTATTATAGACACCTTAATAATTGAGTCGGGTTGATGGAAGAAGTAACAGGATAATGATACATGAAAAATCCATGTTATTTATTTATTTATTTATTTATTTATTTATTTATTTATTATGAGACAGGGTCTCACTGTGTCACCCAGACTGGAGTGCAGTGGTGCAATCTAGGCTCACTGCAACCTCCACCTCCAAGGCTCAGGCCATCCTCCCACCTCAGCCTCCCAAGTAGCTGGGACCACAGGCTTGCACTGCCATGCCCGCCTTCTTTTTTTTTTTTTTTTTTTTTTTTTTGTATTTTTAGTAGAGACAGAGTCTCACCATGTTACCCAGGCTGGTCTTGAACTCCTAAACTCAAGTGATCCACCCACCATGGCCTCTCAAAGTGCTGGGATTACAGGCATGAGCCACCACATTCAGCCATTACCATTTTTTTAAGCCTACCTTCTAAACGGATCAAAATTCCAAGTATGTTGTAGCAGTAGAGAATGGGAAGCCCTGGATGAAGGATAGTGATTAATGTCATTACTGAGTGATAGATGTTTTCCTTTTAGAATGGGGAATCTCAGATGGGTATGGTGGCTCACACCTGTAATCCCAGCACTTCGGGAGGCCAAGGCAGGAGGATCGCTTGAGCCTAGGAGTTTGAGGCCAGCCTGGGCAACATGGCAAGGCTCCATCTCTATGAAAAAATAAAATAAGAAAGGGGAATCTCAGGAGTGAGCACATCCAGGGCATGATGAAGACAGTTCTTCCCTACAAATGTGTCTCGTAAATGGAAAAAATAAAAGCATATAAAAGTATTCCTGGCCGGGCGCAGTGGCTCACGCTTGTAATCCCAGCACTTTGGGAGGCCGAGGCAGGCGGATCACGAGGTCAGGAGATCAAGACCACGGTGAAACCCCATCTCTACTAAAAATACCAAAAAATTAGCCGGGCGTGGTGGCGGGCGCCTGTAGTCCCAGCTACTCGGAGAGGCTGAGGCAGGAGAATGGCGTGAATCCGGGAGGTGGACCTTGCAGTGAGCCGAGATTGCACCACTGCACTCCAGCCTGGGCGACAGAGCAAGGCTCCGTCTCAAAAAAAAAAAGGATTCCTTAAATCAACGTCTGCTTCTTTCGTCATCCAAGTTGGTGATCCCTTGATCCGTGTCTAGTCATTTCAGTTCAGTTTGTATTATATGCCAGGGATGGTGACAGACACTGGGAATACAAAGAAACTTTTTTTTTTTCCCTAGAAGACAAAAGAGGCGTGAAGGTATGGGAATGCCCAAATGTCAGTAATACAAGGCACAATGAGGTAGGTGTCAGAAGAAATAGTTATAGGGTGCCTTGTGAGATTCAAAGGAAAAAGTGCTCACATCTGGTTTAGGTCAGAAAAAGACTGGGAAAAGATGGGCCTGGAAAGATGGAGATAGGCATGGAGGAAAGAAAACATTCCAGGCAGATGAGCAAAGCCCAGACAAGGGGAAACACAGCACACATCTGCAGTCTCCACAAGACGACAAGGAGCCGCTGGGCTAGAGAAAGAGTGTATATAACAAGGAACCCTGAAATGGAATTTTTTTTGAGACAGTGTGTCCAGAGTTGGTACCTCCCGGTGGGTTCTTGGTCTCACTGACTTCAAGAATGAAGCTGCAGACCTTCGCAGTCAATGTTACAGCTCTTAAAGGTGGCACGGACCCAAGGAGTGAGCAGCAGCAAGATTCATTGCAAAGAGCAGAAGAACAAAGCTTCCACATCGTGGGAGGGTACCCAAGCAAGTTGCCACTGCTGGCTGTTGGGTGGGGACGGGGGGAAGGGGGAGGTGGCCAGCTTTTATTCCCTTATTTGTCCCCACCCACATCCTGCTGATTGGTCCATTTTACAGAGTGCTGATTGGTCCATTTCACGGAGCGCTGATTGGTCCATTTTACAAACCTCTAGCTAGCCACAGAGCGCTGATTGGTGCATTTTTACAGAGCACTGATTGGCACATTTTACAAAACTCTAGCTAGCCACAGAAGGCTGATTAGTGTGTTTTACAATCCTAACTACAGAGTGCTGATTGGTGCATTTTACAATCCTCTAGTAAGAAAGAAAAGTTCTCCAAGTCCCCACTCAACCGAGGAAGTCCAGCTGGCTTCACCTCTCAACAGGATCTCACTCTGTCCTCTGGAGTGCAATGGCTGCAATGGTAGCTCACTGCAACGTCCAGCTTCTAGGCTCAAGCCATCCTTCTGCCTCAGCCTCCCAAATAGCTAGGACTACAGACTTGTGCTACCACACCCAGCTAATTTTTTAATTTTTTGCAGTGATACGGTCTCACATTATTGCCCAGGCTGGTGTGGAACTCCTGGCTTCAAGTGATTCTCCTGCCTTGGCTTCCCAAAGCATTGAGATTACAGATGTGAGAGACTGAACTTGGCCCATGAAATTATTCCTTTTTTCTTTTTTCGAGACGGAGTCTTGCTGTGTCACCTGAACTAGGCTGAAATGCAGTGGCGCGATCTTGGCTCAATGCAACTGCTGCCTTCTGAGTTCATGTGATTCTCCTGCCTCAGCCTCCCAAGTAGCTGGGACTACAATCGCCCGCCACCATTCCTGGCTAATTTTTTTGTATTTTTAGTAGAGACGGGGTTTCACCATGTTGGCCAGGATGGTCTCGATCTCCTGACCTCGTGATCCACCCTCCTTGGCCTCCCAAAGTGCTGGGATTACAGGCGTGAGCCACCGCGCCCAGCCCAGAAAATTATTCTTAAATATCAGAACACATTCTGCTCATTCAAGATCATGAATGTGTTTGGCATGGGCAGTCGTTTTGGGGTAAAAATAAAATACTACTCTGCTAAAGGATATAATAAACTTGTATTAACAAAAAGTTACAACAATGTCCAAAACCCCAGAATTATTGTTCTAAGTATCTTAAGAGAAGAAACAGAAGAACTGGACTAAAGAGAAACCCAATTAAAACCCTAGCATAGAAATATTAATCTACTTTAGCAAAATGGAGGTGTTGGGAGTAGGGGGAATGGAAAAATAATTGTGATCTGTTTAGTCTTTATTTGTGATATGTCAACAGATAAATATAGATTTGATCATGATGTTAGCAATGGGAAGGTAGCTATGTTGGAATTGATAAAACATAGCAGAGCTTCTAAAATAATAGAGGGATAGGCCAGGCACAGTGGCTCACACCTGTAATCCCAGCACTTTGGGAGGCCGAGGCAGGAGGATCACTTGAGGTCAGGAGTTCAAGACCAGCCTGATCAACATGGTGAAACCTGTCTCTACTAAAAATAAAAAGTATCTGGGCATGCCGGCATGCACCTATAATCCCAGCTACCCAGGAGGCTGAGGCAGAAGACTTGCTTGACCTGGGAGGCAGAGGTTGCAGTGAGCCGAGATTGTGCCACTGCACTCCAGCCTTGGCAACACAGTGAGACTTTGTCTCAAAAAAATAAATAAAATAAAAGGGGGATGAAGAATTTGATTAAGGTACCAAAAGTAAGCAAAAGAGAAAGAGGAAATAATACAGTAGAATAAAATAGTAAGCATAAAATAGAATGAAAGAAATAATATCCAATATACCTGTTATCACACAATAAACAGGCTAATTCCCCTTCCAAAACCAGAGATTGTCAAATTGGACTTGTAAAAAATCTAGCTGGATTTTATTTTTAAAATCTTTTTAAGAAGAAGAGACAGGGTATCCCTGTTGCTCAGGCTGGTTTCAAACTTCTGAGCCCAAGCAATCCTCCTGCTTCCGCCTCCCAAAGTGCTGGGATTACAGGCATGAGCCACTGTGCTCAGCCTCTAGCTGGATTTGAAAAAAAACAAAAAAACACCTAAACAATGTGACAAAGAAAGGATAAAACAAAAGAATGAAACTATTATTATTAATTTGAGACGCAGTCTCACTCTGTCGCCCAGGCTGGAGTGCAATGGCGCGATTTCAGCTCACTGCAACCTCTGTCTCCCAGGTTCAAGCGATTCTCCTGCCTCAGCCTTCCCAGTAGCTGGGATTACAGGCACCCACCACCAGGCCCAGCTAATTGTTTGCTTTTTTTTTTAGTAGAGACAAGGTTTTCACCATGCCAGCCAGGCTGGTTTCAAACTCCTGACCTCAAGCGATTCACCCACCTCAGCCCCCCAAAGTTCTAGGATTCCAGGAATGAGGTACTTCGCCTGGCCAAAAGAATGAAATTAGATGATCATCAAAGATATACCAGATAAATGCAACAAAAAGAAAGCAGTATTATTCATAATAGGTAAAAAGTGGAAATAACCCAAATGCCTGTCAACTGATGAATGAATAAATAAAATGTGGTATACTCATACAATGGAATAATATTCAACCATAAAAAAGGAACACAGGCCGGGCGCGGTGGCTCACGCTTGTAATCCCAGCACTTTGGGAGGCCGAGGCGGGCGGATCACGAGGTCAGGAGATCGAGACCACGATGAAACCCCGTCTCTACTAAAAATACAAAAAAATTAGCCGGGCGTGGTGGCGGGCGCCTGTAGTCCCAGCTACTCGGAGAGGCTGAGGCAGGAGAATGGCGTGAACCCGGGAGGCGGAGCTTGCAGTGAGCCGAGATTGCGCCACTGCACTCTAGCCTGGGCGACAGAGCTAGACTCCGTCTCAAAAAAAAAAAAAAAAAAAAAAAAAAAAAAAAAGGAACACAATACTAACACTACATACAACATGTATGAACCTTGAAAAACTTTTTTTTTTCCCGAGATGGAGCGTCGCTCTATTGCCCAGGCTGGAGTGCACTGGCACGATCTCGGCTCACTGCAACCTTCACCTCCCGGGTTCAGGCGATTTTGGTGCCTCAGCCTCCTGAGTAGCTGGGACTACAGGTGCCCACCACCACGCCCAGCTAATTTTTTTGTATTTTTAGTAGAGACGGGGTTTTGCCATGTTGGTCGGGCTGTTCTTGAACTACTGACCTCAAGTGATCCGCCCACCAGCCTCCCAAAGTGCTGGGATTACAAGCGTGAGCCACTGCACCCAGCAAAAACATTATGCTGAGTGAAAGAAGTCAGTCACAAAGATCACATATTGTGTGATATCATTTATTTATTTATTTGAGACACAGTCTCATTCTGTCACTCAAGCTGGAAGTATCATTTATATAAAATGTCTAGAATAGTTAAATCTATATATAGAGAAAGTAGATTACTACTTGAGCTCAGGAGTTCAAGACCAGCCTGGGCAAAATGACAAGACCCCATCTCCACCAAAAATACAAAAATTAGGCAGGCATGGTGGTGCATGCCTGTAGTCTCAGCTACTTGGGGGGCTGAGGCAGGAGGATTGATTGAGCTGGGTAGGTGGAGGCTGCAGTGAGCTGTGATCAAGCCACTGCACTCCAGCCTGGGCAAAAGAGTGAGACCCTATCCAAAAAAAAAAAAAAAAAAGAGAGGTAAAACTCATAGAAGAAAACAATAAATTGTTGTGACCTTGGATTAGACAATTATTTCTCACGCCCGTAATCCCAGCACTTTGGGAGGCCGAGGCGGACAGATCACCTTAAGTCAAGGGTTCGAGACCAGCATGGCCAATAAGGTGAAACCCCGTCTCTACTAAAAATACCAAAAATTAGATGAGCACAGTGGTGGGCACCTGTAGTCCTAGCTACTTGGGAGGCTGAGGCAGGAGAATCGTTTAAACCCAGGAGGCGGAGGTTGCAGTGAGCCAAGATCATACCACCACCCTCCCACCTGGGCAACAGAGTGAGACTCTATCTCAAAAAAAAAAAAAAAAAAAAAGGCACAAGAGGACAATTGAAGATGAAAAAACAAAACCAAAATCTTTCGAATACTCCAAATATTACAGAGATTACATAAACTACATTTTCTGAACATAATCCAGTAAAACTAAATATAAGCAACAAAGATATCGCAGAGAAATATAGCCCAGAAATTAAGAAATACTTTCCTAAATATGGCCTGGTGTGGTGGCTCATGCCTGTAATCCCAGCACTTTGGGAGGCCGAGGCGAGCAGATCATAAGGTCAGGAGATCGAGACCATCCTGCCTAACACAGTGAAACCCCGTCTCTACCAAAAATACAAAAAACTAGCCGGGTGTGGTGATGGGTGCCTGTAGTCCCAGCCACTTGGGAGGCTGAGGCAGGAGAATGGCGTGAACCCGGGAGGCGGAGGTTGCAGTGAGCAGAGATTGCGGCACTGCACTCCAGCCTGGGTGACAGAGTGAGACTCCATCTCAAAAAAAAAAAAAAAAGAAATACTTTCCTAAATAAATAAAACCAAAAAGTGAAATTTCAATTATCTAAATCATATGAATCTTCATACCAAAACTATAGGAATGCTGCTAAAGCTGTACTCAGTGAAAATTGTGTGGCATTAAAAGTTTTTATTGGCCGGGCGCGGTGGCTCACGCCTGTAATCCCAGCACTTTGGGAGGCCGAGGCGGGTGGATCATGAGGTCAGGAGATCCAGACCATCCTAGCTAACACGGTGAAACCCCGTCTCTACTAAAAAGACAAAAAATTAACCGGGCGTGTTGGCGGGCGCCTGTGGTCCCAGCTACTCGGGAGGCTGAGGCAGGAGAATGACGTGAACCCGGGAGGCGGAGCTTGCCATGAGCAGAGATAGCACAACTGCACTCCAGCCTGGAAGACAGTGAGACTCCATCTCAAAAAAAAAAAAAAAAGTTTTTATTATTTTTTCAAAATATAAATTCATTAAACGTTCAAATTAAGAGAGACAAGAAAAAACAAAAAAGAATAAAATTTTAAAAATAAATTAGAAAAAGAACCATGCAGGCCAGGCACAGTGGCTCAGGCCTGTAATATCAGCACTTTGGGAGGTTGAGGTGGGAGGATGACTTGAGCCCAGGAGTTCAGGATCAGCTTGGGCAACATGGCAAAACTCCATCTCTACAAAAAATACCAAAATCAACTGGTCTTGGTAGCATGTTCCTGTAGTCCCAGCTACTCAGCAGATTGAGGTGGGAAATCACTTGAGACTGGCAAGCAGAGGTTGAAATGAGCCAAGATTGCATCTTTGCAGCCTGGGCAACAGAACAAGACCTTGTCTTAAAAGAAAAAAAATAGAAAGGAGAGAGGGAGGGAAGGAAGGAAGGAAGGAAGAGAGGAAGGAAGGAAGGAAAAAAGAGAACCATTTAACAAAAATAAAATACTAAAAGTTAAACATCTAAAATTAATAAAATAACAGTTTGTCAATAATAGGCCAGACATGTATAATCGCAACACTTTGGGAGGCTGAGGTAGAAGAACTGCTTGAGGCCAAGAGTTTGAGAGCCTGGGCAATATAGGGAGACCTTATCTCTACAAAAAAATTAAAAAATTAGCTGGGTCTGGTGGCACATGCCTGTGTTTCCAGCTACTGGGGAGGCTGAGGTGGGAGGATTGCTTAAGGCCAGGAATTCAAGGTTGCAGTGAACCAGGGCCACTGCACTCCAGAATAGGTAATGGAGTGAAACCCTGTATCTGGAAAAAAAAAAAAAAAAGTTACTTGAAAGGGTTGGACAAGGTGGCTCACACCTGTACTCCCAGCACTTTGGGAGGCCAAAGTAGGGAGATCACTGCAGGCCAGGAGTTGGAGACCAGCCTGGGCAACATAGCAAGACCTTGTCTCTACAAAAAAAATAAAAATAAAAATGAGCTTGGTGTGCTTGCTTCAGCAGCACATATACTAAAATTGGAATGATACAGAGAAGATTAGCATGGCCCCTGTGCAAGGATGATGCAAATTCATGAAATGTTCCATATTTTTCTGGATCAAAAAACAAAACTCAATGGTATTCTGTCTTCAAGAGACCTATCTCATCCATAGCCTCAAAAAAAAAAAAAAAAAAAAAAGGATGGAGGAAAAAGTACCAAGCAAATGGAAATCAGAAAAAAGCAGGAGTGGCCGGGCACGGTGGCTCACACTTGTAATCCCAGCACTTTGGGAGGCCGAGGTGGGCAGATCACGAGGTCAGGAGATCGAGACCACGGTGAAACCCCGTCTCTACTAAAAATACAAAAAATTAGCCGGGCGTAGTGGCGGGCGCCTGTAGTCCCAGCTACTCGGAGAGGCTGAGGCAGGAGAATGGCGTGAACCCGGGATGCGGAGCTTGCAGTGAGCCGAGATCGGGCCACTGCACTCCAGCCTGGGCGACAGAGCGAGACTCTGTCTCAAAAAAAAAAAAAAAAAAAAAAAGAAAAAAGCAGGAGTTGCAATCCTAATTTCAGACAAAACAGACTTTAAACCAACAAAGGTCAAAAAAGACGAAGGACGTTATAGTGGTAAAGGGTTCAATTCAACAAGAAGACCTAACTGTCTTAAATATACATGACCCAACACAGCAGCACCCAGATTCATAAAGCAGGTTATTAGGGCTCTTCAAAGAGACTTAGACTCCCACACAGTAATAGTAGGAGACTTCAACACTTCACTAACAGTATTAGACAGAGCATCGAAACAGAAACTTAACAAAGATATTCAGGACCTGAACACAACATTGGACCAAATAGATCTGATAGACCTCTACAGAGCTCTCCTCTGAAAAACAACAGAATATACATTCTTCTCATTACCACATGCAACATAATCTAAAATTGACCACACAATTGGACATAAAACATTCCTTAGCAAATGCAAAAGAACCAAAATCATATCAAACATACTCTTGAACCACAATGCAATAAAAACAGAAATCAAGATATTAAAAATTGCCCAAAGCCATACAATTACATGCTCCTGAATGACTTTTGTGTAAGTAATGAAATTAAGGCAGAAATCAAGTAGTTCTTTGAAACTAATGAGAGCAAAGATATAACATATTAGAATCTCTGGGACACAGCTAAGGCAGTGTTAAGAGGGAAATTTATAGCACGAAACACCGAAATCAAAAAGTTAGAAAGATCTTGCCGGGCACGGTGGTTCACACCTGTAATCCCAGCACATTGGGAGGCTGAGGTGGGGGGATCATGAGGTCAGGAGTTCGAGACCAGCCTGGTCAACATAGTGAAACCCTGTCTCTACTAAAAATACAAAAATTAGCCAGGCATGGTGGCGCGCACCTGTAGTCCCAGCTACTCGGGAGGCTCAGGCAGGAAAATTGCTTGAACCCAGGAGGCGGAGGTTGTGGTGAGCCAAGATCGTGCCACTGCACTCCAGCCTGGGCAACCGAGCAAGACTCCACCTCAAAAAAAAAAAAAAGAAAGGC
The DNA here is from genome assembly GCF_006542625.1 of Nomascus leucogenys. Lineage (NCBI taxonomy): Eukaryota > Metazoa > Chordata > Mammalia > Primates > Hylobatidae > Nomascus > Nomascus leucogenys. The sequence goes on along the minus strand of NC_044387.1, from coordinate 58,618,584 downwards.
CGGGCGTGGTGGCTCACGCTTGTAATCCCAGCACTTTGGGAGGCCGAGGCGGGCGGATCACAAGGTCAGGAGATCGAGACCACGGTGAAACCCCGTCTCTACTAAAAAATACAAAAAATTAGCCGGGCGTGGTGGCGGGCGCCTGTAGTCCCAGCTACTTGGAGAGGCTGAGGCAGGAGAATGGCGTGAACCCGGGAGGCAGAGCTTGCAGTGAGCCGAGATTGCGCCACTGCACTCCAGCCTGGGCGACAGAGCAAGACTCCGTCTCAAAAAAAAAAAAAAAAAAAAAAAAAAAAGTTAGAAAGATCTCAAATTAACAGCCTAATATCATAACTAAAAGAAACTAGAGAAGAGGCTGGGCACAGTGGCTCATGCTTATAATCTTAGCACTCTGGGAGGCCAAGACAGGTGGATCACTTGAGGTCAGGAGGTCAAGACCAGAGTGGCCAACATGGTGAAACCTCGTCTCTACTAAAAATACAAAAATTAGCTGGGTGTGGTAACATGCACCTGTAATCTCAGCTACTTTGGAGATGGAGGCAGGGGAATCACTTGAAACGGGGGCTGAGGTTGCAGTGAGCCGAGATTGCATCACTGCATTCCAGTCTGGGCAACAGGATGAGACTCCCTCTCAAAAAAAAAGAACTAGAGGCCTCCCTCCCTCCCTTCCTCCCTTCCTTCCTTCCTTCCTTCCTTCCCTCTGTTGCCCAGGCTGGAGTGTTCTCGGCTCGATGCAGACTCCCTGCTTCCGGCTCCCATGATTCCCCTGCCTCAGCCTGCAGGCTGCCTGGGATTGCAGCCACACGCCACCACCTCTGCCTGGGTTTTGGTCCTTTGGCTGGAGGTGGGGTTTCGCCATGTTGGCCAGGCTGGTCTCCAGCTCCTGACCTCGAGTGGTCTGCCCGCCTCGGCCTCCCGAGGTGCTGGGACTGCAGACGGAGTCTCGCTCACTCGGTGCTCGGTGTTGCCCGGGCTGGAGTGCGGTGGTGTGGTCTTGGCTTGCTGCAGCCTCCGCCTCCCAGCTGCCTGCCTTGGCCTCCCAGGGTGCTAGGATTGCAGCCTCTGCCCGGCCGCCGCCCCGTCTGGGAGGTGGGGAGCGCCTCTGCCTGGCCGCCCATCGTCTGGGATGTGAGGAGCCTCTCTGCCTGGTCGCCCATCGTCTGGGAAATGAGGAGCGCCTCTGCCTGGCCGCCGCCCCATCTGGGAAGTGAGGAGCGCCTCTGCCCGGCCGCCCCGTCTGGGAAGTGAGGAGCGTTTCTGCCCGGCCACCCCGTCTGGGATGTGAGGAGCGCCTCTGCCCGGCCGCCCTGTCTGGGAAGAAGTGAGGAGCGCCTCTGCCCGGCCGCCCCGTCTGGGAAGAAGTGAGGAGCGTCTCTGCCCGGCCGCCCCGTCTGGGAAGAAGTGAGGAGGGTCTCTGCCCGGCCGCCCCGTCTGGGATGTGAGGAGCGCCTCTGCCCGGCCACCTTGTCTGGGAAGAAGTGAGGCGCGCCTCTGCCCGGCCGCCCCGTCTGGGATGTGAGGAGCGCCTCTGCCCGGCCACCTTGTCTGGGAAGAAGTGAGGAGCGCCTCTGCCCGGCCGCCCCGTCTGGGATGTGAGGAGCGCCTCTGCCCGGCCGCCCCGTCTGGGAAGTGAGGAGCGCCTCTGCCCGGCCGCCCATCGTCTGGGATGTGAGGAGTGCCTCTGTCTGGCCGCCCCGTCTGGGAAGTGAGGAGCGCCTCTGCCCGGCCGCCCCGTCTGGGAAGTGAGGAGCGCCTCTGCCCGGCCACCCCGTCTGGGAAGTGAGGAGCGCCTCTGCTCGGCCACCCTGTCTGGGAAGTGAGGAGTGCTTCTGCCCAGCCACCCATCGTCTGGGATGTGAGGAGCGCCTCTGTCCGGCCGCCCCGTCTGGGAAGTGAAGAGCGCCTCTGCCCAGCTGCCCCGTCTGGGATGTGTGGAGCGCCTTTGCCCGGCCACCCTGTCTGGGAGGTCTACCACGGAGCCCAGACGCAATGTGGGGGCTGGACGTGGTGGCTCACGCCTGTAGTCCCAGCACTCTGGGAGGCCGAGGCGGGTTGATCACTTGAGGCTAGGAGTTCGAGACCAGCTTGGCCAACATGGCGAAACATATGAAAAATACAACAGACGCTGGGCGCGGTGGCTCACGCTTGTAATCCCAGCACTTTGGGAGGCCGAGGCGGGCAGATCACGAGGTCAGGAGATCAAGACCACGGTGAAACCCCATCTCTACTAAAAATACAAAAAAAAAAAATTAGCCGGGCGTGGTGGCGGGCGCCTGTAGTCCCAGCTACTCGAAGAGGCTGAGGCAGGAGAATGGCGTGAACCTGGGAGGCGGAGCTTGCAGTGAGCAGAGATTGCGCCACTGTACTCCAGCCTGGGCGACAGAGCGAGACTCCGTCTCAAAAAAAAAAAAAAAGAAAAATACAACAGACAAACCAACCAACCAACCCAGCAACAACAAAACAGGTCTACCCTGGAGTCATACTCTAATTTTTTCTATTTTCCTCCCTTTCTCATCCTTTATCCCACTTTCTTTTTCTTTCTCTTCCTTCTCCTTCTTCTTCGTCAAATAGAGGATTGAGTTATTATCATTGATCCATACAAAGTCCCTCTCTCATTTATTTTCTTTAATTCCCACCCCCCATTTCTATTCCCCGTCTTCCCATGTGCAACCTTCCTAATATGTTTGATATGCATCTATTTGTTTGTATGTATTTTTAGAAAATGTTTATTGTTTTGTGTGCAAAAAAATTAATAAAAAAAAAAGAAAAAAAAAGAACTAGAGGCTGGGCGCAGTGGCTCATGCCTGTAATCCCAGCACTTTGGTAGGCTGAGGCGGGTGGATCACAAGGTTAGGAGTTTGACACCAGCCTGGTCAATATGGTGAAACCCCGTCTCTACTGAAAATACAAGTTAGCTGGGTGTGTTGGCGGGCACCTGTAGTCCCAGCTACTCGGGAGGCTGAGGCAGGAAAATCACTTGAACCTGGGAGGTGGAGGCTCCAGTGAGCCGAGATCGTGCCACTGCACTCCAGCCTGGGTGACAGAGCGAGACTCTGTCTCAAAAAAAAAAAAAAAAAAAAGAACTAGAGAAGCAAGAGCAAACCAACCCCAAAGCTAGCAGAAAAATAACCAAAAGCAGAGCTGAACTGAAGGAAATCAAGACACAAAAAGCCATTCAAAAGATCAGTGAATCCAGGAGTTGGTTGTTTTTGTTTTTTTTTTTTTGAAAAATTAATAAAATAGGCCACTAGCTAGACTAATAAAGATGAAAGAGAGAAGGTCCAAATAAACACAATTAATGCAGGGCACGGTGGCTCATGTCTGTAATCCCAGCACTTTGGGAGGCCAAGGCGGGTGGATCACTTGAGGTCAGGAGTTCAAGACCAGCCTGGCCAACATGGCAAAATCTTGTCTCTACTAAAAATACAAAAATTAGCCAGGGTTGCTGGTGGGTGCCTGCAATCCCAGCTACTTGAGATGCTGAGGCAAGAGAATCACCTGAATCCAGGAGGTGGAGGTTGCAGTGCGTCCAGATCGCGCCACTGCACTCTAACCTGGGCGACACAGCAAGACTCCATCTCAAAAATAAGTAAATATGGCTCATGCCTGTAATCCCAGCACTTTGGGAGGCTGAGGTGGGTGATCACTTGAGGTCAGGAGTTCAAGACCAGTCTGGCCAACATGGTAAAATCCCGTCTCTACTAAAAATACAAAAATTAGCCGGGCACGGTGACATATGAGCCTATAATCCCTGCTAAATGGTAGGCAGAGCCACGAGAATCTCTTGAACCTGAGAGGCAGAGGTTGCAGTGAGCCAAAATGGTGCCACTTCACTACAATTGGAACAACAGAACGACACTCCGTCTCAAAAAATAAATAAATAAATAAATAAACAAACAAACAAAAAAAAATAAACATAGAAATGACGAAGGGGATGTTACTAGTGACCCCACAGAAATAATTTTTTTATTTTTATTTTTATTTTAATCTTACTTTTTTTTTTGAAACAGAGTCTCGCTCTGTCACCCAGGCTGGAGTGCAGTGGCGCGATCTCGGCTCACTGCAAGCTCCGCCTCCCGGGTTCACGCCATTCTCCTGCCTCAGCCTCTCCGAGTAGCTGGGACTACAGGCGCCCGCCACCACGCCCGGCTAATTTTTTTTTTTTTTTGTATTTTTAGTAGAGACGGGGTTTCACCGTGGTCTCGATCTCCTGACCTCGTGATCTGCCCGCCTCGGCCTCCCAAAGTGCTGGGATTACAAGCGTGAGCCACCGCTCCCGGCCTTGACCCCACAGAAATAAAAATAACCATTGCAGGCTACTATGAACACCTCTATGCACACAAACTAGAAAATCTAGAAGCGGCCGGGCACAGTGGCTCATACCTGTAATCCTAGCACTTTGGGAGGCTGAGACCGGCAGATCACCTGAGGTCAGGAGTTCAAGAACAGCCTGGCCAACATGGTGAAATCCTATCTCTACTAAAAATACAAAAATTAGCCGGGCGTGGTAGCACATGCCTTTAATCCCAGGTACTTGGGAGGCTGAGTCAGGAGAATCACTTGAACTCAGGAGGCAGAGGCTGCAGTGAGCCGAGATTGCGCCACTGCACTCCACACTGGGTGACAGAGTGAGACTCCATCTCAAAAAAGAATAATAATAAAAACCTAGAAGAGATGGATACATTCCTGGACACATACACCTTCCCAAGACTGAAACAGGAAGAAATAGATTCCCTGAAGAGAACAATAATGAGCTCCAAAATGAAATCAGTAATAAATAGCCTACTAACAAAGAAAAGCCCAAGACCAGATGAAGTCACAGCCAAATTCCACCAGATGTACAAAGAAGGGATAGTACTATTTCTTCTGAAACTATTTCAAAAAATTGAGGCAGAGGGACTCCTCCCTAACTCATTCTGTGAGCCGGCACCATCCCGATACTAAAACCTGGCAGAGACACACCCAAAATAGAAAATTTCAAGCCGATATCCTTGATGAACATCGATGCAGAAATCCTCAACAAAATACTTGCAAAGTGAATCCAGCAGCACATCAAAAAGGTAATCCACCACGATCAAATAGGGTTTATTCCTGGGATGCAAAGTTGGTTTTACATTCACAAATCAATAAAAGTGATTCATCACATAAACAGAACTAAAGACAAAAACCACATGATTATCTCAATAGATGCAGAAAAGGCTTTCGATAAAATTCAACATCCCTTCGTATTAAAAACTCTCAGTAAACTAGATTTTGAAGGAACATACCTCAAAATAATAACAGCTATCTATGACAAACACACAGCCACCATCATACTGAATGGGCAAAAGCTGAAAGCATTCTCTTTGAAAACTGGCACAAGACCCGGGTGCCCTTTCTCACCACTCCTATTCAACACAGGGTTGGAAGTCCTGGTCGGAGCAGTCAGGCAAGAGAAAGAAATAAAGGGCAATCAAATAGGAAGACAGGAGGTCAGAATATCTCTCTTTGCAGAAGACATGATTCTATATGTAGAAAACCCTATAGTCCCTGTACAAAAGATTCTTTAGCTGATAAACTTCAGCAAAGTGTCAGGATACAAAATCAATGTACAAAAATCACTAGCATGCCTATACACCAACAACAGCCAAGCCAAGACACAAATCACGAACAAAATCCCATTCACAACTGCCACAAAAAGAATAAAATGCCACCAGGTGCAGTGGCTCATGCCTGTAATCCCAGCACTTTGGGAGGCCGAGGCAGGTGGATCACCTGAGGTTGGGAGTTCGAGACCAGCCTGACCAACATGGAGAAACCTCGTCTCTACTAAAAATACAAAAAAAAAAAAAAATTAATCGGGCATGGTGGCACATGCCTGTAATCCCAGCTACTTGGGAGGCTGAGGCAGGAAAATCGTTTGAACCTGGGATGGAGGTTGCAGTGAGCTGAGATTACGCCATTGCACTCCAGCCTGGGCAGCAACAGTGAAACTCAGCCTCAAAACAAAAAAAGAATAAAATGCCTATGAATACAGCTAACCAGAGAGGTGAGAGATCTCTACAATGATGATGACAAAACACTGCTCAAAGAAATCAGAGATGACACAAATGAATGGAAAAACATCCCATGTTCATGGATAGGAAAAAATCAGTATCATTAAAATAGCCATACAGCCCAAAGCAATTTACAGATTCAATGCTATTCCTATCAAACTACCAATAATATTCTTCACAGAACTAGAAAAAAAAGAACTATTTTAAAATTCATATGGGACCAAAAAACAGCCCGAATACCAAGGCAATCTTAAACAAAAAGAACAAAGCTGGAGGCTTCAAACTACCCAACTTCAAACTATACTACAGGGCTACAGTAACCAAAATAGCATGCTACTGGGTACAAAAACAGACCGATAGACCAATGGAACATAATAGGGAGCCCAGAAATAAGGTTGCACACTCACCTACAACCGTTTGATCTTTGACAAAGCTGAAAAAACAAGCAGTGGGAAAAGAACTCCCTATTCAATAAAAGGGGCTGGGATAACTGGCTAGCCATATGCAGAACATTGAAACTGGACCCTTTTCTTTTCTTTCTTCTTTTTTTTGAGACAGAGTCTCGCTTTGTTACCCAGGCTGGAGTGCAGTGGCACCATCTCGGCTCACTGCAAGCTCTGCCTCCCGGGTTCATGCCATTCTCCTGCCTCAGCCTCCTGAGTACAGGCGCCCGCCACCACGCCCGGCTAATTTTTTGTATTTTTAGTAGAGACAGCGTTTCAGCCTGTTAGCTAGGATGGTCTCGATCTCCTAACCTCGTGATCCGCCCGCTTCGGCCTCCCAAAGTGCTGGGATTACACGCGTGAGCCACTGCGCCCGGCCCCAAAACTGGACCCTTTTCTTACACCATATACAAAAACCAACTCAGGGCCGGGTGAGATGGCTCATGCCTGTAATCCCAGCACTTTGGGAGGCTGAGTCGGGTGGATCACCTGAGATCAGAAGTTCAAGACCAGCCTGACCAACATCGTGAAACCTCGTCTCTACTAAAAATACAAAAATGAGCCGGGTATGGTGGCACACACCTGTAATCCCAGCTACTCAGGAGGCTGAGGCAGGAGAATCACTTGAACATGGGAGGCGGAGGTTGCAGCGAGCCAAGATAGCGCCATTCCACTCCAGCAACAGCAACAAGAGCGAAACTCCATCTTAAAAAAAAAAAAAAAAATCAACTCAGGATAGATTAAAGACTTAATTGTAAAACCCAAAAGTATAACAATCCTGGATGACAACCTAGGCAATACCATTGGGGATGTAGAAACTGGCAAAGATTTTATGACAAAGACACTGAAAGCAATCACAACAAAAGCAAAAATTGACAAGATCCAATTAAACTAAAGAGCTTCTGCACAGCAAAAGAAACTATCAACAGAGTAAATGAACAACCTACAGAATGAGAGAAAATATTCGCAAGCTATGCCTCTGAAAAAAAGGTCTAATATCCAGCATGTATAAGGAACTTGAAGAAATTTTTTTTTTTTTTTTTTTTTTGAGACTGAGTTTTGAGACTGAGTGCTGGGCTGGAACTTGAACAAATTTACAAGGGAAAAAACCCAACCCCGTTAAAAAGTGGGCAAAGCACATGTGCAGTTTTCAAAAGAAGACAGAGATGTGGCCAACAAGTATATGAAAAATAGCTCAATATCACTGATCATTTGAGATATGCAAATCAAAACCACAATGAGATACTCCCTCATACTAGTCAGAATGGTTATTAATAAAAAGTCAAAGCCAGGTGCAGTGGCTCATGCCTGTTATCCCAGCACTTTGGGAGGCCGAGGCGGGTGGATCATCTGAAGTCAGAAGTTCCAGACCAGCCTGGCCAACATGTTGAAACCCCGTCTCTACTAAAAATACAAAAAGTAGCCAGGCGTGGTGGCCCATGCCTGTAATCCCAGCTACTCTGGGAGGCTGAAGCAGGATAATCGCTTGAACCCGGGAGGTGGAGGTTGCAGTGAACTGAGATCTCGCCATTGCACTCCAGCCTGGACAACGAGAGCAAAACTCTGTCTAAAAAAAAAAAAAAGGGACGGACGTGGTGGCTCACGCCTGTAATCCCAGCACTTTGGGAGGCCGACGCAGGCAAATCACGAGGTCAGGAGATCAAGACAATCCTGGCTAACGTGGTGAAACCCCGTCTCTACTAAAAATACAAAAAATTAGTTGGGCATCATGGCGGGTGCCTGTAGTTCCAACTACTGGGGAGGCTGAGGCAGAAGAATGACGTGAACCCAGGAGGCGGAGCTTGCAGTGAGCCTAGATGGCACCACTGCACTCCAGCCTGGGCGACAGAGCAAGACTCTGTCTTAAAATAAATAAATAAATAAATATCACAAGAGAAACACAGGCTCTCTGTAGTTAACTCAAACAATTCCTAATGAAGTGCTAAGTGAAAATTTCCTTTTGCTATTCAGTGAAATCCCTCACCCCTCCCAGAAGTCACAGCAGCTAGTCTGTGGTTCTGTGCCCTTGTCTAGGAAGGTGATAACTGAGGCTCGGCAAGGGGAAGTGAGCCGTCCGCAGTCACCCAGGTAGCAGATGGAAGAAATGGAACTTGCACTTGGATAGGATGAGTCCACCGTTGCAAGGTGCGTGTCTCCTCCATGCATTCAGCAGAACCATTAACAACACAACACATATAATGAGTGTGTCTGGCCCAGATTCAGCTCCTTAATGACAGGCCTCCCAGGCTGTGTGGGAAATCCCAACTGGATATTAATTTCACCACCATCAATGGACTTCATAATATTTTTGTTTTAAAAAATGATGACTGTGAGCAAAGAGATCAAGTACATTATTAGTTCCTGTGATCTCAACTCTCAGATGAATTCATGCAATTTAGTGCCTCCTAATGCAATCAAATAGAAATTCCTAAGCCAGCTGTGTCAGAAATAATAGATTTCTAAATGAACTTCACTGATACAAACACAATACTAGGGGCAGAACCTACTGGGGAAAGATGATATCTGATCATCTTTGGACTTTCCAGGCCTGGCAGTGGCTTGATCAAGGTAGGTGCTCAATATATTGACTGGACTGAATTAGTGTGCACAAAGGCTTCTAGTCCTGATGCCCTTAAAAAGAAAAGACAGGCTGGGCACGGTGGCTCACACCTGTAATCCCAGCACTTTGGGAGGCCGAGGCAGGCAGAGCACGAGGTCAGGAGATGGAGACAACCCTGGCTAACACGATGAAACCCGTCTCTACTAAAAAACAGAAAAAAATAGCCGGGTGTGGTGGCAGACGCCTGTAGTCCTAGCTACTCGGGAGGCTGAGGCAGGAGAATGGCATGAACCCAGGAGGCGGAGCTTGCAGTGAGCTGAGAGCGCACCACTGCACTCTAGCCTGGGCAACAGAGCGAGACTCCATCTCAAAAAAAAAAAAAAAAAAAAAAAGACAAGCCAAGCCAGGCACGGTGGCTTACACCTGTAATCCCAGCACTTTGGGAGGCCAAGGCTGGTAGATCACCTGAGGTCAGGAGTTGAGACCAGCCTGGCCAACATGAGGAAACCCCGTCTCTACTAAAATAATACAAAAAATTAGCTAGGCGTGGTGGCGGCTGCCTGTAATCCCAGCTACTCAGGAGGCTGAGGCAGGAGAATCGCTTGAACCCAGGAGGCAGAGGTTGGAGTGAGCCAAGATTGTGCCACTGCATTCCAACATGGGCAATAACAGCAAAACTCTGTCTCAAAAAAAAAAAAAAAGAAAGAAAGAAAAAGAAACGACAGCCCAGCCCAGTTTTTCTGGGGCTTCAGTGGAAGAGAGTGAAGCCCCTCCTCCATTTATGGAGATGCTTTTCAGGTTAGCAGCCATGAAACAAAATAATCATATCAGGAAAAGCCCTCATGTTGTGAAGTATCTGCCCAGTTCATAGCAATGCACATTTTCTTCTATCAAATTAAAAAAAAAATTGGTCTGGGCAGGATGGCTCACAACTGTAATGCCAGCACCTTGGTAGGCCGAGGCAGACGGATCACCTGTGGTCAGGAGTTCAAGACCAGCCTGGCCAACGTGGTGAAACCCCGTCTCTACACAAATACAAAAATCAGCTGGGCATGAGGGCGAGTGCCTGTAATCCAAGCTACTCAGGAGGCTGAGGTAGGAGACTCGCTTGAACCCGGGAGGTGGAGGTTGCAGTGAGCCAAGATTGCACCATTGCATTCCAGCCTGGGCGACAGAGCGAGACTGTCTAAGAAATAAAATAAAAAACAGGCCGGGCACGGTGGCTCACGCTTGTAATCCCAGCACTTTGGGAGGCTGAGGCGGGCAGATCACGAGGTCAGGAGATGGAGACCAAGGTGAAACCCCGTCTCTACTAAAAATACAAAAAAATTAGCCGGGCATGGTGGCGGGCGCCTGTAGTCCCAGCTACTCGGAGAGGCTGAGGCAGGAGAATGGCGTGACCCCGGGAGGCGGAGCTTGCAGTGAGCCGAGATCGCGCCACTGCACTCCAGCCTGGGTGCCTGGGCGACAGAGCGAGACTCCGTCTCAAAATAAATAAATAAATAAGATAACTGTTTTTCGTCCAGGCGCAGTGGCTCATGCCTGTAATCCCAGCACTTTGGGAGGCCAAGGCTGGTAGATCACCTGAGGTCAGGAGTTGAGACCAGCCTGGCCAACATGAGGAAACCCCGTCTCTACTAAAATAATACAAAAAATTAGCTAGGCGTGGTGGCGGCTGCCTGTAATCCCAGCTACTCAGGAGGCTGAGGCAGGAGAATCGCTTGAACCCAGGAGGCAGAGGTTGCAGTGAGCTGAGATCTCTCCATTGCACTCCAGCCTGGGCAACAAGAGTGAAACTCTGTCTCAAAAAAAAAAAGAAAAGAAACTGGGGAGCTAGAGAGCAGGCATCTTCTGGCCCCCCTGCATCTGTACCAGAGAAACAGAGCATCTGATCACTGCATCCTCAGAAAAGCATGTCAGAGGCTGGGTGCGGTGGCTAATGCCTGTAATCCCAGCATTTTGGGAAGCTGAGGTGAGTGGATCACTTGAGGCCAAGAGTTCAAGACCAGCCTGGCCAACATGGTAAAACCCTGTCTCTACTAGAAATACAAAAATTAGCCAGGCATGGTGGTGCATGCCTGTAATTCCAGCTACTTGGGAGGCTCAGACAGGAGAATCGCTTGAACCTGGGAGGTGGAGTTTGCAGTGAGCTGAGATCGCGCCACTGTGCTCCAGCCTGGGCAACAGAGCAAGACTCTGTCTTGAAAAAAAAAAAAAAAGAAAGAAAAACAGAGACAAATGATGGAGAGAAAGGACTTCCTTGGTTTCAAAGTGCTCATCTCCCTCCTTGCAGGCTTGCTGCCATTCCTGCTTATAGGTTCCAGGAGACACCTCTGTGTCTTTCAAACGAAGTTCTTTTTTACTTATGGAGGCACTTGAGTTGACTTTGTTACATGCAACCAAAAGAGTTTAACTGCTTCCCGGGGTTCCTGACTCCTTCCCACGTATCCGTCCAGGCCCCGCTGAGGCCCTGTTACTTTTGGGCCCTGTAGACGTGACAGTGCCTTTCTGGTAAATTCATTTTCTGTTCACTTAAGCTAATTTGAATAGGTCCTTGCTGTTTGTTTCCAAAAGAGCTTTGACTAAAACAACACATCTGCACCCGTGAAGGCATGAACATATGCCTGTATATATGTGGAATTCAACATTGTCACCAAGAATGCCAGCCTCATTCAAGATACTGCTGTGTCTTTATTTCCACTTACAGCCTCTCTGGCCCCTTGCACAATATTTAGATACCACATGTTCACGGCTAGGAGAACAAAGGAAGTGACTGGGGGATTTCCCCTAAGGAAGCAGAGGACAGTATTTGGGGAGATATGGGTTTCAGAGTCATGACTCTACACCTTAGCTTCAGACTTTGGACAAATCCTACACCTTCCTTTAACCTCAGTCTGCACATCTCTAAAATAGAAATAATAGGGCTAGGCTTAGTGGCTCATGCCTGTAATCCCAGCAACTCTGGAGGGTGAGGCAGGATGATTGCTTCGGTCCAGGTGTTCACGACCAGCCTGGGCAACATAGTGAAACCCCGTCTCTACTAAAAATATAAAAAAATTAGCTGGCTGTGGTGGTGTGTGCCTGTGGTCCCAGCTACTCAGGAGGCTAAGGTGGGACAATCACTTGAGTGCAAGGTGGGACAGAAGTTGCAGTTAGCCGAGATCACGCCACTACACTTCAGCCTAGGCAAAAGAGCGACACCCTCTCTTTCAAAACAAACAAACAACAAAAAAACAGTAAAGAACTATCATTTTTATTTATTTATTAAAACTTTTTTTTCTTTTTCTTTTTTTTTTAGGAGTCTCACTCTTTCACCCAGGCTGGAGTGCAGTGGCGCCATCTCGGCTCACTGCAGGCTCCGCCCCGTGGGGTTCACACCATTCTCCTGCCTCAGCCTCCCGCATGGCTGGGACTACAGGCGCCCGCCACCTCGCCTGGCTAATTTTTTGTATTTTTAGTAGAGACGGGGTTTCACCGTGTTAGCCAGGATAGTCTTGATCTCCTGACCTCGTGATCCGCCCGCCTCGGCCTCCCAAAGTGCTGGGATTACAGGGGTGAGCCACCGCGCCCGGCCAAAACTTTTTTTTTTTCCTTAGACGGAGTCTCACTTTGTCACCCAGGCTGGACTGCAGTGGTGTGATTTCAGCTCACCACAACCTCCGCCTTCCAGGTTCAAGTGATTCTCCTGCCTCAGTCTCCCAAGTAGCTGGGATTACAGGTATGCACCAGCACTCCCAGCTAATTTTTGTATTTTTAGTAGAGACGAGGTTTCACCATGTTGGCCAGGCTGGTCTCAAACTCCTGACCTCAAGTGATCCACCCAGCTCGGCCTCCCAAAATGCTGGGATTAAAGGTGTGAGCCTCTGCCCTCAGCCAAGAATTGTCATTTTTAAAGACTACAAGGTAAACCCATGGTTAGGTAGAAAAACCTGGAAATAGGCCGGGCGTGGTGGCTCATGCCTGTAATTCCAGCACTTTGGGAAGCCAAGGCTAGTGGATCACCTGAGGTCAGGAGTTCAAGACCAGCCTGGCCAACCTGGTGAAACCCTGACTCTTCTAAAAATACAAAAATTAGCTGGGCGTGGTGGCGGGCTCCTGTAATCCTAGCTACTTGGGAGCCCGAGGCAGGAGAATCACCTGAACCCGGGAGGCGGAGGTTGCAGTGAGCCAAGATCGTGCCATTGCACTCCAGCCTGGGCGACAGAGTGAGACTCCATCTCAAAAAAAAAAAAGAAAGAAAAAAGAAAGATAAAATCTGGAAATAAAGAAAAACATGGGCCAGGCATGGTGGCTCATGCCTGTAATCCTGGAACTTTGGGAGGTCGAGGGAGACAGATTGCCTGAGCTCGGGAGTTTGAGACCAGCCTGGGCAACATGGTGAAACCTGTCTCTACTAAAGTATAAAAAATTAGCCGGGCGTGGTGGTGGGCGTCTGTAGACCCAGCTACTCGGGAGGCTGAGGCAGGAGACTAGCTTGAATCTGGGATGTGGGGGTTGCAGTGAGCCAAGACTGCTCCACTACATTCCAGCCTGGGCGACAGAGTGAGACTCTATCTCAAAAAAAAAAAAAAAAAAAGGGAAAACAATTAACCTGTGATTCGGTCCCGCAAGTGAACAACTGATAAGATTTTGTTACATATCTTCAAATAGTTTTTCTATGCCTGTCTTATTTTATCCAGGCAAAACTGAGATCCTATTATTTGTATGGAGTGGTAGCTCACTCTTTTATTTATTTGTTTTATTTTTTGAGATGGAGTTTCGCTCTTGTTGCCCAGGCTGGAGTGCAACAGCACGATCTCGGCTCACCGCAACCTCTGCCTCCCAGGTTCAAGCGATTCTCCTGCCTCAGCCTCCCAAGTAGCTGGGATTACAGGCATGTGCCACCACACCTGGCTAATTTTTTGTATTTTTAGTAGAATCAGGGTTTCTCCACGTTGGTCAGGCTGGTCTTGAACCCCCGACCTCAGGTGATGCGCCTGCCTCGGCTTCCCAAAGTGCTGGGATTACAGGCATGAGCCACTGCACCTGGCCTGGTAGCTCACTCTTTTAATTCAACAATTTGAAGGGCCGGGCGCGGTGACTCATGCCTGTAATCCCAGCACTTTGGGAGGCCGAGGCGGGCGGATCATGAGGTCAGGAGATTGAGACCATCCTGGCTAACACGGTGAAACCCCGTCTCTACTAAAAATACAAAAGATTAGCCGGGCGAGGTGGCAGGTGCCTGTAGTCCCAGCTACTCAGGAGGCTGAGGCAGGAGAATGGCGTGAACCCCGTGGGGCAGAGCCTGTAGTGAGCCGAGATCGCGCCACTGCACTCCAACCTGGGCTACAGCGAGACTCCGTCTCAAACAAAAAAACAAAACAATTTGTGAATCTCCTTTCTTCCTTCCTTCCTTTCTCTCTCTCTCTCACTTTCTCTCTTCCTCCCTCCCCAGCTCCCTCCCTTCCCTCCCCTTCTCCCCTCCCTCCCTCCCTTCTTCTTTCCTTCTTTTTTTTTTTTTTTTTTTTGACAGGGTCTCACTCTCTTGCCCAGGCTGCAATGCAGTGGCATGATCCTGGGCTCAAGGGATCCTCCCAACTGAGCCTTCCAAGTAGCTGCTCCTACAGACAAGAATCAAGGGAGGATTGCTTTGAGCACAGGAGGTGGAAGCTGCAGCGAGCCATGATCACACCACTCACTCCAACCTGGGTGACAGAGTGAGACCCTATCACAAGAAAAAAAAGAAAAAGAAAATAAATACCTCACACCGTTTGAATTTGGAATGTGGGAAGTTATTATCTAGTCAAAGCAATAGATGAATGAAAGGCTTCAGAGAGGAGCTGAAATCGGAGCCCACTGTTGAAAAAATAAGCAGAACTTTTTTTTTTTTTTTTTTTTTTTGGTAGAGAGAAAAAAGCCTTGTTATGTTGCCCAGCCTGATCAGGAACTCCTGGCCTCAAGGGTTCCCTGGTCAGCCTCCCAAAACACCGGGATTACAGACCTGAGCCACCATACCCAGCCAAGATTTATTTATTTAATTTTTTTTTGAGACGGAGTCTCGCTCTGTCGCCCAGAGTGGAGTGCAGTGGCGCGATCTTGGCTCACTGCAAGCTCCGCCTCCTGGGTTCACGCCATTCTCCTGCCTCAGCCTCCCCTGTAGCTGGGACTACAAGCGCCTGCCACCACGCCCGGCTAATTTTTTGTATTTTTAGTAGAGACGGGGTTTCACCATGTTAGCCAGGATGGTCTCGATCTCCTGACCTCGTGATCTGCCTGCCTCGGCCTCCCAAAGTGCTGGGATTACAGGCGTGAGCCACCGCACCCGGCCTTTTTTATTTTTTGGAAGAGAAATATGTAGGGATAGGGCATTGCCCCAGGTGTAGCAGCAAGAATTACAAAATAGATTTATTTATCTTGAAAAAGGCCCAAAGTCAGGAGCTGGCAATTGACAAAGCTGGGATTTGAACCCAGGCCTGTCCAGCTCCTAGGGGCTCACAGTAACCACTGGCCGTTTTGCAGGAATCTGGGTTCTCTAGGACTTGGGGCAGGCCACTTTCTCCTCTGGGTCTGTAAAATGGAGAAATTGAACTAGATGATACTTAAGCCTCTGATATTTAAGTCCATGATTACTTGCTGTGAATCCAAGTTCTGACTCACTGCAATTTATTTGTCAGCCACCTGGGTCTGCTGGATTGGATGAGCCTGCCAAGGGTGGGGGACTCTGCTGAGGTTTCTAGGAATTGCTAAGAGAACTCTGAGTTTCTGGAGGCTATAGGCAACTTGTGCTGAGGCCCAGGCCCCATCTCAGAGCACTCTTCTCATGGAGGTATGGCCTGCAGCCTCAAACCATTTGACCCTGCTGCCCAAGGTCATATATTATATCCCATCAGCAGAGAAGGGCCCACTTGGGAATACTGGGAGCAATTTCCAGGCACATAAAATGGCAAACGGCTAGTCAGAGGACTCCTCCGAGTACAGCCCATTCCAGGGGTGATAAACGGGACTGGCAGCCCACTCTGGCCCACTGGCCTGCTCCCCTTGACCAGCATAATGTTTATGGGAAATTTTAGACTAGTTGCCAAACATTTAAAAATGGATTTCCAGATTCTTGTGAAAAACCAGAAAACCTGATGGCACTAGGCCCACATTCCTGTGACTGGCTTGTCAAAAGAAAATACAGGCCGGGCGCGGTGGCTCACGCTTGTAATCCCAGCACTTTGGGAGGCCGAGTTCAAGACCAGCCTGACCAACGTGGAGAAACCCTGTCTCTACCAAAAATACAAAAATTAGGCGGGCATGGTGGCGGGTGCCTATAATCCCAGCTACTTGAGAGGCTGAGGCAGGAGAATCGCTTGAACCCAGGAGGTGGAGGTTGCAGTGAGCCGAGATCACGCCACTGCACTCCAGCCTGGGCGACAAGAGCAAAACTCCATCTCAAAAAGAAAAAAGAAAGAAAAGTCAAGCTGGGTACTATGTCAGGCAAACCTACTTCCAACTTTATTCCTAAATAAGATAGCTACAAAGATACAAAAAAGCTACATACCTCCGGCACAATTTGCCCATAAGGAAATTTCTTGTGAGCCTCAAGATCTTTACCTCCTGACTTTGGGCCTTTTTCAAGATAAATAAATCTGTTCTGTAATTCTTGTTGCTACACCTGGGGCATTTCCCTTTCCCTACATCTTTGTTTTTTTTTTTTTTTTTTTTGAGATGGTGTCTTGCTCTCTCACCCAGGCTGGAGTGCAGTGGCGTGATCTCAGCTCATCACCAGCTCCGCCTCCCGGGTTCACGCCATTCTCCTGCCTCAGCCTCCCCAGTAGCTGGGACTACAGGCGCCCGTCACCAGGCCCGGCTAATTTTTTCTGTTTTTTAGTAGAGATGGGGTTTCACCGTGTTAGCCAGGATGGTCTCGGTCTCCTGACCTCGTGATCTGTCCACCTCGGCCTCCCAAAGTGCTGGGATTACAGGCGTGAGCCACTGTGCCTGGCCCCTTTCCCTATATCTTTAGTTCAACAGAACTAAATCAGTTCTGTTGAATTTCACCTGGCAATGTAAAGGATGGCTTATCTTCACAGGTGCCAGACAGAAAGTCATCCCTTTGCTCACCTGAGACAAATGCATATCTGATTGCTTCCTCTGCTCTATTGTTTATGTAAAAATGCAGATTCACTGAGCCAAACTAAATTGTGGATTCAGGGAAAAGCTGATCAAGGACTCAAAATAATGCAATCCTTTGGAGCCGGGCATGGTGGCTCACACCTGTAATCCCAGCACTTTGGGAGGCCACTGCAGGCAGATCACCTGAGGTCAGGAGTTCAAAACCAGCCTGCCCAACATGGAGTAAACCCCTCTCTACTAAAAATACAAAAAATTAGCCGGGTGTGGTGGCACGTGCCTGTAGTCCCAGCTACTTGGGAGGTTGAGGCAGTGGGATCACTTGAACCCAGGAGGCAGAGGTGGCAGTGAGCGGAGATTGAGCCACTGCACTCCAGCCTGGGTGACAGAGTGAGACTCTGTCTCAAAAAACAAACAAAAAAAAATAGAATGCAACCCTTTGTTTCTCTTATCTACCTATGACCTGGAAGCCCCTCCTTCCAGTTGTCCTGCCTTTCCAGAATGAACCGATGTACATATACACATACTGATTGATGTCTCATCTCTCCCTAAAATGCATAAAAGCAAACTGCGCCCCAACCACCTTGGGCACGTGTCTTCAGGACCTCCTGAGGCTGTGTCATGGGCACGTCCTTAACCTTGG
The DNA here is from genome assembly GCF_006542625.1 of Nomascus leucogenys. Classification (NCBI taxonomy): domain Eukaryota; kingdom Metazoa; phylum Chordata; class Mammalia; order Primates; family Hylobatidae; genus Nomascus; species Nomascus leucogenys. The sequence continues at coordinate 58,600,809 of NC_044387.1, read as the reverse complement.
CAAAATGAACTTTCTAAATTGATTGAGCTCTAAATCAGATACTTCTGGGTTCACAGGCTGGACTCTGGCTGCCCCCCTTTTTTGTAGAGACAAGGGGTTCACTATGTTTTCCAGGCTGGTCTCAAACTCCTGGGCTCCCTCCTGGGCCTCCTACAGTGCTGTGACTACAGGCCTGAGCTGCTGTGTCCAGCCTGTTTTCCCCTTTGCTGTGGTGCCTTCTTCAGCCCTGTAGTTCCCACTTGTGCCACACATCTCACCAAGTTACCCTGGCCCTTAGAAACATCTGAGTTTAAGACTCCTGATTTAGATCAATTCCCTTGTTTTACAGATGAGGAAACTGAATCATGGAGAAAGGAGGGGACTTAACTAGGGTCACAAAGACTGAAGAATTGCTGGGCATGATGGCTCACGCCTGTAATTACCGCATTTTGGGAGGCTGAGGCGGGAGGATTGTTTGAGACTAGGAGTTCAAGACCAACCTGAGCAATATGGTGAGACCCTCTCTCTACAAAAAAATAAAATAAAAAATAAAAAATATAGTCAGGCATGGTGGCCCATGCCTGTAATCCCAGCACTTTGGGAGGCTGAGGCGAGTGGATCACTTGAGACCAGGAGTTTCAGACCAACCTGGCCAACATGGCGAAACCCCATCTCCACTAAAAATACAAAAATTAGCCAGGCATGGTGGTGTATGCCTGTAGTCCCAGCTACTTGGGAGGCTGAGGCATGGGAATCACTTGAGCCCAGGAGGTTGAGTCTCCAGCAAGCTGAGATTGCACCATTGCACTCCAGCCTGGGCAACAGACCGAGACTCCGTCTCAAAAAAAAAAAAAAAAAAATCAGTGGTTAAAGGGTACAAAAAAATAGGATGAATAAGATCTATTTGATAACATAATAGGGTGACTATAGTCAATAATAACTTAATTGTACTTTTAAAAATAAAGAGTGTAACTCGATTGTTTGTATCTCAAAGGATAAATGCTTGAGGGGATGAATACCCCATTCTCCATGATGTGCTTATTTCACATTGGATGCCTGTATCAAAACATCTCATGTACCTGTAAATATATGTACCTACTATGTACCACAATAATTAAAAAAATAAATAATTATTTGAGCTGGTAAGAATGGTAAGAGCCTAACAAAACAAAAACTGAAGACTCCAGCTGTGTCCCAAGTCCCAGTCCTGCAGTTTTGTTTTGTTTTCGTTTTTTTTTTTTTTTCTGACACGGAGTCTTATTCCCAGGCTGGAGTACAGTGGCTCCATCTCACCTCACTGAAACTTCCACCTCCCAGATCCAAACAATTCTCCTGCCTCAGACTCCTAAGTAGCTGGGATTATAGGCACATGCCACCACGCTCAGCTAATTTTTGTATTTTTAGTAGAGACGGGTTTTCACCATGTTGGCCAGGCTGGTGTCGAACTCCTGGCCTCAAGTGATCCACCCTCCTCGGCATCCCAAAGTGCTGGGATTACACACATGAGCCACCGCGCCTGGCCAGCCCTGCATTTCTTTTAGAGCACATGCCAGGAACCACAAAACTAGGAATCCTTGTTCCTGATATGAAGGTAGAGAGCCTACTGTATGCGAAGTGCCTCACATAGAATAATATGTACCTCATATAGCACTTCCGATTGGGCTGGTGCCTCTAGAATCTTTTGTAACCTATCACTTCCTCCCCACCCTCACCCCAAGGGATTGTAACGCACACACAGGTTTGGGAATCACCTGGCATTGAATATATTACATTCTCACCTAGAAAGATCCAGCTGTCAGAAAAGAAATATCCCAGGGCCTTTCTTCTTCACCAGTCAGAATTTTATTGTGGCATCCTGTACGAAGCCTGCCCCCATGCCCCAGGCTAGGTCCTATCATATTTAATATGACTTCTGTAATTCCTGTGCTTCCTTCATCACAGCATTTAACACTGAATTGCAAACAACAACAACAAATAGCTGTCACTGATTAAGCATTTACGATGTGCATAATAATATTCTCATTCATTTCTATAAGAACCCCTTAGGCACCAGGCTTGGTGGCTGGCTGACTCCTGTAATCCTAACATTTTGAGAAGCCTAGGCAGGAGGATCATTTGAGTCTAGGAATTTGAAACCAGCATGAGCAACGTAGTGAAACTCCATCTCTACAAAAAAAAAAAAAAAAAAAAAATTTGCTGGGTGTGGAGCCACATGCATATGGTCCCAGCTACTTGGGAGGCTCGGCAGGAGGATTGCTTGAGCCGAGGAGGATGAGGCTGCAGTGAGCTGTGATCATGCCATCGCACTGCAGCCTGGGTGACAGAGTGAGACCCTCCCTCAAATAAAGAACCTCTTAGGTTATGGGCTGTTAAGTAAATTTGCCCCAAATTACAAAGCTAGAAGTGGGTTCAGACCCAAGCTCCACCTCAGTTGACAGAATTTGATTTTCAGGCCAGACTCGGTGGCTCATGCCTGTAATTTCCCACACTTTGGGAGGCTGAGGTGTGCAGATCACTTGAGGTTAGGAGTTCAAGACCAGCCTGGACAACATGGCAAAACCACATGTCTACTAAAAATGGAAGACTTAGCCAGGAATGGTGCTGCATGCCTGTAATCCCAGCAACTTGAACCCAGGAGGCAGAGGTTGCAGTGAGCTGAGATCACTCCATAGCACTCCAGCCTGGGCGACAGGCTGAGATGACTCTGTCTCAAAAAAAAAAAAAAAAAAAAAAGAGAAAAGAAAAAAGAAAGAAAGAAAAAGAAAAGAAATTTATTTTCAGAGACAAGTGAGGCCCCAAACCCTGAGGATGCAGGCTGACTCTATCACCTTGACTCTCCAGGTTCTTCACATGAATCTTGCAAAGTCAGGTCTGCACAGGAAGGAGCTGGGGAGTCAACCTAGGAGGGAATCTCAAGGGGCTTGGAAGTGTTTTTGTGAATGTGGACTGTGGACTGCAACCTTCTGCTTGTATCTCTACCTACCCCTCACTCTAGCCTGGACCTGAGACAGATGACAATAAAACACTCCAAATTCCTGAGCTGGAATGGACCTGAGGCTCATTTAGCTAATAATTCTTTTTTTTTTTTCACTCTGTCACCCAGGCTGGAGTGCAGTGCAGTGATTCAAACACAGCGCACTGCAGCCTCAACCTCCTGGGCTGAAGCCATTCTCCTGGCTCAGCCTTTCGAGTAGCCGGGACCACAAGCTCATGCCTCCTTGCCTGGCTAATTAACAAAAAAATTTTTTTGTAGACACATGGTCTTGCCATATTGCTCAGGCTGATCTTGAACTCCTGGGCTCAAGCAATCCTCTTGTCTTAGCCTCCCAAAATGCTGGGATTACAGGTGTGAGCCACCACACTCGGCTATGATTCTTCTTTTTATTTATTTATTTTTATTTTTTTGAGATGGAGTCTGTTGCCCAGACTGGAGTGCAATGGCACGATCTTGGCACCCTGCAAGCTCCGCCTCCTGGGTTCATGCCATTCTCCTGCCTCAGCCTCCCAAGCAGCTGGGACTACAGGTGCCCGCCACCACACCTGGCTAATTTTTTGTGTTTTTAGTAGAGATGGGGTTTCACCGTGTTAGCCAGGACGGTCTCAATCTCCTGACCTTGTGATCCGCCCACCTCAGCCTCCCAAAGTGCTGGGATTACAGGCATGAGCCACCGTGCCCGGCCCCGATTCTTCTTTTTATTTATTTATTTGAAACAGTGTGTTCGTCTGTCACCCAGGCTGGAGTGCAGTGGCGCAATCTTAGCTCACTGCAACCTCTGCCTCCCGGGTTCAAGCAATTCTCGTGCCTTAGCCTCCCGAGTAGCTGGGACTACAGGCATGCACCATCACACCCAGCTAATTTTTTTTTTTTTTTAAGTACAGGCTGGGTTTTGTCATGTTGGCCAGGCTGGTCTCGAACTCTTGGCCTTAAGTGGTCTGCCCGCCTCGGCCTCCCAAAGTGTTGGGATTACAGGCTTACGTAAGCCGCCATGGCCAGCTCATAATTCTTATTTTAAATCTAAATTTTGAACTTCGGAATACTGTTGTTTTAAGCTCCTTTCCCCCGCCAATCTACTTACCTCCCACCTCCAGTAGAAAACGCCTCATAAAAGCACTACTCGTCGTCCCACAAGCTGTCTTTCTCCATTTCTAGTCCAGCATATGAAATCAGATTATCATATTAAAGCTTCTGGTATGTATGATGTGCAAAGACGTTCTTCTCAGTGCTGTCTATATTAGCAAACAAAATGAAAAAGGACACAATCTAAATGTTCCACAGGAGAAACTGTCAGAGAATCAAGATCAAGATACAACCAATCATCCAGTCGGGAAGCTTTGCAGCCCGTGAAAATAAGATTTCTTTAATATTTACTTATTTTATTTTTAATTTTTATGTAATGACTTGAAAGGTACTCATGGTATTATGGGTTCTTTATTGCTTTTCTTTTCTTTCTTTTTTTTTTTTTTTTTGAGGCAGAGTCTTGCTCTGTTGCCCAGGCTAGAGTGCAGTGGTGCGATCTCGGCTCACTGCAACCTCCACCACTGGATTCAAGTGATTCTCTTTGCCTCAGCCTTCTGAGTAGCTGGTATTACAGGTGTGCATCACCACACCTGGCTAATTTTTGTATTTTTAGTAGAGACGGGGTTTCACCATGTTGATCAAGCTGGTCTTGAACTCCTGACCTCATGATCTACACGCCTCAGCCTCCCAAAGTGCTGGGATCATAGGTGTGAGCCACCACGCCTGGCTTCTCTATTGCTTTTCAAATGACAAAAGTAACTAGTTGCATTGTAAAAATAAAACACTATATAAGGGTTTTTGTTTTTGAGACAGAGATTCACTCTTGTTGCCCAGGCTGGAGTGCAATGGCACGATCTCGGCTCACCGCAATCTCTGCCTCTCAGGTTCAAGCGATTCTTCTGCCTCAGCCTCCCAGGTAGCTGGGTTTACAGGCATGTGCCACCATGCCTGGCTGATTTTTGTATTTTTAGTAGAGACAGGGTTTCACTATGTTGGTCAGGCTTGTCTTGAACTCCTGACCTCAGGTGGTCCACCCACGTTGGCCTCCAGAAGTGCTGGGATTACAGGCGTGAGCCATCGTGCCTGGCCCCTCTATTGCTTTTCAAATGACAAAAGTAATCATTTGCGTTGTAAAAATAAAACACTATAAAAGTGTTTAAGATAAAAAGTGAAAGTGGCCCAAAAACACACTTACCTACAGTCCCAGTGTTAACCTGCAACATATTCATAATATACTGCTTCATTTAAGAAGCAGGAGACGGGCCGGGTGTGGTGGCTCAAGCCTGTAATCCCAGCACTTTGGGAGGCTGAGGCAGGTGGATCACAAGGTCAGGAGATCGAGACCATCCTGGCTAACACGGTGAAACCCTGTCTCTACTAAAAGTACAAAAAATTAGCCGGGCGTGTTGGCAGGCACCTGTAGTCCCAGCTACTCGGGAGGCTGAGGCAGGAGAATGGCGTGAACCCGGGAGGCGGACTTGCAGTGAGGTGAACCCGGGAGGCGGAGCTTGCAATGAGCCGAGATCGCGCCACTGCACTCCAGCCTGGGGGACAGAGAAAGACTCTGTCTCAAAAAAAAAAAAAAAAAAAAAAAAAAAAAAAAAAGAAGCAGGAGAGGGCAGGTGTGGCGGTGGGTGCCTGTAATCCCAGCTACTCACTTGGCTGAGGCAGGAGAATTGTTCAAGCCCACAAGTTCAGGCTGCAATGAGTTATGAACTCATCACTGCACTCTACCCTGGGCGATAAAGTGAGACACTCATTTCTTAATGTAAAAAAAAAGCATATATTCATTAGTAGTATTTTTAACAACAGTGCATTGAAACTGAAAAAAAAAAAGTCTAGATTAAAATATACCAACATTTGGCCAGGCGCAGTGGCTCACGCCTGTAATCCCAGCACTTTGGGAAGCTGAGGCAGGTGGATCACCTGAGGTCAGGAGTTCAAGACCAGCCTGACCAACATGGTGAAACCTCATCTCTACTAAAAATACAAAAATTAGCTGGGCATGGTGGCGGGCGGGAGGATGAGGCAGGAGAATCACTTGGACCTGGGAGGTAGAGTTTGCAGTGAGCCGAGATGGCACCGTTGCACTCACTCCAGCCTGGGTGACAAGAACAAAACTCCATGGAAACAAAAAAACAGAGAGAGAGAGAAGAAGGAGGAGGAGGAGGAGGAGAAGAAGGAGGAGGAGGAGGAAAAAAGAAAGAAAAAGAAAGAAAGAAAGAAAAGAAAAGAAAGAAAAGAAAAGAAAAGAAAGAATATACCAACATTTTAGTACTTCTATTTAAGTGGTGAGACACTATGGATAATTTATTATCTTTTCCTCTGCTTTGCCTCATTTTCCAAATTATATTTGATGGACAAAATAAACATTCAAAAGAAAAATAAGGCTGGGCACAGTGGCTCACGTTTGCAATCCCAGCACATTGGCAGGCCAAGGCGGGCAGATGGCTTGAGCCCAGGAGTTTGAGACCAGCTTGAGTAACGTAATGAAATCTTTGTCTCTACAAAAAATACACAAATTGGCCAGATGTGGTGGCATGTATCTGTAGTCCCAGCTACTCAGGAGGCTGAGATGGGAGGATCACTTGAGCCTGAGAGGTTGAGGTTACAGTGAGCTGTGATCATGCCACTGCACTTCAGCTTGGGCAACAGAGCCAGACCCTGTTCAAACAAACAAACAAACAAATAAATAAATAAGATGAATAGAATCTCTTTCCTTTCCCTTCTTTTTTTTTTTTTTTTTTTTTGGAGACGGAGTCTCACTCTGTCGCCCAGGCTGGAGCACAGTGGCGCAATCTCGGCCCACTGCAAGCTCCGCCTCCCGGGTTCACGCCATTCTCCTGCCTCAGCCTCCCGAGTAGCTGGGACTACAGGCGCCTGCCACTATGCCCGGCTAATTTTTTGTATTTTTAGTAGAGACGGGGTTTCACAGTAGTCTCGATCTCCTGACCTCGTGATCCGCCCACCTTGGCCTCCCAAAGTGCTGGGATTACAGGCGTGAGCCACCGCGCCTGGTCACCCTTTCTTTTTTTTAACTTAACTCAAGGACCAGTGCTAGCTCAAGATCTGTTTGTGTGGAAAGCCATAATAATGACAGCTACCTTTTTGGTATTTATTTATTTATTTTTTTAGACAGATCTTGTTGCCCAGGCTGGAGTGCAATGGCATGATCTCAGCTCACTGCAACCTCTGCCTCCTGGGTTCAAGCAATTCTCCTGCTTCAGCCTCCTGAGTAGCTGGGATGACAAGCACCTGCCACCATGCTTGGCTAATTTTTGTATTTTTAGTAGAGACGGGGTTTCACCATGTTAGCGAGGCTGCTCTCGAACTCTTGACTTCAGGTGATCTGCCCGCCTCAGCCTCCTAAAGTTCTAGGATTATAGGTGTGAGCCACCACGCCCGGCTGAGAGCTACTTTTTTTTTTGAGATGGAGTTTTGCTCTTGTTGCCCAGGCTGGAGTGCAATGGTGTGATCTTGGCTCACCACAACCTCTGCCTCCCGGATTCAAGTGATTCTCCTGCCTCAGCCCCTGAGTAGCTGGGATTACAGGCATGCACCACCACACCCGATTAATTTATTTATATATATATATATATATATATATATATTTTTTTTTTTTTTTTTTTTTTTTTGAGAGGGAGTCTCGCTCTTTCACCCAGGCTGGAGTGCAGTGGCGCCATCTCGGCTCACTGCAGGCTCCGTCCCCCGGGGTTCACACCATTCTCCTGCCTCAGCCTCCCGCGTAGCTGGGACTACAGGCGCCTGCCACCACGCCCAGCTAATTTTTTTTTTTTGTATTTTTAGTAGAGACGGGGTTTCACCGTGTTAGCCAGGATGGTCTTGATCTCCTGACCTCGTGATCCGCCCGCCTCGGCCTCCCAAAGTGCTGGGATTACAGGCGTGAGCCACCGTGCCCGGCCTAATTTTTATATTTTTATATATATATATTTTTTGATACCTAGTCTCGTCGCTCTGTTGCCCAGGCTGGAGTGCAATGGCGCGATCTCGGCTCACCGCAACCTCTCCTTCCCGGGTTCATGCGATTCTCCTCCCTCAGCCTTCCCGAGAGGCTGGGATTACAGGTCTGTGCCACCACGCCTGGCTAATTTTGTATTTTTAGTAGAGACGGGGTTTCTCCATGTTGGTCAGGCTGGTCTTGAACTCCTGACCTCAGGTGATCTGCCCACCTCGGCCTCCCAAAGTGCTGGGATTACAGGCGTCAGCCACTGTGCCCAGCGAGAGCTACCTTTTTTTTTTTTGAGACGGAGTCTCGCTCTGTCGTCCAGGCTGGCGTGCAGTGGCGCAGTCTCGGCTCACTGCAAGCGCTGCCTCCCGGGTTCATGCCATTCTCCTGCCTCAGCCTCCTGAGTAGCTGGGATTATAGGCACATGCCACCACGCCCAGCTAATTTTTTGTATTTTTAGTAGAGACAGGGTTTCATCATATTGGCCAGGACGGTCTCTGACCTCAGGTGATCCAACCGCCTCAGCCTCCCAAAGTGCAGGGATTACAGGTGTGAGCCACCGTGCCTGGCCAAATTTGTTATTATTACTAATGTCCTGTCCCTGCCCTTGGGGAACCGCAAAACGTGTTGGGAAAAAGAATACTTTTTTGCCAGATGTGGTGGCTCAAGCACTTTGGGAGGCCGAGGCAGGTGGATCACTTGAGGTCAGGAGTTTGAGGCCAGCCTGACCGACAAAGTGAAATCCTGTCTCTACTAAAAAATACAAAATTAGCTGGGCTTGGTGGTGTATGCCTGTAATCCCAGCTACTTGGGAGGCTGAGGCAGGAGAATCGCTTGAATCTGGGCGGCAGAGGTCGCAGTGAGCCGAGATTGTGCCACTGCACTCCAGCCTGGGCAATAAGAGCAAAACTCCGTCTCAAAAAACAAAAAACAAATGAACAAACAAAAAAACTTAATGAGATAATTTCATAAAGCAGCATGTAAAATAAGATCCAATAATTTTTTTTTTTTTTTTTTGAGATGGAATCTCACTCTGTCGACCAGGCTGGAGTGCAGTGGCGCGATCTTGGCTCACTGCAAGCTCTGCCTCCCAGGTTCACGCCATTCTCCTGCCTCATCCTCCTGAGTAACCAGGACTACAGACACCCACCACCACGCCCGGCTAATTTTTTTTTTATTTTTTATTTTTAGTAGAGACAGGGTTTCACTGTGTTAGGATGGTCTCGATGTCCTGACCTCGTGATCCGCCTGCCTCGGCCTCCCAAAGTGCTGGGATTACAGGCGTGACCCACCGTGCCTGGCCGATAATTTTTTTTTTTTTTTAAAGAGAAATACGCATATGTAGAAAAAGACCAGAAAGAAATGTTGGCAGCGCTTGACTCTTGGTGGTGAAATTACAGATCTTTATTTTTCTTCTTTGTGCTTTTGTGTATCTCCTACATTTTCCACAATGCACACAGCACTTTTACAATTGGGAAAAACAATAACAACAAAAAATGCAATTTAAATCCTGAGAGGAGCTATCACCTGCATTTGGGCTCTTCAGGGGATGGTCCAGGGGAAGTGGATTTTAGCACAGCCTGGAAGGTTGGGAGAATGTGAACTAGGGAGAGGAGCCAGGTGAAGCCTTTTTTGTTCCTTGGTTTTTGTCTGTCTCCTCTAGACTATGGGTTCCTTGAGGGCAGGATCTGTGGTCTGGCTTGTTCACTGCTGTATCCCTAGCATCTTATTAAACAAAAGCCTGGTGCTTAGTAGGTGATCAATAAATACAAATCTAGTGAATGAATACATGACCTTGACAGCTCTGCTTAGCCTAGGAGACAAGGATGTTCTCAGTTCGCTGTCCAGCTGGTCTGCTGCCAAAACTGAGGTGCACGGTTTCCATGGCAACAGAAGAGGGCCCGACAGGCCAGCAGCAGGAGGCAGATGCAGGGATTGTGAGCTCTGCATGTTTTCAAGGTGTGGCCTAGAAATCCGGAACATGGCGGTGGTTCTTTCAATAGACGTTGAGAGAAAAAAGCTTCATAAATACGGCTAACTCAGTTGTTCACCAGGCAGGTTTCTAAGTCAATCAATGAAAACTCGGGCAAGTAGTTGAGGTCTTTAAAGGTGACACGGGAGGCTCTTAGTGTTTGAAAGTCTAGGAACTCAGGAAAGTTTGGTTTTAGTCTGGATCCTGACTAAGGGTGCGACCTTGGGCAAGTTACTTAACCTCTCTGGGCCTCAGCATGCTCATTCATAAAATGAGAGGTTTGACCAGCACTAAAATTATTTATAAAAAGACGTGTGGTAGGAATGTAAAATGGTGCAGTCACTGTGGAAGAGTTTGGTGGTTCCTCAGTAAGTTATACATAGAACCATCATATGACCCAGCAATTCCACTCCTAGATATACACCCAAGAGAACTGAAGATAGGCACTCAAATACATACTTGTGCACAAATGTTCATAGTTGCACTATCCATAATAACCAAAAGGCCATCAATGGATGAATGGATAAAGGTAGTATATCCATACAATGGTGTATCATTCAGCCAGTCATAAAAAGGAATGAAGTATTTATACATGCTACAACATGAATGAACCTTGAAAACATTACATTAAGTGAAACAAGCCAGACTCAAAAGGTCACATACAGTATTGTATAATTCCATCTAAATAAAATATCCAGGCTGGGCATGGTGGCTTACGTCTGTAATCCCAGCACCTTGGGAGGCTGAGGTGGGCAAATCACCTGAGGTCAGGAGTTCGAGACCAGTCTGGCCAACATGGCGAAACCCCATCTCTACTAAAAATACAACAATTAGCCGGGCATGGTGGCATGCAGCTGTAACCCCAGCTACTTGGAAGACTGAGGCAAGACAATCGCTTGAACCCAGGAGGTAAAGATTGCAGTGAGCCAAGCTCGCGCCACTGCACTCCAGCCTGGGTGACAGAGACTTCATCTCAAAAAATAAATAAATAAAAAAAAATCCAGAATAGGTAAATCCATAGTGACAGAATGCAGATTGGTGGTTGCCAGGGGATGAAGGGAGAAGGGAATGGAAAGTGACTTCTTAACGTGTACGGAGTTTTCTTTTGGGGTGATAAAAATGTTTTGCAACTGGACAGAGGTGCTGGTTGCACAACATTTTGAATGTACTAGGTACTAGTGAATTATACACTTTAAAATTGTTAATTTTATGTCAATTGAATGTTACCTAAAAAAAAAAAAAGACATGTTCTGCAAGCATGCTGAAGTTACATAATGGATTCCTAGGAGCCTGAGAGATGGGCAAGACTCAGAGTAATGGATGAAGTGGAGACGTTACTCCCACCCCCACAATCACACTGCCAAGGCGACATCTGGAAAAAAGCTCCCAGGTGGGATCAGAACGGCATCTGGACTGTCTCTGGCCACTTCCCCAAGATGGGATCCTGGGCCACCCTGGCTCCTTGAACCTCAGGCTTCCTATCTGCAAAACAGGGCTGATGCACGTTCCCTGTTTTCCTCAGAGCACCACCTTCTGAACCCACCTTCACCAGGTGAATCCGCTGGAATGGGGCCAGTCATGGCACCCTGTTTTCTTTTTTTTTTTTTTTTTTTTTTTTTTTGAGACGGAGTCTTGCTCTTTCACCCAGGCTGGAGTGCAGTGGCGCGATCTCGGCTCACTGCAAGCTCCGCCTCCCGGGTTCACGCCATTCTCCTGCCTCAGCCTCTCCGAGTAGCTGGGACTACAGGCGCCCGCCACCACGCCCGGCTAATTTTTTGTATTTTTAGTAGAGACGGGGTTTCACCGTGGTCTCGATCTCCTGACCTCGTGATCCACCCGCCTCGGCCTCCCAAAGTGCTGGGATTACAAGCGTGAGCCACCGCGCCCGGCAAGGCACCCTGTTTTCTAAGCATAGCAGACAGAGAGCCAGTTCCTGGTTCAAGTGGAGCCATGGACGGGTGACAGGCTTCAGAAGCCACCGGTGAGGAAGGGGCAGTTAACCAGTTTGAATCCTGGCTCCATCACTATCTGTGTGGCCTTAGGCAGGTCACTCACCTTCCCCAGTTCCAACGGTAGAATGGGAATATCTATACCTACTATGGAGAAATGATGTGTGTATACACTGGACACTCAGAGCAAACCTCTTTTTCTTTTCTTTTTTTTTTTGAGACAGTTTCGCTCTTGTTGCCCAGGCTGGAGTGCAATGGCGCGATCTCGGCTCACCGCAACTCCGCCTCCCGGGTTCAAGCGATTCTCCTGCCTCAGCCTCCCGAGTAGCTCGGATTATAGGCATGTGCCACCACGCCCGGCTAATTTTGTATTTTGTATATATATACATTTTTTGAGACGGAGTTTCGCTCTTGTTGCCCAGAGGCTGGGGTGCAATGGCGCGATCTCGGCTCACCGCAACCTCTGCCTCCCAGGTTCAAGCGATTCTCCTGCCTCAGCCTCCCTAGTAGCTGGGATTACAGGCATGTGCCACCACGCCCAGCTAATTTTGTATTTTTAGTAGAGACGGGGTTTCTCCATGTAGGTCTCGAACTCCCGACCTCAGGTGATCCGCCCGCCTCGGCCTCCCAAAGTGCTGGGATTACAGGCATGAGCCACTGCGCCTGGCCTAATTTTGTATTTTTAGTAGAGATGGAGTTTCTCCGTGTTAGTCAGACTGGTCTCGAACTCCCGACCTCAGGTGAGCCGCCCGCCTCAGCCTCCCAAAGTGCTGGGATAACAGGCGTGAGCCACCGCGCCCGGCCCCTTTCTCTTTCTTTGCGGATGTTCCCAGCAGCTCTCTCAAAAATAAAACGTGCCAGTTCCCAAAATCCGCCCAAGACAGCTGTGGCTCAGAGGCACTAGCCCAAGGTGACAGTAAGTCTAGGCTTAGAACACAGATCTCCTGGCTTCGTGTCCAGGGAAGTTTCTTCAAGCCTCTAAGTCTCATTCATTCTCTCCAACAGGAGTTTGGCATGTACTGTGCCCTAGAGCGGAGGTGTGCTGGACACGTGCTGCTGTCCCCGTGTACAGGTTAAGAAACAGTCAGTTTAACTGAATCTCAGGGAGGCCAAGTGACTAAGCACCAGGACACGAAACCAGAAGGCAGAGGTCTCGATTTTGAACTCGGATCATCCGCCAGGGCAACGCCCGGAAGCCTCAGGGCGCGCGTGGCTGGGCACGAGCTCTGCGCGCAGCGGTGGGAATCCCGAGCGGAGTTGGAAGCCGGGCCCGTTCATTTGCATGCTAATACCCAGAATGCTCTTCCCCCGCACACCGCTTCTCTTAATGGAAGCGCTCAGTTTGGAACCGTGGAAAGTTTGGAACACATACTTCGCTCCCTCTTTCCAACTGTGGGAACTTCCCGCGCGCACACGCGGCGCCTGCAGCCTGGGGCTCTGCGCCAGGCGGCCCAAAGGCGGCCGCCAGCGCTTCCTGGGAAGACAAACCTTGGTGTACAACTCTAGCGTGGCAGCATCCCTGGGCGGGCCGGGGACAAAGCGCCGAGGCCTGGCGGCAGGGCCCATGACCAGAGCACCCGGCGTCTCACAGGGCTGCGGGCGCTGGGGATGCTCCGGGCTTGGAGAGGCCCGAGGGTGTCCCCGACTCCTCCGGCACCCCCACTTCCCTGAGGATTGCTAGGGCTTCCGGGGGTCCCTGCCCCGTCCATCGCCCTCATATTGTCGCCTCCCGGAGCTGGTGACTTCACGCTCCCCGGGGACAAAGCTCGGCGTGCTGTGGTTTGGGGGAGAAGCTGGACGCTGGCTTCATCTCTCCAGCTCTTCCGGGCGCGCAGCCCATCAGATCGGTCAATGTACCGGGTGCAGAAACAGCTCCGGAGGTTCGGCCTGTCTCCGGGCAGGACCCCGGGCCCTCTCTGGTGTTTGAAGCAGGGAGGCGGTTGCAGGCGACTTCTGGGGATTTCACGCATGAAAGCGGGGCTCCGAAGGGTGGACGACGCCCGCTCGACCTGCGAGTGCGCTTCGCAGGCTGGGGGGCCCGGATCCGCACCCCTCAGTTTCTGCCCCCCCCACCCCTGCTAGCCGCCACTCTCAGCGGGCAAGGGAGGGGCAGTGGGAGCTGGTTTGCTGGCTCGGCGCTTCGTTTGCATTGGTCCGGGGGGGCTGAGACTGCAGCCCCCGGCCCCGCGGGCGGGGTGGGGAGGCGGGGGCCGGACGGGGGCTCAGGCTGCTCTAGCATTGGCGGATCTGGGGAATGGGGAGGGGGGGCAGGAAGCGGGGGGAGCGGAGCTGCGGGGGGGGTGTATAAATAGGGAAGGGGGGACGTGCATCCTCGGCTTGGTGAGGGGGGGGCGCTCGGCACAAAGAAAGTGGAAAGTTTGCAGCGCCGGGCGGCCTGGGCTAGGCATCCGGGCGCGCACGTGCAAGGCCGGGGGCGCCGGGGGCCCCCACTCTGAGCTCGCCGTTTCTTTTTTTTCTGCAAGCGAGGGGGGGGGTGTTGTTGGTATCGCCCCCTCCTTCTCCTCCCCCCAGGGGTGAAAGTGCAAGAGGAAGTGCAGCCGCTGCCATCTTTCCTCCGCTCCGAACACACGGAGCCCGGGGCCGCAGAGCCGCCGCTCCGCCGCCGCCTTCTCCCGGCCTGGGGAAGGGCCTACTCTGCCGCCGCCGCTGCCCGCCCGCTCCAGCCGCCGCCGCCGCCGCCGCCACCGCCCTCCAGGCTCCGGGACCCGGCCCGCGCCACCGCCCCCGTGCGCGCCCCGCCGCCGCCGCCTTCGCCTTTTGTTTCCTCCGCTCCGGCGCCCCCGCCCCGGCTCGCGCTTTGCAGGGGACGCAGCGCGCGCCCCCAGCGGGCCCGGGAAAAGCCGCGGCGCGCGCGCGCGCCTGCGCGGCGGACCCCTCCTTCTCTTCCCCGCGTGCGCGTGCTCCTCTTGGCTGCGCGCCGGCGCCGCCTGGCGGGCGGGAGGGGAGGTGGCAGGCGCGTTTGCAGGAGGGGCGCACCTCTTCGCTCGCGCACCCCCCGGGAAGGTAGACCGGGAAGGGGAGGCGGGCGGGCGGAGAGGAGAGAGCGGCGCGCAGTCCAGCGAGGGCGGGGGTTGGCTATGTGGGGGGTGGTGCACCCCGCAGTCTAGACAGTCTGATCGGGGCTGGGGGCGTGTACGCTCGGCGCACCTGCGAGACTACAGAGCCCCGGGCCGGCACGTGTGGGGAGTGTGGACACGTCTGCTGCGCCCCGCTTCTCGCTGCTTAGGGGAAGGGAGGGGGCGGGCAGGTGCAGCGGCCGGGCTAGTGGGAGGGGGCGGCGGCCATGGAGCGGGTGAACGACGCTTCCTGCGGCCCGTCTGGCTGCTACACATACCAGGTGAGCAGACACAGCACGGAGATGCTGCACAACCTGAACCAGCAGCGCAAAAACGGCGGGCGCTTCTGCGACGTGCTTCTGCGGGTAGGCGACGAGAGCTTCCCAGCGCACCGCGCCGTGCTGGCCGCCTGCAGCGAGTACTTTGAGTCGGTGTTTAGCGCCCAGTTGGGCGACGGCGGAGCTGCGGACGGGGGTCCGGCTGATGTAGGGGGCGCGACGGCAGCACCAGGCGGCGGGGCCGGGGGCAGCCGGGAGCTGGAGATGCACACTATCAGCTCCAAGGTATTTGGGGACATTCTGGACTTCGCCTACACTTCCCGCATCGTAGTGCGCTTGGAGAGCTTTCCCGAACTCATGACGGCCGCCAAGTTCCTGCTGATGAGGTCGGTTATCGAGATCTGCCAGGAAGTCATCAAACAGTCCAACGTACAGATCCTGGTACCCCCTGCCCGCGCTGATATAATGCTCTTTCGCCCCCCTGGTACCTCGGACTTGGGCTTCCCTTTGGACATGACCAACGGGGCAGCCTTGGCAGCCAACAGCAATGGCATCGCGGGCAGTATGCAGCCAGAAGAGGAGGCAGCTCGGGCGGCTGGTGCAGCCATTGCAGGCCAAGCCTCATTGCCTGTGTTACCTGGGGTGGACCGCTTGCCCATGGTGGCTGGACCCCTATCCCCCCAACTGCTGACTTCCCCATTTCCCAATGTGGCATCCAGTGCCCCTCCCCTGACTGGCAAGCGAGGCCGGGGCCGCCCAAGGAAGGCCAACCTGCTGGACTCAATGTTTGGGTCCCCAGGGGGCCTGAGGGAGGCAGGCATCCTTCCATGCGGTCTGTGTGGTAAGGTGTTCACTGATGCCAACCGGCTCCGGCAGCACGAGGCCCAGCACGGTGTCACCAGCCTCCAGCTGGGCTACATCGACCTTCCTCCTCCGAGGCTGGGTGAGAATGGGCTACCCATCTCTGAAGACCCCGACGGCCCCCGAAAGAGGAGCCGGACCAGGAAGCAGGTGGCTTGTGAGATCTGCGGCAAGATCTTCCGTGACGTGTATCATCTCAACCGGCACAAGCTGTCCCACTCTGGGGAGAAGCCCTACTCCTGCCCTGTGTGTGGGCTGCGGTTCAAGAGAAAAGACCGCATGTCCTACCATGTGCGGTCCCATGATGGGTCCGTGGGCAAGCCTTACATCTGCCAGAGCTGTGGGAAAGGCTTCTCCAGGTGAGGAAAGGCCCCCTCTTCCTCCCCTGCTACACGTATCTTAGTCCTGAAAAGGCTCCTGCCAAGATGTGGGGGTGCGGGATTTGTGGGGGTCACTTGACCTTATAGAGCCATGCCAGGTTTGGGTAGAGTGTTTTAAGGGTCCTTATTTTGAGATGGTATGCCTGAGACCTGCTTTCCATTCCCTCAGGGAAGTTTTTTGACGCTAAGTGTGCCCTACTGTCTCTCCTGGGGCCGGATTCCTCAGGCCAGAGCCACCGGACCTCACCATTCTTCTCCCAGGGCTCCCTTTGTGTTTCCGGCACCAGGCGTGGGGCCCCCTCTGGGGGCGGGAGACTGGGCTCCTCCAGCGACTTCCCCACTTGAATGGCTGCCGAGGGAGGGACTGGAACAAGTGCATCTGGGACTCCCTACACTCCTGAGGCACCAGATTCCCCAACACAGAACACTGGCCATCCTGATCAGTAGACTCCAGCTGTGCCTCTCACACCACCCTGGGATCATGGGACACAGAGCTGGTCACCCAGAGCTGCTGCTTAACACCAAAAGCTTTGATCTGCTCTGACCTGGTAGCTCTAGAGCCTAATGGGACCCACAGAGCCTCTTTATATTCTCAGGACAGAAAGGAATGGGGGCAGGATCTCTATGTAGGTTCACTTTCTAGTTAGCCTGTTGGGGAACTGAGGACTTGTCTGGGAGCAAAGGGTGGTTTTGTTTTTCTCTTAAAAGGCCGGTTTTAACCTGGATTGGAGGACCTTGTGCGTGTGAACGCAGGGATGGAGAACTCCCTCAGAGGGCCCCAACCGGGAACCAGTCTTACCGGTCAGGCAGCCCCTGTCCACCTGCTCAGGCGGGCATCTGGCTTACCACCCAGCTGGGGACTTAAGGCTCCACTGCTGGCCTCTGGGGACTGAATTCCATCCGGGTGGCATTCATTGGCTGCCCGTGGCGGGAGAGGCTGGGGGAGGGGATTGCTGAGTTTCTAAGGGGCTTTAGTCTGGACAATGAATCACACATACCCCCTCCTGGAAAGGCTGCAGTGAGGCAGCTCTGTTTCATTCTACTGCCACCGCCTCTGGTCCTAGAAAACATTGAGTTTCTGGTGGGGGGAACTGAGGGGGTGGGGAGGCAAGATCAGAGACAAATGCCCACTTCTCTTCCTCTTCCAGAGAAAACCAGGGCAGAGAGGCCTGGGCCTGTGGAGCCAGAACTGGGTGGTGACTTTGTCTTTGTCATGCTGGGGTGGGGGAGAGGGAGTCCTTTCCAGCAGTGAGTGTGTGTGTGTGTACACACGTATGTATGTGTGCTTGTGTGGTGGGGTCTGGCCAAGTTTCTAAAGTCCCTCTTGGTTCTCTCTTTTCCAGGCCTGATCACTTGAACGGACATATCAAGCAGGTGCACACTTCTGAGCGGCCTCACAAGTGTCAGGTAGGGGCTGGGCCAGGGCAGAGATGGGCTGAAGGAGATGTTGCTGTTCTCACGGTCGCAGCCATGAGCCAGCTGCTGCGTGTGCCCGGGGCCCGGCTGACTGCCCACCGCTTTGCACACCTCCCTTCTGTTCCTCCACCCTCCCTCTGCTCTCCTCCTTTGTTCTTCCCCCAGGCCCCCTTCCCCCACAGCTGACGTTCCTCCTTCCTGGTTGCTTGGTCCTGGTTCCCACCCTGTCTTTGCCTTCACTCTGTTGCTTGGCTTTCCTTTCCTGGTGTTTGCCGGCTCCTTGGATGGTGGGCCGTTTCGCACAGATGTTGTGTTGGGAGACCCGGCACTGCGCTGGGCCTGGTTGTTGGTTTCCAGCAGTTTGTAGGGACTGCAGGTTTTTTTAAAAGGGCTCCTGGTGGTCCAGCCAACCACTCTTCCCCTTTTCTGACCTCAATTAGAGCTCCTCCCGGGTCCCCTCAGCTTAGGGCACAAGGCAGTGGGGGAGGTAGGAGGTAGGGAGTGGGTGGTCCCCTCTCCCACACTGGCACCTGTTTAACCCATCCTGAGCCAGGGTTTCTGGAGGACTGGAGAGTAAAGTGGGCTCCTTTTCTTTGAGCTCTTTGCAAAGTAGCAGGTAGGGAAGGCTGGACCAGATAGATTCTCACCCTTGGTTTACCTGCTTGAACAATATCTGGGGGCCCTGCTGGTACCCAGAAGATTGAGTTTCCTCTCCTGGCCACTGAGCCTTCCTGTGTGGATAGCAAACACACCTCTGTCTTCTCGGTTATCTCCCCTCTCCCATGCCAAGTTCCCACCAAGTGAGGGCAAGCCATGATTGTGGGATATGCACTGCAGTCTCTGATAGGATAACTTGCTTCTCCTTATCATGTTGGTGGCAAGGGGAGGGGGTTCAGGGAGACCAGCAGGGAGGGATGAATGTGCCGTAAGTAGGGCAGAGCCCCTGGGGGTTAGGTGTGGACGGTGTTCACAGGTGCTGGGCTAGGCAGTCTCCCTGGAGGATGACCCAGGGTGGGCCTGCTGGGATCTGTCCTTGCCTTGCTGCCTTCTCGCTCTCTGTCTCTGATTCTCTCATCACAGAGCACATTCTGACTCAGGTAGTGTGCCGAGTAGCCCGGGCAGAGTAGGAGGAGCCCAGAGGGCAGTGGGGGCAAGCCCAGTGGCCTGGGGGGGTAACCTGCACTCTCTGCCCTTTTTCCAGGTGTGGGTTGGGAGCAGCAGCGGCCTGCCGCCCCTGGAACCTCTTCCTAGCGACCTGCCATCATGGGACTTTGCCCAGCCTGCTTTGTGGAGGTCGTCCCATTCGGTTCCTGACACCGCCTTTTCCCTTTCTCTAAAAAAATCATTCCCAGCCCTTGAAAACCTGGGCCCAGCACACTCCAGCAACGCTCTCTTCTGCCCAGCCCCACCGGGATATCTGAGGCAGGGCTGGACCACCCCAGAGGGCAGCAGGGCCTTTACCCAGTGGCCTGTTGGCTAGCCTGGGCCTTCCTGGAGAGGGTTGACACTGGAAGGGAACAGGAGTGGCATTTGGCCTGAGACCCCTGCTTTTAGGAGAGGCTAGCAGGGTGGTTCCTGCCCAGCATGCCCAGCTCCTCCCTGGGTGACTTGGAGTCTTTCCCATCTCAGAGCCCCCAAATGGGGGTAGCAAGGAGCACCTTTCTGGAACCCCCTATAGCATCCGAGTTTCTCTCTGGGCTCTCTTGCCTTTTCCCCCCTTTCACAGGTGGCACCCCTGGGCATCTGTCCTTGCCTAGGTGATTTTGGAGGTTGGTGCCTTCCTGGGAACTAGCCACCAGCTTATCTGCTTCCCTTCCCCTGGCATCACTTCCCATAGGCCTGGGGTTTCTAGACTGGGGCCTGGTCACCCGTTTCCCCACTCCGGGAGTGAGTCGGCCTCCAGAGAAGACTGGCACAATTCCAACTAGGGTCAACCCATGCTGCCTTCTGCCCTTCCCACTCAGATCTAGATCCTGCTTTCATTTCTTGCTAGTGAAGTAGACTTTTCTGTTTTTGAGATTTATTAGCAGGTCTGCTCAGGAACCAAACTAATGAGTAGCTTTATATTGGGCCACCCCAATATATGGCTTTGGGGGGTGAAAAAGCAGATGTAGACCCCCTCCCTTGGATCCCATTGGTGTGCCCTTTAGCACCCCGCAGACTCTGCGGGGTGAACAGGAGTGATGATAAAATTTTTCATTCTAACATTTGAGGCTTTGTGTGTTTTGTCCTTGGTCTGTGTCATAACACTGACATCACTGTCCCTTGGTGTACAAATGCGCTCCTGCCCTGCCCCTCCCAACATATACTCTCACAGACCTGCTGGCCCCTCCTCCAGCCCTATAGCCACAATTCCCCTAACAGGGACCCAGCAGGTGAAGACATGCTGGCTCTCGTGCTCTGGGCTGGCCAGCCAGGTGTGCCTGGGCTTGGTTAAACAGCAGGGGCATCTGTTGGCATGGTGTAGGGATGCTGAAAACATAAGAGGTGAAGAGATGGCTCTCTGAGAGTTCATTCCTTGGGTTCCCCACTGGCTAGGCACAGTCCGTATTGCTCATCCCCTCCTGATGCCAGAGAGAATGAAAGAGGCCAGTTACAGAGACTAGTGCCATAGCTTAAGTAGAAAGGCCATCTGAATGTAGGGGCAGGAAGCCTCAGGCTTGACAGTGGCATGTCTCTTTGGGGCTTGGCCTGAGTGTCCTTAACTGGCCCAGATGCCCCAGGTACTGCTGGATTTAGGAGCTTAGTGGGCTGGGACATTTCCCCCACATGGAGTTCAACCTGAAGCTGAGAGGCTGGAGCAGCTCAGACCTCCCTAGCTTCCACGGGCTCCACTTCTTGGGGGCTGGTTAGAGAAGGAATGCCTTGAGATGGGCATATGCTCGAGAAGAAGGGGGCCAAAGAGCCCAGAGAGCTGAACCTTCATGCATTGCCCTTAGAGTTTTCCAGGGCTGTGGGAGAAAGCTGCTCGAGACTACCCCTGAGGCTGCCTGAGTTCAAGGGCTACTAAGGGTGGGGGTGTGCACTAGTGCCCTTGGTACCACTTGGGCCCCATTCCCAAGCTGCTCAATCCTTAGGAAGAAAAGCTTTAGGAAGTCTGGGAAGGGAGCAGGACTGGGGCTCAGTGTTGAGTGGTGATGACTCACACTCAGGGTGCCTGGGCCAGGACCTGGCAGGCATGGCCCTTAACTACAGCAGGCTGTCTAAGCACAGGGCTGTGGGCCTGGCAGCTCTTCCGAGTGCCACAGGCAGTCAAAGCATTCTGCCTCTGGCTCACTCTCTTCCCATCAGTGTCCCTCTGTCTTCTCCCTGTCTCTAGGACAAAGAATGCTCTTCTCCTGACACCCCAGCATGGAAGTTCTGGATGTTCCCTTTGAGATCTGTCTCCCTCCGCCCCTTCTCTCCTGGGTTGTGTGACCAGGCTCTTTCATGTTCTGTGTTGTCTGAACTTCTGCTGTGCCTAGACTTTGGACTTTCACAGGCTCCCCAGAAAACCTGGGGACTGCAGCAACAGAGGGTCAATCCCGGCACAGAGAAGCCAACAATCACTTCAGCTTGGCTTTGAACACAGGGAAAGCGTTTGTCATGTTTGTGTTTCTTCCCCCAGCAGCAGATTTACATTCCTAATTCTGTTTGCTCAGGCGAAAGTTAGCTTTCATTCCTTGAGAGATAATCAATGGAGGACAGGGTGGGGGAAGCCAGCCCAGTCTGGGATTTTAATTTTGCTTAGCTAATCCCCAAATGGATAAGCCACTAGTGGATAATTGAAGTTTGGCTGTCCATCATCTTTAGGTAGCAAAGCATGACAAGCAAAGCCTTTAGAGGACAGATCCCTAAAGAAGGTTGGCAAGAGAAACAAGGCATCTCTTTCCTATCCCTCTTGTGGCTCCCTCTCCTAGAGACTGTGGAAGACAAAATCCTGAATGTGCTTTCAGCCCCTGAGTAGCTGGGACTACAGGCGCCCACCACCATGCCTGGCTAATTTTTTTGTATTTTTAGTAGAGACGGGGTTTCACCATATTGGCCAGGCTGGTCTCAAACTTCTGACATTGTGATCCACCCGCCTTGGCCTCCCAAAGTGTTGGGATTACAGGTGTGAGCCACTGCGCCCGGCCTCAGCCCTGTTTTCTTACACCTGATCCATGTTGGTTCCTTTGAGTTCTGAGGCGTAGAACACACCCTCTCTCACCATTGGAGGGGTGGTCTTTGGGTCGCTGCCTGGCAAAGCTAGCTCTTGTCCCCAAATAAACCAACAGGTGCACCTCTCTTTCCTGGGGGTGTTTATGCAGCCCCTGCCCTGGTTTAGAGACTGCTGGGCTGTGTAGAGGTTCGGAGTTTTTTTCTGCTACTGTGGCCTGTCACTGGGTCATGAGGTCCCTGGCTGAGGTGGTGCCCACCTGTGGCCATGAGAGCAAGCATCCATGGTGCTTTCTGACTTACCTACATGCTGGAATTTCCTTGCACAAATCTGTTCACCTTTCCCTTTTGGGAGTCCTGGCTGCCAAGTACTGTACACTGTGTTATAAAGTATGAGCACCTTTCACTCAGCAGAAGCTCCCTCTCCTGAATCTGGAGATGGTAAGAGCACAGGCTCTGGGACTGGTTCTTAGTCCAGCTGTCTCATATCCTCTCAGGGCCTCCACTGGCCCAGCTGTAAACTGGGAGAGATCAGAATCCCCCAGGGTGGCCAGGAGGATTGGTAAAGTACTGGCCTGGGTGTGGTGGGGGTGGGTGTGCTAGACTTTCTTTAGTAGCTGAGTCTTGTGTTCTAAGCACGTTCACCTTCTAAAGGTTTCCTCATTTATGATATGAATACACTGAATATATAAAACAGATAAAAGCAGTATGTCATTGCTACAAATTCAGTTCAAATGTATAACGTATACTTAAAAAGACAATGACAGAAGAGCTAGGTAGGCTGTGCTAACGTACACAGATATTTGGGACTGGGGTAGTAAACAGTGGTGTATTCTACCTTAACAGCATTGCATGTGTTTGTTTCTTGCTATGGCTGTACAGTAAGGAGATAGTTAGATGTCTGTATGTGGTGACAGTGTTCAGCCACTTACCTTGAGCTCTCAGGTTCTCAGGATGTGCTTCTGTTAAAGAGAGATGGCAGAGGCAGTTCCGTTCTAGCACAAGGTAATGGGGTGGTCTTCAGTGGGTTACCATTTGATCTGTGACGCAAAGGTGAATGTTGCTTTCTCTTACAGTTCTAAAACAGTAAACACACACACAGAAAAAAGAAATGAGTCAAAATTGACTAGAACCCATGAAACACCTCCCTGGAACCAAAATAGCTTGAAAGCCAATGGATTCAGCTCTTCTCAGGGCTTTCACAATATTCTGTGACCCCCACGGCTGGAATGCCTTTGCAAGCTCCAGCTGAGGAAGGGATGTTGTGAGGAGACTGATCACTGGTACTAAGTCAGGTCCTCAGGTACAGGAAATGCCTGCCAACCTGGGTCCTCCTTCCAGGGTGCTGGTTCTGACCTTCAGCTCAAGACTCATCCGATCCGGGGGCCTGGCTGTGAGTTGGTGCTCAGCTCACACCACAGCTTTCCAAAGCCACGCTGTCTTGGAGGGTGATCACACAGCTTGCCTTGGAGGGCTGCTGTCAGGATGGGTTGCCTGAGATAAGTGCCTCTAAAAGGCTGAGCACCGTGCCTGCCTGGCACACAATGAATGCTTAATCAATACAGGGTAGTATCATTATCCTTGCTGTCACCAGCACTTCCCCAGCTTAACGTTTCACAAATGCTTTTTTTTTTTTTTTTTGAGACGGAGTCTTGCTCTGTTGCCCAGGCTGGAGTGCAGTGGTGCGATCTCGGCTCATTGCAAGCTCTGCCTCCCGGGTTTATGCCATTCTCCCGCCTCAGCCTCCCGAGTAGCTGGGACTACAGGCACCCGCCACCATGCCTGGCTAATTTTTTTGTGTTTTTAGTAGCGACTGGGTTTCACCGTGTTAGCCAGGATGGTCTTGATCTCCTGACTTCGTGATCTGCCCGCCTCAGCCTCCCAAAGTGCTGGGATTACGGGCGTGAGCCACCGCACCTGGATTTTTTTTTTTTTTTTTTGAGAGGAAGTCTTGCCTTGTTGCCCAGGCTGGAGTGCAGTGGCACGATCTTGGCTCACTGCAACCTCTGCCTCCCAGGTTCAAGTGATTCTCCTGCCTCAGCCTCCCAAGTAGCTGGGATTACAGGAGTCTGCCACCACGCCCGGCTAATTTTTTGTATTTTTAATAGAGACTGGGTTTCACCATGTTGGCCAGGCTGGTCTTGAACTCCTGACCTCAGGTGATCCACCCGTCTCGGCCTCCCAAAGTGCTGGGATTACAAGCATGAGCCACCGCACCCGGCCCACAGAAACTTTTGAAGCCTCCGGCACTTGTTCTGTCTGCTAATTCTCACATCGTCAGAATTGCCACTATCATTTAATGGGCTGCTTTTTCAATTCAAACTCACGAAAATATTATGAAGAATTATCTCTGCACTTTGTCCTGCCTTTCCTTTCCATTTCCCTGGCCAAGACTAATGTCACTTTTGAATAAAATGAATAAATATAATTCTTTGTATAAAACTAGGGGAAACCCAGGGATAGAGAACAGGAAGGCTGGTTTATATGCCAATAACTCATCTGTAAATTCATGTAAATGTAATTCTGTGCATTATAGCTAATGCACCTAAAGTCAATTCTCAATGTCTAAGCATGAGCAAATGTGTAACTCTTCATTGTGTAGAGGGGTATAGAGCTTAGCTTGCCGTGTCCTGGGCACATTTCCCGTAGTCATTTAGTTAGTACCAGTGATTCTCACTCAAGTGTCCCGTAAGGAGGCACCATGGGAAATAAGAGCAGCCTCTTGGCATTCTGGGCAGGGAGCCTGAGCCAAACTCTAAAGCTGTCTTTATAAAGGGAGGTCATGTGATGGCCAGAAATTGCCTTTGCTTCATGGTGCACTTGGTGGGGAGTCAGGTATGGGGTGCTGGGTTTCACATCATCCCATTTTCTTTTCTGCCTTCAGACCTGCAATGCTTCTTTTGCCACCCGAGACCGTCTGCGCTCCCACCTGGCCTGTCATGAAGACAAGGTGCCCTGCCAGGTGTGTGGAAAGTACTTGCGGGCAGCATACATGGCAGACCACCTGAAGAAGCACAGCGAGGGGCCCAGCAACTTCTGCAGTATCTGTAACCGAGGTAATCTGCCCACTGTTTCCTCACTTCCAGAGGATGGGCCTGACCGTGTATGGGAGGCCTAGGGGTGTCTCAATCACCCTGCCTCAGACTCCACTCTTTGCACAGCCGTCCCCCACTTCCCACTGAATGATAAACACCTTCATCACCCAGCTAGCTATTTGCTACCTCTTCCTTCCCAAGAAGCTTGGGGTGCTTAGAATGGGAAGTCCCAGGAGACCAGTAGGTCAAAACAGGAGAGGCTCTTCCCAAGCTTGGGTCCATAACTCTAACCTGCTACTCAGATGGCAGGATGGATGCATTTTGCAGACACCACTGAACCACTGAGGTTGGTGGGGGAGTTCGTAGGTCCCACAGTGGGAGAAAAAGAGGTTGGTCCGGTTTGAGAGCTTTTGCTGGTTGATTCACTGGCATATGAAATTCAGCAGCCAGGGAAGGAGGTAGAGTCTGGAGATAAACAAGGAGCAGACACTTTCTAGCACAAGTGGTCAGAAGAGAGCCCAAACTCAGGTAGATTGTGGCTTTGAGAGAGGAAAGTGGAAGGTGCTCTAAGCAGGGCAGCATGCTTGAGGACAAGGTGGGCCTAAGTAGTGTCTAACTCTGTGGCAGTGGTGTTGTGTTGGGTGAAGTCAAGCCTGTCCCCAAGGTTCTGCCGGGTCTAGTTGACTGTTGGAAGTGCTAGATGTTTGTGTTTTGCAAGCACAGCATCAGTAGAGGCTTGCACTGTGTCTGTGCTAAAGGAGGTTGGAGCAGCTATCTGTGAACGTGAGGATGCTTCTGCATGGTGTGCTTTGCTTTGGCCAGTGGGGAGCACTGGGATGTCCTTATCTCCTGGGGCATTCTTGCTTGTCCCAATGCTTCTGAAAGCCTGCTTAGTGGGTTGAGCACTGAACCAGGAGTCAAAAGACCCAGGGTTTAGTCCCAGCCTCTCACTAGGTGGCCTCGAGTTCTCTCATTCCCTCTCTAAGCTTGAGTTTCTTCATCTCTCAAATGGGGTTAAGAATAGCCCCCTTTCGCACCTCACAGGGCTGTTAAGAGGATCCCAGGAGACAAGATAGGTGAAAGGAGCTGCACACTTGGGAGACTCTGTCCTTGCACTTTGTAACAATGTTGGGAAAGACATGCTTGTTGACACTCTGGGTTGGACCAGGCACAACACTCCTGCAGGCCTTGGTGGAATCGTTGGGTGCCTGTGCTGTGTTCATGTGCCCTGAGGTCCACGGTGGAAGGAGATTGCTGAGTAGCTGGGTGTTCTTGGTGTCCTGGAACTGGGTCCCTCCTTGCAGCTTCACACCTGGGGTTTGTACCACCAGGACACCTGCTGTGAAAGCAGGGAAGTAGTAGTGAAGGTCTCTTAAGCTGTCTGTTCTGTTTTCTGACATGTCAGTAGAGCCCATTTCTGACAGGAGCTTCCTCCAGGTTGCAAGCGGTGGGCTTGCGCATGCAGGGAGATTTATCAGGCTGTGGCTGACCATCTTGACTGGGGCTGCCCCAGCCCTAGAAATAATATCGTTTCTTGTCTTGCTTCATCCTAACCTGGCTTCCTGACAGCTCCCCCAGATAACTCAAAACCTGCTGTAACATGCTGTTAGCAGGCATTTTGTCAAGTTTTCAATATGGAAGTTCCCAGACCAAGAACTGGGGTCAGAGACCAGAGGCTGAAAACTGCTGAGTGGAGAAGGGTGCTCATGATAAAACTCAGAAAGCCCAGACCAGATGGTGGAGTAGGGCAGGAACTGGACAGGAGACCCAGGGCTACAGCCCTTGAAGCCCAGCTCTGGAAGAGAGAAAAACTGAGAGCAGCAGGGACAGTGGGAAAGTTGGCCCAGTTAGGAAGCAGCTGATGTGGCAAAGCCAACAACTATTGTACATCAGGATTTATTTTCCAAGGGCTGGTAAAGAGAACTTGGGCAACAGCCATAAGCTACATGACAGGAATGGAGAATCCAGAAGAGTAAACCAGAGTCTACTTTTTCTCAGAAAAGCCAAGACTGGGTCTGGATCACAGGCCAAACATCTCTGGGTCCCAGAGCCAGAGCGGGAAGTCCCTTTCCTGCAAGAAGACTAAAGAAGGTGCTGGTCCAACCCATGCTGGGTACTCAGAAGGAAGAGAAAACAATTGCAGTTTTTATCAGAAGAGAAGGAGCAGGATTCTACTCCTGGACTCATTCCTTGGGCAGAAATAGGAAGAGACAAAAAAAAAAAAAAAAAAAAAAAAAATAGGAAGAGGATAAAGTTCTTTCTGAGCATCAAAAACATTGAGACATTGGAATCAAACTGCAGAGAGCTTTGTGTCCTCCTTTGCCCTGCTGCTACCAAGCCTATACCTACAGGAGAGGTTGCACGAATAAATGAATGTTCTTATCTCTGCATGTGTTCAAACAAAGGCTGAATGTCAGAACAGTTAAGATTGAATCAGGTGAACTTCCAGGTGCTCTCAGATCCTTCAATCCCAACAATTCTTCAACAGTTGACTTAAGTATCTACCTATAGATCTGTCTTTTTCGGTTTTTGCCACAAAAATGACTCCTGGCTGTGAAGAATGGCAAAGAGGAAAGGCAGCCTGACTCCTGCAGCCTCACACGTGAGTCAGATGCAAGTTGATGAGATAGATGACTCTGGCTTTGTCATAAAGACATACCAGGATGTGTATGATACTATTTGTAGAGGAAGATCATTTGCAGTGGAGGGAGTATTATGGCTAGAAAAGCTTGTTCCCACATTTTTGAGTTGAGGAAATCAGTTGAGTTGAACAGTGGAAAAGGGAGAAGGCCCTGGCTGATCACCATGATTTTCTTCCTTTAAAGTTTCTGTAGCAGGATCTTTGTATATATGCCTATGTGCTGGTATGGTGAAGAGGAATAGATTATCAGGAATCTGCCTTTGACAGAGACATCTGAATGCAAACATCATTGCTTGAAAGGTAGAGGAAGCCTTCTCCCCAGTCAGAGGTAAGCACACAAGTGGATGGATGCAGGGAACCTGCTGTTCCCCTGGACTCACATCAAGCTATGTAGGCCCACTCCAACACAGTGCACTTGGGAATGGCCCCTTCAGGGTTTGGACAAGGAGAAAGCAGTCCCCAACCCCTGCATGGGTGTGGAACCTGCCAAAGGATGATTTGCTTCTGGAGTGCCAAGTGCAGGCACACCAGGCAAGAAAATGCAACTGAGGAGCAATGGCCTTTTGCTAATAACACCATTGTCTCTGGAGTGAAAGGGCCGGTGGCTTGCTGGTTGTAGTGGCAGTCATATGTGTGCTCAGCATCTCCATTGCGTGGATGGCTGGATCAAGCTGCCTCTTTGGCTCTGGATTAATCAATGGTGAATGGGTGGGTAAGTTTAGAATTCCGGCTAAATATGTCTGGCTTCAAAGACATATTCTGCTCAGAAGCTCAGCTTCTGTTTCATCCTAACACTTGGCTGCTGAGTTGCTCTGTGTTTAAATTCTAGGCTTTAAGTGGCAGCTGTGGATCCACTCCTACCACCCCGCCATGTGGTTTTGCTATAGATAGTACAGTCTGCAGCTGGGGTAAAGTCAAGAAGACTCAGCCACGTGTTTCTCAGACTGTTTTTCAGGAAAACTCAGCAAGACAGTTTCGCTCTTGTTGCCCATACTGGAGTGCAATGGCGCGATCTTGGCTCACCACAACCTCCACCTCCTGGGTTCAAGTGATTCTCCTTCCTCAGCCTCCCTAGTAGCTAAGATTAGAGGCATGCACTACCACACTAGCTAATTTTGTATTTTTAGTAGAGACAGGGTTTCTCCATGTTGGTCAGGCTGGTCTGGAACTCCCGACCTCAGGTGATCTGCCCGCCTCGGCCTCCCAAAGTGCTGGGATTACAGGCGTGAGCCACCGCGCCCAGCCAAACTCAGCAAGTTTTTATTGAGCATCTGCTGTGTTCTCTTGGTATAGCTCTCCCAGTAAGGAGTAAACATAATTCCTGGTGCTCTCCCGCTCCTTTCTGTCCCCTTTTGATTGCAGCGGACCTACTCTGGTTCATCACGGGGAGAGAGCTTCATGCTATTTTAGAGACCCCACAAGGGATTAAAAAACTAAGGAAAGGCTGGGCACAGTGGCTCATGCCTGTAATCCCAGCACTTTGGGAGGGAGGCCGAGGCGGGCGGATCACGAAGTCAGGAGATCTGAGACCATCCTGGCTAACATGGTGAAATCCCGTCTTTACTAAAAATACAAAAAAAATTAGCCGGATATGGTGGCGGGCGCCTGTAGTCCCAGCTACCAGGGAGGCTGAGGCAGGAGAATGGCATGAACCCAGGAGGCAGAGCTTGCAGTGAGCCGAGATGGTGCCACTGCACTCCAGCCTGAGCGAGAGCGAGACTCTGTCTCAAAAAAAAAAAAAAAAAAAAGGAAAAAATTACCTTCTAAAGTGGTATCATCATATTATCAGAAAGTTCTGATATCTTGTACTGATTGGTGGGAGCCAATGTCTCCTGGTTCTGCTTTGTTTTAGGGGACTCTACAGTACCACCCCAAGGGGCAGGGCTAACAGCCTCTTTCCTATTAGCCTTGTCTCCTCACTCCTGACTACAGCCTCCCTCTTAGGGATGGGACCCTCTTACACCAGTCTATACCCATGATCAGCCTCAGGCAGACCACTGTGGTCATAGCACAGGACAACTTGCTCTACCAGGCAAGGCAGGACACCAGCACCTGGTCTAGACAGATCTTTGAAGTAGCTGTATTGGGAAAGGAAGGAAAATTGGCCCAATCCCACATTTCCCTTCAGAACCACTAACTGCTGCTGTCAGAGGAGAACTTGTTAAATAAAGTTCCCACAGGCCAGCTCTGTTTTTCCAGCAGCTTCCATTCTAACATACCATTATGGTAGAAAAATACATGAGTGTAAATGGTAATAATGAAACCTATTGTAAAAGTCCACTGGATATTTCTAGGGCTCAGGGCTAAGACACAGGAACCAATTAACCCATTTATGCTGGAGGTTACAAACTTTTTTGTGAAAAATCAGACTTTAGCGATGATCTTGAGCAGTAGGATATAAATAATTCCTACAAGGTTAGCGTCCCAATAATGGAACATGAGGCATAAGTGGGTTAAAGCATCTGCCCAGTAGCTAAGGGCCAAGTTCTGGTGGCACATGATCCTGGGGTTGGAGTCCAGGCTCTGCCACTCAGTAGCTGTACGTGTGACCAGGTTACTTAACCTCACCAAGCCTCTTTTTTTTTTTTTTTTTTTTTTTGAGACAGAGTCTCGCTTTGTTGCCCAGGCTGGAGTGCAGTGGCGTGATCTCGGCTTACAGGTGCCTGCCACCACACCCAGCTAATTTTTTATATTTTTAGTAGAGACGGGGTTTTACCGTGTTAGCCAGGATGGTCTCGATCTCCTGACCTCGTGATCTGCCCACCTCAGCCTCCCTAACCACACAAAGCCTTTTATTTCTTTATCTGTAAAATGGGTATAATAGTAATCTGTAGCACAAAGGGTGTTGGGCAAATTCTGTAGAATAGTGCATGCAGTGTGCTGGGCCCTGGTGTGCCATCAGCACTTGCTAAAGGTGAACCTTTATTACAGTTCCAGCAGCATTCAAAATGCCATGCCAATTCAGACTCTCTTAAAACAAATCTCGTGCAGACATTACACAGTACTCTTCAGCCTCTGACCCTTTACCCTTTAGCAGTGGATCTCACTGTTATCCTGTGACTGTGTAATTTTGAAAGCGAATGGAAACACCTGATAATGAGTCAACCCGATCTGAAGTGGATTAAAGGGACACTGTCAGGGTGCTGGCACCCTAAGTGGGCCTTATACTAAAAAGCTTCAGTTCCTGCTAAAAGCACCTTCTGATCCTTGACTACAGTGGGGTTTGATGGTATACCTCCTTCCTGTGAAACCCAAGTCAAAATCCTTTTATCAGCCTGCCTGATTCTGTATCCTTGGATGCATGGCTGCTATGGAAGTTGGCCCAAGATCTGTTCATCCCAGCCTGAGATATCTCGTGGCTCAGACTGACCGAAGCATCTGGGAGGTGGGCTGGAACAGTCCCAAGAAGGCCGGATTGTCCTCCCCCAAAATAAAGACAGAGATCATCCCTGTTTCTTCTCCTGTATGCAAACCTGGTGGATGCTCCAAAATCGAACCAAAACACTACCATGAATAAGAGATGACTGCACTCCTCTGACACAACTTCCTATTTTTGTCTTTGTTCTTCAAAAGGTCTAAACAGTTACTAAATCCTGTTATGCTGAAGGTGGGGAAGTTAGAAAAATAGAACATCTCCTGACAGGTAGAAGACGGGATCCTTGGAGGCGTTCCTTTGGGATTTCATTTTACCTCCATCTCGTTTGTTGTCCAGTTTCCTTTTACAAGGATTAAGCAGGCATCCTGCTGGCTAGAATCCTGTGGCTTCCCTGGAGCCCCAAATTCTTGTCTAACCACATTTCTAGTCATGGTTCCTGCAGGAGACATCCACTCAAACCACCTGTTACTGAGGCACCAAGCAACCCTAGAGGCAGTTGGCCTCTGGCCCTAGCAGGAGCAGGATCTCAGGCCATTCCATCAGGCGGCCAGCCTCGGCCCCTCACTGCAGCCTTGCAGAGTGGGCTCTGCAGAGAAGCCAATTTGTGGACAGTGCCACCCTCCATCGTGAGTCACATGGCTCATGTGGTTGCAGCCATTTTTGAGCCAGGAGGGGGCCCCTTCTAGGTGCAGCTGACCTGGGAATGCTAGCCAGAGCGGCCAGAGGAGAGGAGTGGGGGAAGGAGAGAGGTATCTCTTGCTGGCCGCGGGATCTCATCTCCTTTTGTCTTGTTTAGGTTTCTCCTCTGCCTCCTACTTAAAGGTCCATGTTAAAACCCACCACGGTGTTCCCCTTCCCCAGGTCTCCAGGCACCAGGAGCCCATCCTGAATGGGGGAGCAGCGTTCCACTGCGCCAGGACCTATGGCAACAAAGGCAAGCGATCCCTTGCTCTGCACTTTGCTTCTCTGCGCAGACTGTGTTGTGGGGGCGCTGGGCTGGGTGTGGGGAGGCGGGAAGGCTGCCAGTTTTCTGGCTGCCTTGAGGAGACTCAGAGATCTGAGTGGCAGTGGCCTCCAGGACAAAAGTCACAGTGGGTATCTCACTCCAGGGCAGTGAGTGAGGCTTTAGGGCACTGCCGAGATCCAGCCTCCGCCTCCTCTTCCCCAGCCCTCCTCCCTTCCTCCTGGCCAGCCCCCACTGTCTGGAGCCCTGCAGGGATGCCCCGGGCCCTGGGCAGAAGAAGAACCCTGCATGATGAGTCACTATGGGCCTGTCACTGCCTGCTGCCCTTTAGGATGGTGTGGAGCTGCGGCTGAATGCTTTCTCCTCTTTTGACCCAGTGGGCCGGTGGGAGCCAATGTCTGGCTTCTCTCACAATAGGGGTGGTTGGTTACTGTGAGTGGCCCTTTCTGGAGAGCCTCTGGCTATGGTTGTGAGATGCATGGCAATAATGAGCTATCTGACTCCTCTGACTTGGGAGTTGGTTTGCAGAAAGCTCCCCAGGCCCACCTTCACTTGTTGATTCAGGTTGTTTTGTGGTATGTCACATTGTTGTTGCCTTGGGGATGAGGCCAGGGGCTTGGCAGATGGTAGAAACAGCAGAGATGGCATGCTCCATGCTCCCATCACAGACCTCCCTTCCCGGCATGGCTCTCTGGACCCAGGCAGGAAGCTGCTGATTGGTGGAGGACTCCAGTGTGGGCCGGGCAAGGCAGAGCAGCCAGGGTTGTCTCTTGGCCCAGCTTGTCTGGGGCCTAGGGTGGGGACACCCAGCCGACTGAGTAGTATAGAGTTGCTTTCAATCCCTGTGCTTTGGCTGCTTGGCCCTGGAAAGGTTTTGGCAGAAGGAAGGCGGTAAGGACAGGGCTCATGTTTGCAGCATTAGGAAAAGGATTGGCTTCTGTCTGAGCCATTGATGGGGTCTACCCAGGTTGAGGACCTAATGGCTCTGGTTTTGCCTGTCTTGCTAGGGTGCAGCTAGTCTGGTGCAGGAGGCGAGGCTACTATTAACACTGGCTCGGCATCATCAGAATACCAATTTTACCCCCAGAGGCACCCAAAAGAGCGCCTAGGAGTTGGGGGTCTTTGAGTTGTTCTGGGCAGCTGTAGCAGAGTTGCCCTCTCTGTATCCCTTCCTTGAAGCAGGCTGAGATGACGGTGAGCAGTACATGTCCAGCTGCATGAAGAGTCCACAGCAAGGGAGGCTGGCAGCCCTAGGGCCCTGCCGTTTCACCCCTGTAGGCACTCCAGGCTCCCAGACTGACCAGCTGACCCTCCGTGGGTTCTGCCAGGGCAGTGGCTGGCTAACGGCTGCCCTCCACAGGTCTGTGAGCTGGCCCCTCATGACCCCTCCAGGAGGGGGCATCTCCAGAGCCTGGCCTCATCACTCTCCTATATTTTGTTTTTTCGTAGAAGGCCAGAAATGCTCACATCAGGATCCGATTGAGAGCTCTGACTCCTATGGTGACCTCTCAGATGCCAGTGACCTGAAGACGCCGGAGAAGCAGAGTGCCAATGGCTCTTTCTCCTGCGACATGGCAGTCCCCAAAAATAAAATGGAGTCTGATGGGGAGAAGAAGTACCCATGCCCTGAATGTGGGAGCTTCTTCCGCTCTAAGTCCTACTTGAACAAACACATCCAGAAGGTGCATGTCCGGGCTCTCGGGGGCCCCCTGGGGGACCTGGGCCCTGCCCTTGGCTCACCTTTCTCTCCTCAGCAGAACATGTCTCTCCTCGAGTCCTTTGGGTTTCAGATTGTTCAGTCGGCATTTGCATCATCTTTAGTAGATCCTGAGGTTGACCAGCAGCCCATGGGGCCTGAAGGGAAATGAGGCAGCTGCTGTGTCCCCACAGAAACAGCCATTTGGGGACTGCTGGGAAATGCTGTGAATGCGGAGGGAAGTGATGTTTGGGTTCTGTAGCTGAGAGATTTTTATTCTTTTTTAACTGCCCCCCAACCCCACTCCAACTCCTTCTCTACCACCCATTCTCCCAATGGTCTTTAGAAATAGATTTTCATCTGATATTCTGCAGAAATATCAATGAGACTTGGTATGGGACAGGAGCAGAAAACACTACATAGGCCTCCAAGGCAAAACCAGTCCCAGTTTCTCTAATGGGAAGAAGCTGGAATTCCTGGTGCTGAATTCTTAGTGACCCCAATCCTATACCCAAATCTATGATATTCTGGGACCTCAGTGATTTTGGTCCCCTCCCACTTCTCTAGTTCGTCATCCTCCCTTCCCATATCCTTCAAAAGAACCACACTAGGGTCTCCACTCACTTATACAATGCGGATGCCCAACTGTTTTTAAGGAAGCCAGAAGCATCCTATGGACCATGGGGTGAGTGTCCTCCAAGAGCCCCCTGAGCTCAGCCCTCTGCCTGGAGGGCTCCAGACCTTCCTGAGCCCTGCTTGGAGGTGAGCATTTTCACTGCTAGGACAAGCTCAGCCATTGAGGACACCCCCACCCCAAATTTCAGTTCTTATGTGATTTTAACCATTCAACATGCTGTTGGGTTTTAATTCTCTAATTATTATTATTGTTATTATTTTTTAGGACCAGTTGTAGTGAATTGCTACTGAAAGCTATCCCAGGTGATACAGAGCTCTTTGTAAACCGCAGTCACACATTAGGGTTAGTATTAAACTTTGTTTAGATGTACCATAATTAACTTGGCTAGTTGATTGTTTGAAGTCTATGGAAGAAATAGTTTTATGCAAAATTAAAAAAAATGCCAGTCTGGTCAGGGAAGTAGGGGGTTTCAATGCTGTTGGGAACCAGGAAGGTGGGACAGCCAACAGGTAGGGACATTGTGTACCTCAGTTGTGTCACATGTGAGCAAGCCCAGGCTGACCTTGTGATGTGAATTGATCTGATCAGACTGTATTAAAAATGTTAGTACATTACTCTATCTGCTCCCTTGAGTCCAGTTTTTCAGCTGTGGGGGTCTTTGGGACCCAGAGGTGGGCAGTCCATACCCCGGCACCTGGGGTGGGAGTGGGATCCCAGGAGACCCCTTTTCCACTTCGTTGCACCAGTTCTACTGGGATTGACAGGTAGATGGTCCCACTGAAGACTTAGAATGCCAGAATTCACCCATGTGTTCAACAAATATCCACTGCTTGTCTTTACTGCTTGTGTGCCAGGCATGGTTTCATGCTCTTGGGATATGGTGGTGAACAAGACACCACTGTGAGGCTTAATGGGAGAGACAGACAACTTAAATATGAGTTCAGATAATGAGAAATACAAGGAGAAAAACTGGGCAAGGTGAGGGGACAGTGACAGCAGGAGGGTGAGTAGGGTGGACCAGGGAGGTGTGAAGTGAGGTTGGGGCTCTGGGAGGGAAGACTTATAGAGGGGATCTGACATGGCCTACCCAGCTAGCACCTGAGGAGGGATGTGGGCAGGGACTCCTCATGGCCAAGGGGCTCTAAGAAGCTCAGCAACCTGTCTCCCCCACCATGTTATCTACCTGATGTTAAGTAAAAGGTTGGTGCGCCGTTAATGGTGAATGTATGAAGAAAAGAGGGAAAGAACAACAAACAGGAGGCAAGAAGTAAGCACTATGGAAAATTAATAGGAATAAGAATGAGGAACAAGAGGGGACAGACAGACTTAAGGCACCCTGGGCATCTTGAGAAATCTCAGGGAAGAGGGAAACCCCTAAAAGGATAGAGACAGCATTTAACTTCCAAGCAAGAAGAAAACAAACAATGGTAAAGGAGAGAAAAACAGACCTAGGGGAACAAACAGCACAAAAATTTTTAGACCCACATTGGTATCAGAATTACATTGTTTTTTGTTTTTTTTGTTTTTTTGAGACGGAGTTTTGCTCTTGTTGCCCAGGCTGGGGTGCAGTGGTGTGATCTCGGCTCACTGC
The DNA here is from genome assembly GCF_006542625.1 of Nomascus leucogenys. Lineage (NCBI taxonomy): Eukaryota > Metazoa > Chordata > Mammalia > Primates > Hylobatidae > Nomascus > Nomascus leucogenys. Next base: position 58,564,835 of record NC_044387.1, on the reverse strand, counting down.
AACCTCTGCCTCCCAGGTCCAAGCAATTCTCCTGCCTCAGCCTCCTGAGTAACTGGAGTAACTGGATTAAAGGCATGCGCCACAACGCCTGGCTAATTTTTGTATTTTTAGTAGAGATGGGGTTTCACCACATTGGCCAGGCTGGTCTCGAACTCCTGACCTCAGGTGATTTGCCTGCCTCGGCCTCCCAAAGTGCTGGGATTACAGGCGTGAGCCACTGCACCCTGCCTAGAATTACATTGTTCTGGTGTAAAGGCAAAGACTCTCAGCTGAATTTTTTAAAGAACAATTCTAAGCCATTTACACAAAATCCTTGGTAAGCTGCTGGGCTTTGTAGACTGTGTGGAATAGAGGCTTAGGCCATTAGATGTATCAAAGGAAAGGGTGACCCTAGAATGTGGAGGCCCTGTGGACACGTAGCTTTGTGACCACCACAGAATCTGGTCACACCCACCGAGTGTTAGAGAACCTGGCCTTGAACCAAGGACTTGACTGGGCCAGCCCGAGTTCCTGAATTCATTTTAGTTCTGCTCCCTGGAGACCTGTGAGCATGTCCATGGACAGGTAGGGACCACAGGTATTAGAAAGGAGCATCTGTCACATGGCAGGAGGGGAACAACAGAGCAAGCAGGCTGTTGCATCTTCCAAAGCACTGCTCCCTTGGCAGCCTGAGCTTTGGGAGGCCAAGGCGGGAGGATCACTTGAGGCCAGGGGTTTGAGACCAGCCTGGGCCACATAGTAAGACTCCATCTCTACAAAAAATGAAGAACAGCTGCACCTGGTGGTGCCCGCTTGTAGTCCTAGCTACTCAGGAGGCTGAGGCAAGAGGATCGCTTGAGCCCAAGTGTTCAAGGTCACAGTGAGCTATGATCACGCCACTGCGTTCAAGCCTGGGTAACAGAGTGAGGCCCTAACTCTAAAAAAAAGAAAAAAAAAAAAGAACCACCTGAGCTTTGGCTGTTCAGCTCCATCATCTGCTCTCTGCCAACCTTGGAGAAATCCCTAAATCTCTGAGCCTGTTTCCTGATCAGGTCTTTTGTGAAGACCAAAAGAAACCATCATCATGAGCTAATCCTCTGCACAACCTACAAGGTTGGTTTCATTATTCTATTATCAACCCCCTCTTGCAGATGAGGAAACAGGCTCAGAGGGATGGAGGAACTCCCCTGGGTCACATAGTAAGTGGAAGCGTCAGGATTCAAACTCAGGTCTGCCTTGTCCTCAGGCTTTACTCCTAAGCTCCCAGTGATAGTTTCTGGTTTTTTGTTTTTTGTTTTTTCTTTTTTAGACAGAGTCTCACTCTGTCACCTAGGCTGTAGTGGTGCTATCTCGGCTCACCTCCACCTCCCGGGTTCTTCTGCCTCAGCCTCCCAAGTAGCTGGGATTACAGGCACACGCCACCACACCTGGCTAATTATTTTTTTGTATTTTTTGTAGAGACAGGGTTTCACCATATTGGTCAGGCTGGTCTGAAACTCCTGGCCTCAAGTGATCCGCCCGCCTTGGCCTCCCAAAGTGCTGGGGTTACAGGCGTGAGCCATGGTGCCTGGCTCACGAGTGCCTCTTGGAGGAAATTTCACAGCCATGCCCTCTCCTACCTTGAGTGACAATGATCAGCACTCACTCTAAAGGTACCTAAAACTTACCCAGAAGTATCACTAGTGTCTCACAAATCCCTCCTGTCCATTGGAGGAGGAAGGCTGGCGGGATTCCCTCCAGTTTACATAATTTATGTGCCTGGCTGCTGAGCACCTGGCAGCAGTGTCTCCAGAATTCTACTCCTTATAAACCCTACCTCTCAGTCTCTGCCTACCCTACTCTGCACCTCTCCAAGAGTGGAGGGCGACTGGTAGATGGTGTGAAATGATTTTCACTGGGGGAAGGTAGGAGGAGGGCAGAATGATTAATGTCTGGATTTGTATCTTTTGCTAAACTGCTGTGAAAGGAAATACCAAATATTTAAGAGACTAATCCATCCTAACAAAACAAGTTTCCTTTAAGGACAGGGCAGTGCAGAGGTAGGAGCCCCTGAAATAAAACTTCTTTGTATTGCTGTGAATGGGCATACCAAAAAAATAACTTATTTTTCCTTCAGGGAAGTCTTCTGCCCTCCAAAATCTGGCACCCTACCCCATGGCCAGTCCATACTAGGCAGAGGTCAGAGCCTGTGGCAGCAATGAAGAGGGACTTCGAGATTATTAACATCTCCCTCCCTCCTTCCAAGTCAAAATCTGTCCCCTGAAGCTGCTGAATGTTTTGGAGTCCATGTTAAGCAGCACAAACTCCATGAGCTGTGGGGCTTGTGTTTCATTTTTCAAAGCTTTTCTTTGGATGATGATAAACTATTGCTTATTTGTGAAGTTTCCTCTGCCTCTAAAATACTTATCTCTTGTCTAAGGAACTTTTTCAGAAGCTCAGTTCAGATTGCCCCTTGCCTACAAAGCTTTTCCTGCCCCCTCCACAAGACAGCTTATGTGTATTACATCACTACCGTGTGCCAAGCACCATGACAGGGGTCTTACATACATCAACAACCCTGTGCGGTAGGTACTATTTTATTCTCATGGAGTCCCAGAGAAGCAACTGCCAATGTCACATAGCTGTGAAGTGGCAGAGCCAGGACTTGAATTCGGAACTGTCTGACCAGGGAGCCCAGGACTCCAATCATGATGGATGTGATACTTTGTGCCACTTCCCTGTTCTGCACATATTTCCACTATTGCATCATCTTTTTAGGGATCTATCTCCCCATATGAGACCAGATTTCTTTGCTAATGGGGATGGATCAGGCAAAGATAATTCATCTCTGTATTCCCACTGCCTAGAATAATAGTTCCTGGCACTTGGCAGCCACTAATTCATTCAACAGATATTCTGAGTGTGCTAAGAGACACTTAATTCCTGTCCTCAAGGAGCTTTAGCATACAGTAAAGTAGCACAGGACATGGGACATACACAGAAAGAAGTGTCTATAACATAAGAGAGAATGAGGCATGGGAAGTGACGGAAAATACATGCTCTGGTGCTGTGGAGAAAAATGAGATGCCGTCCTGGTCTAAGATGCTGGCCAGGTGGCATTAGAGTAGGACCCTGGAGTACTAGGACTGGGACATGTAGGGAGGGGGGCAGGGTGCTCACAGGCGGACATGGGCAAACTTGCCCTTCAAGTCCAAATAACAGCTGACATTTGAAGTGACAAACCTCTTCATGTCATCAAGGGAGACAGAGGGCCCTTTCAGACTGTGTAGAAGCTGCTGGAAAATGCTGGCCAGCCATCGGACTGTGAAGAGCCCCAGGGGCAGGATAGACCATGTTCTAACATTGAGGCCAGTTTGGTGGGAAGCATACTGAGGCTGGACACCAGGATGAACACAGGATAAAATGATGTTACCTGCCCTCACTCGAGGCTGCCTTTCCCAATAACACAGCCCCATACCTCACAACCCTCTTGCAAGCCCAGGGCCAGAGCTCAGGAGGAAAGGCCAAGCCAGATCACTGGGTGGGAACTCAGGAGAGGTGGACATCCCCATTACATGGGGCCCCTTTCCAGGGCTCACCCCACTCCAGGTCTTGAGAATATTTTAAAATGCTTTCAACTGTGTAAACAAACAAAAGGCACCTGAGAACCCCAAATAGGCCATGCCTATGAAAGCCATATTCCCTGCCCGTTTCACATTTCCTCAGACTGTTGTTTAATGTCAGCCTGAGCATCTGCCCTCCACACTTCCTGCTGTATGGGATCATCCTTCTCATTAATACTGAAGTTAGAATGGCTTTGGCCCATTCCATAAAGGGTGGGAGGCATCTCCTCCAACATCTCCAAACATGGTGAAACCCCGTCTCTACTAAAAATACAAATTAGCCAGGTGTGGTGGCACACGCCTGTAATCCCAGCTACTTGGGAGACTGAGGCAGGGGAATCACTTGAACCTGGGAGGCGGAGGTTACAGTGAGCTGGGATCGTGCCATTACACTCCATCCTGGGCGACAGAGTGAGACTCCATCTCAAAAAAAAAAAAAAGGTCCCTTCTCAAGCCAGGTGCAGTGGCACATGACTGTAGTCCCACCTACTCAGGAGGCTAAGGCAGGAGGATGGCTTAAGCCCAGTCCAGCCTGGGCAACATACCAAGTCCCTGTTTCTAAAAAAAAAATTTTTTTAAATGGTCCCTCTCTCCACTGGCATCAGCCCAGACATGGAACCTAGGGCTTTTCCTTCATTTTTTTTTCAAAATCAGTAGGTGCTCTGATGTTCACCCTGATTTGGGGACAACAGAGGCTAAGTCATAGCCAGCACATAAGACGCACTGACAGTCCAGTCCCTTCATACCTGCCACAGGGAACATCTCCCTGGTGAGGCTGTTCCTCAGTACCCTCAGCTGCCCTCAGGTGGCTGGTCATTCTCAATCTCCCCAGCCACCTGCCCTACTTCCTTGGCCCCCTCAATTCCTTCATCCTGGGCTTATCCCCATCGCCTCCCCAGAGACACACAATTCTCACTGCATTTTTCAGGGTACTTAGGTTTTTTTTGAGACAGGGTCTCACTCTGTTACCCAGGCTGGAGTTGCATGGTGTGATCTCAAGTCACTGCAGCCTCAACGTCCTGGGTTCAAGTATCCTCCTGCCTCAGCCCCCCAAATAGCTGGGACAACCACAGGTGTGCACTGTCACACCTGGCTAATTTCTAATTTCTTTCATTTTTGGTAGAGACAGGGTTTCGCCATGTTGCCTAGGCTGGTCTTGAACTCCTGAGCTCAAGTGATCTGCTCACCTTGGTCTCCCAAAGTGCTGGGATTACAGGTGTGGGCCACTGTGCCCAGTTGAGATCTTTCTTTTTCTAATTATCAACTATGTTGAGTGGGGATAAGGAGGAACAGGGATTCACCCTTCATGTCCAAACAGATTGTCAAGGTATTTCCTGAAAAAAGACACTTTCCTAAGAGGAATACTGCAGCCAGCTTTTTAGATAGCAATCTTTACCTACTCATTATAATATTAACAACTACCATTTATTGAGCATACCTCTAATCCTCATGACCATGAACGGTAGAGTCATCTCCACTTCATAGGTAAGAAATGAGGCTCAGCCTGGGCAACATACTGAGACCTCATCTCTACAAAAAATAAACAAAAAATTAGCCAGGTGTGGTGGCATGCACCTGTAGTCCTAGCTACTTGGAAGGCTGAGGTGGGAGGATTGCTTGAGCCCAGGAGGTTAAAGCTGCAGTGAGCTGTGATCATGCCACTACACTACAGCCTGGGTGACAGAGTGAGATCTTGCCTCAATAAATAAATAAAAAGTGGTTATGAGAAAACAGCAGGTTTTAAAAGAACAAAATTGCCTAGGTGGTAAGACCTGAACAATGTTTAAAAAGATGCATGAAAGGCCAGGTGCGGTGGCTCACACCTGTAATCCCAGCACTTTGGGAGGCCAAGGTGGGCGGATCACTTGAGTCCAGGAGTTCGAGACCAGCCTGGGCAACATGGGGCAAAACCCCATCTCTACAAAAATACAAAAATTAGCCTGGCATGGTGGTGTGCACCTGTAGTCCCAGCTACTCAGGAGCCTGGGAGGTGGAGGTTGCAGTGAGCTGAGATTGTGCCACTGCATTCCAGCCTGGGTAACAGAGGGAGACCCCGTCTCAATCAATCAATCAAATAAAAAGATGCATAGAAAAAAGACTGGAAGGAAATGCAGTTGCAACAGGTTTATTGGGGTGTCTCATCCTACATAAAATGTAAGCATTTTTAGTGATTTTCACTAGCCATCCTCAGTAACACCACGTCAAGTTCCTCTTTTCCAGTGGGTAGCTTAATGATGGCTGCCTAGACTCAGCTGCTTTCAGGAATTAGAACAGTCTCCATCTGGTATTTAAGATTCATTTAAAATGTTTACACATAAAAATATTCAAGCCGGGCGCGGTGGCTCAAGCCTGTAATCCCAACACTTTGGGAGGCCGAGGCGGGTGGATCCCGAGGTCAGGAGATCGAGACCATCCTGGCTAACACGGTGAAACCCCGTCTCTACTAAAGATACAAAAAATTAGCCGGGTGTGTTGGCGGGCGCCTGTAGTCCTAGCTACTCGGGAGGCTGAGGCAGGAGAATGGCGTGAACCCAGGAGGTGGAGGTTGCGGTGAGCCGAGATCGCGCCACTGCACTCCAGCCTGGGGGACAGAGAAAGACTCCGTCTCAAAAAAAAAAAAAAAAAAAAAAAAAAAAATTCATTTAAAAATGTCCATCTCAGCTGGGTACAGTGGCTCACGCCATAATCCCAGCACTTTAGGAGGCTGAGGCCGGTGGATCACTTCAGGTCAGGAGTCGAGACCAGCCTGGCCAACATGGTGAAACCCCGTCTCTACTAAAAAAAACAAAAAAACAAAAAAACAAAAAACAACAAAACTAGCTGGGCATGATAGTGCGCACCTGTAATCCCAGCTACTCAGTAGTCTGAGGCAGGAGAATCACTTGAACCCAGGAGGTGGAGGTTGTAGTTAGCCAAGATCACACAACTGGACTCCAGCCTGGGCAGCAGAGCAAGACTCCATCTCAAAAAAAAAAAAAAAAATCCACCTCAAGGTTCCCTTCAAAGCTCACTGCCTCACTGCAGCCTTAACCTCCCAGGCTCAACTGATCCTCCCGTCTCCACCTCCTAAGCAGCTGGAACCACAGGCACACAACCACACCTGGCTAATTTTTGTATTTTTTTTTTTTTAAGACAGAGTCTCGCTCTGTTGCCCCGGCTGGAGTGCAGTGGCATGATCTAGGCTCACTGAAAGCTCCGCCTCCCGGGTTCAGGCCATTCTCCTGCCTCAGCCCCCCGAGTAGCTGGGACTACAGGTGCCCGCCACCATGCCCAGCTAGTTTTGTTTTTTTTTTTGTATTTTCAGTAGACGGGGTTTCACTGTGTTAGCCAGGATTGTCTCGATCTCCTGACCTCATGATCCACCCGCCTTGGCCTCCAAAATGCTGGGATTACAGGTATGAGCCACTATGCCCGGCCTTTTTTTTTTTTTTTTTGGTAGAGATGAGGTCTCACTATGTTGCCCAGGCTGGTCTCAAACTCCTGGGGGCTCAAGCGATCCTCCCACCTCAGCTTCCCAGAGTATTGGGATAATAGGCGTGGACCACCACACGCGGCCTGAAAGTTCATTTCCTTTTGGCAGTGAATAATATTTCATTGTTTGGATGTACCACAGTATATTCATTTATTTACCTACTGAAGGACATCTTGATTGCTTCCAAGTTTTGGCAATTATGAATAAAGCTGCTGTAAACCTGTGTGTGGAGGTTGTTGTGTGGACTTAAGTTTTCAACTCGTTTGTGAAAATACCAAGGACTGTGATTGCTGAATCACACGGTAAGAGTATGTTTAGTTTTGTAAGAAAATGCCAAACTGTTCTCCAAAGTGGCTGTACCATCAATTTTGCATTCCTACCAGCAATGAACGAAAATTCCTATTGCTCCACATCCTTCTCAGCATTTGTTGTCTGGATTTTGGCCATTCTGATAGATGTGTAGTAGTATCTAATCATTGTTTAAATTTGCATTTCTCTGATAACGTATGATGTGTGGCATCTTTTCATATGCTTATATGCCATCTGTATATCTTCTTTGGTGAGGTGTCTGTTAAGGTCTTTGGTCCATTTTTAAAATGCATTGTTTTATTTTATGGTTTATTTATTTATTTAGAGATGGAGTCTCACTCTGTTGCCAGGCTGGAGTGCGGTGGCGTGATCTCGGCTCACTGCAACCTCTGCCTCCTGGGTTCAAGTGATTCTCCCGTCTCAGCCTCCCGAGTAGCTGGGACTAAAGGCGTGCACCACCACGCTCAGCTAATTTTTGTATTTTTGTATTTTTTTTTTTTTTTTTTGAGACAGAGTCTTGCTGTGTCGCCCAGGCTGGAGTGCAGTGGCGCAGTCTCGGCTCACTGCAAGCTCCGCCTCCCGGGTTCACGCCATTCTCCTGCCTCAGCCTCTCCGAGTAGCTGGGACTACAGGCGCCCGCCACCACGCCCGGCTAATTTTTTTTTTTGTATTTTTAGTAGAGACGGGTTTCACCGTGGTCTCGATCTCCTGACCTCGTGATCCGCCCGCCTCAGCCTCCCAAAGTGCTGGGATTACAAGCGTGAGCCACCGCGCCCGGCCTAATTTTTGTATTTTTAGTAGAGATAGGGTTTCACCATGTTGGCCAGGATGGTCTCTATGTCTTGACCTTGTGATCCGCCCACCTCGGCCTCCCAAAGTGCTGGGATTACAGGTGTGAGCCACTATGCCCAGCCTATTGTTGAGTTTTAAGAGTTCTTATGCATATTTTGGATAACAGTCCTTTATCAGATGTGTCTTTTGCAAATATTTTCTCCAGTCTATGCTCATGCTCATCTTTTTTTTTTTTTTTTTTTTTTTTTTTTTTTTTGAGATGGAGTCTCGCTCTGTCACCCAGGCTGGAGTGCAGTGGCATGATCTTGGCTCACTGCCAGCTCCGCCTCCCGGGTTCACGCCATTCTCCTGCCTCAGCCTCCCAAGTAGCTGGGACTACAGGCGCCCACCACCACGCCCGGCTAATTTTTATATTTTTTTTTTAGTAGAGACACGGTTTCACCATGTTAGCCAGGATGGTCTCGATCTCCTGACCTCGTGATCCGCCCACCTTGGCCTCCCAAAGTGCTGGGATTACAGGTGTGAGCCACTGTGCCCAGCCATCATCTTCTCATTCTTGTGACATGGTCTTTCACAGAAGAGAAATTCTTAATTTTAATGAAGTCTAGATTGTCAGTTATTTATTTCATGGATCATGCCTTTGAGTGTTGTACCAAAAAAGTAATAACCATATCCAAAGTTTTCTTCTGTTATCCTCTCAGAGTTTATATTTAGCTTGTGTTTTACATTTAGGTCTATGATCCATTTTGAGTTAATTTTTGTGGAGTGTAAGGTGTGTGTCTAGATTAATTTTTTGCATGTGGATGTCCAGTTGTTCCAGCACCATTTGTTGAAAAAATTATCTTTGCTCCATTGTATTGCCTTTGCTTCCTTCCACTATATTTATTCCTTCCACTATATTTATGTGGGTCTGTTTCTGGCCTCTCCATTCTGTTCCATTGATCTATTTGTCTATCCTTTCACAAGTGTCACATTGCCTTCATTCCTGTAGCTTTATAAGTCTCAAAGTCAGGTAGTGTCAGTCTTCTAACTTTATTCTTCTTCTTCAATATTATGTTAGCTATTCTGGGACTTCTGCCTCTCTGTATAAACTTTAGAATCAATTTGTTGATATCCACAAAATAACTTCTGGGATTTTGATTGGGATTGCTTTGATCTATAGATCAAGTTGGGAAGAACGGACATCTTGACAATATTGAGTCTTCCTATCCATGTACCATGGAATATATCTCCATTTAGTACTTTTTTGATTTTGTTCATCAGAGTTTTGTAGTTTTTTTTTCATACAGATCTTGTACGTATTTTGTTAGGTTTATACAAATTTTGGGGGGTGGTAATATAAATGTGTTATTTCAAATTCCACTAATTCATTGCTGGTATATAGGAAAACAACTGAGTTTTGTATATTGACCTTATAACCTGCAATGTTGATGTAATCACTTATTAGTTCCAGGAGTTTTTCTATCAATTCTTTCAGATCTTTCCTTTCCCTTCCTTCCCCTTCCCCTCCCCACTTCCCTTTCCTTTTTCCTTTCCTGTCCCAACATCTCCCAAGGCTTCATCATTCATCTTTCAGATTTTCTACAGAGATGGTCACGTCGTCTGTGAACAAAGACAGCTTGATTTCCTCCTCCCCAATCTGTATACGTTCTATTTCCTTTTCTTGTCTTATTACATTAGCTAGGACTTCCAGTATGATGTTAAAAAGAAGTGATGAGATGGCACACTGTTGCCTTGTTCCTGATCTTAGTGAGAAAGCTTCTGGTTTCTCACTATTAAGTATGTTAGCTGTAGGTTTTGTAGGTATTCTTTATCAAGCTGATGAAGTTTACTGAGAGTTTTATCATGAGTGGGCATTGGACTTTTTTTTTTTTTTTTTGAGACAGGGTCTTGCCCTGTTGCCCAGGCTGGAGTGTAGTGGTGTGATCATGGCTCACTGCCATCTCCACCTCCCAGGCTCAAGTGATCTTCCCACCTCAGCCTCCCAAGTTGCTGGGACTATAGGCATGTGCCACCATACTTGACTAATTAAAAAAAAAAAACTTTTGTATAGATGAGGTCTCACTATGTTGCCTAGGCTGGTCTTGAGCTCCTGGGCTCAAGCAATCCTCCTGCCTTGACCTCCCATAATGCTGGGATTACAGGTATGAGCCTCTGCCTACCCCAAACATTTCTTTATCATGACCATTTCACAGCTATACTTACCTAAGTCTAATGGTAATATTCATGCCCTGGGGTTCTTCTGGATTAATTTCTCTTCCTTGTGTATTGGGGAAAGTCACTTGCTCACCCCTTTGTCCTGAAGTAAAACAAATGCCCATTTTCCATGTTCAACTTTAAGTGGAATTATGCTGGTGCTTGGGGCTTGGGATTGGAGAGAAGAGGAGGGGATCTGCCCTTAGTGTCTTGACATCATTAACCCTCTTCCTGATGCCCTCAGCTGGCTGGAGTCTGGAGAGATTCATTTGGCCACAGTCCCCTTTCTGGGAAGTTTTGTGGAAAAGACAAGTAAATATAAACAACTGAGAAATGTGATCTAGACGGTAGGTATGTGTAAGGAATTTCTTTTTTCTTTTTTTTTTTTTCCAACTTTTAAGTTCAGGGGTACATATGCAGGATTACATAGAAAAACATGTACCATGGTGGTTTGCTGCACAGATTATCCCGTCACGTAGGTATTAAGCCCAGCATCCATTAGCTGTTCTTCCTGATGCTCTCCTTCCTCCCCTGCCACACCGTCCAACAGGCCCCAGTGTGTGTTGTTCCCCGCCGTGTGTCCATGTGTTCTCATCATTCAGTTGCCACTTATAAGTGAGAACATGCAGTGTTTGTTTTTCTGTTCTTGCATTAATTTGCTGAGGATAATGGCTTCCAGCTCCATCAATATCCCTGCAAAGGACATGATCTCATTCCTTTTTATGACTGCATAGTATTCCATGATGTATATGTACCACAATTTCTTTATCAAGTCTATCATTGATGGGAATTTAGATTGGTTCCATGTCTTTGCTACTGTGAATAGTGCTGCAATGAAATGAAAGATACATGCATGCATGTATCTTTATAACAATGATTTCCATTCTGTTGGGTATATACTCAGTAATGGCATTGCTGGGGCAAATGGTATTTCTGCTTCTAGGTCTTTGAGGAATCGCCACACTGTCTTCCACAATGGTTGAACTAATTTACACTCCCACCAACAGTGTAAAACTGTTCTTTTTTCTCTACAACCTCACCAGCATCTGTTACTTTTTGACTTCTTAATAATAGCCATTCTGACTGGTATGAGAGGTGTGGGGAATTTATTGTTTTTACAGAGGGTGGAGGAAGAAGGCCCTGGCAGAAGCTCCACCCAGAGCTCCACAGAGTTGCTGTTTTGTTTTGTTTTTTTTTTTTTTTTTGAGACACAGTCTTGCTGTCACCCAGGCTGGAGTGCAGTGGCGTGATCTCGGCTCACTGCAAGCTCCGCCTCCCAGGTTCACACCATTCTCCTGCCTCAACCTCCCGAGTAGCTGGGACTACAGGCGCCCGCCACCTCGCCTGGCTAATTTTTTGTATTTTTAGTAGAGACGGGGTTTCACTGTGTTAGCCAGGATGGTCTTGATCTCCTGACCTCCTGATCTGCCCGCCTCGGCCTCCCAAAGTGCTGGGATTATAGGCGTGAGCCACCACGCCCGGCCCACAGAGTTGTTAATGGTCTTAAGAACTGGGAGATAGTAGGGTCATGTAGCCAACTTAGGACTGTGAACTCTGGGGATGCTCCCATTTACATTCACCACCATTCTTACCAAAATAAAACAAACACTTTAGGTACTATGCCTGCATGGTGACTATGTCTGACCCCAGGCTGCTTTGTCTTAGAAAAGGAGCCCATCTCCATTCTCAAGATAAGGTCTGATCCTCACATAATGACCAGCTCACTTATGGGCTCGTGTGGTCACGATTCTCATGGTCTACAGTGCTGCAGACCAGGAAGCTGTAGCCCCGATCCCTGCTCTCCTGATTTTGGCTGGCAGTGGGCCACCTTCCTTGCCCTTTACACAGAAAGCTGCACTTCCCAGAACTGTTTTCAACAAGCTGCTTTCCTCCTCCTCAAACCTGCCTGGACTGGTCAGGGCACTCTACCAACAATGCTTTGTTTTCCCTTCCCAAACTTGGCTCTGGCTCCAATCCTATCAGGGCACTTGTACGCAACTGCCCAGGAGCGACCAGCAGGGGGAGCCAGAAAAATTTAGATTTTTCAGCTAGACAAAAGAGGTCCAGGATAAAAGCTGTTTCTCAAGGCCTAGGTAATTTTCTCCTCATTTAAGTTATAGAGAACTGGCTGGGTGTGGTGGCTTACACTTGTAATCTCAGCACTTTGGGAGGCCAAGTTGGGCAGATCACTTGAGGCCAGGAGTTTGAGACCAGCCTGGGCAACACAGCGAAACCCTGTCTCTACAAAAATACAAAAATTAGCCGAGCATGGTGGTATGCGCCTGTAGACCCAGCTACTCCAGAGGCTGAGGCACAAAAACCGCTTGAACCCTGGAGGTGGAGGTTGCAGTGAGCCGAAGTCACACCACTGCACTCCAGCCTGGGTGACAGAGCAAGACCGTGTCTCAAAAAAATATCTATATCTATATCTGCATCTGTATCTGTATCTATCTACCTACCTACCTACCTACCTACCTACGTACCTACCTACCTACCTATCTAGAGCGAACCAAGTGTATTGTTTCAAAACAACTGCTGATTCTGAGGTTCAGATGAGTGGAAAGCCAAATGGAGTTCATCCATTCAGTCATCAACAACTTTTTTTTTTTTTTTTTTAAACAGAGTCTCGCTCTCTCACCCAGGCTGGAGTGCAATAGTGCGATCTCGGCTCACTGCAACCTCCGCCTCCCAAGTTCAAGCAATTCTCTGCCTCAGCCTCCCAAGTAGCTGGGATTACAGGGGCCTACCACCACGCCTGGCTAATTTTTTTTTTTTTTGAGATAGAGTCTCGCTCTGTTGTCCAGGCTGGAGTGCAGTGGCGCAATCTCGGCTCACTGCAAGCTCTGCCCCCCGGGTTCACGCCATTCTCCTGCCTCAGCCCAAGCAGCTGGGACCACAGGCACCCGCCACCATGCCCAGCTAATTTTTTGTATTTTTTAGTAGCGACGGGGTTTCACCATGTGAGCCAGGATGGTCTCGATCTCCTGACCTCGTGATCCACCCACCTCGGCCTCCCAAAGTGCTGGGATTACAGATGTGAGCCACCTCGCCCGGCCTAATTTTTGTATTTTTAGTAGAGATGGGGTTTCACCATCTTGGCCAGGCTAGTCTTGAACTCCTGACTTCGTGATCCATCTGCCTTGGCATCAACAACTATTTATTAAGTACCTACTATGTACCAGGCTAGACACTGTATGTAGAATAATTAAGAAGACTACTAAAGTCCCTAACTTCATACATTATAGAGATGAACTAAGAGAGCTGGTGAGTGGAGGTCCCAGTCACTTTGACTTGGGTAAAGTGAAAATGTGTGGCAGGTTCATGGGACTCTGAAATGGGAGAGACAAAAGAGAGTTTGAGGCTGGAAAACACTGTGATTCTATCAATACAAAACAAAACAAAACTCTCTCTCAGAGAAAGAATACTGTATACAATAAGACTGCTAAAAGAAGTCAAAATTAGAGCACACACCCCAGTATCTAAGGGAAACAGCATCAAGAACAAGTAGAAAATGAAAACTTGAATAATATACTGACTTTGTTTCAAAATAATCTAGTGGTAAGAGGGAATGAGTGGGGGTAGGTGTGAAAGAAGACTGGGTATGTGTTGATGATTCCACAAACTGGGTGACAGGTATTTGGCGATTCATTATATTACTTTCTTTACTTTTGTGCATGTTTTTAAATTTACATAGGGAAAGCTAATATATATCTCTTTCTCAACAACTTAGTCAATAACCACTGTAGCCAAGTTTCATACAGAACACCCTATTTGTTATGGGAGAAAACTGAGCAGATTTGCCCATGCAAAATTCCTAAAGAGTTCAGAACACACCAAAGCTGTGGACGTTTTCTCTCCCATCCCCTTCTCTCAGATATGTTGCTAGAGCTTATGGTCCTGATCCTTTAGACAGGGCTACAATGGCTATAAGTTATTTCATAGGGGCTCCTTATCTATGTTATTTATGAGGGCAGGGACTGTGCCTATTTCGTATTTGAATCCTGGAATGTAGCCAGGATTCAATAAAACTTTACTGAATGCACATCAAGTATGTTATAATTATTTAAAAGATCTGTACACAAAATATGATATGAGTTGGGTTATGACTCAAGGTTCTTTAAAATATATATTCATTGCACTTCTACACACCCATTAGGATGGCTATTATCAAAACATAAGAGTTGGTGAGGATGTGGAGAAACTGGAAACTTTATGCACTGTTGGTAGCAATGTAAAATAGTACCACCACTGGAAAATGGTATGGTGGTTTCTAAAAAAATTAAAATTCAAATTACCATATGATCCAGCCATTCTACTTCTGCTATATACCCAAAGGAATTGAAAACAGGGTCTCAAAGAGGTATTTGTCTACCCATATTCACAGCAACATAATTCACAATAGCCAAAAGGTAGAAACAACCCAAGTGTCCATCAGTGGGTGAATGGATAAACAAAAGGTGGTATACAATGAAATATTATTAGCTTTAAAAGGAAGGAAAGGGCCAGGCACAGTGGCTCATGTCTGTAATCCCAGCACTTTGAGAGGCCGAGGCAGGCGGATCATGAGGTCAGGAGATGGAGATTATCCTAGCTAACACGGTGAAACCCCGTCCCTACTAAAAATACAAAAAAAATTAGCCAGGTGTGGTGGCGGGCACCTGTAGTCCCTGCTACTAGGGAGGCTGAGGCATGAGAATCGCTTGAACCCCCCTGGGAGGCGGAGCTTGCAGTGAGCCGAGATAGTGCCACTGCACTCCATCCTGGGCGACAGAGTGAGACTCTGTCTCAAAAAAAAAAAAAAAAAAAAGGACAGAAAGGCTGAGTGCAGTGGCTCAAGCCTATGATCCCAGCACTTTGGGATGCAGAGGTGACCAGACTGCTTGAGCTCAGGAGTTTGGGACCAGCCTGGGCAACATGGCGAGACCCCATCTCTACTAAAAATACAAAAAAATAGCCGGACGTGGGCTGGGCGCAGTGGCTCACGCCTGTAATCCCAGCACTTTGGGGGGCTGAGGCAGGCAGATCACTAGGTGAGGAGTTTCAGACCAGCCTGGCCAACATGATGAAACCCCGTCTCTACCAAAAATATAAAAAATTAGCCGGGTGTGGTGGCACACCCCTGTAATCCCAGCTACTTGGGAGGCTGAGGCAGAAGAATTGCTTGAACCCGGGAGGCAGAGGTTGCAGTGAGCCAAAATCGCGCCATTGCACTCCAGCCTCGGTGACGGAGCGAGACTCCATCTCAAAAAAAAAAAAAAAAAAAAAGCCAGACATGGTGGTGCACACCTGTGGTCCTAGCTCCTT
Organism: Nomascus leucogenys; assembly: GCF_006542625.1. Taxonomy (NCBI): domain Eukaryota; kingdom Metazoa; phylum Chordata; class Mammalia; order Primates; family Hylobatidae; genus Nomascus; species Nomascus leucogenys. The sequence continues at coordinate 58,549,181 of NC_044387.1, read as the reverse complement.
GGGAGGCTGAGGCGGAAGGATAGCTGAGGCAGAGGTTGCAATGAGCTAAGATTGTGCCACTGCACTCCAGCCTGGGTGACAGAGCGACACCATGTCTCGAATAAAAAAAATATAAATAAAAAGGAAGGATATTCTGACATGTGCTACAACATAAACCCTGAGGACATTATGCTAAGTAAAATTAGCCAGTCACAAAAAACAAATACTGTATGATTCCACTTATATGCCATACCTCGAGTAGTCAAATTCATACTATACAGTCAGAGAGTAGAATGGTGGTTTCCAGGGGCTGGGGGAATGGGGAATGGAGAGCTGGAAATTGGGATCTTAAATGTGGGTTAATGGCCAGGTGTGGTCACTCACGCCTTTAATCCCAGCACTTTGGGAGGCCAAGGCCAGTGGATTGCTTGAACCTGGAGTTTGAGACCAGTCTGGACAACATGGCAAAACCCTGTCTCTACAAAAAATACAAAAAAATTACCTGGGCATGGTGGCACTCACCTGTAGTCCAAGCTACTCAGGAGGGTGAGGTGGGAGGATCGCTTGAGCACAGGAGGTTGAGGCGGCAGTGAGCCGTGAGTGTGCCACTGCACTCCAGCCTGGGTGACAGAGGAGTGAGACTCTGTCTCCAAAAAAAAAAAAAAAAAAAAAACCCAGAAAAAAGTGGGTTAATAAAATCAACCTGAAACCATCTACTTTCATCACTGAAACAAAATTCTACCTTGTGCAAATTTAAATTCATCTAGTTCATAACAATTTTCAGTAGGCACAAAGACTAGAGTTTTGTTATAAAACATTAAATCAGGCCCGGTGCACTGGCTCACACCTGTAATCCCAGCACTTAGGTAGGCCGAGGTGGGTGGATCACCTGAGGTCAGGAGTTCAAGAACAGCCTGGCCAACATGGCAAAACCTCGTCTCTACCAAAAATACAAAAATTAGCCAGGTGTGTAGTGCATGCCTATAATCCCAGCTATTTGGGAGGCGGAGGTACAAGAATCTTTTGAACCCAGGAGGTGGAGGTTGCATTGAGCTGAGATCGAGCCACTGCACTCCAGCCTTAGTGACAGAGCAAGACTCCATCTCAAAAAAAAAAAAAAAATTAAATCTACCAAGGACTTTAATGAAATGGGTACAGAATCCAACTGGGGAAGAGGAAAATCATCTTGTTTCCCCAAAAGGGAATAAGAAACTCAAAACCTCCCTTGGAGAAAATACTGAGATATATTTTCTGTTGACCAGTAGGGAAGGAGCGTTTGGTAATGATAACAACAAAGGAATCCATGGGAGTAGGGGATGAATTCTGTTCCTAGCAGCACTCTGACATCACTGGATACCCTGAACAAGGCCCATAATTTCTGATGGCTCTTCCTTTCTAAAGACGAGGGTATGGGGCCGGGCGCGGTGGCTCAAGCCTGTAATCCCAGCACTTTGGGAGGCCGAGGCGGGCGGATCACGAGGTCAGGAGATCGAGACCATCCTGGCTAACACGGTGAAACCCTGTCTCTACTAAAAATACAAAAAATTAGCTGGGCGTGTTGGCAGGCGCCTGTAGTCCCAGCTACTCGGGAGGCTGAGGCAGGAGAATGGCGTGAACCCGGGAGGCGGAGCTTGCAGTGAGCCAAGATCGCGCCACTGCACTCCAGCATGGGCGACAGAGAAAGACTCCGTCTCAAAAAACAAAAACAAAAATAATAAAGATGAGGGTACGGTACATATGGAAACAGTGCTTATAAATGCTTGTTCTGGCACCATGAAAGAGGTTTAAAAGACAGGTTCTTTCCCATGTGTCTCCTCATCAGTATGACATCTCAGGGATTGTAATTTACAACAAAGCATATCATAGATCATAAGGCCAGTGCCACTCTTGACCTCTGGAAAGCTCTAGTTCAAGGAAGAGGTTTTCTTAGCAGGCTTTCTGCATCAGAAGTTCAGTCCACAACTGGCAGGAAGTATCAGCAATGAGCTGAAGCAGATGGGTGTAGCCCGAGTTTCTGTGAGGATGAACTAAAAACAGCAGCCAGTATTCTTTGACATCAAGGGAGTGGGCCTCAGTAGTGAATGAGTCTGGGTCCAGAAGAAATAGTGCAAACAAGGCTTTCTAAAACTAAAAAACAACTCAGAAAATAAGAGCCTGGAAAATCTAACCACAGCACAGTAAGGCAATAAAACAAACACTTCTTAATTACCTTAAATGACAAGTGTGCTAATTATGCAAATAATCCACACAGAAGTACTTGCATCAAAAAAAGGAGAATATGAAATAATGATCATGATATTCTAAAATGTACTAAAAGTCAGAAGCACAGTTGGAGTACTAAAAGTAGAGCATTCAAAAAGCTAAATAATCAAAACAATATATGATACTGGTAGAGAATAGACATATATATGTACGGAACAGAATTGAGAGTCCAGAAATAAACTTACACATCTGTGGTCAACTGACTTTCCACAAGAGTATTAAGACTATTTGGCCGGGCGCAGTGGCTCTTGCCTGTAATCCCAGGACTTTGGGAGGCCGAGGCGGGCGGATCATGAGGTCAGGAGATTGAGACCATCCTGGCTAAAATGGTGAAACCCCATCTCTACTAAAAACACAAAAAATTAGCCGGGTGTGGTGGCGGGCACCTGTAGTCCCAGCTACTGGGGAGGCTGAGACAGGAGAATAGCATGAACCCGGGAGGCAGAGTTTGCAGTGAGCAGAGATCGCGCCACTGCACTCCAGCCTGGGCGATAGAGCGAGACTCTGTCTCAAAAAAAAAAAAAAAAAAAAAAAAAAAGGCTACTCAATGGAGAAAGGCTAATCTATCAACAAATAGTGCTGGATATCCACATGCAAAATAGGATATCAGAAGCATAAAACACTAAAGGAAAAAACAGATACAATTGAGTTGATCAAAATTTAAAACTTTGTGCATCAAAGGACTATCAAGAAAGTGAGAAGACAACCCACAGATTGGGAGAAAATATTTCCAAGTCATATATCTGATAAGGGTCTAGTATCCAGAGTATATAAAAAACTCTTGGCTGGGTGCAGTGGCTTATGCCTGTAATCCCAGCACTTTGGGAGGTGGATTACCTGAGCTCAGGAGTTCCAGACCAGCCTGGGCAGCATGGTGAAACCCCGTCTCTACTAAAAATACAAAAAATAAGCCAGGCACTTATAAGCATGCACCTGTAGTCCCAGCCACTTGGGAGGCTGAGACAGGAGAATCACTTCAGCTTGGGAGGTGGAGATTGCAGTGAGCCGAGTTTATGCCACTGCACTCCAGCCTGGGCAACACAGTGAAACCTTGTCAAAAAAAAAAAAAAAAAAAAACAACAACAACAAAAAAAGAAAAACAACTCTTACAACTCAACAACAAAAAGACAACCTGATTTTTAAAATGGGGGAAAGGACTTCAATAAACATTTCTTCAAAGAATATAAACAAACAGCCCACAAGCACATTAGTCATTAGGAAAATGCAAATAAAAACCACAATGAGATCCTACTTCACACTCAACAAATATGGTAATAATAAAAAAGGAAAAATAATCAACAGCATCCTTGTTGGCAAGGATGTGGAAAAATTAGAATCCTCATACATTGCTGGTGGGATGTAAACTGGTACAGCCACCAGTACCTGACTACAGCCATACCACCCTGAACATGTCCAATCTTGTCTAAACTTTGATGTGGAAAAACTGATATGGAAAATAGTTTGATCAGCCGGGCACAGTGGCTCACGCCTGCAATCCCAGAACTTTGGGGAGCTGACGGGGGTGGATCACCTGAGGTTGGGAGATGAAGACCAGCCTGGCCAACATGGCGAAACCTGTCTCTACTAAAAATATAAAAATTAGCCGGGTGTGGTGGCTCACACCTGTAATCGCAGCTGCTCAGGAGGCTGAGGCAGGAGAGTCATTTGAACCCAGGAGGCGGAGATTGCAGTGAACCAAGATTACATCACTGCACTCCAGCCTGGGTGACAGAACGAGACTCCATCTCAAAAAAAAAAAAAAAAAAAAAAAAAAAAGAAAAAGAAAAGAAAGTAGTTTGCTGGTTCCTTGAAAAGTTAAACATAGAATAACCAGCAATGCCACTCCTAGGTATATACTCAAAAGAAATGAAAATAGGTATCAAACAAAAACCTGTACAGGAATATTCACAGTAGCATTATTCATAATAGCCAAAAGGTGGAAACAACTCAAATGTCCACCAACTGATGACTGGATAAACAAAATATGGCACATCCATACACAGGAATATTATTCAGCCATAAAAAGAAATGCTGATACATGCTACAACTTAGATGAACCTTGAAAACATCACGCTTAGAAGAAGAAGCCAGACACAAAAGGATGCATATAGTATGATTCCATTTACATAAAATGTCTGGAATAGGCATATCCATAGAAATAGAAAGAGATCAGTATTTACTTGGAACACTTGGGACAATAAAAAATAAAGTAATAAATAAAAATTTTAAAAAAGAGTCCAGGTGCAGTGGCTCACGCCTGTAATCTCAGCACTTTGGGAGGCCAAGGCGGGCGGATCACGAGGGCAGGAGATCGAGACCGTGGTGAAACCCCGTCTCTACTAAAAATACAAAAAATTAGCCTGGCGCGCTGGCAGGCGCCTGTAGTCCCAGCTACTTGGGAGGCTGAGGCAGGAGAATGGCGTGAACCCGGGAGGCAGAACTTGTAGTGAGCCGAGATCGCGCCACTGCACTCCAGCCTGGGCGAGAGAGCGAGACTCCGTCTCAAAATAATAATCATAATAATTTAAAAAAGAAGGAGATCAGAAGTTGCCAGAGGGTGAGGAGAAAGGAAAATGAAGAGTGGCTGCCAACAGGTACTAGGTTTCTCCCATCCAAGTACTAACCAGACTCAACCCTGCTTAGCTTCTGAGATCAGATAAGATTGGACATGTATGGCTGTAGACAGGTACCAGGGTTTCTTTTTGGGGTGATGAAATGTTCTGGAATTAGATAGCGGTGATGGTTACACAACCTTGTGAATATACAGACATGAGCCACATAATGATGTTTCAGTCAACAACAGACCGCATATATGACAGTGGTCCTATAGCACAGTGGTCCCCAACCTTTTTGGCACCAGGGACTGGCTTCATGGAAGACAATTTTTCCATGGACTGGGGGGGAAGAGGGGATGGTTTCAGGATGAAACTGTTCCACCTCAGACCATCAGGCATTAGTTAGATTCTCGGAAGGAGTGCACAACCTAGATCCCTAGCATGTGCAGTTCACAATAGGGTTCACACTCCTATTAGAATCTAATGCTACCACTGATCTGACAAGAGGCAGAGCTCAGATGGTAATGTTTGTTCACCTGCTGCTCACCTCCTGCTGTGCTACTGGGTTCCTAACAGGCCATGGCCCTGGGGGTTGGGGACCCCTGCTATAAGATTATAATACCATATTTTTACTGTACCTTTTCTATGTTTAGATACACTAATACTTACCATTGTGTTAAAGTTGCCTATAGTATTCAGTACAGTTAGAAGCTGTACAGGTTTGTAGCCTGAGAGCGATAGGTTACACCATATAGCCTAGATATGTAGTAGGCTGTCCCGTCTAGGTTTGTATAATTATACTCTATTATGTTTGCATGACGCATTTCTCAGAACCTATCCTTGTTGTTAAGTGACGCACAGGTACTAACAACTGCTGAACTGTATGTTGTTAAATGATGAATTTCATGGTATGTGAATTATATCTCAATAGAAAAGAGAATTTATAAAGTTTTTGTTGCTAAATTTATTTACTTTAGGTAAATTTTCTTTTAAAAGATGTCTATGTCTTACTGTATTCGTGGTGCTGGGACATAACTGACATCTGAAGCCTTGAATGCCTCTCTTTGCAAACTCATTTGTTACTACTCAGTTACCATCTCACCTCCAATACCCAACTGCGTACCAAACCTCTAGCCATTACTAGAACACATACTCCGAGCTCTGCTATACTTTATCGCCTGCACACATGCTGTTCCTTCTGCTCAGAAACTTTTGTGCCTTCTGTCCATCCCATCTAAGCCTGTTTTTCAATGCCCAACACAAATGTCACTGGTACCCTGAAACTTCAACTCCTCCTTGCCCCATCTCAGAAAATGTAACTTTCTGTATTCTTCTCTCTGTATATTCCTCTACAGTGGTATTTCTTATACTATACCATAATGACCTGGTCCCATGTTTGTCCTCTTCTTCCCTCTTCATCCCAGACTGGGACCACAAGGAGGTACAACTTTTTTTTGTTTTTTTTTTTTGAGATAGAGCCTCGCTCTGTCACCAGGCTGGGGTGCAATGGCGTGATCTCGGCTCACTGCAACCTCTGCATCCCGGATTCAAGTGATTCTCCTACCTCAGCCTCCCCAGTAGCTGGGATTACAGGTGCACACCACCATGCCCAGCTAATTTTTGTATTTTTAGTAGAGACGGGATTTCACCATGTTGACTGGAATGGTCTCGATCTCTTGACCTCGTGATCCGCCCACCTCAGCCTCCCAAAGTGTTGGGATTACAGGCATGAGCCACTGCGCCTGGCCGGAGGTACAACTTTCTTAGTCAATCTTCAGCACCAGTGTAGTGCTTAGAATAGGGTAGTGAGAGAAGAAGCTAACATTTACTGAATGCCTAAGAAGTTCAGGGCACATAACAATCTTCACAACCATCCTGTGAAGTACGTGTTACCTTATCCATTTTACAGATAAAGAAACTTGAGTTTCAAGAAAGGTATAGTAACTTTCCTAAGGTCATTCAACTTGTTAAATGATGGAATGGAGGAGTTGGGACCAGATTGGACTTCTGCCTCTTTTTTTTTTTTTTTTTTTTTTTTTTTTTGAGACAGGCTGGAGTGCAGTGGCGTGATCTCGGCTCACTGCAAGTTCCACCTCCCAGGTTCACGCCATTCTCCTGCCTCAGCCTCCCGAGTAGCTGGGACTACAGGCGCCTGCCACCACGCCCGGCTAATTTTTTCTATTTTTAGTAGAGACGGGGTTTCACCGTGTTAGCCAGGATGGTCTCAATCTCCTGACCTCATAATCTGCCCGCCTTGGCCTCCCAAAGTGCTGGGATTACAGGCGTGAGCCACTGCGCCCAGCTGGACTTCTGCCTCTTAAATCCAGGGTTCTCCCTGTCAGTACAGTGAGGTGGTGACTAGCATAAGCTATGAGATATGACTGCCTGGGTACATATCCCTTTCACTTATCTTTGTGGCTTTATGCAAATTACTTAACCTCTTTATGATTCTTCATTTGTAAAAGGAAGATAATAACAGTGCCTATATATAGGGTTTTTATGAAGAATAAATGAGATAGTATATATAAAGCACTTAGAACAGTATCTGGCACATACTAGGTGCTCAATAAATGTTAGTTATGACATTTATTACTGTCCCACATTGAGCTGGTGTTTGTTGAACACTGGATGACTGGATAAAAGGTACATCTTTCATGCAGAGATTGCTGGATTATCCATTTTACTGATTCAGGATCAGAGTCTCTTAAGAATCCAGAGAGGGGATGTTGAAGCCCTAAGAAGTAAAAACACTAAAATGATAACATTTTGACCTTTTGAAGACTCTTTGAGGTGGCAATGGCCACAAAATTGAGCGGAAACCAAATATTTTCAGCCCCATTTCCAGATAAATTGGATTTGCTAAACCACCCAGAATAACAAGAGCAAGAATTAGATGTTCAGCTAAGCTCTAGCTTCTGATCCTAGATGGTGGCAATAACAACAATAGTATTAATGATAATAGCAGAAACTGTTAATATGTGTGAGGCATTCTTCTGAATGCTTTACATACATTAATGTTCATCAGAGCAGATTCTCCTACTGTATCCAAGAGATCAGAAATTCAGAGCAAAAAGCAGATTGCTGCCTGACAGCAGAGCCACTCTAGGAATGGGGAGATTTTCTCATAAATCTAATGACTGGTGAAAGTGACAAGAGGTTAGTCCACTCAGTGTTGGAAAGGACAAGATCCTAGAAAGTGGAAATGCTCCACTATTGCTTTAGGGGCAACAGCCTGGCTACAAGTGGGCAGACTTTCTATTTCTAACATCAGGATAATAGGGAAGCTCCTGCCAATGCTGCATAGAACTAAGAACACTCAGCAGTGATGGCTGACTTCCAGCTGAGCCATTAAGGTAAATGTAGAAGAAAGCTCCAGGTAGAAATATCTTTGGGAACTCAAAGAACACACTGAGTGTTTGAAGCTGGTACTTAATCTATTATTGAACTCAGAGTTTGCCATTCTGGGGCCAATTTGAGTCCACTTATGACACCTCCCACAACACTGCTCATTTCTGTTAACTGGGCTTCACAGAGGGTGAGAAGGGCAGCAATGAGATCATATAATTGGGCCTCATTGTAATAAAATGTTGATTTCTGTTGTCCTTGGACTTCCTTCCAGCCACAATCACTCTATGATCTTGTCTGAGATTCTTTTTCCTTTCTCTCTCCATTTCACTGACTGTAATGGAATAATAGCAGAAACTCTCAATCTGTATGAGGCATATATATGAAGAATGTATAACATTCACTGTGTTTCCTAATAGATGAATTATCTAAAGGACACCTCTTAAGAAGAGATGAGATGGAGCCAACTGTGAGAAAAAAACATGGGTGAAGAAAGTTTCAAGGAGAAGACTCCACAGAGCAGAATAGGAAAGATGGCCAAGAGAAAAGAGAGATAATAAAAGGAAAAGCAGTCCCTGACACAGAAGGTACTCAACAGCTATTTGCTGACTGAAAGAATAAACACTAATAAGAGAACGAAATACCTGGATTATAAAGAGGGAACAAAGATATTTTCCCATCTACTTTGTTGTTACCCCACCCAGGATATATTTAGGTTGGTGCAAAAGTAATTGCGGTTTTTGAATAGTTAATAGATTAACATCTAATTTATGTATTGTTTACATACATACAAATACAAACTACAACCATATATGATACATTTAAAGTAATACGCTAGGCACAGTGGTGCATACCTATAGTCCCAGCTATTCAGGAGGCTGAGGTGGGAAGACTGCTTGAGCACGGGAGTTCAAGTCAGCTTGGACAACACAGCAAGACCGTCTCTAAACAAAGAAAACAAAAGTGAAGTAATTAATGCCAAACATTGCAATCAGGGTTTGGTGCACTTGAAATACACAAACGAGTGTTTTTACATGCTGAAGACACAGCAACCAACAACTGGGGCTAAAGTGCTGCATTCCTAAAGTTAACCCACATAGCCTATCATGCCATTACAAAGTTCATTGCTCGAGCTCCAAACCTGGGACTTTCCTTTCCTATTTCCTCTCCGTAACAGCTTAGAGCTACTGGACTCCATCCTTGAACTCCTCTGTTTACTGCAAATATTCTTTATAAGCTATGAAATCTGGATTTGAGGTCTGGTTTCTTACTTCAACTTTGCAACTAATTTCTCACCCCGAGTTCACACAATCTCAAAATGTTCATGAATTTTATGGCTAGACCTAAAGCTTCTTTGTGCCTTCCTGCCAGCCTGCCTTTGTTTTAGTACCTTCTAGCCTATCCTCACTCACTTGAGTTTTTACTCTAATTTTCTGTCCAGTCATCCCACCACTAGTCCCCTATCAAATTGCTTGCTGGACATTTCTGTATACATAACTTGCTTGTCCTTACGTCAAATTCAAAACCACCAAGAGCAAATCCAATGTGTGTTCCCAAATCAGCTCCCCTTCCTCACCTCCCTGGTATGGTTACTGACCAATTAGAATGAATGTCCAACCACTCAGAATGCCACAGGCAATAGGCCAAATCAGTGTACTGGGTCCAATGTCAGCCCTGTCCATAATCCTTCTACCCAGCTAAACTTGGAGGCATTGTCTGTTCTCATAGTCTCCCTTCTTCATCTCGTATTCCTTCCATAATCCATACATTTTTAGCCCTCCTTCCTTACCATCAAAATTCCTCCTGACAAGGTCGCCAATGGCCTTCTTGTTGCTAAAACCAATTAATTCTTTTTAGCTTTTATTTCACTTAATCATCCTTGGTAACATTTAACAATGCTGACCGTTCCCTCCTCCCTGAAACACTCTCCTTAGCTTCTCGGACATTATACTCTTCTGGTTGCAATCCAGTCACCTCTGGTGGTGCCTTCTCAGCCTTCCCCAAACCTGCTTTTCCTCAGGTTTCTTATCTCAATGAATGTCACCACCATCCCCTAAGCTCCTAAACCAGAAACCAAATTCCTTATTCTTCTTATTTGCTCCTAACCTTCCTTCAGTCATGGAATCCTGCTTATTCTTAGTTTGCTTCTTCACTGCCTACATTTTTCTTTCTTTTTTTTTTTTTTTTTTTTTTTTTGAGACGGAGTCTCGTTCTGCACCCAGGCTGAAGTGCAGTGGCGTGATCTCAGCTCATGGCAACCTCTGCCTCCCTGGTTCAAGTGATTCATCTGTCTCAGCCTCCCGAGTAGCTGGGACTACAGGCGCATGCCACCAGGCCCAGCTAATTTTTGTATTTTTAGTAGAGACAGGGTTTCACCATATTGGCCAGGCTGGTCTCAAACTCCTGACTTCCTGATCCGCCTGCCTCGGCCTCCCAAAGTGCTGGGATTACAGACATGAGCCACCACACCCGGCCTTCACTGCCTACATTTTTAAAGCACTTAACTATGTGCTAGGCAGGTGTGTTCTAAGTGATTTAATCCTCACAATAAGTCTATAAGGTAAATTTTATCATCTCCAATTTTCAGATTAGGTAACAGAGGCAAAGAGTGGTTAAATAACTTGCATAAGGTCACATAACTACTAAGTGGCAGATCAGGATTCAAACCCAGGTGGCTTGACTCAATTCTGGGTCCAGGTCACTATTCTATCTCACTGAAATCTCTCCAATAGCCTCCTTGGTTTCCAGCCTTCCATCATGGCTTCCCTGCAGCCACAGTGATCTTTGTTAAAACAGAAGTCTGACTCTTGCTACTCTTTTGCATGAAAATCTTTACTGGCTCTTTATTGCCTTCAGAATAAAGTCTACACTCAATATGACATTCAGGTACCTCCATAACCTAGCCAGAAAGTGTATACTTCTTTGGCTTCATGGTTTTGGTTTTTGGCCCCATTTTAACCATGACCCTAAAAGCTCCACTAGCACGACAGCCTAAACTTCCAGGTTTTTGCATTGTTTGATGTGCCAAAAACACTCTTTCCCACCTTCATATTTGACTTCTTCTGATAAACCTTTTCTGATTTCCTAAGACTAGGGTATATGCCTCTCCTGAGCTCCCACAGCTCCCAGTTCTAATTCTCACTGTAGCATTTATTTCATTGTGTTATATGATTCTACTACCCATCTACTAATATTAATATCTGCTGTATCACAAGATTGTGAGCTTCCTGAGAATGGGAACTGTGTAGGATTCACTGTTGTATCCTCAGTACTCACTGCTGCCTACCTGGTGCACGGTAGGCAATATTCATTTAATGAATATAACTTTATTGTCTATATCACACTCTTTAACACTTACTTATATAATGCCCTATATTGATTTTATTTTCATATGTTTTAGCCTGATCTTTATAACAAGAATGTCAGTTTCTTGAAAGATAGCAAATATACCCAGTACTTATTTTATATATTTATTTACTGTTAGGCTGGGCGCAGTGGCTCACGCCTATAATCCCCACATTTTGGAAGGCTGAGGCAGGAGGATCCCTTGAGTCCAGGAGTTTGAGGTCAGCCTGGGTATAGTGAGACCTCATCTCTATAAAAAATAAGCAAAATTAGCTGGGCATGGTGGCATGCACCTGTGGTCCTAGCTATTCAGAAGAGCTGAGGTGGGACGATTGCTTGAGCTCCAGAGCCTGAGGCTACAGTAAGCCATGATCATGCCACTCCAGCCCTGGGTGACAGAGTGAGATCCTGTCTCACAAAAGAAAAAAAAATTATCTTTAGAGATAGGGTCTCACTCTGTCACCCAGGATGGAGTGCAGTGTCATGATCATAGCTCACTGCAGCCTCGAACTCTTGGGCTCAAGAGATCCTCCCACCTCAGCCTCCCAAGTAGCTGGGACTACAGGTCTGTGCTGCCATGCCCAGCTAATTCTTTTATTTGCAGAGATGGGGGTCTCACTATGTTGCCCAGGCTGGCCTTCAACTTCTGACCTCAAGCAATACTCCTGTCTCAGCTTTCCAAAATGTTGGAATTATAGGCAAGACCCACCATGCCTGGCCTATACCTAGTACTTACAAGTTAGGAGGTACTCACAAAAATTCCTGATAACAGCTAACATTTATTCAGGGATCAATGAATGTCAACAATCCAATGATTTTGGTAATTTTTCTCTCTCTCTCTCTCCATCCCTCCATATGAGGAAACTGAGCCATAGTTTAGTAGCTTGCCTAAGATGACATAGCTAGGAAGCAACAGAGCTGGGATTTGAATCCTCATGTTGGTGCCTGTATTCTTAACCACTATGGTAACAGGCTAAGAAAACTTAAAATTATAGATGCTAAGTAACTTACCTAAGATCTTTTTAAACATTTAAAAAGTTTTTTTTCCCTTTGTTAGCAGGCAAGGAACTAAGATCATAGTGCAGTGCTAAGACTAGAACCCAAGGATTTCCAAAGGCTACGCTCAACTGGGCGTGGTGGCTCATGCCTTTAATACCAGCACTTTGGGAGGCCGAGGCAGGTGGATCACGAGGTCAGGAATTCGAGATCAGCCTGGCCAACATGGTGAAACCCCATCTCTACTAAAAATACAAAAAATAGCTGGGCGTGGTGGTGGGTGTCTGTAATCCCAGCTACTCGGGAGGCTGAGGCAAGAGAATCTCGCTTGAACCTGGGAGGCGGAGGTTGCAGTGAGCCGAGATTGCACCATTGCACTCCAGTCTGGGGGACAGAGCGAGACTCTGTCTCAAAAACAAAAACAAAAACAAAAAAACAAAAACAAAAACAAAACCCCAAAGCCTATGTTCATAAATTATTTGGTATACTGCTTCTCCTACTTTAAAAGTCAGTACTAAGCTCATACTGGGTGTTAATACATTTTAAAACTGCAAATCCAGTTTATTGAAATTGGAGAATATCAGATCCCCTTCCAAGAGGCATAATTGTAGCTTACTGGGTGAATTCACCTTTTATATTGACAGTCTAGTCTTATGAACCAATTAAGTTTGTAGTTTCTGCATTCTTCCTGTGACACTGAAGACTGTGTTTTCATCAATGTGAAAACCATGTTATCTAAGCTAAATCAAAATCCACTCTCATTCAGAATTTATTCTTCCTTTTATTTCTCAACACCAGTGACATATTCCCAAGTTCTCTGCCTTTGTGGCTCCTTAGTTCCCAGTGTGGAATGTCTTATTTCTGAAAGTAACCTGTGATTGACAAGCCTTCTTGGCTATTCTGTAGTTTACCCTAAAAAAAAAAATCTGTCAGCTCATTAGACTGCTTTTCCTTACATGGTACTCTGCTTTTCCCCTTTATTTCAAGCATTTATGAAAACTAAACTATGTACCAAGCATATACAAAATGGATATAACCTAACTCATTGAAGGCTACACTTTCAAAGAAACAGCCTTGGTGTTTACATATTTTGACTAGAATATTATTTCCCTAACAAGCTGCATAAAACCATTCCTGCTCAGTTTTTAATTATACACCAAAATATTGAGCACAATCTCAGTAGCTACTTCTACAGCACATCATATAAAGTGAATTGCTGGAGTCAACTCATTAGGTCTTACTCCAAAGATTTTTACCAACACTTTGGCCCTCTTTTGCTGACAAAAAAGATTCTTAAGCCTTTTAACAGCTTTATGACTTCCTTATTAGAGCTCACCCACTAACATATCCTGTTAACAAAATGAACTGCCCATCCTTCTTGGGAAACACTCTGGAGAGTATTTCCTGATTTCATCGCACAGCTTTGTCTCTGGATTAGTAATCATCTAATACGAAACTGAGAATCAAACGTCCCTGGAATATTTTGTAAAATATGAGTATTATGTTTCACAATGTTGTCTTCAAGGATATAAACAATTCAAAATTTAAGTATTTGAGTAGTACTGTATCATATTATTATTGCTGTGATACTTTCAGAAGAAATCTGAAGTCTGCAGTAACTACAGGCCATAAAATATGGCCATCTTGCCCCAATAAATGGAGCAAAGTTCAAATCTGGATCATCAGAAAAAGACAACAGGCACATTTCTAAACCAAATCTGATTGCCTTGAGGAAGGAATGTACTGAACCTGTTAGAGTACATCTCTGAAGGACTGAGAATCAAGTCCTTCATTCTCCTGCCCCCTAAAAAAATCCAATCAATCATGCTGATAAATGTCTTAGTTACAGGGGAGAAAAAATAGACATGACTAAGCCAAAAAAAATCTCCTTCTGGCTTTGTGTATTTTCTAGGCAGTGCTGTTCCTGATAAGACACATGACACAAAATATGGTTTTGCTGAGTATCAAGGTAAGTTAGGGAAAATAGTATTTTCTAAATAGGAAAATTAGATGACAACAGCAACAGGTAAAGAAGCCTTGGGCTTCTGAGGTAGAAATACTAGCATCCCTACGTAGGCATGGTAGATAATCTGAAAATAGTACAAATGCTGGCCTGTTATAGCCTGTCTCTACCATAATCAGAGGGAAAAGTATTACAAACCAGCAAAAGTAGCCCTTCAAAATCTAAGGGACAGCATTTCATCAGATATCAATAAATGAGCCCTCACTGCATACAAAGGCAATACATTAGGTGCTGAGTGACCAACTTCAAAGAACCTCCTGCTATTCTGAAATTTAAAACTACTCTCATTTCCTCAAGCCTGTATTTTATGTAATGAAACAAAATGCACATCATATATCTCTTGCTGCAGTGTAAGAGTAAACATAGGACCCCTCCCACCAAAAATTGTGCAAAGAGTCCTTTCCCTTTAGCCTTTTGCTATAGAAATATCCTACTGCTTCCCTGAAAATAGTAAACGCTTTCTTTGGCAAGTGGAGTATCACCCTGTTACTCTCTCCCTTACTCTGCTTCACTTTTTTTTGCATAATGCTTAAGATTACCTGATATTTTACATGTTTATCATGTCTCTCCCAATTAGAATATAAGCTTCATGAGGGCAGAGATTTCAAATATTTTGTTCACAGATGTATTCCCAGTATCTAGAACTATATTTAGCATGTAGCAGATTCTCAAAAATATTTGTAAAATTAATAAAATTTAAAAATCCCTATTATATTGGAATTGTTAAATTAACAAAAAATTTTGGCGGGGCGCAGTGGCTCATGCCTATAATCCCAGCACCTTAGGAGGCTGAGGCAGGTGGATCATGAGGTCAGGAGATCGAGACCATCCTGGCTAACACAGTGAAACCGCCGTCTCTACTAAACAAAATACAAAAAATTAGCCGGGCGTGGTGGTGGGCGCCTGTAGTCCCAGCTACTCGGGAGGCTGAGGCAGGAGAATGGCATGAACCCAGGAGGCAGGGCTTGCAGCGAGCCGAGATGGGGCCACTGCATTCCAGCCCGGGAGAGCGAGACTCCGTCTCAAAAAAAAAAAAAAAAATTTTAAGACAGGGTCTCTCTTTGTTGCCCAAGCTGGAGTGCAGTGGCATGATCACAGGTCACTGCAGCCTCCAACTCCTAAACTCAAATGATCCTCCCACCTCAGTAGGTGGGACTACAGATGAGTGCCACCACACCTCGCTATTTTTTTTTTTTTTTTGTAGAGATGAGGGTCTCATTATGTTGCCCAGGCTAGTCTCAAACTCCTGGGCTCATCCTCCCACCTTGGCCTCCCAAGTGCTGGGATTTACAAGTGTGAGCCACTACACTTGATCAAATTTTAAAATTTTGCCATATCTGTGTACATATATATGTGTGAATAAATTTAGACTCTAGGGTGTAATTCACAGTGTAGACCAAGTCAAGAGTCAGAGGATCAGAAGCTTGGGTGGGGAGATAGGACAATGATCGCAAAAACAAAGCAATGTATCTTATTAAATGGACGAAAGGGATCAAACATTATCAGTAAACTATTTTAAAGAGTGAATTAAATGTATCTCTCTATCCTTTCTATGAGTGTAGTGAATTCAGATTCACCTCAGATTAGTTGAATTCACACTAGCTTTCTTCCCTGATAAAGCTTTTAAAATTTATTTAGTAAAGTGGCCAGGCATGGTGGCTCACACCTGTAATCCCAGCACTTTGGGAGGCCGAGGTGGGTGGATCACCTGAGGTCAGGAGTTTGAGATCAGCCCGGCCAACATGTGAAACCCCATCTCTACTAAAAAAATACAAAAAAAAAAAAATTAGCCAGGCGTGGTGATGCACACCTTTCATCCCAGCTACTTGGGAGGCTGAGGCAGGAGAATTGCTTGAACCTGGGAGGCGGAGGTTGCAGTAAGCCGAGATGGTGCCACCGCACTCCAGCCTGGGAGACAGAGACTCCGTCTCAAAAAAAAAAAAAAATTAGTAAAGTTGTTTTCCTCCTTAAATTACTGCCTGCAAGATTGAAACAGAGTTTCCCATTTCTATTCTGGGATCTGACTGAGTCACAAGGTAGTCTTGACGAATCACTCTGCTCTATCTCTCAGTTTACTGAGGCTGCCTGGGAACTTTAGCTGTCAGCCAAACAGGAAGAAGGGCCCTTCTGCCTAACTACAAAAGGCCTAAGTCAAATGAATATGGTGAGATTTAATGACGGATATAAATTACAGCAAATGGATTTCCTATAGGGTGAGGGAAAAAAAAAGCAAACATTTTACTTAACTTCCTCTATACAATTCAGGGCTGGCAGAAAGGGTAGACTATTACAATGTAGCTGAGCAAATTTTTCCATGTTTTTTTTTTTTTTTTGAGACGGAGTCTCGCTCTCTCACCCAGGCTGGAGTGCAGTGGCGCGATCTCGGCTCGCTGCAAGCTCCGCCTCCCAGGTTCATGCCATTCTCCTGCCTCAGCCTCTCCGAGTAGCTGGGACTACAGGCGCCCGCCACCACGCCCGGCTAATTTTTTGTATTTTTAGTAGAGACGGGGTTTCACCGTGGTCTCGATCTCCTGACCTCGTGATCCACCCGCCTCGGCCCCCCAAAGTGCTGGGATTACAAGCGTGAGCCATAGCGCCCGGCCTATTTTTCCATGTTTGCGTAACATGTGTTTTCAACTAAAGATACTCCTTCTATATTCCTACTACATACAACACCCCAAAAAACCTCAAATGTAAGAAAAAGCAATGTGACAGATTTGACCCTGGCCAAGTTACTGTTTTTTTTTTTTTTTTTTTTTTTTTTTTTTTTTTTAGTGTCAGTGTTCATAAAGGCCCTTTTTCTTTTTCAAGGATGGGTATAAAGTGTTACTCGGCCGGGCGCGGTGGCTCACACACTTGTAATTCCAACACTTTGGGAGGCCGAGGCGGGTGGATCACGACGTCAGGAGTTCAAGACCAGTCTGGCCAACATAGTGAAACCCCGTCTCTACTAAAAATACAAAAAGTTAGCTGGGTGTGGTGGTGTGCCCCTGTAATCCCAGCTACTCCGGAGGCTGAGGCAAGAGAATTGCGAGAACGCAGCAGGTGGAGGTTGCAGTGAGCCGAGATTGTGCCATTGCACTCCAGCCCGGGCGACAGTGTGAGACTCTGTCTCAAACAAACAAACAAACAAATAAAAAACTGTTACTCCACTCCCCACCAGATACTCTTATTTTTGCCCCCTATGTGGTCATGAATTCCTCCTGGGTGCATAGCTCCCTAAGTTGTTCTGTGTTTTAGTGCTTATCATTTCCCACATCCCATGATGCCCTTGATAGAATTATTTTTTCTGTACTCACACAGATGGAAACAGAAGAGATGAAAAACCCTGGGGATGCGGCCTCGCAGGTCTCAAACTGATCTGCTGCTAAGCACAATCTTATATCTGCACATCTCTTGGCTGAGTTCCTTTCTTGGCTCAGAGTTAGATTTTGCATGACCTAGGAGGCTTAGGACCCAGGGGGCGCCTTTCAGCTGAAAAACAGCTCGCGCTGCAGCAAGCTAGCTGGGAAGCTCCCAGTTCTAAAGAGAGGCTGTTTACCAGAACAGCATAACAAGGGCAGGTCTGACTGCAAGGCTGGGACTGGGAGGCAGAGCCGCCGCCAAGGGGGCCTCGGTTAAACACTGGTCGTTCAATCACCTGCAAGACGAAGGAGGCAAGGATGCTGTTGGCCTGGGTACAAGCATTCCTCGTCAGCAACATGCTCCTAGCAGAAGCCTATGGATCTGGAGGTGAGATTACAATCTTTCCTTTCCGCAGCAACTTCATGAAACAGAAGGGGTAAAGCCCCTATTTCCCAAACAGGGCCAGGATGACAGGAAACGAAGCGTTTAGCCGGTTTCTGTTGTCCTGTGAAAGCTTTTCCACCCCTCCTTTCCTTGTCAGGGGCTTGCAGCTCCATCTTTGCCATTAAGAACAAAGGCAAGAAGTCCCCTTCTTTGCCTTTCCTTGCTCATGAGTGGATGGAGCTTGGGGGTTCATCTCCCCTACTCCCCAAGTCCTGTTCTTTCTAAGCCCTTTGCATGGTGTGGTCCTCCTTCCCCAGCCTCCTTCTGTGGTTCTCCTGCAGAGGGTAGTGGGAGCTTCGGGTCTCATCCAGTCAGCGATGAGGCCGGTTTCCTCCGTTTGAGGCTGTCTTGAATCTTTTGCCTGACGGAGTCAAGGCTCCTTGAGAATTCTCCTGGGAGGGAGTATTGCCTGTTAAACGGGCAGAAGGTGGCCGTATCTGTGGAGGAGGAAACACCGGAGTTTATGTAACGTGGCCATTACAACACAGGGATAAATGTCACGTCTGGGCGCCCACCGTCCCAAAACTCCCATCTCCTCAAAGGGACCCTAAGCCAGGCCTCCACCTCTCCATCTCCTCCTCCAAAGTGGTCACAAGTTCAAGAGTAACAACCCTTTGCACTTCTGCAGCGCTTTCCGGCTTTCAAAAATAAATAAAACCTAACAGTCTCTTAGCGTTGACTGGGGGTCAGGCACAGGCTAGGGGCTTCACACCCTGAGGTGTGTGTGGGGTTGGGGGGGGGCGTGGGGCGTGGGGGTGTTGCCACGAGAGGAGAGGGAGGCCCAGCAGGGCCCGGGGTCCCCTAACCAGGCTGAGACTCGGCACGGGTGGTCCCGGCTCCCCTGCCCGCCACGCTGGGCGTCTTCCGTTCGCTGCCCGCTACTCTGTGTCCGGGGGCTTCTCTTCCTCACAGGCTGTTTCTGGGACAACGGCCACCTGTACCGGGAGGACCAGACCTCCCCCGCGCCGGGCCTCCGCTGCCTCAACTGGCTGGACGCGCAGAGCGGGCTGGCCTTGGCCCCCGTGTTGGGTAAGTGTCCTCCGGGGGACGGCGCCGGGGCTGGCGGGCGGCGGCCGCGGTCCAGGTCCCAGCCCCGGCACACATTTCCTTCTCTCCCCTCTCAGGCGCCGGCAATCACAGTTACTGCCGAAACCCGGACGAGGACCCGCGCGGGCCCTGGTGCTATGTCAGCGGCGAGGCCGGCGTCCCTGAGAAACGGCCTTGTGAGGACCTGAGCTGTCCAGGTACCTGCCCGGGACCCCGGGAATCCCCGCGCCTGGCGCTGACAGGAAGCGGTGAGACACCCGCCGCGCACGTGCGGCCGCGCGATGCCGGCCGGCCCCGCTCCGCCTCCGCGCCGTCCGATTGGCCAGGGCTGTCTCCAGGCCGCGGGACTCAAAGCCCATTGGCCGCCGCCGTCACTCGTATGAGCTCATCCGCCGCGAACGCTTGTAAACAACTGCGCGGGGCGAGGCTGGGGCGAGGCTGGGTCTCTCCGCCGCGCGCCTTGAGGAGTGGCTTTTGGCCCCTCAGCGTTTATTGACCGTTTGCCGAGGGTCTGCAGTGCGCTAAACCCACACTGCTCACAACCCCCGCTCCCCTACCTCCCCCGACACACACCGCGGGAAGAAGCCGTTTGGGAAGAAGCCGTTGGGGCATCTGAGCTTCAGAGAAGTTAAGCGATTTACCAAAGGCAATGGCAGGGGACAGATGTGAATTCACGTTTTTTAGATTCCAGAGCGCAGGCTTTTTTCTCCCAAAGCAGCAAGACAGTTTTCTAGGATTAAATGGGATAATCAAAGTAAAGCATTTATTTATTTTATTTATTTTTTATTTTTTGAGACGGAGTCTCGTTCTGTCACCCAGGCTGGAGTGCAGTGGCACAATTTCGGCTCACTGCAACTTCCGCCTTCCGCGTTACAGTGATTCTCCTGCATCAGCCTCCTGAGTAGTTGGGATAACAGGCGTGCACCACCACGCCCAGCTAATTTTTGTATTTTTAGTAGAGACGGGGTTTCACCATGTTGGCCAGGCTGTCCTCGAACTCCTGACCTCAGGTGATCCGCCCGCCTGGCCTCCCAAAGTGCTGGGATTACAGGCGTGAGCCACCGCTCCCGGCACAAAGTAAAACATTTCTCGTAAGGACTGGCACAGAGCGTACGCTTAGATGTGAGCTGCTTAAAGGAAGCATGGGTTGTTTCCTGGAGTAGAGGTGGAGGGAATCCCCTGCAGAGGACCGCAACCGAGAGGGGCCTTGGGAAATAGCAAGGATTTGGACAGATAAAGACGTGGGAGGTAGGAGAGAGGCCCTTCCCTACAGCTTTCCCCTCTCACTTGCCTTGTCCCTGAGATGGTTCAGCCCTCTCAGGCCTGCTCTTGCCTCTGGGGCAGAGTTTGACTTTGGGTTGTGTGTGGGGGGACATTCTTAGGTGACCCACCTCCATCTCCCCTAACACTCGGACCAGGTTCAGCTGTGGAATTCACTCAGGGCAGTCCCTGATGAGAGCTGTTTCCCACCTCATCTCCAGAGACCACCTCCCAGGCCCTGCCAGCCTCCACGACAGAAATCGAGGAAGCGTCTGAAGGGCCAGGTGCAGATGAGGTGCAGGTGTTCGCTCCTGCCAACGCCCTGCCCGCCCGGAGTGAGGCGGCAGCTGTGCAGCCAGTGATTGGGATCAGCCAGCGGGTGCGGATGAACTCCAAGGAGAAAAAGGACCTGGGAACTCTGGGTATGACGGTCCCCCACCCCTGCCCTTGTTGGGATTCATCAAGAGATGTCATTTGCTGATTGGGGTGTAGCTAATGGGACCCTGTGCCCTATCCTTGGCAGGCTACGTGCTGGGCATTACCATGATGGTGATCATCATTGCCATCGGAGCTGGCATCATCTTGGGCTACTCCTACAAGAGGTCAGTAGCTTCTCTTCTGGGCCCTCTTAGGAGGAGGGGAGGAAGGTACACAAAGTCAAACTTTGTGGCTTTCTTACCCAAAAGGAAGCAAGATGTTGAAAATCAGCTTAAGATGTAGAGACTTGGTCCTAGTCTTTATCTGCTGACCTTGGACAAACCCTTTCCTTTGGTGCCTTTACACCTCACTTAAAAGCCTTGTGAGGGATGTTCTTGTTCCCCATTTTACAAATGAAGAAGCCTCTGTCAGAGACTTGCTCAAAGTCACACAGCCTGGGAGTGGCAGAACCTGGATTCAGACCCAGCTCTTTTGATAGCAAATTCCCTGCTGTCTGATCCAACATGCCTGGCATTGAAGTGAGCGGCACTGCAGAAATCAGGCTCCACACTGATTGCAGGGACCTTAAGACCAAATTCTTTCTGTGAGTTATAAAATTCTGCTACTAGAAAAGGTTTCCAGCCACTGTTGCAGTTGAGGCTTAATTTCGTCAGCTATAAGCAGTGGGATCTCCTCTGCTAGGGAAGAAAAAAGTGAGTTGGAGAACAGAAAGTCTGTTTGCCACTCTTCACCACATGTGAGAAAGCCAAAGAGGCTACTTGTGAAACTCAAGGACATGACCTGTGGCTGGGACAGCAGAAGAATGCGTATTTTGAAAGGTCCCACGAGATGCCCGTCAGTGACTGGTGCATGATGGTAAGCCAGGCTGGCATTCATCTTTACAGCACTGGCTGATTCTGGAAAGTAATTTGCCATTCTTGGGCAAAATCAGGGGATTTGACTTCTAGCCCTGGGTGTCTGTAATATTCTCCTCTGTGGTCTGAGAAAACTTCCTGTGAGGAAAATGACACAGTAGCCTGCATTTTTCCTTCCTTCCCTCTGTCCCTCCCTCCCTCCCTTCCTCCCTTCCTTCCTTCCCCTTTCTTTCCTTCCTTTCTTTGATTTTTTTTTTTTTCAGGGTCTCGCTCTATTGCCTAGGCTTGAGTGCAGTGGTGCGATCACGGCTCACTGCAGCCTCAACCTCCCAGGGCGCAAGTGATTACCCCCACCCACCCCCGCTGAGTAGCTGGGACTACAGGCATGTCCCACCATGCCTGGCTGATTTTTAAATTTTTTGTAGAGACGGTCTCACTGTGTTGCCCAGGCTAGTCTCAAACTCCTGGGCTCAAGCTATCCTCCTACCTCAGCCTCCCAAAATGAACCACCATGCCTGGCATGCAGCCTGCATTTTCCAGTGGTGAGGGCCATGTCTGAGCCCACAGCCTCAGTGGATCACCCAGCAGGGCATCTTTAGAGGCCTTGAAGTCAACCTCCTCACTGCAGATGAAAAGGGGGAAGTTTGGGTATAATAATAACAGCAGTAGCAAACATGTACCATATGCCAGACACTGCTTCGAGCACATGCTTTAACTCAATTCTTATAATCACCCTTATGAGGTAAATGCTGTTATTATCTCCAATTTACAGATGAGGAAACTGAGGCAAGAGGGGATTATATACCTTACCTGAGGTTACACACCTAGCATTTGGTGGAGAGAAGTCCTCTAACTAGCTATCTGTGTGACCCTGGGCAAATTGCTTCAATTTCCTGCTCCGCATTATTGTGTGGAGCTAAGGCTTGTGACTACTTAGCTCAGGGTGTGGCACATAGTAGGTGGTCAGTAAATGATAGCTGTTTTTCTTTTCTATAAAATGTGTGGCTGGGCGTGGTGGCTCACGCCTGTAATCCCAGCACTTTGGGAGGCCGAGGTGGGCAGATCATGAGGTCAGGAGTTCGAGACCAGCCTGGCCAACATAGTGAAATCCTGTCTCTACTAAAAATACAAAAAATGAGCCAGGCATGGTAGCGGGCACCTGTAATCCCAGCTACTTGGGAGGCTGAGGCAGGAGAATCGCTTGAACCTGGGAAGCTGAGGTTTCAGTGAGCTGAGATTGTGCCACTGCACTCCAGCCTGGGCGACAGAGCCAGACTCCGTCTCAAAAAAAAAAAAAAAAAATGTAGGTAATGGGCCAGGTGTAGTGACTCACACCTGTAATCCTAGCACTTTGGGAGGCAGAGGCGGGTGGATCGCTTGAGCCCAAGAGTTTGAGACCAGCATGGGCAACATGGCAAAACCCTGTCTCTACAAAAAAATACAAAAATTAGCCAGGCATGGTGGTGGGCGCCTGTAGTCCTAGTTACTAAGGAGGCTGAGATGGGAGGATCACCTGAGCCTGGGAAGTCGCTACGGTGAGCCATGATTGTGCCACTGCACTCCAGCCTGGGTGACAGAGTGAGATCCTGTCTCAAAAAAAAAAAAAAAAAAAAAAAAAAAAAAGTGGGTAATGGACTAGTGTTTTCTGATTTCTTATGATGCAGGAAGCAGAGGTCCAGAGAGGGAAAGTATTGGCTTGGGAGGACATGCTGATGCCCAGTCTGAGGTTGTTTCCCACAATGGGATGGTTGACATGGCGGGTCCAGGGACACCTGCTTGTTCATTTCAGAGTTGATGTAGTGGCCCTGGCCTTACAATTCATAAGCAGACCTAAGCCACATTGGCTGAGTTTAGTCCTTGAAATATCTCCTTTTTCATCAGCCACTCGACAGCATTTGGCTGTCCTGCAATCCTGTGACAGTTTCCAGGCCTTCCAGGTGCTTGAACTGACTAAACATTCTTAATTCTGAGCTCAGTTCTGGTGTCCAGTGGAAGTCTTTTTCTTCTAGATTTGTTCCTCTAGGCTGTCACGAGACTGCCCTGAGGCCTAAATTTATTTTCCTGTAAACTCAGGGCAGGGCACCCAGTCACCAGACTCCCCGTCACGACCAGATCACCCCTTTCCTCAGCAGAACTGCTCTGAGAACAGACTGTACAACAGGAAACCGCATGTGGGCTTAAAAACAAGCTTGTAGCCTCCATCTTTTCCTAAAGTGAGAGAGCAGAGTGTCCTGAAAAGAGCTGTAGGTTGAGTGTGGGTTCAGGTGTCCTCTGAGCCTTGGTATCTTGTCTGTTAAATGGGGATACATCCTCCCTCCACACCTACCCGTCTAAGATTATTATAAGTATTAAATGTAAACAGAAACAATAGCACACCAGTCAGGTAATAATCACAATAGCAGCCAACATTTATTTCATGCTTTCTTAGTAAGTAAGGCCCTACTGTACGCTCTTCCCTAATTATCTTTTTTTCTTAATTTTTTTTTTTCTTTTTGAGACAGAGTCTCGCTCTGTTGGCTCACTGCAACCTCCGCCTCCTGGGTTCAAGTGATTCTCCTGCCTTAGCCTCCCGAGTAGCTGGGATTAGAGGCACCCGCCACCATGCCCTAATTTTTGTATTTTTAGTAGAGACGGGGTTTCACCATGTTGGCCAGGCTGGTCTCGAACTTCTAACCTCAGGCAATCCACCCGCCTCGGCCTCCCAAAGTGTTGGGATTATAGGCATGAGCCTCCTGATTATCTTGACTAAGCCTCACAACCACACTAGGAGCACTGTTAGATTTTAGTGAGGAGCTGAGACCTAGCAGAGGTAAGTACAATGGCCAGCTAGTAACGTATGTTACTAGCTTAACTTACTAGTTAAGTACAATGGCTTAACATACTAGCTTAACGTACTAGTTAAGTACAATGGCTTAAACGTACTAGCTTAATGTACTAGTTAAGTACAATGGCAGCTAGTAACATATGTCTGAGTATCAGTATCTCCAACAAGTCCAATGAGGCCCAGTAGCCTCATGTAAATTTGCTTTGAATTGCAAAGGAAAGTAGGAAAAATAGAAACTTAAAAAAAGGCTGGGTTTAAAGTCAGAAGAAACAAGATCTAGTTCTGGAACTTTCACCTATTCTGGATGTGACACTGGAGAAATTATTTACCTTCTCTGGACCTCAATTTCTTCATCTGTACTGTAAGGGGGTTAGGTATGGTGATCCTCCCAACTCTATTTCCTAAAAAGACAATATTGCTGGTGGTAAGACTGGGTTCAACTCCCAGCTCTGCCATTTGCTTGAACAAATAGTGTAACTTCTCTGCATCTGCCTTCCTATCTATGAAACATTTCAAAATAGATACCACATAGGTTGTGAGGATGAAATTGGACAGTATAGTTTAGGCATACAATTGGTGTTCCATAGCCTGGGAGAGGAAGTTGGAGGCAGCATACAGTAGGGCCTTACTTACTAAGAAAGCAGGAAATAAATGTTGGCTGCTCTTGTGGTTATTACCTGTAGCTGCCTTGGGAACTTTTCCTGAGCAGCAGTGTGGCACAGCACTGCCTCTGACTGGGAAAACAGCAGCGGCTCAGAGTAATAATTGAAGACAACCCGTGTAGTCTGAACGAGGTCTGTGGTGCTTCCATACTCTGGGAGAGGAAGTTGGAGGCAGGCAGCAGCTTCATCTACACCTGCTGTCTCTGGCCAGCTCAGCTCCCAGTCCCACCCTGGCCTTGGAGCAAGCAGTCAGGATAGGTACTGTAAGCCTTGAGCTCTGCCAAAGGCCATGAGGCTTGCCTAATGGGATGGAGCTTTTCCCTGGCTGAGAAGGGTGGGCAGGCACCAGGTTTCCTCTTAGGGGAGGAAGGGCTGTAAATGGGGGCGGGTGGGAGCTCAGCCTGGCTGGGTCTTTGTCCTGGTAGTCTAGGCCACGAGGTTCAAACGGCCAGTCTGTGACTGAGGAGCTAAGTGTAGTGTCTGCACTAGCTTCAGAGGGAGGTCTTATTTTCTGATAAAAAGGGGAGGGAAAAACTGTAAGTCAACACCACTCCACTCCCTTAGGAGAGGAACTAAGTCAGTGAATAAGCCTTTTGTTCCTTCTTGGCTGTCACACAACACCCAGGCTAACCACCCCCTACCCCCAAGCAGTGAGAAGGGGCTAGGCTGCCTGATGGTCAGTGTAGCAGGCCTAGTGGCCTCTCAAAGGTCACCCAAGGGAGCTGGGAGCAGCCACTGCATCTCTAGGACTCACAGGCACCATTAACAGCAGGCACATGGGATTGAGTGTGCTTCCAGGCTTCTAAATGGATGAGACTAATCCAGACTAGTCCCAGCATCTGCTTTCTTTACCCTTGACTGCACTTCCAGCCCTGCTCTGCCCCGTTAATACAAATTGATTTTTTTTTCCCTAAAGGCTTGTATATGATGCAGCCTGGCCATTAGCAGCAGCTCAGCAGGCCACAGGTAAAGGAGGTTGCAGAGGAAAGCAAGGCGCCGAAGTTAAACTCAAAAGCCTCAGTTTCTTCATCTATAAAAGGGGGATTAGGCTGGGTGTGGTGGCTCATGCCTGTAATCCCAGCACTTCGGGAGGCCGAGGTGGGCGAGTCACCTGAGGTTAGGAGTTAGAGACCAGCCTGGCCAACCTGGTGAAACCCTGCCTCTACAAAAATTAGCTGAGCAGCCAGGCATGGTGGCTCATGCCTGTAATCCCAGCACTTTGGGAGGCCAAGGTGGGCGGGTCACCTGAGGTCGGGAGTTCGAGACCAGCCTGACCAACATGGAGAAACCCCATCTCTACTAAAAATACAAAATAAGCCGGGCGTGGTGGCACATGCCTGTAATCCCAGCTACTTGGGAGGCTGAGGCAGGAGAATCGCTTGAACCCGAGAGGCAGAGGTTGCAGTGAGCCAAGATTGTGCCATTGTACTCTAGCCTGGGCAAAAAGCATGAAACTCCCATCTCCAAAAAAAAAAAAAAAGCCTGTAGCTGACATTTAGTAGATGCTTATTAAAAGTAATAAGCATCTCTGGGAGGCTGTCTCACAGCAGGATGATCAGGTCAGTTTTCTGGACAACTTTATGGGTTAGGTCCGAAGTTCAGATAGTTCTCTGGGTCTCTGGGGCTGAAAGAACAAAACCGTCTTGCTTTAAGAGTCTCTATCTGGCCAGGTGCAGTGGCTCACGCCTGTAATCCCAATACTTTGGGAGGCAGGAGGATCGCTTGAGCCCAGTAGTTTGAGACCAGCCTAGGCAACATGTTGAGACCCTGTCTCAACCAAAAAAAAAAAAAAAAAAAGTCTCTGTCCTCTACTTTATTTTCACTGAGCCCTGGTGAAGCTGTATGAAGTCCATACTGCTGTCACCCTATTTTACAGATGGAGAACCTAAGACCAGAGGTGCAGGAGCTTCTTGTTGAGTTTAACGCAGTCTTGCAGAAATGGATATCCTAGAATCCTGGACCTGAGTTTGAGTCCTGGCTCAGCCACTGATTTGTTGTGATGATGGCAAGCTGCTGCTCTTGCTGAGCCTCAGGGATGCTATCTAATGAGCAAAGCTATGCAGGAGGCATAGCCTGAATGTTTATTTGTTTTTTTTCCTGCCAGGGGGAAGGATTTGAAAGAACAGCATGATCAGAAAGTGTGTGAGAGGGAGATGCAGCGAATCACTCTGCCCTTGTCTGCCTTCACCAACCCCACCTGTGAGATTGTGGATGAGAAGACTGTCGTGGTCCACACCAGCCAGACTCCAGTTGACCCTCAGGAGGGCAGCACCCCCCTTATGGGCCAGGCTGGGACTCCTGGGGCCTGAGCCCCCTCAGTGGGCAGGAGCCCATGCAGACACTGGTGCAGGACAGCCCACCCTCCTACAGCTGGGAGGATCTACCACTTTGTGTTCTGGTTAAAACCCTACCATTCCCCCTTTTTTGGTGAATCCTAATAAGTGACAGAAGCAGGTGGCACTGTGGGCTGAGGGTAAGGCTGGGAAGAGTCTTAACAGTGCTCCTTCTCCATCCCTTGGAGCAGATTTTGTCTGTGGATGTAGACAGTGGCAGCTCCCACAGTGATGCTGCTGCTAAGGGCTTCCAAACATTGCCTGCACCCCTGGAACTGAACCAGGGATAGACGGGGAGCTCCCCCAGGCTCCTCTGTGCTTTACTAAGGTGGCTTCAGTCTCCACCATGGGCTTGAGTGGCATACACTGTTATTCATGGTTAAGGTAAAGCAGGTCAAGGGATGGCATTGAAAAAATATATTTAGTTTTTAAAATATTTGGGATGGAACTCCCTACTGACCTCTGAGAACTGGAAATGAGTTTGTACAGAAGTCAGAACTTTGGGTTGGGAATGAGATCTAGGTTGTGGCTGCTGGTATGCTCCAGCTTGCTGGCAATGATGTGCCTTGACAACTGTGGGCCAGGCCTGGGCCCAGGGACTCTTCCTGTTTCATAAGGAAGAATTGCACTGAGCATTCCACTTAGGAAGAGGATAGAGAAGGATCTGCTCCGCCTTTGGCCACAGGAGCAGAGGCAGACCTGGGATGCCCCAGTTTCTCTTGAGGGATGGATAGTGACCTGTCTTCATTTTGCACAGGTAAGAGAGTTAGCTAACCTATGGGAATTACACTGTGGGGCCTTGTGAGCTGCTTCTAAGAGGCTAATCTGGAAACTAAGCTCAGAGGCAAGGTAATAAAGCACTTCAGGGCTTGCTCCTGAAGTGGGCCTGATTTAGCAGGTGGTCCTGCGGGCATCCAGGTCAGCACCTTCCTGTAGGGCAATGGGGCTAGGGTCACAGCCCCTAACTTATAAAGCAATCAAAGAACCATTAGAAAGGGCTCATTAAACCTTTCAGACACAGCGCCCCAGAGAGGAAAAAGTGACTTGCCCAAGGTCGTAAGCAAGCTACTGGCATGGCAAGAGCCCAGCTTCCTGAGTGCAACATTTCTCCACTGCACTGTGCTAGCAGCTCAGCAGGGCCTCTAACCCGTGATGTCACACTCAGAGGCCTTGGCAGCCCCTAGCCATAGAGCTTCCTTTCCAGAGCCCTTCCACTGCCCAATGTGGAGACAGGGGTTAGTGGGGCTTTCTATGGAGCCACCTGCTTTGGGGACCTAGACCTCAGGGGGTCTCTTGGTGTTAGTGATGCTGGAGAAGAGAATATTACTGGTTTCTACTTTTCTATAAAGGCATTTCTCTATATACATGTTTTATATACCTCATTCTGACACCTGCATATAGTGTGGGAAATTGCTCTGCATTTGATTTAATTAAAAAAAAAAAAAGATTCCATATTGCCAAGTTTTTGAGGGGTAACAGGAACGCTCCGTGTAAGTTGAGAAGCTTTGGGTTACCTTGTCAACACCTGTGTGGCAAGCTCTGGGCCTTTTCTTCATTCATCCTGGCCCTGTTACTGGAAGGTAACAACTGCAGCCTGTGTCCAGATTTTTTTTTTTTTTTTGAGACGGAGTCTCGCTCTGTCGCCCAGGCTGGAGTGCAGTGGCGCAATCTTTGGCTCACTGCAAGCTCCGCCTCCCGGGTTCACGCCATTCTCCTGCCTCAGCCTCTCTTGAGTAGCTGGGACTACAGGCGTCCGCCACCATGCCCGGCTAATTTTTTTGTATTTTTAGTAGAGACGGGGTTTCACCGTGGTCTCGATCTCCTGACCTCGTGATCCACCCGCCTCGGCCTCCCAAAGTGCTGGGATTACAAGCGTGAGCCACGGCGCCCGGCCCAGATTTTTTTTTTTTTGAGATGGAGTTTGGCTCTTGTTGCCCAGGCCGGAGTGCAATGGCGCGATCTTGCCTCACTGCAACCTCTGCCTTGTGGGTTCAAGCGATTCTCCTGCCTCAGCTTCCGGAGTAGCTGGGATTACAGGTATGTGCCACCACACCCGGCTAATTTTTGTATTTTTAGTAGAGACGGGGTTTCACCATGTTGGTCAGGCTGTTCTCAAACTCTTGATCTCAGGTGATCCACCCGCTGAGGCCTCCCAAAGTGCTGAGATTACAGGCTTGAGCCACCGCACCTGGCTTCTGTGTCCAGATTATTATCATCAGGAATCTTTCAGGTTGAAGCTGCAGGAAAGACAGGTGTGCAGGCATCCCAATAAGGTGGTTGGTCATTGCAAATCCTCTCCCCTTCAGCATTGTTTCCAAGGTGGAGGTAGTTAAAATGAATATCTAGACAGCCCTTGTCAAAGGCTGGAACGTAGCAGGGGTTAGGTGGTGAGTGACGGGGGTGGTGCTGCAGCAGCCAAAGGGGGAATAACTGCAGAGGAGGAAGGGTCACTGTGCTGCCTGCAGCAGCCCTGGGCTGAGGAAGTTCCCTGCAAGGTGACTACTATGACTCCAGAAGGAAAGATACCAACAGGAGTGTCTCCTGGACTTTTAGCAAGGGATTTCAGCCACAGGTTATCAGTCTCAGGAACACCCAGATGACCTCTGCCCATGCCCAGCCATTGCTCTGTGGTTCTGCCAGCAATGCGTACTCCAGATCATCAGTTTTTTTTGGGAACCAGATTCTGTCTTTAAGTTGGATTCTTCAAGCTTTGAGAGTGCCTGGGAGAAAGCACCTTTGGGTTTACAGATTTATATTGTGCCCAAGGCCCCACTAACCAGATAGCACTGTCCTTCCCAATGGTCACTCCTCCACAACATCCCCCATATGCAGAAGCAAGAAGAAACTGGTCTTCTCCTCTCAAGCACTTGTAGGGAAACACAAGGGGTGGGGTGACTTGCATTCATTTCTTCCCATTACAAAGGTGGCACCTAGCACTGAGGAAAGCAAGCCAGGATACCCAGGCTATAGAACTATTCATATAAAGAGGATAAAAGGGTAGGGCTCCTAAGGAATGACTCAGCTGGCATGTGAGAGCTAGGCCAGGAAAACGTCATAGTCACACCTGCTGCAAGGAAGGGGCTGCCTCAGGTGGGATGTACATATTCTCTAGGATGGGTGTCTGCTTGAGGGTTTTAGACTTGGGTGCATGAAAACTCTCTGCTATGGGGAGTTTGTGCGGGCTAGGCCAGAAGGTGGCTAGCAGACCCTCTACATTTATGTCCCTGAGCCAGTCATGTTTTCACTCTCCATATTGCCAGTTATGTTAACTGCTTAATTTATTTAGTCTGATCAATGGCCCAGTTCAGGCCCACCACTCCTACACTTGCTGGGGACAGCCAGGAAACAACCAGCCACACAATGCTGAACTGTGCTGCTGCTGGGAGTCCAGGGCTCAGCCCTAAAAGCAAGCTTGCAAACTTCACACGTAAGTACAGTCTATATAGCAAGTAAACTCTGACCAGAGAGATGACATCTGGTCTCACAACTCACCAGGTCTATGTACAATATTTCACATACCACCCAATAGATATAACAACAAGATAATAGCAACCACTCTCCTTTATCAATTCCCCCTGCTCCAATACAACCACTACACATTGCATTAATACCCCAAACCCATTCCCAATTTATTAAATATGGTGCAAGCTCATAGACACTTAGAAGAGGCAAATCTAGTTGTGATGAAGAGTTCCTAGAGCTCTGGGAGCCAAGATGGAGGTTTTCCAGTACCTGCAGATGTGGCTCAGGAGGATGCTGCCCAGGAGCTAATGAGTTGGGAGAGCAAACATGGGAGGTAGAAGTCAGATGGCCCAGCTCAGGGAGCTCTCTCTCTCAGCATCTCAGCTTTGGGACTCTGCCACCACCTCTTCCCAGCCCAAGCTGCTGCCTAAACCAGGCATGTTGAAGAGTGAGCAATGGTTGCCACAAGGCTAAGACCAAGAGATTGCTGAGACTCCCACTCCCCTCCCTCAGACTCTAGGCCTGTGACAAGCCACACTGTCCTCCAGAACCCATCTAGCTTTAGGCAAAATGTTTTAGGCATCTAAGGAGCCCACCAGAGTATGAGTAACAGAAGCCAAGATCTGAGATTTCTAGAGGGCAGGGCCTCTTTCTAGTCCCTCAGCCTCTTCCTGTGCTTGTGACTGTTTGTTGCAGACAGAAAGGATGTTGTCCATAAGTTCTCAGCCAGTCTCCAGTATTAAGCTTGAAAACATGAGGTGCAGGCTTCCCCTCACATGATGTGGTCCCTGGGCTGGCTAGAGCCAGTGAGCAGGTAAACAGAAGCCAGCCCTTTCTCTAACTCCTGGCCTGTGCCACCACATATTAAGGGACTCTTCAAAACCTACTCCCTCAACCTTGCTCCAGGAAGGGCAGGATCTGGAGTGGAAAGGGGGAGCATCACTGACTTTTTCACACCCTTTGAGTGCCTCCTGGCCATCAGTCTTTCTTTCGTCCACACACTTGAAGTCTTCTTGCACCCAGCTGGACTAGTGACTTCAGAGTTCACAGGCAGGTTCACCCTGGGATCCTGCCCAGCAGGTCCAGGCCACGCTGATTAGTGTAAGCAAGAGCCTCCCACAATCCACTGCCAGGGAGTTCCTGGGTGGATTTGAGTAACAGATTCCTCCTGGCCCAAAGGCCAGGGGTTTTTTTCTTCTTCACAGCTTTCAGGCAAGTATTGGATTTACAGACAGTAACTAGGCCCCAGAACCTGTGGAGATACATTTCCCTGGTGCTGCGCCCACTTGCCTCCTGGGGAGGTAGTAGGAATGGCTTGTTCTGCTTCTAAACAGGCCGCCAATCCACAGGAAGCCTGGACGGCCCTGCTCACAGCAGGGATGGGGCGCAGAGGGGCAATGCTGGCTGTAGAACACCCCCCTGCAGGGGGCTGGGCCAGGGCTAGGGAGGTGAGTCCCGGGTCAGGCCGTACTGCATGCTCACAGTGTGGTCCAACTCTTCCAGCTCTGCAGGCAGCGGGATGCCCAGCTCCCCCAGGTATAGGGAGAGGGCCTCAAAGGAGTCCTCCAGTTTCGAGAATGCTGGTCTGGAAGGAAAAGAGGTAAATTAGAGGCAGGTGGAATATGAGCAGGGCCATGGGTGGGTGGAAGGAATCTAGGCTCAGCTACTTCCTGGTTGTATAACCTCAGGCAAACTCCTTCACCTAGTAGTGCCTCTGTGAGAAATGGGCATAATGTTACTGCTACCTCATATATTTGCTATAAAGATTAGATAACACTATGACAAGGCTGGCCTAGCTGGAGTTAAAACTTAAAAACAATAGGAGAAAAACTTCCCTCCCATGCCTTAGAGAAAATGCAGTTATCAGAGGTGGAATCGGAAACACCAGGCTCCTAGTGCCACAGAAACGGCTTGGCTGCCCCGGAAGCCTAAGACAGCTCAGGCTTATTCCTCCTCCTCCATGTTTATGCTTAAATGTCGTGTCACTTCAGTGAGGCCTGCTCTGATGACCATATTTAAAATTGCAACTGGTACCCTAAACAATTGTCTTTACTTGGCTTGACTCTTTTTCCATAGCATCTGCCACATTCTAATATTCAATATAGCTTACTTATTGTATCTACTGTATGATACAGTAGATACCATGCTAGAATCTATGTTCTATGAGGGTAGGCACCTTTATTTCGTTCACTGCTGTAACTCAAGCGCTTAGAACTGTACCTAGCACACAGTAGGCATTCAATACTGTATATATATATTTTTAAATAAAGAGATTTAGAATGACTGACAAGAGGTATTAGAAAACAAATACTGTGTAGCTTCACAATTTCTCCTCAAGTTCTTACTCTGGTGTTACTGAAGGATTGCGGTCTTTGGCCTATAAAGAAACAAGGTACAGATTCTCCCACCAGAAAATTTCAACTCTAATGTGGACCGCTGGAAATCATTTTTTTTTTTTTTTTGAGCTGCACCAAAGGCGTATCCTAGCTTTATTAAAGGACCCGTGCCGCAGAGTCAGTATAAAAACACAAAAAGTCCCATCAGTTTAATAACAAAAAACCCCAAAAGTGGAAAACTGAGGGGGTAGGGGAAGAGACCCCTGGGCCAGGGGCATGAGGAGCCCTGGCCGCAGGGTCCCCCGGTATTGCTGTTGCTACGAGGTCGGGGGGCAGCGATTGTCCTATGGGAGCCACCGTTCGCCTGGGTCGGGGACCCTCACTTCTTCTGGGGTGTGCTCAGCTTCTGCATGGGCAGGATCTTGTCCAGCAGGCCAGAGATGAAGGCCTCTGTGGGTTTTTAACAGTCAACCAGCAGCTACTTGACCCTGGCAGCCCGGGCATCGTCACTCTCCATGTCCAGGAGCTCATCCACGTCAATCTCCAGTTCTGGGATCTCCTCTTCCTGGCAGTCGTAGAGGCGCGTGAGCTGCTCCAGGATCCACTCCTCTAGGTTGAGGCGCTTCCGTAGCTCCTTGCGGTCATACTTGACGGTGACCTTCCCTTGGCGCCTCACTGGGCCCTCATTATCCGCACCGCCCGGGCCCTCTCCTTCGGCCCCGCGGGGGGGCTCTGAAAGTGGACGCGTGGTCCTGGGCAGCCACTGCCGCCCCCCCCCCCCCCCCCCCGGCCCCGTCGTGCCGCTGTCAGCCGAGGCTGCCGCGGGGGCCACGTGCGCGCGTCGGGCCCCTCCCTGCGCCGCTGCCTCCGGGACGCCCGCCGGCTGGCTCGGGTTAGCTAGCCGGCTCCGCTTAGCTAGCCGGCTCGCTCAGCGCGGCTCTGCGGCGAGGGCGGCGACGGGGGTGCCCGGGGGCAGCTGCAGCATGCGGTGCCCCCGGGCCTGGCCTGGCCGCGCCCCGCCCCCTCCCCGCCGATCCACCCGCCCTTTGTCCCCCACGGCCGCCGACGGAGCTGTCGCCACCGAAGCGTTTTCTCTGTCCGGAAATCATTTTAAAATAAAGACTATGTGCCAACTGGTTATCCTGGGAGGGTGGAGTTGGGGGTGAGGAGAATGTTGAGGGGTATATTGGTTAAGGGACATTACAGAAGACATATTTCCTATGCTATAAACTTTGGTAATGTTTGAACTTGTTTTTAAAAGAAACATGATTTTTGAGGCAGGAAAAAAACCCCATTTTTGAGACAGAGTTTCACTCTTGTTGCCGAGACTAGAGTGCAATGGTGTGATACCAGCTCACTGCAACCTCCGCCCCTGGGTTCAAACAATTCTCCTGCCTCAGCCTCCCAAGTAGCTGGGGTTACAGGCACCTGCCACAATGCCTGGCTAATTTTTGTATTTTTAGTAGACATGGGGGTTTCACCATGTTGGCCAGGCTGGTCTCCAACTCCAGACCTCAGGTGATCCACCAGCTTCGGCCTCCCAAAGTGCCGGGATTACAGGTGTGAGCCACCGCGCCCAGCCAGATTCTAGTTTTTTAACCACACACTTGAAAAGACCTAGGGTAACTTTGGTAATAATGAAATTATCACCTGAGAAGAATAAAGGTAATTTTGAAAATACTTCAGCTAAATGCATAAAACTGCTCACTGTAGTTAATACCTATAGTAAAGAGAAACTGGAAAAACCTGAATATCTACATTACAATATGTTCAGACAGTCTCTCAACAGAATTTCATGTTGTCGACAAAAATGATAAACAGGAAGACTGGATAGTAACAAGGGAAATGCAGGGCAAAATACAGAACTATTTACTATAAAAAAAGTGTATGTGTAGATATGGACAGGGGAATATCGAAAGATGAATACACTTATTGTATTCAAATGGTTTGGGTGAATTTCCTTCTTTTTAAACTTTCTTTTAATGGCTGTGTCTCTGTGTCCTATCCAGATTACTTGCTACTATGTCTTTACCTCTCTCTTCTCCAACCTGTACATACATGTTGTCAGATGGCTCAGGGGTTGACAGCCACATTCTTGACCTCAAGGCTTCGCTCACCCCTGTGCTTGCGAAGGGCTCAGGGGTGGCCTTAGACTGAGGCAAACGTCCCAGGACCCTGCGAGCTGGGACAAAGAGGCAGGATACCAACCTGCTCTCAGGCTCCAGTCTGCAGCAGATGGCGGCCAGCGGGAAGAAGGCTGGGGGACAATCTGTGGGAACAAACTTCTCCCAGAAAAGCTTCACGTTGAGGCCAAAGTCCAGTGTTCGGGGAAGGCAGTCAGGATCTGCATACACCTGCCCAATGATCTGTAGGGTAAGAAGACAGCAGTTTACCAAGGACTACAGAGGCCACAGATACTTGGCAAGGGAAAGGAATGCTGGGATGTGGACAGGAAGGATGGGCAGAAGAGGAGGTGGTAAAATAGGTTAGAGAGCTCTCCCCAATCCCCTATCATCTCTCCAAATCTTACTAATCCAGACCTGTATCCACTGAGAGTTGGGTTACTGAAGAGGACTGAGAAGGGGCTTCACTGCAGAAGCCAAGTGTTCCAAATCAGCATCTGGAAGCTAGCAGCTTCCACTCATCCCACCCTGCCTTGTCTGTGTCTCCTTGTGGCTGTGTGCCAGAGTTAAGGCTCTATGAGGTGCTGGATCTGATTCATGTCTGAAACCCTTTGGCACCAGCCCAGTGCTCTGAACAGAGGTGTTCAATTAATATTAAAGAAAACAATTTTTTAAAACAAATCTTCCTTCATGGCTGGGCATGGTAGCTCATGCCTGTCATCTCAGCACTTTGGGAGGCTGAGGCGAGTGGATCACCTGAGGTCAGGCATTTGAGACCAGCCTGGCCAACATGGCGAAACCCTGTCTCTACTGAAAATACAAAAATTAGCTGGGCGTGGTGGCGCACACCTGTAGTCCCAGCTACTTGGGAAGCTGAGGCAGGAGAATTGCTTGAACCTCGGAGGCGGAGGCTGCAGTGAGCCAAGATCGCACCTCTGCACTCCGGCCTGGGCAACAGAGTGAAACTCCATCTCAAAAACAAAACCTTCCTTCATTATCCTAACCATTCCTTGTCTCTCCTCTCCTCTACCCTCGCAACTTTGTAGGAATTACAGAAGGCTTTGAATGTGTGTGTGTTTGAGTCTTTGAGATATGCTGTCACCTGACTAAACTCCTAAAGGTAGGAATCTTTCCAAGATTCCTCACTCTGTCCACGTGGTACCTGGCACAGGGCTGGCACTTCCTAGAGTGGCTACTTCTACTTGAAGGGAACTGAGAAGGGCTACATTTGGCCCAAGAGCTAGCTAGACAGCCACATGAACAGTCTCTTGCCCTTTCTTCTGGAATTCTGAGTCTCATCTGCCCCTTATTGACCATGTGCAAGCCACTGCCCTCTTCTGAGCCTCAGTTTCCTCAACTAAAAAAAAAAAAAAACCTGACCGGGCGTGGTAGCTCACGCCTATAATTCCAGCACTTTTAGAGGCCGAGGCGGGCGGATCACCTGAGGTCCGGAGTTCAAGACCAGCCTGGCCAACATGGTGAAACCCTGTCTCTACTAAAAATACAAAAATTAGCCGGGCATGGTGGTGTGTGCCGGTAGTCCCAGCTACTTGGGAGGCTGAGGCAGGAGAATCACTTGAACCCAGAAAGCGGAGGTTGCAGTGAGCCCAGATTGTGCCACTGCACTCCAGCCTGGGCAACGAAGTGAGACTCCATCTAAAACAAAAAAACCCTGCCAGTCCTTCTCTTAGGACCAATGAAACACGAATGTGGCAAAGATGTGCAGATGCATTATAAACCATAAAACCCTACACCCATGTTGATTTTAGTCAAGCTAGTCGTCCCTAGGAGGAGACGCCCCAGTTCTGAGGGAAGGCAGAGCTGCGAGGCCTGCTGCCTCGGGCATGGCCTTGGTGCCAGAGCTCACCTCACAGAGAACGATCCCAAAGGAGAAGATATCCACCGTCTCATCATAGCTCTTTCCTTGGGGAACACAGGAGAGCACGCTGTTAAGTTTACATCCCTTACCTGCTCTGCACTGGGTCTAGGGTCAATCTAAGCCACAGCTAAGAACCAAGGCTAGAACAGGTTCTGTAGAGACACCCCACAGGCTGTCCTGCGCAGACACCACCTGAAAATAGTCCTTCCTCAGCCCTAGGTGACCTGCCTTGGAGAGCCCTTATAACATAACACTGCCTAGGATGAAACTGCATGTTAAAGTGGAAAAGAACCAGACTAGGGGTTCATCCAGGCTCTGCCATTAGCCAGCTGTATGCTCCTAGGCAATTCACTGAACTTCTCTGGGCCTCAGACTCCAAAATGGATTGTATTCAGACCATTTCTGAGGCCTCACAACCCTGATTTCAAGAATCCCAACCACCATCTCTGGCTGGTTTGAGCATTATCCACCAGAGGGCACCACACTTCAGTTCTCACCATGGAGAGGGCTAAAGCTGGGACAATAGCCTAAGCTCTTATCGATCCCTGAGGCACAAATGCCAGAGTCAGAACTCACCTTATCCCCCATGATGGGACACTGATCAGTTCCCAGCCCCCTGAGCTCAGGAGCTAAATCGTGAGGCCCCTCCTGGCAAGGGAAAAACATCCTCAGCTCTGGGTATCTAGTCCTACACTTCACAGGCCTCCCCTGGAGTTCCCATGGCTCTGATGCAAGGGCAGCATCTGTCCTCCCTCTGCGGGTGTCCCCTCCAGGGCTTCAGGACTCACCGTTCAGCATCTCAGGGGCCATCCAGTAGGGGTTTCCCACCACTGTGTAGCGCTTCTTGCGGTCGTTCTTGCGCAAGGTGCGTTTCTTGTTGGTGGCCTTCTCCATGGGGGGCCTTTTCCTCTCTTCCACTATGAGCCGTGACAGCCCAAAGTCTGCCACCACCACAGTCTTGTCCTGGTAGGATAAAAGACAGGTCAGGACTTCATGGGGATGTTCTCAAACCTGGCCCTGGGGAGGAAGCATAGGCAA
Source organism: Nomascus leucogenys (assembly GCF_006542625.1). Taxonomy (NCBI): domain Eukaryota; kingdom Metazoa; phylum Chordata; class Mammalia; order Primates; family Hylobatidae; genus Nomascus; species Nomascus leucogenys. The sequence continues at coordinate 58,510,631 of NC_044387.1, read as the reverse complement.
GAGAAGCCACTGAGAAGGGGAGAAAAGGTATATAGCAAGGGAGAATCAGAGCAGAAAGCTCTATCAAATAGACACACTCAGGCCAGGCACGGTGGCTTACGCCTGTAATCCCAGAACTTTGGAAGGCCGAGGCGGGTGAATCACCTGAGGTCAGGAGTTCAAGACCAGCCTGGCCAACATGGCGAAACCCTGTCTCTACTAAAAATACAAAAAAAAAAAAAAAAATTAGCTAGGCGTGGTGGCACATGCCTGTAGTCCTAGCTACTTGGGAGGCTGAAGCAGAAGAATCACTAGAACCTGGGAGATGGAGGTTGCAGTAAGCCAAGATTGCGCCACTGCACTCCAGCCTGGGAAACAGAATGAGACTCCATCTAAAAAACAAAACAAAACAAAACAAAAAAACAGACACACTTGGCATTTGTGTTTCTGAGGGTCTGGTATCTGTGCACAGCAGATTCCCAGCCCACAGTGGGTTCATGGCAGAACCACTGGAGCCCCTGGAGGTGAGGCTCAGGGACTTGGAGAGTGGAACTCAGAGGTGGGACAGGGGGTTGCTTTTGTTTTCCCCTGTCTTGCCTTATTCCTAAAATGATTTCAGGCAGTGGCCAGAACCAGGATAAGACAGAAAAAGGCAAGGTGGAGGCAGTAGGTGGGGAGTCTCGGGGGAGACAAGCTCTTTGAATAGCTACAGGGCAGTCATGTGGGAAAGGAATGAAGATTGCGTGGTGTGGGTCTAGAGGGCAGAGCCAGGGCCAGCCGGCAGACACCCAGGAAGCCAGACAGCAAGTCAGTAAGACAAACAACATTGTAACCACCACAGCTGAGGGGCAGTGGGAGGAATGCTGGTCTCAAACTGGTCCCTGTAAATTTACTAGCTCGGTGGCCTCAGGCTGAGGCTTCAGGTGCCACCACTGTAAAATGGGGTCAGCAATGAGCTGCTTTACAAGACTATTATGGGGCAAAGGCAGGTAAAACGACAGGGCTCTACATATAGTCAACAAACTTCTGAAGTCCCTTCTAATCAAATTATTTCAAAGGTTGCTAATGAGAGAAGGTGAAATTATGTCTGTGTGTGTCTGGGAGCTCCCAGAAGACAGAGAAGGGCATTGGAAGAAGCAGGAAGGGAAAGATAGGAGCTCCTAGGCAACACCTCTGCCCTCTAGCCAGAGGGGACAAGTCAGCCTCCTTTGTGACAAGGAAGCCAGGAAGGATAGGACCCTGGAGGCCAGGCCCAGAGCAATGGGACATACCAACTTGATGAGGCAGTTGTGCGAGTTCAGATCCCGGTGGATGATGCACATAGAGTGCAAATAGGCCTGGAACAGAAGCATGAGCTGAGGCTACAGGGCCAGCAAATCAACAAGACCCTGAATCTGGAATTGGGCACCATAGATGCTCTCCTACCAGGACATGCCCACCCAGCTTCAGAACCCAACCTGGACAACAGGGCCAGAGCCTCCTGTGGCCACTCCCTTGTCCCAATACCAACAGGAAGCCTGGACTTCCTCTGCTTCCCTGCTGCCATCTCCTGCCCATCCTTTGGTTCACCAATCACTAGCACAGTGGCTGGCCAAAGCCCTCACTGCTCTCTCCTAATGTCCCCAACTTCAGAAAACCCTGGCCCTTGCAGCACTCCCTCCACCTCTACCCATTTTACTGAGATCCAGGCTGCTCCCTCCTCCCCACTCTCCCAATCTCTGGCTTGAGCCACTTTGGATCCTTCCTGCCTGCAACAGAGAAGTGACTTCCTGCTCCAGCTAGCTCTGTCTTTCAGACATTCACCTCCTCTAAGACTCTGCCTTCTCCACTGTCTAAACTTTAAGCTCTCCTCCTTCCTACCAAAATGTTTGTAAACAAATTTGTTTGTTATGTCCCCTCTCCAGGCCTCCACCACTGACTCTTATCACTCTCAGGAGCAACTTCCTTTCTCCTTCCCTTCCCTTGCGAAATGTAGGAGCCACTCCCTGCTCTCCAGCCCCCTGCAATACCGCTTTCATCCCTTAGGCTCCTGGAGCTGCTCACACACCCAGGGAGCTCTTCCTGAATCGCTATAGCTCATGACCTGCCTGCCTGCCTGCCTGCCTGAGGAAGTGCTCCTCAAAGACTGTCCACAACTTTCCTATGCTACCTGATCCTGAGACTCTTGTGTGTCTGTTTTATTCTTCCAGCCTTTTCAGTGTCAGCCCTACTCAAAGCCATCTCCTCTTCACAAGCTGAGACACTCCCACCAGCCACATGGATGCCTCTTCTGTCCCACAGCTCCAGCTGCCCCTTCTCTGCAGATTAGGTGACTAGCAGCCTCTCCCTAAGCTCTAGTCTCATGGAGCCAGTTTCCTGCCCAGAAGATGCTGATAGGTTCTGCTAGCACAGAACAGCAGGCATCAATGCTAGCTCTTCCCAAACCAGTTCCTCAACCGTTGCTGCCATCCCCCATCCCCCAAACGTCTGGTAAGTGACACCTCAAGCCACTCATAACTCCTCCTCCTCCCTCACTGCCAACCAGTCTCTCCATTCTGACTCCACCCTGCCTCCCACGCTCCTGTCCCCACAGCCACTACCTTAATTCAGAAATCTGAAATGTTTCATTAGCCCCCTATGCAGGTCTCCATTCCCTGGACCCTCCGCATTCCGCCCCAATGTACTAACCATATCAGTCTCTTTTTTCTTTTTTTTTTTTTGAGGTGAAGTCTCGCTCTGTCACCCAGGCTGGAATGCAGTGGTGTGATCTTGGCTTACTGCAACTTCCGCCTCCCAAGTTCAAGCTATTCTCCTGCCTTGGCCTCCTGAGTAGCTCGGACTACAGGCATGCACCACCACACCCAGCTAAATTTTGCATTTTTTTCTTTAGTAGAAACAGGGTTTCACCATGTTGGCCAGGCTGGTCTCAAACTCCTGACCTCAAGTGATCCACTCACCTCGGCCTCCCAAAAAAGTGCTGGGATTACAGGCATGAGCCACTGTGCCAGCCCAGACTCATTTTGGAAAAACCACAGCTCTTAAGCCTTCTTGCTTAAAAATCTTTTCCTGCCGGGCACGGTGGCTCACAACTGTAGTCCCAACACTTTGGGAGGGTGAGGCAGGAGGAATGCTTGAGCCCAGGAGTTTGAGATCAGCCTGGGCAACAAAGTGAGAACCTGTCTCTACCAAAAAAAAAAAAAAAATTCAAAAAATTAGGTGTGGTGGTACACACCTGTAGTCCAGCTACTTGGGAGGCTAAGGTAGGAGGATTGCTTGAGCCCAGGAGGTCGAAGCTGTAGTGAGCCATGATCGTGCCACTGCACTCCAGTTTGGGCAACAGAGCAATATCCTGTCTCAAAACAACAACAACAAAAAAACCCCCTTCCTGATTCAAGCCCCAGAAACAGGAAAAAAAAAAACAAAACAAAAAACCCAAAAAGCCAGTCAACCAAAAAACTCTTTTACATCTGTCTCCTAAATATAGTCCAGACTCCTTAGCTTAAAACACAGCGACCCTAATGTACCCCCAAACTGTTCCAGACTACTACTATTTTCATGGACCCCCATGTGAAGGGCAGTGGCTAAAGTCTCAGGCTTGGTGACCAGACTGATTAGCCCAGGATCCCAGCTCTGTCCCTTTCCAGTCCAGCTTATCTGGAAACCAAGGTTGTCATGAGGAATAAACATGCACATGCATGTTAATCCCTCAGCTCAGTGCCTAGCATATGGAGAGCACTCAGTACTTGTCAGCTGTTATTATTTCTATGCTTGGAATCATTTGTTTCCAGGTAAAATAGATGATTTTCTCCTCTTTCCTCCCAAGTCTTTGCTCCTGTCACTTCAATCTTGGAGCCTCTCTGCCAATAAGAACTTTATCCAATTCTGATCCTTCAGGGCTCCGCTAGAACTCATTTCCCCTTCATTGATTTCCTAAGCAGTGAGGTGCTCTACTTGGTCTAAGGGCCCTCAGCACCTGAACACCTGTGACGGAAAGCCCAGGCCATCTCAGGCTACAGTTTGCCTTTCTAGTTTGCCTTGTCCGTGCCCTGTTTGCCTTTAGAGATGTGTAATTCTTTGAGAATAGGGCTGTGAGCTGAGAAGAGTTGGCGGAGTCACTTTCAGTGACACAGACAAACTCAATGAATAGCTGCTGACCCAGCCCACACAAGTTGCACAGGAAGGGGTCTCTACCTTCCAGTGAAGCCCACAATTCTCACACTTCTCTCTACTCTTGCCCTGCTGGCAGGTTTATTGGTGGGACTCACCATTCCAGAAGCGATTCCTTTGGCAAACCTGACCTTCTGCTGCCAGGGGAACGGATCCTGCAGAATGGGAGGAATGACTGTCAGAGGCTGTTGAGCCCTGTCCCACTCGTGGTCCAGGCCCCATGGGTCAATGTGGTCTCCCAGTGAAGCCTCCTGTGTATGCTCAGTCCCACCCAGCATGGTCCTTTGGAGGCAAAGCAGGGCCCCTCTGCCCTTTAAGCTCCCAGGGTAGTGATAGCATAGCTGTCTGACAACCAAGCAAGGTTCCTGGAGACTGTGGGGTGGTGTGCTCACCATACTGCGCAGAAAGTCCTTCAGTGTGCCCCCCTCAATGTACTCTGTCAGCAGGTTCAGCTTCTTATCCTTGTACAGCACACCAATGAACTTGAGCACATTGGGGTGGTCCAGGCTGCGCATCACTTTCACCTGGGGGTGGGGGAAGCCAAGGAAAGCTGGTGGTTAACTTCTCACTGTCTTCCTTACCCCTTCCCTCCAAGGAATCAGCTTGACAAGTGTTACCACCTGTATCTCCTACCGCCTATGTTGTGATATGACAGGGCACTAAGATCAGGATGAGGGAAGACTACCACCATATAGATGCAGATGGCTTCATAGGCCTTACCCTTGGGATCCTGCCTTTCTAGGAACTGCATTGGGGGAACTGGGGTGGGAGTGGACAAGTGGCTTGGAGGGCAGTACCCAGACCAAAGGTGTCCCCAACTAAAGTTACTCCATGAAGTAACTTGGGAGGGGTAGTGAAAACTGTAAATGCCCAAGGAGTGTGAGTGCTCAGGGAGCTCCCCTCCAGGTTCCCTTAGCAGGGCGTTCAGGTGAGGATTATAACATTGAGTTGTACTAAATTGGAGTGTTTTCATGTCCATCATCCTCATAACCTGAGAGCTCCTCTGAACCATGTATCTTTTGTTACTGCATCCCTTGTACCCTGTTTGTGTTGCTTTTAGTAAGTGTTCATTGAACAAATAATTATGCTGTAATTTAGAGGGAGTGGGATATTCCTCTAGGGCTCTTTTCTGCTTAGTCTTTAAGACAGTGATTCCAAACTGTATTTTCTCTTGAAGCCATTATTTGTAAGGTCTTCTCTCTTCCAGTGGTGACACCAATCTCCCGGGCCCCCTCCATCTTCTTACCTCAGTCAGAAAAGTTTTCTGGGTCTCCTCATCACATCGAATTAACTCTTTCATGACCATCACTTTGCCCGTAGCTTTGTGTGTCACCTACAGGGAGGGTGACTGTTAATGGTGCTGAGACCAGAGGAAGCTCTGGAGAACTGTTTGAGAAAATCTATGCAGCTGGCCATCCCATCTCTTGGAGGGCACACTGAGCCGGGTCAGACTGACAGAGTTCATGTGTGGAAGATGCAGCGTGGAGCAACATGGGACTCAGACAGAAGCATACCCTCTTTTCTGGAGAGCTGGGCATGCACAGAGGAGAGGCAAGAACCCAGAAAAGGGAAGTGGGGAAGGAGGCAGGAGGGGACGCTGCCAAGCCAAGCAGGGGCTCTGGTCATTTGGCATAGGAGTGAGTCTCTTGAGTGAACAGAAGTCTGGGGGCAGGAAGGTCAGTGCCAAAGACATGCACCAGGGAGCTGGGTGGGTTGGGGGTGAGCTCTCCAGCCCTGCTGCCCTGCAAGCTGAGACACACGTCTTACCTGACCCCCCCTCCCAGTTCTCAGCAGAGGAGGAGGAGGAGGAGAGAAAGAGAGAGGTTAGTCCCTGAAACTGTTCACCAGGGAGGCAGGAGCCATTCCCCTGTGTGTTCCTTGTAGCACGCCCGGTACTGAGGTCTGCGGGCACCTAACAAACACCCACTGACTGGAGGCAGGAGGGCCACAGGCACAGCTCAACCCAACCTGGATCTCCAGGTCCACAAGCTCACTGTAACAGCAACACTGACCTTAGGCGGCCTGGGTAGGGGTGAAGGATACCTCTCACACTATCACCCAAAGCCAGGAAGGAGGCCTGGCATCCTGCAGGGTGTGGGGTGGGGCCAAGTGATGAGAAATCCCCGAAAGACAGTGACAGAGGGACTGGGGGCAGAAGAGCAAAGCAGTTGTTGCCTGCGCTCACCTTGATAGCCTGCCCAAAGAAGCCCTTCCCCAGGACCTCCCCATGGATTAGGTCACAGGGCCGGAAGATCTGCTGTGAATAGCTGCTGGAACAACGAAGGGATTCTGAGCGGCTGATGTCACGGCTGAACAGCAGGGGCTCCTTTGGGGAGCTGGGGCCAGGGGACTTGGAGATACTGTTACTGCGCCTGAAGATGAGGAAAGACGGGGGTAGGGATGCGTAGTCCTCAGAGACCGGCCAAGAAACCCTGGAGGAAGGAAACTTAGGGGCACCTGTTCCTTCCAATCTCTATAGTTTAGATGTTATTATTGGGGAACAGGGGCTCTTACATCAGATGTATCATTTTGGGGTTGCTGACATCAGTCATTTATTTAAGCATAGTAAAAACATTCAAAATGGGAACTCTGCATACATCACACATAGAACAATTAACTAGATTCTACTAGCTGATAATGCTCAGTATATGACATATATGACAACACTGTAGATGGTAATTCACCATCTCCCACATCTGCTTGATTTAAGGTACTAACTGGTTTAGAGTGATAGTTATACTAGTATCCAAGAAATGAGCAAATGGGATTTTTTTTTTTTTTTTTTGAGACAGAGTCTCGCTCTGTCAACTAGGCTGGAGTGCAGTGGTGTGATCTTGGCTCACTGCAACCTCTGTCTCCCTAGTTCACCTGAGTCTCATGCCTCAGCCTCCTGAGTAACTGGGACTACAGGAATGTGCCACCAGGCCCTGCTAGTTATTGTTATTATTATTATTTTTGAGACAGAGTCTTGCTCTGTTGCCCAGGCTGGAGTGCAATGGCACAATCTCGGCTCACCGCAACCTCCGCCTCCCAGGTTCAAGCGATTCTCCTGCCTCAGCCTCCCAAGTAGCTGGGACTATAGGTGCACACAACCACGCCTGGCTAATTTTTTTTTTTTTGATGGAGTCTCGCTCTGTCGCCCAGGCTGGAGTGCAATGGTGGGATATCCACTCACTGCAACTTCTGCCTCCCCGGTTCAAGAGATTCTCCTGCCTCAGCCTCCCAAGTAGCTGAGATTATAGACATGTGCTACCACATCCGAATAATTTTTGTATTTTTTTTAGTAGAGATGAGGTTTCACCATGTTGGCCAGATTGGTCTCGAACTCCTGATCTCGCGATCCACCTGTCTCGGCCTCCCTAAGTGCTGGGATTACAGGCGTGAGCCCCACACCCGGCCCTAATTTTTGTATTTTTAGTAGAGATGGGGTTTCACCATATTGGCGAGGCTAGTCTCAAACTCCTGACTTTGTGATTTGCCCACCTCAGCCTCCCAAAGTGCTGGGATTATAGGCGTGAGCCACTGCGCCCAGCCTAATTATTGTATTTTTAGTAGAGATAGGGTTTCACCATGTTGGCCAGGCTGGTCTCAAACTCCTGACCTCAAGTGATTTGCCCGCCTCGGCCTCCCAAAGTGCTGGGATTACAGGCGTGAGCCACCGTGCCTGGCTAGCAAATGGGATTTTGGATGGGATTTTGCACATCTTTGTACCTGTCCACGTTTCCTGAATTTTAAGATGATAAACATGTATGATTTTTATAGCAATAGTCACTATGTTTACATTTTCAAAAGCGGTCGATAATAGCCATGGTCAATGACTGTTATTTTCACTTACTGAAGAAGGAACAAGAAGGTTGAAGTCCACAGCACTGCAAGTGAACAGCCCTGCAAACTTTCTCTCTGGGGTATGCTCCTGCTTTACTTGGGCTACCCAGAGAGGACTGACGCTGGATGGCTCTTGGCTTGATCTGACCTACAGGTTTACTTACCCTTGTTCTTTTGCTCTGCCTCCTGCTGACCATGCCCACCAGAGCACACAAGGTTAGCTGCCCCGCTCCTCTGCATGGTGGCTCTACAGATACCTGGCCACTCCCAAATCTTCCCTTTTCCAGGCCATGGATTTCTAGCTCTTCTCTGTCCTCTGCTGCCCTGCCTCCCACTAATTTCATCATACTGACCAAGGCCAAGAGGCAGCGGGAGTGAGGGCAGCAATTTAATGGGAGGGCACTGTTTCCAACACATGCCAGCTGAGAGGGCTCTAACTTACTCAGTTTGTTTGGTGAGGAGAGTGGATAAAAAAAAACCACCTTTTTTTTTTTTTTTTTCTGAGACAAGGTCTCGCTCTGTTGCCCAAGCTGTAGTACAGTGGTGTGATCAAGGCTCACTGCAGCCTTAACTCCTGGGCTCAGGCAATCCTCCTCCTCAGCCTCTTGAGTAACTCAGCTGAGATTACAGGCATGCGCCACCATGCCCAGTTAACTTTTTTATTTTTTGTAGAGACAGGAATGTTGCCCAGGCTGCTCCTGAACTCCTGGCCTCAAGCAATCCTCCAGCCTTGGCCTCCCAAAGTGCTGGGATTACAGGTGTGAGCCACAGTGCCCTGCCCATCTAATTAAAAACATTTTTTTTTTTTTTTTTTTTTGTAGAGACAGTGTCTCACTATGTTGCTCAGGCTGGTCTCAAACTCCTGTGCTCAAGCCATCCTCCTACCTAGGTCTCCCAGAGTGTTGGGATTATAGGCATGAGCCACCGTGCCTGGCCAAGAACCTGATTCTTAGTGATACTAAGAATGTGTCACGTTTACTGAATGCTGTCCCTATGGCAGCACTATACAACTTTATGTCCTTTTCCACATTTAATCCTTACATAATTGGTGAGACAGCCACCTTTATCTTACCATCTTATGTCACAGATGCGGAAATAGGCTCAGAGAGATGAAGTGATTTGTGAAGGGAGGAGCTCAGCCTGAAGCCCCAGTAGGGTATCAGTATTTCTGCCTGGGAGCCAGTGCTCTTGACTTCTTTTCTGTAAGTCTCCCTGCTTGGGGCTCCCACTCAAGGCAACTTCTCCTTCCCCATGGACCTGGCAGAATCTGGGGTTTGTGGGTTGCTGGTCCCTCAAGTCTAAAAAAAACTTTCATTCATCTGTTGCTTTATTGTTTTCAAAGTCCTTCTACACAATTTATTCAATCCTATCTGTGCCCCTACTCCAGGCTCTGAGCTCCATGCTTTCTCCATAGGCCATGCTGCCCTTCAGGGTTTAGCATCACCACCTCCTGTCCAGCTTAGGAGTTCAGTGGACAGAGCCGGACCCTCAGGTTTCTAAGGAAACCTGGCAGACAGCTGGGTCCACACAGGCTCTGGCTATAAACTGATCCCCACAGGGGCAGCTGGGTCAGCACAATCCTCATAGTCTGTCCCTGGCCAGCTGGTTCCTTTCCTAACTCTGCAGGCTTCTGAAAGCCAGCTCAGCTTCATCTGAGAGACAGACATGGGACAGAACAGAGCCAGGGTGGGAGGTGGCACCTCAGGGAACGTCTCCTCAGTGTCCCCTCCAGATTCTCCTTGGTGTCCAGGGTGCTGAGGGCGTGGGGGTGTCCGGTATTCTGCATGTGAGGAGCGAGCCGGGCCTCCAGCCGCAGCTGGTCCAGGCGTTGGGAGACGGGGTCATGTTCAATCAACAGCTGAAGTGTCTGGCTGGTCTGGCTAATTGCATCCTCCACCTGTGGCCAAGAGCAGTATAAAGCTCCCACAGGCTGCCCCATCCCAGGCCACCCATGGCCAACCCAGATGACTCAGGCACAGTGTGGCCAGTGCTCAACTTGGCTAATGTGGCCTCTAGCTGCCAGTGGCCTCACAGTGCCCTCTGCCTGGCATCCTGTCAGCTCTCCCGTCCGTCAACCATCCCTGCTACCCTGGGAACCTGTTAAGCTGAAATAGGTCACCAGTGGTCACAGGCTCAATGCTAAGACAAAGAGATGGGCTGGGGGTAGGAAAAGGTAAAGGCTATAGCCTGATTTCCCAGAGGATCTGTTCCATGTCCCACCCTCACAAGACAGATTAGACACACACTCTACCTCCTCCACTCGAAGTGTGCGGACGGGGGTCCCATTGATCTCCAGGATGCGGTCCCCAGGGTGGATGGCATTGCGATTGTTGGGACTGATGTGCATCCGGTTGACCCTGGGCCAGACAAGAGTTAAGGCAGGGTAAAGATGTCCTAAAAACTTGCTTGACCAATTCTGCTTGTGCAGGGAAGGTTTACCAGGTCCCAGGCCACCAGTGGCCCCTAAAGGGCCCAGGATACCCACACAGAAAGGCAACACCTTTTCCAGGATGCCCCATCTCAGTGAAGGGAATTGCCACTCACCCTGTGGCCTAAGCCAGAAACTTGGACATCATCTTCCCCATCTGGAGTTCCCTCATCCCTCTCCTACTCCCATCTCTAAGAACTCTGCCTTCTTTCCATCATTGTAGTTATTCACATCTCTTACCTGGATCACGGTAATAGCTTCTATTTTTTTTTTTTAAACTTTGTTTTTAATTTTTTTTTTGAGATGGCATCTTACTCTGTCATCCAGGCGGGAGTGCAGTGGCACGATCTGGGCTCACTGCAACCTCCGCCTCCCAGGCTCAACCAATTCTCATGCCTCAGCCTCCTGAGTAACTGGGATTACAGGTGCGCTTCACCATGCTCAGCTAATTTTTTTGTACTTTTTGTAGAGATGGGGTTTCGCCATGTTGGCCAGGCTAATCCCAAACTCTTTTTTTTTTTTTTTTTTTTTTTTTTTTGAGATGGAGTCTTGCTCTGTCGCCCAGGCTGGAGTGCAGTGGCGTGATCTCTGCTCACAGCAAGCTCTGCCTCCCGGGCTCACGCCATTCTCCTGCCTCAGCCTCCCGAGTAGCTGGGACTACAGGCGTCCACCATCACGCCCGGCTAATTTTTGTATTTTTAGTAGAGACGGGGTTTCATCGTGTTAGCCAGGATGGTCTCGATCTCCTGACCTTGTGATCCACCCGCCTCGGCCTCCCAAAGTGCTGGGATTACAGGCGTGAGCCGCCGTGCCTGCCCTAATCCCAAACTCTTGACCTCAAGCAATCTGCCCACCTTGGCCTCCCAAAGTGCTGGCATTACAGGCGTGAGCCACTATGTCTGGACTTGTCTTTTAATTAAGAAAAATAGAGACGGGGTCTTGCTATATTGGCCAGGTTGGTCTTGAACTCCTGGCCTCAAGCAATCCTCCCACCTCAGCCTCCCAAAGTGCTGAGATTACAGGCATGAACCACCATGCCCAGCCTACAACAGCTTCCTAACTGGTCTCTATACCTCTAGGCTTTCCCCTCTCCAATCCAACCTCCATACCAGTGATCCTTCTAAAATGTTAACTTGGTCACAACACCTTGCTGCTTAAACTCTCAATGGATCTGCTGGATTTTCATAATCCAGGCCCTCTATACTTAACAGCCCCCTTTCTGGCCACTCTCAACCTACATCAGACATGATTAAGACTCCCACTTTTGGAGAAATGCTTCTTCCTCTGCCCTGAACACAATTCCCTCTCCTCTTCATCTAATAAGGTTGTAGAACAGACCTTAGCTCCTCCTGACTTCTCAAACTCTAGTATCTTTTACCTACTGTGCAAGTGCTAGCCTAGTGTCCAACACATGGTAGATGCACAATCAATATTTACATGGTAAGCGGCCAGAGGTACGACATTACTGGTATTAGACACAGACTCTTTCTCTATCTGGTCTCTGGCCTGAATCTAGGATAGGGTCTTAACTTCTTTTGGGCCATGGACCACATTTTCTCCATTCATTCTCTCAACTGACAAAATAATAATCAATCAACTCCTACTATACGCCAGGTACTGTTAAAAGCCCTGGGCATGCAGCACTGAAAAGACAGCAAGTTCCTTCTGGAATTTACATTCTAGTGGAGGGGATAGAAGATAAACAACTAATACACATAATCAAGCCAGATGATTTCAAAGAGCAAACACGATCTGAAACCTGACACCTGAAAGGTGAGTGATTCTCGCCTTAAGTATCTGGTAGGAAGTAGCCTGGGCAGAGAGAACAGTAAGTGCCAAGGCCCAGGTGTGGTTACAGCATAGTGGGGTCCAGGAGAAAGATATGAGATGAGAATAAAGGGAGTTCTGCATGAGACTTTGGAGGTCTAAGCCCTCTGAGGCCCATTTACAGACTCTGCTCAAGAACCCCTGCTGAAGGGTTCTCAAAATACTTACTCTTTCACTTGCACAGTAGTGGCGTAGTTGGAGCAGGCACTCTCCACGGACACGGAGAAGCCCCGCCTGCCTTCAGTGGTGGCCAGCATGGAGATGAGCGTGACAGAGTAGGGCAGCTGCTCCTGAACAGACTCTGTGGAGAGTCTCTCAAACATGGGTGCCAGCACCACCTCATTGTGGCACTTCCCACTGGGGAGAGGGCACAGGGGGGGAGTAAGATGCTAGAGTCCCACGCAGAAGCCCCCCAGCAACCACTGCACCATGTGGCTTTAAGCAACAGTACCCATAGTCTCACTACCACCCTCTTTGTCATGATTCTAGCTGGCTGCTCAGAATGAGGAGCCTGGGTTCTCAGGGTGGGCTGGGACTGGGGGTGCTGAGCTAGATCTGCAGCAAGTGGTATATTTGGAAAAACACTGGCCTGGGTTGGGATGAAATGGTCTGGGTTCTCTTCACTCTGCCTTTGACTCACAATGAGAACCTTGGCCTTGTTCTATTCTATTCCATGGGCCCCAGGCTGACTTCTTCTATCAACCAAGGTGGTTGGATAGGGTGAGCTCTAAGGGGTCTTTGACTTTAAATGTTCTGGGATCGTCCTTGAAGAGTGCCTCCCACTGGGAGGATTGCAGGGCAGAGTGAAGACATTTTCAAGGTAGGTAAGAAAAAAGGGTAGAGACGTGTAAATCATTCTGCTTACAAGTTAAAGAGCTGGTTAAGAGCACTGCTGTGATAGGAATCCAATGCTCTGACTACCCTAACACTCTTTCTGCCCAACTCACCCTGCCACCGTCCCTCCCCCCGGCCACTCTTATATGGGAGAGGATAGACAAAGGACCACTATCTTACCAGTAGAGGGTGGCATGCTGCACCAGTGCATATGCATCCCCATCCTCAATGATCACCCTGCAGCTCATACAGGCAAAGCACTCTGGGTGGTACTTGAACTCCCCAGCCACCTGTGAGCAGGTGGGGAGAAGGGTGTACAAAGGGAGGAAGGAAGTGAGTTATCACTGTTGCTGGAGTGAGGACGGGGGTGGGTGAATGACCTCCTATCAAGGCCCCAGTCAAAATCCACTCTTTCACTCCCTGCCCTAGAGCTTCCAAAGGAAGTGTCAGATTGGTACCTCCTGTCATTTCTGAGACTGCACAAAGCTGTTTTGGTCTCAGTTATGAGAACAAGTCCCCAGAAGTAATCATTCCCACTAAAAAAGATCACAGTTCTTCCAATACAGGGTTGGCAAGTCTGTCACTATACTTAAAGTCCTTTGTCCAGAGCGGGTACAGGAGGTAGCACCTCTCTCTGCCAGCCTATTCCAGAGTCTCCTTTTCTGATTCCCTGAAGACAACCTAGGTATATCCTCCTCTCAGCCTGTAACACTCTCCTTGGAGGTCCTTATCCAACTATATTGTGTCTCCTCTCTGCCTGCCTCTCTTCCCACTCCCAACGTTAAACTATTAAGTCTTTGAGGGAAGGATCTTACCTTTCACTTAATAGGTGCTCAATTGATACCTGCTGGTTGAATGAATGAATAAATAAAGGGAGATGCCCTGGCTGATGGAAAGACTAAAAGATGAACAGCCACGGGTAACTGGAAGCACTGTCAATGGACTCTGAAGACCAAGAGGGGCAGATATGAAGGGATTCACTCACCATAAAAGGCCCTGTCATCAGCAGGGAGCACCCATGACAGAACTCCCCAAACTTCCCCCAGTAGTCCTTGGGGCAGTAGAGCTTCCCATCCTTCTCATAGTACCAGTTCGTGAGGGAATCCTGGCATTCTGAACACCTGAAAGGCAAGACAAGAACTGAAATTCTCCTGGATCCCTGGAACCAGGCCACATAGGCTGTCCCTGGCTCCTAGGTATGACAACAAAATAGACGGTCCTCTTTGATCCAAAGCCAAGATGGGGCAAAGTTACAGCCTTGCGCTATCTCCCCAAGGGAAGCTGGTTCAGAGTGAACAAGGCCCCAGAAACCAGCTCTGTGTTGCCTGCCTCAGTGGACAGACTAGTGTTTCATAACCTCTTTGGGTCTTGGGGCCCTCTGAGAATTTGATAAAAGCCAAGAAGCCTCCCCTAGAAAAATGCACATACAAAGAAGATGTGTATATAATTTAGGTGGGGGGCAGGGTGTATATATAAAGGATTCTCTGAAACCTATTTATGGCACCAGTTAAGGATCTCTGGTCTTGACAGATATTTCAATGAACAAAAGCAGTTTAATCATCTCCACTCTTCAAAACTGACCCATCACCAACAGCGTTACCAACGTAATGTTCTTGCCAAAAATATGTTAAGTATAAAAAAACTAATCAGGCAAATCTAGAATGTGGGTTATTCTATAAGATAACTGGTCTTGACTCTTCTAAAAAGTCATGGGGAGAAGAAAAGGCACAGATTTTAAAAAGCCTAGAGACACAGCAACCAAATACAATGCCTCAACCTTGGATTCAAATTTAGATTAAAAAAGGAAACAGCCATGAACATTTTTTGGAACAACTGAGGAAATCTGGATTTGGACTATAATATTATATTGTAAAATTACCGTGAATTTTCTTAGATGTGATGATATTTGACTTATATAGGAGAATTCTTAGCAGAAACATATTGAACTATTTAAGGGTAAAAGTCAAGATGACTTTAAGTTACTCTGAAATAGTTCAGCAAAAATAAATAAATAAAAGTATATAGATAGACGGAGAGAGAGATATACAAAGTGGCATAACATTAACAAATCATGAATCTCTGTGAAAGGTATGTAGGTGTTCTTTGAAGTACATTTTCAACTTTTCTATATATTTGAACTTTTTTTCAAAATAAAATATTGGGGAAGAAACCCAACATTCTATTAGCGCTGTGTAAGATGTACATGTTAGATCCATAGCTCGCTGGGCAGGGTGGCTGATGCCTGTAATCCCAGCACTTTGGGAGGCTGAGGTGGGAGGATCACTTGAGCCCAGGAGTTCGAGACCAGCCTGGGCAACATAATAAGACCCCATCTCTAAAAAAAAGAAAAAAAAATCTATAGCTCCCTTCTCGCCGAATTACCTGGCTATGAAGCTCCACCTCTCAAAAGTCTGGTGTGTTCTCAGGACTTACCTGCACAGACAACCTCCTCCTCCCTTCTGAGCTTCCCAACACACACAGCTAAGAGCTCCCTGGCCTGCTGAGCCCATGCCATCTCTTTCCTTCTAGTTCCTTCTTTTCCCTATTCTTGTTGTCAAGGCCTTGCACCTTCCACAGTGGCCACATCCTTGTTTCCAAGAGGTTTGAACATTGCTTGGTTTGAATCTTGATCCTGCCACTTACCAGTTACATCATCTTGGGCAAGATATTTTACTTCTCTGGCCTAGTTTCCTCATCTATAAAATGAACTGCTGTGAAAATTAATGGAAATAATATGTATTAAAAATATAGAGAGCAGCTGGGCAGTGGCTCATGCTTATAATCCCAGCACTTTGGGAGGCCGAGGCGGGTGGATCACTTGAAGTCAGGAGGTCGAGACCAGCCTGGCCAACATGGTGAAACCTGGTCTCTACTAAAAATACAAAAAATTGGCCAGGCGTGGTGGCACGCACCTATAATCCTAGCTACTTGGGAGGCTGAGGCAGGAGAATCGCTGGAACCCAGGAGGTGGAGGTTGCAGTGAGCCGAGATCGTGCCACTGCACTCCAGCCTGGGTGACAGAGTCAGACTCTGTCTCAAAAAAATAGATAGATAGATAGATAGATAGACAGATAGATAGATATAGATAGATAGCTTATATAAAAGACCTAATATAGGCAGGGTGCAGTGGCTCACACCTGTAATGCCAGCACTTTGGGAGGCTGAGGCGGGCAGATCACAAGGTCAGGAGTTCGAGACCAGCCTGGCCAACACAGTGAAACCCTGTCTCCACTAAAAATACAAAAATTAGCCGGGCATGGTGGCGTGCACCTGTAGTCCCAGCTACTTAGGAGGCTGAGGCAGGAGAATCGCTTGAACCTGGGAGGCGGAGGTTGTGGTGAGCCAAGATTGCACCACTGCACTCCAGCCTGGACAACAGAGCAAGACTCCGTCTCAAATAAAAAAAAAAAGACCTAATATAGTAGAAACTCAGTATGTGTTAACTTTTATTAAAGATGATGACAGTGTAATGGCAGCTCACTTTATCTAGCTGGACAACTTCTCTTAGTAGCTTTCTCTGATTGAAAACAACTAATAGCATCCTATTACTACAAAGAGCCAATGTGAAGAGGAAATAAGCTAATGTATGAGAGAAAGCCTTTTGCCAGGCAAGTGCATTATTATGACTTGCTAAGCACTGCAGATATAAAAGATAAATACACAGGGCACCCTACATCACCTTTTATGAGCTTATGAAGAGTTGAGGAAGAGAAAGTCTAAATAAAACTCAACAATGCAAGGTGAGAGGCCACAGTGAGTTCTACTACTTCTGAGCACTGCGGGAGGTAGAGAAGAGGGGCAGGAATGAGTTGAAGCAGCTGAGCTAGGGAAGTCTAGAGAAGCAAGTCCCTGAGAATCCCTTTATCTTTCTGGAGTGCCCAATTCCCCCTGGGTGCTCAACAAACACTGATGGCTATTTTTACCTTATAGCTTTTCCTACTTGTCTTATGGAAGGGGAACTTCAGGATCTTGAGGGCTGGGTATGGCATGAAGAGTATGGCTGTGAAGTGTCTAAAAACTGTACAGTGAGGATGGAGGCAGAGAGAAGACTTGGTATGTGGCTCACACTCCTCTCAATGTAAGATACATGTGGGATGAGCTCTAAATGAGGAGGAGAGAGATATGGGTTCAAGTTCTTGGGTACTAACATTGCCTTGGACAAGCCCCTTTCCCTCTCTGGGTTGTTTCCTCACCTGTGAAACAAGAGGACAAACAATACCCTGGGTCCCCTTAACTCTGTGCATATCTGTGTTTTTCCCTAGATGATCTGAGGTTCTAATCTTAGCACCACCATTTACCACCTAAGTGATCTTGGGCTAGCCCCTTCACTTCTCATTTGTGAAATGGCAATGTCATCACCTACTTTCAAGGTAGCAGTGAGGATTTTTTCTTTCTTTTTTTTTGAGATAGAGTTTTGCTCTTATCGCCTGGGCTGGAGTACCGTGGCACGATCTCGGCTCACTGCAACCTCTGCTTCCCGAGTTCAAGTGATTTTCCCGCCTCAGCCTCCTGAGTAGCTGGGATTACTGGCGCTCGCCACCACACCCAGCTAATTTTTCTATTTTTAGTAGAGACGGGGTTTCCCCTTGTTGGTGGGGCTGGTCTTGAACTCCTGACCTCAAGTGATCTGCCCGCCTTGGCCCCCCAAAGTGCTGCGATTACAGGCGTGAGCCACTGTGCCTGGCCTGCAGTGAGGATTAAATGTGGTTCTGAAGAACTATGGGGTGCCCAACAGAGGGCTGGCAGTAGGAGCAGGGGCTTCCTTCTTGCCTCCCGCCTTCTGACTTAGAAGTTCCTGGGCAACCATCTTTCTTCTTCACTAGACTGTTAGCTCCCTGAGGACAAAAACAGCATCCCACTTACTCTTGGTAGACTCAGCACCAAGCAAAGGACCTGGAAGAGCAAAGCCTTAACAAATGTTTCCAAACCGAAAATGGTAGGAGTGGCAAGAACCAGTAGCCCAGGTAGGGGAGCACAAGGGTTCCATGGCTCATGGTCACCAGGTCCTTCTTTTCTTCTGTGTGCTGACTTATTTGCACCCAAATGCAGGCTGGGGCTCTGTTACGCCCTTGCAATGGTATGTGCGCCGCAGGGCATGGGAGCACCAGAACACACCCTCCTTTCCATTGCCAATATCCTGCTTTTGTTTGCTGCAAGTAGCTCTGGCCAGGCCCAGGAGAGGGAGCAGGGAGAGAAACAAGTGCAGGCATGCAGGAGACAGCCAGGCCAGCCTACTGGGAAGAACACCTGGCTGGAGAGCAACATCACCAGTCCACATATCTGTGTCAAGGAATGCCTTTAAAGGGCACAGCCAGCTATGTGGCCAAAGTCACTGCAACACATGTCTCTGAAGAACTGGAAGGTGAACAGCTGACAGGAGGGCTGGGTATGGGTCCCTAAGCTGTGTTTTGCCACAGAACACAACTGGGTTCTCAGACCACTTAAGAAGTTGCCATGGTAGACTTCAGAGTTCTAGCTTAGCTATCGATTAACAGCTACTATTTATTGAATGCCAACCATAATCCAGGTCCTATATGAGGTACCTTATTTATATTATCTCTAATCCTGACAACCCTACAAGGTAGCAGGATTATCCCTGTTCTATAGAAGACTGAAAAGCAGAGTTAAAGTCAAATCATTCTGCAAAGCTGCCCAATACATAATTGATGGAGCTGGAATGTGAAGCTATGTGTGCTTGGCTACAAAGCCACATCCACCGTACTGTGTCACTGGAGTGAGACAGCACATCTCAACAGCTGAGCCTCAGGATTCTCACCTGTGAAAATAAGGAGACTGGAGCCCTGACAGCTCAAGACCCTCTGAGTGTTAACACTTTGTGATGCTTCTCCTTTAGCCCAAGTACTGAATGTTAAATAGCACAATTCTCCTCCTTCATATACTTCAGTGTTCAATTCCCCAGCAGTCTCTGTTCTTTTAAACAAAGAACCCAGAACACACTTTGGAACTGTAAGGTGCTACTCGAACATGTCCCACCTCAGATTCTTAGAGGCCATGGACACCATACGTTCTTCCCAAAGCCAAGGCTGTTTTTCTACCTTTCAATTTTTGAAAGTTTCAAGCGAAAGTCAAAATCTGCCCTGGTTGTAAGTAGAAGAGTACCCAGCTGGGAGGTGGTAAAGCTGAGGTCTGAACCAGTCATCCCACTGTCCTGAGGTGCCAGAGTGAATTGAGCTGAAATCCTCAGGTCAGGGGAGATCACCTAGGAGCCTACACACGCTGAGGCTACGCCTAAGGACAATCTCTAAAACTCATCTTCCAAAACATTACTGAGGGGTTCCGAGGGCTTGGGCAGATACAAAGTGCATGGAACCCTGACGGTCAGTTCAGTGGGTCAACCAAGATCCACACAGAGACCTTTTGAGTCAGCAGAGAACATATGAGTTTTTTAAAAAAGATAATCAGTTGAGATTTTCTCTTTCAAGACCTGGATCCATATTCCTTCTCTGCCATTTACCATCTGTGTCACCCAAGGCCAGTTACTTCATGACTCTGAGCCTTAGTTTCCTCACTTGTACATTGCTGATAATATCTTATGGGGTTATGAGAATTAAATTATGTACAGATGTCTTGCATGATGCCTGGCTCACAGATGGTAGCCAGTAAGTGTTCATTTCTTTCCCTCCTCAATTTGAGAACACCAAGGGCAAATGCAGACAGACCCCTTTTTCTCCTATGCCTAGCAATATGGACCTGCTTCTCAGCCCAGAATGAAACAGATTTCTGTAAGTAAAGAAAGGTCCTAAAATGAATTATTTATCTATCCAAATAGAAATCAACTTTTTTTTTTTTTTTTAAGAGACAGAGTCTTACTCTGTCACCCAGGCTGGAGTGCAGTGGCACAATCATTGCTCACTGTAGTCTGACCTCCCAGGCTCAAGAGATCCTCCTGCCTCAGCCTCCCGAGTAGCTGGGACTACAGGTGCATACCACTATGCCTGACTAATTTTTTATTTTTTGTAGAGACAGGGTCTCCCTGTGTTGCCCAGGCTGGTCTTAAACTCCTGGACTCAAGTGATCCTCCAGCCTTGGCCTCGCAAAGTGCTGGGATTACAGGAAGGAGCCACCACGCCCAGCTGAAATCAATCGATTCTAATAGAGTCTTAATAATTAGGAAATAGTTACTGTGCATCTAGGATGTGTAAGAACAAGCAGGCAAGGTGCTGTGCTGAGAGAAGCCAAGTGAGATAAGATAGAGGCCCAGCCCTCACTCACATCCAAATTCTTCAGAGAAAAATGTTTACAGGTAAATTCTCAACCTCATGGGGTAAGAGAACCAGTCATTATTGCAGTGGATTTACACGTTAAAGCATAAGCCCTCCCATGTCCTGAGGAAGGCCTGGTGGATGGTCATCCCTTAACCTCCCAGTGAACAGCCAGTTGTAGAGAAGCTTCTTTCAGCCCCTAGCCTCTGAATTGACTAGGCTGAAGCAGAGAATGGGAAGCTCCCTTCACCATAGCTTGAGGGCACCTGGACAGCACCACAATTGGGGATGCCAACTTTTCCCCAGGGCCCAGAAGAGCAGATATGACAGGGGCCTAGAGAGACTCTGTTCCATAAGAGCTCAGTCAAAAATCCCTTTATTACTCCTCCTTCCTGCAGATCCTATAGACTGAAACAGTGTGCCAATTAAGCTGTAATTATTATGGAATATGTTATTATTGTTTTAAAAAATTAACCAAACACATAATGAAGCCTACGAACAGCAAGAAATAAGTGTTGCTAGAGTGCACTAAGTTCCAACCAAAAACCAGGAAGAATGTAGTTTCAAGTAATTTGTGTAGTTGTACTGCAGTTAAAGACAGGGCCTCCATTATTTGGCAAATAATGGAAAAGAGCTTGTGTGCCTCTGAGGAGCCATATAAGTTGCAGAGCTGGGAACCATTCACCTGATCCAAGTCCTTCATTTTTCAGATAAGGAGAAAAACAGTCCCAGAGGACCTAAGGCACCTGCCAAAGGTTACTGTGAAGATGGGCAGAGTTATGCATAATTTTTTCCCTTTAAACATGGATTGCTTTGGAACACAAAGGTTCATTTGTTTTCTTCAAGAGATAACGTGTAAACCCAAACTCATTAAATCAGTATTGGACATTAAGCGAAATTCTATAAAAAGAAAAATGCTTTAAAGACGTCCGACAAAAGCCACTCCCTAATTTACCTCTTTTGTAAATTCCAGTTTGAGGTATTTTCTTACTTGGATGCACAGTGGTAATTGCAGCTCACTCCTCATGCTAGTGTGGTAGGAAAGACAGTGCATTCTCTGCTGAGTATGTATGGTCTGTCAGGCAGGGGTGTATGGGACACAGAAGTTGTATTCTTCATTCCCTTGCTCCCTCTTCCTCCTTCACATGTCACGCCTGATCATGTCCCCATGGAATCTGGTTGCGTCACTTTCCTTGCAACCACAGCCCCAGAACTCCTATAGACTTTGTACTCCCCCAGACGCCTAGGGTCAAGGACTGAATTTGTTTCACAGAATCCAGCAAGGACCCTGTTCAGGAGCCCAAGAAGTCTAGCTTCTACTTTCTGCCAAGGATAAAACTGAGGCCCAAAGAGGAGCCCTTGAGGATACCCTATAATAAAAGAGAGAGGGGCTAATTGCAGAAACAGCTTTCTGACCAGGTAGTGATGTAACGGATACCTGGGAGAGCAGAGGGTCTGGGTGGTCCCTCCCTGGTGGGAAAGAGGCCTGCGTGGCAGCTATCCCTTCAGAAGTGACTTCAGGAATGTGGCCTCTTATTTGGGGGAGGGAAGAGTGTCTACAGAAAGTCAGTCAGTACCCCCCAGACTCTAGCTGGGCAAACGGAGCTTGGGGGTAGGGGCAAGAAGATCAGGTTCTCCAGAAAGCCTGGGGCAGAACAAGACAAACGGCAGGTGGACTTGGGTGGCATTAGTGGTCTGGCCCTTAAAGGTTCAGGTTGAGAGTTCACTATCTGCTCTAGCTCCTCCTCTTCCTGAGAAGTTGTGTCCTCCCTGGCTTCCCTGCCTCTCCAAGGGTAAAAGGGGTATAGTTCCTGGCTCCTAAAGGAACAACCCTTCCCCTAAGCTGCCTTCCCAGGATTAAGAGAAATTAAGGAGGACCTGAAATGTGGCTACTTCAACACTTGGCATCTTAATTCCGCATGGTAAAAGCTTTCTCCTAAACTCAAGATCAATTTCCATTGGCTCTTTAGAAAACAATCTCAGACATTCCTTCAACAAGTCAGGCAAACTATCCCTTTTTCTACTCTCTGCTAGGAGAGGAAAACAAACCTGAGAATTTCCTCTCCACCAGGAGAAGAAAACAAATCTGCAGCCCCCTGAAGGATGAGAGAAAGTCAGGAAGACAGAAAAAGCTGCCCAGTGAGGCTCTGTGTGTTAACTTTGTTGAAACTGGTTGCCTCATCTGTAAAATGGGGATATATAATCTCTTTAGGCTGTTGAGAGATTAAAGGATAAAGTGTCTAGCAGGGCGCTTGGTAGAGTCAGCATTGAGGACCAGTTCCCTTCCCCCTTCCCCCAGTCCAGACACTTCCCAGCACTCTACCAGGGTCCAGTCATTCCACAAAACCACATGGTACACTGCTTTTCTGCCCAGGGCCTGGCCACCTGACTAGTATCCCGGCAGCAAGATCTGGGCATTGGACCTAGCTTAGAGAAGCCAGAAGGGAAAAGTCGACCAGGACCACTGGTGAGGGGGAGGCAGCCTTTTTGGAACAACAGGCTGCTCCCAAAGAATGAAAACAAGCCCCACCCTAGCCTGGAATGGCTCCATTCAGAAGGGACCCAGAGGGTGAGAAACTCCCTGGGGAGTTTCTATGGGAGGTGGAGTGGGGCAATGAGCAAAGAAAGCCAGGTCAGAGGTAGAGTTTCCACATCTCCCTCTGAGAAGCCCCACAGAGAGAGGCTCGTGGAGGTACTTAGGGCTAGGGACTGAGGAGGTGTGGGGGCTGGCCCAGCAGCTCAGGAGCACTCTAAAGCCCACTGCTCCAGTCTTAGAAGCACTTGCCCAGGTCTTTCCCCAGCAACTACATTCACCTGCGAGCTCAGAAGCCCTTCAAGGCCAGAGGCAAATGTGCCTGCCATTAAGAGAACAAACGTTTATAAGGTGCCTACTGTGTACCAGGCTACCCACACCCAGGACTTGCTAGTTTCCAGTTTGGCAAAACCTGCCCATCCTGCTTGTTGGGGCAAATTCCTGGGCAGGCAGCATGGCCCGCAGGTAAGACATGTGAGAGCTAGAAACAGCACTCTATTTGTGCTATTCCCCCTGGAAGCAGTAACACCTAGAATGGGCAGGTCAGTGGCATCTTTTGGAAGCTCCTTCAGGTTTGTCTGGGATGGAAGGGGAGCCGGAGCTCCCTAAAAAGTTCCTCCCTTCACCACTTCCAGGACATAATGGGGGTAACTCACAAGGCTGATTCTCCTTGGGTATAACCTCTACTGGCTTCTGCCTGGCAGAACCGATGGTAAAAGACTAAGTGAAAAGGAGATTTAGGGAGACCACCCTCCTCTCAGGACCAGGGGCCAGGAGAGATGGAGAGGGGAACTCGGAGACCAACTCACCGAAATGGGTCTCTGGAGGTGAAGTAAGCCGGGACTGACAAGTAACTCCCCATCTTCTTCCCACACCAGATAGACAGGCTCAGCTGCAAATCCGTCTGTGACTGCCTCAGGCTGGCTGTAGATGGCCACCATGACAGGCCCGGGGCTCCTGGCACCTCTGGCGGCAGGCAGGCTGCCCTGAGCTCACCTCTCCCTCCGGAGCAGCTGGGGGAGCCTGAGGACTCCAGGCCACTTGGCCCCCAGCAGATTCCCACAGGGGCTCATGGCTGGGATGGCTCCTCCCTAGTTTTCAGAAGCTCAGGCGGCCCCTTTGGACTCCGAGAAAACGACCTCTCTGCGGAGGCTACACACACACTGGCATTCTTGAGCAGGGGCCGGTGACTAGCTAAGAAAGAGGCGCTGCTGTCAAGTTAGCCTTCTTCTTCAGTCCCACCCCTGAATGAGGGAGGGAGGGAGGAAGAGGAGGGGCTCCCGCAGAACCGAGGTGTGTGGTTGGAGCAGCTGTTAGGAAACAGACCTTGCAGGCAAGGGGTGGAGCTGGGCTGGATCGAGGCTGCAGGCAGGCGCTGCAGACAATAACTGGGACCGATTGAGCGTCCTTCCTGAGCTCAGGGAAGGGCAAGGCAGGCTAGAGGGTGAACATATCTGGCCCCAGATGTCCTCAAGCAGAGGAGCTGCCTAAAGGACAGTAATTCTGCTTGGAGGTGAAAAAAAAAAAAAAAAAAGCAGAGGATGCCAGGTCCAGAAGAGCCACACCAGACGGGGGGACCTCTGGTAGGGGAGACAGGTCCAGAGAGCCATCCTAGCTCTGAGCTGACATCTGTTCTGTCCTGGCACTAGGGCTCCCATTCATTCCCTCCCTCTGCCTGGCCTGGGGACAGACTCAAGAGCTGACCAATGGGAGGTGCCACTTCCACTCCAGGACAGGGCTGTGTTGCAAATAAGGAAACAAGGCCCAGAGTATTAACCTATACCTGATGTGTCTCCATGTGGCAAACACTATATGCACTCTTTTATTTCTCTGAGACAGGAATTATTCCCACGCTACAGACAAGAAAAGTGAGGTACAGAGAGATTAGGTAACTCACTCAAGGTCAAAAAGGGAGTCAGTGGCAGGGCTGGGATTTAAATCTAGGCTCATGTGCCTCTAGAGCTGGAGCTCTCCCACTACCAGGCTTCATTCTGGCTCTTCAAAGAGAAAAATCTTTTCCAAAGCCCTCTGCAAATAGGATGGAGCCCAGGTTACTCTCATTCACTCACTATTCACTGAGTGTTCATACGCAGAACACCATCCACTGGCGTCAGTGGACAGTGGAGCTTCTTCTACTTGTCCAGTGATAACTATGCTTTTCAAACTG
This sequence comes from Nomascus leucogenys, assembly GCF_006542625.1. Lineage (NCBI taxonomy): Eukaryota > Metazoa > Chordata > Mammalia > Primates > Hylobatidae > Nomascus > Nomascus leucogenys. The sequence goes on along the minus strand of NC_044387.1, from coordinate 58,485,669 downwards.
AAAAATGGGGCATGAGGGAGAAGAAGGCCTGGGGTGCCAAAAGGGATGGATAAGCCTAGGTATCTGGAATGGGAGCCCACCTGAACAGCCCCCAGTTGTGACAATGACCAAACCAGAGCCTACCATGTAGAAAGCCCTTGTCTCCCTGCCTGCAGGATTGTAAAGGAAAAAGCAAGGCTGTTGGAGGAAACCAGAACACTCAGACCTCGCTATTGGATTTGGGGCAGTGACATCAGCTCTCCCTCACCAGGCACACACCTCTCACCATTGTAAAGAGCCAGAAGTCACCCTGCAGCTTCTATCTCTTACTGTGAACCATGGCGGGAAAGTCTGATAAAGATAGTAGATGGGGTTACAAGGGAGCCTTTTCCCATTCCACCAATTGGACACAGGGACAACAATGCATGTGATAAGAGCACATGGGTTTGAATACTGTTAAGAAGCTACCATTTATTGAGAAGTTAATATGTTCTACGCCCTGTGTTAAGTGCTTACCATTTATTATCCATCATGTTTAAATTACCAGTAAAAGGAGGAAACGTCATCCCAGCACTTTGGAAGGCCGAGGTACGCAGATCACCTGAGGTTGGAAGTTCGAGACCAGCCTGACCAACATGGAGAAACCCTGTCTCTACTAAAAATACAAAAATTAGCCAGGCGTGGTGGCACACGCCTGTAATCCCAGCTACTCGAGAGGCTGAGACAGGAGAATCGCTTGAACCCAGGAGGCAGAGGTTGCGGTGAGCTGAGTTGGTGCCATTGCATTCCAGCCTGGGCAACAAGAGTGAAACTCCGTCTCAAAAAGAAAAAAAACAAAAAAAATCAATCAATCACAGGCCATATTAAAACGGCTGAATCTCAATCTTGAGCTTAGTATCTGCTACTCCTGTAATGTGATGTCATGTTCACAAACACCAGGTAAAAGACAGTCTCAATTTTGAGACTGAATCTCAAAAAAAAAAAAAAGAAGAAAAAAATCTTTCCATAAGTAAATGGGCCATAGTTTGCCGGCCTCTGTTCTAGAACCACAGAGCTCAACCACTCTGTTTACTGCCTCTAATAGTGATGAACAGCTCTTGGCGTTTGTGCAGAGCTCAGTCATATCTATCTAACTATACCACAAAGACACCACACTCTAGCCCCAGAGGCAGCCAGAAGAAGTAAGCACAGGTGCTCACCCTGCATTAAGCATTGCTTGCAGCACTACTTGTATGAATGAATTTTAACCTACACTATTCCACAGTGCTGTGATTTCTCTCTTTACAGATAAAGCAACTGAGGTACAGGGAGGTTAAATCACTTGCCTGAGGTCACTCAGCTGTAAATGTGAGAAGTGAAGCCAGGATTTGAACCCAGACTAGACATTATAGACTACGTTCTACCATGCTATACCAAAGCTCAGCCTGGGCCCAGAGCCAGACTGTCTGGGTTTGAATGCGACAATGCACTGCGTGTAAGCCCTTGGCACAAAGTCTGGGACACATTAAAGGTTGATAAATGTTAGCCGTTAATATCATTAAGACTATTGTTACAACTACTGTGGGCTAGCTATGTGGCCTTTAGCAAGTCACTGTCTCTGTCTGGGCCTTGGTTAGGTCTCTAAATAGCTCCCAGCATCGACATTTTTCACCCCTATGAGGTTGCAGAGGGCTCTCTATTTTCCTTGGGTCTCAAGTTGAGTTTAAACTTTTGAGCAGGAGGTCAGGATCCTGGCCTAGGGGACACATAAGGCCCACAGAGGAGGTGAGGTGGGCTGGAAGTGCGGAAATAACATACAGGATACTGAAAGGGCTGCCCAGCTGGAGAGCTGGGAGCAATCTTTCTCCCAGCCACACAGCCAACTATTTCTCACCAAAAATCTATTATGTTCCCCTGTAATTCAATCAGGCAAGAAGGGGGCCCCAAATTAAGTCTGGAACTAGCAAATTATCTTTTAATTGTACCCTCTGATTTCCATGTGATGAACACAGTACTAATGGAAGAATATGCAAGCCACAGAGAGACTGAGGCCAGGGAGCCCATGAGCATAACTCCTCTTGACATTTCACACAGCTCTGCTGTTCCAGCGGCGGCGGGCTCAGTGAGTCGGTGTCTAGGAATGTGAGCAGGAGGCTGCAGGCGTTCTCCTCTCCCCCTACTCCTCTTACAAAGGACTGGTGGGTGGGTGGGGAATAAGTGAGAGGACATCTCAATGCCATGAAAACTGCCTCCCCCTGGGAGAGGAACAGCCTTCTCCCCATGTCCTGAGTTGAAGCAGAAGCCCCTCCCAGGTGGAATCCATTTGACCTCCAAAAATCCAGACTTCAGGAGGAACCTTTGAAGGATTGATCACCAGATGTGATAAGCTGCTGGCTGCTCAGACCCAAGTGTGTGGTTCCTCAGAGCCAACTTCAAAAGGCCCAAGCCACCCGGCATTGGGAGATGAAATGTCACACTGGAGGATTTATTTCACCCTCCCACCCTTGGAAACTGGTCCTGGATAGAAAACTGCTCTTCTAGGTCCTCAGAGCAGCTGGCAGAAGATTCAGCAGTTATGGCTGCTAGAGGCAACTGCAGGAATCCTTCGACTGACAGTTACAGTAGGGATAAAATGGCAGGAGAGGTGTTAATCTCCAGCACATTTCATAAATTGGAAACCTGGCACGGAGCCGAACAAACTGACTCCTTAGAACCAGCTGAGGCATAGGTCTTCAAAGCGTCTGTGACAGGCTGGAGAGCAATAGCCTTCATAACCGGCAGCCCCAAGTGAATGTTCAGGCAAGGTGTGGTAAGTGAATGAATCACCCCAACCTTTTGTTGGAAGAAAGCTCTGGTCAAACAATTCAAAACCCAAGGAACTGTTTGTGTGAAGCCCTCTACTGGCTGGCAGGACTCCAATCAAGCAAGAGAATTTTTGAGGACTCTGAAGCCTCCAAATCCTGAAAGGTAAGAATTACCACCCCCATCTACTAACCATCTTTCATGCCCCACCCCTCCCCTCTTCCAAATCACTTTCTACATTATAGCAGCAGTCATCCTTCTAAAACAAGGGTCCCGGGCAGGCATGGTGGCTCACGCCTGTAATCCCAGCACTTTGGGAGGCTGAGGCAGGCAGATCACTTGAGGTCAAGTGTTCGTGACCAACCTGGCCAACATGGAGAAACCCCATCTCTGCTAAAAATACAAAATTAGCTGGGTGTGGTGGTGTGTGCCTGTAATCCCAGCTACCGGGGAGGCTGAGGCAAGAGAATCGCTTGAACCCGGGAGGCGGAGGTTGCGGTGAGCCAAGATCGTGCCATTGCACTCCAGCCTAGGTGACACAGCCAGATTCTGTCTCAATAAATAAATAAATAAAATGTCCCAGCAATTCCCAGCTTCACAGGGTTATAAGCATTAAATGAGAACATATGTGAACAAGCCCACTTCAGTACCTGGCTCATGGAACTCAGTCAATGTTTTTTTTTTTTTTTTTTTTTTTTGAGACGGAGTCTCGGTCTTTCACCCAGGCTGGAGTGCAGTGGCGCGATCTCGGCTCACTGCAGGCTCCGCCCCCCGGGGTTCACGCCATTCTCCTGCCTCAGCCTCAGACTACAGGCGCCTGCCACCTCGCCCGGCTAATTTTTTGTATTTTTAGTAGAGACGGGGTTTCACCGTGTTAGCCAGGATGGTCTCGATCTCCTGACCTCGTGATCCGCCCGCCTCGGCCTCCCAAAGTGCTGGGATTACAGGCGTGAGCCACTGCGCCCGGCCACAGTCAATGTTTTATAGAGTGAGAGCTTAGGATCTGCTACTCCTGTAATGTGATGTCATGTTCACAAACACCAGGTAAAAGACAATATTTGGCATCTATCTGAGGTATCACAGAAAGAGAAAAGAATTTGGCATCTGGATAGAACTTTAGAGATTTAGTCTAATCCTTTGTTTTATAGTTCATGAACTTGAAACTAGGAATGGAGAATTGGAAGCCCAAGGCATATGAGGATACCAAGTCACATGAAATGTGTTCAGATTTTCAGACTGGGAGAATTATTTCCCAATATATTGAAAAAAGAAAATATGTTGGCACAGTGATGGAACCATTGTTAGTAACTTTGGAGAAACTGGAGAATGGGTGCAATATTTCCAAAGTATAATGTTCCATATCTACTATATACCAGGCGCTGGGGATGTATTCATGAAATAAAAATGGAGATAGCTAACTGGCCCAGTTTTCAAAAAGGAGGAAAAAGATACTGGAAAAAGTAAGCCTTATGATCCTTTTGCTTTGATTCCTTCACATAAATTCTAGGCAGATGATGGAATAAGTGGACAGTAAGCACTTAGAAAAGGAGCTGATCATTAAGAGTCAGCAGTAGTGAAATAGTAGTGACTAGTTAGACTTGACTTCATGTTTTCACTGGGTTACTCATCATGAGACCTTATCTTGGATTTCCACAGGCATTTGATAAACTCTTTCCTGATATCCAGACAGTAAGAATGTGGGCAGGAAATCTAGAAAAATCAGATACAAGAACTCAACATACCTAGCAATTTGAGGCTCTGAATTGTAGAGGCAGGATTCCTGAATACCTTGCTAGAGCTCACATTGAGGAAAGGGCATGGGATTTGAGCTCAGAAAACTTTTCTTTTAATTTCAGTGCTGCCCTTCCCAGCAGCATAAACTTGGATAAATTATTTAACATCTCTGGGCTTCCCTTGCCCTGCCTGTGCTATATTCCTCAAGAGGTTGTTGCAGGAACTAAACTAGATGATGAGTACAAAAGGCCTCTGTAAACTGAAGATGCATTATAAACATCAGTTATTATCACTGTTCTAGTGCTGTAGTTGCTCATCATGGGGGTCCTGAATCATAGGTTTCTCTACTAGGCATCTGTGGACACCTGGTATGGGCCAGGCCTATGCTGGGCACTGAGAGTACCTAGTGCCTGCCTTCACGTAGTTTGATCTGGTGATAGAAAGATATGGCCACAGGGTCCTTCCTGGGTGTGATTTGCTTGGAGACACATTGAAGGAACCCTTCCCAGAGGAGAATGAATGCTGTGTCAGAGCAGGGCCTGGAAAAAGGAGGAGAAGACAGCACCTGCAGGAGATGTAGGAGGCTATAGAAGGAGTTAAGAGAGCAAAGGTTTGGGGGACTCCCAGGGAGCCTTATGTGGTGAGTCATCAATGGAGTACGGCAGGAGGTGACCAGAGCCATTCCTGAGGGAACAAAGGTTCACAGAGAAGGTTGCTGTTTAAGGTCACAGGTCTAGGAACTGACAAAGCTGGAGTTTGACCCAAGTCTTTGGACTCCAGGTCCAACATACTAAAACTGCCTCAAATAACTATTTTATTCTTGCCATTTGATTTACAGTAATATTTCTGAAAGTGTAACTAAAGGAATAGCAGCATTGGACCCTCTGGTCAGCTTGTTGAAAATCAAGATTCCTGAGCCCCACTTCAGATATACAGAATCAGAATCGCTGAGATTGGGGCTAAGAATCTGCATTTTAAACAAGCCCCAGTGTTTCTGATCTACACTAACAATTGAAAACCAATGCTTTTCTTTTTCCTAAGTGCTTTTCCACTTGATTTCATTTTATTCTCACAATAACCCTCAGAGGCAGGCAGGATAGATCACTATCATTACCTTGTTACAAACGAGAAAATGAATGTACAGATAGCTTGTTCATCTTCTTATCCTGAACGTAGCTTAATAAATAAATGTTTGGTGATTGACATTTTGTTAAGCCTTGGCTAAGTAGAGACTTTCACTTTCCTGGTGCCACTCTTACCCATTTGTAACCCCACAGTAGCTGCCTCTCTCTTTCCTCGGTGACATGGCAGTGGTGCTCACGTTATGGTATAAAAAGGTGATTCTAGGCCAGGCGCGGTGACTCACACCTGTAATCCCAGCACTTTGGGAGGCTGAGGCAGGCAGATCACAAGGTCAGGAGATCAAGACCATCCTGGCCAACATGGTGAAACCCCGTCTCCACTAAAACACATAAAATTAGCCAGGAGTGGGGGTGTGCGCCTGTAGTCACAACTCCTCGGGAAGCTGAGGCACGGGAACCACTTGAACCCGGGAGGTGGAGATTGCAGTGAGCTGAGATTGCGCCACTGCACTCCAGCCTGGCGACACAGTGAGACTCCAACTCAAAAAGAAAAAAAAAAAAAGTGATTCTAGAAGATAGCGTCATTCCATGAAAAGTGCTATCTCTGGAACTGAAACAAATTTCAAACAAACATGAGGGATGACATTAGCCAACTTCAGAAACGGTGCTTCTGCAAGAGTCAGTGCTACTGATGGGAGTGGAGCACCCTCTGATCTCAGCAAAATCTCTATAGGGCATCATCAGGAAGTCATGACCAGAATACAGCTGACACACAAAAGAAAACAACCTTAACTCAAGTCTGGCATGAGGTGCCGAGGGGTTTTTTTGTAATCGTAAGGAGGATGGAGAAAGAATTTGTTAGCACACTTCCAGCACTGCCCATGGGAGAAGGGACTCTAGCCTTCTGGGGAAAAATGAAAAACAAGGCAAAATAAGCACAGCAGGCTGCTACAGTTGCAGAAGGCATGCCATTCCTTGAGGCCCTGGTTTTGATGGTTTAAGACTTAGGGATGACATTTACAGACTGAGGTCTTAGTCTACATGAGTTTGAGCTTATCTTATCACCTCAAAAGATAAGCTCTTGCCTAAAAGAATACTGTAGAGTAAAGAGATGGTAATGGTGCATACTGGATGGACTTTATTCAAGTGTCCAAAGAGTCATTCAACAAATACATCACTGACCCAGAAAACACTCTTAGCACCCACTACATTCTAGGCACTTTGCTAAGCTCTGGGATACAAAGACAAACTAGATACAGCTCCACACTTGGAGAATTTCATACTCTAAGAGTGATGCTAGATGTATAAACAAATACTGAAATGGATATAACTGAGGTATGAAGAGAATAACAAAGAGAAAAAGTCTCTGATTGGTGGGGAGAGGTATGGGTGGATTTGGCAGGGGGCTCCTCCACAGAAGACGGGATGGTATTGGCAGACTCTAATAGGCTGATTGCCAGGCAGTAAGAGGCATTCTGGCCTGAAGGAACAACATGTGCAAATGCACTGAGGCATAAAGAGTATGGTATGCTCACATAACGCTGAGCAGGTCTGTAAGCTCTAGTGCACGGCACATATGGGCAGCAATTAGACAGGAGACCAGGATGGTGGAATAGAGTAGGGGCAGAGCACTAAAGACCAAGTCTGCTAGGCTAAAGAGTTGCCTACAGGCAGTGAAGAGCTATCAGAGGTATTTAAGCAAGCAGTGATTCCTAACAGAACACGAAGCTGAAACGCCAAAGAGAATGCTGATCTTTAGTTGCCAGTTTGGCTCTTTGAATGGGTATAAATGCCTAAAGTCTACGGTTGGCCGTGTATATGCCCATGTGAAATTTGCTGGCCAACTAGTGTTCACTAACAGCAGAGAGTATGCCTTTGTCCTGGGGCCACATCTCTACTGCCTTGTCATTTTAACAGCTGATATTTGTCCATATGGGCTGTAAGCACATAAGCATGGAATTGTAACCCCTTATAGATAATCATCCATTGTTGCTCCATGATACTAATTAGAAAATTGAATGTCTAACATTGAGTAACAAATGCTGCATTGACATGGACATCCTTCTCCAGGCTGCACTGGGAAAAATGATTTGGATATCTCAAGAAATCTCTAGGCAATTCAAGGAAAAAAGCCCTCGTCTGGCAGGGAACACCTGAAAAATCACCCTGGTTAACAGAAAATCTGCTGTGTGATCTTAGACAAGCCATTAAATCTCTCTGGGCTTCAATTTCTTCCTCTGTAAAAGGAAGGAGTTAGGTGAGCAAAAAATTCCATACCCATTACAGGTCAGTGCTTAAAGAGGCAACGAGGAAGGAGGTGTGATCAAGGGAAGGTTGACTGGTGGACCACCCAGAGAACTCTTCAAGGCTGATGTTTTATTGGTGAATGACCCTAATCTAGGCCTAGCTTTTGGCCTTTCGGGTTTTTGACCTTCCTAATGTCCAAAGAGGTGCAGACATTCTGTGATGGTTCTGACCTAACCATTTATCAAACCCTCTGTATACTTATGAATTGACTATTAAAATCAGAACACCCATATCCCCTATACAGGTACTACTTCCAGTCCCTTCCTGTTATTAAGAATCCCAGGAAGCTGAATTAGGCATCAGAAGGTTGCTCTGTGAGCATGGACTTAAAATAAAGGGAAATGAGTAGCCACTGAAAGAAATTTCATCCTGGCAGTGGTGAGTCAGCCAAACTAGCCCTGCTTGCCACAAAGGACCCTATCCTGGTGACCAAATCTAGATTCAGCATCTTTATCTGAATACAGTACTAGTTTTGCTTCACTAACTTTTCACTTTCTGTTTCATTGCTGGCCACTTATTTATTATACTGGTTTTTTTTTTTTTTTTTGAGACAGTGTCTCCCTGTGTCGCCCAGGCTGAAGTGCAGTGGCGCAAACTCGGCTCACTACAACTTCCACCTCCTGGGTTCAAGCAATTCTCCTGCCTCAGCCTCCCAAGTAGCTGGGATTACAGGGACCTGTCACCACACCTGGCTAATTTTTGTACTTTTTTTTTTTTTAGTAGAGACAGGGTTTCACCATGTTGGCCAGGCTAGTCTCGAACTCCTGACCTCAAATGATCTGCCCACCTCGGCCTCCCAAAGTGCTGGGATTACAGGTGTGAGCCACTGTGCTCGGCCTTATATTGGTTTTTAAACTAAGTTTTAATTGAAAAAAATAACTACTTCTTTAGATATGTGCGACAATCACCAATTCACATGTATTATTCAGCCCTGGCAGACTTTTGCCTCTCTTGTAACTAATAACAAAGGGCAAACATTCATGAGTGCTCTGTGAATAGTGTTCCCAGTGCTACACACACTTTTATTTACAGTAATACTGTGAGGGTAGGTTGTAAGGAGGTAGGTAGTAAGTTTGTATCTCCATTTCTTCTTTTTTTTTTTTTTGAGACGGAATCTCACTCTACTGGAGTGCAGTGGCATGATCTCAGCACACTGCAACCTCCACCTCCCAGGTTCAAGCTATTCTCCTGCCTTAGTCTCCTAAGTAGCTGGGATTACAGGTGCCTGCCGCCGCGCCTGGCTAATTTTTGTAATTTTAGTAGAGACAAGGTTTCACCATGTTGGCCAGGCTGGTCTGGAACTCCTGACCTCAGGTGATCCACCCGCCTCGGCCTCCCAAAGTACTGGGATTACAGGCATGAGTCACCGCGCCCAACCTCCATTTTTTTTTTTTTTTTTTTTTTTTTTGAGACAGAGTCTCGCTCTGTTGCCCAGGCTGGAGTGCAGTGGTGCGATCTCAGCTCACTGCAAGCTCCGCCTCCCGGGTTCATGCCATTCTCCTGCCTCAGCCTCCCGAGTAGCAGGGACTACAGGTGCCTGCCATCATGCCTGGCTAATTTTTTGTATTTTTAGTACAGATGGGGTTTCACTGTGTTAGCCAGGATGGTCTCGATCTCCTGACCTTGTGATCTGCCTGCCTCGGCCTCCCAAAGTGCTGGGATTACATGTGTGAGCCACTGTGCCTGCCGGCCTCCATATTATTTTATTTTATTTTATTTTATCTTATCTTAGTTTATCTTAGTTTATCTAGTTTAGTTTAGCTTAGTTTAGTTTATAGTTTAGTTTAGTTTAGTTTATTTATTTATTGAGACAGAGTCTCGCTCTGTCTCCCAGGCTGGAGTGCAGTGACACGATGTTGGCCCACTGCAACCTCCGCCTCCTGGGTTCAAGCGATTCTCGTGCCTCAGCCTCCAAGTGAGTAGCTGGGACTACAGGAGCATGCCACCATGCCTGGCTAATTTTTGTATTTTCAGTTGAGATGGGGTTTCACCATGTTGGTCAGGCTAGTCTTGATCTCCTGACCTCAAGTGATCCGCCTGCCTCAGCCTCCCAAAGTGCTGGGATTACAGGCGTGAGCAAACGCGCCTGGCTCGTTTCTTTCTTTCTTTTTTTTTTTTTTGAGATAGGGTCTTGCTCTGTCATCCAGGCTGGCATGTAGTGGTGCAGTCATGGTTCACTGCAGCCTCAACCTTCTGGGCTCAAGCGATCCTCTCGCCTCAGCCTCCTGAGTAGCTGGGACCACAGGCATGAGCCACCATGCCTGGCTAAATTTTTGATTTTTTGTGGGGATGAGGTCTTGCTCTGTTACCCAGACTGATCTTGAAACTCCTGAGTTCAAGCAATCCCCCCGCCTAGGCCTCCCAAAGTGCTGATATTATAGGTGTAAGCCCTGTACCCGGCCTGTATCTCCAGTTTCTTTTTTTTTTTTTAGACCGAGTCTAGCTCTTGTCACCCAGGCTGGAGTGCAGTGGTGCAATCCTGGCTCACTACAACCTCCGCCTTCCAGGTTCAAGTGTTTCTCCCGCCTCAGGCTCCTGGGTAACTGGGATTACAGGCACCCGCCATCATGCCTGGCTAATTTTTGTATTTTTGTAGAGACAGGGTTTCACCATGTTGGCCAGGCTGGTCTTGAACTTCTGACCTCAGGTGATCTGCCCACCTCGGCCTCCCAAAGTGCTGGGATTATAGGCATGAGCCACTACGCCTGGCCTCTCCATTTTCTTGATGAGAAAAATGAAGCACACAAAGGGCAAGTAACTTGCCCAAAATACACAGATAATAAATGGCAGAACCAGGATTTGAAACCAAGCAATGTGGTTCTAGCGTGTGCTCTTAACTACAACACAATACTGCTCTCATTACTTGTGGATCTAATTAATTCAACTCACAGAGGACAAACTTCATTTCCAAGTTCTTGAGGGAACTGCCAACCTATCCACCCCACTCCCCATCATAAATCACCTATAAGTAAAAGATACTATGCAAGTATTCCATTTTTTCCACTCTATACCGAGTGTGTATCTTTAGTTAATGCCATCTTTCAAACATAAAATTTAAGAAAACAAAATGAAACAAAACAAACTTACGATTGGAATTGAAATTTTTCAGATTTCAGGGCAATTCATAATCAGTTTGGTAGCTAGAGTAGTTGAACTCATTCTTCCTCTCTTGCCCCCCTCTCCGGAGGTACCTAGGGCTTGTTCCTGCCTGGATTGTAGCTACAGAGAAGTGCAGCTCAAGACCTGCTGCTGGAAAGAAGGACTCCTGGGGTCAGCTTCTCTGGCTTCTACTCACTGTGGGATAGCTCCTCTGAGGGCAAAAGACAAAGCTTTAACTTATCACCCTGACACTCACAGGCAATTTTCTAAAACAACCCAATGTCCGGAACTGATTCCTTCTTGCCATTTACAGTAACTGCAGCCACAGTGGCTGCTATAGGAAGGATGTGGGGAAGGGGAAGGGGAAGAGCAGGGAAAAGCCTGACTTACATCATATCTCTTGGCCACCTCTAGCAATTCATTCAACAAATATCCCTCCTGTGCCAACAATATGCTCAGTGATGACACAATGAGGGGCAAAAACCCCACAGTCCATGACCAAATTGTTCTATTAGAGGTCTTAAGATATCATTAAGGAGATGATCACATGAATAAATGTGAGATTAAAACTATTTTTTTAAAAAAAAGCCTCAAAGGAAAGGTCTATGAAAACATAAAACAGGGACCTAACCTATTTTTCAGCGTGAGGAATTACTTCTATATTTCTCTGAGCCATCCAGACAAAGATCTAAATGATAAGCAGGAGTTAAGAAAAAAGAGTAAGGGGACATTCCAGGCAGAGGGAGCAGAATGAACAAAGCCCTTGTCAGAAGGAGGGCCTGTGCAGAAGAGAGGTGAGGCTGAAGTGCAGGGCGCAGGAGGTTGTGGAGATGTGGAGAGAGGCCAGATTACGGAGGGCTCTACGGTAGGCCAAATTAAGGATTATTTTTTATTTTTTATTTTTATTTTTTGAGATGGAGTCTTACTCTGTCACCAGGCTGGAGTGCAGTGGCGTGATGTCGGCTCACTGCAACCTCTGCCTCCCAGGTTCAAGTGATTCTCCTGCCTCAGCCTCCCAAGTAGCTGGGACTACAGGCACATGCCACCATGCCCAGCTAATTTTTGTATTTTTAGTAGAGACGGGGTTTCACCATGTTGGCCAGGATGGTCTCGATCTCTTGACTTCATGATCTGCCTGCCTCGGCCTCCCAAAGTGCTGAGATGATAGGTGTGAGCCACCGCGCCCAGCCAAGTTAAGGATTTTGGTCTTTATCCAAGAGCACTGGGAAGTTGGTGGAAGTGTACAAGGTAGGAGAGACAACACAGAGTGACGTAGTCAAGTTTTTTTTTTTTTTTTTTAAAGATCACTCCTTCCAGCCAGGTGCAGTGGCTCACACCTGTAATCCCAGCACTTTGGGAGGCCGAGGCAGGTGGATCACCTGAGGTCAGGAGTTCGAGACTAGCTTGGCCAACATGGCGAAACCCCGTCTCTACTAAAAATATAAAAATTAGCCAGGTATGGTAGCAGGTGCCTTAATCCCAGCTACTTGGGAGGCTGAGGCAGGAGAATTGCTTAAACCCGGGAGGCAGAAGTTGCAGTGAGCGGAAATTGTGCCACTGCACTCCAGCCTGGGGAATAGAGTGAGACTCTGTCTAAAACAAAACAAACAAACAAAATCACTCCTTCCAACTGCTCTATAGAGAATAGATTAGGGGGTGCAGAGTGACTGTGGGAGATGAGGCTATTACAGACATCCAGGTGAGATGATGGTAGCTTGGAGCAGGGTGGTGGTGGGAGAAAAGGAAGAAGTAAACCTACCAAAATACAATTTAGAGATAAAACTGATAGGCTTGGATATGCAGGATGAGAGAGAAGAGGTATCAAGGACTCCTAGGTTTCTGGCTTAGGCACTGGGTGGATGGTGGTGCCTCTCAATGACATACATGTTTCAATGGAAGAGGAGCCAGTTTTAGGAGGAAGAATGAAAGTCCAGTGAAGTCTAGAGAAGAGAGTCTGAAGTGCCTGGAAGACATTCAAATGGACAAGCCAGATTGACAGTAAAACATATGGGTCTAGAACTCAGTGGAAAGGTTTAGGCTGGAGATACTGATTTTAGGGTCATCAGTGTATGGAGGACAATGGAAGGAAGCCATGAGTGTGTGTAAGACTGCCTAAGGAGAAAACAGATAGCACGCCTGAAGGAATGGTAACATCTCAGAGCTGGACAAAGAAGGATAAGCAAACAGGTATTACCAGAGAGGTAAGAGAAAACCAGGAGAGTATGGAACGTCATGAAAGCCAAGGGAAGAGAACATTTCAAGACTGACAGATACTAATAATAAATGCTAACATCTGTTAAGTCTCAGTCATGGCCAGGCATTATGCTCAGGACTTTGAATACATGATTGAATGTAATGTTAACAACTTTTTGAGGTGGGAGCCATTTCCCTTTTCATAGGCAAGGAAACTGTGGCAAAGAGTGGTTAAGCAGCTGACTCATGGTCAGGTGGCTGGTAAATGAAGCTGGCATTTAAGCTCAAGCAGCCTGACTCCGAACTTTATCCACTTTTCTCTAATACAACCCTTAGTGCAGTTTGGGAGGTCATATAAGATGAAGCCCGAAGAGTGGTCGGTAGACAGACTGATGAAGCTGTTATTTGGAATATTACTAAAGGAATGTTGTTTCAGGGGAGAAACAGAATGAAAGCCAGGCTGGAGCCCATGGTTAGGAATGCTCCATGACATTCTCTATTTCCAGCTGTCTTAGGGAACCAGTTAAGAGACCAGGCCAGGTGCCGTGGCTCATACCTGTAATCCCAACACTTTGTGAGGCCCAGGTGGGAGGATCTCCAGCCCAGGAGTTTGAGACCAGCCTGGGCAACAGAGAAAGACCCTGTCTCTACAAAAAAAAAAAAAAAAAAAAAAAATTAGCTGGGCATGGTAGTGTGTGCCTGTAGTCCCAGCTACTCAGGAGGATTGTTTAAGCCTGGGAGATTGAGGCTATAGTAAGCTATCATCATGCCACTGCACTCCAGCCTGGGCAACAGAGCAAGACCTGTCTCAAAAATAAATAAGCTGATTAATGAATTAATTAAGAGGCCAGGCTAGTATGCCAACTCCGTATCCCCCACAGTGCCTAATTTGATGCCTTTTATATATAGCAAATGACGCTTGATATATTTGGATAGTTAATATAAGATGCACAATGCTGCCATGTGCTGCTGCTAATCCTTCACATTAAACCATTCTAATGTTTTCAGAGTCCTTGATCATCACAACTACTCCATGAGATGGAGTACTTTTATGACATCTTTCAGATAAGAAACTGAGGCTCACAGGGGCTAAGGACCTTGCGCACAGTTACACAGTTAGCCTAGCTCAACTAAGACTCAAATCAGATTTTCTGTCTCCAAGTCTACTGTTTTTTTTTTTTTTTTTTTCCTGGGAGTCCTAGTGGAAAGCAGACTCTCTTGGGAGCCAGGCAGACCTGAGTTCAAATATCAGCTGTGTGACCCTGGACAAGTTACTCCAAACCTTTCTGGGCCCTGCTGTTATAGTATAAAATGGGGGTTGCACTGGCCAGGTACAGTGGCTTACTCCCATAATCCCAAGCACTTTGGGAGGCTGGGGCAGGAGGATCGCTTGAGCTCAGGAGTTCAAGACCAGCCTGGGCAACATAGTATTAATAAGACCTTGTCTCTACTTAAAATAAAATAAATTGGCAAGGTGTGGTGGCACGCCTGTAGTCCAAGCTGCTTGCAAGGCTGAGGTGGGAGGATTGCTTGAGCTCAGGAGGTTGATGCCGCAGTGAACTATGATTGTACCAGTGCACTGTAGCCTGGACAACAGAGCAAGACCCTGTCTCAAAAAAAGGTGGGGGCTGCAGGGTTATTATGAGGATTGAATCAGATAATCTAAGTGAGGTTCTTAATACAATGTTTAATTAATACCAGTTATCTATCTCTGGCCTCATCTCTCTCCATTTTTCTACCTCTGCCTCCTATAGAAGCTGTGAAACGTCTGTGGGTCCTTAGTTCTCTCTTCCCAAAGTAAAGAGCAGGATTAAGGCACATTCAAGGTCATATGCTGCTGCTACATCCTAGGAGTACCACTCTGGTCAGGCTGGAGTCTCTTGTAGGGGCAGAGGAAGAACCAGATGTCTGCCCTTCCTTCCTCTGTCAGGCAGGCCCCAGCCCCCTGTCCAATAGCCAGCCTTAATGATCTACCGGCTGGCTGTTTCCTAAAAGATAAACTGGACAAATGAGTAAACACCTTCCGGAGAAGGCCACAGCCAGAATCAAAGGTTTAGGCTAGTAAGTGTGGCAGCAACATCAACAGCACAACAGCAGATGGCAGGGTTGCTCCACTGACTCTACATCAGGAGCCTGAGACCCAGAAGAAAGTTAACAGCACTTTTGTTGACATTTTAGAGTCCATGAAGCCTTTAAACTAATACCCTTCAATGTTATCTGACACTACCAGTGTGTGGCAGGCAGGGTGAGGGCTTTTTACCCCATATTACAGAAGAGGAAACTGAGCCTCAGTGAGGTTAAAAAATATGCTTGCATTCAAGAATGCCAAGAGACTCTTGCAGGCAAGGAGTAAGAGTGCCTGAGTTCAAATCCCAGCTATGCTACCTATTAGCTCTGTGACTTTAAACAAGTAACCTTCATTTCCCTATTCTTGAAGTAGGTAAGACCAGTACTACATTTTATTAAGTCATTGTAAGGATTAAATGTGCTATGCATGTCATATGCTTAGGAGGGTGTCTGGCACAGAGTACTCAATAAGTGGTACTTATTACTGTAATTATGATTCTACCAGGCTTGCTTAGATGGGGATGAGGGAGAGAAAATGAATGTGGCTTTCAGCATCACAGAAAGTACCCTGCTGTCAGCCAACATATTACAACACAGTCTCTGGTTGCTACGTGTGTTATTTCTTCACTGGCCTTCCTGGAGTCACTAAATTTAGCGGAAATGGCCTGTTGCCTGATGCAGTGACCACAGTCTTCTATCTGCATTAGCCCTTTCCCAGAGTATAGGTATTAGTAACCGCTTCTCAAAAGTGAAAGCTCAAATAGTCTCATGTTTGCAATCCTGAGAAAGGAGGTCCTGAAAGTTCCCAGGAGCCTTAAGAGCGGTGGATTTTCCTTCTGATAATGCTGTTAGGAACCAAGGCAAGCAATGGAGACCCACGCTGGAGCCATCAAGACTAACAGGGGTAGCTTTTCTTCCCTCCTCCTAAGCCAAACACCTTTGATCAGGGTGAAGGGACAATCATCAAAAAAGTTGTCAAGGTCCTTTGGCTTGCTAACATGCCAAGAGGCCAGGTCACCATTCATAGCTCCACACTTTAACCTCAGCTACAAATGACATGCTCTCTGGCTACTCTCCTGGCCTCTCCTAAGGAGAGAGAGCCAGGTCCAGAGAACATCAGAAAGGATTGCCCCAGATACAGAATTAATGGCACTGCTCAAGGAAAGGAAAGAGAGGTACTCAGAGTTTTAAAAAAAGGCCTGTTGGGCTAGTCCAAGTACAATGGTGTTTACAAGTAATTGATCACTACCAGTTACCGATTTCTTTGTTCCTTTTCCTCTCCCACAAGTTCACTTCACTAGCCAGAAAGAAAGAAAGAAAGAAAGAAAGAAAGAAAGAAAGAAAGAAAAGAAAGAGAGAGAAAGAAAGAAAGAAAAAAAAGGAAAAAAAAGAGGCCTGTTGGGAAGGCTTGGGAGGACTAGTCAGCCATATGTCCAGGAGATACAAAAGATTCTGGCCAGCCGCCTAATCACACCAGCACAATTACTGACAGAGCTACTTTCAGTTTTGTTGCTGGCCTCCACTGCACAGTCCCAGGTTCCAGCTTTAAGTAGCTTCATGTTGTCCTGGGTACCTGAGGGTCTGTCAGAAGGCTAACAGAGGCCGGATTATGGATGTGGCTGCAGACAGGACAATGGGGTAATGTAAGGGGGAGATGAGGGGAGGAGTTTAGGATAGACCCCAGCAATTTCTCCATTCAATACCCAGCCCCACCCCGTGACTAGGAAAACAAAGGTATTGGGGGAAGGGGAGAAGAAAAGTCATTTCCTTTATTGTAACTGTAGCCCAGCTGGGTAAGAGCAAGGCTGGAAGGGGGCCATGAAGAATGAATTTCTCTGAGTAGCACAGAGGGAGAGTCCTCCTCCCAGCAGGCCTGCCACTACTCAGGTACTCTAAATTAATCAGAGAAACACTGGCAAGCTGGCATGGTAGAGATCTTACAAGACCATTCAGGTTGATGCCCCACGTTCCTCAAAACCCAGGTTATCTCGGGTCGGACAAATACAATCCTTCCTAGCCCTGAAGATTTTCCTCCAACTGGGGCAAAAGTCAAATTAGATCCAAAAGACAGTCACTCTCCCCAGGGCAAATTACCGGGCTCTATCTGAGGGCACCATTACATCCAGTTTGCATTTACCAGGGGAAAGCTCAAAGTCAGGAGATGTGCTCCTTCAGTACAGCTGGATTAGAGTCTCTGTCCTCAAGGTAAAGCTGCAACTAGGAGACAGAACCTAGATACTCTTACTTCCTCCACGGGAATGATATTTGGCTTGATTGTGTCAGGGTAGTTCAAAGTTGCCCTTAATCCCTGGGGCTCCACATCAGATCACCAATGAATGTGTAATAAGAGAAATGTATACATGTAGGTGTATATAGACACACACTCACAACATAATATAAAGTGACAGTTACTGATTATTAGGAGTTTTTTTTTTTCATTTGTTTTGTTTTGAGACAGGGGTTTCACTCTCTCCCCCAGGCTGGAGTACAGTGGCATGATCACGGCTCACTACAGCCTTGATATCCCTGGGCTCAGGTAATCATCGCTCCTCAGCCTCCCAAGTAGCTGGGACTACAGGTGTGTGCCATCATGCCTGGCTAATATTTTTGTATTTTTTGTAGAGGTGGAGTTTTGCCATGTTGGCCAGGCTGGTCTCAAACTCCTGGGCTCAAGTGATCCTTCCGCCTCGGCCTCCCAAAGTGCTAGGATTACAGGCATAAGCCACCACATCCGGCCCTATTAAGGGTTTTCTATATGTCAGAGGCTATGCTAGCCACTTTATATAGGTTATCACATTTAATCCTCCCTAACAACCATGTGGCATGAGTAATATTCTTATCCTCATTTTACAGATTGGTGCCTGAAGCTCAGGGAAGTCACTTACGGCTAGTTAATAAATTGCAAAGCCAGGATTTAAAACCATAGTCTCATTCCATAGCCTGTACTCTTGGTTGTGTTGTTGTTGTTGTTTTGAGATGGAGTTTCCCTCTTGTTGCCCAGGCTAGAGTGTAATGGCACAATCTCAGCTCACTGCAACTTCCGCTTCCTGGATTCAAGCGATTCTCCTGCTTCAGCTTCCCAAGTAGCTGGGATTACAGGTATGTGCCACCATGCCAAGCTAATTTTTTTCTGTATTTAGTAGAGATGGGGTTTCACCATGCTGGTCAGGCTGGTCTCGAATTCCTGACCTCAGGTGATCCACCTGCCTTGGCCTCCCAAAGTGCTGGGATTACAGGCGTGAGCCACCACACCTGGCCTGCCTGTACTCTTATCTACCAGGCTAATGTGTCTTACTTCCTCTTTATGTGTTTGTGTACATGTTATCTTTCTTTCTGTCTCTATCACACACACACACACACACACACACACACACACACACACACACACACACACACGCACACAAAGCTAACAAGCTAGCATCTGACTAGACCTACAAATGACCCAAGACTTCAGTTCTAGGGCCAGCTCTTGTCATCCATGGCCTAAGTAACCCTGAGCAAGTCTTTTTGGTTTCAGGCCTCTCATCTGTGATATGAATGGGTTATACCATATAGTGGGTGGTTTCTTCTAGTTCTGAAGTTTTTTAGCTCTAGGAGAATCCATAAATTCCAAAGATTAACTTGCTCTACCCTGTCCTGCTTATGTTGGATAGAAAATATTCATACACATAGGAAAACAGCAAGAACAAATATGAACATATGGGTTACATGCCAAGGCGAGACCCAATCTGTGAACTCATTGGGTTTTGATGTTACTTATTAGTCCCAGCTATAAAATGAAAGGGCCAGCCAAAGGCTTTAACTATAAGGTCCCTTACAGCTCTGACACTCTCTGCTCCTATCACACTAAATGGAACAGAAAAGACAGAATCAACTTCCCTGGGAGTAAAAGGGGCAAGAACCAAGGCAATAAGATCCACAGAAAAGACTTGAGAGCTCTGAGTTATAGCTGAAAGGAAAGGATAATAATGATGGTTCCTCTTCAACTCTTCCAGAGGCCAGACGTCTCCAGGCCAATCCCCTACATGGTTCCCAGGGAAGAGGCAAGTGTTTAAAGGTCAACTCAATTACTTGGTATAAGCACAGGGATGCTTTACAACAAGAGCTATGTGTGGGAGCTGGAATCTACAGCACAAGGTGCCTGTCTAGTCTATCTCATTCTCAGGATATAAGCACAGCCCCAGCACTTCAGACCTTGGGGGCCAGGCATGCCCATCCAGCCTCTGGAGTGGACCGCTCTTCTTTCCACCAACAAATTTCAACTGTTTTACATTGTGAAGAATACAAAGACAAGTTCCCACCCTTGAGAATTCCAATCTGATGGGAGGAAGGAATAACCATTCACTGGGTGTCTACCATGTACTGGGTACACTGCATATATTATTTCATTCAATCTCAACAAGATTATTACCATCCATTTTCCAGATGAAGAAACTGAGCCTCAGACAGCAGGAACAAATCTGATTTGAAGTCTGTATAATTTTTAAGAAACTGAGCTGTCTACAAAAATAATGTAGCTATAGGCAGGGCGCGGTGGCTCATGCCTGTAATCCCAGCACTTTGGGAGGCCGAGGCAGGCGGATCACCTGAGGTCAGGAGTTCGAGACCAGCCTGGCCAACAAGGTGAAATCCCACCTCTACTAAAAATACAAAAATTAGCCGGGTGTGGTGGCAGGCACCTGTAGTCCCACCTACTCGGGGGGCTGAGGCAGGAGTACTGCTTGAACTCGGGAGGCAGAGGTTGCAGTGAGCCGAGATCGCACCACTGTACACCAGCCTGGGCGACACAGTGAGACTCTGTCTCAATAATAATAATAATAATAATAATAATAATAATAATAATAATAATGTAGCTATAATAAAGCTAGTAACAAAAAGTAGGAACCTAGGGAGGCATCCTGTGGTGAGGAAGAGCTGGCTCTGCCAACCACACTAAAAACAACTCTTGGCTGGGCGCAGCGCTTCACACCTGTAATTCCAGCACTTTGGGAGGCCGAGGTGAGTGGATCATTTGAGGTCAGGAGTTCAAGACCAGCCTGACCAACATGTTGAAACCCCGTCTCTACTAAAATACAAAAATTAGCTGGGCATGGTGGCAGGCGCCTGTAATCTCAGCTACTCAGGAAGCTAAGGCAGAAAAATCACTTGAACCCAGGAGGCGGAGGTTGCAGTGAGCAGAGATCACACCACTGCACCCCAGCCTGGGCAACAGCGATACTCCCTCTCATAAAATAAAATAAAATTAAATTAAAATAAAATAAAATTAAATTAAATTAAAATAAAATAAAATAAGAATAAAAACAACTCTTAAAGTACCTGCATAATCTGTAGTGCAGCCACAGGAAAGTTACTCTTCCTGGGCCTCAGTTTCCTCACCCATAAAGTGAGGGATATGGGACAACCCTGGAAAGGGCTCCTCTCATCCCTCCACCCTGCCTCCAGCTGGCCCATTTGTGGCTCTTCCAATTTAACCTGGGTTCAGGGGGGCCACACTTGAGGTTTGGTCATGAGCTCTTCCTTGGTACATTCCTTTCCCCACCCTAAGATTGAAATTCTCAACTCGGAAGCTTGTTTCTGTGTTTTCCACCAGAACATGAAACAGTGCTTGGCCCATAGTACACTGGTAAAGACGGGAGAATAGGCCCACCTACCGGAAGCAAGAGCCGTGCCAGGTTTCGTTGACAGTCCTGTACCATATCTGGCTTGGAGCAATGTGGTCCCCACAGCCTGGACACCTCCAGACATCTTCACCTGCACACAAAACCAAGAGGTTGAGAGGCCCAAAGTAGCAGGAGGCAAAGGGACAGGGTTCCTACCATGTAGAATAAGACTGAGTTAACAGCATCTCATTTGAAAGGGTTAGGCCAATGCTCTGCTAGATGCAGTTTCTGCCTCCACAAGATCTCTGGTAAGGACTTGTCCAACCTCTGCTCATCTCTCCAGGGACAAGGAACTCATGACCTCAAAAGTAGTCTCATTCCATTTTCTAAAAATGGTTCTGATTATCCTTTTTTTCTACTGAAACAAAACTTGCCTTTTTCTAGAACTTTCAGCCTTTGCTTATAGCTCTGAGAAGAAGAAACGAACACAATCTCCTTCTTTTCAGTTTCAGCCCTTCCTATGACTATTCCCAGCCAACAGCCAGAAACTTCTCTCTGGGTTAAACATGTTACTGCCTTTTCCTATTCCTCAAAAGCCCTGTTTTTTCAGATTTTTCCATCACCTAATCCAAGAGCTCATTTATTCAACCAACATCATTGGTCCTCTAGATCAGCAGTCCTCAACCTTTTTGGCACCAGGGGCCAATTTTTCCATGGACCCTAGGCTGGGGGTTGGGGGGCAGGGGGGATGGTTTTGGTATCAAACTGTTCCAACTCAGATCATCAGCCATTAGTGAGATTCTCATAAGGAGCATGCAACCCAGATCCCTTGCATGTGCAATTCACAATAGGGTTCACATTCCTATGAGAATCTAATGCCACCACTGATCTGACAGGAGGCGGAGCTCAGGAAGCAATGCTCACTGGCCCGCCGCTCACCTCCTGCTGTGCAGCCTGGTTCCTAACAGGCCACAGACCCCTAACAGTTGGCGGTCCAGGGGCTGGGGACTCATGTTCTAGATACAAAGCTCTTTGTATGTTGGAGTCTGTTAGATTACATAATCTCTGCTCCTTAAGAAGCAAATCCACTGGAAAAGAACTGCTCTTTCATATTGTTCATTTTTCGCTTGGATGTTATTTCAGAGATAGAACCAAGTACTATTTTAGTTCAGAAAAAGAAAAGTAATGGGTATAAAAGAGAAAGAACAAATATTTCATGAATGCCTCCTATATGTCAAGAACTCTACTAGGTGCTTTCATAGACCTAATCTCATTTAATTCTCAAAACAATCCTGTGACATAGGTATTATTATACTCACTTAATGGATAGGAAAATTAAAACTTGGGGCAGGGGGCAGGGTTGACTGGCTAAGTGGTGGATCTAGCATTCAAACTCAGGTCTGGCTCATTCTAAAGCTTCTGCTCTTTCCATTCTACCATGTCAACTCTTGTTCACTCCAATGAGGGGAACCAGGAAAGTCTTTGTAGAGGAAGCTGACGCTTGAGCTGAGCCTTGCAAGACAGGGAAGACTTATCTACCACTGGCTGAGAAAGGAGGGTGAAGGGTTGTGCGAGCTGACACCAGCATAGACAAAAGCACAGCGTCGGTCCATGTTCCTCCAAAAAAGAGAGGCCCCAAACAAAATACAATACTCCTAGTATGGCTCAGATGACAACTTCTTGAAATAAAGAGGACAGCTGAGATCAAGCTGTGGTACCTGACTCAGCCCTAGAAAGCAGGACAAGGTTGTTACAAGACTCCCTTGTGCGCTCTGTGTATGCAGCTTTGTTCTCTCTGGGTAACTACAGACTGCCACAGGCACAGTGACAGTCACCGAACCCTGTTTCACAAGCACAGGGGCCATGAATAGACAAAGCACAGCTCCTAGCACTTCAAGATTGCTCAACATCATTCCGGAGCAGCCAATGTACACAGTTGTCCTCCTCGTTCCCCAGAGAAAAGTTAAACAAGCTGGCAAGAGGCCTTAAAACACCACCTCAACCCACCCATTCCGCTCTTCTCATGCCTCAGTAATAGGATATATATATGCCCATCACTCATTCTTCCTGGGTCTAAAACCCTCAGACTGCTTGTCAAGAGGGGCCTTTTTGGTTTTAGGGTGACAGCGGTCAGAGAGTATGCCATCACTCTCACAAACTCCAAAGTAGAAAGTCTGAGAGACTCACTCAAACCAATCCCAGGTTGGGTTACGGACAGTGGACAAAACAATGAATTAGTGAGAGATTTTAACGAACACAAACATCCAAATGAATCTTCCAAGTTTTGGAAATATTTTTGGAACTCTTACATGTAAGAGCTTTCAGGGTCAGTTTATGAGCTGCCATGTCCCACCCCCAGCAAATCTCATTATTTTAAAGCTACACCTTGTTTCTTGTTTTTACTTTTTAACCCAAAAGTAATAGTCTCTAACCTGACCACCCACTTACTCAACAATTCAATCTCTTGGCTCTGAATGACTTCTATTTCCAAAATTCAAACAGGATCAGGACTTTTCACTATGAGGCTATTCAAGATAACTTGTTATTGCCATACCCTCCAGAGCTTGCCCTGCTTTCTCCAGTCTTGAGAAACTCAAAGACATTCAATCAACACTTACTTTAGTAGCTGCTCTGGGTTAAGCATGAAAGACCCGAAATCAAGACCCTCTACTCTCTCCTCTCATATCCACCTGGTTTCACTTTCCAAATGTCTCTCTATTCCTTCCCTGTCCTTCACCCCAGCCCTACTTCAGATCTTTGGCTTCTTTTCCCTATCTACTGTACTCTCAGCTGGCTCATCCACACTGCAAGCTATCTCAGCTCTAGGTTAGACTCCCCAGTGTCCACGGAACAAAGGCTGGGCTACTCACTATGACACCCCTGTTCTGGATCCCATTCCATCTTACTTTTTAGAAGAAGTGCACTTTTAGTTATCTTTACAGCACCCATCTCCCTCACTGGCTCCTCATTATCATTTAAGTAAGTTCAAGTCACTGCCATCAAAAAAACCTCTGGTACTCTCGCTTCAGCAGTACATACATTAAAATTGGACTGAGACAGGGAAGGTTAGCACAGCCCCTGCGCAAGGATGACGTGCAAACTTGTGAAGTTTTAAAATCTAATTTAGTTTTAAAATCTAATTTTTAAAAAAACCAAACCTCTAGATCCCATTTTCTCCTCTAGCTACCACCCTTGTTTCTCCCCTTCACAGCCACACATATGAAAAAGTTGTCTTGGGAGGCCGAGGTGGGTGGATCATTTGAGGTCAGGAGTTTGAGACCAGCCTGGCGAACATGGTAAAACCCCACCTCTACTAAAACTACAAAAATTGGCCGGGTATGGTGGTGCACGCCTGTAGTACCAGCTACTCAGGAAGCTGAGGCAGGAGAATCGCTTGAACCCAGGAGGTTGAGGTTGCAGTAATCTCGCCACTGCACTCCAGCCTGGGTGACAGAGCGAGACTCTGTCTCAAAAAAAAATAAAAATAAAAATAAAAAAGAGGCTGGGCGCGGTGGCTCATGCCTGTAATCCCAGTACTTTGGGAGGCCGAGGCTGGTGGATCACCTGAGGTCGGGAGTTTGAGACCAGCTATGACCAACATGGAGAAACCCTGTCTCTACTAAAAATACAAAATTAGCCGGGCATGGTGCATGCCTGTAATCCCAGCTACTCGGGAGGCTGAGGCAGGAGAATGGCTTGAACCCGGGAGGCAGAGGTTGCAGTGAGGCGAGATCTCGCCATTGCACTCTAGCCTGGGCAACAAGAGTGAAACTCCCACTCAAAAAAAAAAAGAAAAAAGAAAAAAGAAAAAAAGTTGTCTACACATCACTGCCCTCATTTCCTCACTTCCCACTTTCTGCATAATGCACTGCAATCTGGTTCCACCCCCACCATTTCTCTGAAACTGTCTCACCAAGGTCAACAGTAACAGTAACTACTCATTGCTAAATTCAATGGACCCACTTCAGTCATTCTTTCAGCAAATATTTATTGCATGCCAACTATGCATCTGACACTGTGCTGGGGAAAGAGGAGCAAACAAGAGAGAGATTAAACACAAAGCAAATATTAAACAATAATATAATTATTTATTGAGGGCCGGGCGCGGTGGCTCATGCCTGTAATCCCAGCACTTTGGGAGGCTGAGGCAGGTGGATCACAAGGTCAGGAGTTCGAGACCAGCCTGGCCAATATGGTGAAAACTTGTCTCTACTACAAATACAAAAATTAGCCAGGCGTGGTGGTGGGCGCCTGTAGTCCCAGCTACTTGGGAGGCTGAGGCAAGATAATTGCTTGAACCCGGGAGGTGGAGGTTGCAGTGAGCCAAGATCATGCCACTGCATTCCAGCTTGGGTGACAGAGAGAGACTCTGTCTCAAAAAATAATAATAATTATTATTATTTATTTATAATTGAGGCAAGTGGTACAAAGATATCAAGTTCATAACTAGGAAAACAAGGGCGGGCAAAGTATTCCTTGAGGAGGTAATTTCCAAGCTGAGCTCTAAAGGATGAATACAAATTAACTGGGCAAAAAAGAGGAGAAGGAAGGATAACACGGGAGAGGGGGGACATGTGTGAAGGCCCTGGGGCAGGAACAAAAACTTCTCACACATCATTAAAGTTGGCTTTTGCTACCTCCAAAGGGCTAGCAAACCATGTCTGGCCCCCGGTCTGCTACAATCCTTCAATAAACAATTACTGAAAGAGCAAATGGTCCTTACAATGTGGTCCCAAAGGACCCTTCTCTCTCACCATTCCTTACAAAAGAATGCTCTAGTTACAGTTTGACCTATTTTCTATTCCTGCCACTTTTATTCATGTACTTGCATCCTGACATTCACACCTCAAGTTATTCTCTATGTATAAGCTTCTCTATCTTTTCCCTTAATCAAATTTTTTTTTTTTTTTTTTTTTTTAAACGGAGTTTTGCTCTTGTTACCCAGGCTGGAGTGCAATGGCGCGATCTCGGCTCACCGTAACCTCCGCCTCCCAGGTTCAAGTGATTCTCCTGCCTCAGCCTCCTGAGTATAGCTGGGATTACAGGCATGCGCCACCACGCCCGGCTAATTTTGTATTTTTAGTAGAGATGGAGTTTCTTCATGTTGGTCAGGCTGGTCTCAAACTCTCAACCTCAGGTGGTCTGTCCACCTCAGCCTCCCAAAGTGCTGGGATTACAGGCATGAGCCACTGCTCCCAGCCCCTTAATCAAATTTCTATCCTTTCTTTAAAGTTCCCTAAAATCAGGCAGTGTTTGTTTCATTTTGTCTATACCTATTTGACATAATTTGTTATTTACAGTTCACTGCATATGTTTCTCTCTCCTTCAGTCCCTCTCTCTCCACTCTCCTCCCCCATACCCCATTCAGAGAACTAAGGTGTAAGAATTGTATCTTTATTATGTTCTTATCTCCAGGGCCTAACCTTGGGCCTGGTGCAAAACAGACATTCCTTTGTGTGGTGAACCCAACTGAAAATTTGGATCCAACTGCCAGCTATAAAAGCAATTTCCAAAGATAAGTTCCAAAGGTCAGCACAGATGATTCCACTGGAATAACTGTTCTGGCTCCCAGATTACCTATGAGTAGTCTCATGTGGATAAACCTGGCCTTAGTTTACCTGTTATGCATTCACACTGCTTTTCTGTTAGGAAGTACCTGAGCAAAGATATTCACCCAAAGCACACAGCCTCCTAAGCCCAGACCCTCTTCAAGAGAACACTCTTGGCCTCTTTAGCTCTCTTACAGTCTTAAAAATTCATTGATCTATTCTCTTACCACCTTTATTCTAGGAAATGTAAAAGAAATGTAATACTGTAATGCAGTCTTAGGGATTTCTGTGAAGCCTAGTGGAGGACCAATCCAAAGTCCAGTCAGCCTGGGAAGTTCTTCCTTAAGAAAATATCTCATTGTACCAGGCTGTTCATTCTCTCCCTCTATAGTGTTTACCTCTCATATTTGCAGACTTATCAACAGTGGCTACTGATTGTTAAGAGTCCAGAAAAGGGCCGGGCGCGGTGGCTCACGCCTGTAATCCTAGCACTTTGGGAGGCCGAGGCGGGTGGATCACGAGGTCAGGAGATTGAGGCCATCCTGGCTAACACAGTGAAACCCCGTCTCTACTAAAAAATACAAAAAATTAGCCGGGCATGGTGGCGGGCCCCTGTAGTGCCAGCTACTCAGGAGGCTGAAGCAGGAGAATGGCATGAACCCGGGAGGCGGAGCTTGCAGTGAGCCGAGGTCACGCCACTGCACTGTAGCCTGGGCGACAGAGCCAGACTCTATCTCAAAAAAAAAAAAATTAAAATTAAAAAAAAAAAAAAAAAGAGTCCAGAAAAGGAGCTTGATTAAGTAAATGTTCACAGTACCCTCAAACAATAAAGGACCCTTATTAGGTGTTTAATAAACAGAAAACTGTGTTTTCAGTTATTATTGGAATTTGTTGCTTTTAATAAGTGTAACTGTGCAACGTAAGGTGAGCATTGCAACAAATGGCTCATTATAGGGGTTCTCACCTTTAAGACCTTTTCAATCTTGGTATAAAATACGTTCACTTGACATTCACTTTATGTATGCTTCTCTCTCCCAACTTAATTAGCAATGTGGCCCTCAAACAAATGTGAATCCATTGGGGCAGGCACCAGAAAAAAAAAAGAAGGAAAATAGACTTGCCTAACCATCACAAAGCTATTGAAAGATGGTCCAGCAGGGACTCAAACCCATGCTCAGAGACTACCATGCCAGTCATATTTTTAATACCCTATGCAGCCTCAGACAAGTTGAGACTTGCTCAAGGACACACAGCTATTCAGTGGAAGGGCTTGGCCTGGTATCCCAGCTCAGAGCCAATGCAGTCCCCACAATGTTCACCTTAAACTTGGTCTAAGAGCTTGGTTTCTGCAAATGAGTTCTTTTTAGGCTTCAAAATGGTGAGAAATCCTCAAGCACTGAGAGCTCATGAGACTCTAATGCCTAGCTTAAATCAACATCCTATCCTTTCATTTAAAAAAATCTTTGAAGCTTCTCATGTTCCACCAGACAATGAGAACCAGGAACAAAACTCAGCCAATTCAGTGCAGCATAAAACAAGTATGGTAACCCCTGGGCCCCTTGGGAACTAGTGGGTCAGGTGTATAAATCCCATTTGTTCTGGGACAAAGCAGAAAGCAGAAGGGCAGGGCAGCAGCTGCTGGGGAACAGCCAAGAGAAAAAGATCACATTTTAATGAAGTGACTGTCAAAAAGACTAACAGTAATGATTAACATTCCTCTAGATACTCTCCCTGTAACTCAAAGGGTTTTCTTCCTCACTAGCTTACCAAATTTTACCAAAAGGAGTGTCTCAGGAAAAAAAAGATTAGATGATTTTTAAAAGAGCTTGTGAGCTTCTCTAAACCTTAGATTGTTCTTTTGTAAAAGGAGGGATCAAGTGATTTCTTCCAGCTCTGAGAGACTGACACCAAACCAAGGGCCTCTCCTTTTTCAGGTTAAGGCACAGACACAGGTATCTCAGAAAGTTTCCTTCTTGCTGTTGTTCTCTTCTTCCCTTCTTTAGTTTATTTGGAAAAATTTGTGAGGGGTAAATGTATGTGTGTTTGAAACCTGAATCTGTCACTGTTTGCCTCTGTGTCCTTGGGCAAATTATTTGACCTCTCTGAGCTTGTCTCCTAATCTTTAAAAAGAAGATAATACCACCTACTTTACAGGATTACCAAGTGGATTAATAGAAATAATGTAATAGATGTGAAAATGTGCCAGGCACTTAGTTGGACCGATTTGTGACTAACTTCTCTTCCTTCCTGCGTGTGTATCTAGGAAGTTGGCTGGGGAAAAGGTTAAGCTGAATACAGAAACTTCTAAAATCTGAAGGGAAGGTTTTCAAAACACTCAGCAAACTTTTTTCTATGTGCCCATGTGCAAGGCACAGAGTAGGCCAAGAATTACTGGGGCCCTTGGTGCGTACTCATGGGGTGTGAAGGACATGGATATACACAGAAATAACATGTCAGAGAGGGACAAACCAGGTGCTACAGGCAAGGCAAGCTCAGTACAGTAACAGAATACACTGCAGTGACAAATGAGACAGATGGTTCTTATGTCTTTCAGGCCACCCAGACTGTAACTTCCAACCAGAAGTTCACTTAACTGTGAATGAGTAGGCATTTTCTTATCTACGGAGGGCCTATAAAAAATATCTTTATCAGAGAACTGATTAACCAATTGATATATTCTCATACAGCAGTTCTCTGCCAGTTGTCAATGATAGGGGAAAAAAACTACTTTATGCCAGGCAATGTCCTAAGCACTACGCAAGTATGAACTAACCGAATACAAAGATCCCATGAGATCAGGACTAGTCTTGAAGAACTATTATTGTTCTCATTTTACGGAAGAGGAAACTGAAATACTCAGCTAATAAATGTTTGAGCTGGGATTAGACCACAGGTCTAGTCTCCAAAGCCTGTCTTTTTTTTTTTTGAGACGGAGTCTCGCTGTCACCCAGGCTGGAGTGCAGTGGCGCGATCTCAGCTCACTGCAACCTCTGCCTCCCGGGTTCAAGCAATTCTCTGCCTCAGCTTCCCAAGTAGCTGGGATTACAGGCACCTGCCCCTATGCCCGGATAATTTTTGTATTTTTAGTAGAGACGGGGTTTCACCATCTTGGCCAGACTGGTTTGAACTCCTGACCTCGTGATCCACCTGCCTCAACCTCCCAAAGTGCTGGGATTACAGGCGTGAGCCACTGCACCTGGCTCAAAGCCTGTCTTTAACTACATTTTAGACTTTCTTTCCTGGACAAAACAAATTACAGGCAGAAAGACATGATAAAAAAGAATCCCAGAAAGAATGTTCAAGGAACACTTTAATGAAACCAGGCATTGGTTTCATGTTCTAGTTACTATTCAATGTAAATTAATAAGTAAAATAGTCTAATTCTTTCTACTATATAAAAATAGATTAAGGATGAGAAAGAAGGTAGACTTGTAAGAGACTGCTACAGTTTTAGGTCCTCTCATTGAAATGAGACGTGTGACGGTGGGCCCTATTAGCCCTGCTCAAGGTTACACTAACAAGAAGGCAGCCCTGTTCTGGGAATCAGCTCAGCCTCCAGAAGATGCAGAAAATCCACCATGAATGTGGAAAGCCTAATACAGCCCCTTGATCATGATGGATTTTTATTTAGTTTTGAAATCTTGTGGTCATTTTGGACCCTACCCTGCTCCATCACACATCCAGGGCCATCCAAGTCACCCTGGCCTGCCTATGTCAGGAGGCATCTTTTATTGGTTGGTGCCTTCTTCATTGCTACCACTAAGACCTCATCTCAGGGCCCACTGTACCCACCTCCAAATTGGTGGCCCTGTGCCCACATCATGACTCTTCCTTTCTCTAAACCTACGGTGTCTACTGTAGACTAGAAACTTCCAAAATCCTCAGCCTGGCATTAAACCCTCTAGTCCAGTTGCACCCACATTCTCAGCTGTACCTTCCACTTCCTATGAATCTTCCACCTCCCAATCCTTGCCTCTACCACAGGTATTTGCTACCCTTTATGAAGACCTGAAACTTGCCTACTTTTGTCTCCTACTCCCAAAGTTTCTTCCCTACTAAGATATCATCTTCCCCACCTTCTTTAAGCCTATTTAAGATTTCTCAAATCTTACCCACTTCAAGAAGTATTCCCTAACCAAAACTGATGGCCACCCTGGATACCCTGCTATTCTTTAAACATGCCAAACACATTCCCTGACAACTCACTTCTTCTATCCCCTTATCCTACTTCACTTCTCTTCAATGGATTTATCCCTGAATATGATGTTCATACATTTATTTGCTGTCTATCTCTCCCCACCAGAAAATACACTACATGAGGGAAGGGATTTGGTCTATCTTGTTCCTTGCTGTATCCCCAGGGGCCAAAAGTGTTTGGCACATAGCAGGAACTCAATATATATTTGTGGAATAAATGTATGAAGAGAATTCTCCCTCATCTTTGAAATTCTATGTTATCATATGCAAACCTTAAAACAGCTTGTCTTATCAATTTTTTTCTTTTT
Source organism: Nomascus leucogenys (assembly GCF_006542625.1). Taxonomy (NCBI): domain Eukaryota; kingdom Metazoa; phylum Chordata; class Mammalia; order Primates; family Hylobatidae; genus Nomascus; species Nomascus leucogenys. Next base: position 58,454,773 of record NC_044387.1, on the reverse strand, counting down.
TTTAAGAGATGGGGATCTTGCTATGTAGCCCAGCCTGGAGTGCGGTGGCTTTTCACAGGTGCAATCCCACTACTGATCAGCATGGGAGTTTTGTTTTTTGCCTTAATTACCTTAACTAGACAGTAAGTTTCTCAGAGGCACAAACTATATATAACTAATTTCCACAAATACTTATTAAGGGCTTACCATGTGCCAGACCCCGTATGTCTTAAGCAGCCTGGAATACTGGAAAGAACACTGGAGAAGTCCTACCTTGGTTCTGGCTCTACCACTAGTTGAGTGACCCTGGACAATTCCATTTTCTTCCCTGAGCCTCAGTTTCTTCTTACGTAAAACAAGGAGACTATACATTATCTCAAAACTCTCTCCTGGTTCTAACACCTGTTAAAATTTATAAGAGGTAAAACTTGGTCCTGCTCAATGCCACAGACATCACAGGCACTCAGTAAATATTTGATTTCTTTGTTGTTGATTCTCCGGTTACATGAGGAATCTGAGGTGTCTCAGAACATGGTTTTGATGGAATAACAAGTGAAAGTTTAAGTCCCACTTCCTTCTCAGACTCCATAGTCAACTTCATTCTGCTGTTTGTGCTACAGAGAGGAGGAAGCACTAAACTTGAAGTTGGAAAATATTAACTCTGACCACCACCGCTTATTTAGCTATGGAACCTTGTCATTCCTGGGCCTTAGTCTCCTCATCTATAAAAAAGCCATACTTGGCAGGGCGCAGTGGCTCACGCCTATAATCCTAGCACTTTGGGAGGCCAAGGTGGGTGGACTGCCTGAGCTCAGGAGTTTGAGACCAGCCTGGGCAACATGGTGAGACCCCGTCTCTAATAAAAATACAAAAAATTAGCTGGGCGTGGTAGCACTTGCCTATAGTCCCAGCTACTCAGGAGGCTGAGGCAGAAGAATCACTTGAACCTGGGAGGTGGAGGGTACAGTGAGTTTGGATCGCGCCACTGTACTCCAGCATGGGCAACAGAGCGAGATTCTGCCTCCTCACCCCCTACAAAAAAATCAAAAAACCATATTGACCTCCCAGCTCGAAGGCTCAAAGGCACTACATGCCTTCCTACCCCAGGGCCTTTTTATGCTGTTTCCTCTGCCTGGAATGTTCTGAGAGCTTTTTTTGCCAGGCTAACTTTTACTTATCTCCAGGGGTCAGCATAAACTTGCATTTTTAAGAAAAGTATTCCCTTCAAAAAAAAAAAAGTAGAGGATGGGCATGGTGGTTCATGCCTGTAATCCCAGCACTTTGGGAGGCCGAAGCGGGCGGATCACAAGGTCAGGAGTCCAAGACTAGCCTGGCCAATATGGTGAAACCCCATCTCTACTAAATATTACTAAATATACCAAAAAAATTAGCCGGGCGTGGTGGCGGGCCCCTGTTGTCCCAGCTACTCGGGAGGCTGAGGTAGGAGAATCGCTTGAACCCGGGAGGCAGAGGTTGCAGTGAGCCGAGATTGTGCCACTGCACCCCAGACAGAGCAAGACTCCGTCTCAAAAAAAAAAAAAAAAAAAAGTTACTGGAAATCATTTGAGTTGAAGGACTCTGTAAGCTTAAAAAAAAATCTTTTTTAAGAGACGAGGTTTAGGCCGGGCGCGGTGGCTCACGCTTGTAATCCCAGCACTTTGGGAGGCCGAGGCGGGCGGATCACGAGGTCAGGAGATCGAGACCACGGTGAAACCCCGTCTCTACTAAAAATACAAAAAATTAGCCGGGCGTGGTGGCGGGTGCCTGTAGTCCCAGCTACTAGGGAGGCTGAGACAGGAGAATGGCGTGAACCCGGGAGGCGGAGCGTGCAGTGAGCTGAGACTGCGCCACTGCACTCCAGCCTGGGCGACAGAGCGAGACTCCGTCTCAAAAAAAAAAAAAAAAAAAAAAAAAAAAAAAAGAGACGAGGTTTCGTTTTTAAGAGATGAAGTCTTGCTATATTGCCCAAGCTGGTCTCGAACTCCTGGACTCAAGCGATCCTCCTGCCTTGCCCTCCCAAAGTGCTGGGATTACAGGCATGAGCCACCACGCCCAGCCTAAAAAAAATTTGTTTTAGGCATTTCCACCCCTAGCTCTCTCCAGAAGTCTGTTATCACCAATGAAGAGAAAATCCCACGCGCCCTTGCTGAGGAAGTGACCCACTGGTAGCCCAGTCCTTGCATTCAAGATGAAGGAAGTGACTGTCCACAGACGGAAAGCCAGGAAGCAAGGGGCAGATAGCCAGCCCCCATCCACCTCAATACCCTCTTGCCGCCTCTCCAAAGCTTCTGGACGCTGACCCTGGTGGACCCAGAAGGTGGGCCACCCACACAGGTGGCTGGGAAACATAGGAGACAGAAGGTTCCTGCTGCTGGGGGAAAAGACGGGGAAGGCAGGAAGCTACAGGGTGGTGGTGTGTGAGGTGGCGGGGAGGTGACTGCAGGTGCAGCTAACCCAACTCTGAAGCTACCCTTCACCCTTCGACAACTCTTCCTTCCAGGAGGTGTTTGGCCGCATCCCTCTAGTCTTTAGTCTAGAGAGGCCAAGGGAGCTTCCACGGGAGGACTCAGAACCCCAGGTGGCCTACTTTCGCCACCTGTAGCAGAGATCTTTCAGCCCCCAAAAGAATGGTCCGATCTCTCCTTACCCTTAGTCCTGTCCTAAACCTCAAGGGGCTCCATACTCCCTTATTTTCTGCAAAGAGCTCCCAGCCCCGGGGAACTCCCAGACTTCAAGATGCCCGCGAGAAGCCTTGGGTCCTGGCAGGGAAGTCACATCCTCCATTTCCCTCAGAAAACCCAGAACCCCGGGGTAACTCTCCTAATTGTCCTGAACCCTGGAGGATCCTGTACTCCTCAAATTCCACAGAGCTTCCACTATAAGAGAACCTCATGCTTTTCAACTTCCTTAAAAAGGGTTAATTTGGGGGTCTGCGGCCGCCAGGTCCCTCCAAAAAGCTGGATTCCTGGCAGAGCCAGAATCTCTTCCTCCCCGGGACCTCAACTCGCGGGAAGCCGCCCAACCCGCCTGCCCCTCGGAGCCCTCTGTCTCCAGGATGCCCTGCCTCCCCATTCCCGGAGTCCCACCCTCCAAATGCCTGGGGAGCGCTGTGCCCACTCTGCCTCCCAGCTTTTCTGAGGAGCTCGGACCCACAAGGACCCAACCAGCCCGAAACCCCCGAGAGACCGCCGGTTTCCCTCAGGCGCCATGGAGCCGGACTTCGGAGATAACGGCGGGACAGGGCGGAGCAGCCCTTCCTTACCCGCCAGCGCGGACATGGTCCCGCGAGCGCGGAAATGGGGAGGAGGAGGCGGGGAACACAGCAGCTCCCCTCAGCTCCCTCAACTCCCCTCAGGTCCTGCAGCCGCCGCCTCAGGCGTAGAAGGACCACAGCCCCAGGCGCGAACGGGATGCACCGCCTACGGCGCCCTGGGAGGACCAAACCACACCTGGCACAGGGGACTGCCCGCCGACGCCCCGCCCCGCCGCTCTCAGGCCTCGCTCCCGAGACGGGGCCCCGCCCCCTGGCTCTGGCTCTGGCTCTGCAGCGGCCCTGGCGCCCCCTAGTGCGAGCGGCGTCCCCTCGAGGTGCTCCCGCCGGTAAGGTTGATTCTGTGGGGGCCGGAAGTCTCAACACGGATGACAGTCCGCACCCATCTAGTCGCCCTCATTTACAGATAGGGAAAGTTAAGGATCAGAGGCTAAGTTCGACTACCTCGAAACGGCTTCGCTCATTAGGAGGAGAGCCGGGATGGGAGCCCAGGCCTTGCTGACTGCCAGTTCAGAGCTCTTTTCAGTAGTGTTTGGAATCAGGAATATTACAATGGAGGGGCCACGTCTATCCCACAAACAGCTTTGAGGATGGACTTTTCTTAGAAGCTTCTAGCTCAGAGAAACCACTTCTCTGCGCCGCTATGAGTAAACTGACAGTAAATAATCTCTAAGTCAAAGATAGTTGGAGGCGACCAACCAGCATTCCAGGAGCAGATCCTCAGCCAAGCCAATTAGGTTTAGCGCAGGACGCTGGAGCCTGTGCGCCCCATTGGAAGACGAGCACTCCCCTGCAGGAACATGGGCCTACCATTCCCAGGTCTTCCAACCTTTCAAAACATGCCAAAAGACCAGGCGCGGTGGCTCACGCTTGTAATCCCAGCACTTTGGGAGGCCGAGGCGGGCGGATCACGAGGTCAGGAGATCAAGACCACGGTGAAACCCCGTCTCTACTAAAAATACAAAAAAAATTAGCCGGGCGTGGTGGCGGGCGCCTGTAGTCCCGGCTACTCAAGAGAGGCTGAGGCAGGAGAATGGCCTGAACCCAGGAGGCGGAGCTTGCAGTGAGCCGAGATTGCGCCACTGCATTCCAGCCTGGGCGACAGAGCAAGACTCCGTCTCAAAAAAAAAAAAAAAAAAAAAGCCAAAAAGCCAAATATTTAGGTGAAATTTGCCACTTTTAAAAAATGTTGATAGCATCAAAAAGTTCTTAAAATGCCATGTAGACCAAATGAAACACACCTGGCCACTAGATTTGCCCTGTGGGCTGCCAGTTTACAATCTTCTATGAGGAGGAGGGATTACAGGACTAAGAGTTAGGACAGCTGACTGGGTTATGGCAGCTGCTAGCTGGCTGAGTAGCTTTGAGAACCACTTCCGCTCATTAGGTTTGGAAGGAGATTGGGGTTCTCTGTGTGATTAAGATATTAATACATCATCAGCCAGGTCAGCTGGTCCCTGATGACCCACCCTCCCATCAGATTCTCTCACGATAGGTCTTTCACAATTGTCATTTCCTTACTTCAGATTTAGATAACAGGAAACGTGTCCAAATGACCAGAAAGAGGATGGGGCCCAGGGAAATGGATTCTGTCCCCCTCACCCCCACCCCTGACCAAAGACAAAGTTCAACCCAGCTGCCTCTGGTCCCAGCAGTTGGGTAAGCAAAGGCAAAGGCAAAGGTGAGCACAATTCTCTTTCTTCCTGCTCTAATTCAAACCGGATGCCGGTCAGATTTTTCTCTTCTGGGTGTGGCAGGTGGCTCACGATGTCCTGAGTGTGCACAAAGTGCTGGGGAGGAGGGCTCTGTCCCATTTCCGTTAATTCCTGGGAACTCTTTTCCGTACTTAGTTTTGTAGTTTCTGAGGAAATCATTATAGTAAACACAAGATTGTGTATTGAATTAAAGTGACAGGAATCCAGGGACTCTCCTGACAAGCTGCCTCATGGCTAGCAAACAGGGGACAGGGACTTTCCCCATCCTTCCTACAGAAAGATATAACACTGTATTTTCCCAGGCAACCAAGCACTGGCATCCTGGGAACCAAAACCTCCTGGGTGTCTTCCCTCTCCCTCCATTCCACATCAAGGCACCCAGGTCTATCTGTTCTCCCTCCTCATTCTCTCTCACATTCCACTTCCTCCTACCTCTAGCCTCATGGTCTTCACCAGCAGGAAGTTGGGGAATAGCCAAGTTCTCCAAGTTCCTCCTAGGGAAGTTCAGGCGACTCTGAGAAACGCAAGTTGAAAATGTAATGGAAGGGAATAGCTTTCTGTAGAAATGCTACAGCCAAGAGATGTATTTTTAATATGGACCCAAAGAACATTCCAGAAATCACTTGTGAACTCAAGGGGGACTTCTGGAGGGTAGAGAAAGCCTGGGCAGGGAGTAGACCAACTGAGTTTCAATAGCACCCAAGTTACCTGTCCACAGTTTGTTTCACTGGCCATAGCTTGGTTAGTCCCTAGGGCCAGATCCTGCCAGCCGGCTCACAGTCAACTCCCTGAGCCTAGGATCCTGAAACCTGGACCTTGAAAAACAACTCAAGGTTCTGCCCTCTTGAAGGTTCTGGTCCACTGGTACCCAACCAGACTTGCCCAGTGTCACTTCTACTTGCTTCAAACTGAGCCAGTCTCTGCCCTCCCTGAATTATCCTACCCAAAACTGACTGGTTAATCTTCCGAAAGTGTGTTTCTGGACCTGTCATCTCTCTGTTCAAAACCCTTCAACAGCACCCCACTGCCTATAAAATAAAAGCCAAACCAGCCCTCATGAGCTGACTACATCTCACCCTGCGGACTTGTCTCCCTATTCCCTTCACTCCAGGACTCTGCTTTTTCCTGAGCACATCCTGCCTTGCGCCACCTGCCATTCCTACAACAACCAGCTCTCCACGTTCTCTGTAATTTTGTGCCCCACTCTGCCCAGAGTGCAGTTTTGTTTCTCAACTCTAAATGATATAGTGGCATCTATAACATCACAAAGTAGGACTACGAGACATTAAGTGCCTCCAGATAAGACGCACCAAGTATATACTATCACCCATGACATAGTCTTACAAAACAAAAATAATAAGCTTGAATCTGGTCAAGCTTCTAGATCTAACAACCAACTTACAGGAAATACATGGGGAAGAGGAGCTTAATAACATTTCCATGATGCAAATAGCAAAAAGGACGCTGTGGGAAATGCAACAGGACAAATAACCTAGTTTCTTTAACAAATAAACTGCAGAGTAGAAAAAATTTCATAGACAGGCCAGGCAAGGTGGCTCACCCCTGTAATCCTAGCACTTTGGGAGGCCGAGGTGGGTGGATCATGAGGTCAGGAGCTCAAGACCATCCTGGCTAACACGGTGAAACCCCTTCTGTACTAAAAATACAAAAAAAATTAGCCGGGCGTGGTGACGGGCGCCTGTAGTCTCAGCTACTTGGGAGGCTGAGGCAGGAGAATGGCGTGAACCCAGGAGGCGGAGCTTGCAGTGAGCTGAGATCCCGCCACTGCACTTCAGCCTGGGCGACAGAGCGAGGTTCCATCACACACACACACACACACACAAAACACAAAAAAATTAGCCAGGCACGATGGCGGGCGCCTGTAGTCCCAGCTACTCAGGAGACTTGAGGCATGAGAATCGCTTGAACCCGGGAGACGGGAGCTGTAGTGAGCTGGGATCGCATCACTGCACTCCAGTCTGGGCGGCAAGTGAAACTTCGTCTCAAAAAAAAAAAAAAAAAATTCAGAGACAAATAATAGCAATGTATGAAACTGATTTGGATCTCAATTGAAACTACACAAGTTATGAGACAACTAGGGAAATCTGAACAATGTGATTGGATATGATGATTTTAAGAAATTTTTTAAAGGTATTTTGCTTTTTTTTTTTTTTTTGAGATGGAATCTTGCTCTGTCGCCCAGACTGGAGTGCACTGGTGCGATCTCGGCTCACTGCAACCTCTGCCTCCCGGGTTCAAGCGATTCTTCTGCCTCAGTCTCCCAAGTTGCTGAGACTACAGGCACATACCGCTATGCCTGGCTAATTTTTTGTATTTTAGTAGAGACGGGGTTTCCCTATGTTGCCCAGGTTGGTCTCGAACTCCTGAGCTCTGGCAATCCGCCCGCCTCACCCTCCCAAAGTGCTAGGATCACAGGTGTGTGCCATCGTGCCCAGCATATTTTGCTTGTTTTTAAAATACTTGAGATGCATATCGAAATACTTAATAAATGACATATGACTGGGGTTTGTTTCTGAATAGTTCAGACAGTGGGAGAGGAACAGTGTGCAGGAGGTATAGATGCAACAAGACTGATCTGAGTTGATAGTTACTGGAGTTGGGTGATGGCTACACAGAGGCTTTATTGTCCTGTTCTACTACTGTTTTTTTTTTTTTTTCCCATCGAAAACAAAAACCTAAGGCTGGGCATGGTGGCTTACACCTGTAATTCCAACACTTTGGGAGAACCTACTGAGACCGGGAGTTCCAGGCTGCAGTAAGCTGTGATCACACCACCGCACTCTAGCCAGGGCACCCAAGTAAGACCCTGTTTCTAAAAGGGTCTGTTGCCCTGGCTGGAATGCACTAGCATGATCACAACTCACTGCAGCCTTGACCTCCCAGGCTCAGGTGATCTTCCCGCCTCAGCCTCCCTCCCGGGTAGCTGGGACCACAAGCATGCACCACTGTGCCTGGCTAATACTTTTTATTTTTGTAGAGATGGAGTCTCCCTGTGTTGCCCAGGCTGGTCTCAAACTCTTGGCCTCAAGCGATCCTCCCACCTCAGCATCACAAAGTGCTGGGGTTTGTAGGTGTAAGCCACCATGCCTGGCCTAAAATTAAAATCTTTCAAAAAAGAAAAAAAAAACCTGGTCTTTTCTCATTGGGCTTATGAGCTCCTGAAGTTCCCTCACCTTTGCATTCCCCACTGTATCTTGGTACTATTCACTTCGATAACTGCTAGATCAAAATCTAAAAGGAAGAAAAAAAGCTCTTTTCAGAGGAATTACCTGTAGCTCTGGCATGTTGGGGAGCCTGAGGCTGGGCCAGATTTGTAACCTCAGCAACATCTTCCATCTCACACTATACCCTGCTACTAAGGAACCTCAGGGAGGGACACACCTTCTGCTCCAGAGAGGACTTGGCTGAGAGCCCACCTGCCCTGTTACTAAACAGATGGAGAGACGCTGACAGTGAGTAACCTATGATTGTTCTAAAGGCTCTGATAAGCCACAAGCTAAGCTCCATTGTGGCAGCTTGTCACTTACCAAGCTCAGGAATGCCATGTACTTGTCAGGACTGGGGCTGCCTGTCAGACAGGTTTTATCTTGGGCAAGGCTGTGTATGAAGTCAGGCCTCCAGCCTACATTTATGATCTCTAATTATCAATAGTTGTTTAAAGACTTTCTTTCCGTTTTTGTTTTTTTTAAGAGACAGTCTCGCTTTGTCACCCAGGTTGGAGTTCAGTGGCATGATCATAGCTCAATGCCGCCTTGAAACTCAGGGCTCAAGCAATCCTCTCGCCTCAGCCTCCAGAGTAACGAGGACTACAGGCATAAGTCATGCCCAGCTTCTTTGAAGACTTTCGTCCTCAGTGTGACATTACGGAGGATGCACAGGAGCCTCCATGAGGGCATACCAGTGTGACTACTCCCCACCCATTCACCCTCCATGACACAGACAAGAAGTCCAAGCTCATAGGAATATAAAACCATTTGTTTAATTCTAAATCAAATCACTTTCACAACAGTGAAAATTAGTGACTGGTTAAGGTGTGCCACTGTACATATCATCATTTTCTGACTGGGGTCAGGACCTGGTCCTAGTCCACAAGGGTGGCAAGAGGAGGGTGGAGGCCAAGAACACAGAAAACACACAAAAGAAAGGAAAGCTGCCTTGGCAGAAGGATGAGGTGGTGAGCTTGCCGAGGGGTGGTGGGAAGGGGGCTCCCTGTTGGGGCCGAGCCAGCAGTCCCAAGTCAGCTCTCCTGCCTTACTTAGCTCCTGGCAGAGGGTGAGTGGGGACCTACAAGGTTCAAAATCAAATGGCATTTGGCCAGCCTGGCTTTACTAACAGGTTCCCAGAGTGCCTCTGTTGGGTGAGCTCTCCTGGGCTCACTCCATTTCATTGAAGAGTCCAAATGATTCATTTTCCTACCCACAACTTTTCATTATTCTTCTGGAAACCCATTTCTGTTGAGTCCATCTGACTGAAGTCCTCTCTCCCTCCACCAGTTGGGGGCCACTGCACTGAGGGGGGTCCCACCAATTCTCTCTAGAGCAGAGACACTCCAGAGGCCCCTCCAACTTTGGGGATTTCCAGAAGGTGATAAAAAGAGCACTCTTGAATGGGTGCCCAGGAATGTTTAAAATCTATCAGGCACACTATAAAGCTGGTGGCTTCTTCCTACCAAGTGGATTCGGCAAATGAACCACCTACCCAATACTTCATATTTTGTCTGTTTAAACACTGAACTCTGGTGTTGACAGGTACAAAGGAGAAGAGATAGGGACTATGAAGAGGGGAGGGCTTCCCTCATGTTCCTCAAGATCTTTGTTTCCACAAACTATGCAGTCATAATTGGGAAAAAGCACTAGGTGGGGCTTCCTACCATTTGTTGGTTATTGCTGGGGTTAGCCAGGAGCAATGTGGATGGCAAAGTAAGAGAGAGGCCCAGAGGAAGCCCATCTCCCCCCAGCTTTGGGGTATCCAGAAAGAGGCTGGATTTCTGGGATGAAGCCTAGAAGGCAGAGCAAGAACTGTTCCATCAGACAAACGGTCCTACCTGCTTGGTACCATATTCCCTCAATAAGATTCAGAGAAAGAAGCTTGTGAAACTGAAAATCAAATCAAGGTATTGCGAAGAATAATTTCCCCTTGATTCCACAGGAGGGAAGACCACACAATATCATTGTGCTAGGGCTCCCTAGGCCCTGCCACCTGGCTTTACAAATCATCAGGGGTTGCCTGCTTGGGAGTCACATGCTTCCCTGGTTTTAGCACACATAAAAGGAGTTTTCAGGGAACTCTATCAAGCCATACCAAAATCAGGGTCACATGTGGGTTTCCCCTTTCCTTGCGTCTTCATAAAGGACAACTTGGCTTCTGAGGATGGTGGTCTTCTGCATGCAGTTGGGCTGACCTGACAAAGCCCCCAGTTTCCTGTGGCAGGTTCTGGGAGAGGATGCATTCAAGCTTCTCCAGCCTAGGGGACAGGGCTGCTTGTTCAGTTATTCCTGCCTCGGAGCTCCAAATCCCACCAAAGTCCTGACTCCAGGTCTTTCCTAATGCACAGTAGTCAGTCTCAGCTTCAGCAGTATTCTCGGCTGTATGTTCTCTGGCAGAGAGAGGCAGATGCCCATAGTTTTAGGGAGAAAGCTGATGGGAAATCTGTGAGTGAAGCCACATGTCTCACCAGGAATAATTTATGCCAGGAAACCAGGAAGTCATTCAAGTTGTTCTCTGAGGCCAAAGACACTGAGCACAGCCCAGAGCCAATAAAAGATCTTTGAGTCTCTGGTGAATTCATGAAGTGACCCCAGCTTTAGCTGCTGCAATTATGATTTTCATGGGACAGCAATTTCTTGCATCTCTACAGAGGAAGAAGAGGGGGAGTGGGAGGGGGAGGAAAGAGAACAGAGCAGCACTGGGATTTGAAAGGGGAACCTCTCTATCTGAGGAGCCCCCACTGGCTTCAGAGGCAACTTACCAAGGGGTATTTAAAGAGATGAAAATTTCCAGAAATACCATTTGGTGCATCCTTTTGTTTCTGTAATATTAAACTCAGGTGAAATTATACTCTGACAGTTTCTCTCTTTCTGCCTCTTCCCTCTGCAGAGTCAGGACCTGCAGAACTGGCTGAAACAAGATTTCATGGTGTCACCCATGAGAGAGGACTCAATGACAAGGTCTGAGGTTATAGGGTGTTTACAGCAGTGGCGATACTCAGGGGTCATCGCCAACTGGTCTCGAGTTCCAAAGCTCTGATGAAGAAACAAGACTCCTTGATGTGTTACTGATCCCACTGATTCCAGAAGTCAAGATTAGCCAGGAAGCCAAACACCAGGTGTTGGGGTGGCACGTCACCAGTCCAGAGCCCTGCCACGGATGTAGGCAGGAGCCCAGCATTAGGCAATCAGGAGCCAGAACATGATCACCAGGGCCACAAATAGGAAAAGGCGTGACAGGAACTGCTCGTCCACATACTGGGGTGTCCCAGGGACAGCTGGAGAGACAGAAGGGAGAGAACAGGCTATTAGAACACTGCAGCTATGCACACTGCCCACTCAGGCCAGAAGTTGACAGCACCAATCTTTATCTCTTTACAACATCAGAATCCTACATACAAAAAGATTTCTTTTTTTTTTTTTTTTTTGAAACGTAGTCTCACTCTGTTGCCCAGGCTGGAGTGCAGTGGCATGATCTCAGCTCACCACAACCTCTGCTTCCCAGGTTCAAGCGATTCTCCTGCCTCAGCCTCCTAAGTAGCTGGGATTACAGGTGTGCGCCACCACACCTGGCTAATTTTTGTATTTTTAGTAGAGATGGGGTTTCACCATGTTTGTCAGGCTGGTCTCGAACTCCTGACCTTGTGATCCGCCTGCCTCAGCCTCCAAAAGTGCTGGGATTACAGGCGTGAGCCAACGTGCCTGGCCTTTTTTTTTTTTTTCTTTTTGAGATAGAGTTTTGCTCTTGTTGCCCAGGCTGGAGTGCAATGGCGCGATCTCGGCTCACTGCAACCTCCACCTCCTGGGTTCAAGCCACTCGCCTGCCTCAGCCTCCTGAGTAGCTGGGATTACAGGCACGCACCACCACACCCGGCTAATTTTTTTTTTTTTATTTTTAGTAGAAACAGCGTTTTACCATGTTAGCCAGGCTGGTCTCAAACTCCTGACCTCAGGTGATCCGCCCACCTCAGCCTCCCAAAGCGTTGGCATTACAGGCATGAGCCATTGCGCCCAGCCAAAAAAAATTTCTAAACCCCACATAGTATCAGGCAAAATGAAACTATGTGGAACAATAACAATAAGGACAAGACATGGTCCAATTTATCATAAAAGGTTTGGCCTGCACATGCAAATAAACCAGGTGATTAACAGGAAACTCTTGCAGGAAATAATGAAAGCAAGCCTACTGTTTGTTAAGTATCTTCTATCTGCTAAGTGTTTTGTACATGTTATTATTTGGTGGATATTATTATTTCCATTTTGAGTAGGAAGCAGCTGAAACATAGGTTTGAGGTGATCTGTTCAAGATTGAAAGGCTCAGAAGTTAGTGGCAGAGCTCTGCAGCCTCTCCACACACTGCCTCTCAAGGGCCCTACAGGGATTGCCTTCCTTTTCCAGAAGAGAACTAGGATCCAGACAGGCAAAATGACTTGTTTTTCGAGGTAGAGGCAGAAGAACTGGGGTGAGAACCTAAGTCTCCACTCCTCTGTGCTTTGAGAAAAGCTACCCTTTAGAGCTCCCTGTTCTGACTTTGGAGGAAGGAGGATAAAATAATCTGTATCCAGGATGGGCAAATTGTACCAAGCATGACAAGGGAAAACTGTGACTGTGGCAGGGGGATAAAGTGATCCAGAGTCTAGCCTGGCTGTGGAACTGTGCTTAGCTGGGGAATCCAAGGTTAGCCTTGGACCAGGTTAGAAGGATGCAAGCTATCAGGCAGGTTCTTGCTGGCTTCATAGGGGTTTGCCCTTTCTTCAGGGCAGAGTACACCCTATCTTTTGGGGTATCCTCCCTCTGAAAAACAAATGTGAACAGAGGATAAACCTTCAAGGCAGATAAGGTAAGAAAGGGCATCCCCAAGGCTGGGCGCGGTGGCTCACGCCTGTAATCCCAGCACATTGGGAGGCCCAGGTGGGCGGATCACGAGGTCAGGAGATCGAGACCATCCTGGCTAACACAGTGAAACCCCGTCTCTACAAAAAAAAATACAAAAAAATTAGCCAGGCATGGTGGCGGGCGCCTGTAGTCCCTGCTACTCAGGAGGCTGAGGTAGGAGAATGGCGTGAACCTGGGAGGTGGAACTTGCAGTGAGCTGAGATTGTGCCACTGCACTCCAGCCTGGGGGACAGAGCGAGACTCCATCTCAAAAAAAAAAAAAACAAACCAAAAAAACAACAAAAAAAGGCATTCCCAAGATATCTTGGTGCTGAGATTCCTCAGTTGGATGCTCTGATGGATTGACGAAGACAGGCAGGCAGGCAGGCAGGCAGTCAAGAAAGACTTACAGATCGCCTGCTGTGTACCAAGGACCAGGGTGGGGATGAGAATAACTGGGATGACCCAGTTACCATCTTTAGGGCATAAGCTCTTGGCATGAACCACACAATGGTCACTTCTGTACCATATGCTGTGTCCAGTGCACATGAAGCTCCAACAAGTGCAGGCAGAGCTCAACCGATCATGGCATCTCTGCAGGCTCCACAGTAAGGATCTTGGCTTGGGTGTTCACGGCACCCATCTCATTGCCTTGCTCTATACTGAATGCAGATGGCATTTTCAAGCACTAGGAGGGAGAAATGCAGCAGCAGTTGGTAGACCTAGACATGGTTCCCACAGGGCTGAGGCTGCTTGTGACCAGCCTCATGTTGTGTCCTGAAGGAAGCTGGACAGAGATGCCAGAGAATGGAGATGCCCTCACTCCTTATGGGTCATCTCACGTTTCCATGCCCCCAAATGGTCAAAGTGGGGAGTAAATGTGCAGAACTAGGCTTTTCCTCAGCCCAGTATCACTTACAGTTTTCCATTTTATAGACATGGGGTATGTCTTGGTAACATTACTGAGCATTTTCTGATCTGTTAAACAGAGCTAATCACACACCTGTTCCATAGGGTGGTTGTGATGATCCCCTGAGCCTGGAATGGAAAGTGCTATATATATGCATGCCTAATAGTTGGTAAGTGCTCAACATTGTTACCATGTCTGTAAGTGGTCTAAAAACAGCTTAAGATATTTTGAAAAGGCTGATTATCTATGTAGTGACAATTATCTGTAACTTATATACTGCTGAATTCCAAGGAGCTTTCAAGCAATATTACTAAGATATCTTCCTAATTTCTCAAGGAAATAGTGTCTTACCTGGAGGAGGCCGCCCATCATTTATATTAAATGCTGTGGCAAATATCCCAAAGGGAAATGCCCCAATTCCAAAAGACATCTGGAAGCCACCATCTCCAAATCCAAATCCTTGAAATCCCTGTGTGGAAGAAAGGCAATTAAGGGCAGGAAAATCAGGCAGGTTTCTCCTGTGCCTGTCAAAACTCAACATACCTCACATTGTCTTGCATGTGGCACCTGCCTCTTCTCCCTACCTTGTGCCACATGTTTCGAAGGTGGGGGACAGCTTTTCCTCCCATATATACCCTGAAGTAGAGGAACTCTGGCAAGCCCTCTGCCCTTTTAGCCTTAGCTTCCAGCTAAGAATCTATGAATGGGCCAAAAAGGACTGGCTCTGACCCAGTGTGAAACACCCTGCTGACAAAAGTCAGCACTCACAGGGCTTGAGGATATTTTCCAGAGTCCCACATTAGCTAGTAACATCTTCTACATGCTTTATAGGAGCAATATTGACAGTCACCCCTGTGCCCAAGGGAACATCAAACAAGCTACACATTATCTTTAATAGCAAAAATGTTGAAACTCTAATTAGCCAACAATGGAAGTCATGATCAAAATCTTGATACACGCATTCAAAGAACCATTATCCTGACTTAAGCGGTAACACTGAAAAACTCTTGTGACCAAGTTATCAGACAAAATTGTTTGAAAACTGTGGTCACAAGTACATGACAATATGTAGGTATATGGACAAGTTACAGATTAAAATTTCTTTTAATATTGTTACATAGAATTTTTACATTTTAAAACACTTTAATGTTTTCTGATTATAAAAGTAATATATGCTTGCTATAAGAAACTCACACATTACAGAAATAATTGACAAAGAAAGTCAGAGATGTTCTATTCACCTTCCCACTTCACAGCTACTCCACTTTACCTCTGAAGTAACCACTGTCAGCAGTTTGGTGTTATCACCCTCAGTTTTCTTTCCCTGTGCATGTTCTACACTGCATCCTCTTTCACATGAAAAGATTCAGTAGGAACAATATTGTGAATAAATAACTCCCTTTTCTAAAGCGTGAGCTCTGTGCTAGGCACCATGTTAAGCACTAGGACACATAAATCATGTTTAATTTTTACATTGGCTTCATCTGCATTTTACAGATAACCAAACTGAGGCTTGGAGAGGTGAAATAACTTGACCAAGGAGTACAGTTTAGATCTAAAACTAGGTCAATTTGATCTGAAAACACATGCTTTTTTCTTTTTTTTTTTTTTTGAGATAGGGCCTCACTCTGTCACCCAGCCTGGAGTGCAATGGTGCAATCATGGCTCACTGTAGACTCAACCTCCCAGGCTCAAGCAATACTCCCATCTCAGCCTCTTGAGTAGCTGGGACCACAGGTGTACCCCTCCATGCCTCGCTAATTTTTAAATTTTTTTGTACAGATAGGGTCTCACTTTGTTGCTCAGGCTGGTCTCAAACTCCTGGGCTCAAGTGATCCTCCCACCTCAGCCTCCCAAAGTGCTGGGATTAGAGGCCAGAGCCACTGTGCCCGGCCTTCATGCTCTTAATTACTGTGCACATCTTTCAAATATTTTTTTCTCTTCCCCTGCATCCCTGATGAGAGGTTTAGAACAAATGATTTTAAAAATAATAAAAAGAAGACAGACTATTGGGCCAAATGCTCTTCACAAAGAGCTCAATGGCCTTCATTTATGAGTCTTTTGCAAGTCACAAAAGTAGCTGCTCTCCGTCACACACTGAGCAGCCTGGCATCTAGTTCCAAACTTCTTGCCAGATGGCATCACCTATAAAGCCTAACAGCTGACTTAATGAGAGGGCAAACCTAAAGGGAAGGAAAACAAAGAGTTTCCTTCTCCTCAATACAAAATGCCTCCTACTCAGTTCATGGTTGAATCTAACGGCTCCTGGGACTGAGGCTGCCTTACTTGGGAAGGTGCAATTGTTTCATCAGGAACCACAGATTCATTCAGTGCAATCCTGAGGACTAACCATTCTGCTTCCCTTCTAGCAACATCTATATGATCTCACCAGTCCATACATTTGGTGGGATTATGTTCCTGGGCCAGAGTATGCAAAAAAACATCGCTAGTAGCTGCAGGTGCTTATAAATGCTAGAGATATGCACTTTGGTCATCAAGGCCAGGGCCTCTGGCTTCCGGGGACCTCTGATTCCTGCATTAGTTGCTAATGCTCTGTAGGAAACCAAAACCTAGGAATGTTAAAGTGGTGTCACCTGGTGGGTCAAGAGCAGAGACTTCAATACCAGCCAGATCTGGGTTTCAGCACTGTATGTGTGGCCCTGGACAGATCACTTTACCTATCTGGGCCTCAGTTTCCTCCTCCGTTAAATGAGTTGATGTGAGGCTTAAATGAGATCATGCATATAAAGCTCTTAACATATAGTTATTTCCATATAGTAACCATTCAACAAGTGTTCACTGCTAGTATTATTATTAAGGGTAATCCGGAGAAGAGAACCTTATTTTTTTTTTTTTTTTTTGAGATAGAGTCTCGCTCTGTTGCCAAGGCTGGAGTGCAGTGGTGCGATCTTAGCTCACTGCAACCTCTGCCTCCTGAGTTCAAGTGATTCTCCTGTTTCAGCCTCCCGAGTAGCTAGGACTACAGGCACATGCTACCACGCCCAGCTAATTTTTATGTTTTTAAAAAAGAAGAGACAGGGTTTCACCATATTGGTCAGGCCGGTCTCGAACTCCTGACCTCAGGTGATCCACCTGCCTCGGCCTCCCAAAGTGCTGAGATTACAGGTGTGAGCCACTGTGCCCAGCTGAGAACCTTAATTTCTTTCAAGATCCCTGACTCAATAATCCTACTCCTGGAAATCCCAATAAAATGCCATTATTCAAACTCAAAAAAAAAAAAAAAAAAAAAAAAAAGGTGGCAGTGCGCGGTGGCTCATGCCTGTAATCCCAGCACTTTGGGAAGCCAAGGAGGGAGGATCATCTGAGCTTGGGAGTTCGAGACCAGCCTGACCAACATGGAGAAACCTTGTCTCTACTAAAAATACAAAAATTAGCTGGGCATGGTGGCCGATGCCTGTAATCCCAGCTACTCTGGAGGCTGAGGCAGAAGAATTGTTTGAACCTGGGAGGCAGGGGTTGTGGTGAGCCGAGATTGCACCATTGCACTCCAGCCTGGGCAACAAGAGTGAAACTTTGTCTCAAAAAAAAAAAAAAAAAAAGTGTGCAAAGATGGTTATTGTAGCATTATTTAAATAGCAAAATGGGGAAACAACTAAAAGGTCCTTCGATGAGGAAAACCCAAATTATAATGAATCAAAACTCAATGGGTTCCCAGCAATAGCATGGAAAAATAAAAAATAATAAAAAACTCAATGGAATAAATGGCAGCCTAAATAATAAAGAGGACACTTCACAGCATCATGGAAAACCTGCCAAAATTAAATTTTAAAGCAAACAGAATGGTGATGGCTACATAAAAATACATATGCACAGCATATAGATGAAGAGAACATGAGGAAATGAGAATATACTTGTTCTGGGCTCTTGGCAATGGTGGTTAAATATTTTGCTTTTAAAATTTCTTTAACATTTTAACAGAATTTTTTTAAGAATAACATTTGATGTAAATATGCAAAAAATTTAAATATTTTTGTTCCTAGCCACTAGATCACTAGAGATAAATGTGCAATTTTTTTTTAGCCAGTAATCTTACTTCTAAGAATTTATCCTAAGCCAGGCACAGTGGTTCATGCCTGTAATCCTAACACTTTGGGAGGCTGAGGTTGGAGGATTGCTTGAGCCCAGGAGTTAGAGACCAGCCTGAGCAACATGGTGAGACCTTGTTTCTACCAAAAACAAACAAACGAAAAAGACAAAAAAAAACCCCAAAAAACTAGTTGGGCATGGTGCCATGCACCTGTGGTCCCAGCTACATGGGAGGCTGAGGTAGACTGAGCCCATGAGGTCGAGGCTACAGTGAACTGTGATCACGCCACTGTACTCCAGCCTGGGCTACAGAGTGAGACCCTGTCTTATCCTAATAAAATAATAATGAACATGCTCACAAATTTATCTATAAGTTCATCAGGATTTTTTTTAACTTGGAAAAAGAAAGCCGCTAAATGTCCAACAAAGGATTGAATTATGTTAAATCCACACAACTAAATGCTAAACAGGTAGTTAGTAAAATATTGCTGGCAATGTAAAATCTCAAGATAATACTAAAAGACTCCCACTCACACAAAGAAGGCACTAAATATCTGTAGAACAAATGAAATTTTAAGAGAGGGTTACAAAACAGGAGCCACATATTATAAAAAACAAAAAACAAAAATTGTAAAAAGTATACACACATCTGTAAAATACATGCACAGATTTGTAAAATTTGTGTGTATATATAATTATAGAAAAATGGAAGAGAAAATATAACCAAAATGTTTCCAGTGGTTACCTCTGGATTGGTGTGGTTATAAGTGATTTTTTCCCCCTCTTTTCCTTTCTGTATTTTACAAGTTTTCCTTTACTTTTATAATCAAGGAGAAAAATTGTAAGGCTAAGAAGGAAACTTCTAAAGCCATCAGCTCATTTGTAGAAGCTTCTCCTAGAATGTTCCTCACCCCTCTATTCTCCGGCTCTGGCCTCTGTCCTTGAGGACGAGGAGGGGTCTTCTCTCTGAAACAGAAATAGTGTAAAATAAGTCTATTACAAATTGCTTTGAGTTGCTCCCTGTGAGGACCTGGAGCTCTTTACCAACAGGGTCAGGGCCATAGCCTCTTTCTTGCCCAGGACATGAACTTATGCCAGATTAATTCTCCAAATACTAACTCTTCATTCTACCTGCAACTGTTCTTCCTACGTGTATAGAGAACCAGGGAGAAAATCGGCTTGTTATGAGATATTCACCAGAAAGCACTACAGCCTACTCCTCTTACAGAGATCCTGACTCAGGTTGGTTAGGAATCATGGCCAGATGCCTTCCCTGGGCCTGCTATAGGTATCAGAAATCCCAAATCCATACTGGAACAGAGGACGGGTTGTCAGCAGTAAGGGCTGAGGTTCATGGTTTCTCTGACCTTCCCTTATTAACTTCAGCTCTATCTCCCACTATTCTTGGGCAAATACCCGATGCTACTATTTTTGAGTCTCACCCCCTCTAATCACTCAACCCATGAATACTCAATTGAGGGCTTAGTTATACAATAAGCATTATGCAGGATGCTATAATACTAAGACTGATGACAGACCCAACCCTTGAGGTGTTCGTGGTTTCAAGGGGGATAGGGCCAGTCACATGACAGTGTGGTGGGAACTGGGTGAGAGCAACTAATGTGAAGAAGACAGACCACTTCAAGGAAGAGGGGACTTTAGGGCTGCTCATAAGAGATGAGTAGAAGTTAGAGGAGCAGGTGGGGGTAGAGGGGTAGCTTGAGCAGGACTGGGGTGGGAAGAAGGCAGAAGAGAGAGCAAATACACAGGCTGATAAATGTGAAAGAGCAAGTCCCTTTAAAAGAAGTCTAATATGTCAGGTACACAGCATGTGCTAGGGTAGCTGGATAAAAGTAAGAGATTCTTCTGGAGAGCTTGGGGATGCCAGACCATGAAGGGCTCTCAATACTTGTGTTTGTTGAATGCTGGACCCATGCACATCTCCATTTCTAGAAATCCCAAACTCCACAAAGTCACCCAGATCCTGTTTCCCCTCCCCACATGCTTCATACATCACTGATGCAGTAACCCTACTCCCTGGAGCCTCTCCTGCTACATATCCTGCTTCCCAGGCTGTGGAAATGCTCTTTCGCAGGGCTCTGCACACTTGTGATTGTGATGTCTGTTCACTGCTGGGTCCCAGCAAATGGCAACTTGGATCCCCTCTCTTCCCTCCCCTCCTAGCTGACTCTCATCTGGATGAGACTGCTTCGACACCAAGGGATCATCTAGTACTAAGTAAAGGGTGGGGTTAGGGGATGCTGAATGGGAGTGAATTCACGTCCAAGGGGAGAAGTGGGTGGGAGAGGCATCCTAAGTCCTCACCTGGGGTCCTGTTGCCCAGTGCTGCCCCTTCCATAGAGGGGGATGACCTTGTCTCGGCTGATGCCAGCTTTGCAAACAGGACACACCTGTCTGTTAGGTCTGGTCTCCAACCACTGCAAACAGGAGAGAAAAATGCATGGATGGCCCAAGACCCACCAGAGTGATCAGCCAGAGTCACCAGAACAACACAGGCCAGAGGCCTCAAACTGGGAAACACTAGCATGAGCAGGGAACACCTCAAGGAACCCGACTCCCATTCCTTCTCCTGCCATTCAACAAATACTTACCAGTGGTAAAATCAAAATTGCTTTAAATATCATCATAATTGGCCGGGTGCAGTGGTTCATGCCTGTAATCCCAGCACTTTGGGGGGCAAAGGTGGGTGGATCACCTGAGGTCAGGAGTTCAAGAGCAGCCTGGCCAACAAGGTGAAACCCTGTCTCTACTAAAAATACAAAAATTAGCCAGACGTGGTGGCACATGCCTGTAGTTCCAGCTACTCGGGAGGCTGAGGCAGGAGAATCGCTTGAACCCGGGAGGCGGAGGTTGCAATGAGCTGAGACTGCACCACTGCATTCCAGCCTGGGCAGCAGAGCAACACTCTGTCTCAAAAAAAGAAAAAATCATCACAATTAAACAGGCTTCTTCATGCTTTGTTTCTCTCTAGGGCCTCCTAGCAACACAAGGGGAGGGAAACTGCAAACCTGGGGCTGTCAAGTCTGACATACCCAGCCTCAATTTAGGCTGCTGGTGTAAGTACAGCAAACTTTAAATCCCCACCTTCCTAGTAGGAGCAACTGTATTTTCCTGTCAGTCATATTCTTCTTTCTGTGATTTTTCATTTTTTTTCCCCCAGACAGAGTCTTGCTCTGTCACCCAGGCTGGAGTGTAGTGGCACGATCTCAGCTCACTGCAACCCCTGCCTCCTGGGTTCAAGCAATTCTCCTGTCTCAGCCTTCCAAGTAGCTGGGATTACAAGCGCCCACCACTGCGCCTGGCTAATTTTTGTATTTTTAGTAGAGACAGGGTTTCACCATGTTGGCCAGGCTGGTCTCAAACTCCTGACCTCGTGATCTGCCTGCCTTGGTCTGCCAAAGTGCTGGGATCACAGGCATGAGCCACCGTGCCCGGCCAATTTCTCATTTTTATAGCATTTCCCCAACAACTGTGTATCCCAGGCATCAGAATCAGGAGACAACCTGATCATTTTCTGGTGACTTACCACATGCTAAAGGATAGGTTTTGCTCATTATCTAAATTTGCTTAATGCTTTTTATGTACTTTCATTGATTTTTTGCATTCACCTATTTCTTTCAATATAAAAAAATCCCATTTTGGGTTTCTCAGGCCCTTTCACTGGTTACATTAAAAATTTTTGTTTAGGCCAGGCGCGGTGGCTCACGCCTGTAATCCCAGCACTTTGGGAGGCTGAGGCGGGTGGATCACCTGAGGTCAGGAGTTCAAAACCAGCCTGGGGAACATGGTGAAACTCCGTTGTCTCTACTAAAAAGACAAAAAAACTAGCTGGGTGTGGTGGTGTGCACCTGTAATCCCAGCTACCCAGGAGGCTGAGGCACAAGAATCGCTTGAACCTGGGAGGCGGAGGTTCCAGTGAGCCAAGATCTCACCATTGCACTCTAGCCTGGGCGACAGAGTAAGACTGTCTCAAAAAGAAAAAAAAAAATAATTTTCTTAAAAAACAAGTGATAAAAATGTTTTTGGGTTTTTTTTGGGGGGGTTGTTTTTTTTTTTTCGGTTTTTTGTTTTTTTTTTTTTTCTCGAAACAGAGTCTCACTATGTCACCCAGCCTGGAGTGCAGTGGTGCAATCTCAGCTCACTGCAACCTCTGCCTCCCAGATTCGAGCAATTCTTGTGCTTCAGCCTCCCTTGTAGCTGGGACTACGGGCGTGCACCACCACGCCCAGCTAATTTTTATATTTTTTGTAGATATGGGGTTTTGCCATGTTGGCCAGGCTGTTATCAAACTCCTTGCCTCAAGTGATCCACCTGCCTCGGCCTCCCTAAGTGCTGGAATTACAGGCGTGAGCCACCACACCTGGCCAAAACGTGTTTTTATAGACATTCTATAAACATGAATCTAGGACTTCAGGGCTAAGGAGATGGCAGCATTGAACAATTTTATTTCCTACTCTTACTGTTCATAGCTCCAAAACTTATGTGTTACATGTTCTTCATAAACTCACAGTCAATATGTACTACCAGGTCCCGCTGGGGACAGAATGTGCAGTCCTGTTCCCACCTTCTTTCTCCCATCCAGATTCTGAAGCTTTAGCAGTCTGGAATTTCTGTCCTCCCCCACATTCCCAGGCCACCTACAAGTGTGGTACTCTACTGCTGACGACCAGGGAGACATTCAGCTGGCTGTGATTATTCACAGCCACTTGTGAATGCCAGGCCCAGCTCTGTCTCACCAAGCAGGTGCTAAAGCTGGGAAAATAGACTTTTCTCTCCTCACAAAAGCTCTTTGTTGACACCAAAAAAGTTTTCCCCTTCCTAATATTTTCATAACCTTTAAGGGCTGGGGGACTGTTGATATGATAGGAGGTACTGTTTTAATAGAAGCAGAATATCAAAAATAAAAAGGACCTAACTAACATACTATCAATCCAATCCAATTTATAAATGAGTAACTGAGATCCACAAAGGCCATCTGTGGCAGAATTAGGAACATCCCAATTTCATCAAGTGCCTGTCAGTGGGCAGGTATGTAAAGAAGGCTGGGTTGGGGGGTAAGTAAGCAAATGAGCCCACAAGAAGGGCAGATTGCAGCTTCTGACAGCAGTCTCCTGAGACTAGGGCTCTCTTGTGCAACCATAGCTGATGAAAGACAAAGTAAAATGAAATGCATCTTACCTGATGTAAACACGGCCAACTACCAGAGTCCCCAGGGCAACCAGTCATCAAGGAGAAGGAGAAAAGGGGAAAGGAAGAAAAATGCTTTCATTAGCAGAAACACTTGATGGGTGGAGTGGTAGTACCAGAATGAGAAAACAGGAGTAAACTATGGAGCACTGCATGCCCACTGAGGTTCTGTAGGGATTACTGGTATCGGAAATTAGAAAAAACTGGGGTAAAAATCACAGAAAAAAAATAACGCAATGGAGATAAGACCCCAGCCTCTGCCCCTAAGATCTCAGTATATGTGAAATCCCCAGGGCTCAGACCACACAGACCCAGCTTCTCTACAAATCACCCTGTGAGAGTTATAACATCTGAAGGAATCCAATAAAAGCTAAGGACACCCTGTGCAAAAAATTGATGGGGGCATTCACATACACATGTACTACACACTATTTTACACTCAATTTCAGTGGGTTCATAGCCTCCTTGGGCTCACAAGGGATGTATGGACTCTCAGGTAGTCCAGATCTAGTTTAACAAAATCTTCAGGCTGTCCTCATCCTTGAGAACTCTCCTAGCAGGAAGCAGCTTAAAAGTTCAGGTCTACTCTAAAAGCATCTTTAAGTAATAGAAAGGATGGGGATGCTACTTGACAGAAAGGGTTACCTTCAGCTTAGAGAGCTGCTGTCCAATCTGTCCATTTTCAAATGAGGAAACCAAAGCTCAGAAACATAAAATGAACAGCATCAGGATTAAAAAAAAAAGTCTCCTGACTTCTAGTTCATTGCCCTTTCTATAATCTAACACCACATACAAAAAAAATGACATCTACAGAATTGAAAGAAAAGTATTCAACTCCACTTATTTTTTTTTTTTTGAGACGAAGTTTTGCTCTTGTTGCCCAAGCTAGAGTGCAGCTCACTCAGTTCACTGCAACCTCCGCCTCCCAAGTTCAAGCGATTCTCTTGCCTCAGCCTCCTGAGTAGCTGGGATTATAGGTGTGCGCCACCACGTCCAGCTAATTTTTTGTATTTTTAGTAGAAACGGGGTTTCACCATGTTAGTCAGGCTGGTCTCAAACTCCTGACCTCAGGTGATCCGCCTGCCTTGGCCTCCCAAAGTGCTGGGATTAAAGGTGTGAGCCACCGTGTCTGGCCCACATTTGTAATTTCTTTCTCTCGTTTATTTAGTTAACACATATCTACTGTGTACCTACTATGTAGGCCAGGACAGTGGAAAATGCAGGCATTGCTTCTGTACCTCACATACCAAGTATCTTTAGCTGAGTACACTTTGAACTCAAAGGATAGTTCCTTTTCCAATTCCTGAACCACAGTTTAGCTTCACAAACCAAATACACAATCTTCCTGGCCATAACATCTGACTCCAACATTAATCTTGCAATGTCATTCTAAACTGAGTGGAGAATACCCCAAATCATGGCAGATCTCCACTGGCAAGTTCCCTTAAAGGCTCTAGGGGAGAAGTGGAGGTGAATGAATGACCCTCAGGGGAAAGTCAGGCTTTGTAACAATGACCATTCCTCCCATTTATTAAGCAACGATAGTCATGTATCACTGAACGACAGGGATAGTTCTGAGAAATGTGTCATTAGGCAATTTCATCATTGTGTGAGCATCACAGAGTGTACTTACACAAACCTAGCTGAAATAGCTTACTACACACCTAGGCTACATAGTATAGCCTATTGCTCCTAAGCTACAAACCTGAATAGCATGTGAATATCGTAGGTAACTGTAACAGAGTAGTAAATATTTGTGTATTTAAACATACCTAACATAGAGCCAAGGTGTGGTGGCTCACGCCTGTAATCCCAGCACTTTGGGAGCTGAGGTGGGCAGATTATTTGAGGTCAGGAGTTCGAGACCAGCCTGGCCAACATGGTGAAACCCCATCTCTATTAAAAATACAAAAACTAGCCATGTGTGGTGGCACATGCCTGTAATCCCAGCTACGTGGGAGGCTGAAGCACGAGAATCACTTGAACCCGGGAGGCGGAGGTTGCAGTGAGCTGAGATCGTGCTACTCAATCTGGAGTGCCACTGCACTCCAGCATGGGTGACGCAGTGAGACTCCATCTCAAAAAAAAACAAAAACCAGGCTGGGCGTGGTGGCTCACGCCTGTAATCCCAGCACTTTGGAAGGCTGAGGCGGGTGGATCACCTGAGATCAGGAGTTCAAGACCAGCCTGGCCAACACGGTAAAACCCCATCTCTACTAAAAATACAAAAATTAGTCAGGTGTGGTGGCACATATGCGTAATCCCAGCTTCTCGGGAGGCTGAAGCAGGAGAATCATTTGAACCTGGGAGGCAGAGGTTGCAGTGAGCCAAGATCACGCCACTGCACTCCAGCCTGGGCAACAGAGTGAGACTCCTTCTCAAAAAAACAACAAACAAACAAACAAACAAACAAAAAATTCAACATACCTAACATAGAAAAGGTAACGCACTGCTCTATGACATTATAAAATCACTAGATTATAGGAACTTTTCAGGTCCATCATCATCTTATGAGACCGCTGTTGGATATGTAGTCCATTGTTGACCAAAATGTCATTATGTACTGTGACTGTACTGTGTGCCACGTTGTGGCTGAATACATTTTCATTTCTTAATGTCACTGGACGGTCACGTTAACCTATAAGGCAGTACCATTATCTCCATCTTGCAGATGAGGAAACCAAAGTACAGGGAAGCTAGCAGATTTGCTCAGGGATGCACCATCCAGACTGGAAGCATCTGTTTCATTTTAGAGTCTGTGTTCTTTCCAATGGCATTCTGCCTTTAAAAAAAAAAATTGATAGCAGCCATGGTGGCTAACACCAGTAATCCCAGCACTTTGGGAGGCCGAGGCGGGCAGATAACGAGTTCAGAAGATCGAGACTATCCTGGCCAACATGGTGAAAACCTCTCTCTACTAAAAATACAAAAATTAGCTGGGTGTGGTGGTGGGCGCCTGTAGTCCCAGCTACCTGGGAGGCTGAGGCAGGAGAACTGCTTGAACTTGGGAGGCAGAGATTGCAGTGAGCCGAGATTGTGCCACTGCACTCCAGCCTGGTGACAGAGCAAGACTTCGTCTCAAAAAAAAAAAAAAAAAATTGACACAGGGCCGGGTATGGTGGCTCACGCCTGTAATCCTAGCACTTTGGGAGGTCGGGGTGGGCAGATCACTTGAGGTGAGGAGTTTGAAACCAGCCTGGCCAGCATGGCGAAGCCCCATCTCTACTAAAAATACAAAAAGAAAATTAGCCGGGCGTGGTGGTGCATTCCTGTAGTCCCAGCTACTTGGGAGGCTGAGAAAGGAGAACCACTTGAGCCCAGGAGGCAGAGGTTGCAAGTGAGCCGAGACTGCACCACTGCACTCCAGCCTGGGCAACAGAGCAAGGTTGTCTCCACAAAAAAAAAAAAAAAAGATATACAATAGCTGTATGTTTAAATATATACAGTTTATATATATATATAAAATACATAATTTTAATTAATAATCTTAAAATTTATAATTATAAAATTTAATAAATACATACATACACACACACACACACATATATATATACACACTTTTTTTTTTTTTTTGAGATGGAGTTTTGCACTGTTGCCCAGGCTGGAGTGTAGTGGCGCAATCTCAGCTCACTGCAACCACTGCTTCCTGGGTTCAAGATATTCTCCTGCCTCAGCCTCCCGAGTAGCTGGGATTATAGGTGCATGCCACCACACCCAGCTAATTTTTGTATTTTTAGTAGAGATGGGGTTTCACCATGTTGGCCAGGTTGGTCTTGAACTCTTGACCTCAAGTGATCCACCCGCCTCAGCCTCCCAAAGTGCTGGGTGCTGGGATTACAAGCATGAGCCACTGCGCCCAGCCAGAATGAATATATATATATATATACACACACACACACACACACACACACACACACACACACATATATATATATAATTTTTTTTTTTTTTTTTTTTTTGAGACGGAGTCTTGCTCTGTCCCCCAGGCTGGAGTGCAGTGGCGCAATCTCAGCTCACTGCAAGCTCCGCCTCCCAGGTTCACGCCATTCTCCTGCCTCAGCCTCCCCAGCAGCTGGGACTACAGGCGCACGCTGCCACACCCAGCTAATTTTTTTTTTTTTTTTTTTTTTTTTTTTAGTAGAGACGGGTTTCACCGTGTTAGCCAGGATGGTTTCGATCTCCTGACCTTGTGATCCGCCCACCTTGACCTCCCAAAGTGCTGGGATTACAGGCGTGAGCCACCGCGCCCGGCCCAGAATATATACATTTTTTAAGAGACAGGGTCTCTCTCTGTTGCCTACACTGGAGTGCAGTGATACAATCATAGCTCACCGTAGCCTCGAATTCCTGGGCTCAAGCCTTCCTCCCACCTCAGTCTCCCGAGTAGCTAGGACTACAGGCACCGCCACCATGCCTGACTAGTTTTAAACATAGTGGGGCCTCACTATGTTGCCCAGACTCATCTTGCACTCCTGGGCTCAAGTGATCCTCCCACCATGGCCTCTCAAAGTGTTAGGATTACAGGTGTGGGCCACTGAGCCCAGCCATAATAGCTGTACATATTTTTTATGTTATATGTGATAATTTGATACATTCACATAATCAAATCGGGGTATCCTGTCTTTTAATTCTTAATTTTGTCAGTCATTTCAAGTCCTGGTTTTACGATACCCTGAAGTATCCTGAATTTCTAGGAGAATGTGGATCACAACAGCTTTTACACAAAATGGTAATTAGGGCAAGAGCCTCAAGAACAAAAATCTCTGCTCCATTCTATTTATTCACCAATAAATTGATGTTTTACGCTGTTGCCAACTTAAAATCCCTTAAATATTGTTTAAACGGCCTTTTCTTCACACGATTTCTCTGCTCAAAAATATTCATTACTTCTATGTCCCTTTAGTCGAATCTGGGTTTGATAATCTGGCTCAACGCTCCTGTCACCATTATTTTTCCTAACACTCCCAGACCCTCATCCAGAGTGCTGTGAGAGGTATACAGTAGCCTCAAGGGTCTCAGATGAGTCCAACAGTGCATGTGCCTGTCCCTAGAAACTCCCTGCCTTGGGGTGACACACACACCCTTCGCCTTTACCTAGCATTTTTCAATCGACCTTTCAAGGTTCAGCTCAAAATCTCAAGACAAAAAAAAAAACAAACACACACACACAAAAAAACAAAATCCAACCTTCACCTCGCACCTAGGTTCTCAGAGCCAGAAAGGGCTCCTGTAACCATCAAGGCTGGAACAGACACCGACCTTGACACTTCATTTTGATGAGTGTATCTATCTATATATAAACATAAAATATAGTAACAATTATAGTCATAGCTAACACATAGTATTTACTGCAAGCTATGTGCTCTTCTAAGCCTTTTACATATTTTGAGTCATTTAATGCTTGCAAATGACCCTGTAAAATGAGGCAGAATGTGTGTAAGCACCTTGTCCAAGGTCAAACAGGAAGGTGGCAGAGTCAAGCTTCAGAAGGAGGAAGCCCAGTTCCACAGTCCTTGCTTATAACCATTATGCTATACTGCCTCTAGGCTCAGCACAACAAGTAGCAGGTAGTAAGTGCTCACTAAATGCTAAGTATTATTACTTTAGAGATGGGGAGAAGGAGCTCAGAATGGAGACAGGATTTGCCCAAGGTCATCCAGCTCATTGGTAGCAGAGCTGGGATGAGATCTCAGGTCTCTTGTCCCTTGAGCCTGAGTGTATTCCCAAAGTGGGCAGGAAGCATTCTGCTCCAAACCGCCCAGGGCCACAGGCTTTCCAAACTTGGCAATGTGCCCTCTGGGGTGGGAGCAGGGGTACTGACCAGAAGAGGTGGCCACACAGGCTGATGACGGCATCCTTGGCTGTGTCCAAGCAGATGTTGCACTCGAAAGTACTGTCCTGCCCTCCGCTCTCGCCAGCGCCATTGCTGCTCCCACTGGGCCCCCCTGCACTGGAGTTCTCAGGAGATGCAGAGGCCGAGGGCCCCTTGCTTGCCATCCTTGGCTGTCAGCGAAGCTCTGAGTGAAGACTCTCCCCAGGGAAATCCTAAAAGGCAGAGAACTCTTGACTGCCCATTTCTGCAGCCCTTTCTCCCCAGCTTCCATGCCAACATTCCTGTCTTCTCTCAGCTCCAGAGCTGATTAGGACTGAATCCCTGAGCAGACTTCCCAAAGCGCTACAGAAGACAAGAGTTGTAGGGCACTACCCAGAGGGCAGTGACCCAGAAACTTCTCATGAACGTGGTCCAGAATATATCACACAGATACACAAACTCCACCAAATACAGAGCAGCCTCCAGATGGTTCTCCACAGGAACCAGGACCTTGTCTCACTCGTCTTTAGATTCCCCCATGATAATCAACCCAGGTGACAAATATATGCTAAATTAAATGGAATGTTCAGGCTGTCCGGCCTCTATATTGGCAGGTGAATCTGCTGAGGCAGGAAGGTTATGATTGTCATATGCCAGAATATATATATATATATATGTTTTTTAAGACACGGAGTTTCACTCTATCGCCCAGGCTGGAGTGCAGTGGCACAATCTTGGCTCACTGCAACCTCTGCCTCCCGGGTTCAAGCGATTCTCCTGCCTCGGCCTCCTGAGTAGCTGGGATTACAGGTGCCTGCCACCACACCTGGCTAATTTTTGTATTTTTAGTAGAGATGGGGTTTCACCATGTTGGCCAAGCTGGTCTTGAACTCCTGACCTCAGGTGATCCACCTGCCTCAGTTTCCCAAAGTGCTGGGATTACAGGTGTGAGCCACTGTGCCCAGCCCATATGCCAGAATATTAAGAAATTCCTGTAACTATGAAAGGTTAGGAAGCTAACAAGGACCAGAAAGATCATCCGGTCCAAGGTCTTCCATATTGCAATCTTTTTCAATCCTCCTTCTGCCACATTGGAATACTATTCACCTTATTTTATCTAAATATATCAACTTTGTAGCCTCAGTACATTTAAAGAAGAGGTTTATGTCACTGTAATAAATGGAAAACCAGTAATACCATAAGTAAAAAGGTTAATATAAAACTAACAAATGAAAAGTTTACCCTCATACCACCTGACATCACCTGGCACACTCATACTATGTTTTGGATAATCTTGATCTGGTCCAATTTCTTTAGGAAACTGCAGTTACCTCGGGTAGCTGACTAATGTGGGGCTGAGACTGGGACTCGTGGACACCCTGTTTGCACCGTACCACTACATACTAAACTGGCCACTAAATGCTGGTATAAACAGACCACTGTTGACTACCACCTCCAAGTCAAAGAACCCAGCCAGGAGTTGAACAAGAAAGAGGATAAAACCAACACCAAGGGATACCCAGGAATTCTGGATGCACATTAAGAATCTGTCAGGAGCCTTATCTGGCCACCCTCATCACCTCAGAAATTCCAAGTAGGAAATGTTGGCTGGCTACCACAGTCAGGGAAGTGGAGGCCTGGATACTGGACTCAGCCTCTAGCTTGCTAGGTGGTTCTGGGAACCTCCCTTTCCCTCTACTGATCATAATTTTCTCATCTGTAAAATGAGGCACTGGACTCTCTGGTGTCCTGGGTGGCCCCCTCTAGCTCTTAGACTGTGCCTCTCCAGGTCATCTTAACCTACTGTTACCTCCAAAACAAGCGGCCCCTTCACAAGTTTAGGACTTACCACTGAAACACCAGAAGGTCGCCCTGATGT
The DNA here is from genome assembly GCF_006542625.1 of Nomascus leucogenys. Taxonomy (NCBI): domain Eukaryota; kingdom Metazoa; phylum Chordata; class Mammalia; order Primates; family Hylobatidae; genus Nomascus; species Nomascus leucogenys. The sequence continues at coordinate 58,423,850 of NC_044387.1, read as the reverse complement.
CAGCTTCCAGAGTATGAGAAGACAAGGACCAAAAAGTTACAGCCTTCTCAGACCCAGAAAGCTTCCTGCCTTCACACGGTGGACTGAGCTCTGGCCTCATAAGCGTCCCTCACCATGATACCAGCTCAGTGACTTGAGCAGAGAGAGGAGGCCAGCTCACCACTTTTTCACTCAGTTACATCATTTTACATAATGTCCCAGAAGGGTAGCTGGATGCTGGCGGCACCAGTGCCGTGCGCTGGCCTGGGCTCCAAGACCTTCTCTCTGACCTTCCTCTTCTCCATATTACACATGCTCTCTTCATCTTAGGATAAAACCCATTTTTTTTTTTTGAGACGGAGTCTCTGTCACCCAGGCTGGAGTGCAGTGGCGCAATCTCGGCTCACTGCAAGCTCCGCCTCCCAGGTTCACGCCATTCTCCTGCCTCAGCCTCTCCGAGTAGCTGGGACTACAGGCGCCCGCCACCACGCCCGGCTAATTTTTTTTGTATTTTTAGTAGAGACGGGGTTTCACTGTGGTCTCGATCTCCTGACCTCGTGATCCACCCGCCTCGGCCTCCCAAAGTGCTGGGATTACAAGCGTGAGCCACCGCGCCCGGCAGGATAAAACCCACTTTTGAGGGCCACATTACTGTCTTTCCTCATTATCCCAGCTCAACAATCCTAAGTACCCAACCTATGTGTGTTTCTTTAAAAAAAAAAAAAATCTTAAAAAATTAAAAATTATGCATATAGATTTTGGAAAGACAACTGTAAAGTCAGATCAGTCACATCAGCCTCCTGATGTGATGCAACAGAAGTACACAGCACCACCAATGAAGCATGTTTGCGTTAAAACTCAGACACTAATCAAGCATCTAAAATAAATTACCAGCCAGGCATGGTGGCTCACGCCTGTAATCCCAGCACTTTGGGAGGCCGAGGCAGGTGGATACCTGAAGTCAGGAGTTCAAGACAAGCCTGGCCAACATGGTGAAACCCTGTCTCTACTAAAAACACAAAAATTAGCTGGGCATGGTGGCGCATGCCTGTAATCCCAGCTACTTGAGAAGCTGAGGCATGAGAATCACTTGAACCTGGGAGGCGGAGGTTGCAGTGAACTGAGATTGTGTCATCGCACTCCAACCTGGGTGACAGAGAGAGACTCCATCTCAAAAATAATAATAATAATAATAAATAAATTACCCATTTACAGAAAATATGGAGGATAGCTGCAAGTATTAAACGACTCCATGAAGATGTAATCAGCCAAATCCAGAATGTGGGACTTTCTACAGGACAAACAATAAAGTTCTACAAAAAATAAATAGCATGGACAGGATTGGGGTTATAGATTGAGATACGAGATATTCCAACCACTTGTAGTATGTGGGTCTTACTGGAACAAGATTCAAACAAACCAACTGTACAAAGACACTTGTGACATGACTGACAAAAACTGTTTAGCCTAGGTATTACTTGATATGAAGGAATTATTGTTGGCTGGGCATGGTGGCTCATGTCTATAATTCCAGCACTTTGGGAGGCCAAGGTGGGTGGATCGCTTGAGCTCAGGGGTTGCAGACCAGCCTGGGCAACATGGTGAAACCCTACCTCTACCAAAAAAAAAAAATTAGCTAGGTGTGGTGGTGCATGTCTATGGTCCCAGCTACTCCAGAGGCTGAGGCAGGAGAATCGCTTAAGCTTGCGAGGTGGAAGTTGCAGTGAGCCAAGATTATACCACTGCATTCCAGCCTCAGTGACATAGTGACTCTGTCTAAAAATAAATAAATAAATAAAAATAAAAAATTAGCTGGGTGTGGTGGTGCACACCTGTAGTCAGGAGGCTGAGGTGGGAGGATCACTTGGGCCTGGGAGGTGGAGGCTGCAGTGAGCCGTGATTGTGCTGCTGCACTCCAGCCTGGGTGACAGTGAAACCCTGTCTCAAAAAAAAAAAAAGGAATTACTGTTAATTTTGTTGGGTATGATAATGACACTGTGCTTTTTTTTGTTTAAAACAAAACCTGATCTGCTAGAGACACATTTTTTTTAATATATATATATTTTTATTATACTTTAAGTTCTAGGGTGCATGTGCACAATGTGCAGGTTTGTTATATATGTATACATGTGCTATGTTGGTTTGCTGCACCCATTAACTCACCATTTACATTAAGTATACCTCCTAATGCTATCCCTCCCCCCTCCCCCCACCCCACAACAGGCCCAGGTGTGTGATGTTCCCTTTCCTATGTCCAAGAGTTGTCACTGTTCAATTCCCACCTATGAGTGAGAACATGCGGTGTTTGGTTTTTTGTCCTTGCGATAGTTTGCTGAGAATGATGGTTTCCAGCTTCATCCATGTCCCTACAAAGGACATGAACACATCATTTTTTATGGCTGCATAGTATTCCATGGTGTATATGTACCACATTTTCTTAATCCAGTCTACCACTGTTGGACATTTGGGTTGGTTCCAAGTCTTTGCTATTGTGAGTAGTGCTGCAATAAACATACGTGTGCATTAGAGACACATATTTTTGAAGGAATACAATGTTTGGGATTTGCTTTAAAATACTCCAGGGGGAAAAAATAAAAATGGAGAGGAAAGATGAAACAAGAACAAGGAAGTTGGTTGTTGAAGCTGGGTGATGATGAATGGAGGTTCACTGTAATAGTTTGTGTATGTGTTTGAAAATTACAATAAAAGGTATTTTTTTTCTTTTTTTGAGATGGTCTTGCTCTGTTGCCCATGCTGGAGTGCAGTGGTGCAATCACAGCTCACTGTAGCCTCAACCTCCTGGGTTTAAGCAATCCCCTGCCTCAGCCTCCCAAGTAGCTAGGACTACAGGTGCATACCACCAAGCTCAGCTAATTTTTAAATTATTTTGTAGAAACAAGGTCTATGTTGCCCAGGGTAGTCTCAAACTCCTCAGCCTCGCAATGAGCCACCATGCCTAGCCCCAATAAAAGGTATTTTTTAAAAAGATTAAGTTGTAGAAGAGTATGCATATAAACTTATTTGGGTAAAAAATAAGTATGTATATGAGTATGTATGTGTGTGGATCCATACACAGACAGACGGGCAGACAGACATACACACACACACACACACACACACAGAAAATGCCTAGAAAATACACATTAAACCATCAACAGTTATTTCTGGGATTATAAGGGCTAGGAGACATTGAATTATTATATTCTTATCCTGTTTCAATGTTTTATAACAAACAAGTATTACTTTCATAGAACATTTTTAAAAAGGAAATCATAAAATGTGAAGTATATTACATATGTTACAATAATGAATATAGGTATTAGAAAATGGCTTTAGGCCAGGCATGGTGGCTCATGCCTGTAACCCTAGTACTTTGGGAGGCCAAGGTAGGAGGATCACTTATGCCCAGGAGTTTGAGGCTGCAGAGAGCTATGAATGTACCACTGCACTCCAGCCTGGGCAATTAGAGCGAGACCCTGATTGTATATTAAAAAAAAAAGTCTTTAACAATGTAGAAGAACATACTCAACTGTATTACTTTTTTTCTCCTTTTTTTTTGAGACGAGTCTCACTCTGTCACCCAAGCTGGAGTGCAGTGGCGTGATCTCGGCTCACTGCAACCTCCACCTCCCGCGTTCAAGCAATTCTCCCTGCCTCAGCTTCCTGACTAGCTGGGCTTATAGGTGCCCACCACCACGCCCAGCTAATTTTTGTATTTTTTAGTAGAGACAGGGTTTCGCCATGTTGGCCAGGCTGGTCTTGAACTCCTGACCTCAGGTGATCCACCCACTTCAGCCTTCCAAAGTGCTGGGATTACACGTGTGAACCACTGCACCCGGCCTTTACATGTATTACTTTTGAAATCAGTCAAAAGAATAATAATACATAAAATTTCCCCCCCCCCCAAGTTCTGGTTTCCACCCCATGTTCTGGTTTTCCCCAATCCTGAAAGTTCTGAGTTGAAGTCCTGGTTCCATCACTGACTGTCCATATGGCCACGGTAGATCCCTTGATGATTTGAATATCTTTTCTCACCTGAAAAGCGAGAGTATCATGCCTCCTACATGGCTACTGAGGTCGCCCTATGAAATAACACAGTGACCTGGAGGGCCCACCAAGGCAGGACAGGGCTGTTGCTGTTGGGGAGGCACACATTTCATACCATGTAACCTGGTCCACTGCCACCCCACTTCCTGGACCCAACAAAGCTGTGCATGGCCCATACTCCTACACACAGGCATAAGGGGACAACCAGGATCAACGTAGGTGTTGGAGTAGGAATGGTTAAGGGACAGTAACAGGTCAGCTCAGAGTTTGCAGGGAGTGGCAGCCTTGTGCCAGGCCAGGCACTGAGACAGGCCTGCATGTCCCAGCTGTAGGCAGGCCATATCACTCTCCTTGTAATTCTTAGTAGACACCACGTAGTCCCCACCCAGGATCTAGAGCCTCATCCTAGCAGGCACTCAAGTATTTGCTGAGTGAGGATGGGCATGCATGACTGACTTTGGTCAACTCCCAGCTGGCTGGTCACCAACTTTTCTTTGAAACATATTCTGGGCCCCATAGCTGCATACTCAACCCTGAAGCCACCTCTCCTCACCTTCTCCTACCCCTATGCACAGGAATCTCAGCACACCAAGGTGGCATGGCAGAAATGAGCAGCTTCCCCTGGGGACTGTCTACTGAGCACCTACAGAACCATATGGGCCTACCAGGATTGGGACAGTGGCCCAAAACATAGAGGTTCCTGATCGGCTCAGGAACTAGGCAGAAAGAGAATCAGGTCCTGAGCATACCTATATGGACATCCTGCTAAAATTTCTCATGGTCCCTGTAGAAGCTACAGACTTTGACCTGACCACAGAGCAACCTTGTTGTGGCTAGTTCTGAGCCCCTGTGCCTACCCTGACCATTCTTTTCTCCGGACCAGAATCCACTCTCTGGTTTTCAAGGCATTTTACATCTATCACTGTGTTTTATCCTCATGCCATTTTACAGATGAGGACACTGGGCCAGGGACATTAGAGGACTGCCTAAGGCCAGGACACCATGCAATGCCAAATTTGGACTTCTTAACACAATATCAGCACTCTCTTCATTCTTATGTTTTTCTATTAACATGCTGCTTTACAAAATTAAATACCTGGTCTTTGTCTTCCCTCAAATTTATCGTGCAATGTTGTAACTTTTGTGCTGTTTGAAATGAGTGCAGAGTAAATTAATCACTCATCCATTTATTCATTCAACCAACCAACCAACAGTTTTCCAATGCCAATTACATTTGAGGTCTGGTGCTACCAACTATGGAGGAGTTACAAGAGGAACAAGACCAAGTTGAGGCCTTGGAGTCTAGTACAGGAGCTGAGGGCACATAAATTAATTTTAAGAATTCTAAACAAGGGGCTCCATCAAACTCACCTGTTTTTCCTTTCTTGTTGTTTTTGCCTGTTTTTCTTAAACAAAGCATCCTGTCACCCCACGAAAGATCTGGTTTCCAGATCCCTTCAGAGATTTAAATAGGATCTGGACCTAGATCAGGCCTAAGAATCTGTATGCTTTTAATGTAGCCCTCACTTTCTACCCTAGATGATTCTCTAATTAACAGAGTTTAGGAAACCCACCTCTAGAAGAGGGTACAGCTCTATCAATAGCACAAAGCAATACCAACAAAATACAGTATTCTAGAAAGACAGAAACTTCAGGGCCTATCCAGCTACAACCCACAGGGACTAGAGAGAGGTCAGATAAACTTGGGGGGTAAGGGACAAATCTGCTGAATTCAGATCAATCAGCATTTGGTGCAACTGGAACACAGCTGATCATTTTAAGAAATAAGTTCACACCTAGTTTTGAAAAACAGTCCTAACTTTGAGATGTCCAGGGCAAGACATGTGGTGCTGGGACTAACGCAGATTTGCAATACTTAATGATCCTGTAGGAACACAGAGCCTGGCGGCTGAAGTTGACTGACCCAGTATCTTCAATATATTACCTTCCCAGAGCTGACCTTTGGTCCACTTGGTCTGGCCCACCTCACAGGAATTGAGCAAGAAAGAGAACACGAGAGTTGAATATCCCTGCAGGAACCACCAGGGAACTTGATCTCATGAGGAAATCTCTCTGTAGCATTCTTAAATTCAATTATCAAGTTCTAGAGAACTGTAGGAATTCATAATCTGCCTTTTCTGTCCCTTTAACTCCAAGAATTTCTAGACCAGGGTGTAGTGAGACACCTAGAAATGTTAATCTTAGATATGAAGATTATGAATTTGGGTGATAAATAACAGGCACGATCCCAGCAGAGGTCTCATTTCTGTGAGCACATGCTTATTCACAGGGAAGCTTTCTGCCAGGAACCTGGCATGCCTGAGCTTGTCTATGCTGCTCATTAGACTGCTGCTGGACCACAGGTAGGCAGAAATGGGACCTGCATTCCAAGAATGTCTACATCACACTCATAGAAGGCTGGAATGGGAAGAACTCTGAATAAGTTTATTGGAACTTGGAACACACAGAAACCAGCTTTGAAATTTTAAAGTCTAAGTGGTATTTAGGTCCCTAGGCTAGCCCATGGAGATTTGGCCCTCAAATATAGGATCAGAAGAACAGGGAAGGCTGAAAGGACTGGCTTCTTTTCTTTTCATTGGGGCTGCACTGGTCCTTTTCTCTAGTTCCCTCTAATCTTCCTATCTACTTAGTAGATAGGAATGAATCTTCAAAGATTCATTAAAGATCCTATTACTTGCCAGGCATTCAACATACAGAAATAAAACATTTTTTTCAGTCTCAGATAAGTGAACCAACAAGGCAACCCAGTGTACTGGGAACTGACAGAAGTGTGTACATAGTACCTGAAGACAGGGAATGTTGGGGAGGATGTAGACACAGCACAAGGAACAAGTGCATAATTCACGGTAAGGCAGCAAGGGCTGGGACTAACGGATGAAGAAAAGCCTTTGATTCTTAGTGCCCTTCAGCCCTGGCCTGCCTGGCTCACATACCCTATAGGGTACCTAACCCAGATCTGCCTAACCTTCCAAAGGGCTCCATGATTTTAACGTCTCTTTTTCTCCCCAACTATCTCCCATTACCTGGTTAAATAAACTGGTACGTCCACATAATAGATTACATAGCCACTAAAAACAATGCTTCCACAGAGATTTTGCTTACATAGGAGTTTCAATTACATGACATAATGTTAAGTGAAAAAAACAGGATGGACTGGACGTGGTGGCTCACGCCTGTAATCTCAGCAGTTTGGGAGGCCGAGGCAGGCAGATCACAAGGTCAGGAGATCGAGACCATCCTGGCTAACACGGTGAAACCCCATCTCTACTAAAAATACAAAAAATTAGCCGGGCGTGGTGGCGGATACCTGTAGTCCCAGCAACTCGGGAGGCTGAGGCAGGAGAATGGTGTGAACCCGGGAAGCAGAGCTTACAGTGAGCTGAGATTGCACCACTACACTCCAGCCTGGGTGACAGAGCAAGACTCCGTCTAAAAAAAAAAAAAGAAAAAGAAAAAAGCAGGATGTAAAATTGTATACAAAATTGAATATATATGTGGCCAGGTGCAGTGGGTCATACCTGCATTCCCAGCACTTTGGGAGGCTGAGGCAGGAAGATTGCTTGAGCCCAGAATTTCGAGCAGCTGGGAGTCTGACACAGGAGAACTGCTTGAACCTGGGAGGGAGAGGCTGCAGTGAGCCCACTGTACTCCAGCCTGGGCAACAGAGCAAGATTCTGTCTTGAAAAAAAAAAAATTGAATTTATTTGTTATCAGCAGGTTAAAAAGATACCAAAAAAAGAGGTCAAAAATATTAACTGTAGTAGTCTCCGGACAGCGGACTTACGGATAAATTTCTTAAGCTTTAAAAAATACTTGCATGTACTTGCCACCTTTTCCATAGTGAGTACTCTGTTAATACTCAGGAAAAAATAAGCCAAGCATGGTGGCTCACACCTGTAATCCTAGCACTTTGGGATGCCAACATGGGAGGATTGGTTGAGGCCAGCAGTTCGAGACCAGCCTGGTCAACACAGAGAGATCCCATCTCAAATTACAAAATAAAAGATGTGAAAGGTCCAATACCTTCAGATCTCAGTAGAGGACAAAAAGGAAAGCAATCTGAATTAAGTACATTCACAACTGAGGTATGAATGGTCCTTAGAATAATAATCATCTCAGAAATTTTAACAATTTTAATTTTATGAAGGTTTATTTTTTAAATAAGTAACACGTTTACATGGCTCAAAATTCAATAGGTACAACAAAAGGATATAGGCTGAAAAGTCTCTCCCTGTCCCTGGAACCCAACAGCCCTGTTTTCTACCTTCAAGACTGCTAGACTGACTGACTGACTGACTGACTGACTGACTGACTTCCTTCCTTCCTTTCCTTCCCTCCTTCCTTCCTTAAATCTAGTCGGCTCGCTGCAGACTCCCTGCCTCCAGCTCCCGTGATTCTCCTGCCCCGGCCTGCGGGCTGCCTGGTATTGCCGGCGCGCGCCACCACCGCTGCCTGCTTTTTCTCCTTTGGCTGGAGGCGCGGTTTCGCCATGTTGGCCAGGCTGGTCTCCAGCTCCTGACCCCGAGTGCTTTGCCCGCCTCGGCCGCCCGAGGTGCTGGGACTGCAGACGGAGTCTCGCTCACTCGGTGCTCGGTGTTGCCCGGGCTGGAGTGCGGTGGCGTGGTCTTGGCTCGCTGCAGCCTCCGCCTCCCAGCCGCCTGCCTTGGCCTCCCAGGGTGCTGGGATTGCAGCCTCTGCCCCGCCACCGCCCCGTCTGGGAGGTGGGGAGCGTCTCTGCCTGGCCGCCCATTGTCTGGGATGTGAGGAGCGCCTTTGCCCGGCCGCCCCGTCTGGGAGGTGAGGAGCTCCTCTGCCCAGCCACCACCCCGTCCAGGAAGTGAGGAGCGTCTCTGCCCGGCCGCCCATCGTCTGGGATGAGAGGAGCGCCTCTGCCCGGCCGACCATCGTCTGGGATGTGAGGAGCACCTCTGCCTGGCCGCCACCCTGTCTGGGAAGTGAGGAGCGCCTCTGCCCGGCCGCCCATCGTCTGGGAAGTGAGGAGCGCCTCTGCCCGACCGCCCCGTCTGGGAAGTGAGGAGCGCCTCTGCCCGGCCACCCATCGTCTGGGAAGTGAGGAGCGCCTCTGCCCGGCCACCCATCGTCTGGGAAGTGAGGAGCGCCTCTGCCCGGCCGCCCCCCCTGGGAAGTGAGGAGCGCCTCTGCCCGGCCGCCCATCGTCTGGGAAGTGAGGAGCGCCTCTGCCCGGCCCCCATCGTCTGGGAAGTGAGGAGCGCCTCTGCCCGGCCGCCCATCGTCTGGGAAGTGAGGAGCGCCTCTGCCCGGCCGCCCATCGTCTGGGAAGTGAGGAGGCCTCTGCCCGGCCGCCCATCGTCTGGGAAGTGAGGAGCTCCTCTGCCCGGCCGCCCATCGTCTGGGATGTGAGGAGCGCCTCTGCCCGGCTGCCCCTTCCGGGAAGTGAGGAGCCCATCTGCCCGGCCACCACCCCGTCTAGGAAGTGAGGAGCGTCTCTGCCCGGCCGCCCCGTCTGGGAAGTGAGGAGCGCCTCTGCCTGGCCGCCCCGTCTGGGATGTGGGGAGCGCCTCTGCCCGACCGCCCCGT